>NC_139534.1:16805720-18234362 GCF_965153285.1 Podarcis tiliguerta
TACAGGTTCAAAGATATCCATCCCATTTGAGGGACTGGCTGCCCAAACACATGTGCCGTGTGCTCTTCTGATACACACAGAGAGAGAGAGAGAGAGAGAGAGAGAGAGAGAGAGAGAATTCAGCGGCTTCTGGTTTGATTTGCTGGGGCAGGACAGCCCCATATGCTTCATTGTTGCCATTTTAGAAATGCCTTGTTCATTAATGGGAGCCCACATTTGTAGGTCCAGGCACAGTGGAGCCATGGGGCCAGGGTATGATAAGTTTGTGCTAATCACAGGACAAGCCCTTTGGGGTAGCAATTAAGAAGAAATGGTTAAGTGGTTCACTGAGTGAACATCAAATACTAGGTCAAATAAAATCCAGAGAGCAAGGGTGGGGGGGAGAACCACTATAAATAAGTAAGAAATTAAACCGGTATAACGAAAGAAAAAACACTATGGGAAATGGCAAATAATTTTTCTTTGCTCTTCAGAGCCACCTGGTGTCACATGTTGATAACTCATTCAAAGCTGTTTTTTGACTAATGTAGCTGAGTCCCAAGTCTAGCTAGCCCTAAACTGATTCACGTTCTGGGAAACAAGAGCCTTAAAATGGATTACAATGAACATTTCATTTTAAAAAGTAAAGGGGACTGATACAACTTGTTGGGGAACTTTATTTACAAAGAATTCCAGTTATTATTATGTATATGTCTTATTCAGACGTCCATTTAAAGTTCAAAATCTTAACGTGGTGGAAAGAATTGGAGTACATTACGTTAGATTTTCCCATTAACAATATTGACACTCAAGAGGTTAGCGCTAATTACATTAATGGGGATATAAAACAAATGAACAAGGTTACCGGTTAAGGACCAAGAAGTCATGGATTGCTCATGATTCAACCAATGCAAACAGACATTTATTTCTAAACGCATGATGGGATTGAGAGGAAAGCATTTGCCATGAATCTGGGTGCTTCTGTGTTCTGCTACACCAGCAATAGGAAACCTTTTACGGCCCGAGGGTCATGCTGATTCCTGAATAACCTTCCAGGGAATACATGGGATCAGGTGCAAAGGTAGGCAATTTGCACAATGGATTGTATTCCACCTATGCAAACATCATAGGAGCGTCTCCACCCCCATCGTTCTGCCCAGACACTCAGGTCCAGCGCCGAGGGCCTTCTAGCAGTTCCCTCATTGCGAGAAGCAAAGCTACAGGGAACCAGGCAGAGGGCCTTCTCGGTAGTGGCGCCCGCCCTGTGGAACGCCCTCCCATCAGATGTCAAAGCGATAAATAACTACCTGACATTTAGAAGACATCTTAAGGCAGCCCTGTTCAGGGAAGTTTTTAATCTGTGATATTTTACTGTATTTTTTGTTTCTATGGAAGCCGCCCAGAGTGGCTGGGGAAACCCAGCCAGATGGGCGGGGTACAAATAATAAATTATTATTATTATTATTATTAATATAATTATTATTATTATTATCAGAGTTTGTTTTCCAGGGAAGCAAGAGGCATGAGCACAGTTCAAAGACACATTTTAGCCAGGCAAGGAGGGTGTGGCCTATGGAAGGGTGTGTGACCTGGGGAGAGTCTTAAGGGCCAAATAAATAGGTATAGAGGGCCACATTAGCCCTCTGCCATACTTGTGGCTGTCCATCTTTGTACTACACAAAAGGTACTGGACCTACTGCAACTGATAACACACATTTTTGCATGCAGTTTCCCCTGAAACAATGCCTTTTTTTCTATGTTATTTTCACCCATATATTCATTTTTATGAACAACTTCCCCTAATATATCCATCCTTGCATATATTGATTGGTTGACTGGACAACTTGCATCACAATATTCAGAGAAGTGCGGATGTCAATGGATAGCTGTGTTTTGTTCCACCTGCTGGTTTGAGAAGTGAGAATGGGGTAAAAAGGTAAAGGTAAAGGGACCCCTGACCATTAGGTCCAGTCGTAGCCAACTCTGGGGTTGCGGCGCTCATCTCGCTTTATTGGCCGAGGGAGTCGGTGTACAGCTTCCGGGTTGTGTGGCCAGCATGACTAAGCTGCTTCTGGCGAACCAGAGCAGTGCACAGAAACGCTGTTTACCTTCCCGCCGGAGTGGTACCTATTTATCTACTTGCACTTTGACGTGCTTTCGAACTGCTAGATTAGCAGGAGCTGGGACAGAGCAATGGGAGCTCACCCCGTTAAGGGGATTCAAACCGTTGACCTTCTGATTGGCAAGCCCTAGGCTCTGTGATTTAACCCACAGTGCCACCCACGTCCCTATATAAAAGATAGATTACAGTAAAAGATGCAAGAATTTATTTATTTTTTAGAATTGGAACCCAGGGAGGGAGGGAGGGAGGTCTCAAGATTCGAATGAACCTTTTTCTATGGATTGAAAATGTTAAGTTTATGGTGTGCAACTTTTATGTAAAACTAATAAAAAATTATAAAAATGGAAAAAAGAAATCAGGTCAGATGAATCACTAACTAAAGAGGGTGACAACCCCACTTAGTACACTGTAGTCGGAAAAAGCACCCTTTCAGACATGCAATTAGAGAGTCATTGAACGATCTTTGAGTAACATTCCACCTGCATTTCTCTATTATGAGAGCTCTAGCCTCCATCAAGCTAAAAAAAGAAAGTGGGGGCAAAGAAAATCCGTAGGAATTATAACAATACTCTTTTCTTTATCAAAAGGAAAATGTGAATATGCCAAGTGCCATCTTGAAATGAGCTTGAGCGTGGAGATGGTAGGTGAGTTAAAAAACAGAATGAGAAGAGAAGAAGGACAGAGTCATAAGAATGAAGAGGTGGAGGTGCCTTGCTTGTGCCTGAGGAAACCTCCATTAAATGAACGTGATTAAAAAAGAAGAGGAATTAACTTCATTAGCTGCATTTTGCAATCTTCTGCTTTGCACATCCATTCAGCCCTATTAGTTACATTCCTTTGCATTTGTTCCCGTGTTCTTCTGTTTCCACTTGAGGCTCTCTGCTGCACAGCTCTGCCTTTCCACAGACATGGCAGCTGAACAAATAGATAGCGATTAAGATGATTTTCCTCTGGTGCCTTCATGGAAGAGACATCACAGTCTCAAAGCTTTTATGAGGCGTACGTTCTCCATTTTGTACACGGCAAATCTGCTCTTACTGGTGGAATGGGAAGCAGGGTATTCAAAATATATGAAATGAAATATGAAATGAATATGAAATACTTTATTGTCACTTGTACAACTTGTATACAGTGAGATTACACGAGTACCCCCCACTCAGCTCTCTTAGTCTTAATTCCCCTTGTTTACTGACGCACACCCACCAAACCCAAAAGTCAGTTGCCCTTTTGTTATCTTTTCATTCAGCAGCCTAACAGCCCACGGATAGAAGCTGTTCTTTACCCTGTTGGTGAGACTAATCATGCTTCTACATCTTCTGCCCGAGGGCAGGAGATCAAGAAAGTGCTGGCCAGCGTGTGAATCATCCCTGAGAATTTTCCTCACTCTCCTGAGGCAACGTTCTTCCGCAATGTTATCCAGCAGATTCACGGGACAGCCAATAATATCTTGTGCTGTATTCACCACCCTCTGTAGGCACTTCCTATCAGTTGATGTCAAACCAGCGTACCACACCGTGATGAAGTATGAAAGGACACTTTCTATTGTGGACCAGTAGAAGGATATCATCAAATGTTGATTGACATTGTTCTTTCACAATACTCTGAGGAGATGGAGTCTCTGTTGGGCTTTATTAACCACCTGGGTTGTATTGATTTTCCAAGTAAGGTCTTCACTGAGATCAACTCCACCAATAGGCTCTGCCCAGGGAAGCAAATATGGTGTTACTCCCATTGTTTTGGACTACAATTCTCATCTACGATTGGCCATGCTGGCACAGGGTAATAGGTAGTAGCCAGTGCCAGATTTACGTATAAGCTAAAGAAGCTTTAGCTTAGGGCCTCACTCTCTTGGGAGTCCCCAAAAAATTAAAAGGAAAAGAAATACTGGACGTACATTTCCAAAATATAAGATTAATAAAATAAAATAAAACCTACTTACAGCAACAGTGTTGTGTGTTGATTAGGCTCCTACGATGTAAGTAATGGGCCCCGCCTGCTAGCCTGCTCCCTAAAATATCATTGGTTTGCTCATTTCTATATATAGGGTGCCTACATTCTGCATGAGCAAATGGCTTTAGATACCTATTAGGTCCATAAATTAGCATATCACATATATTCAACACACAGGGCAGGATATAAGTAAAAAAGTATTATTATTATTACCTTGCGACTATATGCTTCAGGCTAGTGAAGAAGCTTCCTGCAATAAATTGCCAAATATGCGTACTGCTTTATCTGATTCGGACCCTTTTCTTGACTGGTATTGGGCCAGGGTGCCCATGCAGCTCATCCACAGTTGGTTAAGTTGATCACTATCAAGCAAGATCTCTCTCTGGACATTACAACGTTGCACAAAGGCAGGAAGGGAAGAAACACACACCACACAGAGCACTCTGCCAGTCACACCCACAGCTACAGCAAATATGACATTTTCATTCAAAGCTATTTTTTAATGATTTAGCACTTTCCCAGGAAATAGCTTCGAATTTGGAACACCAATCTTAAGAACTTCTTTAGATTAGGAGCAGTGACCTATTGGGTGCTTATCTGCTTGACTTTCGCGTTCGTTGGTTTCCTCCCCTCCCCTCTTTCTCTCTTCTTCTGTGCTCTCCGTATCTTTGTCCAAAGCAGCACTGGAAGGAAATGAAAATTCGATACTGCTGCTGAAAGTTTCTGATGACAAAACTTGTTTTTTTCCCCCCTGACAGTCAATCATAGCAAGGCTGCACTGCCCAATCTGTTCAGACAAACACACACACGTGGGTACATTTCAAACGGAAATACACATTCCTTAACCTAAAAGGACAATTTGTTAGAGCACAGTTAAACCAACAGTTGATGCTCTTCTTGTGATTTTTTTAATAAAAAAATATCTGCAAACATTAGTGGTGCTCACTTAAGCTACATTCACACAATCCCCTTGCATGTAAGTAGTTGAGAGGATGCTGCGGTAGGAGGGCTGGCTGTGAGAAATGAGTATTCTCTTTTCGTTTTACGAGCCCTTAGACTGACTGGGGAATTGAAACAGACCTGCTTCCAGTTTAAAGTAAAGGTAAAGGGACCCCTGACCATTAGGTCCAGTCGTGACCGACTCTGGGGTTGCGGCGCTCATCTCGCTTTATTGGCCAAAGGAGCCGGCATACAGCTTCCGGGTCATGTGGCCAGCATGACTAAGCCACTTCTGGTGAACCAGAGCAGCGCATGGAAACGCCGTTTACCTTCCCACTGGAGCAGTACCTCTTTATCTACTTGCACTTTGACGTGCTTTCGAACTGCTAGGTTGGCAGGAGCGGGGACCGAGCAACGGGAGCTCACCCCATTGTGGGGATTTGAACCGCTGACCTTCTGATCGGCAAGTTCTAGGCTCTGTGGTTTAACCCACAGCACCACCCGCGTCTCAATTTGGGACCCGCTTTCAGTTTGGGAGGAAGCAAATCGGTTCATATCTTAGTCAGTCCAAGAAGAAGCTATAGGAACATAGAATCAGACTGAACTGTAGGTGGGTTCTCACGAGGCAAGACACAGTGATAACAGCACGAACCTTTATTGAACTATATAACGGGATAACAGGAGCAAAGCAACTGCTTATATACATTTCTGAAGGCCTGGGCCACTCCCACTCCCAATGTGATTGGCTGTCTAAACTTCCAAGCTGCGAATCGTGACTCAGAGTTTAAGGGCCAATGACAGAGGCCCAAATCCTGAAATGTTCTGTGATTGGATATCATGTATTGAATCAGAACAGAGGAGCTCAGAATCCTTAGTCTAGACTCAAGCCCAGGCAAACGCACTGAATACATAACACAGACCATTTTGCTCAGTATTGTCTGCACTGACTGGCAGTGCCCCCCACCCGCCCCCCTGGGTCTCTGCCAGCCATACCTGGAGATGCTGGGGATTGTGCATAGAAATCAGATGCTGTGTCACTGAGATACAGCTCTTCCCCATTCTGAGAATGTTCACCTTCTCTCCTTTGACTCACAAACTACAACTAATCCAGAATGCGGCAGCTAGACTGGTGACTGGGAGCAGCTGCTGGGACCACATATAGGTCCTGAAAGACCTACATTTGCTCCCAGTACATTTCTGAGCACAATTCAAAGCATTGGTGCTGACCTTTAAAGCCCTAAACAGCCTAAAGCATCTCCATCATTTAGCTCTGACACTAAGATCCACTTCCGAGGACCTTCTGGCGGCTCCCTCACTTTGAGAAGTGAAGCTACAAGGAACCAGGCAGAGGGCCTTCTTGGTAGTGGCACCCTACCATCACTTGTCAAAGAGATGAGTAACTATATAACCTTTAGAAGACATCTGAAGGCAGCCCTGTATAGGGAAGCTTTTCAAGGTTTAATGTTTTGTTATATTTTTATATACAGTATGTTGGAAGCTGCCCAGAGTGGCAGGGGCAACCCAGTCAGATGGGCAAGGTACAAATAAATTATTATTATTATTATTATTATTATTATTATTATTATTATTATTATTATTTCAAGGACTGGTGTCCTGAGGGTGGAGAAAACCTAGAAGAAGAAAAATCCCATAGCTTAAGGGTAGAGCAAGAACGGAACCTGCATGAGGCCTACCTGGAGGATTATGGGTAGAACTGACAGTGTTGACACCTTTTCAGATGCCAGTACAGATCACCCAATGGTTTTACTCATTTGACCAAGCCGGAGGATAACCCTACTTCTCGGTTACAATTCCTTAGGCGATAGAGCAGGAGGCTTATCAGCAAGTCAGATGAATCGCTAGTCAAGGAAGAGGCAAAGAACATTTGCATGTGCTAAACTTAAAGTAAATTAGTAGTCCCATTAGTTTCACTTGGAATCCGAGCACATTAAAAGAACCCACAGAAGTGTTTTGCAAGGCGGTGGTAACTATCGTTAATGATATGCTTGATTCCCTTCTTATCCACCTCTCTACAAGGCATGGAGAGAAATAGTTTGAGCGCCATTAAAGTCCCAAACTAATTTGTCCTGTCTTATTAGTGTATGCTACCTGCGTCCAGGGAAATAGTAGCGTGGAAGAGATTTCTCATTTGGTTGTGGTAAGACACAGAAAGCCTTTGTACCATGACATGAACTTTCCGTACTTTTCCGTGTATACGATGAGGGTTTTTTACTCTTAAATTTAAAAAATTAATCTGGGGTCGTATTATACATGAATAGTGCAGGAGAAGAAGAGGAGGAGGAGGAGGAGGAGGAGGAGTTTGGATTTGATACCCGCTTTATCACTACCCGAAGGAGTCTCAAAGCAGCTAACATTCTCCTTTCCCTTCCTCCCCCACAACAAACACTCTGTGAGGTGAGTGGGGCTGAGAGACTTCAAGGAAGTGTGACTGGCCCAAGGTCACCCAGCAGCTGCATGTGGAGGAGCGGAGACGCGAACCCGGTTCCCCAGATTACGAGTCTACCGCTCTTAACCACTACACCACACTGGCTCTCTGGAGCTTTTCTGCAGCGATTGGGTAGGTGATTGGTGGCTGCAGCAAGGGCTGCTGTGGATTGGCTGCAGCGGCAATTGACTGAGTGAGTGATTGGTGGCTGCAGCAATGGTTGTTGTGGACTGGCTGCCGCTGCGGCAATTAGGCATGCGCTTCGTCAGTCGGGTCAGTGATTTTTGGCATTCCCCTCCCCCCCAAACTGAACAACTCTGTGCCATCTCCCCTCATTTTCTGAAATTGGAGTTCCTAAAAGTAGGGGTTGTCTTATACATGGGGGGGATATTATAAATGGAAAAATGTGGTAAATGTGGACCAGGTGGAGTGGCGAAGGCACCTAACTACATGGATCTTATAGAATATTTCAAGGAGGATGTGAAAAAGGGAATATATCTGTGTGCTTTAACCTCACAGCAGGAGCCACTGTGCTTAATAAAAGACCAGCAAAGGGGAAATTGCTGCTCAGGAGAGCCAGATTTTGACTCCTATCGGAGTGCTGCAGCTGCTGATTACAGGCAGATTTTGACTGATTATTTGTAGCCACTCGAGTGAAGATTTTGCAGCGGCAGAGAACTGGTTGATTATTATTTTTTTAATGCAGGGAAGGGGAAGGGGACAAAAAGATGCTCTATTCCATGGGCAAGTGCACCAGGCCTTCTCAGTTTTAAAAGGGCACGTTTCAGCTCCGTAGCACGTACTGTTTTCCATGTGCTAGCACATTCTTATACAAAATAATCGGAAAAATGGGGGAGGGGGACGATCCAATTAAAACAAAGAGGATGAGTCCAAATTTTAACCTTGCACTCCGTCTGTGCATATTAAGGGAAAATGTGCCTGAAAAAAGCATCTAATGGACAGAAATGCACTGTATTAGGGGAAATTGCATGGGGGGTGTATATATTACGGGGAAAGGCATTTGGTTGGCAACTGTGGGAACAGGATACTGTATGGGCCAATGGCCCATTATAAGAAATGATAAGAAAATTGCATTAAAATGCTTATTAACGTTCATGAGGACTTTTCTTTTTTTAAGACACTAATTGAGGCAGAAATGCAGAAAACTGAACTGAAGTGTAATGGTTCTAGGAGTTGCTCGTGCGTAAGCTTGTCCCAACCTCTGGCTGGGTTACCTGAGTGAACCTTTCTGTCCGGGCAGCCACTCGCCCGTGACTGTCTCAATCGCTGGCAGAATCCGTCAGTGGGCGTTTCTTAAACTTCTTCCAGCAAAGAAGCTCTTTGATGCCAAGTCTCCTCCTACTCTCCCTGCGCGGAAGCCTTCTGCGCAAGGAGGGCGTAGGCAGCGGAGGACCCTTCCTCTCCCCGCTGTTCCCTGGCAAGGAATCATGGGACCGCCTCGCCGATTCCCCCATATGCCCCCCTTCTCCACTGGAGCTCCGTTGATTCTCTTCCCCAGAAGACGGGCTGCCTCTCCCACTCCCGGGACACTCTCTGGGATCCCTTTGGAGCTTGCTCTCTCCCTCGGCAGTTCCCTGACATGAAGGTATGGAAAACTGGAGGCCTTTTCAAAGTATTATAGCGAAATGAAATCGCGAGCAGGATTCGAGATATGAGAGGCATACAAAAATGGGAGGATGGAGTTGGGACGGTAGCAACATGTATAATGCAGCAATCAAGGATAAGAATAAATGCATCAGGGTGGGAGGGTTGGGAAGTCAAAAGGAAAAATATATGTGAATGATATATTGTGTGCGAAGTAAATCTGTGAAAACATATGAAAAATTAAAAAAAAAATAAAAAAATTAAAAAAGAAAACTGGACTGAAGGAATTCTAGGTGCCAAAATCCCAAAGGAGCAGAAAAGACTATTTAAGTATCATTCCTACCAGAGAAGAATGGCAGATGACATTGGCAGATGAAATGGCTAAAATGACCAGAAGAGTCAGAAATCAGGAAGACCAAAATTTTAACAAGGGACGAGGAGAATTTATAACTTACCTTAAAGACCATTGTAAACAGTTAAAATTACCCTGGGGGGATGGATTGGTGGTTGGGTCATGTTTGTTGATGTATTTAGTGTAAAAGGAGTTTTTGTTTTTGTTATTAAAACCTTGTTGAAGTTATTTTTGAGTCCCTTTTTAATGCATGGTCTCCCCAGCAAGCTCTCTGCAGAGCTACTAAACTGCAAATAGCCAACAAATGGAAGAGGTAAAGGTTTTGGATTATCATAAAAGATGCGGGAGGAAAGGGTTAATAATAGGACCCACAAAGGGGAGGGTGAAAGTCCAGGAGATTCCTTGGAATCTTGTTTTTATGATTTATGTGCAATAGATGTAAAATGTAAAATGTTGATGTGAAAAAAGCAAACAAATAAATTTTACAAGAAAAATTATGAACCAAAATTGACAGCCTTGTCCCCAGCTACAGTAGCACGGCCAATGATCGGGGTTTATGGGATTTGTAGTCCAACCTTTGGGAAGCCATGGTTTCCCCATCTCTGGCATACACTCTCTTCTTGCCTTCCTCCCTCACATGCACACAGACACAAACACAGAGAGTCACATGGGTTGGGGAAAGCTGCATGTTTGACATCTACCGCTTCAATCGGCCTGGAATATGAACACGCCAGGAAAACAAGCCCCCGCGGACCGTGGTTGTTTGATCTGATCCTAGACTTATTAAATATTTGCTCGTGAGTGAATTATCCACAATCGCCTGCTTTGCGCTTGATCTTCCTGCTTGACGGAAACTCGTCAAGCCAAGTCCCACGGCACACGCTGCTACTCATCTGCCGTCTGTGCCCTTCAGTCTTCTTTAATTGAGGCACAGTTTGCGCACTCGGCGGGGCATTCGGGAGGATAGAAATTGGGCCGGCACCAGGCCAAAGCTCACTGCGAGGGAGAGCCAGATGCTTTGTTTCATTGGCACATCAAGGATCAACCTCCCGACCAAAAGAGAAGACAGGTGAGGGAGGGAAGAAGGATTATCTATGCCTGAAACATACACATCCTTCACTTCAAGCTTTGAAACTTGTCACAGCTGCCTGGTAGCCATTGTTAGAAGATATGTGTTGACCGGTATATAATTGCAATTCCGAATTTGGCAGAGTGGGAGGATTCCCAGTAAAGCTTTGAACTTCTTGTATCACTGAAGATATTTTCCCCCCCTCCAGACAAGTGCTGTGGAGCATAGTTATCCGAATGAAAATCACATTTGTTGTTATGCTGGTTAATTTTTTTTGGGGGGGGGGGTGTTTCTTCCCACCACCGCCTTATAACTTATTTATTCGAGACGTTTGACAAAGCTGAAGTGGCTTTTTGTTTGCTTAGCTATTCACATTCGACTGCGAAATGTATGCTTATTTACAGTATCTCCGACTCCCCGTTTACAATGTATTTGTTAAATTGGTTAAGAGAGTTTAATTGGCCATTGGGGGATTATTCCTTGCGCTATTCCCAAATCTGTTTACTAAAAATACGCACTAAGAATGAGCTACTTCTTAGAACCTTGTTGCATTAGGCCATTATCATCTGCAGTGTTTTCCTTTACCAGATTCCTAACATGCCGCAGCCGGAATTCCTCCTCTAGATGTGCCTGTTTTTTTCAGAGCAGCCTGCAGAGGATTTTATCACCTTAAATACAGCAGATCCACCTGCAAAATCTGGTGTGGTTCAAAGAAGTTCCAGAAAGAAAGTTATAGCATTTACATTGCTATCAGAAGCACGGCCTCTCTTCCCCTCGTGGTTTCACAAAACAAATTGTCTGCTATTGCAGAGCTGCCTGTCGAGGTCCCCAAGATACCCCCCAATAAAACACAGTTGACACATGATTTTAGTTTCAAGGTTTTTGGCATAATTTTGGCCACAAATTTATTAAAATTACAAGTGATGTGAGTGGTTGCTTAAGCATTGGTTGCGACTATCTGACCCCGCACTGGGACAGACTGAGATTTGCACGCACGCGGAGTCAGAAAGGGAAAACATTTTGGGGAGAAAGATTGAGCTGGCTACCATGCCTCGCCTCTCCCCAAATGCTCCCAGGGGCTCTTGCGTGACCCTAGCCTCTTGACAGGGGTTTGGACAAAAGCATGGGGAGCCCCTGGGTTCCTTTAATGGAAAACCCTTGAAGCAGCAGCATTTTGGAGGGGCAGGCACAGCCAATCCATACCCCTCCACCAACCAATTCCTAAACCAATGCCTAACCGCAGCCTTACAAGTTGTGACGATTTGCTACGCAGTAGGCAAAAACCAAATGGCCCCAGCCAATCAGCCAAATGGACAAAATCCTACCGGGCCCCTGCCCCAAAAGCAGACGACCCCATGACAGGCATAGCAAGGTCAAGCGAACAACCTGAAAATAGGGAGGGAAGGAGGGTGATCCGATGCGCGCAGCGAAAAGAGGAAGCTCAAAGCTATGCGCAGGGTATTTAAAGGCTATGGCTGTCAATCACGAAATGGCAACATTTAAATCTCCACAGCAACAGTAAGCTCAATGATAATGGTGGCCAAACACTTTTCCTGCCCAGCAACAGTGGGTGTCTTGTTAGCTCCCACCGTAACACGTGCTCTCCATGAAGGAGAACATGCTTGATCATATTTGATACTACCCAATGTACACTGATGGGTACACTGAGGGACGCGGGTGGCGCTGTGGGTTAAAGCCTCAGTGCCTAGGGCTTGCCAATCGAAAGGTCGGCGGTTCGAATCCCCGCGGCGGGGTGCGCTCCCGCTGCTCGGTCCCAGCGCCTGCCAACCTAGCAGTTCGAAAGCACCCCCGGGTGCAAGTAGATAAATAGGGACCGCTTACTAGCGGGAAGGTAAACGGCGTTTCCGTGTGCAGCTCTGGCTCGCCAGATGCAGCTTTGTCATGCTGGCCACATGACCCGGAAGTGTCTTCGGACAGCACTGGCCCCCGGCCTCTGAGTGAGATGGGCGCACAACCCTACAGTCTGTCAAGACTGGCCCGTACGGGCAGGGGTACCTTTACCTTTACCTTTAATGTACACTGATGAGCGGGATGTGAAGATCTATTTCACACTCCATCATTTTCAAGCAGAGGCGCCAGCTTGTGAGGGCAATGGGGGGGAGGCCTGACGTCGCAAATGCGGCAACAGGATGTCGGGATGAGTCGGGCATGAAGCCAACCTCACTGACAGCATGGCTTCAATGGCCAGCAGCTCTTCCTCCTCCTGCTGCTGCCGCCACTGTGAGGGCCTGTTATGACCCTCCTTCCCTTCCACAACAGGATTCATAGAATCACAGAATTATAGAGTTGAAAGGAACCCTGAGAATCATCTAGTCCGACTCCCTGCAATGTGGGTATATGCTGTCGGAATCTCTGCTTGACCGAGCTCCTTCGATCTCCTCCGGAATCGCCCTCCGACGTGATTAATGGCCTGAGCCTCTGATAAGGCTCCAGGCACATCCCCCATTCAGCAGAGTTTCCAGCACAGGAAAGAGATGAGAAGTTTGAGCTACATTGCTAGGTTTTATTACTAAGCTAAGCAGACATTAAAAAATACATCCTCTCTCTGTGAGAGCAGAGAGCAAACTGAAACAAAGGCACAGGAAACCAGTAACGTCACATCCATCTCCCGTGAGACTTCCATCAGTCTGGAATGTGTGGAATGCAACACAGAGTCTTGTGACTCCAAAGAACTGCACAGTGGCAACACACAGAAACCAACATATGAAAGTTGCCCCCTCCAGGGATCGAACCTGCAACCTTGGCGTTATCAGCACCATGCTGTAACCAACTGAGCTAGGCATTTGCTTAGCTCACGAGCCGGGCACTGAAGCCATGCTGTGCTTGGCTCAACACTCGGCCTACTTAGCCCCTGATTTTGGGGTCATTGGGGTGGCCAGCCCCCTCCCAAAAATATTGGGGGGGGGGCAAAAGGGCTGGGCCCCTATGAGTTAGCACCCCTGTTTTCAAGTCTTTAACTGTCAGAATGCTGTCATCAACTCCCAGCTGGTTGCCCAGGAAAGTATAAAGACAAGGAAAAGTTTCTTACAGCCCTTTTTTATTTCAAATTTACAGAGAGAGGCTATAGAACCCAGCCTCTTGGATAATGACCTTGTCACAAGTGAATCTATCCCCTCCCCCCGGTCTCTCCACTTCCTCATTCGTTGTCATCATCACCTCCTCACGGGTGCTGCTAAGTGCCCTTTGTCTTCAAGCTCTTTGCTCTCCTACTTTTAAGGCCCGCCAGGTTCTGGGAGATGGTGGGTCTGGAATGCTTTCTAACGACAACCTGTCAGTCAGCTACCATTCTGGTCCTGCCTCTTCCTCTCCCATAATTTCCCAGCTTTCCCCCTCATCTGCCTCTGAGCTGTGACCTCCCTCCACTCCCTGTTGTAAATCTATACTGTCTTCCTCTTCCTCCTCCCTGGAAGGGTCAGGATGAGGAGGCAGTCTCCACCATTTCTCCTCCTCTGCCCAGTCCCTGACATTGACTACAATGGATATGATATACCATACAATATATAGCAGACCTTCCAAGTGTCCCTATTTTCCAGGGACAGTCCCGGAATTACAGAAGCCATCCCAGTTTCTATTCTGATCCAGGAATGTCCCACTGTTCCTTAGGATGTCCCTATTTTCATCGGAGAAATGTTGGAGGGTATCGAGTTATCTGACCCACAAGCCAAGGAGATAAGTAATTATACAACTCTTAGAAGACATCGGAAGGCAGCCCTGCTTAGGGAAGTTTTTTTCCCATTGTTGTTGTTGTTTAGTCGTTTAGTCGTGTCCGACTCTTCGTGACCCCATGGACCAGAGCACGCCAGGCACTTCTGTCTTCCACTGCCTCCCGCAGTTTGGTCAGACTCATGTTTGTAGCTTCGAAGACACTATCCAGCCATCTCGTCCTCTGTCGTCCCCTTCTCCTTGTGCCCTCCATCTTTCCCAACATCAGGGTCGTTTCCAGGGAGTCTTCTCTTCTCATGAGGTGGCCAAAGTATTAGAGTCTCAGCTTCACGATCTGTCCTTCCAGTGAGCACTCAGGGCTGATTTCCTTCAGAATGGATAGGTTTGATCTTTTTGCAGTCCATGGGACTCTCAAGAGTCTCCTCTT
This sequence comes from Podarcis tiliguerta, assembly GCF_965153285.1. Classification (NCBI taxonomy): domain Eukaryota; kingdom Metazoa; phylum Chordata; class Lepidosauria; order Squamata; family Lacertidae; genus Podarcis; species Podarcis tiliguerta. The sequence continues at coordinate 16,820,294 of NC_139534.1, forward strand.
TTTTTCCATTATGTTTTTTATATATGTTGGCGGCTGCCAAGAGTGACTGGGGCAACCCAGTCAATGAGCAGGGTATAAATTATTATTATTATTATTATTATTATTATTATTATTGAATAGGACACCCCTATTTTCATTGGAGAGATGTTGGGGGGTTTGTATATGGAAGCTGACCAAACTGAGCTGAGTAGGGTAGCCACGTAATGCATTGCCATAAAAGAGGACAAAAGTATTTTTCATGTATAACACCCCCCCCCATGTATAAGACACCCCCTATTTTTGGGGACTCAAACTTCAGAAAATGGGGGGGGGAGAGATTGCCCAGAGTTGTTGAGCTTTTTGGAGGGTTGTTGGACCAGAGTTGTTGAGCTAACCCGTCTGATCAGTGCTGCTCCCTCACAGCCCAGAAGCCACAAATCGCCCACCCTATTGCTACAGTGACAGCAAATAGTCATCAGCCCTTGTCGATGCCACCAATAACATCATGGACAATCTCAGGCTTGCGGAACCAACCGATCCAACATCACAAATATGCACTGACTGGGTGCTAGGTGTTCACGAACATCTTCAAGAACCTTCCCGCTTTCCTTTCTTATGGCTCTTTACCTTGAAATGGGACTTGGACCAAACAACCCCCCAAATAGAGAACTCCTTCAACTAGAGGACTTCCTCATCAAATAGGGTACACAACCATCTTATGAAGGTGTCGCCCATAGATTACCTTTCCCTTGCAGTAGTCATGCACTTCAATTGCTTCAAGCCACAATGTTCCTGTGCCTTGACTTTTTATACTTTAAATTTCTTCTATCAATGCAGGACGCTATCCATGCTTTTTAGACAGGTGTCTCACTGGTTTCATGCAAAGAAGTCCACATACGATTGTGGCCCTAACTGGTTATGGAAGGGTATTTTATGCTTAATTTATTATTGTGTCAGCAGACAGACATGGAATAAGTGTACTGTTCACATCTAGTTCCTATATCTATAGAGCTGCCTGCTATGTTATGGCATTTGAGCTTGTCTGTTGTACTTTTTAATATACGGTAGGCTATTTGTTTTTTTAAAAAAGAACAATGTTCTGATTATGAAGGACCCCGAAACAAAAAATAAAATTATTCTAATGGGCCTTTTGGATGTTTTATGGCTGTTACTGAAATGTGGGAGAACAAGGGGCAAGGGCTGATTGATAGGATTATATATGGAGCCATACAATATGTACAGGATCAAATCACTCGAGAACTTTCATTCCTGCCAGCAGGAGAGTTAAGCTTTCTGCTTCCACCAAATCTCTCATACATTTAAGTTCCCCAGAAACAACAATTAATACACTATTTGATTGTTCTTAGCAGATTGCAGACTTGTAACAATTTATCCTTAACAGCGCCGGGGAAAGCAGGAGAGCTGATTTAATTAGGCAAGTTGGTGATAAATCATAGAGCAGATTTTTATTTCAATATGCTCTTTGCAGAGCCGGCATTCAGGATAGCTTGCAGCAAATAAAACTCCTCGAAACCCTCAAACCAGGCAAAGGAGAATCATCCAAAGGGATGGAGGAAACCCAAAACAAGACGTTCCTAAAACATCGTAACCTCATCTGTCTCCTGAGAAATCTCTATGTGGGACAAGAAGCTACAGTTAGAACTGGATATGGAACAACTGATTGGTTCAAAATTGGGAAAGGAGTATGACAAGGCTGTATATTGTCTCCCTGCTTATTTAACTTATATGCAGAATTCATCATGCAAAAGGCTGGGCTGGATGAATCCCAAGCCAGAATTAAGATTGCCAGAAGAAATATCAACAACCTCAGATATGCAGATCACACAACCTTGATGGCAGAAAGTGAGGAGGAATTAAAGAACCTTTTATTGAGGGTGAAAGAGGAGAGCACAAAATATGGTCTGAAGCTCAACATCTAAAAAAACAAAGATCATGGCCACTGGTCCCATCACCTCCTGGCAAATAGAAGGGGAAGAAATGGAGGCAGTGAGAGATTTTACTTTCTTGGGCTCCATGATCACTGCAGATGGTGACAGCCATCACAAAATTAAAAGACGCCTGCTTCTTAGGAGAAAAGCAATGACAAACCTAGACAGCATTTTAAAAAGTAGAGACATCACCTTGCCAACAAAGGTCTGTATAGTAAAAGCCATGGTTTTCCCAGTAGTGATGTACGGAAGTGAGAGCTGAACCATAAAGAAGGCTGATCGCCGAAGAATTGATGCTTTTGAATTATGGTGCTGGAGGAGACTCTTGAGAGTCCCATGGACTGCAAGAAGATCAAACCTATCCATCCTTAAGGAAATCAGCCCTGAGTGCTCACTGGAAGGACAGATTGTGAAGCTGAGGCTCTAATACTTTGGCCACCTCATGAGAAGAGAAGACTCCCTGGAAAAGACCCTGATGTTGGAAAGATGGAGGGCACAAGGAGAAGGTGACGACAGAGGACGAGATGGTTGGATAGTGTTTTAGAAGCTACCAGCATGAGTTTGACCAATCTGCGGGAGGCAGTGGAAGACAGAAGTGCCTGGCGTGCTCTGGTCCATGGGGTTATGAAGAGTCGGACACGACTAAACGACTAAACAACAAAACATCATAATCCTCCTAATTTTGCCCACCAGTAAATACTTGATGGGCAGGAGACATGTCAACAACAGTTGTGCTTCCCCAGTGTGAATATGCAGGGAGAGATAAAGCCGCATCTTATTAATTTCAGCTGCCTATGCGAGACACAACTTCTGCCAGAAGTAGAAATCCTGTGTCAAGAGAGCAACAACAGCAACCATCTTGGTGACTGAGGAATCCATCAATAAATATACCCTCAAAATACAGGACCCGAATCCACAACCACCCAGCCGTGAGAAACCTTTTCAATAGGTTACAGAATAAACCTACAGGGCTTCAGTTTTAGAATCCAAACCAAAGTCAAGTTTGGAAAAGGGTATTCCAATGTAACATTATACAACCAAGTACCCTCTACGTAGTGATTCCTCACAACAGGGACTGAATGGACAGGTGCTAAAGCTTCCATCCTGCAGCTATACTACTGTCCTGAGATAGAGCAAGGTCATCAATGTTAGTCCTACTCAGAGTAGGCCCTTTGAAATCAATGGACATGACTGTCAGGTCCCTTAATTCCAGCGAGTCTACTCTGAGTACCCTGGATTCAACCCTTTGGGAGGAATTCAACTCCACACTGTTACATTTCTGTCTGCCTGATGGAACAATCTCTCACCTCCTCCCTCTGTGTGCTGTTCTAGCGTTCTCCGGAACCCCCACCCAGCCAATTTGGGTGGGGTTGCATGGTGGAGGAGAAGGAAGAAAGTTTTGTTGCACTAGTAGATGTCCTTGCACAGACTTGTTATTCGGTCTGAGCCTTGTGGTTTCAAAAAGTGCTACCATGGAAGTCTTAGCAGCTTGTGTTAGTTCCTACAAGACACTTCTTCATGTAATCCCTGCATACAGAGGCAGATGGTAGGGATTAAACGGAGACTGTTCATCTCTGTGAACAACTCTGTATTATTTGTCTTTACTGGCCAATCATATCCCAGCTGTCCTGAAGGGTTTAATCGATTGGCTCCCAATGAGACTAAGCCGGATTACATCCTAGTACTGTGGCTTAACGGAGTACTAAGGCAAATCATGCCCGAACAGTCATAGTCATATATTTAAATAAAATGCCAAAAACAACCCCCTGTGTTGCAATGAGAACCAATCACAGAAATATAGACACAACACATAGGCTAATAACTGTTCAAGCATATCTAATAGAATGATGATATCATTCAAAAAGTAGAAATAAATCTATTAGAGTTCATATGTACAATGTAACAGACTAGTGTCTTTATATGAAATACAGGCCGGAAATTTTATATCATTTTTCCATAGTCTTTCCCAATCTGTCATCCCAATCTGAATATTATGCCCCACATTTGACCTCTTCATCCTTAGTTTCCCATTCCAACAATATGTTATACATTTTTTATAACAATTTAATATCACTTTCTATTATTTCTCTCTGGAAGTTTGAAGTTTCATATGCAAATCCTTTCTTTTTATCATTCTTAAATACTTCAGCTTTCCTGATATTTTGGAACACCAACACTCATTATACCCAACCATTGGCCATGTTGGCTGAGGATTATGCGTGTTGGATTTCAACAACATGGTGGTTCCCCATCCCTGAACTAGAACTTCTATTGCCTTCAGCCATCAATGAGTCCTTTTGTGATGCATCTGCCTTCCTTCAGGCATCAATGTTCAATCTCTTTTCCTCCACAATTCCTTCTTCATAAGAAGTAAAAGGTAAAGGTACCCCTGATCGTTAGGTCCAGTTGCGGACAACTCTGGGGTTGCAGTGCTCATCTCTCTCTATAGGCCGAGGGAGCCGGCATTTGTCCACAGACAGCTTCCGGGTATGTGGCCAGTATGACTAAGCTGCTTCTGGTGAACCAGAGCAGCACACAGAAACGCCATTTACCTTCCCCCCAGAGTGATACCTATTTATCTACTTGCACTTTGACGTGCTTTCGAACAGCTAGGTGGTCAGGAGCTGGGACCGAGCAACGGGAGCTCACCCCATCACGGGGATTAGAACCGCCAAGCTTCTGATCAGCAAGCCCTAGGCTCTATGGTTTAGACCACAGTGCCACCCATGTCCCATTTCATAAGAAGTACTTACCCACAAAATATCCAACTATATGTAATGGATGCATAGTTTATATAAACACAGCTTCAAATACCAGGGCATAATGAGCCCTCTGAGGTAAACGAATGATTAAAAATATAAAACATCAAACTCTTGGCTTAACAACACCTCTGAGAGGAACAGCATGAATTGAAAAATAAAACTAGGCTAAATACTCTGCCTAACAACTCCCCAGTGGGCAGGATGGTCTAGGAAAGTGTAGTAATGAGATCAAATATGAATTACAATATGTAAAGTGAAAACTCAATATGCAAGTATGACTAATACAAAATTGCATTAGCAAAATGACATCCTCTGTTAGCAAACTATCCTACAATATTTTGAAAAAGTATGAGAATACTCCTATGTCCTGGTGTTTTCTTTCAGACTCCTCTGCATTAAAAGAGCAAGGCTGCAAGCTTTAGAATGCATGCCAATGTATGTCTACTCAGAAATCAGTCCCATTGAGTTCAATAGGACTAATTCCCATTAGCTTCCAAGTTTCACAGGTTTGTGGAGCTTGATCTGAATTGAGATAGCCTTAACTCTGATCTTAAACAGACAAGGTTGTTTTCTTTTTATCACTGAATTTGTAATTTTACTCTGTTGGCAGTTCTATACAGTGGTACCTCAGGTTACAGACGCTTCAGGCTACAGACTCCACTAACCCAGAAATAGTTCCTCAGGTTAAGAACTTTGCTTCAGGATGAGAACAGAAATTGTGCGGCGGCAGCGGGAGGACCCATTAGCTAAAGTGGTGCTTCAGGTTAAGAACAGTTTCAGGTTAAGAACGGACCTCCAGAACGAATTAAGTTCTTAACCTGAGGTACCACTGTACTAGTCTTGCCTCACTCCCTCATACCTGTATTTAGAGCCAATTCATATTGCACTTCCTGCTTTATTCAGCTCTATTCTTTAACAAACCCAGGGGAACAAAACTGTCAAAGATATATTTTTAAAAAAACAACAACGCAGGTCTCTTCACATGAGAAAGACATGCCACAGTCTCTCTGTGTAAATAGAGAATCATAGTGCTTGAAATTCTATTAAATGCAAGGTGCAAATCATCAAAGCAAGTCTTTTTCTGAATGCTTTCAAATATACAAATGAAACTTTTAAAACATATATTCATAATTCATCATTTCGTTGTCCTTCAATCTTCCTCTTACATATTAAGGGCACTTGTTACTATTTGTGTATCCTTTTTCCACAGGGTAGAATCCAAGGTTGTGCACACACCACACATTTAAAGCACATAACATCCCCCAGATAATCCTGGGATCTGTAGCTTATCCCTTACAGAGCTACAATTCCCAACAGCCTTAACAAACTCAGTTCCCAGAATTCTTTGGGAGAAGCTATGTGCTTTGAGTGTATGTAGCCTAACAAACAAAGGATCCCAGGTTTGGTCCCTTCACATCTCCAGGTAGAGTTGGGACAACCTGCCGCCCGAAGCTTTGGCCACTGCCAGTCATTTTTTGCAATACTGGGCCAAATGAGCTAATGGTCTAACTCACTTTAAGGCAGTTTCCTCTCTTTCCTACTCATGCCAACAGTGTTGTTGGTACCTTCAAGTTATAATAACAGGCAATAACGACAGTGATAAGTGGGACTATTGTCCTTTGTTCTTTCTCTCTTTGCTCTCTGATGAGAAAGAGGAAGGAGCTAAGACAAAATGCTCTGAGTGTATTATATGTAAATAAAGTAGATTAGCCAGAATGCTGTGCTACTGAGGTCTGTTATGCAAACTGTGAATACTCTGCAGATTCCTAAGTGTGCTGATGCTTCTTATGAGAAAGTCACAGAATCATAGCACTGTAGAGTTGGAAGGGACCCTGAGGATCATCTAGTCCAACCCCCTGCAATGCAGGAATATCCAGCTGGTCCATACAGGGATCTTGGTATCAATCGCTGTGATGTTCAGGCTGAGGAAAGCTTTTGAAGCTCCCGGACGATCGACGAGGAGGGAGAGGACATGCCAATCGGGCATGTGTCTCTGCCAGGGTCCTACACGAGAGTAGGGCGATCCTAACTTCGGCCTGATTCCGGCTGGCTATTCTCATGTTCCTAATCATTCTAATTCATGGAACACATTAATACCAAAACATCCTGTCTCCGTCACTTCCCACTCTGTGGAATGAAAACATACACCATCATGTGATAGACAACAATCTCATGACTGCAAACAGGGAGCAAGAATCTTAACAGTCGGTGCTACTTTCAAGTTATAATAATAGCCAATAATGACAGTGATAATTAGAATGATTAGGAACATGAGAATAGCTGGCCGGAATCAGGCTAATGGCCCATCTACTCCAGCATCCTGTTCTCACAATGACCAACCGGATGCCTGTTGGAAACCCCCAAGCAGGGCCTGAACCTGAGCTTAGAGCACTCCCCTTCCTGTGGTTCCCAGCAACTGGTCCTGTCTCAGCACAAAATCACACAAGAGCAAGGCGTCTCAAATGGCCGTCATGCTCTCGTGGGGTGGGAGATGAGATGTCCCATTTTTTCCAGGGCATTTGATGGGCATGGTACTCTCTCTCTCTCTCTATATATATATATAAAGGTAAAGGTACCCCTGCCCGTACGGGCCAGTCTTGACAGACTCTAGGGTTGTGCGCCCATCTCACTCAAGAGGCCGGGGGCCAGCGCTGTCCGAAGACACTTCCGGGTCACGTGGCCAGCGTGACATCGCTGCTCTGGCGAGCCAGAGCCGCACACGGAAACGCCGTTTACCTTCCCGCTAGTAAGCGGTCCCTATTTATCTACTTGCACCCAGGGGTGCTTTCAAACTGCTAGGTTGGCAGGCACTGGGACCGAACAACGGGAGCGCACCCTGCCACGGGGATTCGAACCGCCGACCTTTCGATCGGCAAGCCCTAGGCGCTGAGGCTTCTACCCACAGCGCCACCCGCATCCCCCCCCTCTCTCTCTCTATATATATAATAAAATTTTCTGCTTTACAATTTAGAATATTCATTTAAACAACATTAAAATATCAACGACTTCCCTTCTTCTCTTTACATGGTTCATTTTGCATAACACAAATCCCTGCATATTTCACAAAAACTAAACCATTCAGTATTCCATTATTGCATCCATCAAAACTTATTTACGCTGTTGAATTTATCTTAATGCTGCCCACGTTTTCAGGTGTACACAATCCCCCCCCCCATATATTCAATAGACATTTTCCAATCTTCTTTAAATGTATGTTCTTCTTCTCTTATTCTATGTGTTACATCTGCAAGCTGCGCATATTTCATCAGTTTAAGTTGCCATTCTTCTTTAGTTGGGACTTCACTCGTTTTCCATTTGGGGGCTAACAAAACACGGACCGCAGTAGTGGCATACATAAATTACCTTTTTTGACACCTGGGAATTTCCATCTGAATTGTCCCCAACAAAAAGGACTCTGGCTTGTTGTTGTTGTTGTTTTGTAAAAGTGCTTTTAAACGTTGTTGTTTTTTCAATTCATTATGAATCATTTCCCAGTATCTTTTACCCTTGTACAGGTCCACCACATATGAAAGAATGTACCCTCAACCTCATTACATCTCCAACACTTTTCTGATTCAGTCTTATACATCTTAGCAAGCCTATTTGGAGTTAAATACCATCTGTAAGGTACTTTCTTTGCTCTGCCGTGTCTCTTCCAACATTCAGCTTCATTGGGTATCCACAAAGTTCCCTGGTGACACAAATGTTAGCTCTTGGTTTGCATTTTCTCTCTCTGACTCAACAGGAGAGTGTTTGTTTCCCACCCCCACCCACCCCAGTTGTTCTCTTTCCCCACCACCTCTGGTGGGTTGAAAAAAGGAATCCTTTGACAAGCAAGCAACTCCCTGTGAAAGAAAACAATCTCCAATGTCGAGCAGAAGTCAGCAGCACTTAGCCCATAATCATAGAAAGGAGAAGAAGGGGAAACAGGAAATAGGAGTGTTTTGGCAAGAAGTTGCAGTGTGTGTCTGTGTGTGTGTGTGGCAAATGGGCTCCCTGCCAACTTAACCTGGGGGGAAGTGGGCACTCAGAGGCAGCCATATTGTTATCAGCTTCGCTCCCTGAAAACCAGCAGCGGGTAAGCCGTGTTTCCTAGTGAGATGTCAAAACTACACAAAGGGCTCTAATTATTGCTTGCTGGTATTTACCTGCTTTCTAAATAAAAGCCTCACCAAAGGAGGAAAACAAAAACCAGTCGAGTTTTGAAGGCTGTTTATGAAGCAGAAATCTATCTTCTCTGCAGGCTCATATAAGAAGTGTTTAATGCACCAGACAGCGGTCAAAGCTTTGATTAATCTTCAAAAGTTGGATATATTTCAAACATGGTGTGGGCAGATCCAAAGAAACAGGGAGCTTCCTATATAAAACACTGGAGCAGATTATTTAAACCTGGCACATATGATTTGGCTCCAGTCTGCTGAAAGCAACAAATGGATTGCACTTCTGGTTCCCAGGTGTGCTTAAAAAGGTAAAGGGACCCCTGACCATTAGGTCCAGTTGTGACCGACTCTGAGGTTGCGGTGCTCATTTCGCTTTATTGGCCGAGGGAGCCGGCGTATGGCTTCTGGGTCATGTGGCCAGCATGACCACTTCTGGCGAACCAGAGCAGCGCACGGAAATGGTGTTTACCTTCCCACCGGAGCGGTACCTATTTATCTACTTGCCCTTTGACGTGCTTTCAAACTGCTAGGTTGGCAGGAGTGTGCTTACTTGAGGATCAAAGTGTGCTTACTTGAGGATAAATGTCACAGAATTCAGTGAGACTTATTCTCAAACCAACATATTTAGGAGTGACTAAGGTCACATCTATAACATATGTTTAAAGCACTCTCTATGCCACTTTAACAGTTGTGGACCTTGTCTCCCCCAGCCAAACAAAGAAAATAAATTCCTGGCAACCGTAGAATGCTAAGGGTGCTGGAAACTGTAGTTCTGTAATGGATTTCCTAACAACTCTCAGCTTTTATTGAGTAGAACTTACTTCCAAGTTGAGGCTGCTTAGCATATATGATACAAACCCACGGAAGAGTCCTTCCACCAAGGCATTTGCAATATGAGGGTCGGTGGCAGTGGCGAAATAAAATCCTATACATCAGAATCTGTTGCCACATTCAGGACATTAAAACCTGAGGCCCTGAACTTTCTGACATTCAAGGGGCTTGAATAAATTCTGACAATTTCAAGTTTTTGCATCTCCGAAATAACACTGCCTTCATTATTTTCTCCTTCACTGCTTCTGAGCAGGGAAAATTTAGGTCAATGTTGAGGCTGAGTTACTGCTGATAACTGTCAACAAATAAATCTCTGCCCCATATTTCATTCTTTATGAAAAATAAATGAGCATGGGGCATGGAAATTGACAATCTCTCTGAGACAAAAATCTGTTAGCAAGCCTATTTGCATTTTGAAATTACTTTTGAAGGAACAGTAATGGGCTTTCCACACCAAGGATGAGACATGGAGGACAGAATCAGAAGCTTTGGCCATATTAGCTGCTCCTAGGCCTCTAATATTGATATGAGTGAGTTTAAGAAGAGGCAGGTGACACAAGGTTCACACATGCCTCTACACCACCGGATTACTCAACATCTGAACATTACTCACTATGAACGTGTGAACTGATTCTATCCCCAAATCCCTGGTTAGGCAGTGAAGTATCAGAGTTCTATCTGTGCCATTGGACTTGGGGTGGTGCATAGCCACAAGTTGTTGTTGTTGTTTAGTCGTTTAGTCGTGTCTGACTCTTCATGACCCCATGGACCAGAGCACGCCAGGCACTCCTGTCTTCCACTGCCTCCCGCTTTTTGGTCAAACTCAAGTTAGTAGCTTCGAGAACACTATCCACCCATCTCGTCCTCTGTTGTCCCCTTCTATTTGTGCCCTCCATCTTTCACCAACATCGGGGTCTTTTTCCAGGGAGTCTTCTCTTCTCATGAGGTGGCCAAAGTATTGGAGCCTCAGCTTCAGGATCTGTCCTTCCAGTGCGCACTCAGGGCTGATTACCTACAGAATGGATAGGCTTGATCTTCTTGCAGTCCATGGGACTCTCAAGAGTCTCCTCCAGCACCATAATTCAAAAGCATCAATTCTTCAGTGATCAGCCTTCTTTATGGTCTAGCTCTCACTTCTATACATCACTGGGAAAACCATACCTTTAACTATACCTTTGTCGGCAAGGTCATGTCTCTGCTTTTTAAGATGCTGTCTAGGTTTGTCATTGCTCTTCTCCCAAGAAGCAGGCATCTTTTAATTTCATGACTGCTGTCACCATCTGCAGTGATCATGCAGCCCAAGAAAGTAAAATCTCTCACTGCTTTATTGTGGTGAAGGGGCTTGAATAACTCAGAGAAGCTATGAGCTATACTGTGCAGGTCCACCCAAGATGGACAGGTCATAGTGAAGAGTTTTGACTAAATGTGATCCACTTGGAGCAGGAACCGGCAAGCCACTCCAGTATCCCTGCCAAGAAAACTCCATGGACAAAAACAACAGGCATTGCTACAAGACATAGCCACAAACAAGTAAGCTGTAAGAGTACTTTGTTATGCAATGTGTACGGGGTTCGTATCCTCATTGGGTCAGCCAAAAAATACCAGTCAAATTGGCCACAGCCATCTTCAAAACCAATGTGCTGTCAGGGACGGGGCAGAGGAGGAAGGGAGGAGGAAGAGGAAGACAGTATAAATTTGCAATAGGGGGTTGCGGGAGGTCACAGCTCAGAGGCAGATGAGGGGGAAAGTTGGGAAATAATGGGAGAGGAGGACGCTGAGTGACATGGTGTCTTTAGAAAGCATTCCAGATACTGCCCCCATTTCCCAAAAACCCAGAGAGCCTTAAAAGCAGGAGAGCAAAGAGCTCCAAGACAGAGGGCATGCAGGAGCACCTGTGGAAGAGGTGATGATGATGAATGAGGAAGTGGGAGAGACAGTGGGGTGGAGATTCACTTGGCACAAAGCCATTATCCAAAAGGCTGGGTTCTATAGCCCCTCTCTGTAATATTGAATTAAATAAGGATGGTAGGAAACTTTTTATTGTCTTTCTACTTTCCTGGACAACCAGCCGGGAACCACTGACAGCATCCTGACAGGTGCTAGGGGCAATCTCAGCGAAACCACAGAAAAAGTAGTAAAGCTATATTCTATTCCCAATCTTCAAGGGCATGCTCATGGAAATCCTGAAAACTGAAGTACAAAAAATATTTAGAAAAGAAGTCTTCTTCTTCCTCTTTGGCAATCACTCGTAGCCGTGTAAGATTGCCTTCCATAAACACAGTTTTAACAGGGAGTCCGTAAGTGACTGTGGAAGCCAATTCTGGATCCACACGTCCTTCCACAGTGGAGAGATAGGTTTCCGGGTGGGAGCTGATCATGGTGAGGGTTTGCCAAGTGTGCCTTTCTCTTCAACTGGGCGCCCTGCCCCTCAAAAGCAGCCCAATGAAGACTGTGTGAACATTCAATACTGACCAGGGCCGACCCAACCACGAGACAAGGTGTAGTGATGGCCTCAGGTAGCAGGATCCACAGGGTCCTGGTGGCAGGATTCGCAATGCTAGCAGTGGCTACAGCATGCTCCTTGGAGGTCAGATCGGCTGTCTCTTCAGCAGCAGCACCCATGCAACCTCCATAGTGAGCTCTTGGCAGATAAGAAATGCTTCTGGTCTCCTCCTTATGGCTGCCCTCTGGGGTCTCCTGGGCTCTATACCCACCTTTGATTCCCAGTTCAACCTTCAGGTAAGGTTGATCTGATCCCCCTCTTGTTCCCAATGTCACTCGCCCCTTCTTCCTTGACGGAGAGGTGCCGTTTCGTGGTTTGCCTCAGGTGCCAAAATGTCTTGGGCCAGCCCATTGGAGACTTTCTGAATTTTAACACCACACATTTTAAGCACGGTGCAGCCGAGATTAACCCTGTTTAAGTCCCAGTGATTTCAAAGGAGTGTTAAGCACATGTTTGCAGCACAGTGCAGCTAAAAATGTGAACTCAAACTTGTTTACTCAGCTTATTCTCCCTGGCTTGGGTGCAATGCCATTAACAGGGTTGAATGATCGCCATTCATTTCTAATGTGCACTGATGTGTCATTAATTGGTATTAATCAGGAAATTGCTATATAAATACAAAGACTATAGGGACCCATATATGGCTCATTACGCTAATATGGCTTAAGAAAATGACTGGACTTTCATCCGCTAGCAATGAACGCTGAAAGAATAACTGATTAAGAGGCAGCTATCTATCTAAGGGCCATTTTGCATGTTCTGAGAAGCAACAGCATTTGGAATATGCTGAAATTGTGCCTTTCTCCTGCGACTAAATGCATGAATCCCCATACCCTCCAACATTTTTCTGATGAAAATAGGGACATCCTAAGGAAAAGTGGGACATTCCAGAATCAGAAACAGGGACAGATTCTGTAAATCCGGGACTGTCCCTGGAAAAGAGAGACAACAGGAGGGTCTGAATCCCAAATGTGAGGGAGATGCACAAGTCTCTCTTCTACATGTTACCTAAATCCAGCAACAGCTCTCGGCTTAGCATAAAGCCCTTTGGTACCACTGGTCTCCTCAGTAGGTTTACTGAGCAGTGAGGCTACTGTGATCGGTGTAGCCATCATTTTGAATGCTCTATAATACCTCACCGGAAGACTGCATTGGGCATTCTGCAGAATTTTAAACTGTTGTTCATAGCCACCAACACAAGAAAAAAGAAGCTGGAATGTGGTCATAGTGTATTAGCTGTGCTAAAGTGGTTTTGCAAAAGAAGTAACTGATTGTGCTTGAATTGCAGGCTGGTCAGATGGGGCCTGGGCCTCCTTACCTTTTGTGACAGCTCGCTCAGCTACTGTGTGGATAGTGCTATTACTGTATGTAGTTGAGTCACAAGGTGGCAGTGGACTTGATTTCAGGAGTTTCCTGTTACTTTGCTATTCTCATCCCTGAGAGATAATAACATTCATTTTCTTCCATTTATAGGCTGCCCATCTTCCATAATGTATCCATAATGTACATGGCTTTCCCAGGAGGTCACCCATCCAGTAACTAACCAGACCTAGACCTGCTTAGCTTCTGCAATGTAGACTTAGAGAATATACCAACCACGGAGGAAGGGCTATAGCTCATTGGGTAAAGCATCTGATTTGCAGGTAGAAGACCCCCAGGTTCAGTTCCCAGCATGGTCAGGTAGGACTGGGGGGAAACTCAGTCAATACCGGACAAGATTGACCAAATGTCTGACTTAGTGTAAGGCTGCTTCCTATGTCCTTGTGTCCATTTCATGTGCATTTAGACCAGCCTTTCTCAACCCTGAGCTCCCGGATATTGTTGGACTACAACTCCCATCATCCCTAGCTAGCAGGACCAGTGGTCAGGGATGATGGGAACTGTAGTCCATCTGGGAACCCAAGGTGGAGAAAGGCTGATTCAGACCATACTCTGGAATTCCTAGATTCCTGTTTGGTGGCTGCCCAGACAGCTACTGTTTTTACAATGCTACTGTGGAACATGAGCTAGCTAAATTTAGTGGGAATCGAGGGTAGGTGTGATGGCCTGGGATTCAGACTCGGAGGCTGAACCTGAGGAATCCCAGCCTGCACAGGAGTCCCCGCCTCCAGAACCAGCTGAGCCAGGGCTGGGGCTTGAGACTGCAGGGTCCTCACCTGTGCTGGATCCTCAGGTGCAGGCACCAGCTGAGTCTGCTCTGGCTCCTGAGGTGATGGAGAACCCATTGCCTGCAGGTGCTCCACTCTCAGCCCTGTCAGGGCAAACTGAGGTTGCCTCTGGGTCCAGTAACCCTCCAGCCTCTCCTGAGCTGCAGAGGCTCAGGGCGTAGAGGCAGAGGGAACTAAGTTCCCACAGGAGGAGTGCTCACCTCCAGGCCAGGAGAGGCATGTCACCAGAGGATTGGGCTGCCCTATGCCTCGGGGCAGATAAAAGCCAGCCAGCCCAGTCCCAGGCTGATAGACTGTTGTTGTTGGTAGCCTGTTCCTGCCTGCACCCTGTCCTGCTCCTCTGCCAGAGTTCCTGACTCACCCGACTCTCTGCCTTGGACCCCGCTTCAGCTTTGATGGACAGCCTCCATACCGCACCGTCAACCTCGGACTGGACTCGGACCTCACCGCACGGTTAACCCTTGGGACCAGCACAGTAGGGCTTGTAGATTTCATTCAGGGCCCCATATTTTCCCTCCCCCACACCTCAAGTAATTTGACTATGCACCTCATGGTCTTTGATCCAAAACATTGGTGGAGTTTTACTGATTTGTTGTTGTTGAAAGTTCCTATTGAGCTCTCAAGACCCTTAAGAAGGTTTCTGAAAGCATGGGACTAGATATAGCAGGTAGAAAAGTTACAAAACAGTCCTTGAATCTACTGCCTTTGGTGCTAAGAAGATGCTGTGTTGGGGGCGGGGGGGTGCTGGGCTTTTTTCTGAAGGAAAAAAAATATGGTTACCTTCAACGATGCAAGACAGACTTTCCCATCCTTTTGGCCGAATACCTGCCAAACTCATTTTTATGCAGACTGCAGACTGAAAGTGTGCGTCTCCATTTTGAGTAGGCAGGGGAAGTCGAGGGACTTTTTCACTATATCATCACATTAGAATATGTATCCAGTGATTACTGTTTTTCAGAATGCAGACTATTAAGAGCAGCATGCCCCTGCTGTGTTAATCAGATACTTTCAAATTGTTGAATTAGCATAAATCGTTTGAATTAAGCACTTTCTCCCCATGATATTAGCCTTTCTAGTTTAAGGTTCAGAAATTCAGTAAGTTGTCCCAGGAGCGTCAGTGGTATTTGTGGTGGATGCTAAAGGGAGGCTACATGTGGGACAGCAAGGAGGACTCAACAGATGCAGTATCACAAGATAAAATGACGAGGGTGACCCCATCGTTCTGCCCGAACACTGAGGTCCAGTGCCGATGGCCTTCTGGCAGTTCCCTCTCTACGAGATGTGAGGTTACAGGGAACCAGGCAGAGGGCCTTCTTGGTGGTGGTGCCTGCCCTGTGGAAAGCCCTTCCATCAGATGTCAAGGAAATAAACAACTATCTGACTTTTAGAAGACATCTGAAGGCAGCCCTGTTTGGGGAAGTTTTTATATTTCATCTTTTATTGTGTTTTTAATATTCTGTTGGGAGCCGCCCAGAGTGGCTGGGGAGGCCCAGCCAGACGGACAGGGTATAAGTATTATTATTATTATCATCATCATCATCATCATCATCATCATTATCATCATCATTCTATCCCCGCCCCCTCCCAGAGTCTCTTCTGAGTTCACATCTTGTGCGCCTTGTTGCTGGGACTGATGCCTGCAGTGAACTTTGCACACATGTGTCAGAACTAGGCCAGTGGAAACAATGGAGAGCAGTGTGAATGGGATTTACCATCTCAAGAGCCTTCTATCCAAACAGGTTTATAAAAGAGTAGCAGGTTTCTCGCAGCGGCTCTTAACTTTGAGTCTCCCAAGCATCAGGGGAGAAGGACCAAGGAGTGCTTTGAAAGGCCTATCTTGAGAGCCGTTCCCACCACCACTGCCGCCACCTCCTCCTCGCTAAATGTGATCGCTAAAAAGGAGGAGTAAATGGTGCTTTAGTTTTGACAGTGCAATCAGCTGTAAATATTCTTTTTTAATTACGTGCTAATGAAGCTTTAGAAGATAAGGACTTGACCTTTGTAGGATTCCTCCCCACCCAGAGAAAACTGTTTGGTGTGTTCATTAATTCACTCAAGAGGAAGCTGTAGAGCTTAAATGCCAAGCGAGGAACTGAAATATCAAACTTTAAAGTGGAGTTTACACAGCTGCCAGAGTGGGTTTGCAACAGCCGAAGCACAGAGTTAACAGCAAAACAAAAGCAGGGATCAAAATAACATCCCGGCTGTCGATGAGAACATCTTCGTCGTTACACGCTTTGCCCTCTGGGCTTCAGTCCTCCATTACAGAATCCCTTTATGCTACTGGTTTGTCAAGCGTTGGTTGTTTGATTTGGGCAAGGGTGTCCACTCTGCACTGTGCCAAATGCCAGGGCATTTGGAAAGTAGAGCTAGTGCAGCTGATAAGGAAAAGGTCGAAAGGGAACAGAACAGCAAATTGGAGATGGCATTTTTTATATAAAAAAACCCCACCATCATCAACAAATTTATCCTTTCCAAATACAACAGGGGAGGGAGAAACGAGGACTGTCAGCTGACATGGACTCTAAAAATATCCCATTGATCTTGGCTCATAAACAAACAAATCTATATAAGCACTCCACATGTCCAAATGAGATCGGCAAGCTATATGTTTAAAGGTAGAAAGAGCAGCGAGATCTTCAGATGGGGAGTGTTTATCCTTCCAACCTTACAGTATAAGTTAATTTGCAACCATAACAGCTCACAAGGTCTGTTGTATTGTCCATCTGTTTGTCCCCATGCCATAGGAATATAATATGAAGTACATAATTCTCCCTTCTTCTTCTTCTTCTTCTTCTTCTTCTTCTTCTTCTTCTTCTTCTTCTTCTTCTCCAGTCCCCCATTTTATCTTCACAACAACCCATTGAGGTAAGTTGAGCCAGTGATAGGCCATACAGTTCCTTCCAGCCTCGGTCAGAATGGCCAATAGTCAAGGATGATGGGAGGGGAGAATTTTGCTTCCCTTCTTTTTACTTGAAACAAGGGACTGCTGCTGTGAACATGCCCAGAGGCCTGGAGGGAGGTATCCCAACCCAGATTCCACCTGTCCATACTTCCATAATTTGCATTTGTTGCAGATCTTCTCATTTGTTATATGTTAAGCATTTTATGTTAGTTCTCTTGTGTCTTCATTATGGGCATGTAGGCAAAAGAGATTTCTGACATTCCATTATATTTCATGGATACCAGCCCCAGCCAGCATGACCAATGGTAAAAGATTGTGGGAGCTGTAGTTCAACCACACCTGGAGGATCACAAGTTCCCCCATTCCTGCTCTAGATCATGCTCATTGAATTGGAATGCATGGACCAAAAGTGCCAGCTCCATTGTCAAGAATGTATAACTTGCTGTTGAAATGGAATACACAGGATGAGGAAGTGAAATCTGTAATGATTAAGTGGGCACAAGATGTTGGTCACAATATAATGCTAGCTGACTGGGAACGGTTATGGACCACTGGTATGAAATTCACGGCATCTAATGCCTTAAGAGAGAATATTATGAAAATGATATACAGGTGGTACATGACACCAGTCAAGCTGGCAAAAATTTATCATTTGCCCGATAACAAATGTTGGAAATGTAAAGAGGTTGAAGGTACATTCTTTCACCTTTGGTGGACGTGCCCAAGGATTAAGACCTTCTGGGAGATGATTTATAATGAACTGAAAAAAGTGTTTAAATACACCTTTCCAAAGAAACCAGAAGCCTTTCTCCTGGGCATGGTCAGCCAACAGGTGCACAAGAAGGACAGGACATTCTTCATGTACGCCACAACAGCAGCAAGAATACTCATCGCACAGTATTGGAAGACACAGGAGCTACCCACGCTGGAAGAATGGCAGATGAAAGTTATCGACTACATGGAATTGGCAGAAATGACTGCCAGAATCAGAGACTAGGGAGAGGAGACGGTGAAGGAGGATTGGAGGAAATTTAAAGATTATCTACAGAAACATTATAAGATAATGAATGTTTGATAACACCAGATTGATTGTAAAAGTAAAATGTTTGATGACACCAGATTGATTAGTAAAAAAGTGTAAAGAAAAAGATCTAAAATTTTTAGATATAAGGAAATGCAATTATATTAAGATATTAAGATTATTATAAAATTAAAATATGACAGAGGGAAGGAATTTGCTGACAGAATATATGATCTGGAATACAGAGATGGGAGGTCTGGGGAAGTCGGAGAAATAAGTTAATGCAAAGAATACAAGGGGACAGAAATTGTTTTTAATATTTTTATTTTTCCTTTTTGTGCTTTGCTGTTCCGTGTTTGTGTGTTGTTGTGTTTTCTTGTTTATTCCTTTTTTGTTGTGTTGTTTTTTGCCTACTGTTGTTTTGTGTTTATTGTAAAACCCAATAAAATATTATATATATATATATATATATATATATATATATATATATATATATATATATATATAAAATGCCAGCTCCAGGTTCTGGAGACTGTTGGAGAAGATGCTCTCAGGGGCTCCTCCTCCTCAACGTTAATGCCAGGAGGAAGTTGTAAAACCGCCTTACTGTATGCTTGTGAAACATGAACCACTTATAGGCACCATCTCCAACTCCTCAAAAGATTCCATCAACAGCGTCTCCGAAAAATTTTACACATCATCTGGGAAGACAGGTAAACTAATGCCTAGTGTACTGGAAGAAGCAACAATTACCCGTGTCGAAGCAATGATTCTTCAACATCAACTTTGTTGGACCAGTTATGTTGTGCGGATGCCTGATGATCATCTTCCAAAGCAACTACTCTATTCCAAACTTTAAAATGTAAAGTGTAATGCTGGTGGTCAACAAAAGAGGTTTAAAGACTCTCTCAAGGCAAATCTAAAAAAATGTAGTATAAACACTGACAACTGGGAAACACTGGCCTGTGAGTGCTCCGATTGGAGAACAGTCTTTACCAAAGGTGTCATGGACTTTGAAGATGCTCGAACTCAGGATGAAAGGGAGAAACGCGCTAAGAGGAAGGCACGCTTGGAAAACCCTCACCATGATCAACTCCCACTCTGAAACCTACGTCCCCACTATGGCAAGACATGTGGATCCAGAATTGGCCTCCACAGTCACTTACAGACTAACTGCTAAGAGCATGTTCATGGAAGACAATCTTAGTTGGCTACAAGTGATCACTAAAGAAGAAAGAAGAAGTAGGGCCTGTTCTGGAATGTGGACTTTGACAGATTCCCAATGTTGCTGAACTGGCTAGGGATGGAGGGGGAAATTGATTCAGGTTGCATTCGAAGCCAAATTGATCACATTCCAAAACAGTATGTGAACCAAAACACATATATCCTTCGAAATGGACATTTGCTATGAAATTCTTCAACCACCACTCACAAAGGCACATATATTAGGGGGAAGTATGAAGAGAGTAGCAAAGAAAAAAGAAAAAGAATTATACTGGGGGAAATTGCTTGCAAAAATGAGTACATTTGTCAAAACTGCATATAAAAATGCGTTTTTAGGAAAAAAATCACAGTACAGTGGTACCTCGGGTTAAGAACTTCATTTGTTCCGGAGGTCCATTCTTAACCTGAAACAGTTCTTAACCTGAGGTACCACTTTAGCTAATGGGGCCTCCCGCTGCTGCCACCACTGCTGTGTGATTTCTGTTCTCATCCTGAAGCAAAGTTCTTAAACCGAGGTACTATTTCTGGGTTAGCAGAGTCTGTAACCTGAAGCGTCTGTAACCCGAGGTACCACTGTAAAATGCTGATGAATTTCCATGAGGACAGAAAATAAGCAAATGGCTAAAGAAAATATGTGGAGGAGTGAATTGAAGGCTGGAAAAATGAGGAAACGATCGAACCAGAATTGACCTTCCACCCCTACTGATCCTTGACTCCAGCCCAGGAGACCAGCATCCTCCCCCCTGTGCAATAAAATTCAGGTACTTCCACACTGAACACTCCACTCATGTGCAAGAGCAGTGAATCAGCCCCTGTGCTCCATAGGTTGGCCCTGGTGATCTTCGTGTGCTGATTATGAATAAGTATGCACTCACTCAAAAATAATCCACTATCATTTAAGCCTCATATATCAAGAGTGCGGTAAAGGTCATCACACAGACCAAAGCAACTGCCAGGCTCTGCAATTCCTGCGCCATCTCCTTATGAAGACAAATTGTGTTTTTAAAATCTTTTAATGAAGTTACATTCATCATTTGCCCGGCCGCCTTTTCTTTTTGTCCTCAGCTACAGCACTGTCATTTCACAGCTGATGTCATTGAACTTGTGTGTGTGTGTGTGTGTGTGTGTTTGCTTGAGTCATACCAGCCGCTAAGTGAGATGAATGAAATCAATATTCCCCCCTTTGCAGGTGAAATGAGTTTAGCAGCGCATAATAGTCATGTGCCTTCTCCTCCTTCTCCATTGTCGTGCTGCAATCTATCAATGTACTTCTGCTTGGCACCTGAATGAGCATATCTTAATATGAGATTTCGAGCTGCAACCCTCCCTAACGTAATGAAATCTTTCAGCCTTTGATCCTGAAGATTTGCCCTGGTTCTGCCCACCTTTGTCCTCCAGAATTTATAACTTATGCCCCTGTTGATTTACATGTTCCTTGAATGGCAAAACAGAAGTAGATAAGCTCAGCAGTACCAAAGCTTAACATTAGAAAAATGGAGTCATTCCACTGAATGTCAACAACAAGCTTTTTACAAATCAGCCATTGATTTTTACACACACACACACACAGACACCAAACCAGCTCTCTACTTCTATTGTATCCTATATTATACACTATGCTCCAGTAAAGCACATTGACTTACTGTAGCAAATGAGCTGGTGCTTGACAGAACTGTAGCATGAGGGATCAGATCATTTAAATTAACTTTTACCACCCAACCGTCTCAGTCTTACAGTGCAAGCATATTCATGTCTACTTAAAAACAGGTCTCATTGTTTTCCATGGATGATTGCAGTCTTAGATATTAACAAGATGCTGCTAATGAGTCTTTTGATCTTGGGGGTTTGTGGGGTTAAGCAATGCATTATGTTTTAAGTTCCATATTTTGATATAAATACATTTTTATTTTTAAAGAACGTGATAAGAGGCCTGCTGGATCACATTGAAAATCTATAGTATTTCTCTCTCACACACCATTTATCCAGGTATAGGAGGAGGGAATTGTTATCCATTTGTCCTCCCTTAGACAGTATCTCCTTCACCGACATATTGTGAAAAGAAGCAAGAATCCCTTTTCTTTGCTAAATAGTTGCATTCAAGCTCTTCTTCTGTTTTAGCATGCTATTGATTGATTGTGCTTTAATATTACAAGAAACCTTGGGTGTTTCTTGAGGAGTAAAAAAAGGCAGGATATAAACTATCTGTGGAAAAGAACAGGTTTCCAGAATCCTGTTTCTGATGCCTCCGGAAGGGACTCAGGGCTTCCGGAAGGCACAGAGGCCTCACTCTGACAGGGACTGGGCAGAGAAGGAATGGTGAAGACCACCTCCTCATCCTGAACCTTCCAGGGAGGAGGAAGAGGAAAATAGTATAGATTTACAACAGGGAGTGGAGGGAGGTCACAGCTCAGAGGCAGATGAGGGGGAAAGCTGGGAAATTATGGGAGAGGAAGAGGCGGGACCAGAATGGTAGCTGACTGACACGTTGTCATTAGAAAGCATTCCAAACCCACCATCTCCCAGAACCCGGCGGGCCTTAAGAGTAGGAGAGCAAAGAGCCCGAAGACAATGGGCACTTAGCAGCACCCATGAGGAGGTGGTGATGATGATGAATGAGGAAGTGGGAGAGACAGATATACTTTATACTTCCCTGGGCAACCAGCAGGGAGCCACTGACAACATCTGACACTCTCCCACAATTGCTCCCCAGCAGCCAGGATTCAGCCGAAGCATTGTTGTTGTTGTTTTTATAATATTTTTATTATGTCTTTTACATAGAAAAAAGAAAAAGAAGAAACAAAATACAAAAATAAAAAGAAAAACAGATAAAAACAATTCCATTTTCATAGTATTCTTACATTTGCTTGTTTCCCAGACTTCTCCGCACCTCCCCTCACTGTATTCCAATTCAAATGTTTAATCAGCAAATCCCATCCCTCTATCTTATCTTAATCTTTATCTTAATATATTAAACCATTAATTCTTCATCTTTTAACCTTCAATTTTTCCATACTCCTTCACCACATTATTGCTAATAACCTTTTAACCTCCATCTGATGTCATTCTAACATTCATTAATTTTATAATATTTCTGTAAATAGTCTTTAAATTTCTTCCAATCTTCCTCCACCATCTCTTCTCCCTGGTCTCTGATTCTGCCAGTCATTTTTGCCAGTTCCATGTAGTCCATCACCTTCATCTGCCATTCTTCCAGAGTGGGTAGTTCTTGTGGATTCAGCCAAAGCATTGGATGCCCATGGCGTTTGGATAGTATTACAGTCCCAGCAGTATCTGATGAGCTCTTCCTTGACCTTGAAAATCAGGTGCAAAGAGTGGACATCTCACACCACATTTTACCTATATTTTTAGCAGTTCTCCATGACGGACAGCCTCTGGAACATTCTCTGAATGAATTAGCTGCCTTAGCTTTTACAGGCTTTCCAAGTGTCCATATTCCCCAGGGACGTCCCTGATTTAGAGAAGCTGTCCCGGTTTCTGATTTGATCCCAGAATGTCCCACCTTTCCTTAGGATGTCCCTATTTTCATTGGATAAATGTTGGTGGGTATGGAGTTATCTGACCCCCCCGAAGCCGTCTAAAGGCAATCCAGTCTAGAGAAGGTTTTTAAAAAATGTTCATTATGTTTTTTCTATATGTTGGAAGCTGCCCAGAGTGGCTGGCACAACCCAATAAGATGTGTGGGGTATAAATAGTAAAATTATCATTAAGGAATGGGGTGTCCCTATTTTTGTTTTACAGTTTAGCCATCTGGGTTATGCTGTTCACTATTCATCTGAACCAAGTGTTGCTGAAACCAAAGAAACACTACTGAAATCAATGGAACTACCTTAGTAGATTTGCATAGGATTGCAGCTTGGTTAGAACATCTCCCCCAAACTACAATTTCCAGAATTCTTTGTGGGAAACCATGATGATTAAAGTGGCATTTTTTTAAAAAAAAAGTAAGTTTGCGGAAAAGGAATAACTTGGCAGGACAAGACAAGACAGTCAGGAGTGTTAGGATATTTCCGTTCCACCTTAAAAGGGAGCAGGATGTTCGTGTCACAGCCTGCGCATTTCCTGTCTCACAGGATGTTTCTGTTGTGTCTTTGCTTTCGATTCTCTCTCACTGCCGGAAACTCTCTAGCAGGCAGTCATGGTTTTTCTTTGTTCTGATCAACGCTGAATAAACTTGTAAATCATGCTCTCCTGGGTGCATCTTTTGCTGTGCATATCTGCTGATAGAGTGTGCAAGAGCTCTAGATCTTTTTCAAGCTATTTCTGGCGCTCCTGGCGCTAATTGCTGATACTGCGTGTCTACGGGAGATTGATGGACGTCCGGAGACGACGTGGAGTCAAGATGGACTTTATCTCCCTGGCAGTATCCCAACAAGGAGGAGCAGGCACTCAGCTTTGCAGTACCTGCAGATAAAGTTGAAACTACTCCTGCACACAAGGCCTCTTTAAGGCAAGGGACTTCTTAGCACTGCTCCAGCCTATTCTTAGATTATTAACTTTTTTGTCAGCTGTCCTATCTACATTATTCTCAAGTTAATATGATTTTAATTCGCACACAAAATGAGCAGTCGGATGACAAGAGGAGACGAAGCATGATTATTTTAGACCAATTCATTATGCCCCCATGGCTATGAAATATTAAGCTGACCAGCTAGGGAGAAGCAGAGAAAGAGGGGAGGGAGAGAGAGAGAGAAAGATCATATGAATCTCTGATCAGATGCCTGGGGACACAAAGAGCATAAAGAGACACAAGCTGAGATTGTCAGAATCTATGATGTGCATTTTAGCTTTCAACGCTGAATCTACGGTACATCTGGCAACTGCCATAATCAAATGCAACCAGTTTGACAATGCTAGCAAACTTGCATTAACTTTCAATACAAGATGTGATTCAGTTCCTTAAATCTCTAAAATGTGATTCAGCAGTAGGCTTATCCTAATTGGGAAAATAGCAGCTGAGAGGGAGGGAGGACAATTCAGATCAAGAAAGAAGTAGAGAAGGGGAAGGGTTTTTAAAAAGCCAAGTGCCACCAGTCCAAGCCAATTTGCCCCCCTCTCCCTGCGGCTCAATTCAAGGAAATTTTAAAAAGATAGGAGACCTGAGATCTCCTCTAGACATGCCTCATCTTGGTGACTCTGAATCCTTGCATATACCTGACAGCAAAGCCCTTGATTCCCCCAGAAAGGTATGAAAATTCTCACATGTCTGACGTTTGAAGACTGTGGGATGTATTAGAACACTGAACAGACCCCAAACTTTCCAAACCAACTTTGCATTTTATGTAGATAGATAGATAGATAGATAGATGATAGATGATAGATAGATAGATAGATAGATAGATAGATAGATAGATAGATAGATGATAGATACATGATAGATAGATATAGATTATTTATTACGGTCAGACACCAGCTTATAAAACACACTTGGGGGTACAATCCCAGAAGGAAAGCAAACATTTAAAACAATGTACAACAATAAATTAAAAATTTATAAATGCGATAAGCATATAGACACTTAAAACTTTAAGGTAAGCTACCACAGGGATGCGGGTGGCGCTGTGGGACGCGGGTGGCGCTGTGGGTTAAAGCCTCAGTGCCTAGGGCTTGCCGATCGAAAGGTCGGTGGTTCGAATCCCCGCAGCGGGGTGCGCTCCCGCTGTTCGGTCCCAGTGCCTGCCAACCTAGCAGTTCGAAAGCACTCTCGGGTGCAAGTAGATAAATAGGGACCGCTTACTAGCAGGAAGGTAAACGGCGTTCCGTCTGCGGCTCTGGCTCGCCAGAACAGCGATGTCACGCTGGCCACGTGACCCGGAAGTGTCTCCGGACAGCGCTGGCCCCCGGCCTCTTGAGTGAGATGGGCGCACAACCCTAGAGTCTGTCAAGACTGGCCCGTACGGGCAGGGGTACCTTTACCTTTACCTTTACCACAGAGAGATGAGTCACTAGTTTGGGTTGGGGGATGGTCTGCGCCTACAGATCTGTACACAGAATCTGGCGGTCATCCGGGTCGTCTTACAATCTTTGCCTAACAGGAAAAGTTCAAATTTTTGCTTTTCCGGGAGGTCAGCAAGCCTCACCAGCAGGGGATCAATGGTCTCACTACGTGCCTCTACATAAAAGGGCCATCTAAAGAACAGGTGCTCTGGGCTTCCTATATCCCCCAATGAACAGGTGCAAAGTCTCTGAGCACATGGGACATTTTAAAGGACCCTTCCAGGACCGGCGAAGGCAGAGCCGAGCTTCTGGAGAGTGTAAAAGCCCTTCTTGCATTTTTGGATATGAGAAAGAAAGATATGCTGCCTATTTATCTCTCAAATTCTCCAATTTTATAGTTGGGGCACCTTGAGCAGTCCTGTTGTCTCTCAGTGTCTATGATTCTTTGCCTGACCGTAGCTTTTGCCTGGCCCAACCCCAGACTTAGAAGGGTTTGAGGGGCACAACCCAGTTTCTGAAGGGTGTTCAGGACTGCTATCTGCCAGCCTGACTGGAACTGGTTGCAGAAGATAAGTGGGGCTATTCCTCTGCGGAGCAGATTCAATGTCAGCCATTTATAGATTGATGTTAGGTGGAAATAAGCCTCCACTCTCATCATCCCCATTTCTAGTCTAACCCATGCATTTGAAACGCATCTGGGGACTTGTACGAGAGCTCTAAGGAGTTTGGATTGAACTCTCTCAAGGGGGGAGAAAGCAGAGGAAGGCGGGCCCAGAAAGGATCCATAAAGGAGCTGTGCCAACCTTTTGGCCTTGTATAATTTTAGGGCCGCAGGGACAAAAAAGCCCCCTTGTGCTCTAAAAAAATTAAGAATACAGTTTGCGTTTTTTTCTCCTGAGCTCCCGATGGAGTTTATGTGAGCATTTTAAGTAAGTAAAGGTTTTACAGGACATATTCAGTCCGTGGTCTTGCTCATCTCAAAGGAAGCTGTTTTCTATCATGCCAGATCCATGGACCATCAAGCTCAGTGTTGTGTACAGTGACTGACTATGATTCCCTGGGGCTTCAAAGAGAGGCCACTGCCAGGAGATGCTAGGGATTTAACCTGAGATATTCTGCAAATGCTCTGCCACTGAGCTATGGCCCTTCCTCAGCATGGCAGGCAAACCTTCCCAAGGCATTGTGCCCTTGCAGTGTAGTGTGTAGGGATGGGAGATGACATTGGGTTCAGCTTGCATTTAATGGTGAACTTTACTTATTTACGCTTTTCCAAAACAACGCACGGCCATCCTTCAAAATGCGCACTTTCGCTGAATTTTGCAATCATAGAATTGTAGAGTTGGAAGTGATCTCAAGTGTCATTTAGTCCAACCCCCTCCAATGATGCAGGAATCTCAACTAAAGCATCTGTGACAGATGGCCATACAACCTATGCCAGTGTGGTGTAGTGGTTAAGAGCAGTGGACTCGTAATCTGGTGAACCGGGTTCACTTCCCCGCTCCTCCACATGCAGCTGCTGGGTGACCTTGGGCCAGTCACACTTCTCTGAAGTCTCTCAGCCCCACTCACCTCACAGAGTGTTTGTTGTGGGGGAGGAAGGGAAAGGAGAATGTTAGCCACTTTGAGACTCCTTAAAGGGAGTGAAAGGCGGGATATCAAATCCAAACTCCTCCTCTTCTTCTTCTTCTTCTTCTTCTTCTTCTTCTTCTTCCCTCCTCCTCCACATGCAGCTTCTGGGTGACCTTAGGCTAGTCACACCTCTGAAGTCTCTCGGCCTCACTCACCTCACAGAGTGTTTGTTGTGGGGGAGGAAGGAAAAGGAGGTTGTTAGCCGTTTTGAGACTCCTTAGGGTAGTGATAAAGTGGGATATCAAATCCAAACTCCTCCTCCTCCTCCTCCTCTTCTTCTTCTTCTTCTTCTTCTTCTTCTTCTTCATCATCATCATCTCCAAGGAAGGAGAGTCCCCCACCTTCTGAGCAAGTTTGTTCCACTGTCAATCAGCTGTCAGAAAGTTCTTCCTGATGTTTAGTTGGAATCTCCTCTCTTGTAACCTCAGTCCATTGGTTCAGCTCCTACCCTCCAGAGCAGGAGAAAACAAGCTTGTTCCCTCTTCCATGTGACAGCCCTTGACATATTTGAAGATGGCTATCATATCTCCTCTCAGTCTCCTCTGAACCAGGGTAAACATACCCAACACCTTCAGGCTGTTCCTCATAAGGCTTGGTTTCCAGACCCTTGACCATCGTGGTCATCCTCCTCTGCACATGTGCCAGCTTGTCAATATCCTTCTTAAATGGTGGCACCCAGAACTGGACACAGTACTCCGGATGTGGTCTGACCAAGGCAGAATAGAGAGCTTGGTAAGATGAAGCAGAGAACAGGAGATTAAAATGTATAAAAGATGGCTGGTACAAAAGAGACCATGATGTATTAAAGTGAGCAGGGAGAACAGTTTGGGCAGAAATGAAGTGTCCAAAAGGGAGCAGATGGTGATGAGGAGCTAAGGAGAAGATGGTGATAGCATAACTTGTTGGTTTGGCATTTGTGTTTACCATTTCTGCACAAGTTGATGGGAGCTTTTGGTACCCACGGCTGAAGCACTAAAGTTAATGTGCCTTTCTTCTCTCCCTAATCTTGCTTCTGGGCTATTTAATGCCTCACTAGACCTAAAAATAAACCCTAGTGTCCCATGCTCATTTCACTTCAATTAAGATATACAGCCTGAGCGAAATATACATCGATAGGGAGCCACATTTTCTGAAATAACTGCTTATCTCTGCACTTTCAGCTCATTATAAACAGACTCCTGGGATATAGCTTTAAATAAAGGCTGTTGGTGAACAAAATTACAAGATACTATCAAGAGACTTCCTGAACTAGATATATTCCATTTTATTAAGCTTTTTGTATGTGCGTATGTCATGAATCAGCAAAGCATTCAGTCTCAGCTAAAACTCCAACCATGGTAGTACTTACTGTAAATCTCCAAGGCAAATATTTTCTACCAAGGGCATATTGAAAATCACACTTCAGGCTTAGGAGTTCTTCCTGTTTATTGTTGATTCTGGTCCTTAAAACTTGGGGCACAATTGTTGACACCACTTTTGCATAGCTATTTAAATCATCAATATGAGAAGTGGAAAATACTTTTATCACATCACGACAACAGTGTTCTCAATCTCTAGGATTCTTAAGAGCAGTGCAGAACTCCAAATGTCGAACACTGCTTTACAATACTTTTGTTAAATATTCATTTATTTAACCGATTGATTGATTTGCTTTATTAGTCTAATAGCACAATAATCTCTAGGCAACTTACAAGAGGGGAAAAAACACAGAGTTTAGAACACAGCAATCAGCAAAGCATTTGAAAATCATCAAATGTTTCAGTCTGAATATTTTTGTAAGCTATGCAATGGGTATTTATATCTCTTGTACCAAATGCCCTTTTTCAGATTTGATCATTTGATTTGTTAAATTATCTATATCATTGGTAGCCTATGTGGTGCCCTAAAGATGTTGCTGGACTACAATTCCCATCTGTCCTAGCTGGCATGGCCAATGGTCAAGGATGGTGGGAACTGTACACCAGCAAATTCTGAAGGGATCCATATTGGCTACTCTTATCTATATACAGTGGTACCTCGGGTTACAAACAGCTTGGGTTACAAACACTTCGGGTTACAGACTTCGCTAACCCGGAAGTAGTACCTCGGGTTAAAAACTTTACCTCAGAATGAGAACAGAAATCACATGCCGGCGGCACAGCAGCAGCAGGAAGCCCCATTAGCTAAAGTGGTACCTCAGGTTAAGAACGGTTTCAGGTTAAGAACGGACCTCTGGAAGGAATTAAGTTTGTAACCAGAGGTACCACTGTACAATTTTGTAACTTTTTAATATTGATGCTGTGTTCTAAATATTATTCTAGGTTTAGGGTAAACCCTAAAAATTAATAAATGCTAGGATTTTGGTTATTTGCAGTACTTTTTTCTGGGGGGGGGGCACAGGGGTACACATACCCCTAAACATTTTGTGAATCTAAGTTTGGCCTCATTGAGAGGCAGTATTTCAATATGAGTAGGAAAATGAGAGTTCCCCTAAACATTTTTTTAAATAAAAAAACCAACAATGGTTATTTGTGATATAAAGGGAGAATGCAAGCTGCAAGGGCTAGCTTATGCAAAACCAGACTGGCTGGCTTAGTGAAGCAAAAACAAACCCCAAGAAGAACTAATCACAACAATACAAACACAACACGTAGGTTGGCATGAATCTTACTTACATTTTCTGTTGAAAAATATCGGCTATTACGAAACAGTAGCATCATTCCGGAGACACTGTCCTTTTGAGGCTTTTGAGACGTTTCCCATTGAAACTTTTGAAAACGATTGAGAGACTTTGCTTTTGAAACTTTTGAGACGTCTTCTGTTGATACTTTTGAAAGACTATTGTGAGACTGTCCTTAGACATCTGTTTTGAACACACGGCTTGGCGGTCCTTGCTGCCACTCTGTCATATTGTATATAAGAACTTTGATTGGCTTACTCCTATAATTGAAATGATATTATTAGTCTACAGTGGTACCTCGGGTTACATACACTTCAGATTACATACGCTTCAGGTTACAGATTCCGCTAACCCAGAAATAGTACCTCGGGTTAAGAACTTTGCTTCAGGATGAGAACAGAAATCGTGCTCCGGCCGCGTGGCGGCAGCAGGAGGCCCCATGAGCTAAAGCGGTGCTTCAGGTTAAGAACAGTTTCAGGTTAAGAACGGACCTCCAGAACGAATTAAGTACTTAACCCGAGGCACCACTGTATTATATATTTTCTACTAACTATTAGCCTACGTGTTATGTTTGTATTGTTGCGGCTTAGTGAAGAGCAGACCTGTTAACGTGAGAAAAGGTGTTGATGGAGAGGAACCCATTAACCTGGGAAGTGAGCTGTTACCAAGGCGATGGTATTCTGGGAAGGGAACCAATTTCACTGTGATCTAAGACAGTAATGTGATCACACCCATAGTCAAGGACCATGTATGGACCAGGTGGGAAGACTCATGATGGAAGATTACAGTGGGAGGAGGGTTTAGGAAGCTGTAGGACAGAAAATTCTAAAGTAGTGTGGCTTGAAGGAAGAGACACAGTGGTGTGCTGAGAAACAGGAATCTGGGGTAGGATTTGGGGCAGATTCTGCGGGACATTCTCAGTATTCACCGCAACAGGCCATGCAAAACCTAGCTGCGGTCGGCACGCCTTGAGAGTCATCTGAATATAAACATCCCCTGAGATTTTGCTTGTCACGTTCTAGTCCGCAGTAAGCTTGAATGGTATTGAGGAATTGATGCCTTGTCCAAAAAAGAAAGAAAGAAAACAAAGGTTATGAAGCAAAAGCCCTTGATGGATCTCAAGGCAATAAACAAGTACAGCTATAATTAAGAGCGGTGACCCTTGAAGAGAAAAGGTTGCTACCAGGTAAATAATCTGCCAGGGCCTTGTTAAACAGAAATGTTGAGAAATGATTGGGAAACAGGATCAATCAATGCTCCTCTGGACAGCTCTTGTAAATGGCAGCTGCCTGCCGAGGGATAAATGCAGGGCCCTGCTTTCAAGCTACCTTTGTTATTTACCTGTACTACGCGTCTCAAAGATCTGATCTTAACCACGAGGCCAAAAACTGGGATTATAATAGCAAGGTGGATATTTATTTATAGGAACTGTGCTCAGTTAAAATATATTTTTTTAAATTGCTACTATGCCTGTTGAACATTTTACTGTGCTGTGCTGTATGGAACTGGGTCATAAGCAGTGCTATTTTTCTAGAAAAAGAGGTGCCGGAACTCACCCATAACACCTCCCTTGTTCTCTTACAACAACAACAACAACAACAATTTATTATTTATACCCCGCCCATCTGGCTGGGTTTCCCCAGCCACTCTGGGTGGCTCCCAACAGAATATTAAAAACACGATAGAACATCAAACATTAAAAACAGGGCTGCCTTCAGGTGTCTTCTAAAAGTCAGATTGTTGTTTATGTCCTTGACATCTGATGTGGGGCATTCCACAGGGCAGGTGCCACTACCGAGAAGGCCCTCTGCCTGGTTCCCTGTAACTTCCCTTCTCAACATGAGGGAAACGCCAGAAGGCTCTCAGAGCTGGACCTCAGTGTCCGGGCTGAATAATGGGGGTGGAGACGCTCCTTCAGGCATACAGGACCGAGGCCATTTAGGGCTTTAAAGGTCAACACCAACACTTTGAATTGTGCTCGGAAACGTACTGGCAATGACACTCACCTGATAGGTGTCAGAACACAGTTCTGGCAAGTTCCAGCTGAAAAAAGCCCTGATGATAACCAACTCTGGAAAGCAGCTTCTCAAGATGTTTTAGACCATTATTATTTTTGAAAACTGAGCTCTGCTTTGATCTTGAATAAGTGTCAACTAAGGGATTGGCTTTTCTGGATAGAATGCAAAAGGGACCTTCACCTAATTAGAAACCCCACTTTTCCCCCTTGGTATCCACTCTTGAGAACAGAGCATTTTAGAGCGAGCCAGTTACCTGACCAGTTTGCTTAAGAAATGCCTTTATTGAGTTGTGTTTCCAAGTAATGCCAACTACAGTCTTGGATGTATGCAGACAGACTTTGCATTTGTGGTCAACCAGGAAGAAGGCATCTGTTAGTTTGCCCCTTATATAGAGAACCAGGAGATCGCTTTCTGAAACCTTTGTTCACACAAGCAAGCAGGCAAACCATAGCAGAAATGGTTTGGTTTCTTTTGAGTGACAATAATAGCTTTGTAACACAGAGACTGGCCCTCTGCACTGGGAAAAAATAAGTCAAAATGAGTTAGATAAATTATCATGGTGATTCAAATGTATAATCTGAAATCAAGCTGGATTTGAGTTCGTTGGTGTCTCTAGTAACTTCTCTCTCTTACCTCATGGATGTTGGCAAATTGGATTTTTTAAAAGGAATAACAACAGCAACAACGGCAATTTATTATTTATACCCCACCCAAAAAAAACTTCCCAATACATAATATGTCTACAGAATACAGCATAATATTAGAATTGGAGCTGTCAGAGATGCACAAGGGAAATTGAGTTTTAATGTTCAGGAACTCGGCAAAGTCTTTTTTATATTATGGGTTTTTATATTATGGATGTATGTTCTGTATTACTTTATTAATACTATTGCCTAATACAAGTTTGCCATGGTCTCTGGCTAGAACAATAAACTTATGAGAGAGAGAGAGAGAGAGAGAGAGAGAGAGAGAGAGAGAGAGAGAGACTACAGTTTACATGATCTGTGGGTTGTTGGTTTTTTGCCGTGGCAAATATACATACGCATCTGCAATTCAAAACATCGCATAGAAGAACAAAAAAAGCAATATCCGAACCAGTTAGACTTCAATCATCCTGTGATATACTCCAGACATGCCAGCCTCTTTCTTCTTCTGCCCATTCTCCCTTGCTTTTACATTTCTTTTCCTATTCAGGGTGTCAAAGTAATTGTCTTTTTCCATGCGTGCTTACAGATCCAGGCTCGTGGATTATTGCAATCTGTTAAACTCGCTTTGTTTCCCAGCCACGGCAGTGTGCAGCCCTGAGGTTCTTTTGTTTTCTTCAGACAATTAGAATGGCAACTGAAGCACTGCAAAAAAACAAACAACCTCTAAATGTAGATTCGGCTGAAAGCATTGGGAGTTGCACAGCTAAAGCCACATTTCACAAAAGGAACTTGTAAACAGAATTTTTGCTGGTGGGTCGGGAAGGAGAGCAGAGGAGGGAGAATAAGGTGACAGAAGACGTACTTGGTGTTGCTTACCTGCACAGCTTATAGTTGGTAAAATTTGCTTCATGAGCTTCATCATACTGTGGGCCTGTCCCCACCATGCAAATGGCATAGGTCCAACATTTTCGTCCCCAAAATCGGGACATCAGGAAAGGCGCAACTTCTGGTCAGGCACTCTGGTGATCATCAGCAAAGTCATCTTAATAATAATAATAATAATAATAATAATAATAATAATAATAATTTATTATTTGTACCCCGCCCATCTGGCTGGGTTTCCCCAGCCACTCTGGGCGGCTTCCAACAAAGATGAAAATATCCCCTAAAATGTCACATATTAAAAACTTCCCTGAACAGGGCTGCCTTAAGATGTCTTCTGAATGTCAGGTAGTTGTTTATCGCTTTGACATCTGATGGGAGGGCGTTCCACAGGGTGGGCGCCACTACCGAGAAGGCCCTCTGCCTGGTTCCCTGTAACTTGGCCTCTCGCTGTGAGGGAACCGCCAGAAGGCCCTCGGAGCTGGACCTCAGTGTCCGGGCAGAATGATGGAGGTGGAGACGCTCCTTCAGATATACTGGACTGAGGCCGTTTAGGGCTGTAAAGGTCAGCACCAACACTTTGAATTGTGCTGAGATCCAAACAGAAGCTGGGATTAGCTTCTGTGATTTTGGATGCCCCGCTTCAAGTCAGCTCAGTTTTTCAGAAGGCTGAGGGAGCACCCCTTCTCCTCCCAAATTAGAAGTTTTCCACCTCCACACAGCTGTTTGCATGAGCAGCTGGGTTAGAGAGAGGAACGGGGCAAGCAGCACATGTTTGTGCATGGGATTCCTCACTCAGGTAGGGAGCAACAAGTGGATTCCCTAGCTGGATCAGGAGAGCACAAGATGTCAGGGGACTGGGCAGAGGAGGAATAGCAGAGGCTGCCTCCTCAGCCTGAATCTTCCTGAGAAGAAGACAGTTCTGAATTACAACAGGGTTTTGAGGAAGGTCACAGCTCAGAGGAAGATGAGGGGGGAAGTTGGGAAATAATGGGAGAGGAGGAGGAAGCAGAGCCGGAGCAGCTGGCTGACACGTTATCACTAGAAAGCATTCCAGAACCACCATCTCCCAGAACCCGGCGAGCCTTAAAAATAGGAGAGCAAAGGGCTTGGAGACAGATGGCCCTAAGCAGGAACCATAAAGGGAGTGGTGCTGTTGACGAATGAGAAAATGGGAGAACGGCAGTTGGAGATTTACTCAGAACAACGCCATTATTCCAAGAGGTTGCATTTCCAAGCCTCTCTCTGTGAATATTGAATAAAAAGCAGTTGGTAAGAACTCCCCTTGTCTTATCCGTTCCTGGCAACCTACCATGGGGGTTGGATCCTCTGACACCAGGGGAGGGTGAACCAGAGGTTTTAAAAAAAGGCAAGCAACCTTTCAATTTCCATGTTCCTCTGATGTCATGTCTCCTCAGACTTTAGAGTGGATCGGGCTGGAACAGGAATGGGGGACTTGTGGCCCACAAGATAGCGCTGACCTACAGCTCCCTGAACTTTGTTTATGCTTCCCTAGAGCTGATGGGAGCTGGAGTACAACAGCAGAAAATAAGATAAACATATTATTGCTGTTAATTACTGGAACCTGCCACACCATTACGCAGAGTGAGGTGGCAATTTTGAGTGTCCTGAAAGGGCAGCAATTCATTGGTTATCGCTGCATCCCTGGAAGTAAGTGGTCCTTGTGGGGATTTCCTCAGGTGTCAAAACAAAATGGCCAGCCTTGGCGATTAAGCATCTTGACTTGGTTACTGCTTTGCCTCAGCCAGCAAAATGGCTTTGGCCAGTCCTGCCTCTGGGCAGCTGCCTCCATTTTCTCCTCACAACAAATTTGTGAGGTACCTTAAGGTGGGATGTTATGACTGAGCAGCAGTCAACTAGGAACCTTGATTCACTGGCCCATCAACGACTTATTAAGAGGAGTCATAGGCTCATGGGTCAGTGGTCGAACCAGTGTGGTTTTTTCAGCTGGAACTCAGTTCCAGCACCTCTCAAGTGGGCACCATTGCCATTATAAGAGAACAAGGGATGTGTTCATGGTGAGTTCTAGAAAAATAGCACTGGGTAGAACACATGGTTTGCATGAAAAAGGTCCATGGTTCAACCTCTAGCAATTTCTGTTCCAAGGAACAGGAGTTGAAAGGCCACGGTTCAAGGCACCAGTGAGCAGCTACCAATGGGAATGGGTGTCAGGGACTGGGCAGAGAAGGAATGGTGGAGACCGCCTCCCCAGCCTGATCCTTCCGGGGAGGAGGAAGAGGAAGAAAGTATAGATTTGTAACAGTGGTTTGAGGGAGGTCACAGCTCAGAGGCAGATGAGGGGGAAAGCTGGGAAATCATAGGAGAGGAGGAAGCAGGACCGGAACAGCAGCTGACGGACACGGTGTCTTTAGAAAGCATTCCAGACTCCCCATCTTCCAAAACCCAATGAGCCTTAAAAGTAGGAGAGCAAAGAGCTCAAAGACAAAGGGCACGTAGCAGCACCTGTAGAAGTGACAAATGAGGAAGTGAGAGAGACGGAGGGGTGGAGATTCACTCGGGACAAACCACTATCCAAGAGGCTGGGTTCTATAGCCTCTTCCTGTAAAATAGAAATAAAAATGGATGATAAGAAACTTTTCCCTGTCTTCATACTTTCCTGGGCAACCAGCCGGGAGCCGCTGACAGCATCCTGACAATGGGGTATATTGGATATATGGACAAAATGAGTATCAAAGGTCATGTAACAGGTATCCAAATAACATTGAATCATGAAATCGTTTCTTTGTTAGTGCAGAATAATTGGGTGAGTACTTTCAAAATGGGAGATGGAAAACCATCTTTCAGCTTATTT
Source organism: Podarcis tiliguerta (assembly GCF_965153285.1). Taxonomy (NCBI): domain Eukaryota; kingdom Metazoa; phylum Chordata; class Lepidosauria; order Squamata; family Lacertidae; genus Podarcis; species Podarcis tiliguerta. The sequence goes on from NC_139534.1 coordinate 16,856,419, forward strand.
AGGTGCTTATTGAAGGTAGCAGTAGTACTGGCACACACGTGTACAAACACATGAAAGTTTTTTGTTGTTGTTGAGCGTCTCCACCCCCATCGTTCTGCCCAGACAATGAGGTCCAGTGCCGAGGGCCTTCTGGCGGTTCCCTCGCTGTGAGAAGCCAAGGGAACCAGGCAGAGGGCCTTCTCGGTAGTGGCACCCACCCTGTGGAATGCCCTCCCACCAGATGTCAAAGAGAAAACAACTACTAGACTTTTAGAAGACATCTGAAAGCAGCCCTGTTTAGGGAAGCTTTTAATGTTTAATAGGTTATTGCATTTTAATATTATGTTGGAAGCTGCCCAGAGTGGCTGGGGAAAACCAGCCAGATGGGCAGGGTATAAATAATAAATCATCATCATCTTTATTGTTGTTGTTGTTTTCAAAAGAGAGAGAGAAGTGGTCTGCTGCCACTTTTCAGATATACAACTCTGACCCTTCAACTCTGACTCTCTTCATGCTTTTTCTGCCTCCTCCACTAACTGCAGAAATCCCCGCCTCCCACAAACACAGCACTTTCTGTGAATGGGTGTACAGAAATGGGCGGGCATTCTGGACGGTACTAAATTACCAGTGTGGTGGGGGTAGATTATATCTTGATTAACTTGGTTATTTGATAGACCTTAGCCATTGTGAGATATTGACATTTCTCTGCTTTTCCTCAGTTTCATTCCGTGCCAAATTTCAACGCTTAGACATTTTGTAGCATTACAGTGGTGATATTGGAGCAGCAATTAATATGATCTGTTCTGGTTTTTCATGCATATAGAAGCATTGGCACCGCAAAGGCACATGTAATCCTCCTTCAGCAGCTCTGACATTCTCCCTCCTCTTCCACCTGTGAGATTTATGCAGTCAGGTGAAACGCTTGGTCAGATAATCACATTTTCTCACAGACTATCGCTGCACCCTGATAAATGCTAAACTGATTCAAGGTATGTCTCTCTGCTTGTCAGAAATGCCAGTTTTGCCTATTTTAAGGGACGTTTTTGTAGCTGATAACGGCAGGAAATGCTATGGGACACATGCTACAGCATGACATTTTCCTAATAAGCTTAGCCATCCTCCCCACTGAATACTGATCTGCACTAGACACTGAAGGAAGGCTAGTTGTGTGAGCATTCTCACCCTTGTCTCAGGACCAATTTAAACTGCCTGCTGTAGTGGTAGCTATCAAGTCATGAGACCCTCACTTGTCTTCCAGGGACAAGTCATGTGATAGGAAGGCTTTGTCTGCTAACGAGTATTCACATGCAACATACAACAAGTATGCCATTTGTGTACCTGTATACACAATAGCTGGACCGCACAAATCAGTACATGTACACTCTTTTACACAAACACTGGTATATGAGTAGAAAAGGTTTGTCCCTGTGTTCAATAATACACATTGGGAAGGAAATGGATTTTGCTGTCATGGACTATTTCTATGGACCTTGCTTTTATATACCATTTTGTATTATAGGAACATGTAAACTCTTGCTTGTCTGTGTGCTTGGGGATTATAAGGTTAACTTGCAAAATCTGCCCTGCCCTGCGGTTCAATTGAGAAGGTGGCAGAATTTAATGTTATGAAGGAATATGTAAAAACGGATTGTTAACAGGTGAAAAGTTAAAGTTATAATATATTAAGATCAAAGATAAGGATAGAGGGAAAGAGGGAAAGGATTTGCTGAATAAATAAATTGAACTGTAATACAAAGAAGGGAGGTGTGGGAGGTCCGGGAAACAAGCGAATGCAAAATAAGTCATGAAAGATCAATTGTTTTTAATTGTTTTTTATTTTTGTACTTTTTTTCTTTTTCTTTTTTCTTTGTAATGTTTTGAAAATTTTAATAAAATATTATATATATATATAAAAAGAGAAGGTGGCAGAATTTGTTGAGGATATGGAGTTTTTTCAAGTAGCTTGCTTAGTCCTGGGCTTAAAATCTCCAAAACATCCTGACACCTATACCTATGTAAAGCACAGCCTGGTATTCTAGAGTGGGTAAAGATAAATGGACCCCTGACCGTTAGGTCCAGTCACAGACGATTCTGGGGTTGTGGCTCTCATCTCGCTTTACTGGCCGAGGGAGCCGGTGTACAGCTTCCGGATCATGTAGCCAGCATGACTAAGCCACTTCTGGCGAACCAGAGCAGCGCATGGAAACGCTGTTTACCTTCCCACCAGAGCAGTACCTATTTATCTACTTGCACTTCATGCTTACGAACTGCTAGGTTGGCAGGAGCAGGGACCGAGCAATGGGAGCTCACCCCGTTGTGGGGATTCGAACCACCAACCTTCTGATCGGCAAGCCCTAGCCTCTGTGGTTTAACTCACAGTGCCACCCAAGTGTGGGGGTGGGGGAAACTAAGCAGGAGGGAGCTCCAAAACAGCCTAATGAGGACTGAGTTTGGAACATTCTACCATATGTGGTGGATATGTAGGAAAATACAGGTATTCTGGGGGAGTATCCATGCAGAACTGCAAAAAATGCTAAAGATCTCTTTCAACAAAAAACCAGAGGCCTACCTCCTGGGAATAACAGATTTGGATATTCCACAAAAGAGGAAGGGTATCTTTTTATATGCGACGGCGGCAGCAAGAATTTTGACCGCAGCAAAATGGAAGAGTAATGAAATCCCCTCTATACAAGATTGGATCCAAAAGCTGACAGAATATGCCGAATTAGATGGTTTATCAGAAAAAATAAAGAACAAATCAAAACAGGAATTTGTTTCAAAATGGGAGGTTATCAAAGACTACCTGAAAAATAAATATAGTAGTTTAAATTCTGTTGCAGCATTCGAGGAACTTCAGTAATAATTGCAAGGTAGATATAAAAAATTAGATTTATTGAGAATAAGTTAAATTATGTTAAAAGTGTGTATTGGCAAAAAGTAATATGAATTTGAAATATGGAATAGACAGGAGGTTGGGTCTTTAGTGTCAAGACCAATAGATGTTTTATTGTTTGCTAAGAAAATTATGTGTCTATGGTTATTTTTTTGTAATTTGTGTGTAATTAAATTGATCTTAATTAATTTTTTATAATGTTTTATAATGTTGCACTATTTTAGTGTTGTTAGCCACCCTGAGCCCGGCTTCGGCTGGGGAGGGATATAAATAATTATTATTAATAATAATAATAATAATAATTTGGTATTTGTGTTTTTTGTTTTTTTCTTGTTGTATAAATAAAAAACTTTTTTTAAAAAAAGAGGACTGAGTTTGCCAAGTGGTTATGAAATGCTGACAACTTTTGGAGGGGAGAAAGCCTTTGTTGAATCTGTTTTTATTTATTAAAGTTGTTAGTCGCTTTATCTTGCCCAGAGCAGACCAAAGCAACTTACAACCAAACAAACAGACCAAAAAAAGAAAGAAACCCCACATGTTGTTGTTGTTTAGTCGTTTAGTTGTGTCCGACTCTTCGTGACCCCATGGACCAGAGCACGCCAGGCACTCCTGCCTTCCACTGCCTCCCGCAGTTTGGACAAACTCATGCTGGTAGCTTCGAGAACACTGTCCAACCATCTCATCCTCTGTCGTCCCCTTCTCCTTGTGCCCTCAATCTTTCCCAACATCAGGGTCTTTTCCAGGGAGTCTTCTCTTCTCATGAGGTGGCCAAAGTATTGGAGCCTCAGCTTCTCAGACAGGGCTGATTTCCTTCAGAATGGATAGGTTTGATCTTCTTGCAGTCCATGGGACTCTCAAGAGTCTCCTCCAGCACCATAATTCAAAAGCATCAATTTTTTTGGCGATCAGCCTTCTTTATGGTCCAGCTCTCATTAAAACGAGGTGGTGGCTGTGGAATGGTGTGTCCTGAAAGTAGGCAAAGTTCCAGCCAGCCAGGCATGAAAAAGGACACTTCACGCTGCAATGTTTTTCTTGTGGGTCTCACTTGCCTTGCTCTAAACGAGGATTGGGGGACCTTGGACCCTCCAAACATTGGGAAACTGTAGCTACCATCAGCCCCAGCAAGCATGGCTGCCAGTGGTAATAGCAGTTGCAGTCTGGCAATGTCTGGAGGGCCAAAGGTTACCCACATCCTTTGCCAAACTGTAATCTTACTTATGAAAAGAAGGACTGAGAATGTATTTCTCAAGCTGACTGGAGTGGGGTGGGTTTACTTACTTCCTGTTGCTCAACCTGAACTGCTGCAGCAACATGGGATGCTATTTAACCTATTGAGCAATAAGGGCCTTCTGAAGTCTGAAGGCCAGGAGTAGCCGATCAAGATCTTCTGGATTACAACTCCCATTGTCCCTGACCATTGACTGTGCTAGCTGGGGATAATGGGAGCTGTGGTCCAAAAACATATTGGGGGGCACCACAATGGCTATCACTGCTGTAAAAGGTAAAGTGACACTTGACCATTCGGTCCAGTTGTGAACGACTCTGGGGTTGCGGTACTCATCTCGCTTTATTGGCCGAGGGAGCCAGCATACAGCTTCTGGGTCATGTGGCCAGCATGGCAAAGCCACTTCTGGCGAACCAGAGCAGCTCACGGAAATGCCGTTTACCTTCCCACTGGAGCGGTACCTATTTATCTACTTGCACTTTGAAGTGCTTTCAAACTGCTAGGTTGGCAGGAGCTGGGACTGAGCAACGGGAGCTCACCCCATCGCGGGGATTCGAACCGCCGTCCTTCTGATCAGCAAGTCTAGGCTCTAGGTTTAACCCACAGCGCCACCCACGTCCACTGCTGTAGTCCTAAATAAAAGGGATGTTTTATTGTTCTTAAGGTGATCTCATTGGCAAGTCCTAGTCAGTCTGCCTCCCACACCCCCAGGTACCCAATAAACAACTCAGCCCATTACAGATGCCACAGTCACATTCTTGCAGGCCACATGTTTTCCTAGCAAAATTAATATATAGATTAAATTCCTTCCAGCTTGCCTCTTGGGAACTGATCTGTGTTCTCTGAAATGGCATACTGGTTAATACCTGTTGTGTTCTCTGCTGTGATCTGAAACTACAAAGCTTAAGCCATCTATAATTTTGACCACTAAACAGGCAAGACATAGCTTCTGGAGGTTTCAGCACTTAATCCTTTCTTTCTTTCTTCATCTGCTCTTGTTTATCATACCAACTCGCTTTGATCATGATGCTTATCAGCAAGATTTGGAGTGAAGCAGCTGAGAATTTCTATATATTAAGGATGAGGCTTTCTGTTTCATCTTCCAGATCTGCTGGTGCTTTTAACTAAAGCAAACAGGAGAATTCTTTCTTTGCTTTTATTGCTTCCTTCCTTCATAATGTACCAGGTGCATAAATTATCCCTCATGTACCTCCCTGTGCCTTAAATCAGTACTGATGCTCTCAGTCGGTTGTGTTGCCATATATTTGCCTCTTAAAAGCGAATCCGTATCAGAAATATTGGCATCTATTGCTTTTTCTTAATTGTCTACTATGCCTAGAACATTAGACCCCCTAATCAGTGGCGTAGCGTGGGTTGTCAGCACCCGGGGCAAGGCAAGTAATTTGCGCCCCCTAACCCGGGGCAAGGCAAGTAATTTGCGCCCCCCCCCCCGCTGCACTGCCCTCCCCCAGATAGTCCCTCGCTCTCTCTCCGCACCGCACCGCACACCTGGCACCCTCCCCTCCACAGTGGGCGGCGACCCGGCGGCTCGGATTGGATTCGCACAGCCAGCACTGCAGTGAGAGAGAGTGAGTGAGCCAGGTAGGGGCGCGCAGGAAGCATTCTCTCCCAAAATCTTGTAGGATCTCAAAAGTGGTTGAGATGCTCGAAGGTGGGGGCTTCCATGCTGGGGAAGGGGGATGAGCTCAGTCCAGGCAACTCCATCTTCTGGGGAGGACAATGAGTAGAGGAGCTTCGTCCCTTCCTATGTTGCATCTTCACTTTGGCTGTGAGGATGGATGTTTTCTTTCTCTTTCACCCCTCCCCCTCTAATTCTGTGTCAAGCACTTAGATCAGTCTAAAGCAATCCATCACCACCATCGCCATTTAGCAGAGTGGGTTCGTTTTATGAATGCAAACAAACTTATGCCCACAGTTAAAGAAAAAAGAAGTTGTCTAGGGATTAGGGTTGCCATGTTGTTTTCTGCAAAGAGCTGCTGCGCCTTCCCTGGCTACATGGCAGGCAGAAGCTCAGCAAACTCGTGTGTGTGTGTGTGTGTGTGTGTGTGTGTATGTTCCCCCCGCCCATTCCTGTTGTGCAGCTCAAAGCAAAGGTGCTCTTGAGAGAGATGATAAACCCTATGGAAGGCAATTCTAGAAGCAGCCAAAAGGCAGACCTCAGGCCTTCCCATTCTCTTTCGCATAGGCAGACCTCATTTAATAAATCTGTTATGTTGGCGCTTTTCCACAGCAATGCTCTCGGTTCTGCCCACAGCACCACAAATCCTGTCTGCCGCTACAAAAGGGATGTGGAGGTGTGACGTCCCCTCTGCGTGTAATCCAGCTCTTGAAGGGTTATTTCGAAACCTCCGAATTTGAATTTTTAAAATACCAGGTCACCCAGGCCCATTTCCACACCCGCCTCAAGGATCATGGGTTTCGTGTTTTTAAAAAAAAAAAGAAAAAGAGAAAAGCACTTCATTTTGAGGCTCTAAGGTTGGAGAAATCTGTCTGGCATCGTGGATGTTGCTCTTCTGCAAAATATTACATCCTTCCCTTTCCAAAACAACAACAACAACCCAACAGTATTCTCTGACAGGCAATGCTCCCTTTGACAAAATATCTTCACTCTTTCCTTTGAATTCAAGCAAAGAATGCATTTTGGATTTTCAGAGATTGCACAGACTTAATCCCTTCTCCACAGAGGAAAGGCCCAAAAAAAACCAACAACTGCAGAAATGGCATATTCTGTTACACTGTCATCCATATAAAATATTGTTTGGACTCCAGGCCAATTGCTTCAGGAAATTATTGATGAGAGCAGCTGTTATTCCACAGTAAGAGGAGGCAAGTTCTCTTCTCTCTAAGCAGGGCACTTTTGAGCTACCTTAAGTTGATAATCATGCCACAGAGGCATGCAAGATTGGATTTTAAACTACAGAGGGTGGGGTGAGAGGAGAGAGAAAATACTCAGGAAAAGCAACTCTTTATAGACTTCCCTTAAGAACTTCTGCAAAGGCTTTGGGCCACCGCCCTGCCCTTTGAAGGCTCCGCTGGAAACAAAAATGAAAATTCAGAGCGTAAGATACACACTACAATCAGTATCCAACTTTCAGATGCACTGCTGCTGAGCCGAACACTGTAATTACAATTATAACCCTGTGATGCTTTGTGCATAAATTATTCAAATTAAACCACATAGATTATTCAAATTTTATCTGCAAGAAACACTTCTTTAACACACGCACTCACAAAATCCCAGCTAACAATAATGTGATGTACAGCTCATTGCTACAAAATGTCAAACCATTAAAGGCTTGAGTTAAAGAATAATCTGCTTTCAGAACCGGCGGTCACTACACAAAAGAAACCGACTTATTTCCAGTTGAATTAATTCTGCAACGGGCTTTCTTTCTGTTCGGCTTCAGAGCACAGACTGGCAATACCTGGGTGTTCAGAGTAGAAATGATAATTTAATGGAAAGAGCATTGGAAGACCATGAACTGAGATGACAATGGCAGGGGGGTGGGGGGAGAGAAATGGTTCAGGTTGCATTTTAATGTGAATCTACCCACTTAGCTTTTCCCAAAACATTATGCAGACTCAAACACAGCTGTCAGATGCTGGTGTGGTTGCTTAAGAGTAAACAGGCAAGACTCCGACCTGTCTTTTCCAGGCTGTATTCTTGGTGCAAACTATTTACAGTGAAGAGCGTCGTAAGTTCATGTCTGGCTCAGTTGCTAGCAGAATCTGGGAGTGGTCAGTCTTTGTACCTCCCCCAGCATAAAAGTCGCGTCACCCCCAGCCTTTTCCGCCCCTCCCTGCACCGAAGCCTACTGCGCAGAATGGGCGCTGGCAAGGGCGTACTTCCCGCCTCTCCAGTTTGCTCAGGCTTGGTGTTGAGGCTCTCCCTAGCATCCCCTGGTCCCTGCACCTCTTCTCCACTGGAGGTGGGGCCTTCCTCCTCGCCGGAAGATGAACTGCTTCGCAAGATTTTCGGAGGCTCCCTATAACACAACTGGCCTTCCATCTCTCGCCTCTGAGCTGATGGCAGTTCCCTGACAACAGCTATCCATTCAAATTTGCACTTCTCCAAATAATGGGCCCAGTGTGCATATTATTAACGAATACAACAGTTCATCTATGGGGAAACTGCATACAATAATGTGTATATTAGCAAAAATGTGTACGAAAATACTGATGAATTTTCGTGAAGATTTCTTTGGGGGGGATCATAAACTGATGCGGAAAACTGAACCTACGGTTGGAAAAAATTAGAAACTGAGACAAACCAAAAGGGGCAGAATTGTCCATCCCTGGTTGAGATTCTGATTCAGTTACAAGTTTCCTTCTGTGTCTTTGGACTTCTACAATGTATATCTTGTGCAACCTTGTTGTCAGGCTTCCTCCCCTGTGGCCGTAATGAGCAGATCATACGAAAGGGAATTCTTACACAGCGAAGGACAAAAGAAAGCATCTAACCAGAATGGCGGTGCTCCCAGGTAAGGCTACTCTCCCCTCCGTCTCTATTAATCTACGTCATGCCTATGTCTTGTAATCTGAGTTTGTAACCTCTGCGCTTTCTGTTCTGACACTTTCTGAGCTCTCCTGGACTTTGGGGAAGGGGGGTGGATGCTATCCATAGACAATGAATCTGTTAACTTTCTCTCTTCCAGTGTTTCTTCTTCTAGCTGTTCCCTATCCGATATTTCCCAGCTTCTGCCTTCTGAACTATGCCCCTCTGCAAACCGCTGTTCCAAATCTACACTGTCCTCCTGCTCCCGGGAAGATTCAGGATCAGGAGGAGGGGGGTGGCTCCCACATTCTTCCTCAGTGCAGCCCTCCTCAGCACCGTCCCTGACATCTGTACCAGCTGTAATTCATCAGAAATGCCACTGCCAATCACTGATCAGCACCAGTCCAGCCTGACATTATTGCTGCAGGTTACCAACAGGGCTTCTGAAGCATCAAGCACTTCCACCGTCAATATTTTGTACACAAATTATTTAGCAGCGAGAGGCAGAGAACACCCAGCTGTGTGAGAGAAAGATGAGAGGATCACTTGTGAAACTTACAGTGCCTCATCTCCCAGGGTCCTTTATTGTTAAGCCTCAATGGCAAGAGATTGTTTTCTCTTCCTTCCATGTCCTCCTCACTGGATGGACACAAGCAGTTGAGGTGTATTGATGAAGCAATGCAAAAGAAGGACATACCCCTTTAAAATCAGCCAGTTATCACTTTTTGGCTTCTTGGCGTGCTTGCTTCTGCCATCTGCTTGCACGTTTATTTTAAAACAACATGTAGCAAAAATAAATGAATGTTAAGGTCTCCAGTCAAGTGCACGGCAACAGATGTATGATGGCAGAAAGACCTGTAAATATCTTGATAAAAATGGAAACCAACGTGTTTCTTCTCTACATAGACCAGATCAGCACTGCTCATGACCCGCCAAACCAAACACACCTACCAGCCATTAAAAGTGACCTGAACAAACACAAACCCCTGTGTTGCAAAATGTAACCATCTACAAGAATGCAAACGCAACACGCTGGCTAATAACTGTTAGTGAATATATAATCGGTTAGGATGTCATTCAAAATACACGAATAAGCCACTTCAGAATGATGTATATATCATGCAACGCATTTCACAAAATATACAAGTAACTACAAGCTGTTATTTGTATCAGAGTCAAACAAAGAATCAAACCAATCAATGAATAGCGAGGAACGCCAAGCGGTCTCTCAAAGGAAGACGTCTCACAAAAGTCTCAAAAGGACAGTATATCCAGAATAGTTCAACTGTTTCGGAATAAAGTCTTCATCAGCGAATAATTATCAATGAAATATACACACTAGTAGGGATCGTGCTAGTGGATCAGTGAGCACTGATGAAGACTTTATTCCAAATAAATAAATAAACATTGTGGAATATGCAGACTTTTGTGAGAAGTCTTCCATTAAAAGTGACCTGGCAGATGCTTGACAGTCTCTGGCCTCTACTGTCCCCAGCATTTTATTATTTATACCCTGCCCATCTGACAGGGTTGCCTCAACCACTCTGGGTGGCTACCAACATATATAAAAACATAATAAAACATTAAACATAAAAAACTTCCCTGTACAGGGCTGCCTTCAGATATCTTCTAAAGGTGGTATAGTTACTTATCTCCTTGGCTCAGGGGTCACATAACTCCATACCCTCCAATATTTCTCATGAACACCTAGCACCCGGTCAATGCATATTTGTGACATTGGATCGGTTGGTTCCGCAAGCCTGAGATTGCCCGTGATGTTATTGGTGGCGTTGACAAAGGCTGATGACTATTTGCTGCAGTGGAAGACAGGAGTGCCTGGCGTGCCCTGGTCCATGGGGTCACGAAGAGTCGGACACGACTAAACGACTAAACAACAACAACAGTAGCAATAGGGTGGGTGATTTCTGGCTTCTGGGCTGCGAGGGAGCAGCGCTGATCAGATGGGTTAGCTCAACAACTCTGGTCCAACCCCCCAAAAAAGCTCAACAACTCTGGGCAATCTCTCTCCCCCCCACCCCCATTTTCTGAAGTTTGAGTCTCCCAAAATAGGGGGTGTCTTATACATGGGGGCGTGTTATACATGAAAAAATACGGTACTTTTGTCCTCTTTTATGGCAATGCATTACGTGGCTACCCTACTCAGCTCAGTTTGGTCAGTTTCCATATACAAACCCCCCAACATCTCTCCAATGAAAATAGGGGTGTCCTATTCAAATAATAATAATAGTAATAATAATAATAATAATAATAATTTATACCCTGCTCATCTGACTGGGTTGCCCCAACCACTCTGGGAGGCTACCAACATATATAAAAACATAATAAAACATTAAACCTTAAATACTTCCCTATACAGGGCTACCTTCAGATATCTTCTAAAAGTTGTATAGTTACGGTACTTATCTCCTTGGCTCAGGGGTCACATAACTCCATACCCTCCAATATTTCTCCGATGAAAATAGGGACATCTTAAGGGGAAATGGGACAGATCAGAAATCAGGATGGCTTCTGTAAATCTGGGACTGTCCCTGGAAAATAGGGGCACTTGGTGGGTCTGGGATGTGCTGACATCACATCCTTTGTATTATTAAATGTTTTCAGGTGCCTGGCTAGTTCTACATACGGAGCATTGGCCCAACGCTTGCTCACAAATGCTGCTGAAGTGAACAATCTCCTTGAATGAATTGAAAAATCACCTCTTTCTTCCGCTGTGATTGTTCAATTCATGGAAAGAAGCAGGGGATCTTACGTGAGCGGGTTGTTCAACCATGACTCTACACACACGGGTAGCCAGCTCATGTGAGCAGGTCTCCTTTGGGAAGCAGCAGCTATTTTATGCCAGAATCCGCTGGTAGTGACTACTGCGAAAGCAATTAAACGGATCTGTCTATTAGGAAGAGAGATGCTGAGGGATTTTGTTTGCTTAAACAAAGCAGCCATATTTGCACTTCCTGAACTAATATGTAGAATTGCAGTTGTTCTTCGGTTTCCAGATTTTGTCATATACCAAGGGGCGAACATACAAAAAAACCCACATCTCTCATTTTAAAATACATACTTTTTTTAGGGTATGTGTACAAAAAATGTGTATTTTAGGGCATATTTTGTGGGAGGGAGAATAATAAAAATTTTCATGCATTTAAAAAAATCTAGATTAAGGTAGGTAACAAGAATAAGAATAAGAATAAGAATTTATTATTTATACCCCATCCTTCTGGCTGGGTACCCCTAGCCACTCTGGGCAGCTACCAACAAAACACTAAAATATAATAACCTATTAAACATTAAAAGCTTCCCTAAACAGGGCTGCCTTTAGATGTCTTCTAAAAGTTTGGTAGTTATTTGGTAGTCATTTTTCTCTTTGATATCTGGTGGGAGGGCGTTCCACAGGGCAGGCGCCACCACCGAGAAGGCCCTCTGCCTGGTTCCCTGTAACAAAGCCATGTTGGTCTGACACAGTCAAAATATAAAACTAAAAATAAATTGTCCAGTAGCACCTTAGAGACCAAGAACAAACTTAGTTGGTCTCTAAGGTGCTACTGGACAATTATATATATATATATATATATATATATATATATATATATATATGCTTTCGTAGATTTTCACGGGTACAGGAATGCAGTATATATATATATATTATATATATATATATATATAATCTACTCAATTGATATAGAAATGGGACAAAACAGGATTATGAGCACATGCGAGACTGACATGAGTCATACTGATTCATCTATCACTAGATCGGAATACAGGCCACAATTCCCTTTGCTCTAGCCGACAATGCGAAAGGCAGTAGCTTTTCCTGTATTGTAATAATTTCATTGCAGATATTGCTGTTATCTTTCTTTCTTTTTTAATTACAACGAATGCTCTTTAAAAGCCGTCGAGGTTCACGGGGTTTGTTTCGTTTGTTGGCAGTCCAATTTTTAACGTCGATTCAAGAATGCGTCAGACGCAAGCCCCAGAATGTGTACTATAAACACAGAAAACCCGTAACAAACATCAAAACAGTTCATAGCATACGATTAGGTGGTAATTATGAACAGGGAAAGCAACTAATATATTAGTCTAATCAGGTCTCTCTTCCTCCAAATACCTGCTGGACAAATCGTGCGTTTTAAGCAATCACCTAGAAGTATAAGGAGATCAGGCCAGACACACCTCAAAAGGGAGGGAAAAGCACGTGCAAGGAGCCACCACTGAAAAGACCCTTTCCTGAACTCTCAAATCACATACCATGTCCTAACAAGGTACCACCAAGAGAGCCTCATCTATTGATCTTAAAACATGGGAAGTGTATATGGAAGAGAGCTTTGTTGTAAATATTTGGGTTCTTGCTTATAACAAAGTACCGTACTTTTCTGTGTATAACACACCCCTACTTTGGGGGGACTCAAAATTCAGAAAATGTGGGGGAGTTTCCCCAAAGTTGTAGACCTTTTGGGGGGAGGATTGCTCAGAGTTGTTAAGCTTTTTTGGGGGGGGGGATGACGAAAAACACTCACCCGCCAGACCCACAATGATGCTCGCACACATCGCCAAAGCAACCTATCCTCTGTCCCATTGCCGGAAAAGGCAACAAATAGCCCGCCCAATTGCCGCAGCGACAGCCAATCAACACCAGCCCTTGCCGCAGCCACCAGTAAGAATCCCCAACTCACGGCAGCAACCAATCCCACGTCCCCACGATGCACTACCCATGTATAAGAAGACCCATAATTTTGAACATGATTTTTCAATTAAAAAAACACATAGTCTTATACACAGAAAAGTACGGTACTCCATATATGAAGCTACCTAATCTTAGCTCTGAGAGCTGGACCATATGGAAGGCTGATCGCCGAAGAATTGATGCTTTTGAATTATGGTGCTGGAGGAGACTCTTGAGAGTCCCGTGGACTGCAAGAAGATCAAACGCATCCATTCTTAAGGAAATCAGCCCTGAGTGCTCACTGGAAGGACCGATCCTGAAGCTGAGGCTCCAATACTTTGGCCACCTCATGAGAAGAGAAGACTCCCTGGAAAAGACCCTGATGTTGGGAAAGATGGAGGGCACAAGGAGAAGGGGACGACAGAGGATGAGATGGTTAGACAGTGTTCTCGAAGCTACAAACATGAGTCTGACCAAACTGCGGGTGGCAGTGGAAGACAGGAGTGCCTGGCGTGCTCTGGTCCATGGGGTCACGAAGAGTCGGACACGACTGAACGACTAAACAAAAACAAATCTTAGCTCTGCCTTGGGTGTGTGTTTTGTGAAAATATATTCCTCAAGGTCGCAATGCCTCCTGTTCTAAACTACACACTCACACACCCCCGCAGTTGTTTAGATGTTTTCATAAAAGCAAGTCTCCTTCACTCCATCCCATCAAAGTTCTTTTCCATACTGCAGTTTGCTCTGCTTCTTCTGGCCGGGACAAAGAGAGACTTTGTTTGTTTGTTCGTTTAAAAAAAAAAGGGAAATGGAAGATTTCTCCCTCTTCCTAATAGTTGCAGCTGCTTCCTATCTAAAAGCAAAAGGACTCTTCAAAATAAGAAAGAAGGGAGTTTTTCTTCCAAGAAAGCATCAATAATAAATCAACAAGAATAATAAATGAACATTGAGGAAAACATAGCTTTGCGAAGCTGGATTCCCTTCAAGTCTTAGCGGAGCATTTAAGAAAAAAAATTCAGAAAGATTTGGACGTGTGATCTGATTATTTGTCTACATTATAGTAATTAGCATAAATAGCAAAAAAAAAAAGTTAGAAGAACATGGCTCAAACAGCAGACAATAAACGCTTTCTCCTGCCATTTGTTACCTCACAGTCAATGAGTTGCACAGCTGCTGAACATTTCTAATGCTTCAAATGCAAAATAATTTTCCTAACACATTTGCTGCAGTCCAACCACCATTGCAGTCAAACCTCAGTTGTCGAACGTAATCTGTTCTGGAAACCCGTTCGGCTTCCAAAATGTTTGGCAACCGAGGTGCAGCTGCTGATTGGTTGCAAGACATTCCTGCATTCAAGCAGAACGCGCGTCGGACGTTTGGCTTCCAAAAATGTTCAGAAACCAGAGCGTTTACTTCTGGGTTTTTGGCATTCGGGAGCCGAAATGTTCCAAAATGGAGCCGTTCAGGAACAGAAGTTTGACTGTATTTATCCAACACCCAATAGACATGCTTGGATTTTACCCCTGTTGGCCAAGCAGTAGCTTTTCAGAGATCTAAGGATGCATACACAGGGCTGGCCCGGGAGGTTTTGACACCCAATAATAATAATAATTTATTATTTGTACCTCACCCATTGTCTGGGTTGCCCCCACCACTCTGGGTGGCTTCCAGCATATGCAAAAACATAAGAAAACATTAAACATTTAAACATGAAAAAACATCCCTATACAGGGCTGCCTTCAAGTGTCTTCTAAAGGTTGTATAGTTACCGATCTCCTTGACATCTGATGGGAGGGCGTTCCACAGGGCAGGTGCCATTACTGAGAAGGCCCTCTGCCTCGTTCCCTGTAGCTTAGCTTCTCACAGTGAGGGAACCGCCAGAAGGCCCTTGGTGCTGGAACTCAGTGTCTGGGCAGAACGATGGGGGTGGAGATGCTCCTTCAGGTATACTGGGCCGAGGCCGTTTAGGGCTTTCAAGGTCAGCACCAACACTTTGAATTGTGCTCAGAAATGTACTCTTTAGGTTTGAGCAGTGATTCGCTCTCAGCCATTTTTGAGGTGGCAGAGTCTCCACAAGGTAACTGTGCCCCGCAATTACTAGACAACAAACAACTCTTGGAAATGAACACACATCTGACACACATCACAAGCTACCGCATTCTGAAAATGCTAAGCATTTTTTCCCCAAGTAGTGACTAGCAACAGATTCACAACATCATGCAGTTTGTGCTTCCTACATCTTCTATCTGCCTCAAAGGCCCTGAAGGCTGCTGCCTAGCTCTGTTTATAAGCATCAGTGTGAATCTGCTTATTTTTCACTGAGCTGGGAGGAAGAGGGGATATCAGAAAGAGGGAGGAGGGAAGGGGTGTCAGAAACAGAATACTGAGAACACAGATAATTAAATCTTTATTTCTACCTTTGGTTTTGATAACAATTTGATAAATTTTGGCAACAAGTCAATAGTGAATATCTGAAGTATGGAGTGGGTGGGAAGTTGTATTTAAAGTAAGGAGATATTCTTTATTATATTATATTGCATATTTTTTCCTTTTCTTTTTTCTCTTTCTTATTTTTTTCTCTTTCTTAATTGATTTGTTTTATATCTTTGTATTAATGGATGATGAAGAATGTTTCCTTTGTTCATTTCAATTAAGCAAATAAATAAATAAAGTACAAAGAAGGTGGTCTTATTGTGAGAAGGGAAAGCTGCCATTTTGTTTTTTTCCTCCCTTACTTTAAATCTCTGAAATAAACTGAAATGTTGGGAGAAAAAAAATGAATCCTGGGTTCTGTAGTTTGTTAGGGATGCTGGGAACTGCAGCTGTGTGAGGGGTAAGCAACTTCTCAAGAATTTTGGGGGGAAGCCATGTGCTTTAAGTGCATGATGCCATGTGCTTTAAGTGCATAATGCACACACAACCCCAGATAGGGAAATAGCACAGATTGGGAGAGTTGAACTCCCCTTCCCCCTGTGCTTGTATTGGGGTTGGAAATTGCTTGCCAAAATGCATACAACAGGACAAATGCAAACTAAAATACTGATGAACTGCCACGAGGACTTAAAAAGAAAGAATCATATGCTGATGTGCCGAGCCAAATTTAGCAATGAGAGAATGGGAGACACTGAAATTGACCGATTTCATCCATCCCTAATGGGGGGGAGGACAGTAAGCTGGCATAGAAGGAGTGGATCATTCCCTCATTCCTCCACAAATCCACTTGATCAAAGGCAATCCTCAACACCCAAGATGTTGCTGGCTGTGCAAGAGGAGACTATTGACCAACATCATATTTAATTAGGGTCATTAGCGCATGGAATTGTGAGCTGGATTGTGCCAAAGAGCATTGGACAAATACTTGTATTGGATCTTGGGGTGGAAAGTGATGCGAATAACAGAAATCTCACAAAGTAGGGAGAGTGATAAACATGAGGTAACAGCGGAAGGCCGGCAGTTAATGCTGGATGCTGAGATGAGCCTGTCATAAATCTGGCTAAGCAGTTCCTAATAGTGGCAGAAATCACTACAAACGAGAAGCTCTGAATTAGGGCAGAGATTAAAGTCGGGGACAAGAGCTCACCCATCAGCTGCTGAGTAATGGAAATGACGCTAATTGAAATTCTGGTCGCTTAATCCCCCTCTCCCCACCACCCCCACCACAACCCTTTAATAGAAACAATTATAAAATGCAAATACCGACGAGCTGCAAATACCCCACACTGCCGACGTATAATTTCCGAAATAAAATGCTGGGCATCTTCCACAAATAAAGCGCTTGATGTCCATCTCCTGCCCATTGATTTAGGATTAGGTAAAATACTTGCATGGACATGTTGCAAAGGGGCTTTACTCGGCGAATGAATTGCAGCTCACAAAAGGGGAAAGCAAGCTTAGTCCTTCTGAATGGAACATCAGGACATGATGAAAGACAGGGCTCGGCGCACGGAAGCCCTTTAAGAACACCTGCAAATCTAATTTCCCGTCCTGTTTTTATCTGTGGATGAATGGAGGGCCAAATCCTGACTCCCATGAGGCCTCCTTTCCGTTCATTCAGCAATAGATGATGGCCAGGGATTAACAGAAGCAGTGAGAGAGAGAGAGAGCACTGTTTGCAAGAACCTGGCAAGCTCCCCGCCTCTTCTGTGCCAATCTGGTCTCCTGGACACCTTGCAACTGAAGAAAGGCAATGTTTACACCTTCATTTATTTATTTTTTTAAATAATATTTTATTAAGTTTTTCCAAAGCATTACAAAAAGAAAAAGAGAAAAAAGAAAAATACAAAAAGAAAAAACAATTAAAAGCAATTCAATCTTTCATGACATATCTTACATTTGCTTGTTTCCCGGACCTCCCCACACCTCCCCTCTTTTTATTCCAGTTCAATTTATTTATTCAGCAAATCCTTTCCCTCTTTACCTTTATCCTTATCTTGGTCTTAATATATTATAACTTTTAATTTTCACCTGTTAACAATCCATTCTTTCATATTCCTTCATAATATTATTACTAAAAACCCCTTAGCCTCAATCCGACATCATTCTAACATTCATTAATTTTACAATATTTCTGTAGGTAGTCTTTAAATTTCTTCCAATCTTCTTCCATGTTTACACCTTCATTGCCTCCTTCCATTGCCTCCTGCATTTGAAACTAGGATGAGTATATTTTACCAATACGTGGGGTGCAGTGTAGCTGAAATTAAGAATTAAATGGGAGAGATGTTAACATGACCTTAAACTCTCTCACTAAAATCAACAGGGATTAAAAGCACTTGACTCAGTCAAACTCCTCCTTTCCTGATATGTTTTTTTTCCCCCTGCCCTCACACCTGCCTGTTCCAATCTTGATACTTTTTAATCATCAGGACAGAATGGCTATTGAACCCTTATTGTCTCTTAGGATTCCCATTTCTTCATTAGTCTCTCTTTCTATTAGCTTTTTATAACCTCATATCCCATTCATCCTTCCAGACAGCTTCCATTAAATCCCTTCAATTAGCTGTTCCATCCTTCCTTGCTTATTTAAGATGATTGCATGCAAGGGAAGACAAAATTCTGGTCTCTTTAGAAGTTGCACTTAGAGTCACAGAATCTGCGAGCTGGAAGGGACCCAAGAGTCATCTAGTCCAACTCTCTCCAATGCAAGAATCTCAACTAAGGCATCCATGACAGATAGCCATCCAACCTCTGGTTGAAAACCTCCAAGGAAGGAGAGCCCACCACCTCTCATGGGAATCTGTTCCACTGCCAAACAGCTCTTACTGTGAGAAAGCTTTTCTGAATATTTAGTCCTAATCTCCTTTCATGTAACTTGAAGCCATTGCCTCGAGTCCTGCCTTCAAGAGCAGGAGAAAACAAGCATGCTCCATCTTCCATGTGAAAGCCCTTAAGATATTTGAAGATGGCTATCATCTCTCCTCTCAGTCTCTTCTACTCCAGGCTAAACATACCCAGCTCCTTCAAGCGTTCCTTGGAAGGCTTAGTTTCCAGACCCTTGATCATCTTGGTTGCCCTCCTCTGCACACCTTCCAGCTTGTCAACATCCTTCTTAAATTGTGGTGCCCACAATTGGACACGGTATTCCAGGTGTGATCTGACCAAGGCAGAATAGAGCGGTACTATTACTTCCCTTGATCTGGACACTATACTTCTGTTGATGCAGCCTAGAATAGCGTTAGCCTTTTCCCCCTGTTGCACCACACTGTTGACTAATCTTAAACTTGTGGTCCACCAAGACCCCTAGATCCTTTTCACATGTGCTACTAGTAAGCCAGGTGCCCCCCGTCCTATATTTGTGCATCTGGTTCTTCCTGCCTAAGTGCCAGACCTTACATTTGTCCCTATTGAATTTCATTTTCTTAGCTTGCACCCAGTTCTCCAAACTGTTAAGATCATTTTGAATTATGATTTACAAAACAGAGGCTTTCAGGTCCTGCAGTTACACATGGACGATAAGGCTTTTGGTGGCTGCTTAGATACGACGCCTGTGTTCTGCCTCTGCTGTTGACTGAGTCACAAGTGGGTTGTACTTAGGTCCTGCCTGTGGGGCTTCTCACAGGCATCTGATTGGCCATTACGAGTATAGGATGCTTGACAATGCAAACCTTTAGTTTGAATTAGTAGGGCTGTTCTTAGGTTCTTACGCAGTAGGGCAGAAGGTGAAAAGCTGGACCTGCTAAAATTCCTTCCTCCTCACACCAGGAAGAGGAACAAGTGCCCTGTCTTCATTGCAGGGTTGCTGTTATTTTACCTCATCATCGTAAAGTGTTGCAGACCCACAGAGGTACTGGCAAGACTTAACAAGCAATGTGCAGATCAGGACCATGGCCAGCTCCTTGTGGAGCAAGCTGAACAGCACAGGGTAGAAAGGTAAGGATGTTGCTCCTTAGGGGAAGCAATTTTTAAAATACAGTCATACAGTGGTACTTCGGGTTACATACGCGTCAGGTTACAGACTCCGCTAACCCAGAAATAGTGCTTCAGGTTAAGAACTTTGCTTCAGGATGAGAACAGAAATCGTGCTCCAGCGGCGCAGTGGCAGCAGGAGACCCCATTAGCTAAAGTGGTGCTTCAGGTTAAGAACAGTTTCAGGTTACCGGTAAGTACGGACCTCCGGAACGAATTAAGTACTTAACCTGAGGTACCACTGTACCTCGGGTTACAGACATTTCAGGTTGCGTTTTTTCGGGAAACTGACCGCCGAAACCCGGAAGTACCAGAACGGGTTACTTCCGGGTTTCAGTGGTTGCGCATGCGCAGAAGCGCTAAATCGCACTTTGTGCATGAGCACTGAATTGCAATCCGCGCATGTACAGACACACAGCTGCGGGTTGCGAACGTGCATGCTGCACAGATCACATTCGCAACCCGAGCGTCCACTGTACCAAACTACCTTGGAGGGACTTCATGACATCGCTTCCTGATGCTCACCAGAGTCCAAAGGGCATTTCCATCCCCATTTTCAAAGCACACGGGTAGTGTGGCAGTAGCTGCATTTTCAAGCTGCTTCGTATGGTTAGAAATGTTGGACCTTCTTCACCAACTGAGTTTGCGCAGCGACTGGGGCGATGGAATGAAAACTTGCCCGCAATATCTTTGCTTACTTTTATTTTTAAATAATAATCAGTGGCGTAGCGTGGGTTGTCAGCACCCGGGGCAAGGCAAGTAATTTGCGCCTCCTAACCCAGGGCAAGGCAAGTAATTTGCGCCCCCCCCCCCCCCGCTGCACTGTCCCTCCCCCAGATAGTCCCTCGCTCTCTCTCCGCACCGGACGCCTGGCACCCTCCCCTTCACAGTGGGCAGAGACCCAGCGACTCGGATCGGATTCGCACAGCCAGCACTGCAGTGAGAGAGAGTGAGTGAGTCAGGTAGGGGCAGAGAGCTGCGAGTACAAGCGCGCCCCCCCCAGATGTTGCGGCCGGTGCGGCCGGCCCCCCCTGCACCCCCCCCATGCTACGCCACTGAACAGCTGCAAAAACACCCCTTCTCACCACCTTTCCTCAAACAGTACTCAACAGCATTCTATAACAGTATTCCTATAACCGTACACACTACACCACTTGATCAACTTAAATACAGTTTTCAAATAAACAATTACCCTATCACATTCGGTGCAGCAGGTAAACTCCCCCTGCTAATTAGTTAACTTGTTAAGATGCCTCAGATGTGCTGAATTGTCAAAAGCTCACAGATGTGCTGCCATGCAGGTTATAATTACAAACACACACCTCTGAGTAGCACCATTGACCACATTAATATCAAGAAAACCCAACAAAACAAAAGCATGTTTAAGAAAGAAAGGAAAAATTCAGGCAGCCCTAGGACCAGCTTGGAATTGTAGAGTTGAAAGAGAGTCATCTGGTTAAACCCCATGCAATGCAGGAATCTAAGCTAAAGCATCCATGGCAGATGGACACCCAACCTCTGCTTTAAAACCTCCAAGGTAGTAGGTTCCCAACAGTGACGTAGCATGGGGGGTGCAGGGGGGGGCCGGCTGCACCGGGCGCAACATCTGGGGGGTGCGCTCGCACTCGCAGCTCTCTGCCCCTATCTGGCTCACTCACTCTCTCTCACTGCAGTGCTGGCTGTGCGAATCCGATCCAAGCCGCCGGGTCGCCGCCCACTGTGTGTGGGGGGGTGCCAGGCATGCGGTGTGGTGCGGAGAGAGAGTGAGGGACTATCTGGGGGAGGGACAGTGCAGCGGGGGGCGCAAATGACTTGCCTTGCCCCGGGTGCTGACAACCCACGCTACGCCACTGGTTCCCAACGGAGCCCATTCCACTGTCAAGCAGCTCTCACTGTCAGAAAGTTTTTCCTCATCAAACTGTAAGTGGCCATTCAAAGCAAGGGCAGACCAATCTAATCTTATTCATTCTGATGCACATTTCTCTCTGAGCAAGTCTCTTGTCCTCTGTTTTCCCCCCATCCCCTCTGCCATCAGGAATTGAATGACACCATCTTGAAATCGAGCTGATTTTGCTCCCACAGTCTCAACACCCCGGGGCTGATATCCTCAGGGTAACCACAGCAAAGGTCAAGCCCTCCAAAGTCTCTCGATATCTGCATAACCGTTCCTCTCAAACTGCTGTAGAAAATCACCCCATGGATTCTCCTTGAAGGCTATCATTTGGCTTCTCAAAAGAATCCAGGCGTTCTGATTTATCCCCCTCCAGACACTTTTCCCAGTCCCTTTGATGGTTGGATATTACCACCCCCACTTCTGGATTCTAGTCAAATGGCGCTTGCACAATGTTGCCAGTGGTGGAAGTGGTGATGAACTGTG
Source organism: Podarcis tiliguerta (assembly GCF_965153285.1). Lineage (NCBI taxonomy): Eukaryota > Metazoa > Chordata > Lepidosauria > Squamata > Lacertidae > Podarcis > Podarcis tiliguerta. The sequence goes on from NC_139534.1 coordinate 16,878,495, forward strand.
TTCAACCCAATGGTGTACAAGAGCAACACAAATGCAATTATTTCAACTACATGCCTGGGGAACTGGGCTTCTTTCGGCTGCTCCAAGGCAGGCAGCAGTGAGCGCTTTGATTCATTAGACAGGATCTCAACCGAAGAAACGAGGAAATCACTCAGGTACCTCTTGATCATTTTAAGTCGTTTTCCAAACATGAGACGGTGAATGGTTCAATACCCCAGCAAAGAAAGCGGCCAGACTCACAGGCCTCAGAACAGCTGTGCGCTGTAGACGAGCCAGAGCAGTTGGGCACACTAGGCAACATGGCACAATAGGATGTTGGCATTCAAAAATGGGGGGTATTTGTGATGAGCCATTGAGAAAGAGTTTAACTTAATTCCATGCTGGGCCTCCCACTCACACAGCTGTATAGGTTTATCCTCGTATTTTTCTTCATGAAGTGCAAAGGATTGCATATCCCATCCGATTATTTTCCTCTCTTTTAAGGATTAACTACAAAGCGAAACATGCAGCAGAGGAATTCTTCATTCACCAGGAGAGAAAAAAATCAGCTGTAACATTAAGGTTGCTTTAACAAACACCCAAGTGCTGCTGCTGTTGTTTTGCATCTGGGATCTTCAAAGCAGTTTCTAGGATCAGTATCTAATGTTGAGAAACTGTGTACGTGCAGCTACTCACACAGAGTCAATTAAGGTTTGGCAGACAGCCAGAAGGTCATGTGAAGGAGTAAGTCTGCCTGTTGATAACAGAGGCATGGAGACCGCTCCCTGATTGGTCAAGCTCTCTCAAAGGAGTGATAATTAATGGCCTACTAACTGTTAGTAGGCTATGAAATCCATAGCTTTAACTATACGGACCTTTGTTGGCAAGGTGATGTCTCTGCTTTTTAAGATGCTGTCTAGGTTTGTCATTGCTTTCCTCCCAAGAAGCAGGCGTCTTTTAATTTCGTGACTGCTGTCACCATCTGCAGTGATCATGGAGCCCAATTCGAGTACGAAAGCAAAAAAAAAAAAAGACTTAAGGTAAATCTTCCTTCAACTTTGACAATGGAACACAGTGTCCTCCCCAGCATTTGAAGGCAGCAGACTAGCTTAGGGAATATAGGGGAGGCCATGTGACACACATAGCTCTGTCTTCTTCCGGGCTTTCAAAATCTGCTGCCCAGGGCAGCTGCCTCACTCTGCCTAATGGTAGGGCCAGACCAAAAGATCAACATTTTGATTAATCTCTAACTGAAGAAAGGACTTGAAGGAGTTGGATGTTTTCTCTGGAGGTCTTGCAGCACAAACACCTCAGCAGTGACAACTTAAAAAAAACCATCAACAAACAGAACTGGTTCATTAGGGAAATGTAATTATAACTACCAGTGCTTTTTCTTCTTCTTCTAGAAAACCAGGAGCCGGTATGCACCATGAAATTGTTACTGTTAAGTTGTGGGCGAACATATCAGACGACACAGCAATTCTTCAAACAGCTCTTGTTTATTCAGAGGCCAGAACAGAACTGAACTGAAGTCAGCCTGCTTATATAGAGCTCCAGTACAACGTTACTGTAGCAACTTTCTAAAACTATCCAATCACTGAACGTCACTTTCAATCCTTCATTTGCGTAACTATCTACAGTATCCCCCTGCTGGCCCAGGGTGAGAACTTCAGTACATAACAGTTACATTAAGTGCCACACTTTTTAACAACAACGAAAAAAGATTTGCTGGTACTGCGTACCCTTGAATACCACCTGAAGAAGAAAAAGCACTGATAACTACCTTAAATAATAACCCCAAGTCATGATAAGTGAAATCTAGGGATGGTATGAAACTGCATGGGTAGTGGAAGAAACTAAATCAATTCCAGTATATGCTTGTCTAATTTACAGTTTTTCCTCACTGAGTGAAATGGATTATTTCTACCAAGAGTTAAGTCTCAACCTTTGTGATGGAAGCAGCCTCCATATATTTGCTTCAGAGACAAGCCAAAAATAAGATTTCTTAAATTTGATTCACAGCATAAATTTAACACGCACTGCCCTCAAGCCTACTGAAGGCATTTGGACTTTGGGGGGAGAAATGAGATCTGAATGCCTGTAGCAACCTTGGTAGAGTGTTTCAATGGGGAAAAGGGAAAGCGGGGGCACTTTCTGCGGCTTATGTGGTGTTTTGGAACACTTCGGATGCCGCACAACATTAGAATGAATTCCTGAATGAACTTGCATCCTGCAAGGGAAGAGAGATGAATTCCTAGACCCTGCTAAGGAAAACAACAAGGGCTTTGATAACATTCGCCATATGGATGAGATATTAAATATGTATTATCATGATGGCAAACACATCTATAATGAAGGGCCAGAGCCAGGCTCTCGTTATACATTTTTAAAATGCTTTCTAGGTATAAACCTGTGATAAAAGGTTTTATATTGAAATATATATATTATTATTGCAATCTGGCTTCAGAAAGCGCACTGGCTTCTCTGCTTTTGAGGGCACTCGGCATATGACAAAGGCGCGATTCCTCTTAGGGAAAACAATGTTCTTACAAGAGTAGATGAGGTAGATGTATTCTAAGTTATTTTCATTTTATTTGTGCTGTTTTTACAGTTATCCCCCTCCAAGGAACTCAGTGTGCTGTGCATAGTTCTCTCTGTTTTTTTTCTTCTTCTTCAGACCATCCTTGTGAGTTAGGTTAGACTGAGAACTGTTAATACCTGGCCCAAGGTCACCTAGGAAGCCCTGTGGTTGGGTAGTGGTTTGAATCTGGGTTTCTGTCCTATCCCAACACTCTAACCACTACACAACACTACCACTGGCTCTAATTGTTGCAACACATATGGGTTCAGTAAGGCATTGATCCTCACTCAAGATTAACAGGCAACCCTGTGGGCTCTGTTTCCCCTGTAGCTTTAAGCGTGTAAGGCAGAAGTCTGAAACACACCTACACCATACCCACCAACATTTCTCCAATGAAAACAGGGACATCCTATTTAATTAAATAATAATAATAATAATAATAATAATAATAATAATAATAATAATAATTTTAACCCACAAATATGACTGGGTTGCCCCAGCCATGGTGGGCAGCTTCCAACATATATAAAAACATAATACCTTGGTTGTCAAATAGAATCCATTTCCTGCAGCCAATCAGAACCCGCATTGGACGTTCGGGTTCCAAAGAGCGTTCACAAACCAGAACACTCACTTCCGGGTTTGCGACGTTCGGGAGCCAAAACGTTCAACTCTCAAGGCATTTGGGATCCAAAGTTTGACTGTAAAACATTAAACCATGGGTAGGCAAACAAAGGCCTGGGGGCCGGATCCGGCCCAATCACCTTCTCAATCCGGCCCACAGACGGTTCGAGAATCAGCATGTTTTTACATGAGTAGAATGTGTGCTTTTATTTAAAATGCATCTCTGGGTTATTTGTCAGGCATAGGAATTTGTTCATTATTATTTTTTCAAAATATAGTCCGGTCTGAGGGACAGTAGACCGGCCCCCTGATGAAAAAGTTTGCTGGCCCCTGCATTAAACATTTGAAAATTTCCATATACAGGGCTGCCTTCAGATCTGTATTATCTCCTTGGCTCAGCGGTTGCATGACGCCATGCCCTCCAACATTTCTCCGGACTCCTGAGAATGCCTGCTTCAGCTTTGCAGAGAGATTGTTGGCTCTCGCTTGAAAATCAAGGACACGCCGTGGAGTTTGGATAGCAGAGGACTGGTTAAACCTCCTCATGCTTCCCACTTGACCTGACTTATTTGTTCTTTGACCCATTCCTAGTTTCTGGAGGCTTTGCGCCTATTGCCCAATATTAATATGTCTCCAGACCTGAGCAGCTCCAGCTAATTAGCATGCCAGCGGTAAGAAAAGGAGGTGACCTTTCTGCGCCCTGACTCACCAGCGTTTGGTTAGACATGAGCCTCTGAAGTGCTGAGTAATTAATAAGCATGTAGAAAGAAGTAAAGGTCTCGTTTTATTGCAGGAGAAATTCATTTTAGCAATGAGTGGGCATAAATATAGAAGTACTTAATATGCTTTCTGTCGCACTGCTACTTAATTGAGCCATTTCCCAGAGTTCTCTCCACGTGTTCAGACAAGAATCTATTTGCCAGTGTTTTGTGTTGCTGGACACTTCTGAACTCAAATGAAAGCCGCATTTAATCGTAGCTTCCCTGATTGTTGCTACATGGACTTATTTTGAATGGTCTGTTTTTCCTTCAGAAAAGAAGCAGATTATGGCAAGGGATGCGGGTGGCGCTGTGGGTTAAACCACAGAGCCTAGGACTTGCCGATCAGAAGTTCAGCGGTTCGATTTCCGCGACGGGGTGAGGTCCCGTTGCTCGGTCCCTGCTCCTGCCAACCTAGCAGTTTGAAAGCACGTCAAAGTGCAAGTAGATAAATAGGTACCACTCCGGCAGGAAGGTAAACGGTGTTTCCGTGCGCTGCTCTGGTTCGCCAGAAGCGGCTTAGTCATGCCGGCCACGTGACCCGGAAGCTGTACGCCGGCTCCCTCGGCCAATAAAGCGAGATGAGTGCTGCAACCTCAGAGTCAGTCACGAATGGACCTATTGGTCAGGGGTCCCTTTACCTTTACCTATGGCATGGGAATATTGGCGTGGCTGCCCCTTTCTCCCTCATTTGGGGGTGCATCAGATGGCATGCCCCTGGAATAAAGTTGGGAGGGAATGCAATTCCGTTCACACTTAAAGGTGAACCTACCTAATCTGCACTTCCTGAAACAAAGGAACGGAAACAGTCACCCTTTGGAAATTCGCACTTTTCCAGATTTTGCGGCAATGCAGTTCTCCAACCCAACAATGCATGTACCAGGGTAAAGCATGCATAAAAATGCATATGTTTGCCAAACGTGATAAAAAGGGAGAAGTTGCTTAGCATAAAATATGTATATTCGGGAAACCTGAATGCAGAAATTTGTGTATTAGGAGAAGCTTGTGTTTTTTAAAAAATTAAAAATTCAGAAACTGGAGATTCAGAAACTGAGAAACAGATTTTTAAAAAGCAATTGACAGATTTAGGCATCCCTATCCCTAAATGCCCTCTCCCTGCCCTCCCTGCTGGTAGATCACTAGAGGTTCCATCTCCTTCTCTCTCTGCTGCCTCCCTTTTCTCTTTTTCTTTCCCCATCAATTTCCCCCATTTTTCTGGTCCCTGCCATTCTTGTGAAATGAGGCTGCAGATGGAAATAAATTAGGTCAAGGCCTCAAGTTGCCCAGCCCTGTTTTCTTGTGTATATTTTCTTGTGTACATTTTGCCCTGTGGAACGCCCTCCCGTCAGATGTCAAGGAAATAAAAAGCTATCCGAAGACATCTGAAGGCAGCCCTGTTTAGGGAAGTTTTTTATGTTTGAAGTTTTATTCTGTTTTTAATGTTCTGTTGAAAGCTGTCCAGAGTGGCTGGGGAAACCCAGCCAGATGGGCGGGGCAGAAATAATAATAATAATAATAATAATAATAATAATAATAATAATAATTGTTACTAATTCATTGTGGGGGGTTATATTCTGCTCTTTGACAGAATTACAATACACAGAGACAGATGTTTCTGAGATCCATACTAAGGATCTGCCACCCTCCGCTTTATAATGTGATCAACTCCAGGGAGCTTAACCTCCCACAAAGTTGCCTTGGGAGGTTTTGTAGGCTTATAAACCTCAGCCGAGAAAAGCAGCCACTCGCTTTACTAACCCAATAAATATTTTTTTTTAATGATTCTCCCTCTTTTCTATATAGTAGCTGCTCTTAAAATACATATTAGATGGACTGCCTGGAAGCGAACAAGGTGAGAAATTAAACATAATGTGGTGACAGAGACATTTTAAGGAAACAAATCAATTAAACTGCCCGTTGCAATTTTACGAGATCTCAAGCCATTTTGGAATCAAACCCTTTGGAGGCTTGTATGCAACTGCTGCATGTACAAACATTTAAAGCACCTCAAAGTATCTTAGTTAACTGTTGTTCCCCCCTTACAAATCTAAAGTTCCCTGCTCAGTTAACAAGCTACAGTTCTCAAGATTCTTGGGGATGGTTTTTTTTTAAGCGTATGGTACATTTCCGAGCACAATTCCAGACCCTCCAAGTGTCCCTGTTTTCCAGGGACGTCCCTGATTTAGAGAAGCCGTCCCGGTTTCTGATTTGATCCTGAAATGTCCCGCTTTTCCTTAGGACATCCCTATTTTCATTGGAGAAATATTGAAGGATATGGAATTATCCAACCCCCAAGGTGTCTGAAGGCAATCCTGTATAGGGAAGGGGTTTTGTATTTTGTTGTTGTTGTTTTTATATATGTTGGAAGCTGCTCAGAGTGCTAGGGCAACCCAGTAAGATGTGTGGGGTGTAAATAGTAAAATTATCATTATGGAATGGGGCGTCCCTATTTTCATCAGATAAATGTTGGAGGGTATGCAATTCAAAGTGCTGGCGCTGACCTTTAAAGCCCTAAACTGCCTGGGCCCAGTGTACCTGAAGGAGTGTCTCCACCCACATCACTCAGCCCGGATACTGAGGTACAGCTCCGAGGGCCTTCTATTAGTTCCCTCAGTGTGATAAGCGAAGTTACAGGGAACCAGGCAGAGGGGCTTCTCGGTAGTGGCACCCTCCCTGTGAAACGCCCTCCCTTCAGATAAATAATTACACAACTGTTAGAAGACATCTGAAGGCAGCCCAGTATTGGGAGGGTTTTAACACTTGATGTTTTTATTATGCTTATAGATATGCTGTAAGCTGCCCAGAGTGACTGGGGAAACCCAGCCAGATGGGTGGGGTATTATTATTATTATTATTATTATTATTATTATTATATTTTGAAATGTTGGAGGGTATGCAGATGGAGCATTGGTCGGCCTCCGGGTGACTCTAAACACAGAGAAAAATGCTATAAATAAGTCAGAAATTAGATTGTCATAACAAAAGGAAAAAAATCTCTATGGAAAATCACGTTTTAAAATTTCCCTCTCTCTGGCACCATCTGGTGTTGCATGTTTATAGCACATTCGAATTTGTTTCTTTACTAATGTGGCCGAGGCTTCAGTGTAAGGCAGATAACCTAAGTTGCCATGTAAGATTCTCTGCTTGGTTCAAAGGCTCGCTCTTGGAGAGATTCAAAATTACATTTTAAGGCAACCTGTTGTGGTTGCTACGGTTATTACGAGGCACAAATAGGCAATGTTAAGGACACATGAGTCAAGGAGCTACTGTTTTTGTTTTCTGCTAGGCCCCTTTAATTGCTTAAACCAGCCACTCAATTGATACAACCAGTGAATTGTCCAGAGATATTAGATACTCTTGGGGAATAAGCCCACGTGTTCTGAAACCTAAGCAAGAGGGTTGCCAACGCCGCTCTCCCCAAAGGGCATCGCTGGCTGATGCCAGGATCATTTGTGACAAGGATAAAGTCAAGCGTTTATATATAAAAATGTTCAGTGAGCAGGCTAATGCTTTTGAGGGAAATGCCATCCTTTTCGAGTTTGTCGTAAAGCTCTTCTCGTGGAATATTGTTATTCTGCTAGGTCTCGGCAAAGGCATCGCTCACCGGAGGAAACGTTTGGCAGCGTTAAACAACACGCTTCTCTAAGGAAGGTCTTGATTTCGTAGAACGCGTAACTCCAATCCACATCCCCCTGGTCCTAGGCAAATGATAAGCCAATATGTACCGTATTTTTCGCTCTATAAGACGCACCAGACCACAAGACGCACCTAGTTTTTGGAGGAGGAAAACAAGAAAAAAAATATTCTGAATCTCAGAAGCCAGAACAGCAAGAGGGATCGCTGCGCAGCGAAAGCAGCGATCCCTCTTGCTGTTCTGGCTTCTGGGATACCTGTGCAGCCTGCATTCGCTCCATAAGACGCACACACATTCCCCCTTACTTTTTAGGAGGGAAAAAGTGAGTCTTATAGAGCAAAAAATACGGTATTTTCATTCCCTGTATCTGGGTATTGCCCCCTTTTTAGCGCAACAGTAATACTCCAGCACCCCCCCCCCCTCTTTACTTGGATCGTATCAAGAGCTGAGGGATGCTTGTACATCTCCTTTCCCCCCCCCCCTTTTTCTTCCCCATGCCTTTGTGCCATTTAAAAAAAATCTCTCATCTTCATCTTCTTTTTCCTATTTCCTCTGCACAGGAAAGAAAATATCGCTGTCACTTACAGTGGGGCCTGCCTTTCATCTCACTGTCGCACTGTTGTTTCGGTGGCTTTCTGGGCCTCTAAGTGGTATCCAATTTATTTGTATTCTGATGCCACTTAGCTGAAGCATACCTCTCTGTCAGCCGAGTGGGAGCTCGAGGTGTTTTGCTCTCTCGGAAGCTACGGGACGAACAAATTGACAATATCAATTCTAGCCAATCATCTTGCAGGCAATTTCCACCTGTCTGCCGGAGAGCGTTATTCCTCCAATTCATCCAGCAGAACCACTTACTGTCATCGGAACAGGGCTTCTGGTTGCTTCCTCTAGCTCTGTCAAGACCCATGAGCTCAATTTCCAGCCTCTTGCATCATATGTAGGCCATACGCTAAATGAGAAAGGAAGCTTCATTGTCTGGGCGGCAGAAAGAAGTGTGCGCAATAATTCCATGCGGCTATTTTTCTCCATCAGTTTTCCTTTTCATGTCTGGGAGGAAATTTCTAACAACTTGACTTCACTCACATTAACTTAGCATCAACAAAGGGTTTATTGACTGACTGGAAATGGGACAGCTTTCAATATGCAGCAAAAGCAATACAAAAAGTTACGTCCAAATGCAATTAGAACAGCAGAGTGCTGGAGAAAATCAGAAGGATAAAGCTATATGTGTTTACCAACCATATTTCAGACACCAAATCAGCATTTTCGAACTTCCGACTTAAGTCCAGAGCACGTTGAAGGTTGCCTGATCTGGCTCAGTACCTAAAGCCAAATTTGCATCAGAAATTGTGCTCCATGCCTCCTCCATTTGTTATCATGAGGAAATTTTACAAAAATTTGTGAAATTTGCAGTTATATTAGCCCTGCCGGAGTGGAAAGGACCTGCTTTTTAGATGCAAATAAGTCTGACAATTTTTGTGCAAGTCACCTTTTTGAAAGGTCAGCAGTTTCACATTGGAGTTCTTCAAAAACTCTTGGGTGGTTGCCATCAGCACCTAGTCTTTTTTACTTTGTCAGTAAGATGTAGAAATTTGTCTCTTGTCACCACTGTTTGCCATTCCTGATGACCTTAGAACCCGTGAGGTAAACTAATCCCAATCCCAACATGTGAGGTAAAATAATCCCAATCAGTTGACTGTCGTAAGAAGCAGTTTGATGACTATATTTCTCAAGGCACAATAGCAATAAAAGCACTGATCAGGCAGGGATGGGAAACATGTAGGATGTTCCGTAATAATTGCATATATCCAGATATGAAAGGTTATAGTCTATGGGTAGGCAAACTAAGGCCTGGGGGCCGGATCCAGCTCAATCGCCTTCTAAATCCAGCCCACAGACAGTCTGGGAATCAGCGTGTTTTTACATGAGTAGAATGTGTCCTTTTATTTAAAATGCATCTCTGGGTTATTTGTGGGGCATAAGAATTTGTTCATTTTTTTTATTTTTATTTTCAAAATATAGTCCGGCCCCCACAAGGTCTGGGGAACAGTGGACCAGCCGCCTGCTGAAAAAGTTTGCTGACCCCTGTTATATTCTGTGTGTGCTGGGGAAATGCAATAGTCTCATGCCACAAACCCTCCACAAGTCTGGAGTGGAGTCTCTAAGATGGTTCGATGACACCTTGTACACTTCCTTTTGGCAACTGCTGCAGCCAAGCTGGTGTCAAACATATTGATCTGCTTTCCTTTGGACCACATAAGCAAGGCTGAGAGGGGAAGGTTTGGCACCTGGGCAGCCCAGGACCCCCATACACACTGGCCAGGATTGTGCCCCATTGAGGTCACTTAATGGATGCTGACAACAACCGAACTGACAAGCTGAAATGCCATGCGATTGCTGTGTTGTGTGGGGAAACTATTGAGAATCAGAGGCGTAGTGGGGGGGGTATCAGCGGGGCCGTGGCACACAATTTGAGGGGGCACGACCCAGGCACCTCCACACAGGTGACCCCAGGATGGCATGGCCTGCTGTTTTGCTCCGTGAGCCTCGGGGAGGATTTGCCCGCCAAGGCCCACATCGGCCAGCTGAGCTCCTCCCTGCATTGGAAAGTAGGTGGTACAGTGTAGGCCCACATGGTTCCAGTGAGAGGGTCACTCCGGCAGCGTCAAGGGCTGGGCTGCACTGCCATGGCGGGCTCCGTTCACCCTCTGTGCCCTGCCCCCTGCAGCGCATGCAGCCTCCTGGGGCACACTTGTCTGCCCTGGGCACCAGCAACCCATGCTATGCCACTGTCCAAAACATGGATATACGGTGATGTATACCACTCTTCGGGACACGGGTGGCGCTGTGAGTAAAACCACAGAGCCTAGGGCTTGCCGATCAGAAGGTTGGCAGTTCGAATCACAGATTTAGGGTGAGCTTCCGTTGCTCGGTCCCTGTTCCTGCCAACCTAGCAGTTTGAAAGCACGTCAAAGTGCAAGTAGATAAATAGGTACCGCTCCAGCGGGAGGCAAACGGCATTTCCGTGTGCTGCTCTGGTTCACCAGAAGCAGCTTAGTCATGCTGGTCACAAGCTGTACACCGGCTCCTTCGGCCAGTAAAGCAAGATGAGCGCACAACCCCAGAGTCGGCCACGACTGTACCTAATGGTCAGGGGTCCCTTTACCCTTTACCTTTATACCACTCTTCAAAGCAAAGATAAAGATTTTCATCGAAGTCCTTGGATGAACAAATTAAGCCTCTGTAGGCCACATGGGGATCAAATGCAGATTGCTTGTAACCTCCATTTTCCTACAGTATATATATGATGTGAACAGATATTTTGCGATCTGAACTTGCTATAATAGTGTCTGAAGATCTGGATTCAGTCTAAATAGTTCGTTCTTCAGGTTCACCATAGCTAGAGACTTTTTCCTTTGTAACCACATTTCATCACTGTTATAATGTCTCTATGTTGTAACACTTCGGGCAATTTTAATTGGGAGATTTTTCTCTCGCTCTTAATTTACACCCAAGAGTCTTATTAAAACTGTCCTACTGATGCCACTTGCAAACAAAATCCTCACAATTACTGTTCACAGAATCACCTGTGCTTAACCTTCCGTCTCCAACACCTGAACCCACTCAGAGTTCTGACAAATGAGATGGTCCATATATTCCATAGTCATTTGGTTACAATGCTGGAGACATTGTGCCCCATTGTGCATTTTAAGCAGCCTGTTATCAAGGTTACCCAAGTGTCTACTCCATGCGAAAAATGCACATTTGTAACTGATACAAGGAGGTTGTCATCAAAACACATGAGAACAGGGATTTTAATTTACCTAAAATGTGAAGGACATTTCAGGGACCGATTCTTAACCATTTGGAATTGTAATAAAGATAGGTATCAAGATTTAGAGAGTCTGGGTCAGGAGTGGGGAACTGGATCCTGCCAGCAGGCCAAATTCCTATCTCCTCCACCTTATACAGGCCAACTCTGACAGGCAGGTGAGGCCACAGACCACAGAAGAGTCCTTCCCATTTTCTTAACTTTGAGTCTCCCCAAAATAGGGGGCGTCTTATACACGGGTTGACAGCTCCTTGACAACATCTGACATTGGGCAGATGAGTGTGGTTTGTGGAAAATGGTCTCCCAGGCCAAATAAGGACCTGTGTCAGACCTAATGAGACCCTGGAATGTGGGTCTTCATTGACCTCGCTGGCTAGAGATGATGAGCATCTGGAGCAGTCCCCATTCCCTGTTGAGATGAACATGACTTTTGATGAATGCAAGCCTGAATTGCCTGATCCAACTCTGGAGCAGTTCATCCATCTTTTTATATGCAAATACTTTTATATGCAAATATGAAACTGGTGGGGAGACCTAACCAGGTTGAAATGCATATGGAAATTAGAATTACTATTACTCACCATTTTCATTGGCAAGTTGGACCATTATTCTCTCTCCATACCTCAGAGTTATCAGCTAGACTTTTTGCTGTCTATACACTCAGATTATTGCATTTACTAGTTGGTTAACCTGGTTTCCATTTTAAATCTTTCGACATTGCTGGTCTTAAATAAACATTCATATGTTTTTAGGTAGTAGTAAAGTGCTTTGTATAGTTTTAATCGACTTTTATATCGTTTTTAAAGATGCACATTTGGCTTAACAGATTTTGGGCCATCTATTATAAAAAATAAAAGAATATTACAATGAGTTAAAGTAAAAAGGAAAGGAATACATAAAACATTTTAAAAGGCAGAGGAAAACAACAAATCAATATGACCCAAAAATATAATTAAGATTACAGAACTATGTAATATATATGTAAATGAATGAACTTACTGTTTCCCTCAGATATACATTGATTCATGGGTCAGTATGGTTTCAATAAATACGTTCCAAATATCATTACGTATTTTGTCCATACAGATTTTGGGACATTCACAAATCCTCACGCTTGCCAAAAAGTAGTGACATTCCCATTCACTTACAGTACAGATGTTAAGATACGTAGGGGCAAAACTATAACATTAAGTTAGTAAATTGGAATGAGAATATTAATTTGGCATTGGTTTTGTTATTGTTTTAAACTGGAACCAGCTGTCTTACATTTTATGGCCAGATGTAACCACATTGATCTGATATGCTGATATTTGCTTCCTTAGAAGTAAAGGTCATCATTATTTACCAACTTATATGGCCACTGACCAATGATCGAACAAAGCATGACCTTGAATTTCATGTAAGGTGTAGGGGGGAAAGAATGCTCTACTATAAACATCTTTTCCCACCTCAAGCAAGTTGTCTCATTAAAAAAGGAGTTCCTTTTAAAAAGACGGAAGGAAAGAAAAAATCCAGATGTTTTCAATGGCTCATGTGCCAAGTTCTCGGTTAGCTATAATTAGAGTTGTTGCAATGAAACAAGGACAGCTTATTTTATTGATCTGGGTAGCTCAGCCAACCCAAGAAGAGCTGGAACAGAGTGATTTATATTGGGTGTCTTTAAACTTGCCTTAGAATTTCCAGTTTTATGCATTAAAACGATGGTGCTGAATGATAATGATGATTTATTGGCGACCACATCAGTCAAGCACAATGAACATTCACAGTAAAGCATTTTGCACATGAAAATCAGACCTACTGCATGCAAAGTGAATGGCTACAGCCGCTCTGGGCAGCTTCCAGCATATACAAAACCATAATACAGTGGTACCTCTAATTACGAACTTAATTCGTTCCGGAGGTCCGTTCTTAATCTGAAACTCTTCTTAACTAGAGGCATGCTTTTACTAATGGGGCCTCTTGCTGCCGCTGCGCCACCACACACAATTTCCGTTCTCATCCTGGGGCAAAGTTCTCAACTCAAGGCAACTCTTCCAGGTTAGCAGAGTTTGTAACCTGAAGCGTTTGTAACTCGAAGTACCACTGTAAAACATTAAACATTAAAAACCTCCCTATACAGGACTGCCTTCAGGTGTCTTCTATCTCCTTAACATCCAATGGGAGGGCATTCCATAGGGCAGGTGCAACTAACCTGGTTCCCAGTAACCTCACTTCTCACAGCGAGGGAACCGCCAGAAGGTCCTGGGAGCTGGACCTTAGTCTTTTGGCCGAATGATGGGGATGGAGACGCTCCTTCAGTATACAGAGCCAAAGCCATTTAGGACTTTAAAGGTCAGCACCAACACTTTGAATTGTGCTCAGAAATGTTCCCTTCTTATTTTATCCCCTCTTCTCTATATGCCCCATGCTTTTTTGTTACTTTGTTCTTATCAACATTCCTACAACATTGGCTCAGATAATTATTTATGTAATGATGTCTAAGGGACACGGGTGGCGCTGTGATGTAAACCACTGAGACCTGGGCTTGCTGATTGGAAGAGCAGCGGTTTTAATCCCTGCGACGGGGTGAGCTCCTGTTGTTCGGTCCCTGCTCCTGCCAACCTAGCAGTTCGAAAGCACATCAAATGCAAGTAGATAAATATCTACCGCTCTGGAGGGAAGGTAAACGGTGTTTCCATGCGCTGCTCTGGTTTTGGCAGAAGTGGCTTAGTCATGCTGGCCACATGACTTGGAAGCTGTCTGTGGACAAACGTCGGCTCCCTCGGTGTGCTGGTCCCAGGGGGGTTATGTAATGATGTCTAAGAGACACGGGTGGTACTGTGATGTAAACCACTGAGACATGTGGCGTGGTCTAAGTCCAGTCCTAGGTCGAGGGTAAGGAGGCTGTCCGTCGGGGCGAAGCGAGGTCCAAAGCGAGGAGTCGGGCATGGTCAGGAACTCAGGCCCACAGGTGATTTGCCTCTCCTGGCCTGGAGGTGAGCACTCCTCCTGTGGGAACTTAGTTCCCTCTGCCTCTCTGCCCTGAACCTCTGCAGCTCAGGAGAGGCTGGAGGGTTACTGGACCCAGAGGCAACCTCACCTTCCCCTGACAGGGCTGGGAGAGGTGCACCTGCCGACAATGGGTCCTCAATCACCTCCGGAGCCAGAGCGGATTCAGCTGGTGTCTGCTCCTGAGGATCTGGCACAGGTGAGGGCCCTTTAGGTTCAAGCCCCTGCCCCAGCTCAGACGGCCCTGGAGGCGGGGACTCCTGTGCAGGCTGGGATTCCTCAGGTTCAGCCTCAGAAACGGATTCCCAGGCCATCACACTCGGCCAGTAAAGTGAGATGAGCGCCACAACCCCAGAGTCATCCGCAACTGGATTTAACTGTCAGGGGTCCTTTACCTTTTAATGATATCTGAGGAACTCCACTGTTCTTCTCACCATTTGTTTACAGCTTTAGGCACACCCCAAAAACAACAACAATGAGACAACGCTGAGATAATTGGAACCACAAGATGATATGGAAGCATTTTAAAGACTCGTGTCAAATAGGAGTTGCAAATGCTGTACCCAACTTAGTTCATAGCAAACCATGCTCGATTTGATGCCTTTCCTCTGATATATTGTTCAGGAGACTTCCGATGCAGATGCTGACAGTTTTACAAGGACCAGGAGGTTGGGGAAAAATGCTTCCCATCTTCATTTCTGTGTAGTCTATTTCTGGAGCCAGAGCAGACACAGTCATTTGCATTACTCTTTCCTGCCGACTAAAGGGAGGCTGTCTGAGAGATATGGAAATTGGTATGCAGAAGAGGAAGCCGTTTTAGCGCCTTATTTACAGTGTTGTGCTCTCTTAAAATATGAGTGTGACAATGAATGGAATTTATATTTGCCAATAATATGCTCTAAAAAATAAATAAATCTATGCCTTGAACAGAAGTTAAGGGAATACATTATTTTTGGAGGAGAATAGCCTGTGGTAACAGGTGAGAAGGTTTTCAGATGTCAAGATACCAAACAACCAGTGGACAGCTTGTGGATTATTTAGTATTACCTGCTGCTAAGCAAGAAATCTAGTTTTTTTTTATTTTCTGCTGGTCAAGGGCAATACTGAAGCAGAAGTTCATGTCGATCTTTAATAAGACGGCAAATTCGAAACTCTTCCTTCTGACCTCTTGCAAAGTCTTTCTTACTCTGCCCCAAGGTTATGCATGTTCAACCAAATGTAAAACCAGCCCAGTAACCATTTGAGCATCATTATACCAGCATCAGGCTTGCTCGGCTCCAAAATATTCTCTCTTGTTTTTGCTTTATTTGATTAAATCATTCTATATGTCAAACATGATAGTCCATCCCTTTCCAGACTCACATTTCAGTACTTTAAATTCCAGTCATGAACCAAACTTCTCCCTGCAAAGTTAACATCCTGCATTCTGCCTGCTCCCTTATGAATCCATTCGGTCCATTTATATGATTATTGCAGTTCTAAACATTTTTACCACCCTAGGCATTCCCCACAGTAACTTTCTGGCTAATAACAGAATCCATACTATGGAAATAAAGTCCGCAGGCACTTCCACCTCAATCATGTTAAACATGACCAGCATTGAACATGTTCCCAGGCATGTCCATTTTATACTGTGTAGTTGTTTGCCTCCAAACTTGAGTGCCATTTGACACTCCCTGTTCAGCTTGTCAATTCGGTTGTTGTCGGCATCCATCTGCCTCGAAAGACAATGGAGTGTGCCTCCAGGGGTGAAGTCAAACCGCTGGAGAATCACAGCGCCTGCTGTGGCTTCACTCTGGTAACTGCCTGCTGGATTGTTTTTGCTGCATTAGCAGCACCAAAGTGACCTTAATGGGGCACAATCCTGGCTAGTATATAGGGGGGTCCTGGGCTGCCCAGGTGCCAAACCTTCCCCTCTCAGCCTTGCTTATGTGGTCCAAAGGAAAGCAGATCAATATGTTTGGCACCAGCTTGGCTGCAGGAGTTTCCAGGAGGAGACGTACAAGGTGTCATCCAACCATTTGGGGAGTCCATTCCCAAAGATATCCCACTGAAGTGAAGGACATGAGGCAGGAGTTGATAATGCAGGTGAGCTGCGCACAGGTGAGCTGCAAGCAAGCTGCCAGCCAGCTCTGTGGAGGCTCATTTTATTGCTACAATATGCAAACCCAGGCAGATACATTTTGGGCTGTGACCTTTACACATCTTCCAGTCCTGAAATGGGATGGTAAAAAGCTATTTTGGCACCTGTTTCCACCGCGTCATTTTACCATTGCACAGTTTACAGTGGTACCTCAGGTTAAGTACTTAATTAGTTCCGGAGGTCCGTTCTTAACCTGAAACTGGTCTTAACCTGAAGCACCACTTTAGCTAATGGGGCCTCCTGCTGATGCCGTGCCGCGGAGCCTGATTACTGTTCTTATCATGAAGCAAAGTTCTTAACCTGAAGCACTATTTCTGGGTTAGCAGAGTGTGTAACCTGAAGCGTTTGTAACCTGAGGTACCACTGTATGGCGAAGGAGACAAAGGTCTCAGAGACAAAGGTCTCAGAGACAAAGGTCACAGATAGGACACTGCAGACTACTGAGACTGCAAAAGGTTAGACAGAGGGCACGATCTTCAGACAGCTGTGGCTTTATCTGTGAGGGGGAGTGTGCCCCACACCCCAAGGTCACGCGTATAGGCAGCTGAGGCTGCCTGCACATGGGGAGTGTGCTCCACACCCAGCGATCATCCCTACATCCCACAAGACAGCAGAGGTTTGGGATCAGTGTTTTCCTTCTCCTACATGGGCTACCTTCCCAGGTTGAGGAGCCCTCTCTGCCCCTCACTTCCCTCTGCAGCACATGCAGAAACCGCCTTCTTGAACCTTGGACCCTTCCTTGACCATTGAACCTCATCAGCTCAATCCACTGGAGCCCATTTTCACATGCAGGGAAAAGACAAGTCCCCAACTCATTGAGAGTTTAAGACCAATCAGCTACCATCACCTGGTTTAGCCAGCCAATTGAAGCAGTATGCCACAACAGCAGCAAGAATACTCATTGCAAAGTACTGGAAGAAACAAGAACTACCCACTCTGGAAGAATGGTAGATGAAGGTGATGGACTACATGGAACTGGCAAAAATGACTGACAGAATCAGAGACCAGGGAGAAGAGACGGTGGAGGAAGATTGGAAGAAATTTAAAGACTATTTACAGAAATACTATAAAATTAATGAATGTTAGAATGACGTTGGATGGGAGGTTAAAGGGTTATTAGTAATAATGTGGTGAAGGAGTATGGAAAATTCGAAGGTTAAAAAGATGAAGAATTAAAGGTATAATATACTAAGATAAAGATAAAGATAAGACAGAGGGAAGGGATTTGCTGACTAAATATTTGAATTGGAATACAGAGAGGGGAGGTGTGGGGAAGTCTGGGAAACAAGTAAATGTAAGAAACACTATGAAAATGGAATTGTTTTTCTTTGTTTTTCTTTTTGTTTTTGTATTTTTCTTTTTCTTTTTTTCTTATGTGAAAGTCTTAATAAAATATTATATTAAAAAAAAAAATAGCCAGCCAATTGAAGCCATTTCCCAGGGTGTGGCCACTATCACATGCCAACAGCTTATAAGAGCCACTGGTGAGAGCTGAGTGCGTAATCAATTCTAAATGTTTCATTAATTTAGTTAATATGCTTCAACGAGGCAACACCTCACTGCCCCTCTCTGTATCCTCCGACTTTCCATGCAGAGCCCATAACACAACAAAAGCACATGCTGTTGCCTTGAAGCCAAATGAAAGTATAAGGGGAGTATCTGTTTTGAGCCAACCTGCAAAAGAGGACAATGAGCATTAAAAGACCATGTTTCACATGCACCCTCATAGACACATAGCAGGAGCTTGGGGTGGTGGAAGAGAACTGCTTCTTTGCTCAAAATAATCTCTTTCCAAACATGCGTTACAAAAAGTGGCTGAAAAGCAGCACATTTTATTGGGGCTTTTTGTTGCATGCTCTCTGTTTCAGTTCTGCAGCATTGATTTTTAGCAGAAAGGTGCTGGCATAGTCTGTTTTCGTCCTTTATTAATACTTCAGAATTTAGTAATTCTAGACTATGTCTAGTATTCATTTTGGGGTCCAGAAGAGATACACTTTTTGCAAATTTTGTTATCACTTGTAGTTCATCCTAAAATGTATTGATGTCCAATTATTAATGTGAAGTTGGGTTTGTTTTGTTTTGGCTTCCTTCTTAGCATTCACTTTATTACGCTGTTTTGCATAAAATCAATAATAATAATAAGGAGACAATTAAAAATATTAAAGACATGAACAGTCTCAAAGTTGTGCAATGAATACAGGGAACATGAAGTGTCCTTCCTGGCCCAAGAATAAAAAACAGAACTCAATGTTCACTGTTTGTTTGCTCAAGCTATGTCAAGAGATTAAAAGGGAATCTCTGGCAGACAGACCAAAAGCTGTCAGTTTGGAAAGCAGCTGTTTGCTCAGTCAAGCTCACTATATATATTTTTTTTTAAAAAAAAAAAAAAAGATTGAACACCCATGACTACACTGACAAAATCCATTGATTTTGCTGAACAGCTTCAGAAATGAAGGCGGCCCCCTTTTAATTAGACTGCTTTTCAACAGAAGTTAAGCTGCCTTTGGACTTGATATTTATGATTTCATGAACTCTGGTTACAGAATGCCTTTAGTCCTCCCTAGCAACCATCAGCTGAGGAAAGGAGAGAGAGACCTTAGGTATCCCTGTGGACCATAAAGACACAATGCTTCTACTGTCCAGTGGACTCCCAGACCCTCCAGGTGTCCCTGTTTTCCAGGGACAGTCCCAGATTTACAGAAGCCGTCATGGTTTCTGATTTGATCCCAGAAAGTCCCGCTTTTCCATAGAAGGTCCCTATTTTCATTGGAGAAATGTTGGAGGTTATGGAGTTGTGTGACCCCCCAACCCCAACCCAAGGAGATAAGGAATTATAAAACCGAACAGGGAAGTTTTTTAATGTTTAATGCTTTATTAGGTTTTTATATATGTTGGAAGTCGCCTAGACAGCTGTGGTATTATTATTATCCTTTTCTCATTAGAGAAATGATGGAGAACATGGCTCAGTGTCCCAGGCTCTATCGATATACTAGGTGTCAACAACCTACAGATGCTTCTGAAGAGCTCCACAGGATTACTGAGGACTTAATTGCTGCTTTCACCACCACAAAGTAGCCACAATTATGTGTTCTAATGTATGATTGGTTATCTTTACAGCAGGACTTCCAATATCTGGCTTGTTTCATCGCATATAGCTCCCGAGTATGCCATAATAACTATAATTATAATTATTTATACCCCGCTCATCTTGCTGGTGAACCAGGTTCGCGTCTCCGCTCCTCCACATGCTGGGTGACCTTGGGCCAGTCACACTTCTTTGAAGTCTCTCAGCCCCACTCACCTCACAGAGTGTTTGTTGTTGGGGAGGAAGGGAAAGGAGAATGTTAGCTGCTTTGAGACTCCTTAAAGGGAGTGAAAGGTGGGATATCAAATCCAAAACTCTTCTTCTTCTTCTGGGTTTCCCCAGCCACTCTGGGCGGCTCCCAACAAAATATTATTATTAATAATAAAGTGAATGAACATCAAACATTACAAACTACCCTAAAAAGGGCTACCTTCAGATGTCTTCTAAAAGTCATGTAGTTGTTTATTTCCTTGACATCTGATGGGAGGGCATTCCACAGGGCGGGTGCCACTACCGAGAAGGCCCTCTGCCTGGTTCCCTGTAACCTCACTTCTCGCAGTGAGGGAACTGCCAGAAGGCCCTTGGTGCTGGACCTCAGGCTGAACGATGGGGGGTGGAGACGCTCCTTCGGGTATACTGGGCCGAGGCCGTTTAGGGCTTTAAAGGTCAGCACCAATGCTTTGAATTGTGCTCGGAAACGTACTGGGAGCCAGTGTAGGTCTTTCAGGGTCGGTGTTCTATGGTCTCAGCAGCCAAGGGCCTGAACGTGCTTCACAGTGTCTCTGTGAGGGCATTCAGGAGCGTTCATATCTCTGGTCCTCCACATCTCACCATTCCATAGTGAGATGAGGGCCTCAGCAGGATCACCAGTTCCGTCCACCAGAAAATCCCGCCAAGCATTCTGGTACCCACTGGCATTCTCTCAGGTCATTAGTTGTTATGATCAGGAGTCAATGTTCTGTGCTCCCTTATCTGTGCTCCCTTGTTTCTGTTCTCCCTCAGGGCAGGGGGGCCTTAAATAGCCACAGAGAAGGGGAGAGCTGTCCCAGATACTCTCTAGGACCGTTGATGGTTCTTGTCAGAAGCCAACAGTCAATGAACCCTGCCTGGCCTGGGCTTCATCAATTCTGTCTTCCCTCAGGTCACACAGCTCTTTCTCAAGTAGCTTCAGGGAAGGTGAGGCAGGGTTTGGCCCCAGCAATTCTCTCAGGCCATTGGTGTTCTGCCAGAAGTCCACACCATGTGCTTTTTCAAGATCATGGTGGGCAGGGGAGACTCGGATTGACAGGATTTTGCTTAGCATCAGAGGTGGATTTAAGGCAGTATGATTGGTTCCATCGTACTGGGTGCCAAGACTAGGGGGCGCCGGGGGCCACCAGGGGCGCATTGGAAGATGGCCGACAATACCATCTCTCCGGCTCACACGGGGTAATTAAGAGGCTGATATGGGAGTATGCAGCCTCCCTTGTTGCCCCAGGGAATGGGGAAACACTGCCTCGCCTGCGGTTGCTATAAATCACCCCCGAGTTCGAAAGAAGGGGGTGAAGGCACTAGGCGCACAGCCCCCATGGGAGCTGGCTCTCCCAGATGCTGTCTCTGATCGCGCGAACTGGCTGCAGGAGCTCGAAATAAACAATTAGAGAAGAAGCAAATGCACATATTTCAAGTGAAGAATGGGAGTTAAGACTGCTAACTGAAGTGACCTCTGTGAAGCAAGAGCGAAGGGTTGGATTTAACAGGAATATATCATGAAGAAGATACATCAAAGGGTTGGTATGTCAGAACGGGACTGGATGGGGGGGGGGACTTTTTTCTGTTTTTTCTATGTGATTACCCAAGGACCCCTCCCCAAGAAAGAACCATCGCATAACTGACCTAAGCAGGATGATTAAAAACTGTGTGGAAATGAATTATTAACCAAAAGTTTGGCTTATGGAGATCCAGGGGAAAAAATAAGAGCTTTTGGAATGGCGCAATAATAAAAAGTGAGTTGCCATGTTGGCAGGTTTTGTCAAAAGACTGATGACTGAGGAGGAGGAAGCTATGGATTTGTTTTCATGTCGGATTCTTGGCAGAACCTCCTCAGAAGTTTGAGAAAGGGAGTGACAGACCAGTGAAGATTAATGAGTAGACGGCAAGAGTGTGTTTATTTATGGAAGTGATGAAAAGCGGCAGCCGTCTGAATATGACCCTTGGATGAATGGAAAAACCCACACAGGACTACAATTGGTTTCAACTCGCTTGTGGAGACTATAGGGGTCACAAAGAAAAAGGAAAAATATATGAAAACAACAAGAAGAGATGTGGAAAACAACAAGAAAGGATTGGATAGAATTGTGAACATCATTTGGACAGATTTGTCCAAATGATCAAAGCAGCTGCAACAAGATGATTGGATCCCTTTCGGAACTTGAAATATGGGTATCCCCAACAAAAATTTAAAATTTGGCTTTGTAATTTGGAATTAATGTGATTTGATTTGATTGGTCTGTTAATAAAAAAAAAAAATTAAAAAAAAAGACTAAGGGGCACCACAGGGCACCACAACTATAATGTGGTGAATTGGGTGGAATGGAAGGTGAGAGGTGGGGGGCACCAAATTCTGGCCTCGCACAGGGCACCGCTGAAAATTGAAAGATCAATGTGCGCTCTTGCTAGTGTTCACTTGTTCATTCCTTAGGTCGAGTTGACATGTTAAATAATTGCAGATTTTTTTATAAAAGAAAATGAAAAATCAAAGCAATGGGAGAGGAAGCTAGTCAAGGGAAGGAGGGGAGAAAGACCTTACTTTCCTCGACTGATGAGTCTCCTCTTTGCATTTAATAATCTGTCTGGAAACTGTTAGTTTTCGTGCTTCTAGGTGGACTTGATGTTAACTGCATCTATCTTGCCTCAGGACTCTTGGACAAAATCTTTGCGATAATATGTTCTCATTTGGCATGATACAACGCTCTCTCTTTTTCCTGATGAGTCATAAACTCCAGGGGTCCTAAGTACTGTGATCTGTGGGGCTCCAGTGTCACTTTCTGCAAGAATAAAAATATTAAATCATTTCGAGCTATGTTTCATTGCGGGTTGCTAAATAACACTGCAGAGATCTGCAGTCTTTGAGCAGAGGTAGTATCGTGCTTGATTAGATGTGACATTTGATGCCGAAAAGATGCCGCATTTCACCTGACAGAAGAGTTGACTTGTCTGTTCATTAAAGTTGGTAGAGCACCTTTATGCCCTCAGGAAAGTAAAACATATACTGCTCGCTCTCGCTTAAATGGGTATTGATAAATCACTTAAGTTAACAAATTAGTCTAATAGATGTTTAGCTTCCATTGACTTCTCTGAATTTCTGCCATTCTGAGAAATCCTGTAAACCATAGTAGAAGCGACTAAACCATAATTTGATCGTTCTGTTTTGATTTTACATGTGTGAAATGTCTTCATCTCAACCAAAAGCTTTAAAACTTGTTGTAAGCATATTGCATATTGCATGAATAAAAGGTAAAGGTAAAGGTAAAGGGACCCCTGACCATTAAGTCCAGTCGTGGCCGACTCTGGGGTTGCGGTGCTCATTTCGCTTTATTGGCCGAGGGAGCCGGCGTACAGCTTTTGGGTCATGTGCCATGGTATATAAATCTAGTATAATCATTGTTAAACAATACCATATGTGAAGGACTATAAAGGGTTACCTCGGGTTACAGACGCTTCAGGTTACAGAAGCCGCTAACCCAGAAATAGTACCTCAGGTTAAGAACTTTGCTTCAGGATGAGAACAGAAATTGTGCTCCGGCGGCGCGGCGGCAGCGGGAGGCCCCATTAGCTAAAGTGGTACCTCAGGTTAAGAACAGTTTCAGGTTAAGAACAGACGGAAATGTCGTTTATCTTCCCGCCGGAGCAGTACCTATTTATCTACTTGCACTTGACGTGCTTTTGAACTGATAGGTTGGCAGGAGCAGGGACCAAGCAACAGGAGCTCACCCCGTCGTGGGGATTCGAACCACTGACCTTCTGATCGGCAAGTCCTAGGCTCTGTGGTTTAACCCACAGCGCCACCCGCATCCATGTTAATGTGGTACAATGTATGGTGCAGATATTTCCTGAGAATACCCATTTGCCTTTCTTAACAAATCTAGTTCACCATTTTAAAAGGGATTTGGGGTAAGCATAAAGGCTGGCTTTCTGTACCTTGTCAGTTTCTGAACCTCTAAGAATTTTGATGCAAATGGTTCTTTCTTTCAAAGGAGCACTGGCCCTACCACTTTGGAACGTTTGAGGGTATCATGGGGAGGCGAACGAAACAGGATAATGGAAGGTCTGGACATATTTGTAGCTGAAAGAAATGGACCCTGGGAGTGGGTGAGAAATGCTTCTGCATCCCTGAGGCTTGAAAAGAAACTTATCCTCAGAAAAGCTGGAGCCTTTTTGTTTGAAATGGTAATGAATAAATGTGCTCTAAAGAGAAAGCCAATGATTTCGCCATTTTGAAAGTGAAAAAGGCAGCTCAGATGTTTAATGCAGAATAAGTAAGACGCAGGTGTGTGCAGGGTCAAATTCCTGTACCATGAAAAACGCCCACGTTTATATCTTTCAAAAATAGATTAATATGAAAGTACTAAGTCGTGTCAGTTTCACTGGGGCTTTTTTCCCCCCAGCTGAGTTCCAAAGTGGAAATTGCACCTTTGTGATCACAAGAGTCAATAAGTCAGGAATTGGTAGAAATGTTTCTTCTTCTATGAAATGTAAGAAAAAGTTGGCATTGGCGAAAATGTTTGTCAAAAAGTTATTGGCATCTCTAATTTAGTGACTGATTAAAAAAAAATAACATAAGATACAGAATAATGAAACCACCCAAAATGGCATCAAAGGAGCAATAGTTAAAATTTTAGTCCAACAAACGTTATTTACCGTATTTTTCGTCCTATAGGGCGCACTGGCCCATAGGACGCACCTCGTTTTTTTTGGGGGGGGAATGAATAAAAAAAAATTCCCCCCCCCAGCTGCGGCTGCCGCCCCAAGACTTGCGGACACCCGCCAGAAGCAAAGGGAGCCCACCGGAGGGCTACCAGTGCTTCGGGCGGCAGGCTGCCACCCCAAGCCTCGCGCGCTCGGCGGGACTCCCGTCGGGCGCGCAAGGCTTGCGGACACTCGCCCAAAGCACGGGGAGTTCTTCGGAGGGCTCCCCGTGCTTCGGGCGGCAGGCTGCTGCCCGCAAGCCTTGTGAGCCCGTGGGAACTCCCGCAGGGCTTGCAAGGCTTGCGGATAGCTTCCTGAAGCCTGGAGAGCAAGAAGGGTTGGTGCGCACCGATGCCTCTCGCTCTCCAGGCTTCAGCGAAAGCCTGCATTCACCCCATAGGACGCACACACATTTCCCCTTCATTTTTGGAGGGGAAAAAGTGCGTCCTATGGGGCGAAAAATACGGTAATTAAAACAAGCTTAGAATAGCTAAGTCTTTGAGGGCTGCTTGGATGCAACCAGAAGGGGATCTAGATGTGCATCTCATGGGAGATCATGTTCCCCAGTTTATGGGACCATCACTAAAAAAAGAAAGCCCTGCATCTTGTGCCCATCAGCCTGGTGGATCTTCATGAAGGGACTTTCTGCTAAATTCAGGGCCTAGGCAGGTTCCAACACTGATGAAGCATGCATTTCACCTATGAAATCTCATTTTTAGTCTCATTAAAACTGAAGCCATGGGACAATTATAGTCATACGAAAAGATAATAGTAGAAGAAAATATAGCTACAAAAGGATTAATATCATCCTTGTATAAATCAACTCTATTGCTTTATATTATTCTCCCCAGAATAATATGAGAGAATGGTGGGAATAAAATTGGGATTTAGAAATTGAGGAAGAGGCATGGAATGGACTGTGGATCAAAGCCCCGTATAAATCTATTTTGGCAATGACAAGATAAAGAGCCCTCAAAATAACACATGGGTGGAATTTAACACCTAGACATCTAGCTTATATAAAACCCAACAGCTCTCCTATGTGTTGGAGAGGGTGTCCCACTACTGGGACATACAGACATATGTGGTGGGAGTTTTCAAAAATAGAAAAATTCTGGGGAAATGTCTTTGCAGAGATATCTTTGATTACAAGGCAGACAGTTCCTATTTCCCCAGGACTGGCATTGTTTAATTTGTACAGTCAGGAGTCACCAAGAATTAGAAATAAAGTACATGGAAAACATTGCAACTGTTGACCATGGATAAGTGGCATGAAGCAGTCTGGCAAACAGCTTTGTTGGAAAAGCTAACATGGAAACTGCGGGTAGCAAAAGGCCAAAAGAAAAATGATAACTTCTACGCAGTGTGGGGCAATTTTATTGAATACACAGGTCGCGAGGCACATGAAGGAGTAGTGTTTCGGGTGGGTAACAGAGTTTGGAATACTCAAAGTATACATTTGAACCTTTCAAATTGTTGCAGATATAATGTATTCCTTCCTTTTAGTGAGATTGGAGCACAGGATGTGTTATTCTATGGTTTTTAAGAGTATGAGAGTGTTTGAAATATGTGCTGTGGCAAATAAACTATTTTAAAATGGAAAATAAAATAAAATAAAATAAATGACCTTGTCCTCATTTTTTAAAAAGGAAAAAAATACCCCTAATGTTGAGGTCACCAGATTTTTTTTAAAAGATCCATGTTCTTTTCCACAGATGGATCAAAATAGTCTTGAACATCTTGGTGGAGAAGGCATTCAAGGCAATGGTAGTATTCACACACTTTCCCCACCCCGGGCATCAGCAACCCACACTACACTACTGGCAGGATACAAACTGTTCTTAATCAGAATTACAATTTTCCAGTGTAGACTTTTGTACAGAACTTTCTTTTTTAAAAATCCCTTCCATTCTCATCGCACAGTTAGGGTTATACTCAAACACAGAGAGACATCATAACCCACCCACCCTCACACACCCACTCATAGAAAGCTGTCTTATACCAGACAATTATTTTCTCTTGTTCAGCCTTTCTCAAACTTGGGTCCCAATATGTTTTTGGACTGCAACTCCTATCACCCCTAACTATCAGAACCAGTGCTCAGGTTGATGGGAGTTGTAGTCCAACAGTATCTTGGGACCCAGGTTTGAGAATCTAGCTCAATATTTTCTATTGCAATGGCTCTCCAGGGAGTCCTTCCCAGTCATAGCTCAACTGGGAGCATGAGACTCTTAATCTCAGGGCCATGGATCAGAACCCCATGATGGGCAAAAATCCCTGCATTGCAAGGGGCTGGACTAAATGACTTTTGCGGTCCCTTGTAGCTTTATGATTCTGTGATGCCACTGAGCTACAGCCCTTCCCCTTGGATAATTCAAGCCAGTCTTTTCTTTTCATATCACCTAACTTTCCAGGTGGGGACGCGGGTGGCGCTGGGGGTTAAACCACAGAGCCTAGGACTTGCCAATCAGAAGGTCGGCGGTTCGAATCCCTGCGACAGGGTGAGCTCCCGTTGCTCAGTCCCTGCTCCTGCCAACCTAGCAGTTCGAAAGCACGTCAAAGTGCAAGTAGATAAATAGGTATCGCTCCGGTGGTGTGCTGGTCCCGGGGGGGGGGGTTACCATGAGGCGTGGTCAGAGTCCGGTCCTGGGTCACAGGTCTAGAGACAGTCCACACAGGGCGAAGCGGGATGCGAAGCAAGAAGCTGGGCGTGATCGGGAACTCTGGAAGAACAGGACTGGGTGCTGATTTCCAGCGACGTTGCTCCCGCAACCTGGGATGGGCTGACTGGCCTTTATCTTCTCTGAGGCCAGGGGCGGTCCCAGCCCCCAGGTGACCCGCCTCTTCTGGCCTTAAGGCGAGCACTCCTCCTGGGAGAAACCAGTTCCCTCTGCCTCTCTGCCCTGAGCCTCTGCAGTTCAGGAGAGGCTGGAGGGTTACTGGACCCAGGGGGAGACTCACCTTCCCCTGACAGGGCTGGGAGAGGTGCACCTGCAGGCACTGTGTCCTCAACCACCTCCGGAGCCAGAGTGGATACATCTGGTGTCTGCTCCTGAGGATCCGGTACAGGTGCAGGCACTTCAGAAGCAAGGCCCTGCCCCAGCTCAGCCGGCCCTGGAGGCGGGGACTCCTGTGCAGGCTGGGATTCAGCCTCTGAATCGGATTCCCGGGCCATCACAGGCGGGAAGGTAAACGGCGTTTCCGTGTGCTGCTCTGGTTCACCAGAAGTGGCTTAGTCATGCTGGCCACATGACCCGGAAGCTGTACGCTGGCTCCCTCGGCCAACAATGCGAGATGAGCGCCGCAACCCCAGAGTCAGCCATGACTGGACCTAATGGTCAGGGGTCCCTTTACCTTTTAACCTTCCAGGTGCTCCTGTTTTAGGATAAAACTGCCAAGCTTATCCAATCCCCGGTCAGCAGCTACTTTTTCTAAGCCATTTTGTGGACTTCACTGGGGCCAAATGTATATGCATTACAGTTCATCAGCCTGACTGTCGGGTCCTCCATGAAAAAGTGATGCTCATTATGAGCCGCGGGTGGCAGACTCTGGCCCTTGGCAAGTAATGAAATCAGCCGTCTTGAATAGTAGCATTCTCCCTCCTCTGAGCAAGCGAATGAATACAATTTATTTGAGCATTAATCATCAGCGAATAATCTAGGGAGAGGAGAGGAGAAGGATTGCAGCAATCAGAGCAGAGTATTATTCAGGCTCAGTCTTAAGCCTCCCAGGAGCTTGAAAAATTGTTCGTCTCTCTTTGGCAGGGGGGTGGATTCTGTCCCTAGGGAATGTGTCGGTAACTCCCACTAACCTCTGGAGGCAGATAATGGTTTTCACGCACAGGCACCCTGTTTTGCCATGAAAATTTAAGTGACTTCTGCGTCTGTTGGCTTTCTTGTCTATGATTGTTATTCTATGATGCAAGATGGTTGTGAATCTGAATAAGAAACATCCAGTGCCCCTCTAGACTGGTGAGTTGTTGGCTGTTTTTGCAGATATATTCTGCAACACATCGTTGTGCATTAGCGTTGAATTAATGCACGGTCGCTTTATTAATTGTTCTGTCATCCAAGCGCTTTGTTAGTTTTGCAACGATAATTTCTGGGGTGGCTCAGTTGGTTAGAGTGTGGTGCTGATAACGCCAAGGTTTCAGGTTTGATCCCCGTATGGGACAGCTGCATATTTCTGTATTGCAAGGGGTTGGACTAGATGATCTTCAGGGTCCCTTCCAGCTGCACAATTCTATGATTCTATGATTTGTGAATGGGCACTGTGCTCATCCCGTCAGCATTTCAGGGCTGTTTGGCTTCACTAGTTACCATTCCACCATCTGTATACCTGTGTCTGTGTGTACAGTTTATGCTTCTGCCACAACAAATCTGATAGCTCTCAAGGCAAAATGGCCCTGAGCTCCAGGGGAAGCAGCCTTTGCAAGGGCTCATGGGACAGCTTTTTCCCATGAGCCCACCACACAAACAAGATACAGTGGTACCTCCAGTTGCCAGACAGGATCCATTCCGGAGCTCCGGTCGGATCCCAAGGTTTCCACAAGCAGAGGTGCCTGTTCTGCACACATGCTCGGCACGATAGAACTCTTCTTCACATGTTTGTAGCATGATAGAGTGCTACTGTGCATGCACACACCACAAAACCTGGAAATATACTTCCAGGTTTGCCGCGTGCATATCCCAAAGGATACATAATAAGAGGGGTACATAAGTAGAGGTACCACTGTACTCAGCAAAACCTTGCCCAGTATTTTGCTGTAATCTATGGGCCACAGCTGGACGCGGGTGGCGCTGTGGGTTAAACCACAGAGCCTAGGACTTGCCGATCAGAAGGTCGCAGTTCGAATCCCCGCGACAGGGTGAGCTCCCGTTGCTCGGTCCCTGCTCCTGCCAACCTAGCAGTTTGGAAGCACGTCAAAGTACAAGTAGATAAATAGGTACCGCTCCGGCGGGAAGGTAAACGGTGTTTCCATGCACTGCTCTGATTTGCCAGAAGCGGCTTAGTCATGCTGGCCACATGACCTGGAAGCTGTATGCCGGCTCCCTCGGCCAGTAAAGCGAGATGAGTGCCGCAACCCCAGAGTCAGCCACGACTGGACCTAATGGTCAGGGGTCCCTTTACCTTTACTTATGGGCCACAGCATCACTGGGCAAAGGCGTCCTGCACTTATTGGACACAGAACAAGGCTCGGAAGGGGGAGCAATCTGCGTATTCTCACTCTACAGTGATATGCACAATTGTGACCCACACATTGTCTTTGTGAGAAAAGATGTGATGTGTAAACCAGCATGCACACACACACAGTGAAATCTCAATGTAAGTCACCAGATACGAATTATTTGCGGCCTGCACCCTACTCATCATGCTGTTAAGACACACACATACGCACAGAGAGAGATCAATTCATTCCAGGAACAAGTTTCACTCTCTTTAGACACTTCTCCACATCATATGCCGCTCATCAGACCGCAGCCATTTCCTCTCCGCCATGACAATAGAGATGTATAATTTCATGGCCCACCTCCTTCTGTTTCCTAATTGGAGCTGCATTCATTAATTTAGTCATGCACTTTGCAAGTCAGATGGTGCCATGTTTTCCTGATTGAGTTTGAGTTAATAATTGAGTTTTAAAATCTTTTCTAAAAGTGTTGCCCTTCCCCCCCCCCCCTTTATGTAGATGCTGGCGGCGAAGATGAAAGCTTCTGCTGAGTTATTTAAATTGTGGAGCCTGAATACAGGCACCTGCTTCACGAGCTGAACCCCTGCATGCTCAGCTGTGGCAGATCTGAAGTGTTTTGGCAACCGAGCTGCATATTCCGCAGTTTGATGTACTTCGGCAGCAAGGATATTGACAAACGTTACATATTTGCTGCGCCCACACGCGATATAGATCGCACTTGGCAGATGGAAGTGAATCCTCTCCTAATCATGGGTGATGAATGAACTTGGTTCATTAGTACTCATTTGCATTATTCTCTGATTATGTTCCAGTAGCCCAGCCCTGAAGCACCGTGCTAGGTTGCCGATTCTGAAGAATTGTCTTGTGCTCTGCTAGAAGCGATAGAGACATTTCGGTTGTTTGAGTGACATCATTTCCCTCCTTATCCTGGTCTTGCACTCTACCCTCCCCTCCCCTCCCAGCTGCTTTTGAGGAGGCAGAAAGAGATATAAAATAATGGTTAACTTTCATCTTGAGGAGCCAAAAGTGTAAACCCCTGCTATCAAAGACAGCAAAAAGTAAAGATTTCTAGAAAACTAGTCCTGTTGGTCTGTGTTGCAGCAAAAGCAACATGGAGACACACACTTTTCCCCCTTGTAGTTAGTACCAAGACATTCTGAACTGTGGCACTCTTCATCGGGGGGGGGGGGTTGTCAGGAGTGTGTGCAGAAGCCAGGCCCTGTGACCAGTAGGGCTTCGCAGGACTGGAGCCTTCCTAAGTTTGTTCTGGAGAGGCAAGGCACGGCCGCACAGTTGAGGCCGCTTGGTAACTCACTGTACCTGTGGCAAGAGCCAGGAAGGGATATAAGGTCAGCATTTCCCTTTAGCTCTTTGCCACAGCAACACAATTTCTGCCTTGCTGTGTTTGGCTTCTTGTTTTCTGATCCTTGGACCTCGGCTTCTTGACTCCCTGCTTCCTGACCCTTCGACCCTTGGCTTCCGGACTCTCGTTCCTGCTCCCACCCTGCCATCTTGCCCCCGGTCCCAACGTCCTCAGCCGGGACTTTGATCACACATAGACAGGTATCAATTAACTCTTTTGAACAATTTCAACACTGCTCTCAAGTAGAGAGAGTTTCCCTCAGTGCTAGAGAACTGTGTCAAACGTGGATCTCAAGAAATCAAACTAGACTATAAAAATCCAATAAAAGGTACACATCTGCTATAAGAAACCAGAGAATTGTAAGGCGGCATCTCAGTCTGCTAAGAAGCATTGCCCAAAAGTGGTCATAAAGCGGGTGGCGCTGTGGTCTAAACCACTGAGCCTCTTGGGCTTGCCGATCAGAAGGTCAGCTGTTTGAATCCCTGCAACCAGGTGAGCGCCCGTTGCTCATTCCCTGCTCTTGCCAACCTAGCAGTTCAAAAGCACACCAGTGCAAGTAGATAAATAGGTACCGCTGTGGCGGGAAGGTTAATGGCGTTTCAATGCGCTCTGGTTTCCTTCACGGTGCTCCGTTGCGCCAGAAGCGGTTTAGTCATGCTGGCCACAAGACCCAAAAAGCTGTTTGTGGACAAACACCAGCTCCCTCGGCCTGAAGCGAGGTGAGCGCAGCACCCCATAGTCACCTTGACTGGACTTAACCATCCAGGGGTCCTTTACCTTTACCTACCTACTTTGTATATGGACAGAACATTATGGTATAATTATGACAGAGGGCTAGATATATATATATATATTGTGCTTTATTATGATGGCGATTTTTGCTGCTATTCTTAATGTTCCTTATCTCTCTCTTTCGTTTTACTCTTTATCTTTTCTTGTTCTCTTCTCTTTCCTTTTTGTGGTTTTGATTCCATTTGTTCTAGATATTATTTCACTGTATTGTGAGAACTTTAATAAAATATTGGGTGGGGAGAAGAGAGAGAATTGCTGTCAGTCAGTGTAGACAATACTTGGCTAAATAGATCAATGGTCTTGACTCAGCACCAAGCAGTACAGTGGTGCCTCGAGTTAAGTACTTAATTCGTTCCGGAGGTCCATTCTTAACCTGAAACTGTTCTTAACCTGAAGCACCACTTTAGCTAATGGGGCCTCCCACTGCTGCTGCGCCATCGGAGCACGATTTCTGTACTCATCCTGAAGCAAATTTCTTAACCCAAGGTAATATTTCTGGGTTAGCGGAGTCTGTAACCTGAAGAGCATGTAACCTGAAGCGTACGTAACCCGAGGTATCCTGTATTCCTGAGATAGTGGGAGGGGCCTTGTCTAAAGACTCTTGAGTGAGTGCACCACACAGGAAAGATTTGAGCTACAGGCTCCCTGCCTGACAGCTCATGAACTCGGCCACAGCACTGCACCAGGTATCTATAATATGGGTGTTACCTGGGCAAATGACCTATTGTGTTAATAACAAAGTACATAGACTGAAATTACAGAGAAAGCTGCAAGGAAAGTTGTTGCAGTTTGGGGTCAATGCAGAGCACCTCATCAAAGAACTGAGATCGTGCAATGCCCTTTTCCTATGGAGGGGAGTGGAACCGACGCAGAGATTGACTTGAGAGTGACAACCCAACAAGCAGGCATGTCTGCTTGGGCTGACCACGCTCTGTTTACTTTATCCGCAAGTCAAAGAAGACTGTCACCAGATCACTGGGAAGAATGCAAAAGAGGGTCTTGTAGCTGACATGACACTAGGCTAGGGAAATGTGGGCTGAGATAAAACAGCAGGAATAACTTGAATATAAACCTGAAAGGATGAAGTGCTGCTGCTGTGGCTTCATATAGAAAGAAGCCGAGGAAAATAACTTCTGAAGTGAAAAAGTGGGTCATTTCAACAGCTAAGCACATAACATGACAGTAAGTAGAGCCTTCAGCAGGCTGAAATTGTAGGCACCGGACACAATTCTGCTAAAGATGGGGGTGTTTAAGTCCTATTAGTTCAGTGGGAGAAATATAACCATGTGCTTAGCTCTCCCATCAAAATCAGTAGGACTTATACATCAGAGTTGAAAAGTTCGTCCCTAAAAAAAACTAGTTCTTGTTCAAGGTGTCCAAAAGGGGACTAATTACAGTTCAGGTTCCTCCTTTTACAAAGCAATTTCGTTTGGTTTTTGTTCAGTTCACAATTCAATTCTTCATGCAAACGATTCCCAGCAAAACAAAAACAAGAAACAGTATTCAAAATGCTACAGCTACTGTGCTGAAGTATAAAACATACTTAAGAAGACTAATAAAACATCAAAACACACAGGAATATGAATTGTTGTAATTCATTTCTCCCCAGTAATTAGGAACTTTAAGCTTAAAGGCCAAAAGAGTCTACAGAGTTAAAAAGAGAGAGTGAACTGGAAAATGAACTAGAAATCTTTCATAGTTCTACCCCAAAATGAACTTGATTCACATTCAGTTCACCTGGCAATTTTGGGAACAAGTTTCAGGTGTAGTTCAGTGATTCAGTGAACTCCATGAAACCAAACTAGTTCATTCCATTGTTAAACCTAATGATAGTTATTTGTGGCCCTCAAAAAAAACAACCCTAAAACTTGTCATTTCTTTAAATCATTTATATTTTATTTTTAAAAAATAGACAGCTGCTATAACAGCTGTGATGCTTTTGTGCCCAGAGTTTTTTTTGTGAACCCGCAATGCACTGAAAAAATATTAAAATATATATTTTTAAGTGCACTTTTAAAAGAGAATGCCAGGTGAAGTTAATGGACTATGTTGAAATGGCTAAAATGACTGGAAGAGTCAGAAATCAAGTAGACCAAAATTTTAACAAGGAATGGGGAAAATTTATAACTTATCTTAAAGACCATTGTAAACAGTTAAAAATCGTTAGTAGGATTGGAATATCACTTGTAGTTTAAGGTTGATTCTGGACATAATGGAAGAGGTAAAGTTTTTGGGTTATCATAAAAGATGTGGGAGGAAATGATTAATAATAGGACCCACAACGGGGAGGGTGGCAGTCCAAGAGATTCCTTGAAATCTTGCTTTTACAATTTATGTTTGATATATCTCTTTAAAATTTTAAGTTGAAGAACCAAACAAATAATTTTCAAAAAAACATACACATTTAAATAAATAAAAATAAATATTGCCCTAGGTGAAAAATATACAGGGCGCTTACAAACACAGTGACAGCAGGGCAGGCTTATCATGTTCATCCCTACCTGTACATCCAAAAAGGGCTAAAACAGCAGGATACAAGGGGTAATTTGCATTCATAATTTGTACAAATTATATATGCTTAATTGTATTCTTTATGATTTTCATTGTACACTGCCCTGGGAGGCTTGCAGTTATGCATTTTATAGGAATGCATGAATAAGTGCTATATTCTGTATCAGCCACACAACTAATGTGTTGCTCCCTCTCCTAATCTCTCAGAGCTACACATTCTTCCCATACGGGCAAGCATTTTGTAATTGCTGATAAGGATGATCTAATCCTTTCCAACCCTGATAGTCAATGGATCATTTTCTTGATGGATCATCTAGTCCAGCGGTCAGCAACCTTTTTCAGCCGTGGGCCAGTCCACCATCCCACAGACCATATGGTGGGCCAGACTATTGGGGGGGCGGGGAGAAATAAACGAATTCCTATGCCCCACAAACAACCCAGAGGTGCATTTTAAATAAAAGCACACATTCTACTCATGTAAAAACGTGCTGATTCCCAGACTATCTGAGGACAGGATTGAGAAGGCAATTGGGCCGCATCCATCCCCCAGATCTTAAGTTGCCTAACCCTGATCTAGCCGTTAAACAGTTCCTTATTTTAATTGCTATATTCTCAAATCCTCAAAATGGATACCCTTTTGAGGTATTGTAAGAAGTGTGAAAAAAGATCAAAGCTATCCAAAGAAAATCAAACCTATCCATTCTTAAGGAAATCAGCCCTGAATGCTCACTGGAAGGACAGATCGTGAAGCTGAGGCTCCAATACTTTGGCCACCTCATGAAAAGAGAAGACTCCCTGGAAAAGACCCTGATGTTGGGAAAGATGGAGGGCACAAGGAGAAGGGGACAGCAGAGGACGAGATGGTTGGACAGTGTTCTCGAAGCTACCAGCATGAGTTTGACCAAACTGTGGGAGGCAGTGGAAGACAGGAGTGCCTGGCGTGCTCTGGTCCATGGGGTCACAAAGAGTCGGACACAACTAAATGACTAAACAACAACAAAGAATTGTGAGGTAGCTTGCAGTTTAGTAAAAGAATGCACCCTCCAATTGATCTACAGTGGTACCTTGGTTCTCAAACTTAATCTGTTCCAGAAGTCCGTTCGACTCCTGAAACCGTTCGAAAACCAAGGTGCAGCTCCCGATTGGCTGCAGGCGCTTCCTGCACTCAACCGGAAGCCGCCGAAGCCACATCAGACATTCGGCTTCAGAAAAACGTTCGCAAACCGGAACTCCCACTTCCAGGTTTGTGCTGTTCGGGAACCGATTTGTTTGGGAGCCAAGCCGTGCGCCTACCAAGGTACTAAGGTTTCAATCCTACATACATTTTCAACTGCTGACATCCCACCAAAGTCCATAGAAATGAGTGGAACCGACCGTGGAGCACCCGTTTAGGATTTGACCCACTTCATTCTATTCCCACTCTCCTATCCTCACTCCAGGTTTCCCCCACAAAACAGTTTGCTACCCATTCACAATCACTGTGCATGCACAGTCCGCAATGGACTTCCATAACAGGTGCTCTCCCTAAAGTCGTCATCGCCAAAATGTGCTTTTGCAAACCTTTGGATTCCCTCTTGTGTGTGGTCAGTACCATGACTACGATGGCACTCATAGGATGAACGCTGGAAACAGAGGGCATGATGGACCAACTTTTGCATGCAACTTTTAGCCAATTAATTCTTACACACCCAAAAAAAAGTAATGCACATTGTAATCATTGTAATTATCTGCTCCAACCCATTTGGTGGACAGCGAAAGATAAATGTCTATACATAAAACAAATGCATACACATGTAAAAGTTTACATCGCAAATATATAATTCCAGTAATAGCATCTGCTAGAAACATTCTACTCTTTCTGAATTTGGATTTTTAAGGAAATTAGGTACTAAATTAATAGGTCCCCAAGCAATTATAACAAATTGTTCTTTTATAAATTACCAGAGTGTGTCGTTATCTAATGAGTCATGATGAATTTTAAAAACTGGGGCAAGTCCAGAAAGAATCTTGGCTAGAACGCGAAATTGTAAAAAAAAAAAAAAAAAGCACTTCCTAATTAAAAGTCAAATAAGTTCAAGGACCTTCGCTCAAAGTCAAACTGAGGAATTTGAAATACCAGCTGTACTATCGCTCGAGGGAATCCTCTAATATTCTAGCACAGTCTGGGTTTTTTCCAGCAGTCACAAGGGATGCCATGGTGACTTTTTGTAACTCTGTGCAGTGGGCGAACTCCACTGAAATCGGGCCACAGTTCAGTTGTAGAGCACATTCTCTGCCTGGCAGGGGAAGCCCTGGTTTAAACCCATACCCTCCAATTTTTCTCCGATGAAAATAGAGACATCCCATTGCATAATAATGATTTCACTATTTATACCCTGCCCATCTGGCTGGGTTGCCACAGCCACTCTGGACAGCTTCCAACATATTTGTTGCTTAGTCGTCTTAGTCATGTTCGACTCTCCATGACCCCATGAACCAGAGCATGCCTTGGAAACTTCTCAAAGCTTCTCCTTTTTTATGTCCGTGGTGTTTTCTTGGCAAAATACTGGAGTGGTTTGCCAGTTCCTTCTCCAGGTGGATCACATTTTGTCTAAACCAGGGGTAGGCACCCTAAGGCCCGTGGGCTGGATGCGGCCCAATCACCTTCTAAATCCGGCCCGCGGACGGTCTGGGAATCAGCATGTTTTTACATGAGTAGAATGT
Organism: Podarcis tiliguerta; assembly: GCF_965153285.1. Lineage (NCBI taxonomy): Eukaryota > Metazoa > Chordata > Lepidosauria > Squamata > Lacertidae > Podarcis > Podarcis tiliguerta. The sequence goes on from NC_139534.1 coordinate 16,915,623, forward strand.
GTCCTTTGATTTAAAATGCATCTCTTGGTTATTTGTGGGGCCTGCCTGGTGTTTTTACGTGAGTAGAATGTGTGCTTTTATTTAAAATGCATCTCTGGCTTACTTGTGGGGCATAGGAATTTGTTCATTCCCCCCCCCCAAAAAAAAAATAGTCTGGCCCACCACATGGTCTGAGGGATGGCCCACGGTTGGAAAAGGTTGCTGACCTCTGGTCTAAACTCTCGGCTATGACCTGTCCATCTTGGGTGGCCCTGCACGGCATAGCTCAGGGGTCAGCAAACTTTTGCAGCAGGGGGCCAGTCCACTGTCCCACAGACCTTGTGGGGGGCCAGACTCTATATTGGGTGGGGGGAGATTGAACGAATTCCTATGCCCCACAAATAACCCAGAGATGCATTTTAAATAAAAGGACACATTCTACTCATGTAAAAACACACTGATTCCTGGACCATCTGCGGGCCGGATTTAGAAGGTGATTGGGCCAGATCCGGCCCCAGGCCTTAGTTTGCCTACCCATGGCATAGCTCATAGCTTCTTGGAGTAATTCAAGCCCCTTCACCAGGACAAGGCAGTGATCCAGGAAGGGGTTCCAACATATATATATATATATATATATATATATATATATATATATATAAAAAACAACATATATATATATATATATATATATATATATATATATATATATATATAACTATATATATATATATATATATATATATATATATAACAACATAATAAAACATTAAACGTTTTTAAAACTTCCCTGTGCAGAGTTGCCTTTAGATGGCTCAACGGTTGGGTAATTCCATGCCCTCCAACATTTCTCTGATGGAACTAGGGACGTCCTAAGGAAAAGCGGGACGTTCCGGGATCAAATGAGAAACGGGGATGGCTTTTCTAAATCAGGGACGGTCCCTGCAATCTTGGACGGTCTGCAGTCCTCAGCACCTCCAGGTAAGACAGGGAATGGGGGAGAAATTTAGCTGTTTAGCTCTTTAGAGCTTTAGCTCACAACAGGAGCAAATAGCAATCAGGTTTTCTGCAGAACGGCGTTTGTTCTGATTTAGAGCTAAATAGCAGGTTTTCCCTGGGAAATGAGCAGAGCAAGGCGGAAAGTGCTTGGACCCGAACTTTCTAGCAATGGGATGAGCAGGTATGTGGACGAGCCCATAGTGGGCTGCAACGGCAGCCAATTAATTGTGCTTTTCCACCTTCAGCGCTAGGAAGATTCTCAGACAATGACCTTCCTGATTGCAAAGCTGCTGCTGCTGTTGCTACAGCTGATGGTGAAGGCTATTTCATATGGGTGGCATAATTGGTCTGCTGGCATTACACCCATGTTACTTCAAAGGATGAAAATAAAATTATAATGTGCTGCGTATAGCCCGAAATGGCCACCTTTAAGTTTCATCTTCCCTTTAATGCTGCCGAGTCCATAAAATATGCATTAATTCCTGTTTTTAATAGCTTTTATCAATCCATCTTTCCTGCAGCAAATGGTTGACCATGTTAATAGGTAAGGCCACTCGCTCGCTGCACTTTCAGCCCCATGATAAATCTTATTATCTTGCTTTGTTTTAGAATTACTTACACGGGAAGAAATAAACAGCGCCTGCACTGCTAAGACCACCGTGGCCAAAGCATTTAATGTACAGAGCAGCTCTGTTGCTCCTGCTGGCTGGATATTAAGGGTTTGCTAAGAGCAAAATTAATGGTTCTTTTAAAAAGTTAAAATATTGGCCAGAGAGTCATCGGGATTCACTGTACGCCAATTAAATCTTTTATTCCGGTGATTTACTTTTCCAATTAACTAACTTCTTCATTTACTGGGCTCTTTTGAAATGCCTTTCATATTATATGTGGGGAGGGGGATGATCTCACATAAACTAATATTGGGTCCCTTTATTTACAGGGAGTGGAGGGCTAATTTACACTCTCAGCACCAGGCAGGAGAAGCTCCTGGTGAAAGAAAATGGTTGTAAGTTGGAGGGAATTATACTGGGCACCCCCACTGCTAACCGCAGGCTGAAACAAAGAAGACTAGATGGCTGCCGATAAATTCACGCACCCAGATCCAGTAGTTCTTGGCACATGCAAGTTTCGCTCCACCTTAGGCGTGCTTCTGTCCACAAGAGTGTCTCTGCATGCGTGGTGTAGTGGTTAAGAGTGGTGGACTCATAATCTGGTGAACCGGGTTCGCTTCCCCGCTCCTCCACATGCAGCTGCTGGGTGACCTTGGGTTAGTCACACTTCTCTGAAGTCTCTCAGCCTCACTCACCTCACAGAGTGTTTCTTGTGGGGGAGGAAGGGAAAGGAGATTGCTAGCCGCTTTGAGACTCCTTAAGGGGAGTGAAAGGTGGGATACCAAGTCGAAACTCTTCTTCTTCTGCGTGCACAGAGCTTTCTTCTACCCTGGAGTGAAGGCTACTGTTGGCTATTGCTAGGCCTGCTATGCTTCTCTCATCCATCCAGTGGTGTAGCGAGGGTTGTCAGCCCCCGGGGCAAGGCAAGTATTGCACCCTCTAACCTATGTACCCTGCCTGGCACAGGAGAAGGGCAGCAAGTCCCACAGAAGACCCAGCAAGTCTCTGGGGTTGGGGAAGCAAGGCTACACATCAAAGTCTGAGAGGGGCCACTTGCCCAATGTCAGGGACTGGACTGAGGAGGAATGGTGGGAGCCCCCCCCCCCCCCCGCTTTTTCTGAACCTTCCCAAGGGCAGGAGGACAGTATTGATTTAGAACAGTGGTTTGCAGAAGGGCATAGTCCAGAGGGGGAAAGTTGGGAAATACTGGGTGAGGAGCAGCTAGAAGAGGAAACACCAGGAGGGAGGGAGAGCTGGCAGATTCTGTGTCCTTGGACAGTATTCCTGAAGCCCCCCTCCCTTCCCCTAAGACTAGACAGGCTTAGAAACTGATGGAACAGAAAGCGCAATGGCAACAAGTTCAGATTAGCTGATGTAGGACTGGCGTAGATTAATGGGGATGGAGGGGATGAACCTTTACTGGGAGCAACACCATGTCTCGCTGTGATTATTAAAGAACTTATCAGAAAAACCACCTCGATTGGACTGCCACCATCCCTCTTGTGTCATCTGGGCTAAGATACCACCCTCGAATAACCCTGAGGCAAAGGCTTTGGGACATTTCACATAGCCACCTGTGATCTCGAACTCATATAATCTGTGGCCCGATAGCAGCAGGAATCCAATATGGGTACGACTTTCAGATATCCTCATATCTTAGGAACCTGTCTGTACCAAACTATTGGCGTTTATTTACCAAAGCCAGGCTAAATATATTTCCTTTGGAAGTGCTAAATGGTAGGCTGAGAGGCATACCTTATCAGAATAGGCTTTGTTTGTTCTCAGGACATCGATTGCATGACGCATATCTTACTGCATTGTGGGCAGTATGAGCAAGCAAGGGATCAAACTCCTACTGGCAAATCTGCCAGGAAAATCTGAAGCCTCCCATACTAAATATCTTTTGGATGACAGGTCTAATGATATTACACTGGCAGTGGCAAAGTTTCTTTCGGAAGTCAAAAGAAACCAAGACCATCAAGCTCAAGATGAAACAAAATGACCGCCTTGGTTTCTCTCTTTTGTAGTTGGCTGTCTTAACTGTATTTTGTTCTGAAATTGTTCTATGGGTCTTTGGACCACAGTAAAGATTTATATTTATATATAAAAGCATAATAAAACATTATGCATTAAAACCCACTATGCACCAGTAGAATGGTGGTGGATTTGAAGCCCATTGAAATAAATGGGGCATAAACATTCATTATCATTTGTTTCCAAGGCACGTTTAAATTTTGCCAAATTGTACTCATTGCCTTGCACTGAGAGGCTGATTTTAATCCAACTGAAAACAATGCCCTGTCTTTCATAGTTAAACATTTGAGGATTAGATGACCCTCTTATGTCTGCATTGTTTGACAAATATCCTCCTTCATGGAAAATTGGGTTGTTCCTGTTTATTCTCTTTACTTTGCCGCAAGGCTGAACAGAGGGTCACACGTTGGATCGTGATAACTCAGAATTTCACATAATCAGTTTTCCGATGATTGTGCCAGAGGAGAAGGGGAGGATTTTTTCTGCTGTGTACCAATTTAATCAATTAATTGGTTGCTGGAAGGCTAAACATCTACAGCTTTGTAAAGAAACAAACCTGCAGTTTAATCAGCAATTAAGGCATCATCACCTTGGCAAGTTTCAGTTTTCACTTTTATGGTTTTCACATTCTGTCTACTCAGAAGTAAGCCCCACTGAGCTCAATGGGATTTACTCCCAGGGTAGTTCATATAGGATGCAGCTTCAGCGACTTGCACCTAGTGACATAGCATGGGTTGCCAGTGCCTGGGGCGCTAGACAGAGTATGCATGTGCATTCAACTGCCTAACGGTGTCTACATCATGCAGGAGATTGCAGCTGTATTGAGGCAGTACTGGGTGTTGAAATTTTGTGCCCCCTAACAATTTTACACCCCGGGCAACTGCCCCTCCCATGCTACACCACTGCTTGCACCCGCTCTACAAATTTGTGGCAGAATCTAAAGGTGGTAGTGTAGACTGCACCATTTTAGGCTGCTGGAAGGGGATGCCATTTGAATTCCGCATGCAGAAATAAATAAAAGGTTCCCTCCAATGAGAAATCTAGCACACCAGAGAAAGAGGTTGTAGCCTAGAACTTTGTCTAATATTTTTATTTGTTTTTATTAGCTGATCTGTTTTTATTTGCAGGGAGTTTTTAACATTGGAAAGCCCTCAGAAATGCAATTCCCCAAATATAGAGGGCCATATTCAACTAACTTCTACTTGCAAAATGGAATTTCCTCTCCTCCACTGTGTGTGCCCCATGCCACCCAAAAAAAGCCATACCAGAGGGTCAGGGAAACCCCCAGAACAGGTTTAGGGTGCAAGCTACAGACAGAGGGAGGGGAGGGGGAAAACTCCCAAAACCTATCAACTCTTGAAAGCAAATCTGGTACCTGGTTGTAGTCTGGGCCAGGAATAGGAGATGGGCCTGGGTTATGATCCTGGAGGGAAGCCAGATGTTGTTGGACTCCAGTTTCCATCAGCCCCAGCTAGCAGGTCAGAGATTATGAGAACACCAAACAATACCATCTATGCATGTTATCAAGGCACCATGATCAACGCAACACAACCCAGACTACAACAACTGTGTAGCAAGTGCAAAGCCAGGACTGAAGTGCATCTCAAGCAGATGCTTCGAGCACGTGAGCCTAGCTGCAAACTGCACATCACCACAAGCCTGGGTCGACTACACAACTTGCTCTTTGTTGCTGCTCAGTGTTACAATTTCAATGATTTAATTACTATACTTAACAATATCTACATAGCACATGCACACACACACACAGCAGGCAGAGCCGCACACATTCCAGCTTCCTGGTCTTTGTGCATGGCTAAAGAGCAAAATAATCTAATTTCCCCAAAATAATAATACGTAACTCAGTGACAAAGAAAATGGAGTTAAACTCTTGCCATTTGGAAGCTCTTCCTGGCAAATAGCTTTGTGAGGAACTTGTGGGACTCCAGATGTTGCTGCACTCCAACTCCCATCATGCTCCAGCCAGCATGGCCCATAGTCAGGGATGATGGGAGTTGTAGTCCAGCAAGATCTGACAGGCCACACGAGTCCCTCAGCTCCATCTTAGATAATGAAAAATTGGTCTATCTTGGCTTTAAACAGAGTTGGTGATCCTGCTGCCTCATTATGCTACATGAGTTCAATTTGACCTGTTTTCTTTTACTTTCTCTAATAAAAAAAAGGTAAAGGTAAAAGACCCCAGATGGTTACATCTAGTCAAAGGCAACTATGGGATGTGGCACTCAGCTCCACTTTCAGGCCGAGGGAGCCAGCGTTTGTCCACAGACAGCTTTCTGGGTCATGTGGCCAGCATGACCAAACCGCTTCTGGTGCAGCAGGACACCGTGACAGAAACCAGAGCACACAGAAACACCGTTTACCTTTCCACCACAGTGGTACTTGTTTATCTCCTTGCACTGGTGTACTTGGCAGGAGCTGGGACAGAGCAACAGGAGCTCACTCCATCGTGTGGATTCAAACCACTGACCTTCTGATCGGCAAGCCCAAAAGGCTCAATGGTTTAGACCACAGCGCCACCTGTGTCCCTACCCCCATAGTTGCCTTTGACTGGACTTAACCGTCCAGGGGTCCTTTACCTTCTCTAATATGCTCAGTTAGCAGCTTTCATGTCAACTGTACACTGCTCTTCATCACTTAAGAATAAGTGATTTAGAATAAGGATATATGAAAGGCAGTTACATGAAAAATAATAGGCAACAATGAAAGATTAGAACTTAAGAACTTAGAAGAGCGGAGTGCAGAGTTGCCAACCTTGACCCACTATTTAATAAGCACCCAAAAAGTCTATTTTCTTGGACAGGCTTCTCTGCCAATCAGAAAGCAGAGATTTATTGCACTTCCGTGCACTAGATCTCCCCCACCATGTAGACTGTCCTTCTACTGGTTCTTTGCCTCGCCAGTGGGGTATTTGTGATGCAAGTTAAAAAACTGAGATCCTTTGGGAAACCAGAAAGCAATCAGAAGAAAGTCAAAGACGTGTCAAATGACTCAGCTTATAGGCTTCACGTCTTGTAGGCAACCAGCCATAGCAAATGGTAGATGTTATTATCTCCAGGGCTGCTTCTCTGGAGCTTGGTCAGGCTAGCCTACTTAAACCCAAGAGCATCCAAATTTTGTTTCCAAAATAAGGGTGGTGGAATCCTTTCAAAGCTGTCAGGTTCTGTTATAACGGGCATATATTTCCCGCTGTCATAGAAACAAATCTTCCACAATCAAATGTGGAGAAAGGGAGACACCAAGTGGATAGAAGGCATATTCCTAGGTGAATTCTTAGCTATATACTCTTTGGCTTCCATTCTAAACTTTACTTTTTTAAAAGAAAAACCAAATCACCATGCTAAACATGCTACTTTAATTAATTTGCAAATGAGGATTTGTTTGCAGGTGCTGGCTTAAAACCACACATTTAAACGGGCTGAATACAACAGTTGTTTACCATCTTCTCTATGCATTTGGGACTGCCTTGATGCTATCCATTGCAAAAAAATGTCTTCTGTAGAAGCGACAGATTTGGCTATGAAGATCACGACACTCTAGCAAAGTTGTCAAAGGAAATCTCCACTACTATGGGACACAGAATGCCAAGGAGCTAATAAATTTGTGTATGCCACCATCTTGCACCACCATGGCATTATCCGCACATCTGCCTCGTAACAAGAAGACAGTCATTGCTTTGCTGGATCAGGCCAAGCATCTATCTAGCCCGGCATCTGACATACTCGGAACAAATTCTGAATTCGAGCACTGACCCTTTCCAATGTGTAAAGCGTCTACCTTGGCCAGAATCATTGATTGCATAGCTGATGTTTCTGCCCCCACCTTTCCAGTTCTCAATTTATTCCCTTATTACTTGGAACAACAACAGTAATATTTTTATTATTTATATGCCAGCTACTCTGGGCAGCTCCCAACAGAATATTAAAAACACAATAAAACATCAATGATTAAAAGCTTTCCTGAACAGGGCTTCCTTCGGATGTCTTCTTAAAGCCAGATAATTGTTTATTTCCTTGACATCTGATGGGAGGGTGTTCCACAGGGCAGGCGTGACTACTGAGAAGGCCTTCTGCCTGCTTCCCTGTAACTTCATTTCTCGCAGTGAGGGAACCGCCAGAAGGCCCTGATAGCTGGATCTCAGTGTCAAGGATGAATGATACGGGTGGAGACACTCTGTCAAGTATACAGGGTCAAAGGCACTTAGGGTATTACTGTTCAGTTTCTGTTAATTGATTCTCATGAAAACTTAGATTCTGGCTTCACACAATTAACTCAAGGCAGTGTCAATTTACTCTTGGCAGAAAGCCAAGGTCTGCTTGACCTAGAAACTACTTACTCTGATTGGTTAACGACCAGCACTCAACTCTGTTATCTAGGAATGCTAGCACAGTTTGTGTTAGGTGTGTTAGGAGTAGGAGTGCTGTGTATGGTTAAGAGAGAGAGAGAGAAAGAAAGGATTTATTTTGCTTTGTTTTGTATGCAGAAACTCTGCTGGTTTCTTTTCCCTTTTAATAAATCCTGTAAATAGTTATTCTGAGTCTAGCTGACTAGTCATTTCCACCTCAACTAGCTTCTTCGCTGTGCAGGAAAACTCTGCTACGTTTGGGCTAAAGCCATTAGAGCTATGCCTGACACTTCAAAGTTCCATGAATTACTTACCAACACTGGGCAGAGCCAAAGCCAAAGGTCAGTGGGACAATGAATTTAAGTGTTACCTTTGTAAAGCAGGCTAGTTTCTACACACATGCCCCCTCTATCCTCTACCCAGGCAAACAAGAAGCATTAGAACAGTTCAAAGACACGTTCCAGCAAGGCAAGCACACTCAAGGAGGCTACAAAGAAAGTCTTGTGAAGACAGAGACCTCAAGGCTGGATAGTGTTGGAGGGTTGCATTTGACTCCAAGGGTTGAGGTTCCCAGCCATTTTTTTAGTTGTTTTTTTTTTATACTGAATCCAACTACTATCAGTGGCCATCGGGGCTTTTGAAACAACAATTATTTGTGTGGTTGTAGGTGGAAACTCACCTCTTTCAATAGGCAGAGTGAGGCAACTGCCTCAGGTGGCAGGTTTTGTTGGGGTGGGGAGGAAAGCAGCAGCAATGCAATGCACTTCATAGCTTATTACCCCTCCATTTGACTAAAAATCATAATTTATTATTTAAATTATACCCATCTGATTGGGTTGCCCCAGCCACTCTGGGCGCCTCCCAACAAAATATTAAAAACACAATATGTCAACCATTAAAATCTTCCCTGAATAGGGCTGCCTTCAGGTGTCTTCTGAAAAAGGGTTGCCATATGTCCAAAATTTCACATGCATATCTGGAATACTGTAGTTGGAAGCAGTGTCCGAGCGGAAATCGGTAAAATGTCCAGGAAAATCCAGACATATGGCAGTATTGTTTTGGGCGATTTCCCTTAAAAATAGCTCAAAAACTTTGTTGTTGTTGTTGTCAAGGACCATGCTGAGGAGGGCAGCCATCACTGAGGAGGAATGGTGGGAACCACCCCCTCCCCCTGATGCTAACTCTTCCCAGGAGCAGGAGGACAGTATAGATTTGGAACAGTGGTTTGCAGAGGGGCATAGTTCAGAAGGCAGAAGCTGAGAAATACTGGATGGGGAACAGCTAGGAGAAGAAACACTGGGAGAGAGAGGGTTAACAACTTCACAGTCGTTTGACAGCATTCCTCCACTGCCCTCCCCAAGCTCCAGAATAGCTCAGAAAGTCTCAGAACAGAAAGTGCAGAGGGCACAAGCTCAGATTACAAGATGTAGGAGTGACATAGATTAATAGGGACGGAGGGGGTGAGAGCCTTAATTGGGAACACCGCCATTTCTAGGGAGACGTGTTCTTTTGTCTCTCACTGTGATTATTAAAGAATCTAACTGGTAAGACGTTCCTTTTGTTTGATCTTCTTATTTACTGCCATGGGGGAAGATGCTGGTTTCCCGAAGCCTGACCATTATTCTCTCTCTTTTTTTCAAAAAAAATTATTCATTTTATAACACAAATAAAAAACACAAACAGAAAAGACAAACAATACAAACAAATTCTTGTCATATCCTTATTTTTCTAAACATTGTTAAGTGGGCTTCCCCAAGTCCCACCTATCTGATTTTCATTTTACTTCATCTTTAGCAGTTTACATATATCATAATTTCTAACCATTGTTTTTCCCCCACACTTACTTTAACCATAAAAAACACATTTTATCACTTATAAAATACACTATCTTCTACTTCTAACCCTACTGCCTATATCCACTTCCAAAGCTATTCTAAGACTTAAATATTAACATATTTTTTAAAATATTCCTTAAACTTCTTCCAATCTGACTTCCACCATCTCTTCTCTCTGGTCTCGGAGTCTCCCGGTCAGTTCGGCAAGTTCCATATAGTCCATCATCTTCATCTGCCATTCTTCAATAGTTGGTAAATCTTGTTTCTTCCAATTCTTTGCTAGCAATATTCTCGCAGCTGTTGTGGCATACAGAAAAAAGTAACATCCTTTTTGGAGATTTCACCCCCCAGCCTGACCATTATTCTCTGTCTGGATTTTCACTCTTTGAAACATGGCAACCCTATCTAAAAGTCAAATACTTCTTATCTGTTTGACTTCTGATGGGAGGGCTTTCCGCAGGGTGGGTGCCACTACTAAGAAGGCCCTCGAGAAAGAATTATATGCGATCCAGCAGAATGTATTTATAGTGAATTTATAGTGAATAGTGAAGAATAAATACATTCTGCTGGATCACATATAATGTTAAGCCAAAACAGTGACTTAGCACTGACCCAGCCCACACATCAGGAAGAACTTTAGGAGATTACTAGTTCTAAACCAAACCATCCCTGTGAATTTGTTTTCATCAGATAAATCATAAGTCTGTGACAAAGGCATCAGGGAAGTTTTTAATATGTGACATTTTAGTGTATTTTTCATCTTTGTTGGAAGCCGCCCAGAGTGGCTGGGGAAACCCAGCCAGATGGGCGGGGTACAAATAATAAATTGTTGTTGTTGTTGTTGTTGTTGTTGTTGTTCTGAAAAAAACAGATCTTCCTTCCAGTGTTTCAGTTCTGATTAGCCTCTTTAGAATATTTGTGTCATAGTTCTTGTCAGCTTTTAAATAGATTTGGCCTTCAAGTAACAGACACTGTAAGAATAAAACAACAACAACACGGTACAATCACAGTTCTTTTAAAATCAACAATGAACCCAATAAGTAGGGATGAAGTACAGAAACACCTTTACAGACAAAATCACTGCTTTTCTTATGAAGATGGCTGCCAGCTCACGTGAACCTGGAATAGCCATACTTTAAATGTTGAGAATAATTTGCACCCGAAATAAAATCAAAACTATAGAAATACCATATTTTTCGCCCCATAGGATGCACTTTTCCCCCTCCAAAAATGAAGGGGAAATGTGTGTGCGTCCTATGGGGCGAATGCAGGCTTTAGCTGAAGCCTGGAGAGCGAGAGGGGTCGGTGCGCACCGACCCCTCTCGCTCTCCAGGCTTCACGCAGCTCTCCACAAGCCGTGGGAGCCTGCGCCAGGCTCCCACGGCTGGCGGAGAGTTGCCTGCATGCCGAAGGCTGGGCGCACTGAGCTCAGCGCGCCCAGGCTTCATGCAGCTCTCTGCAAGGCGAGGGAGCCCGGCGCTGGGCTCCCATCGCTTGCGGAGAGTTACCTGCATGCCGAAGGCTGGGCACACTGAGTTCAGCACGCCCAGGCTTCGCGCAGCTCTCCGCAAGCGCGGGAGCCCGGCGCCGGGCTCCCACGGCTTGCGGAGAGTTGCCTGTTCTGGGGGCTGGGGTTCCCCCGCCCCAGCCCCGTGCCTGGGGGGGGGGGAATAAATTTTTCCCCTTTATTTCCCCCTCAAAAAACTAGGTGGGCCTTATGGGACGGTGCGTCCTATAGGGCGAATAATACGGTAGTTGCTTGTACTGGGGCGAAGGGATGGCCAGCATTTTAGAAGATCCCTCACAGAACTACGATTCCCAGAATTCCCTGGGAAGAGAGAAATGTAGCTCTGTGAGGAGAACAGGAGCCCCCTTCATAAACTTCAGTTCCTTGGGGGAAGCCACAACTATTTAAAATACTGGCGTAGCATGACCAGGGGAAAGGGGCAGCCCCGGGCGCTTGATTATGAGGGTGCGAGAGGGCGCAACTACACCCTCCCATGACAGGCGACCTTGCAGAGCCACAGTCCCCTCTCTCTTTAGGAGAAAGAGACGTCATCCCAACCCCCGCATGGTTTGCCTCCCAGCAGAGTACTTGTCAGGGGGTGCCCAGCTCTGCCTTCTCACGCCCTCTCTGAATCCGGTGGCATCAGCAGGCTCCATTCACCCTCCATGCCCTGCCAATGGTTCAAAATGGTATGATACTACTTTGCATGTATACTGCAGATGGGACCACAGTCTCTGCTCCAAGCAACTACTCGAAACCCAAACCTGCCACATTCAGCAATGCTACAACTTGTGCCTCCGCCGCCATCGTTCAGCCTGGAGACTGAGGTCCAGCTCCGACGGCCTTCTGGTGGTTCCCTCCACTGCGAGAAGTGAGGTTACAGGGAACCAGGCAGAGGGCCTTCTCGGTAGTGGCATCCGCCCTGTGGAATGCCCTCCCTTCGGATGTCAAGGAAGTAAACAACTATCTGGCTTTGAGAAGACATCTGAAGGCAGCCCTGTTTAGGGAAGTTTTTAATGTTTGATGTTTTATCATGTTTTTAATATTCTGTTGGGAGCTGCCCATAGTGTCTGGGGAAACCCAGCCAGATCAGTGGGGTATGAATAATAAATTATTATTATTATTATTATTATTATTATTATTATTATTACACCAACTACACATGTGTAGCTTCCCTGCAAAAAAGGATTGCTACCAAGCTTACAAAATAACAGGCCCTCCGCATCTCTGCAGCGTTAATGTTGTCACCCTTATCGTTAATACAGAGTTTTGAGGAGACTCTTTTCTCCTAAAAGATGCTTTCGAATTATTTTGTGACAGCTACCGAAGCTATTAAAATACAAAAATGAACCTGGGGACTAAATCAATGACAAGCATTTTGGTATCTCTCTCTCCTGCATAGTGAAAAGGCCAAGGGCTGCTTAATATTCGCTCATCTGCCAAGATGTGCCCACCTAATCAGGTGTGACTGAGTAACCATGAAATTTTAGAGTGCCATCAAGCAGTCTTTAGACGGCGAGATTTCTTTCCCCCTCACCTTTTGTGTGTTGTGTGTAAGGAAGCCCAATCGCTCCTGTACCTTTTTGATAAGCTCCCTGTTGACCCTAGCAAAGTGGAGTACGACGCATGGAAGTTTCGGTAATTTGCGTGATTGGTGCTAGAGAGTCACTTTGACAGTCTCTTAAAAAATCAGAGAGTAAAAATGCACATTTGAAACGGCAACTTTTTCGGAGTGGAAGTGGGAGGTTATCAAGGAATGAAGTATCGCTCTCAAAGATTTGTTGGATATAATCTACATCATTTATATCACAGCTGGTGTAAGTGCGGTAGCTAAGGCTCAAAAATCTCAGCTCAGACATGAACACCCTGGGTGGCTGTTATTATGTCAGCAGACAGACACTCTCAGGCTCAGTGCCATTGCTCTTGTCTGCAACAGGCTTCTGATAATACTAGCCTGCGCTACAAAATGGTTGGTGAAGCAATCTGAGCACTCTGTGGCACAATGTAAAAGTTATTAAATGGGGCAAAAGCTTTAATATTGTGTTGTCCTCTCTCAGGGCAATTAATAAAATGCACATTTGTGTGTCGAGATCCCGAGACCACCCCCTTGTTGATGAATAAGACACAAGGACACAGATATTAGGTTAATGTTATTGGGCAAATTTAGGCTGCAACTTTATTGGTTACAGAATGTGAGCGGTATTGGCTTAGGCATTGGAATTGACCCGACTATATCTGACTCCTGCCCATCACGAAGGGAGTCCAGTAAGGGGTGCCCCGTCGATGCAAACCAACTCGAGTTCCCCCTGGGTTACCGACGGGGTCGTAGCATGGCGCTAGCCCAGCCCTGGACTTTGGGCAAGATCCACACCTCCAGATTCCTTTAACGGAATACCCTTAAGCTTGGAGGGGCAGGTGATGACCACACCTCCCCTCCCCCATCATAAGATCAACCAATGCCTAACCGCCACACGAGCCCAAGGCTCACCGCCAAATACCCTCACACCTGCAACCAATCCTTCACACCTTCCACAATATCAGCCAGCCAGACATTATTCCCCCAATCGGAAAGATGTACACCATCATCTTGAAATAGGGCCATCTTGCTGTAAACAGTGGTGGGGTGCGCAATCACCAGACCATCCAGCATGAGCAACTTCTGTGCCACCGCACAATTCAAGCGTTTCCAGGTATAATCAGTTGCAGCTGGGCAATCACTGCCACGCCAAAAGCGTCTCCCCAAGAGCAGAGACCAAATAAGAGTCATTTTGAGAACTTCAGTGTAAGTTTGTCCAAGTCCTTTTCAATATCCAAGAGCAAGTCCAATGCCACGCCAAAAGCACCTCTCCAAGAGCAGAGACTACTGAAATCTGAAGGAAATAGATCCTAGTATTCCTTTTTTTTTTAATATAAAATGAAAAATCTGGGAATAAATTTCCCTTCAGAATTGGAGAAGAAACGGAACATTCTGAAAATGGAGAGCAAGAAAGTGGTGTTATAGAAATAGGGGGATCCCCCTAACCCCTAGAAATTAATAAATGCTAGGATTTGGGGTTCATTGTGATATGAAAGGAGAATATAACCTGCAAGGGGATTCCTGGGCTGCCTTACGCAAACCAGTCTGGCTCTATTTTCAATTGAGAGCCGTCAAGGGTCGTCAAAAAAACTCCTTGTCCCAGGTGTGACCAGAGACTGGAGATTTGGGATGTTGCCAGGGTAACTGCTCTGGGGGGAGGGCAAGGGGCTTCTGGGAAGAAGAAAGATCTATAAGATCTGGACCCCTTCCATGCAGATGGAAGGTTTGTAAATAGGTGAATAAACCCTATTTCTTAAAGCACGACAGCTCCCGCTGTGTCTTCTGTTTTCCTGAGGGGACAGGCGCCAGGGCTTTTGTAACAATATTTTCAGAATTACAGAAGAATCCACAGGCACTGTGTGAAATTCAATCTCTCGCAGTTAAGAGCCGGTATCCAGGCATGTGCAGCTGTGCAAAAGGTCTAGTGTGGATAAGTCAACAGCTTAGCCTCAAGGTGACTGCAAGGGGTAAACCATTCTTGTGGCATATTTGATCATGATGGCCCTTCAATAGCTACCCATTACTTTTCATTGAGGTGATTATGTACAAAATCTAGGCAAATTGCCAAATGCAATAGACACTGCTGTAGATGTTAAAGGTAGGAGCTGTTTCAACGGCTGACAAGGATGAATGGTGCCCAGATAACTCACTCATCATCCATCACAGTTATGACTTCACTCATTGGCTATAAACACTGAAAGGTGGAAGCAGCTAAGCTGGTTTACCTCACAAAACTTACTTAGAAGGTTGCCTGCACATATTGCTTGAGAACTTTCATTCTAGTAGGATTTGAGGCTTACTTTTTAATGAGTTGCACCATGATAACTCAATCAATGTAGGGCAGTCTGCTTTGTGCAGCCACGTCTAATCTTGCCCTTACCTGAAATCTCTTTACAGTGGTACCTTGGTTCTCAAACTTAATCCGTTCTGGAAGTCTGTTCCAAAACCAAAGCATTCCAAAACCAAGGCACGTTTTCCAGGCTTTTAAAAGCAACCCCTGAAACAGCAATTTAACATGAATTTTACTATCTAACGAGACCATTGACCCATAAAATGAAAGCAATAAACAGTGTACTGCGGTCACACAATCAATCAATCAATCAATCAATCAGTAGGTGAACTGGGTCCCACACACACACAAAAGCCACAAGAACAAAAATGCAAAATAAATAGCAAAAACAGACAGACCTCAGCGTAATGCTCAAAATGGAAGCATGGCACTTAAATCGGAAGCGTAACACTTTTTATGGACTTAATCTCAATATTTTGTTCTAACTCTGTTTTTGTCTTCCTTCAGATTTTTGACTAATAATTTAGTTTTATTCCTATTTAACTTAAATCCTGCCACTTCCCCAAATTTCTGAATCTTTTCTATTACTTTGGGGAGTGAGGTTTTAGGTTCTTCCACTGTTATCACTAAGTCATCTGCATATGCTTTTGGAAGTGTAACACTTAAAACGGAGCACATTTGGCTTGTGAACAAAGTTTGCAAACCGAAACACTTACTTCCAGGTTTGCAGTGTTTGGGTTCCAAGTTGTTTGAGTTCCAAGGCATTTGAGAACCAAGGTACCACTGTATTGGTATGTGTTTTGGTAAATCTACAAAAGAATACAATAAAATAAATTCAGGATTAAGGGGTTATCTCATTGGTGTGGTGGTGGTGGGAGATATTCCGGGGGGAGATATTCCAGGGGGGGAATGGGGGGTCAAATAGGGTCAGTTGGGGGGTAGTGAGAAATAGCTCTATTTTCATCTGAGGAATGTTGGAGGGTATAGAATTAAGTTGTTTCTAAAAGTAAATCCCAAATTGAATGCCACAGGACAGTTCCCAGGCCCTCTGGTGTGATATCCTTTTCTAGCTAATTAAATTTCTAAGGCTATCTTTCTCAGCAGTACAGCAACTGTGCATTAATAATAATAATAATAATTTATTATTTATACCCCACCCATCTGGCTGGGCTTCCGCAGCCACTCTGGGCGGCTTCCAAAGGAATATTAAAATACTGTGATACATCAAACATTAAAAGCTTCCCTAAACAGGGCTACCTTCAGATGTCTTCTAAAAGTCTGGTAGTTGTTGTTCTCTTTGACATCTGGTAGGAGGGCGTTCCACAGGCAGGGCGCCACTACCGAGAAGCCCCTCTGCCTGGTTCCCTGTAACTTGGCCTCTCGCAGTGAGGGAACCGCCAGAAGGCCCTCAGAGCTGGACCTCAGTGTCCGGGTAGAACAATGGGGGTGGAGACGCTCCTTCAGGTATACTGGACCGAGGCAGTTTAGGGCTTTAAAGGTCAACACCAACACTTTGAATTGTGCTCAGAAACGTACTGGGAGCCAATGCTGCATTCTGGATTAGTTGTAGTTTCCGGGTCACCTTCAAAGGTAGTCCCACGTAGAGCGCATTGCAGTAGTCCAAGCGAGAGATAACCAGAGCATGCACCACTCTGGCGAGACAGTCCACAGGCAGGTAGGGTCTCAGCCTACGTACCAGATGGAGCTGATACACAGCTGCCCTGGACACGGATTTAACCTGTGCCTCCATGGACACCTGTGAGTCCAAAATGACTCCCAGGCTGCGCACCTGGTCCTTCAGGGGCACAGTTACCCCATTCAGGACCAGGGAATCCTCCACACCTGCCCGCCTCCTGTCCCCCAGAAACAGTACTTCTGTCTTGTCAGGATTCATTCCACACAACCATCAGAGTTAGCAGGAAAGTTAAGTTTGCCAAAGTGGCGTTGTGTGTCAGCACCAGAACTAAATCTAAATTGCTATTTTTAAATGTCTAAAAACATCCCCGCTGAAGCTCCCTTGTGAAATCACATATTTGCTGAAGTCTCATTTCCGTGGCCAGGGAAACCAATTGCGTATTCTGCTGTATTTTACGGAGAGCTTCATAAAGCCTGGAGATTAATTTAGGTTTTTCTGTAACATTTTTGTAAATCCTTTCTTTGGGTTGGTTTGCCTTCGGCTCTCGCAAGGATTCCCACCCACCCCCACCCACCCTTCGACCGAGCTGCGAGAGTGAATGCAATGTCACCACCTGGTAATAGTTAACAATTTACATCTCTTGTGCTTGCAGTTGTAAACCTTTCATACATTCAGTTAACAACCAGAAGACATGGCCAGTGCTGAGAAGCTACTTGAGGGGCCACCATCTGAAGGAAGACTTGGGGAAGTGCAGCTAGAATTAAGATGCCAGAAATACTTCAATTTACATTTGCCTTTGATGGATTCTCTTTTAGCAATCGCCTTTGGGTTGCTACCTGCCCCATATTCAAAGTCATGCTTGAGGGCACTGTCTATCCATTGGATGGTTGTGGCATCAAATGTTTAGCCTGGAGAAGAGGAGGTTAAGCGGTGATATGATAGCCATGTTCAAATATATAAAAGGATATCACATAGAGGAGGGAGAAAGGTTGTTTTCTGCTGCTCCAGAGAAGCGGACACGGAGCAATGGATCCAAACTACAAGAAAGAAGATTCCACCTTAACATTAGGAAGAACTTCCTGACAGTAAGAGCTGTTCGACAGTGGAATTTGCTGCCAAGGAGTGTGGTGGAGTCTCTTTCTTTGGAGGTCTTTAAGCAGAGGCTTGACAACCATATGTCAGGAGTGCTCTGATGGTGTTTCCTGCTTGGCAGGGGGTTGGACTCGATGGCCCTTGTGGTCTCTTCCAACTCTATGATTCTATGATTCTATGAATCAATAAAGTGGGTTTGAAACGATTGTTAAGAAGGTTCCTTAGGTTCCTTCCAAGGGACACAGGTGGCGCTGTGATCTAAACCACCCAGCCTCTTGGACTTGCTGATCAGAAGGTTGGTGGTTTGAATCCCCATGACAGGGTGAGCTCTCGTCGCTCTGTCCCAGCTCCTGGTAACCAAGCAATTCAAAAGCACGCCAGTGCAAGTACAGTGGTACCTCGGGTTAAGAACTTAATTCATTTTGGACGTCCGTTCTTAACCTGGAACTGTTCTTAACCTGAGGTACCACTTTAGCTAATGGGGCCTGCTGCTGCCACCGCGCCGCTGCCGTGCAATTTCTGTTCTCATCCTGAAGCAAAGTTCTTAACCCGAGGTACTATTTCTGGATTAGCGGAGTCTGTAACCTGAAGCATCTGTAACCTGAAGCATCTGTAACCCGAGGTACCACTGTAGATAAATAGGAACTGCTGTGGTGGGCAGTAAACGGCGTTTCCATGCGCTCTGGTTTCTGTCACAGTGTTCCATTTCACCAAAAGCGGTTTAGTCATGTTGGCCACATGACCAGGAAAGCTGTCTGTGGACAAACACCAGCTCCCTCGGCCTGAAAGCGAGATGAGCGCCGAAACCCCATAGTCGCCTTTGACTGGACTTAACTGTTCAGGAGTCCTTTACCTTTATCTTTTTTTAGCTTATAGCAACATTAGTCCTTTTTGTGGGAATTAGACCTTAGTTCCCTTATACAGAGTCTGTAGAAGACAGTCTTGGGTTGTCTGACGCTTTCGTTCTCTTTTCCCTCCTTTAAAACTACACAAGACTCTCATTTAAAGGTTAAAGAACAAATAACTTTTGCTTAGTGTACTTCCAAATTAAATATGCAATGCAGGTGGATGTTTCTTAAGTTGCCAAAACATCTTACATAGATTAAGCTGTTACAGACTAACTAGCATTTACAGACTGACTGATGCTCCGACTCTGAGGCAGCACAACACAACATACCTGCTGCTCTAACTGTTAAGGCTCACAAGATGCTAATAACTGAACCAACTGAAATAACTGCCTTAGGCATATGACATCACAGGGTTCTACAGCGCTTTCAAACATTAACATATGAATTTTGGGTGCTAACACCCCACACATTTTCAGGCTGTGTTCCACACAGCCTCAAGACACATTTCATTTAATGGCCTCCCTAGTGACTGGGGAGAAATTGCCTCCACATTTAAAACTATCAAAATTTGCACTTTCTGAAACAATATGAGAACCGAAACATAACCAACCTTTGAAATGGGACTTCCCTGAATTTTGCGATGCTGTTTTCCATCCAAAATGTTTACAAAAATGCATATACTGGGAGAAGTGTGCATACAATTGAATATGTGAGGGAATAT
This sequence comes from Podarcis tiliguerta, assembly GCF_965153285.1. Classification (NCBI taxonomy): domain Eukaryota; kingdom Metazoa; phylum Chordata; class Lepidosauria; order Squamata; family Lacertidae; genus Podarcis; species Podarcis tiliguerta. Next base: position 16,935,108 of record NC_139534.1, read on the forward strand.
AACATACAAAAATGCATTATGTTGTGAGAAATCCCTTGCATTAATGTGTACATTGGTCAAAACTGCACACAGGAATGTGTTTATTATTTATGCATCCAAAAATGCTCATGAATTTTCATGAGGATTTTTCTTAAGAATCACAAATTGCTGCAGCAATGTGGGGGACCAAATTTAAGTCTGAAAGCATGAAAAACTAAGAGGACCAAAAGTGAGAGATCCATCTGTTCCTAGCCCTCACTTGCTTCATTTCCCCTTCTTCCTAACCCATAATGTTTAGCAGCTACCTGCTTTGAAATTGTCCCTTTTCAATTCTCTCAGTACTTGGCCAAGATTGCCAAATGTGATTTCATCAGGAACATTTCAGGAAATAAATCCTTCCTCAAATGAAGAATTATGGCTTTCAGGATAGAAAGGGCAACGCATTCTTTAGGAAAATATATTCTCCACTGAAGGAACCATGCGTTGTCTCGAGCCATTTTAAATGTCCCCTGTATTTTCAACTTTTGTGTACAACAAAATGGTTTAAATGAATCACGTGGCCTGGCTCTCTTCAAAACTTAACAATGAGCTTATGAACAATTCTTCTGATTATGTAGAGGACTTTTGTTGCCCTGAAGATACTTGTCTGTTCAGGTGAGCACAATCACAATTGCTAGAGGACTGTCATCTCATGTTTCCACGTGATATTATTGTTCCATCATTATCTTGGAATATTTAGGCCACCAACCTATTGTTTTCTCCAACTGGAAAACAAAACAAACCACATGACATTTGTGAATGAACTGGAAAGGCTATGCAATGTTTCGCTGGTGCAGAAATGAAATGTTTTGTGTTTAGTGACGGGGGTGCGTAGTTTAACATCATGTTGGAGAAGTTGGTTTTGGAAACCCATTAAAGAGCTATCAGTACCATGAGTGAAGACACGTAATTCTGACATTTATGGGTAGGAATAGCTGGGGAAATGAAAAGGTGTGACTACAGCCACAGAACTTGTCTCAATCCCAACACACCCCGTCACTAGGTAAAGGTAAAGGTACCCCTGACCGTACGGGCCAGTCTTGCCAGACTCTAGGGTTGTGCGCTCATCTCACTCTATAGGCCAGGAGCCAGCGCTGTCCGAAGACACTTCCGGGTCACGTGGTGAGCGTGACAAGCTGCATCTGGTGAGCCAGCGCAGCACACGGAACGCCGTTTACCTTCCCGCTGGTAAGCGGTCCCTATTTATCTACTTGCACCCGAGGGTGCTTTCGAACTGCTAGGTTGGCAGGCGCTGGGACCGAATGACAGGAGCGCACCCCGCCGCGGGGATTCGAACCACCGACCTTTCAATCGGCACGTCCTAGGTGCTGAGGCTTTAACCCACAGCGCCACCCGCGTCCCTACTAGTGATACACCCCATCACTAGTATGGACAAAATAAGGCACAATCACCCTCTAAAAGAAGCAATAGCGTGTGGTGGTGTGGAAGGTCCATTGCCATCCCCCCCCCCCAAAAAAAAAATAGAATAAACAATAAGTTTGGTGCTACAAACAGGATATCTGGCAAAGTCCATGGTGTGAAGCAGTCTGCCCTTCTTAGCTTGTAGCAGGGAGAGGGTGGCTGGGAACTGACTGTGTTGTTCCAGGGAATGGTAAATGATTTCTTGCAGAAGTGGATAGTGGCTGCCACCTCAGAGGAGGCAGTGATGTACCCCCTCCTCGAGAGGCCATACCTGAAGAAAGAAGTGTGTGACATCTACTGCTCAGTGGCAAATATTCCCATCTGGAGCAAGGTCCTTGAAACAGTGCTGGCTGTGGTGTCAACTGTGTGTCCTTCAGGACTGATTCTGTAGGATAGGACTAGTTATGCTTTGGGGTGTCACAGGATTCAGTAATGCCCCCCATGCTTTCTAACCTACATATAAAGTTGTTGAAACCTCAAAATTGGGGGTGAGGTCTCTGCGATATACTAATGACACCTAGCTCCTTCTTTCCATCATCTCAACTCAGTGGAGGTTGTTCAAGTGTTGGACCAGTCATGGGCTGGATGAAATTGTAGAGGAGAGTGACCAAGATGATAAAGGGACTGGAAACCAAGCATGATGAAGAACAATTGGATTTGTGTAGGATTTATTCCCTAGCCTTTTCTTCTCCCTAAACCTATCTCGCAAGGAATCAAAGGTTTAGGATCAGAGTTCCCTTCTCCTAGAAGGGCTGCCTTCCCAGGTTGATGAGCCCCACCTGCCCAGTGCTAGGATGGGGGGTGGCATGTAGAGAGAGGGAGGGAGGGAGATTAAAACTGTAGGAATGTTAAGGATAGTAAATAAAGGAAAAGGTAAAGGGACCTCTGACCATTAGGTCCAGTCGTGGATGACACTGGGGTTGCGGCCCTAATCTTGCTTTATTGGCCAAGGGAGCTGGCATACAGCTTCCGGGTCATGTGGCCAGCATGACTAAGCCACTTCTGGAGAACCAGAGCAGCGCACAGAAACACCGTTTGCCTTTCCGCCAGAGTGGTAGCTATTTATCTACTTGCACTTTGACATGCTTTCAAACTGCTAGGTTGGCAGGAGCAGAGACCAAACAACGGGAGCTCACCCCATCGTGGGGATTTGAACTGCCGATCTTCTGATCAGCTAGCCCTAGGCTCTGTGATTTAGACCACAGCGCCACCCGCATCCCTATGTTAAGGATGGTAGGTATATTGTATAAGTATGGTAGGTATGTTGTATAAGTATTACAGTGGTACCTCTGGTTACAGACGCTTCAGGTTACAGACTCCGCTAACCCACAAATAGTACCTCGGGTTAAGAACTTTGCTTCAGGGTGAGAACAGAAATTGCACAGCGGCAGCAGTGGGAGGCCCCATTAGCTAAAGTGGTACCTCAGGTTAAGAACAGTTTCAGGTTAAAAATGGACCTCCAGAACGAATTAAGTTCTTAACCCGAGGTACCACTGTATCCTTCTTTCACGCACACTAGTAAGTGATGTAGCAGAGCAGATTCCCCTCAATATAGCTGGAAGCTAGTTTGCAGATTCATTTGAATCTCTTAGTTGGAATCTCTTATTTCTGGTGTCCCCTTTGATCCCTCTTAAAAGAATAAAGTCACAAGAGTCTTTCTGAGTAAAGCAGCAAAAAGTTTACTCACATGTCAGTTCACGGTTTTTTAAAAAATAATTTTTATTAACAGACCAATCAAATCAAATCACATAAATTCCAAATTACAAAGCGAATTTTAAATTTTTGTTGGGGGTACCCGTATTTCAAGTTCCGAAAGGGATCCAATCCTCTTGTTGCTGCTGCTTTAAAAGTCCACAAATCTGTCCAAATAATGTTCACAATTCTGTCCAATCCTTTCTTGTTGTTTTCCACATCTCTTCTAGTTATTTTCATATATTTTTCCTTTCTCTTTGTCTTTGTGGCCTCTGATAGTCTCCCAAGCGGGTTGAAACAAATTTGTATTCCTGTGTAGATTTTTCCGTTCGTCCAAGAGTCGTATTTCAGACGGCTACCGTATTTCACCACTTCCATAAAGAAAAACATTCTTGCCATCTACTCGTTAACTTTTCACAGGTCTGTCGCACCCTTTCTCAGCCCTCGAGGAGGTTCTGCCAGGAATCCAATATGAAAACAAAGCTTCCTCCTCCCGATCATGAATCTTTCGACAGGACCTGTCAAGATGGCGACTCCCTTTTTCTTGCTGCGTCATCAAAAGCCTTTGTTCTTTTCTCGATCTCATAAGCCAAACTTTTGGTAGTAAATCATTTCCACACAGTTTTCAATCATCCTGCTTAGGTCAGTTATGCGACAGTTCTTTCTTGGGGAGGAAGAAAAGGGAAAAAAAGTTTTCCCCCCCCCTCCAGTCCCGCTCCGGCATACTAAACCTTTGATGTATTTTCTTCATATTATATTCCATTAAATCCAACCCATCGCTCTCGTTTCACAGAGGTCACCTCAATTAGCAGTCTTCACTCCCATTCTTCACTTGAAATATGTGCATTTGCTTCTATTGCCAATTATATATTTCGAGCTGATGCAGCCGGTGCGCAATCAGAGACAGCGTCCGGGAGAGCCGGACCCACCTGAGGGCTTTGTGCCTAGTGCCCTCACCCCCTTCTTTCGAATCTGGGGGTGAATTATGGACACAGCAGGCAAGGCAGTGTTCCCCATTCCTTTGGGGCAACAAAGGGAGGCTGCATACTCCCATATCAGCCTCATAATTACCTTGAGTGGGTTGGAGAGATGTTATGGTTGGTCATCTTCCAATGCGCCCCCTGGTGGCCCCCGTCAGTTCATGATTTGATCCCTGAAAGGCAGACTTTACTTGGTAGTTGCACAACAAAGTGTGAGTTCATCTAATATGGAGAGTGAACTCATGTGCTGCTGGCTGAGAGCCAGCAGACAGCAAAATTACATTTAGATACCAAAATGGCTGCATGACTTGGCTTTTTTATGGCGTCAGCCAGAGCCACGCCCATCTCCCAGGTCACATGTAGGGGGAGGATGCTGCAGACCAGTGGAACAGGAAGTTACACTGACTGGATGTCCCCCTGCTTGTGCCCACTCTAGGGAAACAAGGAATGTTGCATTTGACTGCACCAATGGATTACATCGCACAAAAATTAATAACCAAGTGCATGGATTGAGCCACGGATAGCCTGAAAACATTGCTCAAAACAACTCAGCATAACAGCAAACTCAGCCCCTGACGTCTGAGAAACCTCAAGAAAATCCTTAATCATGCAAACATGGAGCTGAAATAGGAACTGCAATGGAAGGGATTTACTAATGCTCCAAAAAAACAAATTCATGAGCTGTTGCTTTGTTGAATTCTGGGTCTTGTTTACAGGTTTCCAGTATGTTTTTTTAAAAAAAATTAAAAACATGCTATGGGTGGGAACTTGAGACATTTGGAATAAATCTGTTTAATTTTCTGCAGAAAGGCTGCAATGAGCTTGGTAGGAAGCATCAAGCATCAAGCAGAGCAGATGGTATTATCTACAAACACAATCGCTGCAAATAAAACAGTGGCGATAAAGGCCTCTCTTTCCTATGAAAGATAGAGCAATTGCCCCTAGCAATGACCTTGCCAGCAAAAAGCCAATCAAGGCAAATTTCATGTGACCATGAAACATAGCAAGCTGTATTATAATAAGACAGAAGTTAAAAACAAATAGATCCAAATGATCCCCATATAGAAATAAAGTACTAATGCATATTAAAATGCATATCTGGATAAAGGTAAAGGTAAAGGTACCCCTGCCCATACGGGCCAGTCTTGACAGACTCTAGGGTTGTGCGCCCATCTCACTCAAAGAGGCCGGGGGCCAGCGCTGTCCGAAGACACTTCCGGGTCACGTGGCCAGCGTGACATCGCTGCTCTGGCGAGCCAGAGCCGCACACGGAAACGCCGTTTACCTTCCCGCTAGTAAGCGGTCCCTATTTATCTACTTGCACCCAAGAGTGCTTTCGAACTGCTAGGTTGGCAGGCGCTGGGACCGAACGACGGGAGCGCACCCCGCCGCGGGGATTCAAACCGCCGACCTTTCGATCGGCAAGCCCTAGGCACTGAGGCTTTAACCCACAGCGCCACCCGCGTCCCGCATATCTGGATAGACTTGCCTAAACTAAAAAAAAAAAAATTAGCAGACACCAAAGTACCTGCCTAATGTCAATGGGGAGGTCTTTCCAGAGTTCCAGGACTGCTAAACTAAAAGATCACCTTGGAGGGAAATATGGGAGAAACATACGTTGAAAACGTACATAAGAATAAAAGAAAATTATTATAAATTAGTTTGGAGATGGTATTTAACACCAGTCAGATTAAATCAAATAAGCAAGGGATATTCAATGTTATGTTGGAGGGGATGCCAGGAAATAGGGAATTATGTTCACGTGTGGTGGAGGTGTAAATATGTTCAATTTTTTTGGCACAGGGTATTTAAGGAGATTGACAGCTGCACAAATTATTATAGCTAGGAAGTGGAAGGGGCAAGCAGAATATAAATTGGAAGAATGGTATAAAGAGGTGTGGGATATAGCTATTAACGATAAATTAACATGTGCCATTAAGGTAAGACAGGCAATATGCAGGAGAAATGATTCTGAGGAGATATGGAGGGTATTTGTACAATTTGTACTGTCCAAACGGAAAGAGGTCAAACCATCGCAAGAGGTGTTGAAATTTTGGGAAGTTGGATAGTTACAACGGAATGGTCTCAGTGGTGGGGTGCATATTTTTATTCTTATTTATGCATGATTATTAAAGTAAAGGTAAAGGTACCCCTGCCCGTACGGGCCAGTCTTGACAGACTGTAGGGTTGTGCGCCCATCTCACTCAAAGAGGCCGGGGGCCAGCGCTGTCCGAAGACACTTCCGGGTCACATGGCCAGTGTGACATCGCTGCTCTGGTGAGCCAGAGCCGCACATGGAAACGCCGTTTACCTTCCCGCTAGTAAGCGGTCCCTATTTATCTACTTGCACCCATGGGTGCTTTCGAACTGCTAGGTTGGCAGGCGCTGGGACCGAACAGCGGGAGTGCACCCCGCCGCGGGGATTCGAACCGCCGACCTTTCGATCGGCAAGCCCTAGGCAATGAGGCTTTAACCCACAGCGCCACCCGCGTGCCATGCATGATAATTACTTTGTCAAAATAAAATGAAATGAAAAAGGTCACCTTGCTACCTGCTTCTTTTAATTTGAAAATACTGGGAACTGAACCTGCATGCAAGTATTTAGCTTCAGCGCAAGTCGGAACCCCAACAAGTCACGCCTACCATCAATATAGGCAAGTCCCGTCAATATTGGCAATGAAGCAACTATAGCATGGCTCCAGCGTGAGCACAAATCATCTCTGATCTGCTCAACCCACCACGGCAATTTGATTGCACAAATGGCCATTTGTCTGCCCAGTCCAGTACTGAGTGTCACTTATAGCTGGCATTTAGGGCAGTTGCTTCATATTTTTCCAGAATAGCTGCCCGTGGCAGATTAAATTGACTCTCTGGCCACACCCCTTTTTCATTTGGTCATTTAATTTGAAATTCATGGGGCAAATAAATTTGTGCAACTTGCCTAATCTAAAATCACAGGGCAGTTTTCGTGGAGATTCCTGCATTCCAGGGGGTTGGAATACAGGAACTTTGGGACCCCTTCCAACTCTACAGTTTGGTGATTCAAAAAAGAACTCACAACATACATTCTGCTGGGTTGGGAGACCTGAGATGGTCTGTGACTTGATTGCACAGAAGTGGTTCTAAGGGGAGCGGGTGGCGCTGTGGTCTAAACCACTGAGCCTCTTGGGCTTGCTGATTGGAAGGTCAACAGTTTGAATCCCTGTGGTGGGGTGAGCTCCCGTTGCTCTGTCCCAGCTCCTGCCAGCCTAGCAGTTCGAAAGCACGCTAGTGCAAGTAGATAGATAGGTACCGCTGTGGCGGGAAGGTAAACGGCTTTTCTGTGCGCTCTGGTTTCTGTCTCGGTGTCCCGTTGCGCCAGAAGCAGTTTAGTCATGCTGGCCACATGACCTGGAAAGATGTCTGTGGACAAACGCCAGCTCCCTCAGCCTGAAAGCAAGATGAGCGCTGCAACCCCCATAGTCACCTTTGAAAGGACTTAACCGCCAAGGGGTCCTTTACCTTTTTTTTTTTACTAGTGGTTCTGGGAAGAATGATATTTCCCACATAAGCCCTGGAGCACGCTCTTGCTGTTGCCATGTCAGTGTTTACGATCAGAGTGAAGGGCTCTCTTAAATCACATGGAAACCTAACTCTGATTATGCTCTGTTATTGTTGTTTTTAAAAATATGGAACTTGGAAAAATACATTTCAGCTATTTGCACGTAAATATGTAACTACCGTGATGAAAGGGTGCTCCATCCACATTTGTGCCGTTGCTATGGTAACGTGTAATGAAGGAAGAAGCAAAAAAAGATGCCCTTCATAAATACATAAACCATCCATTTAGAAAAGATTTAGTTGTACCAATGACTGATTTGTGAATATTTCAATCATGGAAATAATGCTTCTCATAGAATTTTTTCTTTCCTAAAAAAATTTATATAAAAAAAATGTGCAGCTGTTTGCAGTTTTTCATATGGGCCTAACTCCACAGTTTTGTTCTTCTTTGTACGACGGCGCTCTTTTAGAGGCTTAATCTGCATTTGATTAATATGGCTTTTTAATATTCCACTGTTCCCTGCGCTATTAGCTTTCTCCCATATATGCTGATGATACAGGACTTTCTTTTATTTTCTTTCTTTTTTGAAAAGTACACAAAACCCTATTGATGCGGAGTGTAACTTTGCCAGCTGTCAGCAGTGACAAGTTCAGAAATGCAAATTCAGGACATAACAACCCCTGTAATTTCAAAAACCGAAATCAGATCAAGTGCAGGGTTTCATTAAAAAAAAACAACCCATGTTTATTTCCCGATTTTTGCACCTGATATTAAGAAGGATGCACTTCAGCAAGATACAGAGCAGACTATGCCACCAAATGAAAGGAATGAAATGTCTGCAGCTCATTTCATTTAGCTCAAAGTTGTCAAAGCTCAAGTGGTAAACCAGTAATGGGACTGTACCACTTAAAACTGACATTGGCAGGGCAGTGGCAGGAGTTCACATGAGTGAATGCTCCTCCATATATCAATCAACTAACCAACCAACCTTTAGTGGAATACAGAAAATACAGGAATATATGAATTGGAACATAAGATTGACATCTGTTCACAGGAGGAGATGCTTTGTGATAAAACCATACAGGCCTAATAAGGCTAAAAAGTATCACTCAGGTCTTATAATGATGTAGTTTCATGACATTGCTCAGATATTCTGCTACTTTCTCCATGCTATCATGCCCACAGCTATTCAATAAAAAGGAAACCCTGTAGGAATGAGAGCACTTTAACCTCTCCTTCAGCATGGGCCTCAAATATTTGTTGCGGATTACAGCATAAAGCATGAAGACACAGTGAAAACATCAAGAACCTTTATTGAGCTAACAGAACTGGACAGCAGGGGCAAAGCAACTGCTTAAATACATTTCTGCAGGCCTGGGTCACTCCCACTCCCAACGTGATTGGCTGTCTAAACTTCCAAGCTGCGAATCATGACTCAGAGTTTAAGGGCCAATGGCAGAGGCCCAAATCCTGAAATATTCTGTGATTGGATATCGTGTATCGAATCAGAACACAGGGGCTCAAAATCCTTAGTCCAGACTCAAGCTCAGGCAAACACAGACCACTGGATACATAACAAAACGGACAGTAGAACAAGACATGTGCAATGGTCCTGATCTGCCCTACACTACAAGGAAAACTACCTCTCTGAATACAGAACCTTCGAGAAATTTCCCTGCAAAATTGCAGACGGCATAATGCTAAAACTTGCAAGGGAAAGCTCTATACGTTGGTGAGGATTGTATAGTTGTTGTGGGTATGGAGCGGCCTGTTAGGATATTTCTGTTCCACCTTAAAAGGGAGCAGGATGTTTGTGTCACAGCCTGCGTATTTCCTGTTTCACAGGATGTTTATGTTGTGTCTTTGCTTTCGTTTCTCTCTCTGCCGGAACACTGAAGCAGGCAGTCATGTTTTTCTTTGTCCTGATCAACGCAGAAATAAACTTGTAAATAATGCTCTCCTGAGTGCATCTTTCGCTCTGCATTATCTGCTGATAGAGCGTGCACCGCTCTGGAATGTGGCAAGCTATTTCTGGAGCTCATGTCACTAATTGCTGATACTGCGTGTCTACGGGAGATCGATGGACGTCCAGAGACGACGTGGAGTCATGATGGACTTTGTCTCCCTGGCAGTATCCCAACACGGCCTTGCCAAACAAAGGTAGTATCCCTAACCCCAGTGGAGAGCAAGATTCATTGTCTGTGCTACTGAGATTTTGAAATTCAATCTCCTCCATATAAAAATTTCCTCCAGACCGAAAGCTAGAATATAAAGAAAAGGGTTTCTAGCCTAGCTCTCTTTAATATATTATTATTATTATTATTATTATTATTATTATTATTATTTCAGTCTGTTCAGTTCATTAAAATACACATAAAATACATAGAATGCCCGTTGTTATGCCTGCTCAGTGAGATGCTGCACAGACTGGGGTCCTCAGGTGGTGGGCCATGGTGGAGATGGTGGGTTTCTTGGGCCTACCACCCGTGGTTGACTCCAGATAGCCCGCCCAGGCACTGTTGATGAGGAACTCTCCCATGTCATTCTTTTCCTTGATGTTCCTTCAAAATCTGAAGAACCAATATCATGGCTAGTTAAGGACACTTGTGACGCATCATCCTTCTCGTTCTCCAGCTGCTCAGATCCAAGTCGTAACCCTTTAGACTGGCCAGTACTAAGCAGTCCATTCACGCCTTTGAGGCTCCCATTGATGCTGCCTCTTCAGCACATTCTTGGACTCCTTTAGCTATAAGCCAATGACTTTTCGTACCACCCTCTCCTCCAACCGAGGAATCCCATCAATATCACCAGGCACAGCTTTATTTGTCAAAAGGAATTCCAAGCATGGCTTTTGATCAGCTCTTGTAGACACTTCTGCAGGACTTGAAAGCGGAGTCTCTGGTACCAAAGGAAGAGGGTGGAGCCCTTCCAGGAGGTTAGAAAAACTCCCGTGTTGACTAGAGTTGGCCTCCCAAATCTTTGTCCGCAGATTTCTATAATTACCTCTTTTAGCCTTTACAGTTCAAAAGATCTAATCTCTATTTCAAAGAGAAAGAAAATCTAAGCCTTTATTAAGTTGCCTTTGATTTATGTAATTCGCCACAAAGTTCATTAAAGGCTTCATTATTTTTCACCACTTTGGAAGAGTCTTATCACTGTCACGGTTATTAGCCAAGAGATAATTAACCAGGTTTCCTGTTTTAATTGGGGAGCATGTCACTCACCTGCCCCATCACCAGGATTATACTAATTACAATTTGCTATGTCAAAAAGGAGGCAGTTCTGTTACTTCCCAATTGGTTCCAGTAATTAGGAGTCGGCTCTAATAGTGAGCGTTTCTGAGGGTCCTTTTTGTGGGGTGAGATCTTTATATCCCCTTCCATTATGCTGACTGTAGTGAGTGATACATATAGAAGAGAGCTCCTAACTTTTCGCCTGGGGTTGTTTAGGAGATTTTATTTGGATGGCGAGGGGTTGTTGTTGCTGTTGTTGCTGTTAATTTTTTGTATCTTGATTTTGGATCTGATGGTTTATGTGGAAATTGATTGGTTTGGTTGTGTGCTTTTCGGTGTTTCACTTATTGTTTATGACTACCGTTGTTACGGGACGCGGGTGGTGCTGTAGGATAAAACAATGAGCCTAGGACTTGCCAATCAGAAGGTCGGCGGTTCGAATCCCCACGACGGGGTGAGCTCCCGTTGCTCAGTCCCTGCTCCTGCCAACCTAGCAGTTCGAAAACATGTCAAAGTGCAAGTAGATAAATAGGTACCGCTCCGGCGGGAAGGTAAAGAGCGTTTCCGTGCGCTGCTCTGGTTCGCCATAAGTGGCTTAGTCATGCTGGCCACATGACCCGGAAGCTGTATGTTGGCTCCCTCGGCCAATAAAGCGAGATGAGCGCCGCAACCCCAGAGTCGGTCACGACTGGACCTAATGGTCAGGGGTCCCTTTACCTTTACTGTTGTTACACTTGTAGTTATGTGGGTTTTTAATATGTTGTAAGCTGCCTTGCCCCTTCTTGGATCACTGCCTTGTCGTGGTGAAGGCGCTTGAATAACTTCAAGAAGCTATGAGCTATGCCGTACAGGGCCACCCAAGATGCACAGGTCATAGCCGAGAGTTTAGACTAAATGTGATCCACCTGGAGAAGGAACTGGCAAACCACTCCAGTATTTTGCCAAGAAAACTCTATGGATGGACAGGAAAAAGGAGAAGCTTTGAGAAGAAAGTGAAGGTTTCCAAGCTGTGCTCTGGTTCATGGGGTCACAGAGCACAACTAAGACAACTAAACAACAACAAACAACAAAGCTGCCTTGAGCATAGTTTTAACTTTAGGAAGGCATAATACAAATTGATCGGTTGGTTGATTGATTGATTGATTGATTGGCCTCAGTTCCATCACAAGCAAGTTTAAGAATGTAGGAAGTTGTACCAAATCTGACCCATCTAGGGCAGTACTGTTTGGTATGAACAGAATAGCAGCGTCCCATTCAGGAGTTACAGAGAGAAGACCTTCCCAGAGATGGCAGGGATTGTTACAACCTGGGAACTTTGGCATGCAAAGCATGAGTTCTGCCGCTGAACTTGCATCCCTTCCAAGGAGCCGGATGGAGGTCACCCAATGAGCATCATGTCCCTGTCCTAGGTCAGGGGGCTTCCAGATCCAGGCATGGGTCATTTAGTGATGACCAGTCATTGACATTCCACTTGAAGGTGCAAATGGAATGCAGTGTGGTGCAAATGAGAGCCAGTGTGGTGTAGTGGTTGAGAGCGGTAGTCTTGTAATCTGGGGAACCGGGTTCGCGTCTCCGTTCCTCCACATGCAGCTGCTGGGTGACCTTGGGCCAGTCACACTTCCTTGAAGTCTCTCAGCCCCACTCACCTCACAGAGTGTTTGTTGTGGGGGAGGAAGGGAAAGGAGAATGTTAGCCGCTTTGAGACTCCTTAAAGGAAGTGAAAGGCGGGATATCAAATCCAAACTCTTCTTCTTCTTCTTCTTCTTCTTCAACCCCAACAACATTTTGTAGTTGAGCAAGCAGTTTCCGTTTTTTCTCTGCCCCAAACATTGAAGAGTGGGGATTTTGTTGGGAATATTGTTAGGGGGGAGGATTAAATACTCCCTCTCCCATAGGTACAGTCCTGTGACTGGGCTCCTCTGTGGCTGCAGTTAGGCAGGGGGAGGGAGAGAAAAATTGATTCAGGAAATGTTGTTGAGAAAGGGGAGGGTTAAAATGGTAGAGCTGATTCCTAGAAGGAGGTACATGACACAGAGACAGATATGGCTAATTTAGCCTTCTCAAACTAGTGCCCTTCAGATGTTTTTGACCACAATTCTTATCTTCTCTGAAGACTGGTCATCTTGAATGGGCCTGATGGAAGTTGGAGTCCAACTACATCTGGAGGTTGGGTAAGGCTGTGCTGTGGCAATCTATACAAGCCATCACTGGAGAGAGAGAGAGAGAGAGAGAGAGAGAGAGAGAGAGAGAGAGAGAGATTATTTGGATACAGCTCCCCACAATGCTCTGACCATCTAAGCACTGGCACTCCATCTGTCTGTGTCTAACCAGCAGATAAGGAAACCTTATCAAAGTAAATTACCATTCAGTTGACAAATACAAAACAGGAGACAATGTAATCTCATTGCAGAGTGTTGTGAGTCCTTTTCAAAGGACCAGCGTTAATCCTACAAAGCAGAATCACCCATCTGTTTATAGATTCCATTGCACAACTGGGACCAGAGACTTCAGCATGTATCGCACACCCAGTGTAACTGCTTGGGTGCCTATGCAAATAGTAACAAATGTGACATAGTAAGCAGAAATGAAGAGGAGGGCACAGATTGGTGGTGGTGGGAATGTAAGTAGAACATAATCGAGCACAATGCCACAAAGCCTGAAGTCTTTCTATCGCTCAGGACCCTAGAATCCCAAACCAGTGTCCATTCCAAATCAGGCTTCCTCAAACACGGCCCTCCAGATGTTTTTGGCCTACAACTCCCATGATCCTTAGCTAGTCAGGAACGTCACTACTCGCGTGTAGGACCCTGGTAGAGACACATGCCTGGCTGACATGTTCTCTCCCTACTGGTCGGTCGGGAGCTTCAAAAGCTTTCTCCAGCCTGAACATCACAGCGATTGATACCAAGACGCATTAGCACGCTTACAGAACCTGCAGAGTGTTAGCAGTTCAAGTAACAGACTCAATAGCTTGGCATTTTGGCTAAACTACTTTATTTACATATAATACACTTGGAGCATTCTGACTCAGCTCCTTCCTCTTTCTCATCAGACAGCAAAGAGAGAAAGAACAAAGGACAATAGTCCCTCATCACAGAAACACAGTAATACCAAAGCATCCTGTCTCCGTCACTTCCCACACTGTGAAATGAAAACATACACTGTCATGTGATAGAAAACAATCCCATTACTGCAAACACTGAGCAAGAATCCTAACAGACCAGTGGTCAGGGATGATGGGAATGGTAGTCTCAAAACATCTGGAGGGCCGAGTTTGAGGAAGCCTGCTACAAATATAAACTGTACTTGAAAAGCACTGCTCTCAGAATCACAGAAGCTGATAGAAATTTTCTGCCTGCAGTATTTCACAGATGACAGCCCATTCGCAAATGCAACATGTCACTTGTCAAAGTCTCAAATACGTAGGAGAGCAACACCCTCTCTGATGTTAAATGCAGCATCTCAGGCAGGTAACCTGAGAAAACCTATGTGTTGTTGCATGCCACCCCAGTCTCCGAGCAATGAGAGATTCCAAGGGTTTCAGGCATTTACTCAGGGTCCATGTTTCCTTTTCAAAATTAGGCACAGCAGAGACTGCAGTGTCTTTATGATATATGGTTTATTTACACATATGTACTACCTGAGCCTATGCTGGAAGGGTTCACAGCATTAATACCCGAAGAGGATTTATTTTCCCTCTCCCTTAGCTGAAGTCTTGGATTGAAACACAAATCAGCCATGGCGCTCTCTGCCTTTTCCAGTCTGGAACCTTTCTTTTCTAGGCCACATCATAGCAAAAACTCAATTCTGCTTCAAACTGTGGCTTTATCTTCTAACTAAGAACTGGTTGAGGGCCCCCACTCTTTCTCTCTCTTGCTTTCTCAAAGGCTCATCACCTTTCCCTTTATTTCTCTCTCAATGGCTCATCTCCCAGGCAATTACCTCATAAGGAAGCTGGCCTGGCTTATATTTTAACCCTTGATGGATCCAGCACTTCAGGAGGCTTGATTAATTTCTAACACTTACTGGGTCCAGGAATTTAGGGGAGTCTGGCACCCCCAAACACTGAACAGTATGTTTCTGCTCAGTGCAATGTTTTCCTTTGCCCTGTTCCAGTTCCTCCTCTTGCCTTCCCCTCCACCCCTGATTTTGAGCTCAGTGTCTACACAAAATGCTTTGGCATTCATTAGCGGATTGCAGAAGCTCCGCTCTGAACCAGACAATGCAACATCGAGCATCTGAGACAAATTCCTCCCATATACTGAGTAGAGTAATTAATTCTGCAAACCTAAACAAGAGCAGAGCAGAAGGCAAATGCCATTGCAAGTAGAGGGACCTTGGGAACTGGCATATTTCTCATTAACATCTGAAGTTCAGCAGTTTTAATTCTCCCCTCAATGCAGTGTTTGACAAACAATTCCTCTGGAGAGCTTCTCGATGTGCAGGTGACCCCCAGGTCCAGGCAGCTATTTTCAGAATCTGTTGCCGGTGTTTATTTTTTAAAAGTTAAGGAGAATACAGGGGGAGAAGCTGAGGAGAACCTTTTGAGGCGCACAAAAGGAGCTGTCCTTTCAGGAAATTGAATGTTTTGACATTTAGAAGCAAGAGTTTATTAAGGGATACTTTTCCTTTGTACCTGAACATTGATTCATGGCAGAGAGATTTGGGTCACATCCAACACCGTACATTTAATGCTCGCTTACACCAGTTTCGCAGACATGGAGAATCCTGGGGAATGGAGTTTGTTAAGGGTGCTGGGAACTGTAGGTCTGTGCAGTCAGTACCTTTAATAAACTTTGGTTCCCAGGAATCTTTTTTGGGGGGGAGCCATGACTGTTAAATTGGAATAAGAGTGCTTTAAATATATGGTGTGGATGTGGCCTTGTTCAGTCTAGGCTGCGGTTACACAGGGACAAATCCACCAATACGTTAGCAGAACAAGCTATTCTCCTACTGTTTCAGAAAGTGCAAATGTGATCGATTCAGCTTTAAAAGTGAAGTGCACAGTGGTACCTCGGGTTACATACGCTTCAGGTTACATACGGTTCAGGTTACAGACTCTGCTAACCCAGAAATAGTACCTCGGGTTAAGAACTTTGCTTCAGGATGAGAACAGAAATCGGGCTCTGGCGGCGCAGCGGCAGCAGGAGGCCCCATTAGCTAAAGTGGTGCTTCAGGTTAAGAACAGTTTCAGGTTAAGAACAGACTTCCGGAACAAATTAAATACTTAACCTGAGGTACCACTGTATTGAGTTTCTCCCCACTTTGGCCCAGCCAGAGTGATGGGTTGATGCCGTCCTCATCTCTTTGAGGGTGAAAAAGAAATCGTGACCAAAAGCTATGCAAGATCTTGCACCAGAGAGTCATCTGCTGCGGCACTGAATGAAGCAGCCCCTTCTGAGAGCACATTTACTGGCACACAGCAGTCATTTCCGGTACCTTGAGTCACTATGAGTTGTATTAAATTGCATCCATTTTCTGCTTAATTTATATGCCACTGTGATTTTTTTAAAAATAAAGTTTTATTAGGAATTACAACGTAACGTTTATCAATAAAAGATATCATCCATAATTTCCCCCTATTTTTTATATATGTTGGAAGCCACCCAGTGTTGGCTGGGGCAACCCAGTCAGATGGGCAGAATAGAAATAATAAAAGTATTATTATTATTATTATTATTATTATTATTATTATTATTGAATCGGATGTCCCTATGTTCATCAGAAGGGATGTGGGTGGCGCTGTGGGCTAAAGCCTCAGTGCCTAGGGCTTGCCGATCGAAAGGTCGGCGGTTCGAATCCCCGCGGCGGGGTGTGCTCCCACTGTTCGGTCCCAGCGCCTGCCAACCTAGCAGTTCGAAAGCACCCATGGGTGCAAGTAGATAAATAGGGACCGCTTACTAGCGGGAAGGTAAACGGCGTTTCCGTGTGCGGCTCTGGCTCGCCAGAGCAGCGATGTCACGCTGGCCACGTGACCTGGGAGTGTCTTCGGACAGCGCTGGCCCTCGGCCTCTTTGAGTGAGATGGGTGCACAACCCTAGAGTCTGTCAAGACTGGCCCATACGGGCAGGGGTACCTTTACCTTTACCTTTATGTTCATCAGAGAAATGGAGGGTACGCAGCACTTGCAACCAATTTTATCATGCCTGAAAACCCCCTTCATGATTTAGAACTTGCTAGCTGGGGGCGAGGAGGAATTATGATATGTGAGCGTGTTTGCTTTCTGAGGTGACCTTGAGTAAACTTCACAGCTCTTTTCCTGCACACTCCAGCAATAGACATTTGCCAAGCTATGCCCTTTCCCTCTCTTGTTCTCACTCTCTTCTCCACCGAAAGGAATTTGCTCGGAGCTCACATGCGCACAAGGAAGCTTTTAACAAGTTAGATTTAAAGCCAGGTTAACAGAAGTGACAGCCTGGTATATTAATCTACTGTGCCACATAACCCCATAATAACACAGGCGTTTCTTCAAAGAACAGTTTTCTTCACGTTTGCAAGCCTCTCTCTGAGCTTTACTCAGTGTTCTTATGAATATTTTATTCTGGCTTATACCTGCCGTACGTCTTACACATATTATTTCCCCCGAGGCCCAGCGCACCATTTATATGCCATTTATTTGCACACATTTTGCTGTGACTGAGTAGAGCTACACATTTGTAACATACCTAAACATTTCCTGTTCAGTATACAGTACTGCCCCGGGTTGCACTTTCACTAAATACAAGCACCTTGACAAGAAAGCAGAAACACAGAAATAGTGTGTGTCTAAGACTGGAAGGGAGGGAAGAAATGAAAATATTTCCTGCACTGAATTGTAGAGATTTCATTCAATTGTTCCGATATTATATTTTAGTCTTCTACTTAAAAATGAACATGTTTGGCATGCCTTCACGATGCAGCTGCATGTCATGCTATGCAGCTGGAGCGAGTGTCTTCTCAGATTAGGACTACACACTTGCAGTGGCATAGCGTGGGTTGTCAGCACCCGGGGCAAGGCAAGTAATTTGCGCCGCCCCCCCCCCCCGCTGCACTGTCCCTCCCCCAGATAGTCCCTCGCTCTCTCTCCGCACCGCACCGCACGCCTGGCACCCTCCCCTCCACAGTGGGCGACGACCCAGCGGCTCGGATCGGATTCGCACAGCGGGACTGCAGTGAGAGAGAGTGAGTGAGCCAGGTAGGGGCAGAGAGCTGTGAGTGCGAGCGCCCCCCCCCCCGATGTTGCGCCCAGTGCGGCCGGCCCCCCCTGCACCCCCCACGCTACGCCACTGCACACTTATCCATATTTTAGAACTGCTACAACACCTGTACGTATGAAAATCAAAATACAATTGCTGCTTGAGTAGAGCGACAGCGACAGCTATGTGCAAGGAACAAAGATTTCCCAGGCTATGGATGAAAAGCATGTGAGGCCATCGCCTTGCTGAAGCTAAATAGCCAGGCTAGCTTCCTGGTGGGGTAATGGCCCTTAAGTATGGGCCATTAAGGTAACAAAGTAAGTGGCTTTATGCCAGATAACAAATAGGTTGGGCCCCACCCTCAGATCACTGGTAGTCAGAAGACAAAGGCAGAGTTGAGAGCTGAGTTATGTGAGCTAGAAACTGGAAGGAAGAAGAAGACTGGGAAGGAAGAAGTAGACTGGGAAGCTGAAGCTAAAGGTAAAGGGACCCCTGACCGTTAGGTCCAGTCGTGGCTGACTCTGGGGTTGCGGCGCTCATCTCGCTTTATTGTCCGAGGAAGCCGGCGTACAGCTTCCGGGTCATGACTAAGCTGCTTCTGGCGAACCAGAGCAGCGCATGGAAACGCTGTTTACCTTCCCGCCGGAGTGGTACCTATTTATCTTTCACTTTGACGTGCTTTTGAACTGCTAGGTGGGCAGGAGCTGGGACCGAGCAACGGGAGCTCACCCCGTCATAGGGATTCGAACTGCCAACCTTCTGATCAGCAAGTCCTAGGCCAGAATAGGGTCACCATATTTCAAAAAGTGAAAATATGGACACAAAAGTTGTTGAGTTTTTTTTAGAGCTATTTCTGATGGCCAAATCCCTCCAGAGAGCCAGAGCCAAAGCTATGACTGATTTTTGTTTGAATCCAAAGCACACACATACCAATATAGTGGTACTTTGGTTCTCAAACGCCTTGGAACTCAAACAATATGGAACCCAAACACTGCAAACCCGGAAGTAAGTGTTCCAGTTTGTGAACTTTTTTTTTGAAGCCGAACATGCTCCGTTTTAAGTGTGACGCTTCCGATTTGAGTGCCACACTTCCATTTTGAGTGTAACGCTGAGGTCTGTCTGTTTTTGCTATTTATTTTGCGTTTTTGTGTCTCTTTCTTTTTTTGTGTGGAACCCAGTTCAGCTACCGATTGATTGATTGATTGATTGATTGTGTGACTTCAGTACACTGTTTATTGCATTCATTTTATGGATCAATGGTCTCGTTAGATAGTAAAATTCATGTTAGATTGCTGTTTTAGGGGGTTGTTTTCAAAGTCTGGAACGGATTAATCCATTTTGCATTACATTCTATGGGAAAGTGCGCCTTGGTTTTGGAATGCTTTGGTTTTGGAATGGATTTTCGGGTTCCATTCTGGCAGGGAATAGGCAGAAACAATAGCATCTTAAAAGCTGGGCACTGTGTTGTATCCCAGGAAAAGAGGGTGGAGGCAATTGATCTGTCGATAAAGCAAGTGACCAATCAGCTACAGTCTTGGTCTTTCTCAGATTTCACATGTACCGTATTTTTCGTCCCATAGGACGCTCCGTCCCATAGGACGCACCTAGTTTTTTGGGGGGGAAATAAAGGAAAAAAATTCTTCCTTTATTTCCCCCCCAAAAGCAGGTCGGGGAAACCAAACCAGGTCGAGGAACAGCAGGATGGCGGCGCTGCGCCTCCCTGCTCTCCCCCAAGCTTGTGGGGCTGGCCGATGTCTGCCTGGTGCTGGGTGCTCTGCTTCAGGGTGCCCTGCCCGCCGGGCGGCAGGCTGCTATCCACAGCGTGGGGAGCCCTGCGAGGAACTCCTGGAGGGCTCCCCACGCTACGGATGTCTGTCCGGCGCGAGGGGCGCTCTGCTTCAGGGCGGCAGGCTGCTATCCGCAGCGTGGGGAGCCCTGCGGGGAACTCCCGCAGGGCTGCCTAGGCTGCGGACTTGTTCCTGAAGCGCCGGGCGCTCTGCTTTCAGGGCGCCCGACGTTCCGGGAAGCAGGCTGCTATACGCAGCCTAGACAGCCCTGCGGGACCTCCCACAGGGCTGCCCAGGCTGCGGATGTGTTCCCGAAGCACCGGGCACTCTGCTTTCAGGGCACCCGACGCTCTGGGAAGCAGGCTGCTAGCCGCAGCGTAGACAGCCCTGCGGGACCTCCCACAGGGCTGCCTAGGCTGCGGATGTGTTCCTGAAGCGCCGGGCGCTCTGCTTTCAGGGCACCCGACGCTCCGGGAAGCAGGCTGCTATCTGCAGCCTAGACATCCATGCGGGACCTCCCGCAGGGCTGCCTAGGCTGCGGATGTGTTCCTGAAGCCTGGAGAGCGAGAGGGGTCGGTGCGCACCGACCCCTCTCGCTCTCCAAGCTTCAGCGAAAGCCTGCATTCGCCCCATAGGATGCACCCAGATTTCCCCTTCATTTTTGGAGGGGGAAAAGTGTGTCCTATAGGGCAAAAAATATGGTACATTTGTTAGGCTGTGGAAAGAACCTTGAGGATGTTTAAAGGTCAACCGTCTTTTCCTGGGTAACTCTCAGGCAAGATGGAGTCAGGGTGGCGGGGCACCATTTTGTGCATTTTCCCAGTTGTGTAGCCACCTTCCACATTTCTGTCTGACAGAGGAGATATCCAGGTTTTGCTCAGGAACCAATATTACTTCTGTACGTCCTACCCAAAGAACCATTTCTGGAAAGGGAAGGTTTTAGCATATTCATACGTTAAAATTGAATGTTGTGACTCGGTTATAACAAAATTCCCTGGGTAGAACAGAGTCCTATTTTGTGACATGCTTGTTGAAAGACAAATAACTCTGTTAACTGGGGGCGGGGGATCAGATTATCTGTAAAACAAACACCAGCATAATGCAGGCATGGCGCCGTTTTAGAAACAGCCGGTTCCACCTAAGGCTAAAATGTGGACTAAAACTGAAGTAATCTTCTTGGTCATTAATGTTCTAATTATGCATTTCATTATGTAAAGTTTTATTACAGAGGAATTCATTAATAACAATTAGCCTGCCAACCTATTCTAATTTATATGCACCTGTTCCTAATTACAATGCTTCTAGTATCAATACTGAAACACTTAACCCTTTTGTGTAATGTAGCCATGGGCACAGTCCCGAGAATATTAAGTGAGCTTAAATCCATAAACATCAATGGAACCTACATGCATTTAACACGCTTTAGAGTGCAGCCTTGGAGGCCTGCAATATATAATAATGGGTTTAAGTTGTTGGTTTTTTAACGACAAGGCCATTTGCTCAGGGTTGACTCCACCCAGAATTCTAGGCACTAAATAAATAGTTCTCTTTCTATGCTGTTACAAGATGTCTTGTAGAACCTGTTAGGAGTTCAGCCTACACTCGAGTAGGACCCTGGCAGAGACACATGCCCAACTGGCATGTTCCCTGTCAATCGTTCAGGAGCTTCAAAAGCTTTCTTCAGCCCGAACATCACAGCGACCGATGCCAACCAACACCGGCACACTTAGGGATCCGCAGAGTTTGCGCAGTTTGCATAACAGACCTCAGCAACTCAGCATTTTGGCTAATCTACTTTATTTACATATAAACACACACAGAGTACTGCAACCTGGCTCCCTCTCTCTCTAGCATCAGACAGCAAAGAGAAAAAGAACAAAGGACAATAGTAACACAAACATCCTGTTTCCATCACTTTCCACTCTGTGGAGTCAAAACACACACCGTCATATGATAGACAACAATCCCATGACTGCAATCATGGAGTAGGAATTCTAACAGAGCCACGAATGACAGTTAGGGTGGAAAGGCTTAAAGAAAATGGTACCTCTGGTTACAAGCACTTCTGGTTATGAACGCTTCAGGTTACGAGCTCTGCTAACCCGGAAGTAGCTGCTCCTAGTTGTGAACTTTGCCCCTGATGCAAACATAAATCGCGCGCCAGAGGCACATGAGCAGCAGGAGGCCCCATTAGTGAAAGCGCACCTCAGGATAAGAACGGTTTCAGCTTAAAAATGGATACCCAGAATGAATTAAGTTTGTAACCAGAGGTACCACTGTACTTTGTTAAACCAAAAGCCAATGTACACCTTCCTTGCAGCTTTGTTAGGAAACTGGGTGCATCTTTTTATAGTGTGCTTGTTGCATGATGGCTTGAGGTTGAACTAGATCGGGGTAGTCAACCTTTTTATACCTACTGCCCACTAATGCATCTTTCTTGATGGTAAAATTTCCTTACCGCCCACCAGTGCTCGGTGGAAGGGGGATTCAGCTTGTGCCGTAGAACCCCCTACCGCCCACCTAGAATCCTGAAACGCCCACTAGTGGGCAGTAACGACCTATTTGACAACCCCTGAACTAGATGAACAGAAAGTCTTTTCCAGCTCATAGAATTGTAGAGTTGGAAAGGATCTGGTGGGTAATCTAGTCCAACCCCTTGTGGTGCAGGAATCTCAACTAGATCACACAGGACAGATGGCTAACCAACCTCTGCTTAAAAACCTCCAAGGAAGGAGAGTCCAGCTTGTCTTGCAGGAGACTGACATCTCTTACTGTCAGAACGTTATTCCTAATGTATAGCTTCCTCTCTTGTAACTTGAAGATATTGGTTCGGGTCCTAGCCTCCAGAGAAAGAGAAAACAAGCTTGCTCCTTCTTCTGTGTGACAGTCCTTAAGATATTTGAAGAAGAAGAAGAAGAAGAAGAAGAAGAAGAAGAAGAAGAAGAAGAAGAGTTCAGATTTGATATCCCGCTTTATCACTACCCGAAGGAGTCTCAAAGCGGCTAACATTCTCCTTTCCCTTCCTCCCCCACAACAAACACTCTGTGAGGTGAGTGGGGCTGAGAGACTTCAGAGAAGTGTGACTGGCCCAAGGTCACCCAGCAGCTGCATGTGGAGGAGCAGGGAAGCGAACCCGGTTCACCAGATTACGAGTCCACTGCTCTTAACCACTACACCACACTGGCTCTCCAGTGTGAAGATGGTTTTCTCTCAGTCTCTTTACCAGGCTAAACATGACCCATTCTCTCAACCATTCCTCATAAGGCTTGGTTTCCAGACCCTTGATCATCCTGGTCTCCATCCTTTGCACAAATTCCAGCTCGTCAATATACTTATGTTGTGGTACCTAGAACACAGTACTCCAGGCAAGATCTGGCCAAGACAGAATAGAGTGACTGGGACACTATACTTCTGCTGATACAGCCTAGAATAGCTTTTGCCATTTTTTGCTGCTGCATCACACTGTTGACTCATGTTAAGCTTGTGGCCTACATGGTGATTCTATGGCTGTGAGGTTGGAGTCTGGGCAATCGAAGGATTGCTTAGATTTTCAGACATGTCAAACAGGTCTGGAAGAAGAGAGACATTTGGAATGGATGTTTATATCTCCCCTCCCTGCGACGGAAGGACCTCTTAATCAGAATGCAGTGTACATCACTGAGAGGCAAGAATAGCCCCAGATGGCAGCAGGAGGAGCAGGAGAGATGATGACGATGATGATGATAATTTATTATTTATACCCCACCCATCTGGCTGGGCTTCCGCAGCCACTCTGGGCGGCTTTCAACAAAATATTAAAATACAGTAATGCACCAAACATTCAAAGCTTCCCTAAAGAGGGCTGCCTTCAGATGTCTTCTAAAAGTCTGGTAGTTGTTGTTCTCTTTGACATCTGGTGGGAGGGCGTTCCACAGGGCGGGTGCCACTACCGAGAAGGCCCTCTGCCTGGTTCCCTGTAACTTGGCTTCTAGCAGTGAGGGAACCAGCAAAAGATCCTTGGCGCTGGACCTCAGTGTCCGGGTAGAACAATGGGGGTGGAGACGCTCCTTCAGAGACAGCAATAGCGAGGCCAGAGCAGGGAGGAAGAGAAGGAGGGTGGCGGAAAAGACAGCGGTGGGGAGCAGAGGTGGGGACAAAAGGTGGTAACGGCACCAGCAGGGGATGGCAGAGAAAAACAAAGACAGCAATGACCACAACTTGTCTCAGAGGATAAACTGTGTCATGCCAGCCCTGCACCCAGGGCCGTCTTTACCTGGGGGTGCAAGGGGTGCAGGGCACCCAGGCGCCAAATTCTAGGGGGTGCCGGGCACCCGCCGCTGAAGCCGCCTAAGTTCTTTTTTTTATATAAAATATTTATTAAGGGTTTGGAAATTACAGGAAAAAGAAAAAGAGAAAAAAGGAAACAACATAAATTTAACAAAACATACATTACAATTACAATAAAAAAAAACACTACAACAATACGGAAAAAAAAGAAAAAAGAGAAAAATGAAAAAGAAAAAAAATACATTAAACACACACATCCAATATTCCATATCTTTACCTTTCATTAACTTGGTTCATCGACCTCCTCACACCTCCCTTTTTTGTATTCTATTTCAATTAACTATTTCAGCAAATTCTTTCCATCTTACTCAATTTTTGTTCTATAATTTATCTTAACAATCTAACCTTAAATTTTTCATTTTATCCCATTATCAATCCACTTTTACTTAAGTCTGAAGCTGCCTAAGTTCTTAACTATGTACCTGTTATGAAATAATAAATAATTTTGATCAAGCTAGAAAAACAAAATACTTATATACCTAGGTATTACCGAAATGTATACCTACTGTTTCACTAAAGGACTTTTGACTTTGTGCGCTCATTCACCAAAGATGCGCCGCACAAGTGGTGGCGCTTGTCATTCACAAAGATGGTGCTTTTCATTCTCAACGGCTCCATGCGCACAAAATTAAGTATAGGTGTATTGTAAATAAATGAGCAAATAAAAAAGTTTGTTTCTTTTTCCTCCCTTCTTTCCTAAACAAGAGATAAGGTGTAAGCGTGGTGTCTGACATAAGCATAATAAAAGTTAATTTGGGGACTAAGCTAAATTTGGGGGTGCTGGGCAGATCTTTGAACCCTGGCGGACCATATGCTAAAGACAGCCCTGCCTGCATCTAAACATAAAAAGGTGAAGGGACCCCCGACCATTAGGTCCAGTTGTGGACGACTCTGGGGTTGCGGCGCTCATCTCGCTTTATTGGCTGAGGGAGCCGGCGTACAGCTTCCGGGTCATGTGGCCAGCATGACAAAGTCGCTTCTGGCGAACCAGAGCAGCGCACGGAAACACCGTTTACCTTCCTGTTGGAGCAGTACCTATTTATCTACTTGCACTGGCGTGCTTTTGAACTGCTAGGTTGGCAGGAGCAGGGACTGAGCAACGGGAGCTCACCCCGTCGCGGGGATTCGAACCGCTGACCTTCTGATCAGCAAGCCCTAGGCTCTGTGATTTAACCCACAGTGCCACCCGCGTCCCGCATCTAAATATAGATCTGCACAAAGGCAGTGTCTACTTAGGGAAAGCACCACTACGCTATAAAACCTGTTAGTATTTTATGTGCTGTGCTTTGTAATGTAAATACAGTGGTACCTCAGGTTACATACGCGTCAGGTTACATACGCTTCAGGTTACAGACTCCGCTAACCCAGAAATAGTGCTTCAGGTTAAGAACTTTGCTTCAGGATGAGAACAGAAATCGTGCTCTGGCGGCGCGGTGGCAGTGGGAGGCCCCATTAGCTAAAGTGGTGCTTCAGGTTAAGAACAGTTTCAGGTTAAGTACGGACGTCTGGAACGAATTAAGTACTTAACCTGAGGTACCACTGTAGTGGGTATTTGGGGAAGAAGCACTTTGGGAATGTCTGAACTATGTTAAGAATGTCAATAGTTACATTTTCCGCATCACGGAACATTTCACTTTATCCATCTTCGGCTATATTATTTACTCTTGGCTTCTGAGCCCCTTCTGCTCTAAACACTGATGAATATTTCGGGATGTGAGAAGGGGACTTTTCAATGGTGGCACCCAAGTTGTAGGATAATTTTCTCCATCTAGGCCCTTCATTACCCACTATAAGAGAGCAGTGAAGCCATTTTTCCTTTTTCATCTGGAGACTTTGAGTGGTTTGCGGTTCATGCTTTTACTTCTGTTTTTCGCTGCAGCTTTGACTGTTTTATTGCCTGCTATCAGTGATGTTATTGCATTTCAAAATGGATTTTATTTATATTCACATAATATCTTGTTTTCAAGTTGCAGTAAGGCACCTTGCATGTGCGCTGCATAAAAAGGCGAGTATACATTTAAATAGACATAAATGGATGTCTATTCCTTCACTGCAGTCATTTGTATTTTTAAGGCGTCTGCAAAGGCATCGCTCAGGGGATGGTCTTCATGGTTTGCACGATGACTCAGATGTGCAAGTCTCTTTATGTTCAATGGGCTTTACTCCCAGATAAGTGTTGTTATGGCTGCCACCCTAAACACACTTCTTGGGAAGTAAAACACCTTGAACATAGTGGTACTTACTTCCAAGTGCATAAATGAGAGCTCTCACTTCAAATATCTGTCCAATCTTCCCTCCTCAGTGACACATCAGTAGGGCTGGCCTCAGAGGTTGGGACACCTGCTGTATCCCATCCTCCATTAGAGGGTCCATTGTCAACATATTTTAATCAAAATATAATAATAATAATAATAATTTATTATTTGTACCCCGCCCATCTGGCTGGGTTTCCCCAGCCACTCTGGGCGGCTTCCATAGAAACAAAAAATACAGTAAAATATCACAGATTAAAAACTTCCCTGAAAAGGGCTGCCTTAAGATGTCTTCTAAATGTCAGGTAGTTATTTATCGCTTTGACATCTGCTGGGCGGGCGCCACTACCGAGAAGGCCCTCTGCCTGGTTCCCTGTAGCTTTGCTTCTCGCAATGAGGGAACCGCCAGGAGGCCCTCGGAGCTGGACCTCAGTGTCCGGGCAGAATGATGGGGGTGGAGACGCTCCTTCAGGTATACTGGGCCGAGGCCGTTTAGGGCTTTAAAGGTCAACGGTCAACACCAACACTTTGAATTGTGCTCGGAAACGTACTGGGAGCCAATGTAGGTCTTTCAAGACCGGTGTTATGTGGTCTCGGCGGCTGCCCCCAGTCACCAGTCTAGCTGCCGCATTCTGGATTAGTTGTAGTTTCCGAGTCACCTTCAAAGGTAGCCCCACGTAGAGCGCATTGCAGTAGTCCAAGCGGAAGATAACCAGAGCATGCACCACTCTGGCGAGACAGTCCGCGGGCAGGTAGGGTCTCAGCCTGCGTACCAGGTGGAGTTGATAGACAGCTGCCCTGGATACAGAATTGACTTGTGCCTCCATGGACAGCTGTGAGTCCAAAATGACTCCCAGGCTGCGCACCTGGTCCTTCAGGGGCACAGTTACCCTATTCAGGACCAGGGAGTCCTCCACACCAGCCCGCCTCCTGTCCCCCAAAAACAGTACTTCTGTCTTGTCAGGATTCAACTTCAATCCATTAGCCGCCATCCATCCTCCAATATGTTAAAAAACAAACTAGAATATCTTCCAAATTGTCCAAATAAGGGTCTCCGTTCTTCCATAAAAATCCATCCGTTGATTTCTTCATTTGCTATCGCCTTTGCTTCCCCCACAAATATTTTCTGAGAGTTCCCCCAAACCCTCCTAAGCAAATGTTGGGGTTTGCACACAGGTGAGGAGAGGAAATCCAGTTGCACTAGTGCTAATCCTTGCAACAGCACAACTATTTACGAGAATACCAGCCACTACCTTGGCTCCCAGAGCTCTCCAACCTGTGATTACCCAATGAGCTTCTGCTGAGGGCCTCTCCTGAGTTATCTTCCTGTCACTCTGAACTGTTGTGGAAGGTTTGACTCATCGCTGTTCAAGCCTCTATAGCATATCAATATCCTTAGGGGAGTGACACAGTGCGAGGCCTTTGTCCATTTCTGGATTGATCATCACGACTCCACTGCCATAAAGCAGCTAGAGATCTCCATTAATCTTCTGCACCAATAGTTTTATCTTTCATGAAGTAAAATTGATTCCCTTATCTCAGCTGGTGAAGACGGAAGAACAAATGTCTGCCTTGACTCACTGCCCAGACAAAGCCTGAGAAAGCTTTTTTGAAGTAACCAAAATAACAACTTTTAGATATGGTAGCATGCTGTGTTGCCTCGGCTTTTTTCCTTTTTTCTTGGAGTGCACATTTTTTGGTAATTCAGAATGTCTGAGTAGACTGAAAGTGATTGAAAAAACATACACCAAAAGAAACCTGAATGATTAAGAAATGGGTTAGCCTGAGACTCCCTGACATTAGGGCTTCCATATGTCTGGGATTTCCCAGACATATCCAGGATTTGTCTGTCGCAAATGGCATTTGGCCCATACTGGTGGCGCTGTTTTTGGAATACCTAGGCTGCACCCTGCTGGCTATTCTTGTCCTAGTCACGACACCACACTTGTTTTCATTTTTTAAAAAAAGGGGCTATGAGTCTAAGGTTACTTGAAAAACTTCCCCTTTAGCATTTCCCGTATTGGAATTCTTGACATTAAAAAATGTTCAAAGTACAGATTATGTATTGAATTATTCATCAAGTAACATTTCTACAAGATGAAAGGAGAGCTCCTTTTTTTTTATTTTCCCCCGGCGATGTCAAACATCGAAGTGACAGCATGCCCAATTATTAGTGTAAGAAAACATCCCAGATTATAGGTAAGAATCAATGAGCAGGGGTAGCTGTTTTAAAATCCTATTAGTTTAATGAATCACACTTAAGAAGCCCCTAATAATTGTATTATAAAAAAGCAGTCGGAGCAATGTAAAACCACCCATCGTATCATATTCAGCGTGTCAACTTTATTGCTGCAGTTACTGGAATTTAATAAGAGAAATGCGACACATAGAGGAATTAATTGAGATAAAAGAGAAGAGTCGGTTAAGTTAATAATGTGCTGAATTAGGTAAGAAGCCGCAATTGTTCATCTGAATGCATAAGAACACCTGTTGGTCTCATTTCCACAAATAATTGTTATGTTAATTGAATAATGTAACCCCGAATATCAATTTGCAAATCGTTCTTATTTCAGAAAGGTTGAGTTGGCGAGTGATGTTAGACAAAGGCAATGGTTTCCTTTCCGCTGCAAATCTGAATGTGTGAAATTGCCATAAGTTATCATACACTGGTCTGAGCCTCTTCATAAAGGGTTCACCTTTACTTGCATTATTAATCCCCATAATCAATGCACTACACCTTTACTGGGACTTCTTTTATCATTCCTTCCAATAACAAACTCAAGTCATGAATGCTGTTAGGCTTATGGGTCAAAAAGGGCCACAGAGAAAAAACGGGGAAGGATCAGCATGTTTGCAGTGAACCCTGGAGTGTTCACAGAAGGAGCATCCCATTATCATGCCCTCCAACATCCCCCCAATGAAAATAGGGACGGTGGTGCTGTGGGTTAAACCACAGAGCCTAGGACTTGCCGATCAGAAGGTCGGCGGTTCAAATCCCCGCGACAGGGTGAGCTCCCGTTGCTCGGTCCCTGCTCCTGCCAACCTAGCAGTTTGAAAGCACATCAAAGTGCAAGTAGATAAATAGGTACCACTCCAGCGGGAAGGTAAACGGCATTTCCGTGCACTGCTCTGGTTCGCCAGAAGAGGCTTAGTCATGCTGGCCACATGACCCAGAAGCTGTACGCCGGCTCCCTCGGCCAATAAAGCGAGATGAGCGCCACAACCCCAGAGACGGTCAGGGGTCCCTTTACCTTTACCTATTCTGACGGTAGGAAGGACTGTGTCTCATGGTGATGGGCCACAGCTCAGTAGTATACCACATGCTTTGCATGGAAAAGGTCTCAAATGGCATCCTGGGCATCTCTAGGTAGGGTTGCAAAAGACCCCTATCTGAAACCCTAGAGAGCAACTGCTCTGTCAGTGTAAACAGTCCTGAGCTGGAGGGACTCAGTAATACGGATCAAGCCAGGTATAGCCTGAGTGCATTGCTCAGGATGACTCAGCATAACAGCAACCTGAGTCCATGACCTATGAGAGAGCCCAAGCAACTTCAGACTTCATAACCACGTCAGGCTTCGGGGAATCAGTTTCCTCCCCCGTGGCTGTAAATAAGATGAAACAAAAGGAACATCTTACTAGTTAGATTCTTTAATAATCACAGCGAGAGACAAAAGAACACATTTCCTAGAAATGGCGGTGCTCCCAATTAAGGATTACACCCTCTTCCATCACTATTAATCCACGTCCCTCCTACATTTTGTAATCTGAGGTTGTCCCCTCTGTGCTTTCTGTCCTGACATTTTCTGAACTCTTCTTGACCTTGGGGGAGAGCGGAGGAATACTGTCCAGAGATTGAGAATCTGTTAACTCTCTCTCTTCCAGTGCTGCTTCTCCTAGCTGTTCCCCATC
This sequence comes from Podarcis tiliguerta, assembly GCF_965153285.1. Lineage (NCBI taxonomy): Eukaryota > Metazoa > Chordata > Lepidosauria > Squamata > Lacertidae > Podarcis > Podarcis tiliguerta. The sequence continues at coordinate 16,965,443 of NC_139534.1, forward strand.
CAGTATTCCCCAGCTTCTGCCTTCTGAACTATATCCCTCTGCAAACCGCTGTTCCAAATCTATACTGTCCTCCTGCTCCTGGGAAGATTCAGGATCAGGGGGAGGGGGGGGCTTCCACCATTCCTCCTCAGTGCAGCCCTCCTCAGCACGGTCCCTGACAGGTGGACAAGTATCAGCTTACATTTCTGACATGTTCCATAAATGAGCCCCTCAGTCAGAGGCTGCTTGAAGCAGATGGACATACCTCCACGATCTTTGTCCCATCATGTGAGTAGCTTGGTTCCTCTCTGAAGCCACAGTTATGAAGGTAAGTAGGCTATTTTCAGACTTTCTTGGCCAACAAGGGGTCTTATACCGTTGATGTACGCAAGCCTCAACTTTCTAACTACTGCACAAGTTCCAGAAAGCTACTTCACAACCTTGGGTGAGCACAGACTAGTGCGCCTAAAGCACAAAAAGATTAATTTTTAGCAATGCACATTTTAAAAGTCATAAATATGATAAAACGTGTAGAATTAGCATAACCAAGACAAGAAATGCCACATAATTGGCCGCCAGATTTTATCAGTCTTTCGCTCAACGATCCCCATCTTCCATTTGCTTCATTGACTTTTAATAACATTTGCCATTCTTCCCGAAATGAAATCATGTTAGCATGACAAACATTTGAAAAGAAATCTGTTCGCTGAATTATGAGCGTGATTCCTGGGGAGCGTTGCTGCGCTGCTTTCAATAGAGCCTCATTTTTAGCAATGAGGCGGTTGCGGTGATAATTTGAGAAAGTTCCAGTGTTAAATTTGTTGAAATCTTTAGAAGCCAAGAACCAAGTTTCAGGCAAGTACTCTTTCGTGAGAGAACCCCAGCAAAGATTTAACATGAAAAAACATGCAGCAAAGCAAAGTGTGGGAATATAGACTGTTAAACTTTAACATGGGCCATTTCCAGTGAATTCCAAAGTATCCCACTTTAAAATCTCCTCCCAGAGTTTCCTATTTCCCCTAGCATACAGATAGACCACATGTTTGGTAAGTTTTAAAAATGGTTTACTTACAAATTCTCCAAAGGTCAGATTCATGTGCTTTTCCATGCAGCCATCAGAAAAGGTGCACAGGCAGTGAAATGATGCTTGGTTACAAAATGGTAAAAGTTCCTAATAGGAAAGCAATAGTTTCAGACTCCATTCTTGCCTTAAACAGAAGAGGCTGGTTAAAGCCATGAAGCTGGAGAGAGCAGCTCAGGCTCCTCATGCACCATAGTTCACATGTAGTCTGAGGGAACAAAGGTTTGGTTACCTATTTCTTCCCAAGGTGAGGGGAAGTGACAGGCAGGGCAACTTACTCTATGGCATGGGTAGGCAAACTAAGGCCCGGGGGCCGGATCTGGCCCAAGCACCTTCTAAATCCGGCCCGCGGACGGTCTGGGAATCAGCGTGTTGTTACATGAGTAGAATGTGTCTTTTTATTTAAAATGCATCTCTGGGTTATTTGTGGGGCCTGCCTGGTGTTTTTACATGAGTAGAACGTGTGCTTTTATTTAAAATCCATCTCTGGGTTATATGTGGGGCATCGGAATTCGTTCATTTATTTTTTTTCCAAAATATAGTCTGAGGCACAGTGGAGCGGCCCCCTGCTGAAAAAGTTTGCTGACCTCTGCTCTATGGCATAAACCCCTCCATGCTTTAATTACAGTCATACCTCATGTTACGTCCACTTCATGTTACGTTCTTTCAGGTTACGTCCCATGGCGAGCCGGAAGTACCAAAAAGGGTTACTTCCGGGTTTCGCTGCTCGCGCATGCGCAGAAGCGGCGAGTCGCAACCCACACATGCGCAGATGGCGCCACTGCGGGCTACGCTCTTTTCATGTTGCGAACGGGCCTCCGGAGCGGATCCCGTTCGCAAAGGGAGACTCAACTGTAGACTCAAGTATGGTGGTTATATGTGGGTGGTTTAGCCTACAAAATTTCAGGAGGTCTGAAAGGCAAGAAATGCAAAAGAAAGAGAGAAGCAAGAGCAAAGGAAAAAGAGGTGCCATTTCTGGAGGACAAGGAGACACCCCCTCTCTGTGATTCAGGCCGCAGGTTATGTTCAGAAGCACCTCACTCTTCAGTCAACTCACTTGGTAAAGCCCCATATGGGATACACATTTGAAGCACGATTATACCACTGAAAGCAGTTGTGACTTCTCCCAAAGAATCTTGGGAATGATCATTTGTCAAGAGCTCTAAGAGTTGCTAGGAGATGCCTGTTCAAAGAGCTGCAATTTCCAGAGTTCCTTGGGAAAGAAGGACTGACTGTTCAACCACTCTGGGAACTCTAGCTCTGTGAGGGTCTCCTAAGAACTCTCAGCCCCCTTCACAAATGACGGTTCCCAGAATTCATTGGGGGAAGCCATGACTGTTTAAAGTGGTATGATAGTGCTTTAAACGTATTCTGCCGATGGGATCTCAGATTCGAATCCGCCATGTAAGGGAGCCACTTTAAACTAAAATGTACTAATTTGATAACTGTATAATTTGGGAATTAATTGTTATTGTTATAATTTAGCTATTATTTGGGGTATATTGGAAAACTAATTTTAAAAAATGCTTCTGACCTTTACACACACAAACCCACAGCCTAATACGCCCACCGCACTGCAAGCTCATGGATTTAGGAGAGAAGTATAGATTATTTTACAAAAGAGCCCTAGGCCTACGTATAGTAAAATAATTAAGAGACTGTTCACTTTTTAACGAGGCCGCTGTGCTAATGTATTTTCCCATTAGCTCCTCCTCTCTCTCTGTGATGGCCTGGGACTCGGGCTCAGACTTGGAACCAGAGGAGTCTCAGTCTGCACCAGATCCTTTGCCTCAGGCATCATCTGAACCAAGTCTGGGGCCTGATCCTGAAGAGTCCCAGTCTGCACAGGTTCCCCTGCAACAAACACCAGCTGGGCCGAGTCAGAGGCCTTAGCCTGCCCTGGCTCCAGATGCGCAGATTACCTCGTTGCCTTCAGCTGGGTCATCACTTACAGCTGCTCCACTACCAGTTGGGTCAGGGGAGGCTGAGGTGGCCCCTGTGTCTAATAACCCACCGATGTCTCCCGAGCTGCAGAGACTAAGGTCTGAGAAGGAAAGACCTGAGTACTCGCAGGAGGAGTGCTCGCCTTTGGGCGAAACGGGGAGGTGAGTTGCCGAGGGTTCAGGACCGGCGGCTACCCCGACAAAGATAAAAGGCTGTCGGACCCCGCCCCAGGTTTGCTGGAGCAACATTGCTGTATGCTAGATCCTGCCTGAGATCCTGTACCTGCCCTTGCTGGTTCCCTGCCTCGTGTCCTGCCTTGGTCAGGTTGGACTGACTCCCCGCAGAACCTCCGGATTCAGGACCGGTCCTGGACCGCGTTTCACAGGTTACTCCGGGGCCCAGCACACTCTCTCTCCCCATTGATCCAGTGGTAGAGGAAGGGGGTGCAGTGGGGGGCAGTCTGCCCCAGGTGTCATCCCAGCTGGCTTGGCCACTTACGCTGTAGTAGAGTAAATAACTGTTTATATCCATGACAGACTTGCAGTCGAACATAATTAACATCAGTCCAAAACACTTACTAGTAAAAAAAAATAATGCTTGCACCGTATGAACTGCATTCTCGACAGTAACTGAAGTAGGTTTATCTTTTCCTCTAAATGAAAACTTACTGGCTGGGGAGAAGGAGGGGAGGGGGGAGAACTTCCCGTAATTATTTACAACTGCGGCATCATTAAATAATTAGGCAATCCATAATAAATGTGCTGCTTTGATACCTTTTTTATTACAGGAGGGAAAGCCAAGGGAATGCATATTCAGCCTCAGCTTAGCTCCAAGAAATAGTAAAAGGCTTTCCAAAGCATGTGAAACTGCTCTGTCTTTTTATTTAGCCTTTCAGGGCACTTAGCATTTTTCCTTGAGCTTTCATTGGTTCAGCGTTCCCCTTACGCGCACATTCCTGCTTTTGTGTGCTTTATGGAATTATGCAGTCAGAGGGTGTTCTAAGTAGTAAATGAGCATTCGCACCTCTAAATGCATGGCAGTATAGCTCATTCATTAGCACAGTTACTGACCTTGCTATAATTAAATGAATGGCACATTTAATCTAATATGCTCCAAACAGCAATATATAGGGGGATGCACCCGGCGGTGTTACGACATCCATTTGGCTGGAATAAACAAACGCCGAACAACGGACTCAACAGCCTGATTCAAGCATAATTCTCTCAATGTGGTTTCTGAATCACAGGAAGCGTCTACATGCACTCAGCCAAGTCCCCAATGCATGGGCAGTGTGAAGGCAGGTGCAACTTGATGGAGCGTCTCCACCCCCATCATTCAGCCTGGATACTGAGGTCCGGCTTCAAGAGTCTTCTGGCAGTTCCCTCACTCCGAGAAGTGAAGTTACAGGGAACCAAGCAGAAGGCCTTCTTAACAGTGGTGCCCAGCCTGTGGAACGCCCTCCCATTACATGTCAAGGAGAAAAAGAACTACACAACCTTTAGAAGACATCTGAAGGCAGCCCTGTATTGGGACGTTTTTAATGTTTGATGTTTTGTTATGTTTTTATAAGTGTTGGAAGCCGCCCAGAGTGACTGGGGCAACCTAGCCAGATGAGTGGGGGTAGGGGTATTATTATTATTACCATATTTTTTGCTCTATAAGACTCACTTTTTCCCTCCTAAAAAGTAAGAGGAAATGTGTGTGTGTCTTATGGAGCGAATGCAGGCTGCGCAGCTATCCCAGAAGCCAGAACAGCAAGAGGGATTGCTGCTTCTGCTGCGCAGCGATCCCTCTTGCTGTTCTGGCTTCTGAGATTCAGAATATTTTTTTTCTTGTTTTCCTCCTCCAAAAACTAGGTGCGTCTTGTTGTCTGGTGCGTCTTATAGAGCGAAAAATACGGTATTATTATTATTATTATTATTATTATTATTATTATTATTTAAAAGGTATAATGGTAAAGGACCCTGGACGGTTAAATCCAATCAAAGGTGACTATGGGGTTGCGGCACTCATCTCGCTCGCTTGCAGGCTGAGGGAGCTGGCATTTGTCCACAGACAGCTTTCCTGGGTCATGTTCCCAGCATGACTAAACTGCTTCTGGCGCAACAGAACACCATGACGGAAACCAGAGCGCACGGAAATGCTGTTTACCTTCCCGCTGCAGCGGTGCCTGTTCATCTACTTAGACTGGCGTGCTTTCGAACTGCTAGGTTGGCAGGAGCTGGGACCCAGCAACGGGAGCTCACCCCGTCGCAGGGATTCGAACCGCCAGCCTTCTGATTGGCAAGCCCAAGAGGCTCTGTGGTTTAGACCACAGTGCCACCCGTGAGAGCCAGTGTGGTGTAGTGGTTAAGAGCGGTAGTCTCGTAATCTGGGGAACCGGGTTCATGTCTCCGCTCCTCCACATGCAGCTGCTGGGTGACCTTGGGCTAGTCACACTTCTTTGAAGTCTCTCAGCCCCACTCACTTCACAGAGTGTTTGTTGTGGGGGAGGAAGGGAAAGGAGAATGTTAGCCGCTTTGAGATTCCTTCGGGTAGTGATAAAGTGGGATATCAAATCCAAACTCTTCTTCTTCTTCGTGTGCCTAATAATAATGGACACAATGGTGCACATTACCTTGCATGCGTAAGGTAGCTCGTGTGGCGCTGGGATGAAAGCACCTCAGCTTCCACGATGAGAGCTGCAATTTCACCTGGCATCTTACCGGCTGGGGCCAACACAGCTTTTTTAAACATCATGGTATGTTGGCAAACCGTGTTGTTTGGCTGGCAATACACCAAGATGTTGAAAACCCAACATCAGCCAGCCCTAGTGGATAACCCTGGTGTGGAATCTGGCAAAGGGTTTGCAGAATGTGGAGAAATATTGCAGTACTATTTACCAGTCAGAAGAAGGCAGATCTCTGGATGATCAGCAATAGGTTTGGAGTGAATTTTTTAAGCCCAATTGTTTAATTGAAATATTGTAGTTTTTTCAATTGTGTGCTTACTTATTGGCATTATCCTTCTTTGTAATTATTACTCCACAGGTTATTTTAATTGCTATTTACACCGTTGGTTCATCTGACAGGTTTCCAGCTGCAATGGTGGGTTTCACACAATTGTGTGGGGGAAACGGCATACAAATAAACAAACACATTAATGGCTAATAATAATAATAATAATAATAATAATAAATTTTATTTATATCCCGCACTCCCCAGCCGAAGCCGGGCTCAGGGCGGCTAACAACAATTAAATAATCAAACAATCAAATAATCAGCAAGAAAGCAACTTTCCACATCTAAATTAGGCAGCAGAAAAGAGGAAAGGAGTGGGCTTTTTCTGCTGAAGGACACTTCAGTTTTGGTGCTGAAAACAAACCCCTTAGGTTGAGGATGTGCTCAAGTCTAACTATGTATTTTGCACCGGGTTCTAGTTGGTAGATTCTGGGGTACTAGGGGGGGAAAGACACAAACTAGATCTGACAAACCTGGGTTCTTGTGCTTTGTCTGTTGTGTGTGGATTAGCAGGAAAAATGGAGAATTTATAGGAGGCATGTAGACAGTTTGTGATACATCCAGCAGATGGCAGTCACAGAGCCAACATCTGTCTTTCGCTTTGAGAAGGCGTTGAGAATGTTGCTATGAATCTCTAGGTATCTTGGTCCGGAGGTGTCCTCGGAGAAGGAGACAGGGTTAATAAAAGTTGTGGCCAATTTGAACCCATCATTTGGGGTAAAAGGGTAGGCACCACAGACAGGGTTTAGCGCGTGTGCCCGCAATTGTAGTTCTGTAAGGGGGCGCGGGTGGCGCTGTGGGTTGAACCGCAGAGCCTAGGACTTGCCGATCAGAAGGTTGGCGGTTCGAATCCCTGTGACGGGGTGAGCTCCCGTTGCTCGGTCCCAGCTCCTGCCAACCTAGCAGTTCAAAAGCACGTCAAAGTGCAAGTAGATAAATAGGTACCGCTCCGGCGGGAAGGTAAACAGCGTTTCCGTGTGCTGCTCTGGTTCGCCAGAAGCAGCTTAGTCATGCTGGCCGCATGACCTGGAAGCTGTACGCCAATAAAGCAAGATGAGCGCCGCAACCCCAGAGTCGGTCATGACTGGACCTAATGGTCAGGGGTCCCTTTACCTTTACCTAAAGGGTAAACTGCAGTTCCCAGGATTTGGGATGGGCACTTTAAATGTAAGCAAGGCTTCAGCAGGAGGGGGAGGCTTCCTGTTTCACCTCAGGCGGCAGAATGAGACGGGTCAGCCCTGGTGAGCTGTGATGCCGCATTTCAAATGATCTCAGCTAGTTCTTCCAAGATTAAGAAAACGAAGCATTAGTTATCTTTTCATCCAGTGATGAGGATACAGTTGTTCTTAAGAGACATGTGACCCTTCAGTTTAATGTCTTTTGTTTCTGCCTTTCTTCTCAAAGCGAAGAATTTGAAAGGAGATTCAGTTCTAAGAATAATCAGAAGTGGGCTCTGTAAGAAGGCTGGCGTACTACTTCCATAGATAACTCCCATGTAGCCTTTCAAGTCACAGAAGAAGAAAAAGGAGTAATAGTTTTTAATTTGCAAAAGGGGGGGGGGGGGGTTGGAGAAAACCAGCAAGGCCAAAAACAGGAGAATGAATTGGCTGGAAACAAATGCTCATTACTGACAAGGGGAACTCTCAGCTCCTACTGTAATTCTGAGGAACTATTTTGAGGAACTGTTCAGTTCCTAGTAAGGCTGAACTATTCTTTCAATGAAGCAAAATGTTTTCTTGCAGATTAGGAGGGAGTGAAATAGATAGAACCACAATTCTGTGCATGTCTCCTCCAAAGTAAGTCCTGTTCAGTTCCCTAGGGCTTACTCTCATGTAAGTGGGTACAGGATTGCAGCCCTTATTGTTTTTAGATAACCGTTCTCAGAGGTCAGGATCCGTGGCTCTCCCTACTACCCCAGTGTTATAAGGGGGGGGGGGGACTGCTCCTTTTCTCTTATGGCGTATCCAAGAGCCAGTATAGAGTCCTTAAGTAGGTTCCTTATCGGTAGGAGAAAATAACAGAGGCCAACCAGAGTATATTGAGAAGCAAAGAGGCTAGTAAGCCTGATCTTTATTAAACTGTTGCAACAGGGTGCCCACACACCACATCCAGGAGGGAGGAGAGAACCCAGAACAATGGTGCGCATTTCGAAATTGCCCACCCTGTAGCCCAAGATCCCCACCCCCTAAAAAGCACACATACATCATGGAAGAAGGCGGTCTACAGCAAAAAATCCTGTCTGCCAGGATACCTAATAATGGTCACTGATTGCATTACCTGGGCAGCCTGGTCATTCTTTTGTTATGGTTAATGGTTTAGTTCCTGAATCCAGGTCACAGGTTCACCCTATTCATACACAAATATGCCCTTAAGACAGGATTTGTAAGCAAAAGACAATGAGGAGGCTTTCCCATTTCCTTTCTCCTGGCAGAGAAATATTTGAGGTCAATTTGGAAGAGTCAAAATGGCTTCAGGATTGCTCTCCTGAACTATTTCAGACACGTGGTTTACGTTAAGTTGTGGGTGAACATATCAGACGACACAACGATTCTTCAAACAGCTCTTGTTTAGTCACAGGCCAGAACAGAACTGAACTGAAGGGTTCAGCCAGCCTGCTTATATAGAGCTCCACTACAATGCAACAGTAACCACTTTCTGTAACTATCCAATCACTGAACATCACTTTCAATCCCTTATTTGCATATGTGGACCTGAGTGAAAACTATCTACAGTATCCCCCTGCTGGCCCAGGGTGAGAACTTCAGTACATAACAATTTATATACTTATGCATGTGTTTGCCTTGTACTTTTATGAACATTTAATTTATATTTGAGACCTTAGGATTCTTATAACACTAGTGAGACTTAAGAACGTTGTATTTTTTAAAAAAATGATATTTATTAAGAGTTTAATAGCTACAAAAAGAAAAAGAAAAAAGAAAAAGAGACAAAGCAACAGTGAAAATTTAACAAACAGTACAACAAAAATAGATAGAAAAAACAATACCACAAAAAACCAAGAAAAAAAATTAAAACATTTAAGAAAAAAAAAACACATCCAAGTTTCAATTCATTATCTTTCATATGCTTATTTCCTCGACTTCCTCGCACCTCCCTTTTTTGTATTCTAGTTCAAAAGCTAATTCAACAACTCCTTTCCCTCTTTCTCAATTTTTGTTCTGTAATTTATCCTAACAGAGACTTAAGAACGTTGTAAACCTGATCATCTCCTGCAGTTTGGTGGGATGATGTTTACCGCCTGCTTGCTAAAAAGCACCCTTTTATTTTTCCCTTTTAACTTCACTTGCAATTGGATTCATGAGGCTACAGCATGGACTGATTTCAAAATATATATAATTCCAAGGTGAGGGCGAGGGGGAGTCGGTCCCTGTCCTTTGCTTAAGGCTTTAAAAACCTTTCCCTAGATGAAATGGTCTGCTTCTTTCGTTTTGCGGATCAAAGGGAACCAGGAGGTTAAAGAAATATACAGGTTTGCAAAAGCGGACGAGAGATATGTGTCAAAGCCAGTGCACAGCACAGATATTTCAGCAGGTGTTGGTTTTCTGCACTTTCCTGGCCTGCGATTTAAGAAAAATGGCTCAGCTGTAATGGAACCTAATGTTGTCGTGCTGGGCTTTGCTTTCATCTTGAAAACCACAGGATTCATTCATGTTTTATAATATGCTGTACTAGAAGATCCATTCTAACGCAGTATTATGCATATGAACAGGGTCTGAGTGTATGCAGGGAAGCTCAGTTATCGTCTTCTAAGGAACAAATTCCTAGGCCTTATGTCTGCTAAGATGTACTTAGGAACCTAAGGAAGCAGGAATTGGAGGTCCTACATACAGTATTTTTCGCTCTATAAGACGCAACAGACCACAAGACGCACCTAGTTTTTGGAGGAGGAAAACAAGAAAAAAAATATTCAGAATCTCAGAAGCCAGAACAGCAAGAGGGGTCGCTGCACAGTGAAAGCAGCAATCCCTCTTGCTGTTCTGGCTTCTGGGATAGCTGCGCAGCCTGAATTCACTCCATAAGACGCACACACATTTCCCCTTACTTTTTAGGAGGGAAAAAGTGAGTCTTATAGAGCAAAAAATACGGTAATCCCATCTCATGGATCTAGTTAGGTTGGCCAGGCCTTGTCCCACCAAGCCATTCTGAGCTGTCCTCAGCCATCTGTTCCAGACTGGCTGTCATATATGACATCCAGCACTAGAAAGTTGAAACTGTGGCTTAAAACTTTGAAATGCAGCTAATGGAAAACTCCTGAGCCAGTCCTACCTTTGCACAGTGACAGAAAGAGATTCCAGATTCAAGAAGTGCTGACTTTCGGCTGCAAAGAAAGAATCAGGAGCACACTTCAGTGTACTCTCTCTTATTCTGAAATCATTTTTTATTTGATTTTACAAATATAAGTTAATAACAATACTAAATGCATATTTACTGTATACCTGAAGGAACGTCTCCACCCCCATCGTTCAGCCCAGACACTGAGAGGTCCAGCTCCAAGGGCCTTCTGGGGGTTTCCTTACTGCGAGAAGTGAGGTTACAGGGAACCAGGCAGAGGGCCTTCTCGGTAGTGGCGCCCACCCATCAGATGTCAAGGAGATGAACAACTATCTGACTTTTAGAAGGCGGCCCTGTTTAGGGAAGTTTGATGCTGTATTGTGTTTTTAATATTCAGTTGGAAGCCGCCCAGAGTGGCTGGGGAAACCCAGCCAGATGGTTGGGGTATAAATATATTAAGGGAAAGGGAAAGGGAAAGGTACCCCTGACCATTAGGTCCAGTCGTGACCGACTCGGGGGTTGCGGCGCTCATCTCGCTTTATTGGCCGAGGGAGCCGGCGTACAGCTTCCGGGTCATGTGGCCAGCATGACTAAGCCACTTCTGGCGAACCAGAGCAACGCACAGAAACGCCGTTTACCTTCCCGCCGGAGTGGTACCTATTTATCTACTTGCACTTTGACGTGCTTTTAAACTGCTAGGTGGGCAGGAGCTGGGACCGAGCAGCGGGCGCTCACCCCGTCGCGGGGATTCGAACCACTGACCTTCTGATCGGCAAGTCCTAGGTTCTGTGGTTTAACCCACAGCGCCACCCATGTCCCTATAAATATATTATTATTATTATTATTATTATTATTATTATTATTATTTATATGGAGATTTCTCTGAATCTTGAGACTTCCCTCCATCCCCTCCATGGGTCTTATTGCCAACATTTTCAACTACATATTATTCCATAATCTATATTTTGTATCCATCCATAGTGTTTGTCATGTTAAAAGTGAGATTAAAATCCTGATAATGTTTTCATCTGCTTGCAGTGATCTCCTAAATGAATTATAATTTTTCCCCATTCTTTTTTAAAGTTTTTGTCCTCTTGGTTCCTGAGCTTTCCAGTCAGCTTTGCCATTTCGGCGTAGTTCATCAGCTTAGTTTGCCATTCCGTTCCGGTAGTAACTCTTTCTTCTTTCCATCTCTGAGCTAGTAGCATCCCGCTTTGGTGTACTCTCAACTCTGCCTTTTGTGTCGCCAGCTTGACTTAAAGCTGGGGTGTAAAGGATCTTCCTTTGCTGCTTTGCAGGAATGTAAAGAGCATCCTTTTGCAGCTGTGACCTGCATTTAAGCCCCACCTGCAAATGCTGATTCTTCCCTTGTAGAAAAACTTGAATTCAAAGTAGATTCTTCCTTTGCAGCCATCGTTTGAAGTGTGAGTCACCTGACAGCAGATGATGTCAGTTTTCTACACTTGACATCGTTATTTTTTGATTGGAAGGTAACACTCCTGACCATCTGTCCAAGTGGCCCACCATGAATTCTGGGACTTACTGCTTGAAAAAGGATTTCGACTTTGAGCTATGCCCTACCTCAGCTTAAGCACATTCCTTAAATCATATTCATTTAATAAAAGAAAACCAGCCGTTATTAAGGGTCCTCTTCATTTTGCTTTCTTTTCCAGCTTTAATGTTCCACAAATTTCCTCCTCCACCCTCCTTTTTGGGGGGAGGGGTGGATACAAAAACAAACAAGTTCAACCACTGTACCAATTTCCAGGACAACATGAAAGACCTGTACAAAATATTGAACAGGGATGAGATTCCTCATAGTACAAGGCCGGCTCATTAAAAGTGACAGCTTCTGAAAAGGGTGAAGCTCTTTCATCTCGGCAGACAGGACCAATTATTAGCGAGCAGCTCTATGCATTAAAACTTTGCCTTCTGCCTGGAAATAAAAGAGGAGAGCAAGGTTCTCTGGCCTCGTAGCCAACAACCCAACCACAAACTGCAACTGGGGCAATTTTGATAAGAGCAACTTGCAGAACTTGGATCAAGTCATCACCCACCCCCAATTCCCTCACTGCCACTACCAATGACAGTCAAGAGGCGCTGCTGGGCTTTAAAGAAACGCTTTGCCGAGCTTGCATTGTCACCTGCATGGTTTTTCAGCCTGCAGTCTGAGGCGTTAACTCGAGACGAGGAGCTGTGCGTAGACCTAGGCGCATTATTCAAAGCCTTTGAAAAAGTTTCCCTGAAATATACTCAGAGTCGAGAGTGGATTTCATGCTCTTTATTCAGGTCATAGTAGTGAGGAGGAATGAAAGTCCCCTCAAAGTATCTGCTTTATATACATTATTTACACAATGGGCTGCACGTGATTGGCTAATTGCGGAATTCTCCTGTAGGCCAATCAGGTTGTGGATTCACTTCCATCTGGAGCTGGATTGGGTGGCTCCTGCAGACCAATCATACTGCTGCATTGTTCTAGGACCAATCAGACTGCTGCATTCTGAATCCTATTGTTCTAGGACCAATCAGACTGCTGCATTTTGGATCCTATTGTTCTAGGACCAATCAGACTGCTGCATTTTGGATCCTATTCAACTCAGTACATAACATTCCCCTTAACAAATTTAGGGCCATTGCACTTCTGAAGCAAACTAACCTTGGCAAAGTGTCTCCGCAAATTGTATGCTTGTACAGAGGTGGGCAAGTTAAACCCGCTCTGTTGATGGAGAGATGGGAATTTGCATTAGTCGTGCCTTCAGCTCTTCCGTTACATTAGCTGAGTTGCCTGCCTTGTGCTTAGCAGAAGCTCACCACGCCAGGAAACATAATTTCCCTTGAATGCGCCCACACACCGACCGCTGAACTTTTGGTGTTAGGTAATCAATACTGAGAACCATTCCTTTTAAAATGTGCACTCGTTCTGGAGAGTAGGTTCAATCAGATTATGAATCCGTTTTGAACCTCGTGAACCCACTGCATTTCAGTACGTTGTCACGAGGAATTCTTCCTTGCATAAGGAGGGCTTTGAACTTCGAAAGAGTACAGCACAAAGGAACACATTCCTTCGAAACACGGCACAAATTGTCCTGTGTAGCATTTTGCATCAATTACAGATATAAAAGTACCTATGCTAAACTTGTAGTGGCAGGAGGAGGAGGAGGAGAAGAAGAAGAGGAGGAGGAAAATGAAGAAGAATTAAAAGCAACTTTGTTGTTGTTTAGTCGTTTAGTCGTGTCCAATTCTTCGTGACCCCAAGGACCAGAGCACACCAGGCACTCCTGTCTTCCACTGCCTCCCGCAGTTTGGTCAAACCCATGCTGGTAGCTTCGAGAACACCGTCCAACCATCTCGTCCTCTGTCGTCCACTTCCCCTTGTGTCCTCCATCTTTCCCAACATCAGGGTCTTTTCCAGGGAGTCTTCTCTTCTCAAGAGGTGGCCAAAGTATTGGAGCCTCAGCTTCAGGATTTGTCCTTCCAGTGAGCACTCAGGGTTGATTTCCTTCAGAATGGATAGGTCTGATCTTCTTGCAGTCCATGGGACTCTCAAGAGTCTCCTCCAGCACCAGAATTCAAAAGCATCAATGATTCAAAAGTAACTTAGAATCATATAATTGTAGAGTTCAAAGGCATCCCAGGAGTCATCTAGTCCAACCCCTGAATAGCTTCGTCAGTAGACTCTTAATCTCAGGGTTGTGGGTTCAAGTCCCATGTTGGGTGAAAGATTCCTGCATTGCAGGGCATTGGACTAGATGACCCTCATGGTTCCTCCCAATTCAACAATTCTATGAAATCTAGTCACTTTTTAAAGAAAAGTAACTCAAAGCAACTTAACCACAAAGTAATAACACATACCTCCTGCCAACCTAGCAGTTCGAAAGCATGTCAAAGTGCAAGTAGATAAATAGGTACCACTCCAGCGGGAAGGTAAATGGTGTTTCTGTGTGCTGCTCTGGTTCGCCAGAAGTGGCTTAGTCATGCTGGCCACATGACCCGGAAGCTGTACGCCAGCTCCCTCGGCCAGTAATGCGAGATGAGCACCGCAACCCCAGAGTCGGCCACGACTGGACCTAATGGTCAGGGGTCTCTTTACCTTTAATAACACATACATTGAAAGCAGAAGAAAAGAAAACAGAAAAAACAACTCATTCACATTTTTAAAAGGCAGGACTAAAACATCCCACTTGTTGAGGGAGGCAGCAGATAATTAAAAACCAAAGGCCTGGCGGAAGAGAAATGTTTTTGCTTGCTGCCTAAAGACATGCAATGATGGCGCCAGGTGAGCCACTGCTGAAAAGCTCCATTCTTGTGTTGCCTCCTTCTGGGGCCCCTGTGGAACTGGCACATGGAGAAGGGCCTCCGATGATGGTTGGAGGGCCCAGGTTGGTTCCTATAGACAGAGGTGATCCTTAATTTTATTTAAAGTGCAGGGATACTGAGTTATGTACTGGCTGTGTAATAGGTCCAGTAACAGAGATGGTGTGCCTCTGAATACCAATTGGTGGGAATCACAGGTTGCACATGTAAATCTTCCCTGGGTCCAGATAGGTAGGTCTCAGGCCGCACTATGCCTCTCCAAGGGAGGGGAGGAGCCCAATGAGAACTGAGTAGCCTCAGGATGTTAAGTGTCAGCTGAGGGTGGAGAATGTGGAATGCCATGCTTTGAGGGAATATCTGGCTGGAGATGGAGATGGAATGCGGGTGGCGCTGTGGGTTAAACCACAGAGCCTAGGACTTGCCGATCA
This sequence comes from Podarcis tiliguerta, assembly GCF_965153285.1. Lineage (NCBI taxonomy): Eukaryota > Metazoa > Chordata > Lepidosauria > Squamata > Lacertidae > Podarcis > Podarcis tiliguerta. The sequence goes on from NC_139534.1 coordinate 16,980,481, forward strand.
GAAGGTTGGCGGTTCGAATCCCCGCAACGGGATGAGCTCCCGTTGCTCGGTCCCTGCTCCTGCCAACCTAGCAGTTTGAAGTATGTCAAAGTGCAAGTAGATAAATAGGTACCGCTCCGGCGTTTCCATGTGCTGCTCTGGTTTGCCAGAAGCGGCTTAGTCATGCTGGCCACATGACTCGGAAGCTGTACGTCGGCTCCCTTGGCCAATAAAGCAAGATGAGAGCCGCAACCCCAGAGTCGGTCACGACTGGACCTAATGGTCAGGGGTCCCTTTACCTTTACCTTTACCTGGCTGGAGAACGCTGACCAGGAGTCTTCCCAGTAGGAGGGAGGACACACACACACACACACACACACACACACACACACGTGTTTGTGTGTGATTTTCTCGGTTTACAAAAGTACGTGCCTTGTCTCTTTTTTTCAGGTTTTACAGTCCTCCTTACAAATCAGTTCCAATAATAATAATATAATAATAATTTATTATATATACCCCGCTCATCTGGCTAAGTTTCCCCAGCCACTCTGGGCAGCTTCCTTGTTGTGAGACCTTAGTGTTGAGTACAGTGGTACCTCAGGTTAAGAACTTAATTCGTTCTGGAGGTCTGTTCTTAACCTGAAACTGTTCTTAACCTGAAGCACCACTTTAGCTAATGGGGCCTCCTGCTGCCGCCTTACATTTTCTGTTCTCATCCTGAAGCAAAGTTCTTAACCCAAGATACTATTTCTGGGTTAGCGGATTCTGTAACCTGAAGTGTCTGTAACCCAAGGTACCACTGTACAGTATAAGGTTGGGGGGGAAGAGGAGGGAAGAGGAGGGGGGGAGGCTTATATTATTTTGTATAGTGTACATGTGGGGTTTTGTGCCAGTGTCAACTGGGTAGGTCCTCTTTCTATGTGTTTATTACATTTCCTTGGTTGTGGGGGGTATTGGGGGGCAGGGTGTGTCTGGTTGTCTGTGGTTGGCCGCAATGGGGTTTGTTTGCATTTGTGAGAGGGGGAGGCCTATTTGAGTCAGGTAAACCAGATTGATTCTCATGCTGTCGGTGGATTCTTGTTGTCGTCATGTTGGGCTGCGTATGTAATAAAGGGGAGCCATACTGGGGTGAAGGCGGGGAGGAGACGCATTTTGTTGCAGTTCCCTGTTGTCCCTCTCCGCAAAGGAAAACGGAGACGAAAACAGGCTTGCCAAAACAGATACCTAGTGAACGGGGACAAGTCGGGCACACGCAACATCTTTCTTCCTTGTATATTGCAAAGGTTTTATAAAGCACCTTTCACGCTCAAGGTGTTTCCAAATGCTTTACTGGGTAATGAGTTAGGGACTGGCGTTCCGGCGGCTGCTAGCTCATTCCGCATGAAATAGTGCGCACACAGCCTTGCACAGTAAACCTGCCTTTGCTGTGAAGAGATATTGCTTTGAAGAGCTTGTTCATTTCCCTTTCTTCCGAATAAGTGCTGAAGGATTTTATTGGCGGTAGACGGCTCAGCTCAGCCTGCCTGCGAGCACATCTGCCCACACCTATATCTCTTAAATGACTGCTGTGCTGGAGCTGGAAATGGTGCAGGAATCGTGAAATATGCAAGCAGGGATCAAGCCTGGTTTTTGTTCTGTTTTTTGCAGGTGCTGTGAAACTAAATCTGTGCCCGCACTGGCAGGATATCTCTCCCCCCCCCCCCTTTCTCATTTTTGCTTTTCTTTTCTCCTTGCAACTGTTCTTCCAAGATATCCACCACGCCTGGCTTTTTGGTGCATTCATAGTTCATGCATGAAAAGATCAGCAAAGAAATGTCCCTCTGAGGGCGATACAGCACTCTGCCTGAAATCGAAGCTGGGAAGGGTGGGGTGGCAAAAAGGTAAAGGACCCCTGGACGGTTAGGTCCAGTCAAAGGCAACTGTACTGGGTGACTGTTGTTTTTGTTTAGTCGTTTAGTCGTGTCTGACTCTTCGTGACCCCACGGACCAGAGCACGCCAGGCACTCCTGTCTTCCACTGCCTCCCGCAGTTTGGTCAAACTCATGCTGGTAGCTTCGATAACACTGTCCAACCATCTTGTCCTCTGTCGTCCCCTTCTCCTTGTGCCCTCCATCTTTCCCAACATCAGGGTCTTTTCCAGGGAGTCTTCTCTTCTCATGAGGTGGCCAAAGTATTGGAGCCTCAGCTTCAGGATCTGTCCTTCCAGTGAGCACTCGGGGATGATTTCCTTCAGAATGGAGAGGTTTGATCTTCTTGCAGTCCATGGGACTCTCAAGAGTCTCCTCCAGCACCATAATTCAAAAGCATCAATTCTTTGGCGATCAGCCTTCTTCATGGTCCAGCTCTCACTTCCATACATCACTACTGGCTGGGTGACTGAGGAGTTAACAACTATAGGAGGGAAAACTCTGGTGCATTGTCTGATGGATTAAACGGCTGACTGTTGCTAGAATCTCCAGGGCTCAATGGTGACTGTGTGCACATTTTATAGAAGAACGGAGGCCTTCTTTGGACAATGTGCTGGGCCCGGGGGTAACCCGAGTAATGCGGTCCAGGTCCAGTCCTGAATCCAAGGGACATGAACACCCAACTGGGTGACAGAGGCAGACACAGCCCATGGTGTGCTACTGCAGCACATCAAACACAGCACATAGTAAGTTTCCTGTTTCTCCTCCCGCTTGCCAGACCGAGATTCCACCGCCGGCAGGAGCAAAAATATGGGTTTTGCATTTTCAAAACTGGCTTCAAGAATCACCGAGTCTACAGCAGGAGCTGTCTTTCAAATCTCTGTTGACTTTCTCCGCTGATCAGTTTAAAGCCTCAGAAGTCTGCAGTGTCTGGATTCATTAGATAAGGGAAAGGGGCCGTCTAAACCATGGCAAATCTGAGTTGCTACAAAGGTTTGCTGTTGCAAATTAATTTTCAGGAAAACCCCCGCTTAAGTGCCACTGTCAGGGTGTGGGTGTGCTCTTGGCTATTACACAAAGCTCTTGAAACAGTTGTTTAAGTCAGTGCGTCAAAAAGGCTGTGTTTAAAAAATAGCTTCGCCTGAGAATTCAGTCGTGCCCTTAGTTTTCCAGCAGTGCTGGTGGGTGTTTTTCTTTTCTGGGGGCAGCCGGGGTTGAGCAGATGTATGCACATAAAAAGTTTGTTTTGCCCCCACCCCCAACACAAACCAATATTTATTTATTTAAAAAAAAACACCTTCCCTTAACGATGCCAGTTTCTGTTTGTGTAGTGACAGTCTTATCCGGGTACATCCTTTGGGCGTGTTGACATTGCTCTAGATAGCTAAGAAGCATAATTAAAATTTCAGTGTAGTACATAGTCCAAGGGATAAAATCACAGCGCAGACCTTGGCAATACTTTTTTGCAATCTGGGCAAATGGGGAGGACAACAGAAAGCAGAAAGACAGGGCTCAGTCTCACATCAGGAGTGCCAGCAAAGGGGTCTCTAAAGACCCCAGACAGAGGCTGCATTCCCACGTAAGTTTATTGTAAAATAATATATGTTTAATGTGCATGAAATGTTATGTGGAGGTTTGCATTTGCAGAATGTCTGCTTTGCAAAGAACAGCAACAAGTGCAAAAGGTTGTGCAGCAAAAAAGAAGGTGGAGTCTTAGTTTCCATGTTACATCGTTGATGACTCATCCCTGGGAGTCTGGGTCTCTCTCAGAAGCTGCCTGAGTATTGAAGAAGTACCGTATTGGCCCGAGGATAAGCCACACCCAAATATAAGCCGCTCCCTTAAAATTCCACAGGCACTCACACCCGTAAATGGCAAGAAAATCCTACGAGTAATAGAGAGGAGCCGCAAGGGGGTCAAACACCTGTTCGTAGCACCATAAATGCAAATTTAAAAAAAGCAACACTGCACTGTAAAATACGGGGAAAGCAATGAATGACATTAGAATTAATTGCACAACAGTCTCAAGCTCGCAGATCAGCAATAAAGCATTTTATTGTTCCATTTTACCCTATGACTGTTTCAGCAGTGATATCATAAAAGCCAATTTTTGTAAGGTCACGAATTTAAGCCGCACTTCAACTTGTCACAGTCAGAATGTGGGGGGGGGGGCTTATATTCGGGTCAATACGGTAACTTGCTTTATCTGACTCTCTCTGGGACCAGAGAGAGCATAGTTCCTGAACTATATTAATAAAACAAATAAACTTAAATAAAACCAGACTGCATTGCTAGTTGCTTAAGATCAGTGTGTTGAGCTGTATTTACAATGGGGTTTTTTGTAACTAGTTTAAAGGCGGTTTGCAGTAAAACTTTGGAATGCTTTTCTTGGTGTGTAGAGGTTATTGATTTATACTCGGCGCAAAGTCCAGATCAAGGAATTCCACTCCCATAACTTCAACATTTATTGTGTTAGTTTAACTGATGTCAAGGCGGTACAATTTGTTCTGTCCCATTTTCGATCACTCCTTTCACACTGCCCAAGCCACGTATTGACTACGTGACAGTAAATGTTAATCACACACATTGTTCCTCACACTCTGTCTACATTCTGCCAGTGGCGTAGCGTGGGTTGTCAGCACCCGGGGCAAGGCAAGTAATTTGCGCCCCCTAACCCGGGGCAAGGCAAGTAATTTGCGCCCCCCCCCCGCTGCACTCTCCCTCCCCCAGATAGTCCCTCTCTCTCTCTCCGCACCGCACGCCTGGCACCCTCCCCTCCACAGTGGGCGGCGACCCAGCAGCTTGGATCGGATTCGCACAGCCAGCACTGCAGTGAGAGAGAGTGAGTGAGCCAGGTAGGGACAGAGAGTTGCGAGTGCGAGCGTCCCCCCCCCCCCCGATGTTGCGCCCGGTGCGGCCGGCCCCCCCCCCTGCACCCCCCACGCTACGCCACTGCATTCTGCCATTCTTCCAGGTTTTCCCTTTTCTGTGCTGAAACATCAGCATGCTTTCTTGCCGGGCAAAAGAAGAAGCATGAGCCTTGAAATGGGCAGGGGATGCAGCACATGTCAGCGTGCCGTTTCACAGCTCATCGCATGAAAAAGGCAGGGAAATTTCTGCGCAAAACTCCCACGGTTTTCCTGGTTGAGGCAGCTGCAAAGAGATTATTTTCCCTAGAATCAAATAACATGTAATAGTAACAGTAATTTATTATCTGTACCCCGCCCATCTGGCTGGATTTCCCAAGCCACTCTGGGTGGCTTCCAACAAAGATGTAAATGACATTAAAATGTCACACATTTTAGAGTTTGTACAATAGTCCTGAATCATGGTTCAAAGGGCTTGGACTAAGGAAACCTCTGTCCAAATTAACACTCAGCCAGTTACCTCAATGGTCAGCTTTTTCACCATATACTCTCCTTCGTCAAACAGCAAAAGTAGGATTCACTTTTAGGGGGAGGAATCCAGTTCATGCATCCCTAGGGGAAGATAAAAGAAATAAATGCTTTTCCCTCCACCCAGTTCCTTTTTATAAAGGCTGCTGCTGAGAGCTTCCTTCCATGCAGTAGAAGGGATGACTCAGCCTGCAGAGAGGAGATATGCTAAGGAGGTGAAACTGGAGAATTTTCTGGTCAGTTTTACTCCCAGCAGAGTAAAAGCAGTGCATCTCAAAGCACAACTTAACATTAACTTCTCTATATGTAGCTTACAGAATTGTTGATATTTTTTTCCCCCGGAGAGATAAGGAGAGGAACTAGAAGTAGATCCTTATTGTAGGGAAACCTCTAAGCGGTTTTAAAAATATATTAATTAACCAATTACGTATGCATAAACCAAGCAGTCAGTCTCATTAATTTCAACATTGTTTGCTTCCAAGGAAAATTTGCCCAATTCGGCTTTAAAACCCTGCTTGCCAATGTCTATTTGATGTCTTGCCTTGGTGACAAGAATGGGGTAGACTTCTTTGTTGAGCCAGCATTTTAAGCCCAGCGATTGTGCTAACGTGCAAGGAAACTCCGATCCTCTGCGTCTGCCTTGCCCCCGTCTGTGATACTGTAAACAACAACAACATCCTGCATTTTGGATTTGTTTTTAAAGATTACTAAGCACAAGGGGACGTGGGTGGCGCTGTGGGTTAAAGCCTCAGTGCCTAGGGCTTGCCGATCGAAAGGTCGGCGGTTCGAATCCCCGCGGCGGGGTGCGCTCCCGTCACTCGGTCCCAGCGCCTGCCAACCTAGCAGTTCGAAAGCACTCTCGGGTGCAAGTAGATAAATAGGGACCGCTTACTAGCGGGAAGGTAAACGGCGTTTCCGTGTGCGGCTCTGGCTCGCCAGAGCAGCGATGTCACGCTGGCCACGTGACTCGGAAGTGTCTTCGGACAGCGCTGGCCCATGGCCTCTTTGAGTGAGATGGGCGCACAACCCTAGAGTCTGTCAAGACTGGCCCGTACGGGCAGGGGTACCTTTACCTTTTAAGCACGTGTGCAGTGCTTTGTTCATTTAGGCCATGGGTCAGCGAAATGAGGGTCGCGGGCCAGATCAGGCCCAATTGCCTTCTGGATCCGGCCCGCGGACGGTCCAGGAATCACCACGTGGATCGCCAGCGTACATGTTCTTTCCCTCTCCCTCACACGGCGGCGGCGCCACCTCTTCCCTCCCTCCCTCCTGGCTTCTCCCTGCCCTGCCTAGAGGAGGAAGGGGGCGGGGCTTTGTTGGTGCCAGCACCAGCAGCGCTAAAGTGGCCGCCATTTTAAGCAGCCCCTCTCCGGAGCCCTTTCGCATGCCACTCATCATCCCACCACTGCCGCCAGCCCGTGCCACTCACAAGACACAGGTAAGCAGCCACTGGGGCTCGTGGTGATCTTGCATCATTCTTTTCCCCTTCAAAATATAGTCCGGCCCTCCACAAGGTCTGAGGGACAGTGGACCAGCGCCCTGCTGAAAAAGTTTGCTGAGCCCTGATTTAGGCAAAGTATTATAGACACATGCAGCTGGAAGGAACCTCGAAGGACATCTAGCCCAATATGCAGAAATGGTGAATCTTATCAGAATAAGAAATCAAGATAAACTTTTTATAGAAGAATGGAAATGGTTTATTGAATATTTACAGATAAATTGTAAACAGATAAGAACATTGGCAGGATTATTTTATAACCTGCAGCTTCATAAGCGTATATATTTAAAGAAGATGAATAAGCGAGCAAATTAAGTTAATTTGGATATGCAGAAGATATTAAAAATAAATTTAAGGAACCGCAGAAAGAGAGGGAAGGAAGTCAGGCTTTGCAATGTCGAAATGATTGTAAAATTAAGTAAAATGTATAAACTTGAAAAGTGTAAATAAAGAATTAAAGGGGGGAGCGGTGATGTCCCTCAGAAGAACGGGGTGCTTTGCCAGCTGCTAAAATCGGGGTTCTTGTCGCTTCACTTCTATACCCAGCTTTTTGCAAAACTAATGAATGCCTAAGGTTGACACAGGAATCACATAAGACTTCCCTTTCTCCCTTTGACTTTTATGGCATGTAGTTTATCTACTCAGAAGCAATTAAAGGCCACATACATGGTGACTTCCTCTTATTATTCAGAAAGAGGCAGGACCCTGCAAAGGCCGCAGCGGGCGGGAGAGATGTGCCAATTGCTCCTGCCGAACTGCTCCAACACAGCCTTGCACTATATCAATTTAACTTTACCATTTGTGTGACAGCCACTCAGAGCCCTCACAGCTACACTCCTGGCGTTGCTTTGTAGCTCCTTTTTTATTGCTGTGTTGGGAAGCAACTTTATCAGGAGGCACTAGAAAGGGAGCGGGAAGTTTCTTGGAAAGGCTGCAGGGATCAAAAATCTGACTTCCACAGTCATCTCTGAGAGATGCCTCGTCGCTGGGTTGGCGAGGTGTATACATCATTTTTAATAATAATACAAGGTGTGACCGGAAAGTAGGGTGAATCATCCCTGTATGCGATAATGGGAACTGCCGGATTCGTGGAGACATGTGGGAGGCGTTTGTCCATAACTGTGCTGGGCCCGGGGAAACCCGAGAACCGCGGTCCAGGTCTGGTCCAGAATCCGAAGGTTCCACTAGGAGTCAGTCCAACAGTCCAACAGGGTCAAGGCAGGACACGAGGCAGGAAACCAGGCAAGGACAGGATCTCAGGCACGATCTGCCATACAGCAATGTTGCTCCTGCAACCTGGGGCGGGGTCCGACTGCCTTTTATCTTTGTTGGGTTAGCGGCCAGTTCTGATCCCCTGGTAACTCACCTCCCTGTTTCGCCCGAAGGCGAGCACTCCTCCTGCGAGTATTCAGGTCTCTCAGTGGATGTAGCCTACCTTGATTTCAGCAAGGCATTTGACAAGGTGCCCCATGATATTCTTGTAAAGAAGCTGGTAAAATGTAGTCTTGACTATGCTACCACTCAGTGGATTTGTAACTGGCTGACTGACCGGACCCAAAGGGTGCTCATCAATGGTTCCTCTTCATCCTGGAGAAGAGTGACTAGTGGGGTGCCACAGGGTTCTGTCTTGGGCCCAGTCTTATTCAACATCTTTATCAACGACTTGGATGATGGACTCAAGGGCATCGTGGTCAAATTTGCAGATGACACCAAACTGGGAGGGGTGGCTAACACCCCAGAGGACAGGATCACACTTCAAAACGACCTTGACAGATTAGAGACTCGATTGGACTCGATGGCCTCGATGGCCCTTGTGGTCTCTTCCAACTCTATGATTCTATGATTCTCTCCTTCTCTCAGACCTTAGTCTCTGCAGCTCGGGAGACGTCAGTGAGTTACTAGACCCAGAGGCTGCCTCAACCTCCCCTGACCCAACTGGTAGTGGAGCAGCTGTAAGTGATGGCCCAGCTGAAGGCAACGAGAGAATCCCCGCATCTGGAGGCAGGGCAGGCTCAGGCCCCTGATTCAGCCCAGCTGGTGCTTGTTGCAGGGGAACCTGTGCAGACTGGGGATCTTCAGGATCAGGACCCAGACTTGGTTCAGATGATGCCTAAGGCAAAGGATCCAGTGTGAAATGAGACTCCTCTGGTTCCGAGTCTGAGCCTGAGTCCCAGGCCATCACAGTATCTCAGCTAACGTATGTGCAGGCTTCTCTGCATTTGTTGGCAGTCCTACGTTCATACGGTAGCATTTAGTAGCTGTTAATACAGTGGTACCTCGGGTTAAGAACTTAATTCATTCTGGAGGTCTGTTCTTAACCTGAAAATGTTCTTAACCTGAAGCACCACTTTAGCTAATGGGGCCTCCTGCTGCCACCACACCTCCAGAGCACGATTTCTGTTCTCATCCTGAAGCACGTTCTTAACCCGAGGTAATATTTCTGGGTTAGCGAAGTCTGTAACCTGAAGCGTATGCAACCCGAGGTACCACTGTAGTGCAGTGCGCTGTGACTGACAATGGAGCAGAGAATCAATATGAAATTCTGTTTCAAATCGGGTAAATCGGCATCGGAAACCCACAAAATGCTCACAATTGTGTACGGAGATAAAGCTGCAACTCAAAAGACAGTGTATGAGTGGTTTAAGCGCTTCTGTGAAGGGCAGCAAACCATCGAAGATGACCCTCAGTCTGGCAGGCAAACAGAATGGCGGCAAATGTCGACAGAGTTCATGAGCTACTGATGCGGAATCAGCGTTTGTCCATCCGAATGATGGCGGAAGAATTTCATATTCCGCGTGAAATCGTTCCTGAGGTTACTGAGTTGTCCCACCCTCCATATTCTCCCAATCTGGCCGCACTGGATTTCTTTCTTTTTCCAAAACGGAAATCTGCACTGAAAGGGCACCAATTTTTCCAACATTTCACATGTTCAAGCTGCTGTGATGAGGGAACTGAAAGCAGTACGAAGAGGGGACTTCTCCAGAAGTTTCCAACAGTTTTCCCAGTACGTTTCTGAGCACAATTCAAAGTGCTGACCTTTAAAGCCTTAAACGGCCTCAGTCCAGTATACCTGAAGGAGCATCTCCACCCCCATCGTTCAGCCCAGACACTGAGGTCCAACTCCGAGGGCCTTCTGGCGGTTCCCTCGCTGCGAGAAGTCAAGTTACAGGGAGCCAGGCAGAGGGCCTTCTCGGTAGTGGCGCCCACCTTGTGGAACGCCCTCCCACCAGATGTCAAAGAGAAAACCACCAGACTTTTAGAAGACATCTGAAGGCAGCCCTGTTCAGGGAAGCTTTTAATGTTTGATCGACTATTGTATTTAATATTTTGTTGGAAGCCACCCAGAGTAGCTGGGAAAACCCAGCCAGATGGGTGGGGTATAACTATTATTATTATTATTATTATTATTATTATTATTATTATATTCTACAAACGTTGTCAACCATGCATTGTATCAGAGGGGGCCTACTCTGAAGGCCTGTGAAGCATGTATGTTCAAATATTTCTCGCTGCCCAATTTCTGTGACCATTCACCAAACATTCCGGTCACACGCCTCTGCTCCTGCCCACCACTGGCATGTGAAAGGTGGAAATGTGGCCGCTAGACTGATAAGCCTACCCTGCCTTTGAGAACAGGAGAACATCTTCGTAGCTTGTACCCTTGGTCTTCACTGTACCAACACCTGGAAGACATTATCAACTAGGCCTATAGGAGAGCATCCCAAACTAACAAACTCCAAAGCAATAAGCATCTGTGCCCGCTTTTAATGACAGCTCCACAAACTGGAAGAGAAGCATTGAATCGACAACCTGCTGGCATTATTTTGCGGCTCCTTTAAATTGAGCAAGAAGCGCCTGAATAGCGGCTATCTTAGGAACTTTCCATTTAATCTTAACGCTATGCAAAGACAGCATTCCTTTAAACTGTCACATTGCAAGATGCATTTTCCTCCGGGTTACCTTGCAGTACAGAAACAGGGTTCTAGAGATGTGTGTTTTGGCCCATAAATCTTCCAATCCGGTAGATGCCCCTCTCTAAATGCTGTCTTTACTGCAGAGTTCATCTGTGACAACATCCCGCAAGTGGCTGGGGGGAAGCTGGATTGATGGAGCTGTTAGCGGCTTCCCGCTCTTTCCAATTTCTCTGTGGGGAGGAGCGCAGCTTCAAGCGGAATTAGTGACAAAATAGGATGCAGCAGGAGGCGAAGAGAAGGGGGAGAGTTTATGGCGAGCACCAAATGCCTTTCCCCCCTTATATTCAAATATTCATTTGCATTGCAGCTGAGACACAGATGTTCTTGGAATTGCGGTTATCGACAAACATTTGTAGGCTGGGAAAACTCTTTGTCTTGGTAAATACAGAGACAGGGGGTGAGACAAAATTGCGACTGCAGAGGGGCTAGTACCCAAAGCTTTAGCTTATCTAGACAATTAAATAAGCAATAGTGTGCTGATGTCCTGTTTGTGTTTAATACTTTGGGGAGGCGCCTTGCTGTTCAGGGGATGGTTTTGCTACTGGAAGAACAGATTTTTGCCACTTACAAAATAAAAAAAGTAGGAGGTGTGCATTCTGGCATTGTAGATTAAAAATGTCACAGAATTATAGAAATTCCAAAAAGAGTGGGGAATGTACAGAGATTACCTAAAATAAACAGTGTCCCCCAATCAAAACCTAGACTTGCTTTGAGTAATATTTGCAAAACAAAATATGGCTTACAAGTATGGTATATGGAGAAGGGTAGAAGTGATGAAATGAGAAAGAAACAGTTTATCAAACAGGAAATCAGGCCTGCTTTGAGGAGGAAGGAGGTCTATTAGAATAGAATAAGAATCGGAAATAGAAAATAGGGTAACATCAGTCCGTGGGTAAGAACTTTCGGATTTATGGTTATATGTTTGTCATTTGTTTTGTGTCTTTTTTTTAGTTTGTTTCTTGTGTCGTGTGTTTATGTGCTGTATTAAAAAGTTAATAAAAAGCATTTTTTAAAATGTCATAGAATTATAGAACTGAAAGGGGGCTTTGTAGACATCTGTCAGTCCAAACATCTGCTTGATGCAGGCAATCCAGAGGTAGAATCATAGAATCATAGAGTTGGAAGAGACCACAAGGGCCATCGAGTCCAACCCCCTGCCAAGCAGGAAAAACCATCAGAGCACTCCTGACATATGGTTGTCAAGCCTCTGCTTAAAGACCTCCAAAGAAGGAGACTCCACCACACTCCTTGGCAGCAAATTCCACTGTCGAACAGCTCTTACTGTCAGGAAGTTCTTCCTAATGTTTAGGTGGAATCTTCTTTCTTGTAGTTTGGATCCATTGCTCCGTGTCTGCTTCTCTGGAGCAGCAGAAAACAACCTTTCTCCCTCCTCTAGGTAGAACATCTCCATCTGATAGCAGTCTACCCTCTGCTTGAAGACCTCCAGTGAAGAAGAGACCATCATCGCCCTCCAGGTAATATTCATCATTGTTGATCTGCTCTCTTATTGCTCAACCAAATCTGTTTCTCCTGACGGTGCCACAACTCCTTTGAATCAAGAAAAAAGTGACAGTAAGTACATTTACAGAGCATGAAGTTTTATATACAGGGGTACCTTGGTTCTCAAACTTCATCCGTTCCTGAAGTCTGTTCGACTTCCAAAGTGTTCCAAAACCAAGGCGTTCTTTCTCATAGAAAGTAATGCAAAACAGATTAATCCATTCCAGACTTTGAAAAACAAGCCCTAAAACAGCAATTCAACATGGATTTTACTATCTAACGAGACGATTGAACTGGGTTCCACACAGTCACAAAAACAAATTAACCGACAAAGCCCCCAAAACAAGAATGCAAAATAAATAGCAAAAAACAAAAGCGCCAAATATAAGCTCCAAATATCACCTCTGTGTTGCGTGCGTGCTCGGGACTCGCCAGCCGACAGACTTCAGCGTGGCACTCAGAACGGAAGCGTAACATTCAAATTGGAAGCGCAGCACTCAAAACGGAGCACGTTCGGCTTCCAAAAAAGTTCGCAAACCGAAACATTTGGCTACCGAGATGCTCAAAAGCCAAGGCATCACTGTATAGGGAAAGCTGCTCAATTCTGAAAATGACTCAGCTGCTAAATATTAAAAGAAAAATGCAGAAATATAGGCACGCAAGCCAGTGTGTCTCCATTGTATAGAACAGGAGTCAGCAACCTTTTTCAGCAGGAGGCCGGTCCACCGTCACTCAGACCATGTGGGGGGCCGGACTATATTGGGGGGAGGGATGAACAAATTCCTATGCCCCACAAATAACCCAGAGATGCATTTTAAATAAAAGGACACATTCTACTCACGTAAAAGGACACATTCTACTCCCAGACCATCCATGGGCCGGATTGAGAAGGCGATTGGGCCGAATCCGGCCCCCAGGCCTTAGTTTGCCTACCCCTGGTATAGAAGGCCATTAGGAAACAAGAATCTTGACATTGTATCCTGGCATTTCCTCATACATTTTCAATGAAATCAGATTGATCTGATATTATTCACTGCTCTGTAGTCTGGAAGCCAAGCTGACTTCTTCAAAGTGAGTGTTTACTAATGAGCCCGAGACACTGATTCTTACAGACACCCACTCGCAACAGATTTGCATAAAACTGGTGTGAATAAAACCTCAGTAATTGGAACCTTGCTTGAAATATGGTACATGCACCCAAGCCGCTACATATGCTATAACAGATTGCTGGAGCAGATTACAGGTTTTCAAATGAAAGCATAACATTTGTGCCATTTGCCAGTAAATCCCCCCCTTCCAAAAAGAAAAAAGAAATAAAATAAATTGATTACTAGACTCAAAGAATGCTGGTTTGTATAATGAGCAGCTGGCAACGTGAAGATTGTGACGTCAGTATTGCCACCTTCAAATATCAAGACCCTCAAAATGTCATGGTTTTGATTTTTAAAAATACATTATAGCCTTCAGAACAAGCCTCCGAGGGGCAGCAGAACGTTTGAAAAATATGTACAATACAAGCATTAAAATCATTAAAAGCAGCCACCATAAAAAGCAGCAGATCCCACAGGAGCTGCAAAAATGATACTACAGTTGGATCCCAAATGCCCTGGAACTCAGACATTTTGGCTCCCAAATGCCACAAACCTGGAAGTGACTGTTCCGGTTTGCGAACGTTCTTTTAGAACCCGAATGACTGGTGGGGTTTCCGTGGCTTCCGATTGGCTGGAGGAACTTCCTGAAGCGAATTGGAAGCCGCGCTTTGGTTTCCGAATGTTTTGGAAGTCGAATGAAGCTCCAGAACGGATTCTGTTTTGACTTCCAAGGTACGACTGTAAAAGCAGTTGTGAAGAATGATGGACTTCCGGGGCAAATGATGTATTTCGCTGGCACTGAATGGGCATCAGAGTTGGCACTTGGCAAGCTTCTTCAGGGAAGCAGTTCCAAATATGAGGTGCCAAAACGAAACAAATAAATCCCTCTCCCTGGTCACAGCTCTCCAATAGAGCAGCCTTTGGGGAATAAATGCACTACAATAAGAAAGAAAAAATACAGATTAATTTTCTGTTCCTGGAGGAGGCTGGTGGAAGAAGAAGAAGAAGAAGAAGAAGAAGAAGAAGAAGAAGAAGAGGAGGAGTTTGGATTTTGATATCCCGCTTTATCACTACCTGAAGGAGTCTCAAAGCGGCTAACATTCTCCTTTCCCTTCCTCCCCCACAACAAACACTCTGTGAGGTGAGTGGGGCTGAGAGACTTCAAAGAAGTGTGACTAGCCCAAGGTCACCCAGCAGCTGCATGTGGAGGAGTGGAGATGCGAACCCGGTTCCCCAGATTATGAGTCTATCGCTCTTAACCACTACACCACACTGGCTCTCATACTGGTGGAACTGGGGGGAACCTAATGTTCTGATCGTATTTTGTTGAAAATCAATAAGAATCACAGAGAGGAGAGAGGAGAGGAGAGGAGAGGAGAGAGAGAGAGAGAGAGAGAGAGAGAGAGAGAGAGTGTTTTGGAGGACTCACATGAAAGAAGGTGACCCTCAAGTAACAAGGGTTTTGTAGGTAGACAACTAGAACTTTCAGCCCTGGGATTTGGACCAAGGCTGGGTCTTCTGTTCAATGGCTCACACCCCTTCTCCAACCTATCCTTCCATACTTCAGGAAGGAGCCATGGCTCAGTGGTACAGCCTCTGCTTTGCATGCAGAAGATACACAGCATCTCCAAGTACGGCTGAGAACGTCCTGTCTGAACCCCTGGTGCCAGTAAGTGAAGACAACGTTGAAGTAGATGGACTAGGGGTCTGTCTCAGTGTAAGGCAGGTGCCTATATTCCTATGTTCCAGGACTCAGGCCAACTTCTCATCTGTGATCCATGCTAATTCCACCAATAATCTGCCCGAGAACTCAAAGCAAGGACTCTTAACAGCAAAGTCCTTTGTTGCATATGCAACCATAGGAGCCTGCCAAGGGATTTTGATTTGGCAGGTATCCGCTAGGAGCTACAACAAATCTTTTTTGCATGTCGCCTATCAAGTACGTACCAAACAAGAATGGCCTTGCATTCCAACTACCAAACACTGCACAATAGAAATCATCCTTGTAATCATAAAGGTAAAGGGACCCCTGACCATCAGGTCCAGTCGTGACCGACTCTGGGGTTGCGGCGCTTTATTGTTCGAGGGAGCCGGCGTACAGCTTCCGGGTCATGTGGTACAGCTTCCGGGTCATGTGGCCAGCATGACTAAGCCGCTTCTGGCAAACCAGAGCAGCGCACGGAAACACCGTTTACCTTCCCGCCGGAGCGGTACCTATTTATCTACTTGCACTTTGACTGCTAGGTTGGCAGGAGCAGGGACCGAACAACGGGAGCTCACCCCGTCGCGGGGATTCAAATCGCCGACCTTCTGACCGGCAAGTCCTAGGCTCTGTGGTTTAACCCACAACACCACCCACGTCCCATCCTGTAATCATAGTTTAAATCAAATGCAATTGAATGACTAATGCAAACATCTGAATGTTCAGAGAGCAGTGGACTCACCTCCACTAAAAGCCTCTCTAACTTAAGAGGGAACAATGTACGAGGCTTCAGGACAGACTAAGCCCACTTTGTAACTTACTCTACATGGGGCTGCCCTTGAGACTGACCCAGAAACTCCAGAGGGTGCAGAATGCCACAGCAAGACTCCTTACGGGGCCCTCACCGCGAGATCACATTCACCCGGTGCTATACCATCTGCACTGGCTCCCGGTGGAGTACCGGATCAGGTTTAAGGTGCTGGTTTTAACCCTTAAAGCCCTATACGGCCTAGGACCCTCGTACGTACGGGACGGCCTCTCCTGGTATGTCCCACGGAAGACCTTACGGTCTTCAGATAAAAACATCTTGGAGATCCCGGGCCACAGGGAGGTTTGGCTGGCCTTGACCAGAGCCAGGGCTTTTTCGGCAGTGGCCCCGAACTGGTAGAACACTTTGTCACAAGAGACTAGGGCCCTGCGGGACTTGACATCTTTCCGCAGTCTGACCCCCTCTCTCCTTCTGTAATCCTCATAGAACTCTAGCACAATGGTTGCCATTAATTTGATTCTGAATTGATTTTAGAATGTATTTTAATTAATTGACTGTGTGATTTTATGTACACTGTGCTGTTTTTACTTGTTAGTCACTCTGAGCCTGGCTTTGGCCTGGGAGGGCGGGATAATAATAAAAAATTGTAATAATAATAATAATAATAATAATAATAATAATAATAATAATAATAATTCATTGCCCCTGTGGAGAGTGCCCAATGAGAAGCAGGCATGAGTGTGCCTCTAAGGCTTCCCACTTCCTACTAAGTACATCGTTGGGAGAGTTGTCTGCCCCCCTCCCCGGCTCAGAATCCACATAATGAAATATGAGTCCATCACTTTCTGTTGTGCTGGGATACTTTGGGGGAGCTCTGGTTCCTGATTTGGCCCAGCGGGAAGGATTTTTTGCTGCAGGGTTTTGCCTTCTCTGCCTAGCTGAGAGAAACCAGGAATGGGTTTAATGCAGGGGTCAGCAAACTAAGGCCCGGGGGCCGAATGTGGCCCCCCAGGCTTGTAAATCCAGCCCGCGGACCCTGCTGCCCGCTTGGTTAGTCCCCACACACTGTGGACGCCTCGCTGTGCGGGGACTGACTTCCGTGATGCTGGCACGGCTTCTGGGTGGGCGGCAATACTGGTGCGGCTTCGGACTGGCTTGCAGGGTATTTATATTTTTCAAAATATAGTCCGGCCTCCCACAAGGTCTGAGGGACAGTGGACCAGCCCCCTGATGAAAAGGTTTGCTGACCCCTGGTTTAATGGAACGCTTTGCTCCTCGGCATAGTTTACAAATGGCAGGCAGGTAGGAGAGAAGTAGAATACAATGCTTGTGTATCCTGAAGTATTGGACTTGCGAAGGAAGCGTTTTGCCATGTCTCCTGCCTCCAGGTCCTGAAGGGGGCGCTGTTCCATATGATACACCAGTCACTTCACTCAGAGTGGGGGAACCCAAGATTGTGGCTCTTGACTCCTCCTTGGAATGTGAGGCCTCTCCTGCTTCACCCTCACCATGCAAGATCACACGTCTGCAGAACAGGCAACAGGCCCTCTTGGCACTGCAAATAGCTCTCATCAGTTGTGGAGTGGGATAGTGCCAGCCTTTTTCAGAACAGATTGCTTCAAGTCGGGGATGGGAAACCTCTGGCCTGCAGGCCACTCTTGAGCCATAAGCCATTTCCCCCTAAACCAACCAACCCATCCATCAGCTGATGTCCCTCAGTGATGTCAGCTGATGGGTGTTGGGTTGGAAATAACTGGCAGACGAGTCGAAGGTGTCCATGTGGGAGGCATCTCCTAGATCGAGGCTAAGAGAGTCCCTTTTATTGTATATTACCCCCATTGCAGCATATGCGCTTGGTGCTGATTGGATACACGTGGGATACGTACAGGCATCGTACGTATTACACACAGTATGATAGAGTTACACGCAGGCATTACACATCTTACTAGGTAGAAACAGTACAGGGACATGCTAATCTATGATAGATAGGGATGGTACGCAGGGATTATATAGAAGCACTTAACATTCTTCTAGTCTGTGGCAATAAACAGGGGATGTGTATAGTTAGATTACAGAATGATGACATCAACTTAGAGAGTTAGAGCTTTCCGTGTCAGGGTCGTACAAACAAGGCACTGGGTCATACAGAAGGCACTGTGTGAGAGAATTCCACCTACGCAGGCCTCTGAGAGATGCAACAGGAACACAGGAAGGAACACATTCTTAGTCACATAGGATAAGGAGTACAGGAACACATTCTTAGTCACATGGGATAAGGGATACTCTACAATGGGTCAGGGCAGGGAATGCGCTGGCAAAGCAGCACCCAGCAAGATGGAATTCTGCACATCCCCGTCCATCAGTCCCATCCTCACCGGCAGGGATTGCCCTGGTGAAGCAGACCCCTGCTGGGAGCAGGATGGAGCCCTCTGTTCATCAGTTGGGGAGCAGAGAGTTCAATCCTGCAGGGCTCTGCTTCAGCACTGCACTTCCTGTGGGGAAAGCACCAATGAAGCAAATGCCTTCCTCCACCACAACCACTTTGTGGGTCAACTCTGATAGGTCAGCAGGGCAGCCTACCTGCCATCATATGGCTGACAAGTGGGTTGTCCCACCTTCTGTCAATCTGTCCCAACCCTAGTCTTTGCTGAGTCAACATCTTTCCAAGTGAGCAGAGCCCGCTGGGAGCTGTCCAGGGTGCTGACTTGCATTGCCCTCACCTGGACTTGAAAAAAGCTCTGGTATTCATTGATTATAGTTGGGTACTGAACTATCGCCTATTGTTTACCAAAACCAGATTAAATGTATTTCCATCTGAAGTTCTCAACAGCAAACTGATCAGCATACCTTATCAGAATAGACTTTGCTAAGTTCTCAGGCTGTTGATTGTATGAAGCGTATCCTACTACACTGTGGGCCAGAGATCAATTAGTTGAACCCTTAATGGCAAATTTACCTGGAAATTCTGAAACCCTCTATCTCAAGTATCTTCTCGAAGATCAGACAAATGATATTAACCTAGCTGTGGCAAAAAATTCTCTTGGAGGTAATAAGAATTAGGAATCAACATGTTCCTGGTAAAAACGTAATGACTGTCTTGGAATTTTCTCTTGTATTCCTGCTGTATTTTGCTTCGAAACTGCTTTTGTGGGTCTTTGGACCGTATTAAGAACGTGTGTGTGGTATTCATCACTTTCAGCATAGGCTGAAACTCCAACAGAACTGCACAGGATTTCCAACCAACCTTTTATGGGCTGTCAAACTGAGATAATTTGGGACCGGAGATACCCTACAGCTTCATGGCCTCACTAACTCTAAGGCTTGCTAGCTGGTGATGGGAATTGCTAGTGACACTGTCAAAGCCTCCATTCGCACATCCTATAGGGCAACCTCCTGCAACCCAGTGATTCTGCCATCCAGTTGCTTCCGCCATCAGCCTCCGCCAGACGAGCTGGAGGGCATCAGGTTGGGAAAAGGCTGTTTTACAGTGAGTGGACAGTGAAGCACAAATAACTATATAACTAGGGCTCCATTGCCTTGAGCCAGCCTAGGCATCCGTAGATGCTGGAGGCATTTAAGATGAGTTTGGATGGTCACCATCTGTCAGGTACTTTCTAACTCCACATTCCCACATTCAGCTGAAATAGATGACTCCTGATATCTCGTTCAGCTATGAAATCAAATTGTTTCTATAGCTCTCATTTCAGCAGCAGCTGCATGTGAACTGATGAGCACTGAAAGGGCAAGGAGCATTGAGCCCTTTTAACTACCAGAGTGCACTGGGCTTACCACTGGCATGAGCCAACTAGTGGACCAAGCAATTTAACTACAGGAATGCATTGCGGCTTGGTTAAAAGAATTTGATAAAGTTGTAACCCTGAATATCCATCTAGCTGATGTGTCTTATGTTTTCATTCCTTGGTGTGGAATAAATATATCTGGTGCATCTTCAACAACAACCTTCACGAAAGAAAAAGAAAACCGGGAGTTAAACTTACTCTTTTCCATTTTTGCTCTTTAGTGCATGGACTGTTGTGAAATCAGAAGTTGCTAAAAGATTTATCAAGTGAGCCAACTGCGATAGTTAGAGAGCTCACCAAATGCTTTTGCTCTGTAGGTGTTGCTATTCCTTATTTCATATCCAGTTGCCCCTTGCCATCTTTTATTTACGTTTCGAATGCTCGAAAAGCATCTGCCAGCTTGCAATAAAGATAGCAAACCGATATGCCAGAACAGTTCTAGCTCCGTTCGCCGGGAAGAGCCTAGGCTGTCAAGCGCTGTGTGAATGAAGTCCATTTCCAAGGGCATGAAAAAGGAGACTTAATCTGATGTGAAGAATGTTGTGATGTCCTCCTCCAAATGGAAAGCCACACAATACCTTAATCTGAGAGCTTTTCTTCCCCTTTTTTAAAAAAAAATCATTTAAACTACCACAAAACATCTTTAGAGACTTCACGGTTTACATTCATGACCTTGCCAGGAATGCCATCGGATGACATAGGCTGAAATCCTTTTCACCCTTACCTGGAAATAAGTCCCACAGGAGCTCGGATAATGGCATCCCCAACACACAGCTAGCACCAACACTTTATAAAAGTCTTGTTGCACCATTTGGATAGAATTCCCATCTCCATCTTCAGCCACCCTCTTCCCATGATGATGCTGCCAGGCTCTAGTGAGCTTACCTGACAGCAGTGAGAGCCACCTGCCCAGTGCTGGGGGGGGGATATGAAAAGGGAGCCCCACCAATTGCCCAAGGATACCGGTTAAAATCACAGAACTGCAGAGTTGGAAGGGACCCTGAGGATCATCTAGTCCAAACTCCCTGCAAGACAAAAATATGCAGCTGTCCCATACAGGGATCAAACCTGCAACCTTTGCATTATCAGCACTGAGCTATCCAGGCAAACCGACATTGATTAATATAGTTACAATTGACCCCTGTGAAAGAAAGGAGAGGAAATCCCCAGGACTTTTACTAAACTATCATTCCTAGCAGCCTCAGGTCCAGGATTTGGGGTTCGGGGCTTAGGCAAAGCAACCCCATAGACCCTAGAAGCATAGAAAGCCACCATCTTCTGAGTTGGCACTTTGGGCGCATCCCATTCAGTGTTGCCTATATTGACACCAAGGAAGTTATCCTTGGCAAACCCAAATGTGTGGTATGGTTGGTACATACATCCACATGTGGCGGGGTTGCCTTCGGATACAAGAGTTTTGGAAGCTGCTATGCCAGCAGAGCACCAGGGACGCGGGTGGCACTGTGGGTTAAACCACAGAGCGTAGGACTTGCCGATCAGAAGGCTTAATCATGCTGGCCACATGACCCAGAAGCTGTACGCCGGCTCTCTCGGCCAGTAAAGCGAGATGAGCACCACAACCCCAGTCATCCGCAACTGGACCTAATGGTCAGGGGTCTCTTTACCTTTACCTTTATGCCATCAGAGCAGTGTGATTACTGGTCAATGGATATATCCAATACTGGTGTTGTTAAATATGTTTCATGGGGAGTTTACACCTTATTCATAAGATGTAAGTTGAGTCATTTACTTTTGTCTACATGAGCAGCTGTAGCTCAGAACTGGATGACACTTTAGAACTGAAACAATGAACAGTGAGACCAGGAAGTTTGGCAATGTGCCCTTTTAGAGAAATGAACACCAGAACTATGGGTAATCAGGGGACAAAAGGCAAAGGAGTTATATGTGAAAATATGGAAAACATTTATTCAACAGTAAAGAGCAAATTTTTTGTGGGGGAAACTCCAGAGGGGTTTAAAGCGCAGAGTCTTTATCTTTAAATGGAACTTAGACCAGAGAGCCCTTCAAACAGAGGTTTTCAAACAGAAAACAGCCCTCCTTGAAATCAAGAACCATCCTCTGTAATTTAGGAGAGAAAGCCACCTTGTAAGATGGTGCTGTGGTCTAAACCACAAAGCCTAGCGCTTGCCGATCAGAAGGTTGACGGTTCAAATCCCCGTGATGGGGTGAGCTCCCGTTGCTCGGTCCCTGCTCCTGCCAACCTAGCAGTTCGAAAGCATGTCAAAGTGCAAGTAGATAAATAGGTACCGCTCCGGCGGGAAGGTAAACAGCGTTTCCGTGCACTGCTCTGGTTCACCAGAAGTGGCTTAGTCATGCTGGCCACATGATCCAGAAGCTGTATGCCGGCTCCCTTGGCCAGTAAAGCGAGATGAGCGCCGCAACCCCAGAGTTGTCCACGACTGGACCTAACAGTCAGGGGTCCCTTTACCTTTTCCTTTAAGAGACTAGTATCTGATGTTGGAGTCAGGATGGGCACTCTGAAAATAAAACCAATATATGTTCCTGTCAAGTAGAACTTCCTTCTGGTGCCTTATAAATAAATGAAAAATAATGAGAATCATACCAGCTGTAACTAAGCTAGGAAGGTGGGGGAACAATAGACTATGTCAACTCTGCATTGGCACAGATTGGAAGCTAAGATGACAAGACAACTACATGGAGCTGCCGAAACAATATTAAAAGCATCTGTCTCCAGGGTCTCCATAGAGGTTGATGCAAAGCAAGTAGGAAGAACTTTTCAAGATGATCAACGGCATGGATTTTTGTTAGCCCCAATCTATATACATATTCATTTGACTGTTTCATTTTACCAGCAAGGTCATCCCGGGAAGTAAAACTCTGGAGCTCAGTTGCTGAGCAGCTTCTATTAGTATTAATGGGGATTGAGCTGCAGGATTCGTGTGCACCGAGGTGTGAAAACCTAACCCTGAGACCCTCACACCAGTCACAGATGCCTTCAAAATATTATTCCAGGTTATATGAATAATCCACTTGAGGGTGAGTTTAAAAAAAAAGTTGAAGAACTCCAAAGCAGGAGGGAGAGTCTGAAATAATTGCTTGCTGTTCTTTTTCCTCCCCGATGCAACAAATGTGTTGCTTTTCCAGAAACGCTGTGCTGGCGCTTTTGGAGCAGTTGCTGACAAAATACAAGGTCAAACTCCAAGGGGTTTCCATCTCCCGTAGAGTTTGCCGTTAAGAAAACCTCAAGCAAACTGCCAAACTCGGTGCATAAAATTCGCTTTTGCCGCCTTTGTTTTGGTTGTAGGGCTTGTCCTACTGATCTATGCAAGGTCCCTGCTGTGTGATCCTGTTGATTCATTCCCCTGGCCTCATATAACAAAATGCAAGAGTGGTGTGTGTGTGTGTGTGTTTTACTCCCCTTCAGTGTGTCCCTACCCCTGGGGCACACATCCAAAATGATTAACTGGGTAGGTCAAGCTCAGCTACCATAATTCCTAACACCTGCCTCCATTCTAACAAAGTTTGCTCCGGGAGATAAGAGTCTTGGTAGAAGCTCTAGGGGGACAACGAAAGAGGAATATGAAATAGATAAGTGCGTAACTTCTTTGTAATGCACATGAACAAACCATGTTGAAAAGGCTCTCATATGCAGCAAATAAGATGGAACAAGTGCTGGCTGAACACAAAAGTGATGCACACATTTTGCAGGAGAAGGCAAGATTTCTAAATCCATATGATGATACTGACTTGAAAACTGAACGGTCCCTTTAGGACAAGGATGGGGAGCAGTGGTGGCTTGTGCCCATTAGGACTGGTAGGGCAGAAGGCAGAGAGACTAGCAGTGAGTGGAGCCAGAACCAGTGGCAACTAGAGGCATCCCTTACTGGTTGTTCATGAGAAGGCAGGTAGGTTGGGGCTGACTAAGACAGGTTGAGGTTGGTGAGACAGTGCCCCTTCCACCCAAGTAGACCAGTCTCCAATGCCTCCAGAAGTTGCTGGGCTACATCTGTCATCATCCTTGAACGTGCCAGTTGGAATTGATGGGAAGGGCTACAGTTCCCTGTCTTCTTCTTCTTCTTCTCCTCCTCCTCCTCCTCCTGCTCCTTTGGCGATCACTCGTAACCGAGTAAGATTGTCTTCCATAAACACGGTTTTAAAAATGAGTTCGTAAGTGACTGTGGAGGCCAATTCTGGATCCACACATCCTTCCACAGTGAGGACATAGGTTTCCGGCTGGGAGTTGATTATGGTGAGAGTTTGCCAAGTGTGTCTTCCTCTTAACATGTTTCTCCCTTTCGTCCTGAGTCTGAGCATCTTCAAAACCCATGACACCTTTGGTGAAGGTTGTTCTCCAATTCGCAGGCCAGTGTTTCTCAGTTGCTGGTGTTTATACTACTACTTTTTTTTTTAGATTTGCCTTGAGAGAGTCTTTGAACCTCTTTTGTTGACCACCAGCATTACACTTTCCATTTTAAGTTCGGAATAGAGTAGTTGCTTTGGAAGACGACAATCAGGCATCCGCACAACATGACCAATCCAACAAAGCTGATGTTGAAGAATCATCGCTTCGACACTGGCGATCTTTGCTTCTTCCAGTACACTGGCATTAGTTTGCTTTGTCTTCCCAGATGATGTGTAAAAAATTTTGGAGACACCGTTGATGGAATCTTTTGAGGAGTTGGAGATGGCGTTTATAAGTGGTCCACGTTTCACAAGCATACAGTAAGGTTGGTAGTGCCATAGCTTTGTAAACAAGCATTTTGGTTTCCCTGCGAATGTCCCGGACCTCAAACACTCTGCACTCTGTCAACATCCCTGAATGTGCTAGTTGGGGTTGATAAGAAGAGCTACAGTTTCCTGTACATGCTTTAGGACAATAGTAAATGCCAAAGTAGAAGTTACTGCAGCAGATCTATGTCCTTTCAGGACAGAACTGCCAGAATTACATAGAGAAATAGGGGTAAGACCCAGTTTTAAAAGCAGAGTGGCTTACCTCCTCACAGCCTATTCACAAATGCTTTTTGCCTATCAAAGGTCACTTTCACTCAGGTTGACCCTGTGTCCTACTTTACAAAGGACAGTCCTCTCGTTGAAGGGTCCTCTGCTGGTGGGGCGGGAGGGTGGCTGTCTGGTCCGTGTCCAGTTTCAAGATATAAGAAGGGACAGTAGGAGGGGGGTCTTGAAGTTGCCCATCAGCAGACACACCTGGGGAGCAGACTGAGCATGGGCCAAACTCGGATACAGTAATTATTTCCAAGGTTGTGTACATGCCATACACTGAGAGCACATGACTTCTCCTAAAGAACCTGGAAACTGTAGTCTACCCCTTGCAGAGCTACAATTCCCAGCACTCTTAACAAACTGCTTATTTATATGTAAAGGCACAATTTTTAAAATAATTGCTGTGTGCCCAACTTGCGCTGCAGTCCAAGACATTGGTCTTGAACCAGGCAGCCCTTCAAGCAGAGCACTTATTCAAATAGAGGGCTGTCCTCTGTAAAGAAGTATGCCCACAGCCATCTTAACTGGATCTATGTGGGCCGGTTTTCCTGGATGTATCAGTGATTTCTGCCTGGACACTACTTATTTCTGCCATATACAGTCATACCTTGTGTTAAGTTGTGGGTGAACATATCAGACGACACAGCGATTCTTCAAACAGCTCTTGTTTATTCGCAGGCCAGAACAGAACTGAAGGGTTCAGCCAGCCATTTTCTGTAACTATCCAATCACTGAACGTCACTTTCAATCCCCTATTTGCATATGTGGACCTGAGTGAAAACTATCTACAGTATCCCCCTGCTGGCCCAGGGTGAGAACTTCAGTACATAACACCTCCGAATGCCTTGCGAGTTGAATGCTCCCAAACGCCGCAAAACCCGGAAGTGAGTGTTCTGGTTTGCGAAAGTTCTTTGGAACCTGAACGTCCGACACGGCTTCTGCAGCTTCCGATTGGCTGCAGGAGCTTCCTGCAACCAATCGGCAGCTGTGCCTTGGTTTCTGAACATTTTGGAAGTTGAACAGACTTCCAGAACGGATTCCGTTTGACTTCCGGGAAATTCCAAACATATGGCAACCCTGGATTGATGCCCATTGTATGCAGAGAAGGCAGCGTTGCATCTGATGTAGTAAGGTCCAGCCTTCTGCAATTCATGCCACAATCAATGTGGGCTTGTTTTTTAAAGTGCTCCAGTAATATTTGTTATTTTTACACAGCTAGCTCTTCTGTGTATTTTGAGATCTTCTTCTTTTTCAGTGTTGCTTCTTGCCCTAAGCCTTCGGGGAAACTGTGGGTTAAAAAGGGACTGTATCCTAGTAAATATATACATACACACACAAAATAAGCTTCCAAGGGTAATTAAGAAATGTTGCAAGTCCTGCTGAGCAGCAGTTTCCTGTCTTGCCTTCAGAGCATCTTATGTAAATGAGGAGTTACACCTCCAAACCCAGCCAATGGCATGTGCAGACCAGTTACTAAATTACACAGCAGCGGCTGTGATGAATGAAGGATTTCACTTAGCAGCTTGATTAGTAGTTGTTAGCAACTAGGTCCATGTGGTGTGCAATTTGCTTTGGAGTGAGGCAGTTCGGAAAAGGTGGTCACGAAGGAATGCTTAAATACGTAGGTTCATAAATACATATACAGTGGTACCTCTAGTTATGAACTTAATTCGTTCCGGAGGTCCGTTCTTAACCTGAAACTGTTTTTAACTAGAGGCGTGCTTTCACTAAGGGGGCCTCTTGCTGCGCTGCGCCGCCGGCACATGATTTCCGTTCTCATCCTGGGGCAAAGTTCTCAACTCGAGGTAACTCTTCCAGGTTAGCGGAGTTTGTAACCTGAAGCGTTTGTAACTCGAGGTACCACTGTATATGTAATGCTGGGAGCAAGGGAAAGTCCTAACAAATGAGAGGGTCATAGTAACTTTCCCCTCTCTGTCTTTCATTATTTATCTAATCCTTAGGGTCCCTTCCAACTGCACAATTCTTATTCTGAGGTATTTTGACCAAGGAGGAAACATGATCAGAAGCAGTGAGGGTTGGGAATAGCCATACCTTTGTTAAGTTGCCGTTGTCAGGTTCACTGTGAAGAGCAAAGGAGCCTTGCAGGCAAAGCAGGAGCAATTGATAGGGTGTTTCACAACAAACCTTACATCATGTCCTTTGGGTGGTATCAGTGCCTGATTTCAAAGCCTAGAGCAGTGGTGTCCAACGGGTCGGTCGCGATCGACAGGTTGATCCCAAAATGATCGTGGTCGATCTCAGAGATCGTGGGCTCCCTTTTGATTGCTGGCTGTAAAAAGAATTGTGTTGGAAGTCTCCGCCCCACGCCGTCCTCGTTCAGTCCGTGAAATGGGCGGCCATTTCTGATACAAAGCTTGCCTTTTGCTGTGTCCGCTTGTTATCATTGGGGGGTTTTTTAGCGCTTTGTGACTCCCCCCCCCCAAAAAAAGCTGAACATCTTTGTCCTCCCTTACAAAAAGCTCAGATGACACAACCTTGATGGCAGAAAGTGAGGAGGAATTAAAGAACCTTTTAATGAGGGTGAAAGAGGAGAGTGCAAAATATGGTTTGAAGCTCAACATCAAAAAAATGAAGATCATGGCCACTGGGCCCATCACCTCCTGGCAAATAGAAGGGAAAGAAATGAAGGCAGTGAGAGATTTTACTTTCTTGGGCTCCATGATCACTGCAGATGGTGACAGCAGTCATGAAATTAAAAGACGCCTGCTTCTTAGGAGAAAAGCAATGACAAACCTAGACAGCATCTTAAAAAGCAGAGACATCACCTTGCCAACAAAGGTCCGTATAGTTAAAGGTATGGTTTTCCCAATAGTGATGTATGGAAGTGAGAGCTGGACCATAAAGAAGGCTGATCACTGAAGAATTGATGCTTTTGAATTATGGTGCTGGAGGAGACTCTTGAGAGTCCCATGGACTGCAAGAAGATCAAACCTATCCATTCTTAAGGAAATCAACCCTGAGTGCTCACTGGAAGGACAGATCCTGAAGCTGAGGCTCCAATACTTTGGCCACCTCATGAGAAGAGAAGACTCCCTGTAAAAGACCCTGATGTTGGGAACGATTGAGGGCACAAGGAGAAGGGGATGACAAAGGATGAGATGGTTGGATAGTGTTCTTGAAGCTACCAGCATGAGTTTGACTAAACTGTGGGAGGCAGTGG
This sequence comes from Podarcis tiliguerta, assembly GCF_965153285.1. NCBI lineage: Eukaryota > Metazoa > Chordata > Lepidosauria > Squamata > Lacertidae > Podarcis > Podarcis tiliguerta. The sequence continues at coordinate 17,008,260 of NC_139534.1, forward strand.
AAGACAGGAGTGCCTGACGTGTTCTGGTCCATGGGGTCACAAAGAGTCGGACACGACTAAACGACTAAACAATAACAACACGAAAAGCTCAAAAGTTTCATCTCCCCTAAGAAAAGCTCAACAACTTTGTCCGCCCCCCCCCCATAACAATGGGTAGATCACTGCCAGTTGTTTTATACTGGGAGTAGATCGCTGTCTCTAAGGAGTTGGACGTGCCTGGCCTAAAAGTGCTAGAGTTCAAACTATAGAGTCATGCTCTATAGGTGCTTCTTCCTAAAGCCCAGGGGTCCTTGGGGAGATGGACTTACCACAGAAGTAAGGATGTTTCCAAATAACCTATAAAGTGAATATTTCTCCTGATTTGTTTGCAGAGGGATTAGATGACACTGCTTTTTTAATGAAACTTCATTCTGCGAGGAGGTCAGGACACATTATATCAAAGCAAGTGTTATCAGTGGTATAGCATGGGTTGCGAGCACCCGGCACTATGCAGAGGGATGGGTGGCAATAAACAGACAGACAACAAACAATGTTGCAATCCCTTATGGTAACTAATGCAAGGAAGGATAAGTACCCACTGTCTATTACACGATGGTCTGAGGACCTCACTACTTTGGCTACATTTGAACATATTTCACATAGGTGTCCATTTCTTGAGGATACCCATATGGGCATCTGAAGGGCTTAAATTAACTTACATGTTTAATTTGTGTACTGATGGTCAACCAGTGTTGTTAGTATTATTTATACCTTATTATTTATCATGATTGTTATTATTTTTTCTCTTCCCTTTTTCATTAATTATAGTTCATCTTTCCCCCCCTTGTTAAATTGCAAATAAAAATTTAAAAATGCACTCAGCCAGAATCTCCTAATTGCCCGAAGATTCATAGACTCAGTGACATGAAGACAGTAACGGATTCACTAATTGCCTTTATATTATCTTTTTCCACCTCATGCTGTAGAGCTGAGCCTGGCAATTGCAAGTAAGTCCCAGAGCCATGCTTTGCTGACTCAGATAAATAACCACCTACATAAACCCAATTTTTTATTTGCGGTATTGCATAAGACAATTTAAATGCAATTTTGATTTTGCTTGCAGTAAATAATAATAAAAATGGGAGGAGGAGGAGGAGGAGGAGGAGGAGGAGGAGGAGGAGGAGGAGAAGAAGAAGAAAAGAGTTTGGATTTGATATCCCATTTTATCACTGCCCCAAGGAGTCTCAAAGCGGCTAACATTCTCCTTTCCCTTCATCCCCCACAACAAACACTCTGTGAGGTGAGTGAGGCTGAGAGACTTCAAAGAAGTGTGACTAGCCCAAGGTCACCCAGCAGCTGCATGTGGAGGAGTGGAGATGCGAACCCAGTTCACCAGATTACGAGTCTACCGCTCTTAACCACTACACCACACTGGCTCTAAGGTTCAGTATGTTAAAGAACTACAGTGCAGTTCAGCCTAAGATATTGTGTTACTAATGGAGGAGGACATTGCCTCCATCTTCACCCATGCAAAAGGCTTTTGTTTGACCCGAGAGTGGATCGAGCCATTAATATGCGGCTAAGTAATCAGAGCACTAATCAGTTTTATGTAATAATCTGAAGATCTGGACACTCAGAACAGCAGAGAGTCAAGTTACACCTGCTGCATCATCTTCCTGAAAAAACATCAACATTTATCACGGAACCTTTCATCCAGTTCTAGACAATGCTTCCAGCAGTCGTTTAGGATTAGGTCTCCGTGAAGCATTTCCACTTCTTAGTTCCCAGTACTTAAAAACAGTAAAAAAAAGCTCTGTGTGATTATTCTCCTTCATCGTCTATCCATCTCCCCTGCCTTTCAAATTCAGAAATGGAGTTTTCGGTCTTTGTCTTAAAGCCAGTCCCTGCAATCAATCTCTTTTTCAGCACCAACAATCAAAAGCTCCAAGATTACAAACTCCCGCAGGCAACCCAGGAAAACTCAGAACAGAAAAGCAGCTAGCTTTTCTATCTCTTTTGCTCAGCCTTTAATTTTCCTCATCTGAGGAGTGACATATAGTCATGAGCCCATTTCAAACCCTTGTGCTCTTGACAAAACATATACTCTCAGTTTTTGATCAACTCTGAGATATTTGGAGAACAAGGAAGCTGTACATCTTACCGGCACCCCCAGCCCCTAGAGTTTAAGAGATCTACCTATGCTTTGGAGATCTCATTCACAAGGCCATATTCCGGAAATATATAGCTACTGTTCAGTAGCTTTCTTACTCCAATTTACAATTCACAAGACTTTCACAACCACTTAAAAGAATGGCTTATGGTAGCGTCGCAAAAATCAGAATCAGAGTATCCAAACTTTTGTGAACTGGAGTCCATGCCATCAGATAAACAGAGCATTAACCTCATTTGGCATGCATATATCCTTATCTGCCTATAGGTATGGGGTATTGGGGGGGGGGTAGTCCCATAAAACTGTCTTAAGAAAACAAAATTTTCACTGCTATTCTCTGTTGACAAAGCAACTAAGAACCACCATGATGTCTTAACAAAAGACCTACTGTTAAGTAGCTCTCATTTCAAAAATATCTTGAATGGCAAACCTTCTGACTGCAGATGGGGCCTCACATGCTCAAACGCTCTTCCATACCCCTTGAACAGGCTTCTCCTTGATGGTTTCTATGTGCCAGAAACATGCAATCTTCATTTTGCAGATATGATTCCTTCTGAAATAGCCCTTACACTGTGGAGATCCAAGTCTAAATTCTGTTTTTCTTTCCCTTGCAGATTTCACCTTCAAGGCCCTTAGGAAGGACAATGGCAAGGACAGGAGTGCCAGCTTGGTCCCACGACCGTGGGCGCCCAGGGCTCTGAGTGCCATGCAGCATACATGGCTCTGGCACCAAAATCTGTGGGTACCCAGCCCCTTCCTGGGGAATTTTGTGGGTTCTTGGGCACCCAGGGCCCCAGGGAACTGGCACCTATGGGCAAGGACAATAATGATGACCCAACAATAGGCTCATTTATAAGTGGTACAGTATTTAGCTCCTTGCTGCCTTGCAGGACATCTGTTTTTTTTTAATAATAATTTTTATTAAATTTTCCATTTTAACAATCCAATCAAATCACATTAAATATTCCAAATTATACAAATGCATATCATATACAGTGGTGCCTCGCAAGACGAAAAGAATCCGTTCCGTGAGTCTCTTCGTCTAGCGGTTTTTTCGTCTTGCGAAGCAAGCCGATTAGCGGATTAGCGGATTAGCGCTATTAGCGGTTTAGCGGCTATTAGCGGCTATTAAAGGCTTAAGGGATTAGCGGATTAGCTGCTAAAAGGCTATTAGCAGCTTAGTGCCTTAGAAAAAGGGGGTGGGGAGTGAAAAAAAATCGCAAGAATCGCAAGATATTTTCGTCTTGCGAAGCAAGCCCATAGAGAAATTCGTCCTGCGAAGCACCTCCAAAACGGAAAATCCTTTCGTCTAGCGGGTTTTCCGTCTTGCGAGGCATTCATCTTGCGGGGCACCACTGTAGTCCTAATATTCCGCCAAATTATAAATTTTTATGGGGACTTCCCATGCTTCAAGTTCGGTGGGGCTCTGATCATCTTATATCTCTACTGCCTTGAGTTTCCAATAGTTCCTTTAAATCTTCCTGTTGTTACCCTTCCTTCTGCCTTGCAGGACATCTTTGGAGTGGCTGGGGAAACTCAGCCAGATGGGCAGGGTATGCTGTTGTTGTTGTTTAGTCGTTTAGTCATGTCCGACTCTTCGTAACCCCATGGACCAGAGCATGACAGGCACTCCTGTCTTCCACTGCCTCCCACAGTTTGGTCAAGCTCATGCTGGTAGCTTCGAGAACACTATCCAACCATCTTGTCGTCTATCATCCCCTTCTCCTTGTGCCCTCCATCTTTCCCAGCATCAGGGTCTTTTCCAGGCAGTCTTCTCTTCTCATGAGGTGGCCAAAGTATTGGAGCCTCAGCTTCAGGATCTGTCCTTCCAGTGAGCACTCAGGGCTAATTTCCTTCAGAATGGAGAGGTTTGATCTTCTTGCAGTCCATGGGACTCTCAAGAGTCTCCTCAAGCACCATAATTCAAAAGCATCAATTCTTCAGCGATCAGCCTTCTGGTGGGGTATAAATAATAAATTATTATTATTATTATTATTATTATTATTATTATTATTATTATTATTATTATTATATTGGAGAAGACAAGGCCAGAGTCCAGTCCCTGAGATGGTATCCTGTACGCCTCCTTCCAGCAACTCCTGCAACCAAACTGGTGCCAAGCGTATTGCTCTGCTTTCCTTTGGAGCACATCAGCGAGGCTGAGAAGGGAGTCTTGTCGTCTGGGCAGCCCAGGACCTCCATACACACTGCCCAGGTTTGTGCCCCAAAGAATTCACTTCGGTGCTGCTAACACAGCAAAACCAATGACAGAGCCACCAGTTATGAGTTACCATTCTCTGCATCCACAGCAGGTGCTGTGATTCTCCAGCAGTTTGACTTCACCCCCGGAGACACACCCCATCGTCTCTTGGGACAGTCAGATGACAACAGTTACCTAGCTCAAACCTGCGGTTGGGTTGTACCATTTCGTACTGCAGGTGGAAGTCTGGAGAAGATCCTTATCATAGCATTAATGGTACAGCCCAGGTACAGATTGAGAACTAGGCTTCAGACAGACCTGATAAGTTATCTTTCCAGTGGTACCCTTATCACATCTAGCAAAAGGAATACAGTGGTACCTCAGGTTACATACGCTTCAGGTTACATACGCTTCAGGTTACAGACTCCGCTAACCCAGAAATATTACCTCGGGTTAAGAACTTTGCTTCAGGATGAGAACAGAAATTGTGCAGTGGCGGCGCAGCGACAGCGGGAGGCCCCATTAGCTAAAGTGGTGCTTCAGGTTAAGAACAGTTTCAGGTTAAGAACGGACCTCCAGAACGAATTAAATACTTAACCCAAGGTACCACTGTATCCCACCCAGCATTTAAGCCAGGAGTCAGTAAACTTTTTCAGCAGGGGGCCAGACCTTGGGGGGGGGGGGGCGGACTATATTTTTGAAAAAAAATTAATGAACAGATTCCTATGCCCCACAAATAACCCAGAGGTGAATTTTAAATAAAACAACACATTCTACTCATGTAAAAACACGCTGATTGCCGGACTGTCCTCAGGCTGGATTGAGCCTTAGGTTTCCTACCCATGATTTAAGCTGACAGTGTGAAGGTAGCTGGTTGCCTAACCTGGAGCCAAGAAGGAATTGTTCTGTTGAACCCAAATTGAATTTTTTTGGGGGGGTGTGATTGTGGTTGTTGTTGTTGCCTTCTCCACACTGCTTTTCTTGTGAGTTGCTGCACCTTGCCTTGTAACTCAGAAGGAGTTCAAATGGGGGTGTTTCAGGGGCTAGCTACTAGAACGTCATCGTCATCCTGGTTTCATAAAGTTTCATAAAGTAGAAAAAGCTTCAACACACATAAGGCTGCCTTGCCTTTTCTCCCAGGGTTTTGAGGCCAGTCTCTAATCTTAGTTTGGGATGAAGTAGAAATCAGCGGAAAGGGACACGGGTGGCGCTGTGGGTTAAACCACAGAGCCTAGGAGTTGCCGATCAGAAGGTCGGCAGTTCGAATCTCCGCGACAGGGTGAGCTCCCGTTGCTCGGTCCCTGCTCCAGCCAACCTAGCAGTTTGAAAGCACGTCAAAGTGCAAGTAGATAAATAGGTACCACTCTGGAGGGAAGGTAAACAGTGATTCCTTGTGCTGCTCTGGTTCGCCAGAAGCGGCTTAATCATGCTGGCCACATGACCCGGAAGCTGTCTGTGGACAAACGCCAGCTCCCTTGGCCAATAAAGCGAGATGAGCACCACAACCCCAGAGTCGGTCACGACTGGACCTAATGGTCAGGGGTCCCTCTACCTTTACCTAGAAATCAGCAGAACTTCAGCTGTATGCACACCAAGGCCCCCCCACCCCCCCAAATCCTGGGAACTGTCTTTTGTTAAAGGTGCTGGGAATTGTAGCTGTGAGATGCACAACAATGAAACGTACTGATTACTTCTAAACTGGCATATATACCTATAAACTAGCTTATGCACACTGTACAAATCTGTGTCTAGGGACGCGGGTGGCGCTGTGGGTAAAACATCAGCGCCTAGGACTTGCCGATCACATGGTCGGCGGTTCGAATCCCCGCAGCAGGGTGCGCTCCCGTCGTTCGGTCCCAGCGCCTGCCAACCTAGCAGTTCGAAAGCACTCTCGGGTGCAAGTAGATAAATAGGGACCGCTTACTAGTGGGAAGGTAAACGGCGTTTCCGTGTGCTGCGCTGGCTCGCCAGATGCAGCTTGTCACGCTGGCCACGTGACCCAGAAGTGTCTCCGGACAGCGCTGGCCCCCGGCCTCTTAAGTGAGATGGGCGCACAACCCTAGAGTCGGACACGACTGGCCCTTTACCTTTACCTTTACAAATCTGTGTGTCCTATTTTGCCCTCCTTTTTGGCCATACATCACCACCATCGCTTCAAGAAGAATACAAACAGTACTGCAAATAGCCTTGCAGCATTAGAAGAATTCCAGCAATCCACAACTTTGTAGTTCAGGACCAACTGAAATGTCACAAGACACGGAGCAAGCTTTTTGAGTTTTTCAAAAAAATTCATCAGGCTGCATGTATTCAGCAGAACATGTGACATTATTATTATTATTTTTAAAAAAAACAAAACGCACTGGCTGCGCTGCCAAGTTCAAAGTCTTTGTATCAATTTACAAAGCCCAGGACAACTTCTTAGATCAAGCATACCCTACGGGGCTGCCTGAACCCTTATATCCCAGCTCAACCAACAAGAACATCTGCAGGAACAACATGGCACTGTGGGTTAAACCACAGAGCCTAGGACTTCCTGATCAGAAGGTCGGCGGTTTGCATCCCTGTGACGGGGTGAGCTCCCGTTGCTCAGTCCCTGCTCCTGCCAACCTAGCCGTTCGAAAGCACGTCAAACTGCAAGTAGATAAATAGGTACCGCTCCTGCGGGGAGGTAAATGGCGTTTCCGTGCACTGCTCTGTTTCGCCAGAAGTGGCTTAGTCATGCTGGCCACATGACCCGGAAGCTGTACGGCCAATAAAGTGAGATGAGCGCCGCAACCCCAGAGTCGGCCATGACTGGACCTAATGGTCAGGGGTCCCTTTTTCCTTTATTTTTATGAAACTGCAGTATACAAATAGGTTATGCATTTCCCAACATAGCAGTTTCTGCTACCTGAAGGCACAAGCTTCATATCCCTTAATACTGAGCTCCAGCTCTGAGGGCCTTCTGCTGGTTCCCTCCCTGCGAGAAGTGAGGTTACAGGGAACCAGGCAAAGGGCCTTCTCAGTAGTGGCTCCTGCCCTGTGGAATGCCCCCCTCCCATCAGATGACAAGGAAATAAACAACTATTTGACATTCAGAAGACATCTGAAGGCAGCCCTGTTTAGGGAAGTTTTTAATGTTTGGTGTTTTTAATATTCTGTTGGGAGCCGCCCAGAGTGGCTAGGGAAACCCAGCCAGATGGGTGGGGTATAAATAAATTATTATTGTTGTTGTTGTTGTTGTTGTTGCAGGGTTTGCCTTGCCATGAATTCTAAAACTAATAAAAGCTGCCCATTCCTTTGCTTAACTGTGGCTGGCTAGCAAAGTTTCCAGCACATCCTGTCCCCCTCCCCCGCCAGGTAATCTCCCATTCCTTCCACCAAGATTAACTCTGGTGCCCTGTGCAAAATCCATAAGCTTTCTCCTTTGAGCATCAGTTCTATTTTCCTCTGTCTACAAGTCTTTACACAACACAAAGGGACCCGCATATTTCTACTGTTAAGCTTAAAAGAAGGGAGCTTAGTGAGGCTATTCAAGGTGCCAGAGTCCTTTTTGTCTCCATTCAGGGGTTGTGATGCCTCTGCATTAAAGACACTTAATCAGCAGCCAGGATCTTTCAGCGTAAGAGTCTCTTTGAATGCCTAGTTTCAATTCTACCCTTCTGTCTCTCTTTTTCTCCACTTAAAATATTTTTGGGGTTGCTTAAAGCGGAACACCTATTGATACCTGGAGACTGGGGGCTTCCCACCTGCTGCGAGAATACTACAAATGCAACAACTCTGAACCAGGGCCTTTTTATACTTTAAAAAGGTAAAGGTAAAGGACCCCTGACAGTTAAATCCAGTTGCAGACGACTCTGGGGTTGTGGCGCTCATCTCATGTTACAGGCCAAGGGAACTGGCGTTTGTCCACAGTTTTTCCGGGTCATGTGGCCAGCATGACTAAGCCGCTTCTGGCACAAAAAAAACACCGAAACCAGAGCAGCGCACGGAAACGCCATTTACCTTCCCGCCGGAGCAGTACCTATTTATCTGCTTGCACTTTTTGGCGTGCTTTCGAACTGCTAGGTTGACAGAAGCTGGGACCGAGCAACGGGAGCTCACCCCATTGCGGGGATTTGAACTGCCAACCAGCCAGTGTGGTGTAGTGGTTAAGAGCTGTAGTCTCATAATCTGGGGAACCGGGTTCGCGTCTTCGCTCCTCCACATGCAGCTGCTGGGTGACCTTGGGCCAGTCACGCTTTTTTGAAGTCTCTCAGCCCTACTCACCTCACAGAGTGTTTGTTGTGGGGGAGGAAGGGAAAGGAAAATGTTAGCCGCTTTGAGACTCCTTAAAGGGAGTGAAAGGCGGGATATCAAATCCAAACTCTTCTTCTTCTTCTTCTGATCGGCAAGGCCAAGAGGCTCAGTGGTTTAGACCACAGCGCCACCAGCACCCCCTTTTTACACTTTAAAGGTAAAGGTACCCCTGCCCGTACGGGCCAGTCTTGCCAGACTCTAGGGTGGTGCGCCCATCTCACTCAAAGAGGCCGGGGGCCAGCGCTGTCCGAAGACACTTCCGGGTCACGTGGCCAGCGTGACATCGCTGCTCTGGCAAGCCAGAGCCGCACACGGAAACGCCGTTTACCTTCCCGCTAGTAAGCGGTCCCTATTTATCTACTTGCACCTGAGAGTGCTTTTGAACTGCTAGGTTGGCAGGCGCTGGGACCGAAGAACGGGAGCGCACCCTGCCGTGGGGATTCGAACCGCCAACCTTTCGATTGGCAAGCCCTAGGCGCTGAGGCTTTAACCCACAGCGCCACTCGCGTCCCCTTTTTACACTTTAGGTGGAGGCAAAGTTGCATACACTCAACAGCCAAATGCACCTGTATTATCCCCAGCTGAAATTTCAGGGTATCTCCAGAAGTTATCTGGGGATGCAGCACAGAAGCACGGTCCTTATTTTTGAGGAAGGATTTCAGCCGCCGCACCAATAAAAGGTACGCTTGGTTACAGCCACCACTTTGGTGAACAGATTGCATCGAGAGCATTCTCAGTCTGTGGCGCCAACAGATAATTTGGGAGACAGGATGTGACCCTCAGCTGGGAGGCATACCCACTGCCTCTCTGGGTGGTGGACCACCAACCCAAACATTATCCATCTTGCCCTGATATGAATGGTCTTTCCTTCACCTTTAAAGCCCTTAACAACCTCAGCTCTGTGTACCTGAAGGAGCATCTCTACCGCCATCATTCAGTTCGGACACGGAGGTCCAGGTCCGAGAGCCTTCTGGCAGTTCCCTCATTGCAAGAAGTGGAGTTCCAGGGAACCAGGCAGAGGGCCTTCTCAGTAGTGGTGTCCACCCTGTGGAATGCCCCCCTCCCATCAGATGACAAGGAAATAAACAACTATTTGACATTCAGAAGACATCTGAAGGCCAGCCCTGTATAAAAGGTAAAGGGACCCTGACCGTTAGGTCCAGTCGTGACCGACTCTGGGGTTGTGGCGCTCATCTCGCTTTACTGGCCGAGGGAGCTGGTGTACAGCTTCCAGGTCATGTGGCCAGCATGACTAAGTCGCTTCTGGCAAACCAGAGGAGCGCACGGAAACGCTGTTTACCTTCCTGCTGGAAAGGTACCTATTTATCTACTTGCACTTTGACGTGCTTTCGAACTGCTAGGTTGGCAGGAGCAGGGACCGAGCAATGGGAGCTCACCCCATCACGTGGATTCGAACTGCCAACCTTCTGATCGACGTCCTAGGCTCTGTGGTTTAACCCACAGCGCCACCCGCATACTTAATTCGTTCTGGAGGTCCGTTCTTAACCTGAAACTGTTCTTAACCGGAGGTACCACTTTAGCTAATGGGGCCTCCTTTAGCTAATGGGGCCACCGGAGCACGATTTCTGTTCTCATCCTGAAGCAAAGTTCTTAACCCGAGGTACTATTTCTGGGTTAGCGGAGTCTGTAACCTGAAGCGTATGTAACCTGAAGCGTATGTAACCTGAGGTACCACTGTATGTCTTTTTTTAAAAATGACTGGCACGGAGGAATGTGAGCTCTGTTATGCCACCATCTTCACCCGCTGTGATGCATCACAAATAGATTCAATAAAGAGGGGCTTTTCAGAACATTTCGAAAGGGTCAACATTTCCCTGGTAGATCTGTCCCCTTATTTATTTTTGTGCGAGAACCCCATGGCTTATCATTAGTGTCTGGCTCAGTGTGCTTGTGCCTATTTCATTTAAGTTACTTTCCCCAGATGTTGAGATCTGACTCAGCTGCGCTGGGAGCTGCGCAACCACCTTCTCACAAGTTGCCTCACTATCTGGCCTCCCTCTAAGCCACATCTGTGTGCTGTACTACTTTTGCCTGATAGGGTTGCCTATGTATAATGTATATATTATTTGCAGGAGCTATGAATGCCTTAATTCAGTACTTACTCAAGCAAAGGCTGGCTGGTTTGGGCCCACAACTGTACTTAAGGTAGCAGCTGGCCTAATGTTTACAATAATAATAAACATTAGCTTTTACACATTGCTCCAGAGCTTTCGGAGTGCTTCGCATCCTTCGCTTTGGAAAGCCTTACCCCAGCCCTGTGCGATCAGTATTATTGTCCCCCACGTTGCAGCTTGAGTGCTGGGGCTGAGAAATCATGGTTCCCATAGGAAACCCAGGCCTATACCGGTTTTTAAAAAATGTGTTTATTAGATTTTGCAGAATGTATAAAACACACCGATAAAACAACAACAACAACAACAACAACAACACAACATACGTGTAAAGGACAAGACCATGAATCAATCAAAGAAACGCCAGTCAGAAATGAAAATAAAAATAAAAGAGATCATTGGGGGTTTTTTGTGGGGGAGCGTTGGGAGAAAAATAAAGATTTATTAAAGCAGAAAACACCATGGTGACTTTCCCCATTAGAAGCAGTATAGAGAGCTGTTAACAGAAATTGACAACAAATTAAAATTCAAAGACTTTGAAGAAGTAAGAGAGATGGTAATAAACTGGTTACAAAATTTCCAACTAAATGAAACTTTTAAAAATGATAAAAAGAAAGGATTTCATTATAAAGTGTCAAGATTTCAGAGAGAAATAGAAGAAGGTAGTACAAAACTGCTGTCAAAAATGAAAAAAGAGATCATTGTTTAGTCAGTTCTGTGCGTCAGCATATTCAATATAGTTCTCCATAATTTTCCATTGATACCTACACGTATTTACAGGAATAAAGTCTCCCTGATCTTCACTGCATTCAAAGCACGTGGCTTTCCCTCAAAGAATTCTGGGAACTCTAGTCTTCCTCCCCCCCCCCCCCCCGTCTTCAGATGTCTTCTAAAAGTCAGATAGTTGTTTATTTCCTTGACATCTGATGGGAGGGCGTTCCACAGGGAGGGTGCCCCTACCGAGAAGGCCCCCTGCCTGGTTCCCTGTACCCTCACTTCCCGCACTGAGGGAACTGCCGAAGGCCCATGGAGCTGGACCTCAGTGTCTGAGCTGAACGATGGGGGTGGAGACGCTCCTTCAGGTCTACTGGGCTGAGGCCATTTAGGGCTTTAAAGGTCAGCACCAACACTTTGAATTGTGCTTGGAAACATACAGGGAGCCAATGTAGGTCTTTCAGAACTGGTGTTATATGGTCTCGACGTCCACTCCCAGTCACCAGTATAGCTGCCGAATTCTGGATTAGTTGCAGTTTCCAGGTCGCCTTCTTAAACAGAGTCCAGGTGGAAATCGCTGAAATGTCCAGGAAAATCTGCACGAATGGCTGCCCATGTTGTTAGTGTGCTTTGGCACACACACAAAAAACCCTTTGCCCCGAAAAGCTCAATATGTATATACAGGACCTCACAGCTCAATGGCAAAGTGAATGTCACTTAAGTTTTCCATTTGGATGGAAGCTGGTTTGAGGGGAAACGCATCGATCAGTAATAGTTCCCAAAAAACTCCAGGACAGTTGTGGGCTGTGTGTATAAAAACAGCATCCAAAAAAAATAAATGTTGGGAGCTCATTGGATGCAGAGTAAATGGTGGTGTGTACAAAGCCTCAATGTCAGCAAAAAATAAATAAAAATGGGGGAGAGGGAGAGACGTACGCCTATATTCATTACTCCCCATTTTAAAGCCATCTCTGGAGAATTACAGAGCTGGCGTAGTTAAAGGTGGGAGGATAAGGGCTGGCTAAATACTGGCTGGCTGGCTGTTATTGTTTTTAATTCTATGTACGGAACAGGCTGCAAACATCCATTACCCGTGTTTTGCCCTAAGGTAGCTTTTTGAAGTGACCTATAATGTTGTATTGGAGGGAGGGCAAGCAATTACCAGTAAAACAACTGGTATTTAGCCCATAGATCCAAAGGGGCCATCAAAATGAGGGCAAGAGGAGCTGAGTGGCTCCAGGGGTAAAGTCTCCCTCCCATGCTACTGCCCTTCCTCCAATTGCTGGATATTCCTGACATGAGATCAGTGGTGTAGCGTGGGTTGTCAGCACCCGGGGCAAGGCAAGTAATTTGCGCCCCCCGCTGCACTGTCCCTCCCCCAGATAGTCCCTCGCTCTCTCTCCGCACCGCACCGCACCGCACGCCTGGCACCCCCCCCCTCCACAGTGGGCGGTGACCCGGCGGCTCGGATCGGATTCGCACAGCCAGCACTGCAGTGAGAGAGAGTGAGTGAGCCAGGTAGGGGCAGAGAGCTGCGAGTGCGAGAGCGCGCCCCCCAGATGTTGCGCCCTGTGCGGCCAGCCCCCCCTGCACCCCCCACGCTACCCCACTGCATGAGATAGAGGTTCTGTGTATTATTCACTAGTTATGGTAAATGGAAGCAGGGTAAGGGGAGGACTCTGTCTGCACCGGGAAATTATAACTGAATCACAAATTGGAAATTAAACTAAGGCTGAAGTCCTAAGCATGCTTACTTGAGAGTTAACTCCATCAAGACGAACAGAAGCATGTTTAAGATGGGAATGTTGATGTGAACTACAGTGGTACCTTGGTTCTCAAACGCCTTGGTTCCCAAACACCGAAAACCTGGAAGTAAGTTTTCCGGTCTTCGAACGTTTTTGGGAAGCCGAACGTCCGATGCGGTTGTCGGCTATTGTTTCCGGGGCGCCTGCACCAATCAGAAGCTGAGCCTTGGTTTTCGAACATCTCGAAAGTCAAACGGGCTTCTGGAATGGATTAAGTTTGACACTTTTGTTTTTGCTATTTATTTTTGCTATTTTTTAAAAAAAGACGTTTCTCAGTTAATTTGTTGTTGTGACTGTGTGGAACCCAGTTCAGCTACTGATTGATTGATTGTGTGACTGAGGAAATGGATAAAAGCCCCCCATCCAAACAATGACTATCATCAGCGCAGAAAATTTTAATTTTTAACATCTACAATACTGTCTTATTTATTTTATAGTACATTACATTGATTATCGCTTTCATTTTATGGATCAATGGCCTCGTTGATAGTAAAATTCATGTTAAATTGCTGTTGTTTTTAGGGGTTGTTTTTAAAAGTCTGGAACGGATTAACCTGTTTTGCATTACTTTCTGTAGGAAATTGTGCTGTGGTTTAGGAACGCTTTGGTTTTGGAACGGACTTCCGGAACGGATTAAGTTTGAGAACCAAGTGACCACTGTATATTGTTCATTTTTCTTTCAAATATCCAACACCAGTGGCAAGGAACTCCCTGGGCAACCTCTTGGTGGGTGGGCATGGCAGTGGTGGCTGCGGCCAGAGACGAGTGGGTGGAGCAATGAATGTACCGGTAAATTTTAACTTTATTCAGTAGGGTAGTTTCTACACCCCTACCCTTCTCTACCCATTATCCAAAGTTATCAGAGTTCAAGGAGGTGTTCCACCTAGATCAAAACACTCGAAGAGGGTAACCGGTAAGGGATATGGTTTGGAAGAGTCCAGTGCTGGATTTAGGTTAGATGATGCCCTAAGCTACTGAAGGTAATGGGGCCCTTTATATGTCCAGCTGTCGTCTGTCAACAGCAAATAGTCCCTGTTTTTTGTGTTGAATATATGCTATATGGTAATTTATGGACCTAATAGGCATCTAAAGCCATTTGAACGTAACAAAATATGCAGAATGTAGGCACCCTATATATAAAGGTAAAGGTAAAGGTACCCCTGCCCGTACGGGCCAGTCTTGACAGACTCTAGGGTTGTGCGCCCATCTCACTCAAGAGGTCGGGGGCCAGCGCTGTCCGGAGACACTTCCGGGTCACGTGGCCAGCGTGACATCACTGCTCTGGCGAGCCAGAGCCGCACACGGAAACACCGTTTACCTTCCCGCTAGTAAGCGGTCCCTATTTATCTACTTGCACCTGGGAGAGCTTTCGAACTGCTAGGTTGGCAGGCGCTGGGACCGAACAACGGGAGCGCACCCCGCCACGGGGATTCGAACCGCCGACCTTTCGATCGGCAAGCCCTAGGTGCTGAGGCTTTTACCCACAGCGCCACCCGCGTCCCTAGGCACCCTATATATAGAAATGAGCAAACCAGTGATATTTTAGGGAGCAGGCTAGCAGGCGGGGCCCATTACTTACATCATAGGAGCCTACACAGCACAAAACATGGTTGCTGTATGTAGGTTTTATTTTATTTGTTTTTTATCTTATATTTTGGAAATGGACATCCACGTGTTTTTTCCCTTTAATTTTTTGGGGGGCCCTCAAAAGAGTGGGGCCCTAAGCTATAGCTTGTTTGGCTTAAACGTAAATCTGACACTGGGAGAGTTCCAAGGCTAGTTAGAGAGGCCATCCCTGATGTACAGTGGTACATCAGGTTAAGTACTTAATTCGTTTCGGAGGTCCATACTTAACCTGAAACTGTTCTTAACCTGAAGCACCACTTTAGCTAATGGGGCCTCCTGCTGCTGCCGCGCCACCGGAGCGCGATTTTTGTTCTCATCCTGAAGCAAAGTTCTTAACCCGAGGTACTATTTCTGGGTTAGCGGAGTCTGTAACCTGAAGCGTATGTAACCTGAAGCGTACAGGTACCACTGTAATATGTTTGGCCCACCTCCAGAAATGTGCTTCCCCCCTTTTGTCTCTTCCCCCCAAATATTTTTACTGGTGCCGCCACTGCATTGATTTTCCCATGATCCTTTGCAATGCACTTTCTCAACAAGCAAAGATGACGTCTTCCTTTTTATCGCTTTCTCTGGGACGGCTCCTATCTTCTACCTGAGTGCAGGTAGGAATTTAGCAGCTGAAGAATTTCTGCCTCTCGCACATGCCTGTCAAAGGTACAGAAAGCCCAGCCTGGGAAAATAAAAGTGGCTAACCTACACATGAGTGAGGCAATTTCTGGCTCCAGGTCCTTTGTGGAAACCAGTTCTCAACACATCTATTACTCAGGAGAAGGTAAATGATCTCATTAGAATGAAAAGACTGTAATCAAGCTAATTATTAAAAAGGTTGCAAGAACCAACGTGTAAGATTCCCAAGGTTACACCCAGCCCATGTACGGTATCGATAATTTGAAGGCATGTTCTCAAAATGCAAAGGCGTCACTGCAGCCTCGTATTTGAGAAGAGGGAGTATGGAGATTAGCTTCTTGTTTTAAAGAAAAACAGTGTTGTTTTTTCAGTAGACTAGCCCAGCACCGAAATTGACCCTTGTTTGGTTTCAAGGTACATTTTAACAGTATACTGGGGGGGGGGGGGACCCTCATTATATCACAACCTTAGGAATAAGGTTTTCATATATTTGGGTTGTATCCAACTAAGCCATACTCTGAGTAGACCTATTAAAATAAAAGGGCATGACTAACTTGTCCACTGATTTCAATCTGTCTTATCTCAGTTGGACATGTAACCTAATAATTCATTGTGGGGTTTTTGTAATTTTGTACCTGTTACTGCTTAGAGCTGAAATTCTAGTCCTAGAACATTTCAAAGATGTCTTCCAGCAAGATATTATAGAAAGATGGAGCCAAATTCTTATTGTTTTGGACTTCATACGAGTTTTTGTTTTACTTGAGTAGTGAAATGAGTGTGCCAATTTACATGTAAGGTGTATGCATTTGCATTAGAATACAGTGGTACCTCGGGTTACATACGCTTCAGGTTACACACTCCACTAACCTAGAAATAGTGCTTCAGGTTAAGAACTTTGCTTCAGGATAAGAACAGAAAGCGGGCTCTGCCGGTGCGGCGGCAGCAGGAGGCCCCATTAGCTAAAGTGGTGCTTCAGGTTAAGAACAGTTTCAGGTTAAGTACAGACCTCCGGAAGAAATTAAGTACTTAACCCGAGGTACCACTGTATGCTAAGAGCTTTTGTTTGGGATGCAAAATCATTCTATGCAATGTCAGTATCTGCAGGTAGGTCCTGGGATTATGCCTTATTCCAGAATATCACCATTGGGTGGCCCTTTTTTGGGATGGGTGGTCCTAGCTGCCAAATATTCTTCCTAATTCCACATGAGTTCCTTAATAACCTGGAGAACTTTGACCTTGAACCAGCTGCCATAAAATGAGCACATATTCTGCTGAAAATCCATTCATATTATTATTTTCATTTCTTGCCTTGGTTTGGAAAAAGGTATTCAACATTACTGATGAGAAAGCTGTCCAGGTGAAAAAGAGGGCGGGACTCCTATACCTTTTAATTTTTTTGTCAAATGATCCTGAAGTACTGCTGCTGGACAATTAAAGGATATAGGGCTTGAAACTGATTCAGAAACTATTATATGTTTGTGAACAGCAAAAATAGTAATTGCAAGATCGTGGAAGAAAACCAAAGCACTATTCATTCTAGACTAATTTTTTTAAAAATGGAACATTGTTGTACTGTATTAGTGAAGCACACATAATACAAAAGAGAATAGAATCAGAAAGTTTACAGATTTATAGAGAGATGGTCTTTATCATAGCATGGAATGATAAATATCTAAAGAATAGACTTCCATATAATTGGTTTGCATTCTTATAAAATGACATAATAAGATGTTACTTTTGTCATATAATCTTTTGTTTTCTCTCCTTTTCCTCCTCTTTCAAAATGCATCATGTTGCAAATCAGCAACTGATTGAAATAATCATTATTTTACAAAAACGGTGGCACAGAAAACAATTTCAGCGAGGTTAGTTTGGCGCAAAAGTTTGCACCAGCTGAAATTCCCTCTCCCTCCTACAGTAAATCTTTATCGTTTTGAACCTGAGTCACAACAGAGAACAAAGAAATAAAATAGTAATAATTAAAGCAAAATGAAATGTTCAAAATAAGATCTAGCTGTGTGGGTATTCGGTTGTCTTCCACCACCACCCATTTAGATGTGTTTTATATCCCCTCTCCCAAGGATTGGCAGAAATGTGTAACTAAATATGTGCATAGCCTAAAACTTGTCCCTTCTGGAGTATGATTAGCTGTAACCAAGGGAAATGGACCAGGTTCTTTTCCATATTTATTTTGTGCACTTGACCTGTAAAATCCCCTAAAGCTGGTAAGACTGTAGAAATAAAAGTCTATTGGTTTGCCGACAAAAGGGTATTGTTATTTCAATTCAAGCTGTGTTGTTGTGCTTTTTAAAATGCACCTTTCCCCGAGATTCCAGCTGTCTTGGGTTGTTAAAAATGTGTGTGTGTGCGTTTTAAAGAAACCTTTATGCTTTTGTATAAAGTACAAACTTGGGAAAGTTTTCTAGGTCACCCATTTGACTTCAGCCTGGACTACAAAAGACTTTGAAAAGAAGCATGTGACTCTCAGGGTGAACTTGAAGCTAAAATGCTCCTGGGGACGTGGGGTGTGTGTGATGCTGAAAGGAAGCTCTCCTCATGATTTCAAGCAAGAGCTATTTTAAAATAGAAAGGGCCACGCAAGAGGTGGCAGCGGTAGTAGCCAAGCTTGTAGAATCGTGTCTCTGCCTCATTCGTAAATAAAGTGGAGCAAGGCTCGGATTTCAGCATCAAAAGTGTTGTGTGGGTCAAAGTCGGCAGAGGACTCTTGGGGTGGAAGGCAAGAAGCCTCAAGGAAGGAATCCAGTGTCAGGGATAGCCAACTAATTCCAGTTTCGTCCCCAACCTTTCCCCCACTAAGTTCTACAAGGGCAAGCCATCAGCACCGCCCTGCCCGCAAACCCACCTACCCCCCCCCCGCTAATGATGAAGGACCAGCTATCAGGGCCATCTTAGGCATATCCGGCGCAGTGGTGCAAAGCTCCTTCCAGCGTCCCCCCCTTTCCCAGAGGTTTTTAGGGAGGACAGCGCTGCCGGTGGGGCTGGAGGAGGTGGGCAGCGGCTGGAGGGCAGCTTCTCCGGCGAGGAAGAGGCAGAGGCATAGCTGTCAAGCGTCCCTTATTTGGCGGGACAGTCCCTTATCCCAGCGCCATGTCCTGCTGCTCTCCCATATTGATGATGTCCCTTAAATTTCCCGGGTTTCAAAGGAAGCAGCTCCTCTCCCTCCCTCCTTGCCGGCCAGGGAGGAGGGAGGCTCCAGCTGTGTTGCTTGGCTGTGTTGCTCACCCAATAAGAAGTCTAAGAACGACTGGGGGGTGGAGCTTGCATGCCTTGTGCCAATCAAATTGGCTGCATTGCCTGGGGACTCGCCTTTGCTCAGCACTTCCCAGCGGAGAGGTGACAGTGGTTTTCATTGAGGCTTCGTTTGGCTGCTGGCTGGGCTTTCTGCCTTTGGCTCGGAGGGGCTCAGAAGTCGAACATACCTGTGCTTGGAAAATCCCTTATTTTGGCTAATGATCCCTAATTTTCAAGGCTGCTGGTCCCTTATTTTCAAGTCTGTAAGTTGACAGCTATGGGCAGAGGCTGGATGCAGCACCTTCTGGCTCAGCTGGATGCTTTGTACCATGGTAGCCACAGCAGACGGAGGCTCCGGGCGCAGTGCTGCTTTGGCACAGCATGGCGGAGGCGGGTGAGGGCATCGAGCTGATGCCCGGAGGTGCCGCGTCCAGCCTCCGCCTCTTCCCTGGCGCCCTCCAGAAGTTGGCACCCTTGAAACTACTGAAGGCCGAAATAGCATACTATTAGAATGGGAGACGAAAGATGAAGAGATAAAATCAGTTATGATTAAATGGGTACAAGATGTAGGTCACAACATTATGATGGAAGATTGGGGGGAATTATGGAAAACCTACTTAAAATTTACAGATTGTTCCCTATTGAAGGAGAATTACATGAAGATGATGTACAGATGGTACACAACACCAGTGCAGTTAGGGAAAATGTACAAAACTAGTTCAAATATATGTTGGAAGTGTAAGGAAAAGGAGGGGACATTTTATCCTATGTGGTGGGATTGTAAGGTAATTAAAATTTTTTGGGGAAATGATATACAATGAATTGAAGAAAATGTTCCATTTAACATTTGTTTTAATACCTGAAGCATTTTTATTAGGGATTGTAGGGAAAGATCTGCCAAAAAAGCTGAAAAACATCTTCATGTATGCGACAACGGCCATGAGAGTTTTAGTAGCACAAGGATGGAAGACTGAAGAAA
Source organism: Podarcis tiliguerta (assembly GCF_965153285.1). Classification (NCBI taxonomy): domain Eukaryota; kingdom Metazoa; phylum Chordata; class Lepidosauria; order Squamata; family Lacertidae; genus Podarcis; species Podarcis tiliguerta. The sequence goes on from NC_139534.1 coordinate 17,028,022, forward strand.
CCCCAACTAAAGAATCATGGCAAGAAAAATTGTTGGACTGTGCAGAACTGGCAAAACTGACATACAAGCTACAGGACAAGGATGTGACTTTAAAGATGAATGGGAACCCTTTACAAAGTATTTGAAGACGCAACAAAGCGAACTGGACTCTTTAGCTGGTTTTGAATAAACATTCACAAACCTTTTATTGATAATAATCAGCTAAATAGTTTGAGGATCTATACAACTGTGTAACATGCAGAAAACAGAATTTTTAGAGAAATCAAAGACTGGAACTGAGGGAAGTCAGGGGGTGGGGGTGGGAGGAGGGGGGGGATGGAGGAAAAATGGGGGGGGAATAAGGATGATATGTTTCTGGATAATATGTTTTGTTTTAATTTTGAATAAAAAAGTTATTTTTAAAAAACAACAACACAGAACCTGGCGCCCTGGTGCCCCGCGCCACTAGCCTCTATGGGTAAGATGCCCCTGCTAGCTATGATCAAACTTTTGAGGACGTTGCTAACTGGGACACAGTTTTTGATGCCACAAAGGAAGTGGGTGGAGGGAACCCGATGCTCCACATACCACTTTGCCCAGGTGCTGAAAATTATGTGTTGGATGTGAGCATGGTTTATACCTATCTTGCGCCTTTTGTGTACATCTAGAACAGAGAGCCCAGCTCCGATCCTGTTTGGCTCTGGATGGGTGTAACTTGCCTAACCCCTTAATCTGATCTTGGATACTAAATGGGAGACCTAATACTGCAGCCACAGCCCTCTGGAGGCTGAGGCCTATTGCAGGAGAAGGGTAGTGAGTAACCAGCACATACTGGACAGTTTGCAGGGTTGGTAGGTGTATATTGGTCAGGATACACCCCCAGTGTGGAAAGCAAAAGCTGTTTCAAGTCCCTATGATGCGAAGCTTACATAAAGAGTGCCTTACTCCATACATGCCCCTTTGGGCTGCTTCGACCTATAGAGCGTGCACTTACACAATGCCACATAACGTCTGTTCCGCCTTTATGAGTCAATCCTTTATTCTTTTATTTATATGAGTCCTTACTCACACTTCAGCAGAGTCCTGAGGCACGTTTCAACAATATAATATCCAGTTATAAAAACAGATGAAAAAACGGTTACACTGGAACCTTAGTTGTCGAACACTTCGGAAGCCAAACACTTCGGAAGCCAAATACTTCGGAACCCGAACGCCGACAACCCAGAAGCGAATGCTTCCATTTTCAAACATGCCTCAGTTGTCGAACATTTCAGAAGTCGGACAGTCTTCTGGAACAAATTGTGTTCGGCAACCGAGGTTCTGCTGTGCAATGATTTAAACACACACACACACAAACGTAAAAATATTCCAAACAGAACACAACACTATGAACCAGTGCTTTTTTCCTTTTAAAAAATGTTTAGGGGTACTCTCATTTTGACTCAAGAAAACCACCATTTTATAGTTCAAATCGGGGGAAACAAATACAGTAAATGGACAAAAGTACAAAGATTCACAAAAGGTTTAGGGGTATGCTTCCCCCTGCTTCCCCCCAGAAAAAAGCACTGCTATAAATGCAGAAAAACAGGTTGGGTCCGAGGAAACAAAATATTTTATCTTAAGGTTACCAGACGTCCCCTTTTCCCAGGGACAGTCCCTGGATTTACAAATCAGTCCCCATACAAAATCCATTGAAACTGAAAAGTGTCCCCGGATTCATTGAAAAAAATCTGGTAACCTTAACTGTCAGAGGCCCCAGTAGGAAGGTTCATCGGCGCTATGTGGCAAAAGCTGTAGAAGAACGATGATAGACCCTGGGGGTGGGGAGCATCCAGTCACTGGGCCAGATATGGCTTGGCACAGGTCCCAATTTGGGCCACAAAGGCATTTTCCCTAAGCCACGACCAGCTACCCCACAACTAACATCACATCCCAGGTGCTTGGAAACCTCTGGACTTTTGACAGGTAGGTGGGTCAAACATCTGCCAATCATCCGTCACCGTGATGAAGTTGGTCAACAGGGCAGGGTTCAGGTAAGGATCTGTCCCAAGAGGCCGAAAAGGTTCCACACCCCTGCCCTGTGATAGATACACCTTTGTGAATAAGGAGTTCTCCAATTTAGGACCTGCCACAAGGAAAGTCCTGGAACTACCGAGTACTCTGCAAATATCAGCTTCCAAGAAGGTTGGTAGGGATGCTGATGGTCTTTCAGATATTTGGAGTCGCACCCTCACAATATCCTTTTAGACACCTGCTGGACACATTTGTTCAGGCCCTTTCATTTATACCCAGAAATATGAATTACTTACCGATGTTCGTTTCAAAAGGTTTTATTTCATCTTTATGGTTTCGATGTATTTTGGTGTTTTCACAATTGATTTGTGACTTTTAGCTGCCATTTTATTTTTGGTTTTGTTCAGACACCACCTGGAGAACTCTTTGATCAAGCGCTTTTAAAGTCTTCTAAATAAATAGATAACTGCAGGTGGCCAGAGCAGAGGGAGTCCAAGGGGTTCTTCGGGGCACCACGGATGGTTCTGAGAACCTGAGAAAAAGAAGGCCGGAGAAATAGAGTGTTATGTACTGAAGTTCTCACCCTGGGCCAGCAGGGGGATACTGTAGATAGTTTTCACTCAGGTCCACATATGCAAATAAGGGATTGAAAGTGACGCTCAGTGATTGGATAGTTACAGGAAATGGTTACTGTTGCGTTCTAGTGGAGCTCTATATAAGCAGGCTGGCTGAACCCTTCAGTTAAGTTCTGTTCTGGCCTGTGAATAAACAAGAGCTGTTTGAAGAATCGCTCTGTCGTCTGATATGTTCACCCACAACTTAACATAGTGTTGCTTAGCTGCCTCTTTCTATGCCCAATGGAAATTAGGCTCTCTCCCCCCCTCACATGAGAATGTCCAGAGTTTGGCACCTACTCATTCTCAACATGATGAACGGGGCCTTTTCTGTAGTGGCTCCCCATTTGTGGAATGCTCTCCCCAGGGAGGTTTGCCTGGCGCCTTCGTTATACACCTTTACGCACCAGGCAAAAACGTTCCTGTTTAACAAGGCCTTTGGCTGATTAACATCCAATGCCCTTTTAAAATGTATTGGGGGGTGTCATTGGGTTGTTTTTGTTTTTATTATGTATTCTGTGTTTTTATATTTTGATTTTGTGTTGCCCTGTGGGCATAGGGCACTATACCAATTTAATAAATAACTACAACAACATTGCAACCTGTTTGTTCACCTGCCTCTCTCACTCTGGCCCAGAGGCGATGAAAAATCGTACAAGATCGGAACACAAGGAGGAGGTGAAAGACAAGAGCTTTTGCAGCAACCTTCTCATAATCTTAAGGTAAAAAAAGGTAAAGGACCCCTGGACGGTTAAGTCCAGTCAAAGGCAGCTATGGGGTTGCGGCGCTCATCTCGCTTTCAGGCCGAGGGAGCTGGCGTTTGTCCACAGGAAGCTTTTCCGGGTCATGTAGCCAGCATAACTAAACTGCTTCTGGCACACAGGACACCGTGACGGAAACCAGAGCGTGCATGGAAACGCCGTTTACCTTCCCACCGCAGCGGTACCTATTTGAAGCGGGTGGCACTGTGGTCTAAACCACGTAGCCTCTTGGGCTTACAGTCTTACCACACCGCTAGAAGAATGTACATGGACTCAACAAGCCATCCATCTTGGCATAAGATCACTCCGAGAAGCCTTATCGGTGCAGCCCATCTCTGCACACAACCGCCAGTTGCTGCTCAAATCGGTCCAATGATCCTATATGATGCTTCTTCCAGATAGGAGCACCAACCATGAGGAAAAGCAAAGTATATTAGTATCCTGCTTGAAAGATGCTAAGGTTTTCCACCTGTTTTTTGTTTGTTGTTGTTTAGTCGTTCAGTCGTGTCTGACTCTTCGTGACCCCATGAACCAGAGCACGCCAGACACTCCTGTCTTCCACTGCCTCCTGCAGTTTGGCCAAACTCATGCTGGTAGCTTCGAGAACACTATCCAACCATCTCGTCCTCTGTCATCCCCTTCTCCTTGTGCCCTCCATCTTTCCCAACATCAGGGTCTTTTCCAGGGAGTCTTCTCTTCTCATGAGGTGGCCAAAGTATTGGAGCCTCAGCTTCACGATCTGTCCTTCCAGTGAGCACTCAGGGCTGATTTCCTTAAGAATGGAGAGGTAGAGTGTTTTTCTCCTCTTTCTTATCTTTCATACAGCAGTTGCATGAGATTAAAGGTAAAGGTAAAGGTACCCCTGCCCGTACGGGCCACTCGTGTCCGACTCTGAGGTTGCGCACCCATCTCGCTTAAGAGGCCAGGGGCCAGCGCCGTCCAAAGACACTTCCGGGTCATGTGGCCAGCGTGACAAGCTGCATCTGGCGAGCCAGCGCAGCACACGGAAACGCCGTTTACCTTCCCGCTAGTAAGCGGTCCCTATTTATCTACTTGCACCCGGGGGTGCTTTCGAACTGCTAGGTTGGCAGGCGCTGGGACCGAACGACGGGAGCGCACTCCGCCGCGGGGATTCGAACCGCCGATCTAACGATCAGCAAGTCCTAGGTGCTGAGGTTTTACCCACAGCGCCACCCACGTCCCCCCTTGCATGAGATTACTACCCGGCAAAGGCTTATTCTTCAAAGAAAAGCCTATATAGCACCTGCCGTATACAGTTACCCCAACAGATAATGGAGGGGGACGACGACGATGACCCATATCTTGTATGTTTTTAAACTATGTGTGCTAAATCTAGCCATATAGGCAAGATTCAGCTGCTTACACTCCTTTAGTCAGCGAGATCTAGTCGCATCCTCAAGGGCTCTTAGGCATGGGTTTGCTAACACCAAGCACACTTTCATCGTTCCTTATCTTCACATTCCTGAAGATTAAGGAGTATTATTATTATTATCGCTACCGTTATATTTCTCTTTGCAACAGCAAGGTTAAGAGCTGACTCGGAATGTGATCCCAGGGGATGGGTGGGAAAATACGGCTTGAATTAAAGGGAGCTGGAGGGGGCCTAGCTTTCTTAGCCATTTGTGGCAGCCCCTCTAGCTACTATGTTTAGAAGCCTATAGAGTCGACCTTGATTTGGGTTAAACTAGAAGGCAGGGGTTGTGGGTTTAATTAAGAGCCCCCTAATGTCTTGCCCCGTAACTCAAAACACTGGAGTGAGGGTGGAGAACAAGCTATGAAACTACTGTACAGTCGTATCTTGGATCCCAAACACTTTGCAAGTCAAACGTTTCGGCTTCCGAATGCCGCAAACCCGGAAGTGAGTGTTCCGGTTTGGGAACGTTCTCTGGAACCCGAATGTCCGACGCGACTTCTGATTGGCTGCAGGAGCTTCCTGCAGCCAATCGGAAGCCGCGCATTGGTTTCCGAATGCTTTGGAAGTCAAACGACTTCCAGAACAGATTCCATTCGACTTCTGAGGTATCACTGTATATGTGAACAAAACAGAAGAGATGTCTTTCTGAATTAACCCTATCTGTGAAACATCTGTGGGAAGCATTTAACGTGAGTGGAGGGATAAAAGTGCCAGGCAAATGATGAACAGTAAAGTTTTTCCCTTCAACTGGTTAATAGTGTTTAAAAAATGAAATTAATGAATAACGTGTGGTCGAAATCAAGCTCAGAGCGTTTTAATAATATGCATAGCTGAACCTGTTTTCCTTTTTTGACCTACTGGGAATGGAGCCTTTATGACAGAAGGGTTTCTCACCTGTTCTTATCTCTTGTTGTTGTTCTTGGTGGTTCTGAGTCATGTTATGGCCGTCTTGGTTGTGAGTCCTGGAGGACCTGCTCCCTGCCTTGCATACCTTTTCCACCTGGCTTGGGAGGGAAGCTCTGTGACTGACTCCAACCCAAAACTGGAGGCTGCTGAGGAGGCCAGAGACCATCTTGGTTGTGAGTCCTGGAGGACCTACTCCCTGTCCTACAGGTGATTTTCACCTGACCTGGGAAAGCACGACCTGACTGACTCCAGCTACAAAAGCTGAGGCTGCTGAGGAAGCAAGAGGTCATCTTTGCTGTAAGTCCTGGGGGAACTATTCCCTGTCTTGCAGGCTTTCCCCAGCTGGCCCTGACTGACTCCAGCTACAAAAGCTGAGGCAGCCGAACACACTCTTGGGTTGGGGTATTATTTAGAAGGTTCTGTTGCTGTTATTATTGCCCTAGTATGTTTTAAATGGTTTTCAACTGCTTTTAAACTTGTTTTTAAATTTGGGGGTTTCGTTGTTTTTTAAATTGAGGGATAAAAGATATGCTTGGGAAGAGAGCAGGGGAAAGCAGGGCTGATCACAATTGCAGTGGCTCTGGACAATAGGAGGCATGGGGGTCGGCCGGGTAAGGGGCATATGGCACAGGAAGTTTGTGACTGCCATGAATGTTAAAAGAATGTTGGAATGAAGTTATATTGCTTTAGTAGAAATGTTATAAGGATTTAAGTATAAATAGATTAATAGAATATTAAAGGAAAAATAAGGTTAGAATGAGTTAAGATAATTATAGGACAGAAAACAGAGGAAGATGGAAAGGAATTGCTGAAACAATTGACAGAAGTGGAATACAAAAAGGGAGGTGTGAGGAGGTCGGTGAAATAAGTGAATGAAAGACAAGATATTGAAATTGTTTGAGTGTTTTAAACTGTTTTTGTTTGGTTTTGTTAGTTTAATGTGTTATGTAGTGTCTTTGTATTGTATTGTTCTTTTTTGTTTTTGTTTTGTTTTGTAGTGTTTAAATTGTTGAAAAAGTAATAAATATTTTTTTTTTTTTAAAAAAGGAAGTTTGTGACTGCCATGTGCCAGCCTCTCCTCCAACCTGGAAATTGCAGTTGTCCTATCAGCGACTGCTGTTGCTGAATGCGAGGTTGGCTCCCAGTAAGACCTCCTTCATGCACGATCTGATTATGCATGAGAAGGCTGATCTGGTATCACTGAGATTTGGGTGGTGAGCAGGGTGGAGTTGGTCTCACCCAGCTGTGACCACCTTTGCATTCAGTGCAGCATCAGGGTAGACTTGAAGGTCAGGGAGAGGAAGTTGCTATAGAGATTCCCTCTCTCTCTCTCTCTTAAGGCTCTCTGTCCAGTTAATGGGGGATCTAGTGTGTGTGTTCCTGGCATTGGGCAAATTAGAGATTCTGCTTGTTTGCTGCCTGCCTTGCTCCCCAGCAGCTTCCCTGCCTGAGCTGACAGAGGTTGTCTCAGAGGCAGTGTTGAAGACTCCCCGACTGCTGGCTCTGGGGGACTTCAACATCCATGCCAAGGTGACTGGCTCTGGGAGCCTCAGGACTTCATGGCTGCCATGGCGACCATGGGGCTGTCGCAACATGTCACTGGCCCAATGGCTCAAACAAGAGTGGAGGAAAACTCCAGTCAAATGCAATCAGATTCTGGCCTGAAGGAGGTGGCAGAATGGACAGGAGAGCACTGTGATTTGTTTGCAAAGCATGTTGAGGATAAAATCGCTTATGCTCAAACTTGGCCCTCCTCATATTTTTGGCCTACAACTCCCATGATCCCTAGCTAGCAGGACCAGTGGTCAGGGATGATGGGAATTGTAGTCTCAAAACATCTGGAGGGCCGAGTTCGAGGAAACCTGATCTAGCTACTACACGATGGGCAAAAAATATATATGCTGCATTGCAAAGGGTTGGACTAGATTGCCCTCGTGGTACAATTCTAATGCATTTCTGATTTTAGTGTGCTATACACACATGCATATGGCCAGTGCTTTTTTTCTTTAAAAATGTGTTTTCTAAAAAAACAGTGTGACAGAAATTGAGGCCACCATTGGGGGTAGCAACAGAACCAGTGGCGTAGCGTGGGGGGGTGCAGGGGGGGCCGGCCGCACCGGGCGCAACATCGGGGGGGGGGGCGCTCGCACTCGCAGCTCTCTGCCCCTACCTGGCTCACTCACTCTCACTGCAGTGCTGGCTGTGTGAATCCGATCCGAGCCGCTGGGTCGCCGCCCACTGTGGAGGGGGGGGTGCCAGGCGTGCGGTGCGGTGCGGAGAGAGAGCGAGGGACTATCTGGAGGAGGGACAGTGCAGCGGGGGGGGGGCGCAAATTACTTGCCTTGCCCCGGGTTAGGGGGCGCAAATCCACGGGTTAGGGGGCGCAAATTACTTGCCTTGCCCCGGGTGCTGACAACCCACGCTACGCCACTGAACAGAACTGATGATTCACCGTGCTGGAGAAGAAACTAAAAAATTTAAAATGATTCACAAAATGTTTTAAAAAGCACTGCATGTGCATTTAAAAAGCACTGCATGTGGCAGAAGCCCACCAACTAAGGGAAAATTACTTCATTTCCCCCAGGATGCACCCCCATCCCCACAAACCACATGATAAGGAGAGTAGGAAACTCTTTTCAAAGCAGGAGGGGGAATAAGAAGGAAATATGCATGAAGGATTCCCCCCCCCCATAATGTTTATTATTTTCAGTAGATAAACATAATAAAAAAGAAGAGATTAACAATAATAAAGACAAACAAAAAAAGGAGAAAAAGAGAAAAAAGATACATACAACATATTACCACTTAATTAATTAAAATTAAGTACCATCCATCTTGATAAACATAGTATTTGACTTCCTCTAATCTCTTCCATCCGAATTTCTTAGTAATTATATGTAGCAGTTTCCAATATCAGTGTTTCAAAAGACCATATCACAGTCCTAATCATATTACATAACTTTCCTTATCGTACATATTCTTATTTATAAATTTAATTCCATTTTAATCCTAGGCCTAATTCTTTCTTTCAAGTGGTTACATATCTTTAATATTACAATATTTATTCAAATAGCCTTTAAATTTCTTCCAATCTTCTTGGTGTTCCTCTTCTTTCTGGTTGCGGATTCTCCCGGCGGGGTCAGCCAGCTCCATAAACTCCATCATCTTCATCTGCCATTCTTCTACCGTTGGTAATTCTATGCATGAAGGATTTTTGGATGAAAGAACATGGGCAGCTTCAGGAGTCGTTGCGGCCTACATAAAATGAGATCGGGGGTCACATAGGGCCACCAGGCTGCAGGTTGCCCACCTGTGCTGTCAATTGTCAGAATAAGCATAATCCCATCCTATATATATCCTATGCGTACTGTGCTTCTGTGTTTTTATAGTTCAGAGCATGAATAGTTTTTTCCAGTCAGACTGATTCATACATTTGTGAATGCTCAGTCCATGAATCAGTCTGACAGAGTATCTGGATCTCCAGCCTTGCAGAATTGATCTTTTAAAAATTAATGCCAATAGCAACCTATAAGCAACATTTTAGGCCCACTAAAGACTCAGTGAACGTCTCACTTTCTTGCCCGCTTTGAGCAGGAGAAAACAGGTTAGGGGGCAGAAGTCGCTCAAGTCTTTCAGATAAAGTCAGGATTCTCACCCATTTTGCCAATTATATTTCTCTTTATTTACATAATCGCACACAGAGAACCGGTGGTGGTAATATTACTCCACACATTAAACAGGAATAGAAAAGGTAGTGCTCTTCTGAATGTGACATAAGAGTGTCAAAGAGCATTCCCACCCCTTAATAAACTTAAGGGCCCATCTCCATTTGCCCACAAAATCCGTATGTTATGTAACCGATTTGTCCCCTGGCAGTCCACACCTCAGCAGGTTATATTCAGATGCGATTAAATCCGGAGTTACCATTCTCCTCATTTTGCACCATTTGCTTTTTTTTTAACTCCACATCAACAACGAACCCACCACCACAGATAAAGCTGGTGGGAGCACTTTTAAAGCACAGTGGATGCCCTTTTCAGATTCTACAAGGCTAGGGGGAACTCTGGATTTAGCAGGGAGAAAGTCTGGGACAGAGGCTGTTTCTGGGGACGAGGGTGGGGGACTAAAGGAAGTACAAGGGGTGCATATTATTCCACATTAAGACGAGGTGTGGGTGGGCCCCAAGAACTCTTTTAAATCTCTTCACTGAGTGGCAGAGCTTGCACAGTATCTTGAACTTCTTTATGCTTGGGGGGGAATTGTCATCGCGCCACTCCTTGGTGTGTGGAGTGCCTCAGGGTGCGATTCTCTCCCCAATGCTTTTTAACATCTTTATGCGCCCCCTCGCCCAGCTTGTCCGGAGTTTTGGGCTGGGTTGCCATCAGTATGCCGATGACACCCAACTCTATCTGTTGATGGATGGCCATCCTGACTCGGCCCCAGACACATTGACCAGATGTCTGGAAGCTGTGGCTGGATGGTTACGTGGGAGCCGGTTGAAGTTAAATCCTTCGAAGACAGAGGTACTCTGGCTGGGGCGGGGTGATATGGGATTGAGGGGGCAACTCCCATCTCTTGCGGGGGCACAATTAGTGCCAGCATCGTCTGTTAAGAGTTTGGGTGTAATCTTCGATACCTCCCTCTCTATGGAGGCGCAGATTACAGCTATAACAAAGGCAGCATTTTTCCATCTCCGCCAAGCTAAGCAGTTGGCTCCTTACCTCTCTCGCCCTGACCTAGCCACTGTGATCCAAGTGACGGTCACCTCCATACTGCATTGTTGTAACTCGCTCTACGTGGGGCTGCCCTTGAGACTGACCCAGAAACTCCAGCGGGTGCAGAATGTCGCGGCGAGACTCCTTATGGGGTCTTCGCTGTGAGATCACATTCATCCGGTACTACACCAGAAGCCATGCTGGTTTCTGATTTGATCCCATAACATCCCGCCTTTCCTTAAGACATCCATATTTTCATCTGAGAAATGTTGGAGAAGATGGGCTTATGTGGCCCCCAAGCCAACCTTTAGAAGACATCTGAAGGCAGCCCTGTATAAGGAAGGGTTTTTTTTTTTAATGTTTAATGTTGAAGTGAAGGCCCAAGACAGGTGTTGATCATCGAGTGAGCTGCGCACAGGTGGGCTGAAGCGAGCTGCTGCCATTCCTGTGGAGCCTCCTTTTATTGAGACAAATATGCAAGCCAGGCAGATACATTTTTGGCCTGTGACCTTTACACATCTTCCGTCCCGAGATCGTGGGGTCGTATAAAGCTATTTTGACACCTGTTTCCACAGCATCATTTCCCCCTTCCACAGTGTATGACGAAGGAGAAAAAAGGTCTCAGGGAAAAAGGTTACAGACAGGACGCCGCTGACTGCTGAGACCGCAAAAGGTCAGACATAGGGAACAATGTTCCAGACAGCCATGACTTTTCTGAGGGGGAGGAGTTTTTCCTGCACCCCAGGGTCACGCGTGCAGGCAGACTGTGGCTGCCTGCTGGTGGAGAGTGTGCTCCCTCCGGACCTCACTGTCCACTCCGCAATATCCCTACAAATGTTTTATTGATTTGTTTACGTTGGGAGCTGCCCAGAGTGGCTGGGGCAGCCCAGTCAGATGGGTGGGGTATATATAATAAAACGATGTTGATGATGAAATGGGACGTTCCTCTTTTCCTTGGAGGGTTATGAAGGAAGCACAATGTTGTGCACGTTATTCCACATTAAACCAAGGTGTGAACCTTTTGAAATCTCTTCGCTGAGTGGCAGAGCTTGCATAGATAGTATATTGAATTTTTCTATGTGCTTAAGCGTCTTTGGCTCTTTTTGGGGAGTGAAAGAAATGCGGGGACGGGGAGAAGGAAGAAATGGGAGGTGATTTAATTCCCAAGGGCAGAACTCTGGATCTTGGCCACAGGGTCTTCGTTGGCCCGGGCCTTAATCTCTTCCCTCTCCCGCCCTGGGTAAGCACCAAGTTCCCCACTCTTTTTTCCTGCTCCACCCTGCAATGGCTTAAACTTCCAAAAACCCGACGCCTTCTCCCCAGGGAGCCACGTGAGGGCCGGGCAACCTTCATTTGCACATCAAAAGCCCTGCAAAAAAAGCAGCGAGGAAAGACAGAAGCTACAACAAATATATATATATTTCCCCACCGCCCCACGCACGCCCACTTCCCCTCTGCCCAGGAAACCGCTGGCCCCCACCACGCATGCGCCGCGGCAACCTTTCCTCCGCTACGCCGCTGGCGTAGGGCAAGCTGCGGCGCCGCATCGGGCGGCGAAAATTGCGTAGCGCGCGCGGGCGCAGGAGGAGGAGGAGAAAGCCGGTTTCGGCGCAGCGCGGGGAGGTCGGCGCCCGGCGTAAGAGGCTTTGGTGAATGGCCGTAAGAGCGCGCGAGGCCGCAGCGGCGGCAGTAGTAAAGTAGTAAAAGCTTGAAAGCCCAAGCCAAGCTCACCCGCAGGAGGAGCAGCAGCAGCAGCAGCACTGCGGAGTGGGAGGAGGAGGCGGCACCCCGCGCGCGCGCCGGCGGTTTTTGGTACCGAGCGGAGAGAGGGAGATGCACACGGCACACTCGAGCTGAGGTAGCTATAAAAACCCCGTTGGTTCGCGTTCCCTCCCCCATAAAGGCCGGCCGGCTCTGAGGTGGCGGCGGCGGCGAGAGTAGCGGGGGGGGGGGGGTAGCTGGGAGCCGCAGCGCGGCGGGGCAGGCCCCTCGCCAGCCTGTGGAGAAAAATGAGGCGGGGTTGGTTTGCCGTTTCCCGCCGTCGCCTCGCTGCCTCCCCCCCCCCCCCCCAACACTGTTGCTAAGGGGGCTTGGTGGGCGTCGAAAGGAAACTAGGATAACGTGTGAGGGGATTGTGTTGGCCGGGGGGGAGGGGGGTCTTTTCCACACAGCCCGCCACCCCCTTCTCATCCTTCCCCTCAGGTGAAGCGGGTTGGGGTGGGGGGCTCGCAATGGCGGGGGGGGGGGAGAGAGACGAAGCGCCCGTTGGGCCTCTTTGTTGCTGCTGCTGCTTCTTGAAAGCTGCCTCCTCAGGTGTGGCTGAGGAGAAGGCGAAGCAGACAAAAGGCTCTTGCTCCCAAGGCGGCGGCGGCGGTTCTCCGATTCGGAGACCGGCGTTGGCGGTTCGCCCTTCTCTTCCCCCTGCTTTCCTTTGAGGGGATGGCGGGGAGGAGAGGGCGCCGCCAGCATCGGTGGGCCTCGTGGCGGCGGCGGCGCCCGCCCCTCTTTTCTCCCTCACATGCTCCAGCTGCAGGGCTTAAGCGATCGGGCCTGGCCCACGTGTTGGTGGTGGGTGCACGGTGCAAGGCCCACGGGTGCTGCTGCTGCTGCCCTCTTTTGTTCTCGGGGCTCATGGTAGGTAATCCCTTTGGCCCACCACACTGAAAGGTTGGCATAGCACTGGGGGGGGGGGGAGCAACCCACTGTGGCTGCCCATGGTTTCTTTGCCCTGAAGGTCTTCTAAGTTGCTGTGTTTGGGTTCTCTGCAGTGTGCGCCTCGCACCTTAGTGTGACAATATCTTTGGTGCTGGGATGCCCGCCACCGTGGGAACTTTTTTTAAAAAAAACCCATGTCCACCTTTTGTTTCTCTTCTCCGAGGTGTGGAGGTTTGAACCCTTCTCAATAAACGATCAAGCTGCTGTTTTGCTTCTGGCAGGGGTCTCTTGCTTGACAAGACCAATCGGGAATCGGTGGACCCAACGAAGTTGGGAAACGCAGCATACGCCCAAGAATTTGTCTTTGCCAGATTTCAAGGGCAATGGCTTGCTTTCCCATCCCATGAAGTTGTTTCAGTGTCTTGTACCCCAATTTTTCTTTTTAAAAAAGTCTGAACAAAACCACACTGAAATAAATCGCCATAAAGATATTGCTAAACTGCAGCAGCACTGATTGGGAAGAAAGAACTTGGTGGTAGAAAATGAGCCTTAGTAGTAGTTGTTATTATTATTATTATTAGAATTTATATACTGCCATACACCTGGAGGTCTCGGGGTAGATCACAGAACAAAATCAAAATATAAAACCACAAAATATGGTGCCCTAACCTGGATGTGGTGAAAAGACTAGTGCTAAAAAGGACAACTGGTTCCAGTCCTGCTCTGGTAGTGTGTTTAACGTGTGGTTAGTTACACAAGAATCCTGATTCAAATTGTGCAGTGCAAATAGGCTAACTTCATTTGAGTGCATGTTTGTTCCCAATCCCAGCAAGGGTAGCTGCTTCTCCTTGGGTGAATTGTGGCATCTGTGATCAAGTTGCTGCAGATGGAAAGTAGGCTGTGGCTTGTTTTGGTAGAGCAAAATATTGCAATGACATAACAGGACTGTGGTGTTCAGGGATGCAGCTGACATCTTTTTAATAAACTTAACAAAAGTGGCATACAAACGGTGGCACTTTTTAAAAAAGTGACAATACAATACAATTGATTGCGTATACCAACATGTGCTGTTAAAAACAAAACTCCCCTTGTCAGTACAGCAGCTGCTTGTATGTGTGTGATTTTGAACTATTAATATAGGGAAGAAATTTAAGTAGATATTTAAAAAAGTATAAAGTGGGGTGTCTTTGTCAAGTCCTGCAATGCTGGCTCTATTTGATGCTGCTAATATTGCACTTGGCAGCAAAAAAGGACAAAATATCCTCTATGATTTGTTAAATGTACCTGTCAGGGTCAGGAAGAGTTTTTAATAAGTTGCTTTCTACCTTCTGTAGCTAGGCCTTTTTAGAAATTAGTCCAGACTTGGTTTTCAGAATTGAGCTACAGATTACGTAGTCTAGATTGTAGCATAAATCTTATTAGACAAGTAATATTTGATGTACTAATGAATATTGATTGGAGGGGGAGGGAATGTGAAGTGGAAGTTAAGGTGCTAGTACAAACTGTTCTAATCCCAAAGTATACACTGCCTGATCCTGTGAGTTCTTGGAAGTAAATCTTAATGTAAATGTTCATTAGATTGTCGGCTAATTGGGCCTTTTCCCAGATAAGTGTAGGATTGCATCCTAAATCGCCCTGTCATTGAACACAGTGAGTTACTTCTAGGTAACCCTGAGTAGGAGCAGGCTGCATAACATTGTACTAAAGAGATTTCTGTAACAGCTTCAGCAAGCTGTTTGCTTAATAAAAGCACATTAACAAACAAATGTGATTTGTGGGCAGTGTTCTACCATCTGGGCATCTTCTGTTCCTTCTTTTTTCATAACTGTTTTTCCCAAATAAAAAGTTTAATTGTGCCTCTGTGTACTGAGCTTAATCTTGACATTTTATGATGTAGGTCTTTGGGCAGACAGTGTTACTACGCTGGACATGAAAGAATAGGTTGAACTGGCCCGGGAAATTTGCATACACCTCTGTACTGCATATTGATTTTTCATGGTTCAGGAGGGCACATACATTTCCCAAAGCAGCTTTGCACATTTTGTAGACTTTTATTTTTAGGGAGTTTGGCAATAGTTGCCCATTTCCTGCCCTTCTTGCCTAACCTCCTTGCCCTTCATTCCTACCATTGCCTTTCTCACTGATAAGGTGTTGAACACTTGGTTTGTTCCCTCTGCCTCAGAGCATGTTGTCCTGACTATTATGGCTAAAAGATGAGGACCCAGAACACATATGTACAGTACTGATAATGAGTGTACTTTGGCCAAGCTTCTAATCCTCAAAGGGCTCCTGGCTCTTTGCCACTAGAAAAATGATCTAGAGAAATGCACACATAGTTCAGGTTCTTCTTGCATAAGCTATAGTACGGGTGTGGAACTGAACCAGTAAACCAGTTCCTAGAGCCCACTACCTACCAGCCACAGTGGGCCATGGTGGATGGGGTGTGTCATCCTGCTGATTGCTATGTCATCAGGTTGCCAATTTTTCCTGGGCTTGAAGTTACCACCAGTCTGCTGAAAAGTGTTGCTTTGAAGCTCTGCTTTCTGCTGGGATAAGCTGTGCTACAGTGTTCCTCCTGGGAAACTCACTCTTAACTGCCAATCACTTGACTGCCTCCTGTACCCAGGGCTCAGCTGGTGAATATATTTTGAGGCTCCCAATTATGCACTGATGGCCACATCCCTACCTGCCCTTTATACCTAACAGTCACATAAGATATCAGGTGTGGACAGGTGGTCATGGTTTTGGGAAATGGCCTCATGGGCCAAATGGCCTCACTCCTGAGATGTAGGGAAAGCTTAGGTTCAGGTTGCTTGCTCTTTGGTACTGAACCGCAGACCATTATTACTCTTACTAGGTGAGAAGGTAAGTATTGAATCGCAAGTCAGGTTATAGAACAGCTATCTGAGGCACTTATAGGCTTACTATTTTCAGCTGGGATTCAGTCCCATACCAGCAGGTTCGGGTTGTACAATAAAATTTGAATTTGGAGCTCTTGAGCAACAAACCTAGTACTTAAAAAGTGGACTTGTTCTGATAAGGAAAGTGATGGGGAAGTGTGCTGGAAGTGGGGAATAACATTTGACACAATGTCATGTAACCTCCCTGCAAAAAAAGTCAGAATAAGTGCTCAGTAAATAGCTGGTGAAGACAGGAGTGCCTGGCGTGCTCTGGTCCATGGGGTCACGAAGAGTCGGACACAACTAAACAACAACAACAACATCAAATAGCTGGTGTCTAATTTCTCTGCAAACTTTGTACAAAAGCAGTCAGGATGAGTGCTCAATAAACTGTTCTCCTGGAAGCTACCCAGTGTCTGCATATATTGGAAAAGTATATTAAAGATGGGGAAATGCTTCATGTAAAATGCTAACCACAGTTATAAGGATCCATACCATTCTGTGTTTCAGATTTGTTAATGCTAAAACCAAAGTGGGCGAAATTAACCATTTATTATTTGTACTGTTCCTAATAGCAAGTTTTGTGTCTACTGATTTAGATAATCAGCAAGTCTTCGTTTATAATGCAGAAACTTCTGCCTAGATGGCACAGGACCTCTTTGTTTATGGAGCTGTAAAGCACCATGTACATTGATGATGTTCATAAAAAATAATGGTGCTCTTATTAAGGCAACAAAGCAGTCATACAGTTTAAAAAGGTTTGGGCCTGAGATCCAAATACTATGGGTCTAGGTTATATCTGTATTTTGGAGAACCTAGGCCCCTTCTTCCACAGCACTTGCAATCCTCATAAAATCAAAGGACATCCTAAAACACTTTAAAATCAAACACAAGGACCTGCAATTATAATAAGAAATTCGGAGAACATGGTACATTCATGAAAGCTGTTGGGCATATGTATAGAACTTTGGATTCCAGCCACTGTACAGAAGTAAATGGCTGTGTTACAGGCCTACATTACAGCTATGTCTTAAATCAGTTACAGTGGTATCTTGGGTAACATACGCTTCAGGTTACAGACTTCGCTAACCCAGAAATAGTACCTCGGGTTAAGAACTTTGCTTCAGGATGAGAACAGAAATCGTGCTCCGGCGGCACGGCAGCAGCAGGAGGCCCCATTAGCTAAAGTGGTTTTTCAGGTTAAGAACAGTTTCAGGTTAAGAACGGACCTCTGGAATGAGTTAAGTACTTAACCCGAGGTACCACTGTCTTTGGAACTGCTTGTTGATTTCTATGGAGTATGATTCCATAAAGATTGGAATATTGCAACTCAGTCTTCCCACAACATTTACTGAACAGAAAATTAACTTGATTTCCCCAATTTTGCCTGAAAGCAGGAATCTAATTACAGTGTGCATAGACAGTGTATTAAAGCAAATTTAAATATGTAAGAAAAAAATCTGTCAAAGTCAAGCTGCTTCTACATGAAAATTTGAAAATACTGCACTCCGAGGTGTAAAGCCAATTCATACAGCTGTACAGATGAAAAAGTGCTCTGATCCTGCAGTTGCAAAATAGACTAGGAAGGGGTGGGTGTGGGCGCACACAAGCAAAGGTTGATTCTACCCAAAAAAATAATTTGTATACAGTTCTGATTTCAGATTCCTGACCCCATCCCCATGTCTGGAGCACAAAATAAATGGAAAAGCATTGGTCTGTTAATACAGTGCAACTTAATTCAGCTTTCAAAAGTTAATGAGCTATTTCAGAGCATTTGACCCAAAGCCCTTTGGAGCTCTGATGATTTTTTGAAATTAAACCATGATGCATAAAATAACAACTTTTATAAACATGTTTGGAAGGATAAAGTTTCTATTTGATATTCAACTAGACCATACTCCAAGTAGACCCATTTAAATCGATGGACTTCTGAGTACAACTTGGATTTCACCTTTTGTTTGTTTTAACATTGTAATGGATCATTAACAAAAAGAAAACAGAGCTGATGGGGATTATTGTTTTATTTATTAGGTTTTTATCCTGCCCTTCTTGCCAAAGGAGCCCAGGGATGACTTGATCCCATTTTATCTTCTGTATCTTGTTTCCAAATTTATTTATAATAAAAAAACTAGCAAAAAGAAAAAGCAAGACATGGACATACACTCTCTGTGCCCCCACTCGTTTCACTCCTCCCACGTGCTGGGGGGCGGGGACAAATTTTCTTGGCTTAGCATCAGGAATTGTGGTTTATTTCACTACTACCACTTTAAAAAAAAGCCACAGTGAGTTAAGCCAAAAGAACTTAACTACAGATCATGGCTTGTCTTGAGTAAAACAAATTATAATTCGCTCTGGTTCAAGCATAACACTTAAGTTGGGGATCATGGTTTGTTTTTCTCCAGTGCTAACAGGAAGGAAGCAGGAATGATCAGGCATTGAAAACCTATTTGTTATGATTTACCACAGGTACTCTAATGCAACTAGTGTGTGAGGACAGAAACATGTCGATTTGGAAGTGATCAGACACCTAGATGAAATTCATGTATGTATGATGGATAATAGGCCTTGTGATGAGCAATGACTCGCTTGTATGAAACAGCCATTGTGCTTTAACATCTGCTTGCCTTAAGGCAGGAGTACACATGTTCAGCTTGAATTGGAGTGATGTGCACGCATGTTTCAATCAGTCGTAATGCATCTTAAGCTAAGCCAGAATTTATGACATGTGAATAATTAAATTAGTTAATAAGTTGTCTTGCCCCACCAATCTGGCTTACTGCAGTTCCTTAATGTCTACCTGTAAGGGAATACCCACTGAGTTCAGTGGGACTCAACTCCCAGCTGAGTGCATAGGATTTCAGCCTTAGGTTGCTGATGTCAGTCTAATTTTAACACAGTTGTGTCTCTTTGTTATGCCTGCTGACATTCCTGCTACGTTATGTCTGTACCCATACTAAACGTGCAAGCAAAATGATATGCTACCTTCTGTCTTTATTTTTTTAAAAAAATGGAATTGAGGCGGGCTCAGCTTTAGTTGCTATAAATGTGCAATTGAATTGGAAGAAACTGAAATGATAAGCTTTTAGAATACATACTTAATGGTACAGTGGTACCTCGGGTTAAGAACTTAATTCGTTCCGGAGGTCTGTTCTTAACCTGAAACTGTTCTTAACCTCAAGCACCACTTTAGCTAATGGGGCCTGCTGCGCTGCTGCTGCACAATTTCTGTTCTCATCCTGAAGCAAAGTTCTTAACCCGAGGTAGTATTTCTGGGTTAGCGGAGTCTGTAACCTGAAGCATATGTAACCCGAGGTACCACTGTATTTGAGTATCATCCCATTTCCTGAAAACTCACATTGGTTTTTCTTCTTAGAAGCCGAGCCCTTCTAATGCAAATACTTTCATCTTTTAAAAGCCTCGAGACTGTTGATGCCCTTCAGCACTGAATATGGTGGTTGTGATCACATCTATTTAAGGAGTGCTTGGGAATCTCCGCTGTCCCAAGATTCCTAGTAACATGCCTGTGGCACGCACAAATCAATGACATGCTTTTATAAGGTTTTGTGTATGTGTGTTTTCCAAGTAGTTTGTTAGTTCACACAAGCAAGCCCTGCTTGGAACAGGGCTGGCAAAGGCTATGGCAAAAATACCTTGGGCTCACAGCTGACGTCTCTGAAATACAGATGCCTTGTCTATTATTGAATAAGCTCCTATAGAAACAAGTATACAGTGGTGCCCCGCAAGACGAATGCCTCGCAAGACGGAAAACCCGCTAGACGAAAGGGTTTTCCGTTTTTCAATGCGCTTCGCAGGACGAATTTCCCTATGGGCTTGCTTCGCAAGACGAAAATGTCTTGCATTTTTTTTCCGCTCCCCACCCCCTTTTTCTAAGCCGCTAAACCGCTAATAGCCTTTTAGCAGCTAATGCGCTAATCCCTTAAGCCTTTAATAGCCGCTAATCCGCTAATAGGGTTGCTTCGCAAGACGAAAAAACCGCTAGACAAAGAGACTCGCGGAACGAATTAATTTCGTCTTGCGAGGCACCACTGTATGTTGCTGTTATCTGCTACTACACTAGATGTGCGTGTGGCCATTGTTTTAAGATCCGGCGCTGGCCTAGATGTTGTTGGATCACAACTCCCATCAGCCCTGCCAGCATGACCAATAGTCAGGGATGATGGGATTTGTAGTCCATCATAATCTGGTAGATACCAGCTTGCGGTAGGCTGTTTTAAAGACATATCTTTATAAACAGTAGCCATCTAGAAAACCTAACAAGTTTATTTTTAACACACTTGTATTCAGATTTTTAGTCAAGCTGCATTAAACATACACATTTGTTTATGAAAATTGAATGCTTTAAAATTATTTTGAAAGATTATTGACTTGAAGAGGAAGGAAGGTGAGGATAAAGTAATATTAGTAGGATGGTGAAAATTGGAGATTAGAAAGGACGAGCAGGTGCCCAGTATATATTTCTGTAATTGCAATCTTCCCCATAATTGCTAAATATTAACAAGCTTGGGCTCCCTAGAATATTCAGATTCTGCATGAAGTTATTAAATCTCACATACTGAAAATCCCAGAGGATATCCAGAACTTGCAATGAAATCCTGGGTGGTATTAGCTCTGGAGATGGGGGAAATGAGCACTCAGCCATGAAGCTCATCTCGCTACTTCTAAGCACACAGCTTTTGGGGGCGAAATATATCCACTTACGCTATCTTCAGGCAAAGACAAGCTATAAAACATAAAGGCTTGCCTCCCTGGATGCAATTATGGGGATGTAAGTGAACATTTATAATTTTTATCTCGTTTTCTGCTATGTCATACATCAAATATTCAACTTTGTATTTTGGATCTTAGCGCGAAGAGGTGGAATGCAGCAAGTTAAGGCATTCAGGACCATAATTGTCCTGTGTTAAGCAGTATTTTAGGTAATTACACATTCCAACCTCTTTTAAGGATTTGTGGGGTGCTATGCCAGTTTCTCATTGGAATGTGTAATTTAAACGTATCTTATAAGGCGGTTGGCTTGAATCAAAGAAGGAAAAACTTGGCCCCAAAGTTATCCTGTCCTTTTTTCATTTAAGATAAATCAGAGTATATTCAACTCCCATATATAGCATTATTAACTAGGAAATATACTTGATTCTAACTTTGGATTTTTAAAATCTCGATTCTGCAGTGGATATGATGCTTTGACTTTGTTAATCTTGGAACAGGAATGGGGCACAGGACATAACCTTATATATGCCATTTTGGTTACATTTCAGTCAGTGTTAGAAACTGAGATATAAAAGCTATTTGCCATATGGCTCCTTAAACCTAGGTTTCAGACGCACTAACAGAATGTTTAGGCACTTAAAAAAAAAACAAATTACAAAGCTGAAAATGAATTGTGTATATTGTCAGCTCTAAGTAAAATCTGACTTGCGCCACAGCAAGGCAGCAAAATAATAAATAAATGCTGTTGTGCACCAGCCAACCAGATGGTGGAGATGACAGGCCCCATCCTGGTGGCCAGGCATCTTCACGTGGCCAATAGCTAGGTGCAAAATGCACCTGGCATTTGAACACTGATTTCAGTGTAACAGAGACATGGACCTAGGGCTGGGCTGTGTAGATAGGAGAGGGCTTGATTCTCTCTTTTTTGTATACAATTGGTATTAAGGTTTCTGTTTTACAAGTTAAGATACTCATTTTGCATCCTTAAGGTATCTGTGACTTCCCTTCTTCCCTTTCCATGGTTCATTTTGCAATATATTGCCAGGTCAAAAGTTATGAGACAGATATCACAATATGGATTTCAAAGCAGTTTTGTTTTTTTGTTTTTGTTTTTGTTTTAAATAATATTTATTGGAAGTTTAATAGTTACAGAAAAAAAGGGGGGAAACAAAAAATTTAACAAACAATACATCAAAAATAAAAACAAAAAAATACATCAAAACAACAAGAAAAACAAAAACATTTAAAAACACATCCAATATTTCCATATCTTTACCTTTCATTTACTTGTTTCATCGACCTCCTCACACCTCCCTTTTTTGTATTCTAGTTCAATTAGCTATTTCAGCAAATCCTTTCCATCTTTCTCAATTTTTTGTTCTATAATTTATCTTAACACAATCTAACTTTAAATTTTCCACTTTGGCCCATTAACAATCAGTTTTTGCTTAATTCTTTATA
The DNA here is from genome assembly GCF_965153285.1 of Podarcis tiliguerta. Taxonomy (NCBI): domain Eukaryota; kingdom Metazoa; phylum Chordata; class Lepidosauria; order Squamata; family Lacertidae; genus Podarcis; species Podarcis tiliguerta. Next base: position 17,050,189 of record NC_139534.1, read on the forward strand.
ACATTTCTGCTAAAACCATATAACTTCATTCCAGCATTCTTCTAACATTCATTAATTTTGCAGTATTTCTGTAAATATACTTTGAATTTTTTCCAATCTTCTTCCACCGACTCTTCTCCCTGGTCTCGGATTCTGCCAGTCATTTCCGCCAATTCCATGTAGTCCATCAGCTTCATCTGCCATTCTTCCCGGGTGGGTAGATCTTGTGTCTTCCAGATTTCAAAGCAGTTTTGGATGATACATCAATATATCACCCAGCCCTAGCCTAGACATACCAATGTGGTGACCTAGGGTAAGGTGCCATTTGGCGATTTGCTTATATAGCAAGAGTTTCTAACCCTGATTGGGGAACATTAATGCCCATAACTTACTGGGTGGAATACAGCATTAATGCTGAGTTGATAGTTGACTTCCGCTAGGGCAACAGTTTAGTTGAATCCGGCCAGTCGTATAAAATACATGTTCAATGAATTATACTCTTTAACCATAGAAGTGTGAAGTTACATGAGTTCATTGGTTTGTGTGTGGTGACTTCAGGCAAAAAACCCTTCTCCAAGCACATGATATGTTTGAATAATACTGAGAAGAATTTGTGAAGGGGTTCGCATTGTTAAGAATTAAAGTGGACAAATGCTCTTAGTGGGATGAGTTGAGGGGAAAGGATAGATAAGTGCATTGATTTATTCAAACGGCTGCATATTCTGTGCAGAATTCGAGTTAGAACTTTTTGCGAGAAACCGTGAGTAAAACATTTCAAAACGTAACAAAACTAAACTGTATTTAGTTTACTTATGGACAAACGTAAACATGTTGCTTTTTCAGGAGGATAATATTGTGGTACATGTAATGCTAATACGCAGAAATGTGGTTTTTCTTATTTAAAAGTTGTAATAGTCTAATTAGGTAATGGATGTGATCAGAATGCGGTAAATACAGAATGTGTTAATAGAAATATCCTTTTAAATTATATTAAAATAATTCAATCAGGAAGTGAAAACAGGATTTGCTCTGTTTATTTCTGTTTTTGTTTATTTCTGTTTTACTACTTTGTCTGCTCACTACTACCAGTTTTAAAAGGAGTTTTAAAATGTAGCCATAGAGATGGAGTAACACATAACAAAGTATAATTTATCTTTGATCTAATAAAGTTTTCAAATCCATACACAAGAATGCAGATTTACAAAATGTATTGGGTTTCAAGAGACACCGTTACTTATAAAAAAGGCCATCCTCTATAATACAACAATTTTAAAATATATTTGTATAAGTTTAAGACAGGGTAGATAGAGTTAAGATTATATGGATTACAATACTATATATGTCTACTAAGTCCCACTAAGTTCACTGGGCTTACTCCCAGGTAAGTGGATACAGGATTGCAGCCTTAAATCAGCAGGTGGGGATAGTGAGAATAACGTTTATAACAAGTTTCCCGTAGTGTAGTCCATGCATTTCTGGAGGAAAAGTGCATACTGTTCTGTTGCTATGACAATTAAAGCAAGTTGGTTTGCAACCAAATGCAGGAATTATACTATCTAGCAACACAATCGATATTTCTGGTTGTGCATCCTAAATGCCTTTTTCACTACACCATTGCATCCACTTAGAGACTTTTTGTATCTGCCTATAATTTCTTGCACTTGAAGGTCAGATACTGTTTTTTGTTTGCATGGAGAATTAGGCTTTCGTTGAGTGGGTTTGTGAGCTTATTTACACGACTGCCTTGCAGTTTTCAACCAGTGTGCCATGGCACCCTGGAGTGCCTTCAGTGATGGTCCGGGTGCTGCTGGCAACACTGGCCTCTGTCCCTCTTTCCTTCCCTCCTCCTCTGATGCCCTCTCACGTCTCTGCCTCCCAAAGGCTTGCACAGCTGTTTGTTGCAGCAGCCCTGGCTACAAGCTCCCCAGGCGAATGGTGCCTCTGGGGCTGGCCAGGGGGTGCTTCCCCGGCCCCTGTGGGTCAGTGTCTCTTTGGCGCCTCTCTTGGGGGCAGAGGGGCAGCTCAGAGACCAGGGGCGGCAGCTGCGGCTGCCCAGAGGACTCCCAGGGAGAGGGGAGAAGAGGAGGTTGAGGGAATACTCCACAAGGGGAGGGTGTTTGAAAAGAGGTGAGGGGCTTCCAGCTTTGCAGGCAAGGGGTGGGATAACTGAGCTGAGTCCCACAGGGGTGCTGCAGAAAAAAGGTAGTTGGTCAAGGGAGCCGTGGACCCCAAAAAGGGTGAAAACCCCTGCATTACTTTCTTTTCTTTTTTTGCACTGTCAGAAAATGCCATTTCTTCACGCAAAGCGGCCTTCCTCTCCTGAACAGACAAATCTGTGTCCATCCCAGTGTGTTTGATTGAGATTCGTGAGTTCAGTTTTATGAGAGAAGTGTAGAATTTAACATGTTTATACAAAACCAGGATTCACACCATTGTTAAAAAGCAACATACAGTGGTACCTTGCAAGACGAATGCCTCGCAAGACGAAAGAGTTTTTTGTTTTTTTTAGTTGCTTCGCAAGACGAATTTCCCTATGGGCTTGCTTCGCAAGACGAAAACATCTTGCGCCTTTTTCTTAAAACCGTCAATGCATTCCTATGGGAAACCGTCAATGCATTTCCTATGGGAAACCGTGCTTCGCAAGATGAAAAATTCACAAGACGAAAAAACTCGCAGAACGAATTAATTTCATCTTGCGAGGCACCACTGTATAATGGAACAGCTCTTTAAAACTCCCAATTTCAGCTTTTAAAAGTGCACCAGTTTTTATCCACTCTAGTTTGCAACATCCATCCAGGTTTTTGTATGCATTATAAATCTTCAGAGCACTCTCATATTAATACCAAAATACATCAAATCTTTTATTTTTGCTCTGGTCAAATCTTCTGAATTCATTATTACGGGCTGTTCTGTAATCTCTACCCATTATCTTTTGATTCCAGTCAAACCATCATTTCTTTTAAATCTTAAAAGTTTGGAGCTAATTAGCAGCATTAACCAAACTAAAGTGTTGTTGTTTTTTACTGTTTAAAATGTTGACCAGTTTAAAAGATGCTCTTCCATTTCAGCTGGCAGTTTGTATTGGGTTCATTATTTAGTTAATTATTATTCTTTTGAGTAAAAGAATTTCTATACCGCCTTTCAAGAATAAAATTCCACCCAAGGCAGTTCACATAAAATAGAATAGAGAACGCCATATTATTAAAATTAGCAATGCAACATCATTCCAGGGATAGTTCAGTCAGTAGACTCTGAGTTCAAGTCCCACACCGGACAAAAGATTCCTGCATTGCAGGGGGTTCGACTAGATTACCCTCGTGGTCCCTTACCCAATTCTATGATTCTATGGAAAATACAGCCTAATACAGTCACTAAGACCAGGGTCGTATAGTCAGATCAGATCCCCAGGAACAGTTAGTTCCTGCAAGACAAAGTAAAAAAAAAAGGTTATTTTATCCCATAGCATTCCCTGTATGAATGAATAAGACATTTTGAATTTGTAAACAGAAACTTTAGTAATTGGATCTGACTCATTAATGGGACTTCCTCATCTTGAGAAGATAAATGACAAACGTCTTTGGAAATTCTCCAGCCACTTTGCCATGCAACATCTTCCCCCCCCCCCCAACATATTTGATGCGGGGAAACCTAGTCCTCTTAAGCTTATAGAATTAGCTCCAACAGTTCTTTGGGTCCTGACCTATATTCCTCTTGTGGAACAGCAACTGTAAGTCTTTCGGAGTTGATGACCCTCCTGTAAAAGAGAGAGAGAGAGAGAAGCTCACAAAGAGCTCCTGATCTTGTGTTGTTTTCAGCGCAGCTTCAGCTTTCCATGTACTTCTTTAACCTGTAAACACAAAAGAGGTTGGCACGAGTTCAGGCTTTGCTGTTTCAGTGAAAGCGTATTGGGACAACCTTTCGTGTTATGAGGAATGTTGTTGCATTTAGCCTCGCATCTCATGCAGATGTTTACTTGCAAGCAAATACCGCTAAGGTCGGTGAGACTTACTTCCCAAGTTCCCTTTTCTCCTATCTCTGCTTTTACTGTAAGGAGCCGACCAAGAAACTTCTAAGCGCTGCTTCTGTTCAGCAAGGATATAATCTGATTTGAGGTCAAGAAGGGCGGTTCTGGAATGTCATTGCCAACATCCTCATTAAATTGGCCCCTTGTACCCGAGCTGGTTTTGTGATGGTGTTTTCATGGGTCTGACTCTGCTTCTTATAAGAGTCTTAATGTGCTTAAATGTTTTGTTGAGAGACTTTTAGGAAGTGCAGTTGCTTCAGCAACCAGATCTAGACATTGATAGAGTCAGAAAAGGCATTGTTTTTAAAAGAAGAACAAATGCACCCCAATCTTTCTTGGGAAGACACCATTATCCAGTCTCTTCTCTGCCCTAATATGATTGATGATAGCAGCTCATTTAGTAATACAGTGGCACCTTGGTTGTCAAACTTAATCCGTTCCGGGAGCCTGTTCGACTCCCAGAACTGTTCGGAAATGAAGGTACCACTGTATATTGGTTTGTTCTTTTATTCAGTTTGGAAACCACTTTAAACAATCAAGTACTGGGCTGTTTAACTGAATAGTTTCTTGGTCTGTTTCTTACAGGGAAATTAGAATGGAGAACCCCTTTAATACAGCAGAATCAGATGCAGATGAACTGGGCAAAGGAATACAGTACCGTGGACTTTGAGATGGGGAGTATGTAAAAATAACAGTGCAGGGCATATTAGAAATGTTGGTGGTTGTGATTTATACCCACAGTTGGAAGACAGCATGCAATCTGTTCTTCTGAAGCATGGGCTACATATAAAGAGAAGCTGCTCTGGTGGCTTGGATTCCTTAAATGTGCAGATCATGCCAGCAAGTAGGGACTGGAGCCCTTCAAATGAGAGTGGTGCTGTAAGAGCGATTTACCGTATTTTTCGCTCTATAACACGCTCCAGACCATAACACGCACGTAGTTTTTAGAGGAGGAAAACAAGAAACAAAATATTCTAAACGAAATAGTGGATATATGATTTTTGTGGTTCATGCTGTGGCCACAGACACGTGATCTGACAGTGAGTTTGGAGTAGCCCAATGCAAAAATCCCGAGGATCCATGTAGATCCATGCTTTGTAACCACGGAGGAGGGAAGGAAGGGGAACCATGGATCCTCTGCTCACGACTGCAGCAGATCCCCCCCCCCCCGCCACCCGCAGGCATTCGCTCCATAACACGCACAAACATTTCCCCTTACTTTCTAGGGGGGGGGGGAGTGAATGTTATGGTGCAAAAAATACGGTAATTTGGGTGAAACAGGTTTGCAGAGTCACTGTAATCACACTTCATGTTCTTTCTGCATGGAGGTTATAATGTAGTTGCCACTCAATCCTCTGTACTCCCATAATATATGTTCTCTGCAGCCCAGGGGTCAGCAAACTTTTTCAGCAGGGGGCCAGTCCACTGTCCCTCAGACCTTGTGGGGCCAGGACTATATGGGGGGGGGGGCGAATTCCTATGCCCCATAAATAACCCAGAGATGCATTTTAAATAAAAGCACACTTTCTACTCATGTAAAAACACCAGGCAGGCCCCACAAGTAACCCAGAGATGCATTTTAAATAAAAGGACACACTCTACTCATGTAAAAACACGCAGATTCTCAGACCATCCGCAGGCCGTATTTAGAAGGCGATTGGGCTGGATCCAGCCCCTGGGCCTTAGTTTGCCTACCCATGATCTAGTCTGTCACCCTGTTGGCAATAATGGCCAGCAAGATACCCTTGGGCAGTGTTAGAAACTGGGATAGGAGTGCTAGGAGCTGTATGGCTCCTGGGACCTAGGTTGTGGGTGCCTAAACAAAATATCCAGGCGCCTTATTTTTTATTTTTTTGCTGCCATGTTACCAGGCCAGGCAGCCCCACAGCAAAACAAATAAAATAAAACAAAATTGCTGCCAGGCAAATCAGGTGGTCTACAGGGTAGCGCAGCAGCAAAAGAAGCCCTTGGGATGCTTACAAGCATTGCCTGGTGGGGATGATTCTTTTGCTGTCTCCAGCATCTGAGGTACAGAGCCTGTGAACATGGAGGTTCCACTGTTAATGCATGCTTAATTCTTGGCTCTATCTGTTATGGAAAACAGAACTATTGCACTCATGTCCTGCTTATGAACTTGCCATAGGCATCTGGTTAGCCACCGTGAGAATGGAATACTGGACTAAATGATTCAGCAGGGCTATTCTTAATCTTCTTAACTTCTGTCCTTATTTAAAAGCTGTTTAAACTACTGTCCACCACATCTATTTTCTGCCAGTGAACTCAGCATGTTACTCATTGAGTGCAGAAGTACTTCCTTCTGTCTGTCACAACCATACTACCAATAAATTTCACTGCTTGACCTTGAGTTCATGGATTTGGCCTCATTTGGATGTAACCTATCTCCGCTTATTAATCAGGACTTTCTTGTTGCACAGTAATGAAATAATAATAATAATAATAATAAATTTTATTTATATCCCGCCCTCCCCAGCCGAAGCCAGGCTCAGGGCGGCTAACAACAATAAAACAGTACAAAAGTACAAAAGTACAGCACAAACAACACTCTAAAATCATTCATTATAAAATTAATTAATTCAAGCCACTGGCAACCATTGGGCCAGAGCTCTGCGAAGATTGCCGAGGGAGGGAGTCAGGCTGTGCCCTGGCCAAAGGCCTGGTGGAACAGTTCTGTCTTGCAGGCCCTGCGGAAAGATGTCAAGTCCCGCAGGGCCCTTGTCTCTTGTGACAGAGTGTTCCACCAGATCGGAGCCACGGCCGAAAAAGCCCTGGCTCTAGACTTTTTTGATTAATTAACCATGGTTTCCTAATACAACAGGTTCGAAACAAATCAGGATTTCAAACCAAGTTCATAGTGCACTTTCAGATCCTAGTTTGTTCCTATCCTAGTAACCATGGTTTGCCAGTTCAGAGGCAGTATCGCCCAAATGTTTGTTAAAAAAAAAACCTGATGAACTTGAATGTTACTTCAACCAAACGCACATATGCATGCACATCAAGAGCATTATATTGTATATATTCTTAGCATGATAACATCCCTCAAAAAACCATTGTTCTGCACAAGGGTGCAACTACCAGAGACCCTTCTCCCTTCAGCATAGATCAGCGGAAAGAATTGCAGACTCATGTTGTGTCTGGCTTGCATTCATGAGAGTCAGTTTAAGAATCATTATTCCATAAAAGCCATATGTTGTGTTAGAACTGGTTGTTCAGAATGTTTACAATATTACTCACTCCTGGCAAGTTTCCGTTAACTCTCCATGAAAACCTGCAGCGTCTCCATAATTCATCTTTATTACCTGACAAAACCTTACTTAGCAGACACAGTTTATATAACTTGCAACCTGAAGTCAGCAAAGCATCCCTGGTTTCTGATGCACAGAAAAGACCTGTTTCTAAAATACACAGGGCAGTAACTGAGAGGAAGCAGCTGTCAAATGATAGCCAATGTGCAAACACTTCGTTGCACTTCCACCCTGATAGGCTGCTGCTTTTATGCTGCGCCAGACCATCCTTTAGTTTGCCAGAAACGTTGATTTGGTTGCATAACAATTTCACTGAGGGCAAATGAGGTTTATGGACTGTGGTCTAACTCTGAATAGTTTTGGTAGACTTCTGATGTTAGCACAAAACCAAATTTGATTGGCTGCATGATGTCTTCCACTTTTCTAGGGATGAAACTATACATGCTGCATTGAGTTCTGTGGTTCTTTTTAGGGATGGCTTTTATAGACGGGGTGCCGGGTGGCGCTGTGGGTAAAACCTCAGTGCCTAGGACTTGCCGATCGTATGGTCGGCGGTTCGAATCCCCACGGCGGGGTGAGCTCCCGTCGTTCGGTCCCAGCTCCTGCCCACCTAGCAGTTCGAAAGCACTCCCGGGTGCAAGTAGATAAATAGGGACTGCTTTACAGTGGGAAGGTAAACGGCGTTTCCGTGTGCTGCGCTGGTGCTGGCTCGCCAGCTGCAGCTTCGTCACGCTGGCCACATGACCCGGAAGTGTCTTCGGATGGCGCCGGCTCACGGTCTCTAGAGCGAGATGAGCACGCAACCCTAGAGTCGGACACGACTGGCCCGTACGGGCAGGGGTACCTTTACCTTGCTTTTATAGAACTGAGTTCCTGGAGACTGTAAATTGAAGAGAGGGGAGGGGAGCATCTTACTTTATCCCCCCTGCCCCCGCCATTTTCCCACTAAGAATATTCACCACCCAGGTCCTTTTATCTGCAAGGGAAAAGATGAGGATGCCTGGAAGTTTTCTGCTGTGAGATAAAAGTAGCTGGGGGTGGGGAGAGGTTCCCAGATGTTTGCCAATTGTACTCCCTTGCAGGTCCGGTGTGCCCTGTTTTAAATGTTTATTACATGGTGTTTTATTTCTTCTGCTGTGGATAAGTTGATGGTTGCAGGTGAAACCAACTTTTAAGGCTTTGGTGTTGAATGTGATCAAGCCATACCTCTTCCTGTGAGCATTGATTCTGGATGCTAGAAAACGCAGAAGGCAGTCGTAGCGTTCTTAGGCCAAGTCACCGCTAACCAGTGTTAGAAACTGAGATATAAAAGCTATTTGGCTATGGCCCTTTAAACCTAGGTTATGGACACAGCAACAGAATGTTTATGCGCCCCCCCTTTTTTTTACAAGATTAAAAAAGCTGAAAATGATTTGTGTATATTGCCAGCACAAAAAATTCAAAAAGCACAATGTGGTGGTTTCCCACTTCTTTTTGCTGCTATTTTGATTCCCTTGGGTTATTTCAGGTGTCTTTCATAGCCTTTTGAAAAATGGAAGCAGTGAACCATTCCAAAATGAAGGTATCAAAAATAAAAAGAGCACCCCAAATCAATGTATTTTGAGTACATTATTCTGGAGTAACTACCATTTCCCGATTCTGTACTGGCACCTGAAAACAGTTGCACAAGAGAGCAATACCATTTTCTATAACATTTTAAGTAAGTCACTTTCTTGAGTAAGTTTGGTTTTGGTGTACTGTAGATTCCTTCTGTCTCCTACCCCCACTGGTACTGCCATCACACCCTGAGTACAAAATAACTCCAGCTAAAATTTTACGTTCATTTTTCATATGGTCTGGTCCTCCTCTGAAGATTGTAAAAAAAAAAGCAAAAGCAAAACCAGGCTCCCCCTGTCTGCCCCCCTAATATTCTTATGTGGGTCCCTTCTCCAGTCTTCAGAGAGTGGCTGCCCTTTGGCCTTGCTGTTTCCAAGTGCCTTAAAAGTTCCAGATGGCATGGCTTAAAACAAAAACCTAAGGCGTACGGCAAACAAAAATGTAATTTGTGAATATTCCCTTGTTGCAAGCTTAAAAAAAGAAAGAAAGAAAACTGAGGAGAGTATAAGAAGCAGGTTTGCACTATAATAGGAATAGGAGAGGAGTGTGTGTGTTTGAGCAGGGAAATCCAGATGTTACTTCTGTAAGACAGGTGTGGGGACATTTGGCCCTCCAGATGTTGCCGAACGACAGCTTGAACTGAACTACAACCTTTGCTGGGGTTGAAGGAAATTGTAAGTCAGTAACATCTGGAGGGGACACGGGTGGCGCTGTGGGTAAAACCTTAGCGCCTAGGACTTGCCGATCGCATGGTCGGCGGTTCGAATCCCCGCGGCGGGGTGCGCTCCCGTCGTTCGGTCCCAGCGCCTGCCAACCTAGCAGTTCGAAAGCACCCCTGGGTGCAAGTAGATAAATAGGGACCGCTTACTAGCAGGAAGGTAAACGGCGTTTCCGTGTGCTGCGCTGGCTCGCCAGATGCAGCTTGTCACGCTGGCCACGTGACCCGGAAGTGTCTCCGGACAGCGCTGGCCCCCGGCCTCTTGAGTGAGATGGGTGCACAACCCTAGAGTCTGGCAAGACTGGCCCGTACGGGCAGGGGTACCTTTACCTTTACCTTTTAACATCTGGAGAGACCAACGCTCTCCGAACCTGCCTTAAGATGGGCACTTCTGAATTCGTGCAGTTGGTTTTTTGCCCACTCACTTAACTAGGAACAAATCAAGCAGAATCAGAAAGTTTGCTTGCATCTTGCTCCTGTATACTTAGACCGCAGCATCACTTTTTTTCCCCCAGCAACAGAGAACTGGAAAACGGTGTATTGCTTTTTAGACAGTGGGATTGTTGAAATGTCTGGTACTGGTTCTCAGAAACGGTGCTGAATGAGAGGTGAATTTGGTGCATCAAGTGGTAACCGGGACTTGCGTAACAAGCACGATGTCCCCCAAAGAAAAGGTACAGTGTGAAATTAGGGATGCATGACTACGTTTCCAAGTGTGGTCTTAAGTTCGGCTGTATGTGATAGTCACATGAAAGCGATCATGAGCTAGCAGAAAGGATTAGGATCATACTTGAGTCAAGGGTAAGATCTCAACAAGGGGAATTCTTGCTAATACTTCAAGCAATTCAGATGAGGCAGGCACTTCATGTTTTCAGGCTTTGCTGAGGACTTACTGATGTGTGTGACGTGGGTAGCAGCTCTGGGTGAAGCAGACGAGTCTCTGGCACTATAACTGAATGGCTTTACTGGATCTTCTCTTCAGAGTGCTTGTACAGTTAGTGGAAATCTGCCTGCCGGGCTCCTTAAGTTCCACTTGCTTAGATTTACTGCTTTGTATTTCAACAGAAATACATATGCATATCTTGGCCATTCTATAGTAGGACCAGGATCCTTAGTCCCTTCCCGTCTCGCATGGGCCACTTAGACAGGTGGGCTGTGCTGCCTACCTGTCAAAACAGTGAGTGCAGTATTTCTCGAACCTGGGTCCCCAGTAGGACTGGGTGATAACTGTTTTTCAACATCATGATATATATCACCAGCTCAACATCTTGATAAGGGACGTGGGTGGTGCTGTGGTCTAAACCACAGAGCCTAGGGCTTGCTGCTGATCAGAAGGTCAGCAGTTCGAATCCCCGCAACGGAGTGAGCTCCCGTTGCTCTGTCCTAGCTCCTGCCAACCTAGCAGTTGGAAAACACAAGTAGATAAATAGGTACCGCTGTGGCGGGAAGGTAAACGGCGTCTCCGTGCGCTTCTCTGGTTCGCCAGAAGTGGCTTAGTCATGCTGGCCACATGACCCGGAAGCTGTCTGCGGACAAACGCCGGCTCCCTCGGCATATAGAGCAAGATGAGCGTGCAACCCCAGAGTCATCTGCAACTGGACCTAACGGTTAGGGGTACCTTTACCTTTAAACATCTTGATGTCTGAAATAAGGATGGAGCTTTGTAGAGGCATGAGCTGGCTTCATGATTTTCCCCAGATTGTGATTTTTGCACACACATCATGATTCACAATATATTGCCAGGTCAAAAATCATGAAAGCAATATCATGGATATGGGCTTCAAACCAGTTTTGGACGATATATCGCCCAGCCCTAGTCCCCAGCTGTCGTTGGACTACAACTCCCAGCATCTCTAGCTAGCAGGACCTGTGGTCAGGGATGATGGGAGTTGTAGTCTGGCAATAGAGCTGGAGGCCCAAGACTGAGAAGCTCTGTCCTAATGTCACCATGATGTCAGTTGACCTAACTTTAAAGCAGGGTGGATTTCATGTAAATCAAATGGATTTAAATCACTAGTCAGTAAGACTTGATTTTTTTATTTTTTACAAAAAGTCTCATTCTTGCTGGTATAATCTTAACATTTACAACCAGATGAAGGTTTCATTTTTGGGATAATAAATTTCCGGAGTGGTTTTTACAGTTATATCAAAAATTACTGATTTGGTTATGTTATTAGAAACACATAGACAGATAATTATGAAATTATTGTGAGGTTTAATAAGTTAACTTTATATTTGGACAACTTTTCTGCTGTACTGTATTGGAAGGAGAAAAATAATCATTTCCTTAATAACAATTTAAACAATTTATTTAACTAAAACAATAACATTATAGCATATGTATCCATGTTTGTTAACTGATGTGGTTAAACGTGTTGTCGTTTTTTTTAAAAAAAAAACTTAGATTGAGTTTTAGCACACAAGAAAAACTTAAAACAAATCCTTATTTCCTGGTGAATAGCCTTTGGACTGTAATGTAACTTAAATAGAAAACTATATTTAGAAAGATTTTTCCTCCAAAGGCATTTTATTTTTAAAATCCAATTTAAATTTTAAAAATCTGATTTATTTTTTATCCACCCTGCTTTAAAGGAAACAAATAAGACTGTACTCTTGGTTGCCACCGTGCAGGTTCTTTTGGACCTGGAAGAAGGAGGAATGGGGACAAGAACCTTCTTATGCATGCTCCACTGTTGTGCATGGGGACTGGGAACGGAACCCCTGCACAAAATTGCCTGCATTTACTTTCTGCTGCAAGTGGTTCCAGCTGCAAACCCCACTTTCAGCAGGAGTTGGCTGCTCTCGGGAGCTCCTGAACCAGGACATGGCATTTGGTGGCACATTTTAAAAGGTTCTGAACGCAAGCCCCATTTACCAGAGAACAGTCAGGTGCACACTTCAAGGCTCTTGATTGGCCTTTGGCCTCCCCATACCTGCCATCATACAGTACATTATTTCAGGTGTTGGGCGCATGAGTGAGGCTTGGGGGGGAAGGCCTCGCAGGTCAAATTGGGACTCCTTCTGGGCTCGGAGGAGTGGAGGACTCACATGCCATGGTGAATACACCTTTTGTGTTCTCTGTTTTCACCCTTGGACTCAATATCCTCTCCCTTTTTGTTGCATGCCTTGCAGTGGATGGGGGACCCAGCTGAGAAGTACAGTGGTGCCCCGCAAGACGAATGCCTCGCAAGACGGAAAACCCGCTAGATGAAAGGGTTTTCCGTTTTGGAGGTGCTTCGCAAAACGAATTTCCTATGGGCTTGCTTCACAAGACGAAAATGTCTTGAGAGTTCCTGCGGGGGTTTTTTCCTCCCCCCCCCTTTTTCCCAAGCCGCTAAGCCGCTTATCAGCTGATCCGCTAAGCTGCTTAACAGCTGATCCGCTAAGCTGCTAATAGCGCTAAGCCGCTAATGGGCTTGCTTCGCAAGACGAAAAATACCGCAAGACGAAGAGACTCGCGGAACGGATTCTTTTCGTCTTGCGAGGCACCACTGTACAGGCAGGGAAGGCAGCAGTGGCAAAAAAAGGAATATATGTTCCTCCTTTCCCTTCAGTGATCTTCCTCTACTCCTTTGTCTCTGGGTGAAATGTGCTTCAGAAGGAGGATTTCCACCCAGCCCTGCTATTTGATCCTGTACACTCAAGGCAGGCCCAAGTGATGCTGCTAGCATGATACTTGTCTTATGCCATATTCAGCAATAGCCCATTCACATCATTCATGGAAGATGGGTGGGGAGGTTAAATAGTTACCCAGACCAATCCTTACAAGGCAAGAGCCATTATGCATTAAAATGTCCCAGCAGAGCCTGGCAAGCAAGTCTTAGGGCTTACAGGGACCTTCTATGACGGGAAAACCTGGCGCACAAAGCGTTTTTGAGGTTCTCTCCCGCCCTGCGTGCGTTTAATTTGTGCAATTGCTGCAGGCCGGCTGCAAGGCGCATACAGTTGTGATGGCGCAAGTTAAACACGTGCAAGTTGCGAGTCGTAATAAATGCACCACTTGCTTTATTTTCTATAAAAGCAAACAAAATCCACCAATACAATTTATAGTGTCGCGTATGAGCATGTTGCAGACTGGAGCTTAGAGCAGCCAGTTTGTCTGCGGAAGCTGGAGGTTGAAATCTCCACTTCACTGTATCACTTCCTACTTTTCAGCTAATTCAACCTCGCAAGATTGTTGGGAAGATACCACATTGTTTGGAGCAGTTGCATTTATAAATCAGTAGATGGGTGTCATTATAGCTGGCACCCTCCTCTGTTCCTCATGAGCTCCTTGGAATTTCCTTGTGGCTAAATTCCTAGGGTCGTCCAAAAGTTAATATATATTTTTGCATCCCTTCTTCAATATGGAATTTTTTTGTTTGTTTGTTTTTGTCTTCTTATGTCTAAGATAACAAAAGAGACGTAACTGGGGGGAAACCAAACAATTCGCTGTTTGTTCCTGGGGTCTGCCAGAATGGCATTATTTAACACTTTGTACAAAACTTCTTGAACCTTTGAACCTTTTCGTAAATGATGCTGTCTTCACTTGAACAAATTCCAGCTTTTACATATTGGCAGCACAGAAACCTCACTGAGGTTAGTGGAACGTCATTCTGAGCATATAAAAATGGGAGCAGGTAAGTTGTCGATGTGCCTTTTGCTGTCTTGAGTTTTGAAGAAGAAGTCCTCTGAAAACATTCTGTTCAAAGTGCTGATTGGGAGGGCCTGTTTTCTGTAGTAAGTATGTACACCTATGCAGTTTATGAGTGTTTCAGTGTGAGTGTAAGACAGACCGAGGGAGAGGGAGAGGGAGAAAGTATAATTTGCAAGGATCTTAGTTTTGGAGTATTGAAATAATAATGCCACTTCAGGGCTCAGAATTGTGCAGTGTTCTCATGAACGGGCATTTAGCAGAAAAGCTATGACTCACTCTCACTTTTGCTTTCTACTGTAGTCGAAACTCCTTTGATCCTTAGACCTTTTAATTAAATAAAAGGAGAGCTGTGATTTTCTCCTCCTGTAATGAGGGTTTTTATTTGAACCTCCGGTGTGTGTGACATCAAAGAAATGGATGGCTAGCCAATGTACTATAAAGAGACTTCAAATGCTGATTGCTTTACTATAGTTAAAGAGCTTTGATGGCTTAGAGTTTGAACGTACATTTCCAGTTCACTTTTTAGGAATGGCTGTAATAGTCTGTTTTGCCAAAGAAATAATTAAGAGTCCAGTGGCACCTTAAAATACTGAAAAATACACTTTTGTGATACCAGTTTTTATGGGTTAGATTCCAGATACCTTTGACAACATAGATGCTAGCCTAGAAAAGCTTATACCTTAACAACCTTACACCTTGTAAAAATCTTCTAAGAAACTCCAAACGTAAAGATAATTGCAAGGCTTTCTTGAGAAGTTTTGCCTACTGCAAATGAATAGGTGGTGGTGGTATAGAAAGGTAATTGCTGTTTGGTTTGGTTTTGAAGGTTTGTATGGGATCTTGCAGAAACCATGCAGCTCTGAAGTCATTTATTGTCCGAAATACTTCGGGGTCAGATTTAACAGCCAAGTGTTTTCTTTCCTTTTCTTTCAGGAAACAGAAATGAAGGTACACATGCACACACAATTTTGCCTCATTTGCTTGCTAACATTTGTCTTTCATCAATGCCACCATTGCCACGAAGATGGACACGACGAAAGTGCCGAGGTCACAACCGCAGCGTCGCAGCCGCATAGCCACAACCACAATGACTATCAGATCTCAGAGAAGGCTGAAGAGAAACAGAAATACTACATTGAAAAACTCTTTGACCGCTACGGCGAAAACGGAACGCTCTCGTTTTTCGGCCTGGAGAAATTGCTGACGAGCCTGGGCCTGGGAGAAGTGAAAGTAGTGGAAATAAATCATGAGGACATTGGCCACAATCATGTTTCTCACTTAGATGCAATAGAGGTACAAGAAGGAAGGCATTCTCATTCCCATTCCCATTCCCACCACCACCCTCCTCATTCCCATACTCACTCAGAGAACCAGACCATGAACGAAAGGCCTGCCAAAAGAAAGCGGAAATGCGACCCCGAGAAAGAAGCAGCAGAGCCACCTTTAAAATCGGACAGCAAACACACTCACGACCACAATGACCACAGGCACCACGAGCGCCGGCTCCATCACCTCGGCCGCAACGGGACTCGCCACTCCCATAACGATTCCACCAGCGCCAAGGACCACAGGGGGCCCAGCCACGAACCTTCGACCGAGACCAACATGACTCAAGAGCAGCCCGAAAAGTCGCACAAAGACAACAGGAGGACGCGGAAGGAAAGGAAGAAGAGAAGCGGGGCTTCGGTGGAGGCGGCACAGGGCTTTACTCCCAGCCACGAGTCCGCCAAGCAGCACGGACACAACCGGGTTCACAAAAACGGCCACTCGCAAGACACGGACCTCTCGCACGCGCACGAGCGTGATCGTGAGCGTTCGCCTGCCCGCGGGCATCCAGACCCGAATCCCGCCAGTGGAGACGGGCATCGCCGTGGCAGGAAGCACGAGGGGCAGATCGGCATGAGGAAGCGTGCCGTCCTCTCAACACACCCTCACAAGGACCATAATGGAGATGAGCACCACCACGAAGAGGTCAGTGTTAAGCCTGAGAAGGCCTGGGATGCAAAGGAGCACACAGGCAAAAGAACTAGTATAGTAGCACCTCAGCTTACATAACCCTCTGGTTATGTAAACGTCACGTTACAAACGCGGCAAACCCGGAAGTATCAGACCGGGTTTTGGCACGTGCGCAGAAGCGGTCTACTGCCCCGCGCGCATGTGCAGATCAGTGATCCTCGGGTTGCGGAAACCTCGGGATCCAGCCGGACCTCCAGAACAGATCCCGTTCGCAACCGGAGGTACCACTGTATGTCGATGGCTGAATGTTAGAAGCTCAGATATACATAAACCAGGCGCCAAATAGCTCCAAGGTTACAGTTCCTGAAATGGAATATCTGGTTGCCGTTTTGGGGCAAGATGGCTCTAAAGCCGTGGTTCCCAATGTGGGACACATGCCCCACAAGGGGTGCAATTTGATTTTTAAGGGGGGCAGTTTGGAAGCTTGTTTAGACCAAGTTAATGGTCTTTTAGGTTTCCTCCACAGGGAATAGGAGTTCACTTTTTGAATCATCATCATATGTCACCGGGGGGCGGGGGGAGGACCAGAATTTTAGAGATGCTTAGGTGGGGCATGGCTAAAAAAAGGTTGGGAACCACTGCTCTAAAGCCTTGTTTTTCAAATGATGGACTGACCGATTGATTGTCAGTTAAAACATCTGGCTAGTTCAGATGACAACCTTGAGCTAGGTTAAGAGCTTTGAGAAGAAAAGTCATTTGATCCAGGGACAATCCACACATATATTGGCCTATTCCTGCCTTTTTTTCCTTTAATGGTGACACGGACCGTTCACAACGTAGGGATGTTCTTCACAACCGTGAGCAGGGCAGTGGAGTGGGGTAAGTGAAGATAAGCTGCAGCAATTAACTATAGCATTGCTCGCTGCTCCTACCTGGGCTGCACAGAGAAAGCATTTTGGTTCCCGAAATTCATTCCGATGGTGCAGATATGATATAACCGATAGAATTCTACAGGATGTGTTGTTAGTGTGTGAAAACAGTCCAGCTACAGTGATCCGCAGGTTTGAAAACCAGGTTTGTAAAGGCATTATTATTGCCATTATCATTTGTTTATATTCTCTGTCTTTCCCCCAAACTGGGATGCAAAGTGGCTTACACTAATTAAAACAACGCAGATAAAATACAGAAACCCATGGTTTCAAATTCTCAGGTTGTGGAAACTTTGCTTCCACCATCGGACCAGATTTTTCCTGTGTCTTTTTCCAGCTGTAGTAATTAGTATTTCATCGTCGGTAGACCCAAACTATATTTCTGCTCCTCTGGAAGGATTTCAAGAAACGCTGTCCACATCATTTCCGGTTTAATCTTTAAAAATCTCAACAGATTAACTGAGAAACACCAGGCACAAATAAATGAAATAATGGGTACTCATTTAATTAATTGACACATTTACCCCACTCTCCAGCTCCCGTGTCTATGATAGTAATACAGTTTATGCCCTCAGTCTCGACAATTTAAGGTTGTGTGCACCCCATGCATTTAAAGTACGTGGCTTCTACTGAAGAGTTCTGGGAACTGTAGTTTTACCCCCTCTACAGAGCTGCAGTTCCCAGAATACTTAGCAAACTACAGTTAACCCTGATTCTTCAGGAGAGCTAATGTTGCTTAAATGTCCTTTGTGTGTGTGGTGTGTGGTCAGCCTTTAAACACATAATTCTAAAGGAAAAGGGATTGGGAAGAAAGAGGAGAAAGCAAACTCGGGATTTAGCTCTTAGGTACAGATGCAGCTAGAATGGAAAGAGTTTAAAAAGAGGAGGAACAAAAAGTTGCTTATTTGTCAGCTGAGCTAATGGAGAGGTCCCTCAGTGCTCTCTTTTCTCTCTCTCTCTGCTTTGCTCCTCTACTGTTAATGTTCTTCAATAAACTGTATGCCTTTCTTAATATGGCTTTTTCCCGTCTCGCTCCTACTATTGTGCCAAATTCTCCGTTTTCTTTTGCACCTTTTTGGAGCACGTTCGCCTTTACCTTTTTAACTCTTTTGAGTTTTGAACAACCCCCTTGCTTCCAAATGGGAACTATCCTGACCATTGTTAATAATTGCCTTCTTCCTGACTTTCCTTTTTTGCAGTGTTTAAACTTCACTCAGCTGCTAGCGCATTACGGCCTTCATCCCACCTCTCCCATTTCCCCCAGCTTGTTTACATACCTGTGCCCAGCATTGCTGTATCAGATTGACAGGAGACTTTGTATTAAACATTATGAAGATCTGGTGATTGAAGACTTGAATAAAGGAAGAAATGCATCGCTTGGGAACATGGAGAAAACTGGAGCATCGGGTGAGGAGATTTGTGATAAGATTCGTGTCAAAGAAATGGGGAGAACTTGCATTTTTGCTTTATTATTTCAGCCTTGTTATTGATGTTTCGCATTGTTAAGTAAAGATCTGAGGCAGACCCTTTAGTTAGTAACACACATTGTGACAGCTTTGTTTCGCCGTTCTTCTAAGGTCAAGTCAGGCCACTTAAAATACTAGAAGCCACCTCTTTCACTCCTGTCTCTGAACAGGCATATGAGTTCCATAGAATTGCTGTTTCTTCCACTTCAGGGCTTCTACTGAAGCCTCCCTTTCTGACATCCATTGAACTTCACTGCTTTGAGTAGAGGAAAGACACACCTTTCCTGAGAGAAGGGTAGCATCCTAGCCTATTGGGCCGCACAGTCTTCAGGTTTGCAGTACTTTGTGATAATAGATGCAGGCCGGAATCCCTTGCGCCCCAGGACTTCACAGTTTTTGTTGACATTTGTTCACACAGAGCATTCCCTGCTGCAGGCGACCAGCCCATGCGCCTTCAGCCATCTATTAGACAGTACAGTGGTACTTCAGATTGCATACGCTTCAGGTTACATACGCTTCAGGTTAAAGACTCCGCTAACCCAGAAATAGTGCTTTAGGTTAAGAACTTGGCTTCAGGATGAGAACAGAAATTGTGCTCCGGCAGTGCGGCAGCAGCAGGAGGCCCCATTACCTAAAGTGGTGCTTCAGGTTAAGAACAGTTTCAGGTTAAGTACGGACCTCCAGAACGAATTAAGTACTTAACCTGAGGTACCACTGTATTGGGTTTTTTAAATCCTTTGTCCGAGGGCCATTGCACATGAAACTCTTCTATTTTAAAAGGGTCCCCTGATGCATCTGCGTCCAGACAGCCGGCTGTTTGTTCCGCAGTGGCTTTGCCACGCAGATTGGAAGATTTCTTCCACGCCAACGCAAGCCAGTTTTGTTTTGTGCAGACAAAATCCTCTGATCTATTAGCCCGCCAGGCTTGAATCGCTTTCCACAGAGAGGCAGTCGCCACCTTTAAAATACAGATCCACAATGCAGGTTTAAGGGGCACAATGCAGGTTTAAGGGGCATTGGCTCTGACCGCTTGTCAAGCAGGGAAGGCTGCAGGGTGTTTTTTGTTTGTTTATGTTACCTTCAACGCCAATACAGTGGTGCCTCGCAAGACGAAAAGAATCCGTTCCGCGAGTCTTTTCATCTTGCGGTTTTTTCGTCTTGCGAAGCAAGCCCATTAGCGGATTAGCGCTATTAGCGCTATTGGCACTTTAAGGGCTAAAAACGGCTTTTTAAGGCTAAAGGGGTTAGCGGTTTTGCTGCTAAAATGCTTTTAGCAGCTTAGCGATTCAGAAAAAGGGGTTTTGGAGCAAAAAAAACCCGCAAAATTTTTCGTCAATTTTCGTCTTGCGAAGCAAGCCCATAGGGAAATTCGTCTTGCGAAGCGCCTCTGCAGACGGAAAACCCTTTCGTCTTGCGGGTTTTCCATCTTGCGAGGCATTCGTCTTGCGGGGAACCACTGTAGAACCCTTCCACATGATGGGGGAACCCTGCTTTTTCAGGGTCACTTACTGTCTGAAGGTTTCTGCTGGCATTGAAGTGAACACAAGTAAAAGCACCCTGCAGATCTAACTTGCACAGCATGGGAAAGTCAGGTGGGCCCTAACACCCCCAGGTGGTGTTACATTGCATGGATACTCCTGCCCCTATGCCAAAATTTAAACAGATGCCTGAACGCAACTAACATTTTAAGAATAGACCACCTAAAGTTGCCCAGAATTGGCAGGTTTTGTTTTCCTACATGCATTTCGTATAGGTTCATAAGCTCAGGGTAGTACCCTATAATTGAGATCTTCTTAGTGCTTTCTAAAAACATTTTTTACCAAACCTAAGTCCATCGGACTAGAATACAAGCCTTTGCAGGCTTCTTTCAAGCAGTAACTTGGTGTTCTGAAATCAGCAAGTCTGCTGAATTAGAATAGGGTGGTGCCAGTTTGTGGAGAGAGAGGCCCAAAGAGCTTGAAGGCAAAGACAGCACACCAGCTTGCATACTTAACATCTCCTCTCCGTTCGCCCTAGCTTCTGAGCAAGAGGAAGTCTCAAGAGCGGCAGGTTAGTATCAGCTAATGTCCGAGTGAAGTAACTTGAACCTGTTTCCCTCTGCCCCCTGCCTCCCACCCCCTTCCTCTTCTTGAGCAAAGTGTGTAGCACATGTCTGGGGAAGATTCAGCCCTCTTAATAAAAAATTGGACTCCCACATCCAAGCAGACCCAACAGTAGTTGTAGTCCCGCAAGATCTGGAAGGCATCAAGTTTCCCAGCTCTGGTGTAGCATGAAAACACAGTCTGGCCTGCAGGAGAAAGACAACTCAAGGGAGTTGTCAAAGAGTCAGATCTCAAGTCCCAAATCAGGACGATTCATTAAGAGTAGTGATGGAGATAGGAGAGAGAAAACAAATACGGAGCATAAACAAACACAGCGGTTTGCTCGCATATCCTAGCCCCACTTACCTGGATTAAACCGCATTGAATTCAGGTAGAGATGGCTAGGATTGCTCTGTGGGTAATCTGCTCTCCCTAAATAGAATTGTAGAGTTGGAAGGGACTGCCGGGATCATCTAGTCCAAAGTTTCCCAAACTTGGGTCTCCAGCTGTTGTTGGACTACAACTCCCATCATCCCTAGCTAGCAGGACCCAGTGGTCAGGAATGATGGGAACCGTAGTCCAAAAACAGCTGGAGACCCAAGTTTGGGAAACCCTGATCTAGTCCAACCCCCTGCAATGCACCCAACGCGGGGCTTGAACCCATGACCCTGAGATGAAGGGTCTCACGCTCTACCAACTGAGCTATCCCACAGTAATCTTAAACCTTGCAAAAGCAAGGATAATGATGGGCAATAGCTGACAGTTTCACAATGGAATCGTCCCGTGCTTTTTAACACTATGGAATCGGGGGCAGTTGACGTGGACGGTGTATCCCTCCAGTCAAGTATGGCCGTGTCGACCAGGTACACCTCTAGGCAGAATTTTGGGGCTTTGCATGCCCATCCGTGTACACAGGGACAAGACTGGCATTTTCCAGTGACTCAGAAAGGTGGAAGTAAAAAGTGTGAAGAGGGAAAGATTTCCTGATAGAATCCCATCTCCATGCATGAAGAATGTTTGAAGGCTGGCAGGTAGACCACTGTGGCACATACTTTGAATTTTTTAAAGATACAAGCATTTTATTTTCAGGCCTCTGTGCACCATTATACATAGCAGAACTGCCAACTACATTCTGTTTCTGGAGCCTAGTGCAATCGCTGTAATCTTAGAATCACTTGAAAGGAATTGCCCTTATTTTGAAAAGAATGCTCTTGCTAATGGTGACTATTGATTAGGCATTTTGCACTTATTCGCTTAGAAATAAAGCACAAATTAAGTATGTTCTGATGTATGTTAATAATTGTCAGAAACAATGCGCTGCCAGTAATTAATTTTAATGGCTGTGGCATCATTAAGAAAGGTTAATTTGTTGTGTATAACTCTCCTTTAGTGGCACAGCTACTATCTCATTAACTTTGTTCAAAGATTCGGCAAATACTGTATACGCTGAATATGGTAGCAAATCATTTGTTTCTCAGGGTAGACGTGTTTTAGCCAGAGTTGACCCTCGTTTAATTGCCAGGAGAGTTTCTGAAAAGACTGCTAAGCATTTTCTGCCAATTAAAATGTTGAAACTGTGTGTAAGCCAATCTCCCCACCACCACCCCAGACACACCAAAAGAAACCCCTGTCATCGCGCATATGCCTTAGAACCCAGTTAATTAGAAAGTTTCCACAGATGAGTGCTTCATTTTAAAAGAGGGATTTTCTGCCTAGATAATGAGGGAGGGAACCGACGAATAAGTAATCTTGAAGACCGTCCATGCTTTAAGTGACCTAATTTTGCAAAATTAGTGCCAGAAATTTTGATGCATTTCAGAGTAGCTGGTGTTTTTTGTTTTGTTTAGAGCCCAAATAAAAATTACTCCAGTAGGTTGCAGCCCCGAGGAGGTGTCTGGAAGCGATCTATTTTGCTTGTGAGTTTCAAGCACAATCCTGCATTTGCAAAATGATCTGTCATGCAGAATCATAGAATTGTAGAGTTGGTAAGGGCAATGTGGTCCAACCCCCTGCAATGCAGGAATCTCAACTAAAGCATGACAGATGGCCATCTAACCCATCGTTCTGCCCGGACACTGAGATCCAGCGCCAAGGGCCTTCTGGCGGTTCCCTCACTGCGAGAAGCCACGTTACAGGGAACCAGGCAGAGGACCTTCTCGGTAGTGGCACCCGCCCTGTGGAACGCCCTCCCACCAGCTGTCAAAGAGAAAAACAACTACCAGACTTTTAGAAGACATCTGAAAGCAGCCCTGATTAGGGAAGCTTTTAATGTTTAACAGACCACTATATTTTAATACTTTGTTGGAAGCCGCCTAGAGTGGCTGGGGGGGGGGGGCAGCCGGATGGGCGGGGTATAAATAATAAGTTATTATTATTATTAACCTCCAATGAAGGAGAGCCCACAGCCTCCCAAGGGAGATGTTTCCACTGTCGAACAGCTCTTCCTGTCAGAAAGTTCTTCCTGATGTGTAGTTGGAATCTCCTTGTAACTTGAAGCCATTGGTTTGAGTCCTACCCTCCAGAGCAGGGTGAAAACAAGCTTGCTCCATCTTCCGCGTGACAGTCCTTGAGATCATTTAAAGATGGCTATCATACCTCCATCTCGGTCTCCAGCTAAAAACACTTAACTGTTCTTGAGTTGCTTTCTGTTTATTTATTTTAATTGCTAACAAATGAGATAATTGCTGGCACTCAGCTAGTGGCGCATCTTTATTTATGAATACTTCGACTAGCAAGGTAACTCTGAATGTGGAAATGAAGCCAAGCCATTAAGATGGCCTGTAGCTATGGGCTACAGAAGGGTGAAGGCCTCCCAACACCCTGCCTTGTTCTGGCCTAGCTTTGCTTCACACAGTGTTTTCTTTGACGCCAACTTTCTCTTTTACCCCTCTTCTTCCCTTGTCTGCTCTTCCCTTGCTTCTCTTTGTTTCTTTGCTCTGCCACCCACCCACCCCCAGTGTTCCTCAGACTCCTGCCTCCTTCACCCTCTTCACACTTCTACCCTTTTCTGATGCCCACAGTGGATCGTGACCCATTTTCTCCCTTCTGTTGGCATCTTCTGTCTCTTTCCTAGCCTGTGTGTTTGGCCTAAGGTGCCTCCTGTAAGCTTTCTGGGCATAAGATGCTGTATGAAAGATATATTTAAATTCTCCTCTTAATGGCACCCTTATTGAACCAAACGCCCTTCTTAACAACTGCAGAACAGACCTTGGGGGATTCACTTAATATGAGGGTGCCAGCTATTCATTTGCCAATGTTTGGGGCCGAAGCCTGGATGCTCCAAGCCAGTCTTCTTCAGCTTGGCTTTTCCCTCCACATTGTTTCCTATATGAGGCTGAGGGTTCCTTCCCAAAGGTTATAAGCACTCTTATGCCTCTTTTCTCCCCCGCCTGTTCCGCTTTTATGATGTTGCCTCCCCTCCTTGCATCCAGGAAACAGCTTAGGAGGCAGTAGGACCCATGCAGGACCTCGCTCACAAACGTGGGTCTCCAACTGTTTTGGGACTACAGTTCCCATCATCCCTGCTAGTTAAGAATGATGGGGGCTGTAGTCCCAAAACAGCTGGAGACCCAAGTTTGGGAAACCCTGGCATAGATGCATGGGTCCTGTTGATTCCATCACTTTTCTGTTACAAGCTGGTGTTGGAAAGTGCCACATAATTAAACGTTGAGCTGTCAGGAGAAGCAGCACTGCCATATTGGGTCTCTCCCCCCCCCCTTTTCCCTGCAACATGTAAAACTGAATATTCCATCAGGGTGTGCCATTCTCTGACATGCTTGTCACAAGGGATTTTGTGTTTGGCTGTAGGAGTGATTTACCTGCTCCCACTTTCAGCTTCCATTTCATTCTGCGGTGTGTTGGTTGTGTCCAAAGCTCAAGCTCAAGCCATTCTCCCCCCCCCCCCCCCCCGTACTGCCAAAAAGACTCTTCAGAGGGTTGGAGAGATCAGTTGACTAGCGGGGGCAATACAGGGCCACAGTAGAAGATGTGATCGCTTGAAATCAAGGGGACAGGGAACCTTGAAGTGCTGCAAGCACAATATCCCACATATTTTCTCTCATCAACGGTAGCCATGTGAGACATCGAGTACACAATGATCTGCAGCAACCCCTGGTTTCTGGAGAGGTGGGTGTGAGAGGGTGCAAGGAGGGGAAGGGAAAGACCACCTTGCTTACAGAAGGTTGGCTACCTCTGAAGGTCTGTTTTAAGTGTCATTTTTCAGTCAGCTTCCTAAAGTGCACGTCGCCGTTTTCAGGGTGAGTGGGTGTTCTGGGAAGCTAGCATGCAAGAGGAGCTCATGCTTTGTGATAATTACGGCTATAGGTTTTAAATTCTAGAAGGGTTGCTTGTCCTCAAGGAAAGGCTCATGTGCTGTGTTGGGACAGAGAGGGTTTGTTGTGGTAAAATGAGAAAAATGCTGGGCCGAATTGTGACAGACGGAGGCAATGGATGCCGCCATTTGCTGCACCATAAGGCGTCCCCTCTTAAAGGTGGTGTCAGTTCTGTGCCCAGAATTTTCAGTCTTCACTGGGTTTGAAGTAGGCGGCGAAACCTGCCGTTCTGTATCCCATTTATTCTAGGATTTGCCCTAATGAAGCTTTTCGGGTAGAGTTAAATTTGCACTAAGTATTATAACAAGATTACAGTTTGACCCCGGAGATTACTTCTACGGTGCGTGTAACCAAAATCATACGGATTAAAAAATAATGATGGCAACAACAAAATCCTGTCGTACAGATGGTGAAAAATGCATCATGATGGTTTGCATTTCAGATCTCACTTTATAGTAGGCACATTTTGCTTAAGAGAGAGTTTCCTTCCTTTGAACGGCAACCAATTACTTTTAATGTTCTTTTGATGTCTTTAAATGCTTCCTGACGTTTTTTCCCCTGTTTTTTCTCCCCTCTCCACTTCCACAGCCTGGATTTGTGGCATCATTTCTATCACAGTCATTAGCCTGCTGTCCTTGCTAGGTGTGATCTTGATTCCTATCATTAACCAAGGGTGCTTCAAATTTCTCCTCACCTTCCTGGTTGCTCTTGCTGTAGGAACAATGAGCGGAGACGCCCTGCTTCATCTGTTGCCACATGTGAGTTCTAACCCATCCCTTGCACTTCTTGTGTGTCTTCCCTTTCCATCGAAAGCTCCTTAAGCACTTGCAAAAGCATCCACACATTTAACTTGTGTTGCCTCCGCTAACTTGTCTGCTGATGGCGGCTTTCCAAAGAGAAATGAATAAAAAGAAGAGTAGGTCAGCCTTTCCCACTGCCTGCTTGATGTTACGCTGCTGCAGTTTCTCACTGGCCCCAGCCAGCATTGCCAGTGGTCATTGACCGTTAGGTCCAGTCGTGGATGACTCTCGCTCTATAGGCTGAGGGAGCCGGAGTTTGTCCGCAGACAGCTTCCGGGCCATGTGGCCAGCATGACTAAGCCGCTGCTGGCAGACCAGAGCAGCGCACGGAAACGCCGTTTACCTTCCCGCCAGAGAAGACCTATTCATCTCCTTGCACCTTGCACTTTGAAGTGCTTTCGAACTGCTAGGTTGGCAGGAGCAGGGACCGAGAAACGGGAGCTCACCCCGTCGCAGGGATTCGAACCGCCGACCTTCCGATCGGCAAGTCCTAGGCTCTGTGGTTTAACCCACAGCGCCACCCAGGAACCTGCCTTACGCAGAGTCAAACCACTGGTCCATATTGCTCAGTATTGACTACAGGCAGGGCATCTTCCCTTACCCGACCTGGAGATTCCTGGGAATGGACCTGGGACCCTCTGAATGCTCTGCCGCTGACCGGTGGCCCTTCCAAGATAGACCCTCAGGCTGATCTAGAGCAGAGCACTCTGTGTGCGAGAGGGAAAGAGAAACCCGACGTTTCTTTTCTGGTTGCAAAGAGCAACACGACACATCTTGTAGACTTTGCTTTTTACTTTGGAGGGTGCTCACCGCATGTCTTTCTCTTCCCCGCCCTTAGTCGCAAGGGGCGCACAACCACAGCCACGAAAGCCACGAGAGCCACCACGATCACCAGCATCTCCATGGGCATTCCCACGGCAACGGAGGAGCGGTCCAGGGCTTCCTAGAAGAGTATGATGCTGTGCTGAAAGGGCTGGTGGCCCTGGGCGGAATTTACCTCCTGTTCATCATCGAGCACTGCATACGAATGTTCAAGCACTACAACAAACAAAGGGTATGTTTTGACATCTCTTCCGTGCTCGTGTGCAATGAAGATGTGGGGAGGAGTAGGTCTGAACTCTTAAAAACGAAGCCATTCATGGAAAGTGTGCAAAATTGCCTGCTGACCTAGTCTAGCCAATAAAATTTAATTCTGGCAGGTATCCAGGTTTAAACACCCAGCAGAACCCAAGAAAGATTTTGTTACCACTGACCATACACTAGGTTCTAATGTTAGCAACCAAAGAGACCGGTTGCCGTATGTGTGACACTGAATCACACCACTGACCCATCTAGTCCAGTTATCGTTGGCCCTGACTGGCAGCCGCTTTCTGAGTTATGAAATACAGACCCTCTGACCTGGGTTTCTTTAAAGTGGAGGCGCCGGAGGTTGAACGTGTGACTTTAGGCATAGAAATCCCGTACTCTTCAACAGAACGGTTGTGGATCCAGCATTTTTAACATCCAAACTTGGCAATATGCAAAAAGCTCTTCCTGTGAAAGTTTGGAAACATTTGAAAATGACTTGAGTGATGAGTATCTGTTTTAAAGCTTTTTAAAAATATATATATAAGACTAATGCGTCTTTCTGGAACGATGCCCAGTGAGACAAGCAAACAACAGTCTGTGCAGCAAGTATTATTTTTCCATCCTTTTTAAAACAGAGCAAGCTTTCCAACCTCACCCAAGGACAGTTGTGCCTTGGAAGCCGAATGGACTCCGTTCCAGAAGTCCGTTTGACTTCCAAAATGTTCAGAAACCAAAGCGCGGCTTCCGATTGGCTACAGGAAGCTCCTGCAGCCAATCGGAAGCCCCGTCGGGCGTTCGGGTTCCAAAGAATGTTCGCAAACCAGAACATTCACTTTCGGGTTTTCGGTGTTCAGGGGCCAAAACATCTGAGTGCCAAGGTGTTTGGGATCCAAGGTATGACTTTGCGTGGAAGGTATATTGCTCTTTTACTAAGGTCCCCCCCCCCCCCCCCAATTCCTGATGGAATCACTGTCTTTGGTGTGGGGCAAGTCTAGGTTGTTGATTTCACTTGTTTTTCCAGCTTGACTGCCTCACACTCCTCAAGATGGGGTAGTCAATGCTGTGCCCTCCTGACTTGGCCGGGAGTCCCCAAACCCATCACCCCCCAACCTGCGTGGCCGGTAGCTGGCGAGTATGCTACAGCCCAGCAACATCTTGAGGGCACCACGTTGGCTACCCCTTGCTCTGTGAAACATCCCTGAGGAGTAAAGTTTCTGCTGCAAGGGAAGATTAACACTCTGCTCCTTTCCTGTGTAAATCTCTTGTTTTGTATTGCTTTCAAGAGTCTCATTCATCTCCTCCTCTAGCACTTCCTTACCAAAGAACCCCCCTACTGCTTAGCTATTTGTGGTTGCACCCTGTTCTCCCAGGCTCCCGGTCTAGTTTTTTGTTCTTGTCAGAGGCTAATTGTCTGGTCCCCTCGCAGTTTTATCGCCCCTAGAAACTTACAGGGCAAAGTGGATCTGTCCTAGCAATTTGCCGGCTTTAGAAGCAGCTGCAGCAGCAAGCGGTTGTGTGCAAGGGTGTTGTGAAGGCGTCAGCCCCGAGAAGTTGAGCAGGCTTGATTTGTTCTCCCAGAGGGTAAAGGGATTGGGATTTAGACTGTCAGAAGCTCAGGCGGTCATAAGATGGCTTGCGAAAGAGGAGCAGCTTCCCCAGGCAGACTTGTTACTATAAACCCAAACTGCTGGGATCAGAGAGTGTGTTCAACATAGGAGGGAGCTGCTGAAGCTTATTTGTCTTCACATGCGTTTGGTCTTTTACAAGATGAAGGAGCTATTAAATAAAAGAGGGAGAAAAAGCTGGTGTGTTACAATTCCCTGAAGGGTGTGTGTGTGTGTTTAAGTCAAACTAGCCTGATTTCTAAGTTACGAATATGTGTTAGTATTCCTTTGAACATTTGCCTTTTAATTAATTTTTATTTGACTAGAACTGGGGCAAATCCCAACCGCTTGGGCACCTGGGCCTTTTGATCAGGGTGCAAAGAACCTGAAAAACTTTTCACTCAACCTTTCAGTGTTCTTCTTTTGACAATACAGGTACAGTCGCACCTCGGAAGTTGACGAATCGGTTCTAGAAGTCCATTTGACTTCCAAAACGTTCGGAAACCCAAAGCACGGCTTCCGATTGGCTGCAGGAACCTCCTGCAGCCAATTAGAAGCCCCATCGGAGGTTTGGCTTCCAAAAGAAAGTTTGCAAACCGGAACACTCACTCACAGTTTTCCATCATTCGGGAGCTGGAACATTCGACTCCCAAGGTGTTCAGGAGCCGAGGTACAACTGTACAAGCTAAAAATACTTATTGCTGCCTTTTGGGTGGGCGGGGACGGGAATCGGGTAGTTTTCAGTATCCCCACTTGAAAATTGGAGAAATGGCAGTGAGAGTTCTTCTATAATAGTCTTCCCTGAACTTCGTGTCCTTCTGACATCGTTGGGACTCCCGACACCCATCATCCCCAACCATTCTGCCTAAGGATCAGGGATGAAGTCGTTCAGCACCAGGTTGCAGGAGACTGTCCTGTACTTAAACCCTTTGCAAGACAGAAGGCACAACTCATTGTCTTGTCTCATGTTCACAATTCAAGATCCCTGTGAGCAGGGATGGGGAATTGATGGTCTTCCCAGATACGTTGCTGAACTCCCATCATGCCAGACCATTGGCCAAGCTGGCTGGGACAAGATGGGAGCTGGAGTCCCAACAGCACCCAGAGGAGCACACAGGCTCAGCATCCCTGTTACAGACCACCACCTGAGTCCCTCTTCTCCCCTCCCCTGCATCCAGAGGTGATTCTGGGGCACTGGAAACACTGCACTTGGTCATTGCCCACAGGAGCACAACTAGCCTGTGTGCTGGGAACCCAGGGAAGAAAAAATCCATTGGCTATCATGGGTACCTGAATATGCAAGCCTCGTGTTATTATGAAAGGAGGCGCCTGTTGTGGTTTGCCCAGTGCAGGAGCAGCAAATCCAGCGAGGAGGAGGAGAAGCTTCCCTAGAAAATCAGGAATTTCCCCCCCACATGCACAGAGCTGCATAGGAGGGGAAGGACTGGGCTGATTTAAAAACTGAGGCACCTTTATGCATGGGGAAGAAAATGTAGGCAAAGAATCTTTGCAAGGGATGTAGCTGCAAGATTTGCGTGAATCTGAGAAATGAGATGCATTGGCTGAATCAGTGGCTGAGACACTGTTTTTTAACATCCTCAGTGGTGCGGGGGGGGGGTATATTTTTAGGGGACCGCAGCATTGGTTGGTCATTGTGCCTTGTAGCTCTTCACTTGTGCTTTTTGCCTTTCTTCATCGCCATCCCTGTTGTTGCAGGTCAGTCATTAACTGCCAGGTGCCTTCTTCCCCCCCTTCCTTTCACCTCTTTCAGACTAAACAGAAGTGGTGTAAGAAGAAACAGAAGGTCGATGATTCGCCAATTGGAAGGAAACTTTCAGATCATAAGCTAAACAGGCCGGATGCTGACTGGCTTCAGCTTAAGCCTCTAGCAGGTATACCATTCATTATCAGCCTGTCTGTGCTCACGCAGCCTTTGCAAAGAGACAACTGTGTTGTACGACCATTAATCCGGCCTCGTGGCTTAGTCTCTCCCTCCTTCTCCATCTCAACCTTAGTCAGTAAATCTCCTTTAATTGATGACTAGAGCTGTCACCTGATAAAGGAATACTAGCTGAGTAATCTTACAAGTTCCAGGCCATTAATTAAATCAATTAGATATGCATAGATTTGCATTCTTTCTTCATTTTAGGCGATGTACGTCACAGTAGGGGATGCAGGTGGCGCTGTGGGTTAAACCACAGAGCCTAGGGCTTGCCGATCAGAAGGTCGGCGGTTCGAATCCCCGCAACGGGGTGAGCTCCCATTGCTCGGTCCCTGCTCCTGCCAACCTAGCAGTTCGAAAGCAGGTCAAAGCGCAAGTAGATAAATAGGTACCGCTCCGGCGGGAAGGTAAAACGGTGTTTCCGTGCACTGCTCTGGTTCACCAGAAGCGGCTTATTCATGCTGGCCACATGACCCAGAAGCTCCCTCGGCCAGTAAAGTGAGATGAGCACCGCAACCCCAGAGTCAGCCACGACTAGACCTAATGGTCAGGGGTCCCTTTACCTTTACGTCACAGTAGGGGTACCATTTTGGAAGAAGTGTTCTTTAACCTTTTTCTTCCCCCTTTGGTTTTTTTAATTATTATTTGCTGCCCAATCAACTGATTCACGGGTTTTCAACCAGTGTGCCATAGCTAGGGATGATGGGAGTTGTAGTCCAACAACAGCTGGAGAGCCAAATTTTGAAAACGCTGCTGTGTAGCCCATCTAGGCTCTTACCTTGAGTGGTATGAATTGCTACCCACAGGTATTCACAGCAGGAACCTCCCCAGCCCCCAGTTCATCAAAACAGCGGAGGAATGGGGTGGGAAAGAAAGAAAGAAAAAGAGGTTAGCAATGAGGCACAGCTGGTGTCTCTCCCAATTCTGACAAAACCCGCAGCCCTCAAGGTTGCTAGAGAAGGACTTGCAGATGGATTTGCTGGTCTTCCTCTCTATCTCTCCTCTTCTCCCCAGCCAGAAGCAGCAGCATTCAGGGTCCTCCTCCATTCAGGGATTTGCCTGAGCTTCTTAATGAAAATAAATGCATAGGCAGGTGGCGCTTTGTACATGGACACTTTGAACTGTTTATCTTCAGTATATAAAAGTGTTTTACCATCTCATCCATGCAGCTTTTCTCTTTTCATACATGTCCATGTGTGCTTGCACAAATACACAAGAAACATTGCCTGCCACAATTTCTCGGCTAAAATAAGCCTGCCTGTAAGTTGCAATTCATGGTTACCCTTGTTGTGCTGTTACATGTCGCTGTCAGGGCTGATCTTCAAAAAGTACACTGCCGAAAGGCTAAAAGATAGAAACGACCTCTTTAGCCCCTGATGTGCATGCTAAGTGCTGCGGGTAAGTATTGGCAGTATCTGTCTTAATCGATGCCCCATTGTCACCCCTAATTAAGACCCTGTGTTTCTCTGGCTCTTTTGACACAGGAGCAGATGACTCTGTTTTATCCGACGATCGACTTAATGAAACGGAACTAACTGACCTGGACGGCCAGCTTGACTCCCTGCCAAAGACCTTCCTGTCCGCAGAGGAGGAAAACAGTATGCTCCACTCCCATAACAATGTATCCCATGGCGTCCAGGAGAACGATCGCCCCGACGTGGAGTACGAAAGCAACCACCGAGAGGACAAAATCGTAGCTCGAAAGCACAACCACATCTGGTCCCACAAACACTCCCACCATTCTCATGGACACTGCCAGTCCGGCAAAGACCTGAAAGACACTGGAATAGCGAACATAGCCTGGATGGTAATAATGGGAGACGGGATCCACAATTTTAGCGACGGGCTGGCCATTGGTAAGTGCTCTGGGGTGTGTTCTTTGCCGCTAGCTATACTGCATAAAATACAGTAGCATGATAGTATTGACGACTAGTGCCTAAAATAGCTAGGCTCTCTACAGAAAATTCGGAAATGAAACAGGCTTTGTCTGTTGAGGAGGAAGGGGGGAGAAGGAATCTGCTGGGAAGAGGGAGGTTTCTGCTTGGAAAAAGCAGATGTAGTTCAGGGATACCCAAACTTGGGCCTCCAGCTGTTTTTTTTTGGGACTACAACTCCCATCATGAGCTAGCAGGACCAGTGGTCAGGGATGATGGGAACTGTAGTCCAAAAACAGCTGGAGACCCACATTTGGGAAACCCTGCTGTAGATAGATCCACTCCATGCTATCTGCTCCTTTGTGTAGCAGGAACACAGTGGAATAAAACCTTGCTCACTTCTGATGGAAATAGGAGACCACCTCCCACCCTGTAGCTACCAGTTACCTACCAGACTTGGCAGGAAGAAGAGCTTCTCTGGCCTGTTGGATTAAGACTTCTCCTAGTTTATTGAGAGGGGCATGGGCTTGTTGGAAGACACAGCACCACTGAGTTGTGTAGTGTGCATTTTTATCGGGGAGCAAGATGGAATCTTCCTGATAATTGTTACCAATGGGGGCACCTCCCTTGGTGGAAGGTTAGGAGGTTCTGCTGATTCTTCCAGCCCCAGCAACTGACCACATAGCTGGGGCCTCCGTAAATTTCATCGGATCTTGTATGGAACAGGCGCTTGCATTTCAGCCGGCCCAACGCAGGCCATTCCAAGGAAGTTAGCTGTGTGGTGTTGCTGGCTGTATCAGTCCCTTGTGAGTCAAAGGGACAGGAGCCTTAAAGACTCATTGAAAACAAGCTTAGAGAAGTAGCAGTGTGTTAGCAGCCCACCTACATGCACCTGTGCTAATCATTTGATCTGAAAACAAGCCCAGCCCAATTCTCTTTCAATTTGCAAACCCAGCCCTGTGATTCTTACCTGTGATAGGCAACCAAACCCACTGGCTATTTAGGTGGTCAGCCTTCGCCACCCCAATCTGATATCTCAGACAAGTTGAAAAACATGTTATATCTTCTTAATCTTCCTTGCCATAGATCCCACATGGAGATGATTGAATTGTCAAGAGAGGCATTCTGCTTTCAGCTGCCATTCCTAGCATTTTGAGTGCACTATTCATTTTATTTTATAAAAAATATGTGCTGTTTGATATTTTTTTTAAGTGATTTTATAAAAGGGGGGGACCAAAATGGTTGGTAAAAACAGATGAACACAACTATTCAAAACATTTTTTTAAAAAAACCCTTAAAATTAGCAACAAAGGATAAAGGTCTTAAACCACACATCAGCGTTCTACATATCTGGGTATGCTTTTCTAAACAAATGTTAGCAAGGTGCCCAAAAGAGCACAGTGAGGGCAATCTGCCTGGTCTCAGCAGACAGGGAGCTGCAAAAGACTCAAAAGATTGATTTCTTATAAATGCAGAACGAGTATTATATGGCATCTGTAGCAGTGCCGGTTCCGCAGATGGAAGCAGTCGAGTCAGCATATTGGGGTAAAGCAATCTCGCAGGTAAACTGGTGCCAGGTTGCTAAGGGTTTTATATACTAATAGGAGCACCTTGAAAGGGACGCGGGTGGCGCTGTGGGTTAAACCACAGAGCGTAGGACTTGCCGATCAGAAGGTTGGCGGTTTGAATCCCCGCGACGGGGTGAGCTCCCGTTGCTCGGTCCCTGCTCCTGCCAACCTAGCAGTTCGAAAGCACGTCAAAGTGCAAGTAGATAAATAGGTACCGCTCTGGCAGAAAGGTAAACGGTGTTTCTGTGCTCTGCTCTGGTTCGCCAAAAGCGGCTTAATCATGCTGGCCACATGACCCGGAAGCTGCACGCTGGCTCCCTCGGCCAATAAAGCGAGATGAGCGCCGCAACCCCAGAGTCAGTCACAACTGGACCTAATGGTCAGGGGTCCCTTTACCTTTAGGAGCACCTTGAACTTGGCTCCAGTAGCAGATCAGTAGCCAGTGCAGGTTTTGCAAGCTGACCAAGGTCTCACTCCTGTCATGTGTCTTCGTTTTTATCGTGTTTGATTCTCTCTTGGTCTGACACACCGAAAGAGAATGTTGCTTTTGGTTGGTGCCACAGAGAAGTCACTGAGGCTGCAATCCTAGGCCCCACTTACCTGGGAAGAAGACACCCACAACCAAGTGGGACTGAGTTTTGAGCAGACAGCGCATGGGATTGCTCTGTAAGATAGGAGCTGGCTTTTAAGCCTGAATTTCAGATGCGGGAGGAAAAGGTCAAAGAGCCGACCGTTCCCTCCTGGGCGCTCTCATCTGTTCATATTTTCCCAGATTCCAAAGACAGGGCAGTTCCTTTCTTTAAACATAGGACAGAACATTTAAGAACAGATATTCAAAACACAGCTCCTGCGGTTAACGTTACAAAATCTCGGGACAAAGAAAGCTCTCATTTATTGTCTCTGCTGATGGATTTGCTTGAAAATAACCAATCTGAAAATAACTGTTCCTTTGTTGCGTTTTGTTTTGTGTTTCCCTCTTGCCCCCTCAGGAGCAGCTTTCAGTGCTGGCTTGACCGGAGGAATTAGCACATCCATAGCAGTATTTTGTCATGAGCTTCCCCATGAATTGGGTAATCAGTGAATCTGATGTCAGCTGTGCATGCTTCTGTGATTGAAGAATATTTTTTTCATATTAAAAGATTTGATTGTTTTCGTGGCCCAAAATATGCAGGGTATATCTGGCGATGCAGCAATAGCTGACACAGCTGCATTTGTTTATGTAGTTCTCCCTGGGAGGGGAAGGGGGGTGCTGTGCGTTTCCTAGCACCATTTGGGGCCACACAGAATCATCTAGTCCAACCCCCTGCAACATGGGAATGCACAGCTCTCTTACACGGGAATCGAACCTGCAAGTCTTGGTGTTATCAGCACCATGCTCAAACCAATGAGCTTTCCAGGCGCATATTATTTAAGGTTCTGCAACTTGTGTGTCTTCTAGAGAATTATCATAGAAAGGTCTGGAACAGAAAAGTAAAAATCACACATAGGCCCTATGAACCAACCATTGCATGTTCAGAGGTCTCTGGGTGACTAGTAGCAGCTGTCAGAAATCTGCAGGCAAGATCCACTTTTGCAGTCTTCTCAGAACTCCCATTCTCTTGCTCACTTCCCCTGGCTTCTTTGATTTGGTCCTGGGAGAAGCAAAGCACTGCTAGTGAGTGAGCTAGTCATGCTAAGAGAGCTCATTGGAAAGAGGTCTTTTAGCAAGTACCTATGGGGGTGGGTCTTGCAGATAGATGCTGCTACAGGAACCTGGAGGCTTCTGAATTGTGGCGGTTCATAGGATGCCACCTGAACCAGGCCATAGGTGGTTGCTTATGATGTGGAAACATGTTGTCATTGATGTGGATGCAAGCACGTTCAGAGGCCTGTGGCCGGCAGTCTGCTGAATTTGGGGGATTGATGATGCCTGTTAAATGAAACTTGAGCATTTGTTTCATTACAACTTAAAAGTGCTATGCAGTCATACCTTGGTTTTCGAACAGCCTGCTTCTCAAATGTTTTGGCTCCCGAACAATCAAAACCCAGAAGTGACTGTTCCGGTTTTCGAAAGTTCTTTTGGAAGCCAACCATCCAATGGGGTTCCGCGGCTTCCAGTTGGCTGCAGGAGCTTCCTGCAGCCAATCAGAAGCCACAATTTGGAAGTCGAACAGACTTCTGGAATGGATTCCATTCACCGTCCAAGGTATGACTTTATCCTCTTATCAATTCATGTTAGCTGAGCCCATCCCTTGTAGAGAAACCTGTTTCCCTCTGCTTCTCGCTTAGAATGACCCGGAGCATGGGAGACTCCTGTCCAACCATGTGCCTCGGGGACAGCAGCGCTCATTATCTCATTTCAAAGTTTCTATGTTCTCTCTGGCTGCTTTTCTTCCCCACTGCCAGTGAGCACTTCCACCCTGACTGCTTTATTGAGGCTCTGCGCTCTATTCCATTCTCACTCCAAAGGCCTTCCAGGATTGCAAGAGAGGGGATGAATTGATCATGTCGCAGACTTAAAAGGATGACGGCCAGCTTTGCCCCTTTGAAATAAAACGGATTTAAAAAAACAGAAGAACGCCAGTAGCTCGGACCCGCTGGTTTTTCATCCAACTGTTTTGCCTGTACAGCAGGCATCAATATTATACTTTTGCATTTCTTTAAGCAAAGATTCCTTGAACTTTTTTGGGATCACATTGCCATTCTGTCTCTCTTTCTGTTTAGGGGACTTTGCTGTGCTTCTGAAAGCAGGCATGACTGTGAAACAGGCCATTGTTTACAACCTCCTCTCAGCCATGATGGCTTACGTAGGCATGCTAATAGGGACAGCTGTGGGACAGTATGCAAATAACATCACCCTGTGGATCTTCGCAGTCACCGCCGGCATGTTCCTCTACGTGGCCCTGGTGGATATGGTAAGAGCCCAGGCTACTTTGCATTGTGTGCAGACATCACAGCTCTGCAATAGCTTAATGAAACTAAGCAATCTAGGAATAGTTGCTTCATGGTGTGCTAGAGGCAGTTGCTCCCTTTAGCCTGTGCCCTCCAGATACTGCTCTGTGTGACTGTTGGCCATGCTGGCTGGGGCGGAGGGGAGCTGGGGTCCAGCAACCTCTGGGAGGGTGACACAGGGTCCCCCACTCTGCCCTGTAGTCCCCTCCCTTTTGAATTAACTCCAACCACTGCCTAGGTCTCCTCCTCCTATTAGGTCTGCTGTAGGGGAGCCACTTCAGCAGAGCTCTTTCCCATGGAAGGTCCAAAACCTTAGGTTGCATGCAGGAAACCACGCTGCTTCAGTGACTCCCAAGACAGAGGAGATTGGGTGCCGTCAGGGGTAGAGCTGGGCAACATATTGGCAAATGGCCTGAAACCGGTATGGCGTTCAGATCACAATGCCGGTTTCAGACATTTTGAGTTGGCAATGCAGTTGTACCTTGGAAGTTGACCGAAATCCATTCCGGAAGTCCGGAAGAATATACTGTATTTTTTGCTCTATAAGACTCACTTTTTCCCTCCTAAAAAGTAAGGGGAAATGTGTGTGCGTCTTATGGAGCGAATGCAGGCTGCACAGCTATCCCAGAAGCCAGAACAGCAAGAGGGATTGCTGCTTTCGCTGCGCAGCGATCCCTCTTGCTGTTCTGGCTTCTGAGATTCGGAATTTTTTTTTTCTTGTTTTCCTCCTCCAAAAACTAGGTGCGTCTTGTGGTCTGGTGCGTCTTATAGAGCGAAAAATACGGTACAAAACCATGGTTCCAGCTAATTGGGTCCTCCACTCTAAGCAGTTTAAACAACCCTTAGCTCAGGGAGGAAGCAGGAGCACATAATCCTCTGATCACTTCCATCTCTCTATCCTCAGAAAGTGGTGTGACTTTGAATTTAAAGAGCCATACTTTTACTTCCTTTCAGCTTCCAGAAATGCTTCACGGGGACGGAGACGACGAAGAGCACGGCTACTGTCCCGTGGGGCAGTTCATCCTCCAGAATTTAGGTCTTCTCATGGGATTTGCCATTATGTTGGTGATTGCCCTTTTCGAAGACAAAATAGTGTTGGACATCCAGTTTTGACCATTTCCAGTACTCCGCTGTGGTTAGCGACGACGTTACTGTACGGCTTCAAGTCTGCACTGTTGTACTGTATGCACATTCGTCCCCAGGCAAAGCAGTGGCACGAGCTGCTTCACAAGTAACAGTATTCTGGTGTCTGCATAAACAAGCTCCTGTTTTTTTAGCTCAAACAAACAGGCAAAAAAAAAAACATGATTGAATGCAGCTCAGCTTCGCAGAGGTAAGATGTAGACTTTTAATCGGGCGGTGTTGGAAGCAGGAAGCATAAACGTCATGCCCAGGATGCTATTAGCAAATGTGTTGTTTTCCCAGTTTGCCACTGCAATGTGCAGCAGAAGTCGGATCCCTTGCTGACGAAAAGCCTTTCAGGTTATACTTGAGCAAATGTTGAATAGCCAGTCCAAGAGTTACATTGTCATTGTCATCCTCTACAGCTGGTCCCTGGGCCTCGCTGCAACGTTCTGAGTTGGTTCCTCCCACCTCTCTCTCTCTATCTCTCTCTCTCTCTTACACACACACACACACACAATCTGGCAATGCATGACTGGAGAGCATTCTAGGTGGGGTGCGTTTATTAAAAACATCATTTAAAGAAAACGTTTCAAGCATGCTGTTCAGGGGTTGCCTTAGGGCACTATGAGCAATGCACTGTTCCATGACCCTTGCATTTGCTCCAGGCCTTGTTTCCCAGTAACGTCCGCTGTTTTGCACTGTGCTGAATGGTTGGTGACCAAAGTGAAACCGTGTATTCGTCTGGGTCAGGCACTTCTGTTTACTGGTCCTTGCCAATCCCCTAGTCGGTACGATGTCTCCAGAAGACGTTCTTGCTTGCAATCGCTGCCATGCACTCCCTTAGCCCAGCAATGTTGTTTTCTGGCTCCTTTGGGAAAGAAGACTGCAAATCCACAAGTCTGCCCCCTTGTATGTCAGCCAAACAACACGGTACTTTTGACCTTTCGAAACCCAAGGAAGCAAATCTCTGCATTGGGAGCCTGGGGGGGGGGGGCTGTTTCCACAATAGGGCTGAGTTGACAGGTGTTGGGTATTTGATGTTGGCCCATAGGTATTTGTTAGCAAAAATGCTGACTGGTTAATGCTGCTTGTGGACTCTTTCTCGACCTTTTGCTGCAGTAGCGTACAGAATGTGTAGCAGTGCTACTTGAAACCTGAACTACTGAGCGGTTTTCTGCTTTGAACGTCTCCCTTCCCTCCTCTTAATGATGCGCCTGCATTGGATTTTTTTCCGTCATGGCAGCCAAATTCTATCTCACATTATAACCTTCAAAATAATAATACACGGAGCTGAGAAGTGCTGATTCGAGGATCACAGCAGTGGCCCTTTGAGGCAGTCTTGGTAACTGTTTACAGAATTCCCCAGAACTCTTTTGAATGTATTCCTTTAATGCCTTGCCACCTGAGCTCAGGAGCACCTGCTGAAAGTTGGGCGTCTTGCTCAGTGTGGGCCAACGTTCGGCATATGCTGTGCTGGCATTGTTTTGATTTTTGTTTGTTTTCGGCACCTTAGGTTAGGGGTGGGGCTGCTCCTACGTTGCTGCTGCAACGTGGCTCTTTTCGTAAGGTGGGAATCCGAAAGGCCAGACCCAATCGACTTCCTATCACAGACACGCCACCGCCTTGAGAGCTGGAGGAAGGTGGTTGAATTTTGACCACTTCCACCACAGCTGCGGGAACTGCAGCGAGAGCCACTCTGCAGAAGTAACGTAAGGAGGCGCCCTTGTAGCAAAGCAGCTGTATTGTTGACTTGGTGCTGTGTGCGGACCGATTGGACAGGCTCAGCCAAAAAAAAAAAAAAGCCTTAACCTGCAGAAATCAGCTTTAATATTTGATTGTTTAGTGCCAAGCAGCATGTCTTGCCAGGTACAGATTGGTCCGTCTCCTCCGAGCTCTGATACTGGGCGCTTGGGAGATGTGGAAGTCCAATTTCCACTCTGATGTGACAATAATATAGTCTTAACGGCCGTAACGCAACACGGCAGTTGTTGGGTTTTCTTACAGCATGCTGCTCGGTTTTTGTTCATCTTGTTCTTTCTCTAGAAGCAAAGCTGGACACAGCCTGACTTTTGGAGAGTGGGGGGTTTTTTTTCCTTCTGCCCGATTGGAGGAACTTGGTCAGCAAACTTTTAATGGCCTTCATTCCAAGTGAAAGTGCGCCTTTACTTTCGGACCCTTCCACTTAATTTATCCAGTCATTCCTTTTCGTGTGACCACCGTTAACTACTTGGCTTCATGTTGGGTGACTTTTGTCCAGCGGCTTTTGGTTTTTGTGTTAGCTGGGGGGGTATCAAGAGTGTTGACTAGTTGGTGGTTCCAAACCCAAAGGCTTGGATCCCCGCGAGTCTGTTAGTGCAGAAAATTCGTTTGGATCATTGGGCCTCTAGAATTTGCAAGGGCCACAGCGTTGGGGGGCATCTACACGGTGTCGCCCTTCTCCTCCCTGGAGATGTGTAGTTGAGAATGTCTGGCTGGGAGCCCGAGAGCGAGGCTGATCCTTCCATTGTAACCAATGGGATTTTACACTCATTTTCTCTCTGGCTGAGAACTTGGATGTCATTTTAATTAAAACCTGCCAAGTTGAAATAAAGGGTCGTGGCATTGCTGAAGTGAGATTTTTAGTCAGGAAAAATGGGATAAGGGAGGGTTTTTAAGGTTTATTTTTGTAATTATGAATAAAGCTTTCTCTACTTCAGGTACAGCCTTTTCTTGATTTTCGCTGGCATGTGCTGTAGCGTAATGTTGCCTACCTAGGGAAGCAAAAAAATAAATTAGTGCTCTGTAATAGTATTTTTGGGTTGGGTTTGCTTTTTTTTTTTTTTGAAAGAGAAAACACGCAGGTCACGTGGAGAAGTGATAGGATTTGTACTTTCCTTCAGAATGGGGTGATCCTCTGCATTTGCTTACATGTGCATGTTACCACTTTGTGAAGAGCAGCCCAGCAGCCATGGCTTCTCCTGTTTTTCCCGAGTATTGAATCCCCAGGACATTTTTGGAACGCAAATGCTTTTAAAAGTCACAATTGGGACAATCGGGATTCCGCTACATTTCTACCTGGCTTCTCCATTCCGTTCTGCTGGAGTCCAGTCTCATTTAAACGTGTACTTGTTGGAGGACATAAATGTTCCGTGTCTCTTACGATGCTGTCACTGTGTGACATCCCCATGTTGATCGCACTGCACTCAAACCAGCTGTGATTATTGCTTAGAAAAAATGCTGTAGGTGTCCTAGGATGCGGTGTGACTTTTTTTTTATTTCCTTATAGTTGAAACAATGTGATTATGGTCCTGAAAAAAAATACTGAGATATCAGCTACTCTTTTTTTGGGGGGGGGGGTTGTTTTTTGTTATAACAAAATCCATTTTTAAAAAAATAATAAATGCAAAGCTGGAAATGATGACATGCTGTTTTTGTTTATTGTCAACAGTGTTGTTGTGTTCATCTTATGTATGTTCCTTAGCCATAAGGAGCGTAAGAAAATAAAATTATTGAACAAGCAAACATGGTGGGGTTGGTTTTTTCCAAGCTCTCTTTAAAAAAAACTTATTTATTTTTACAAACTCAAAAAGGTACAAATCGGATTTAAAAGTTTCTGAAAATTTGGCTACCTTTTTAAAGAAGGGAGCCATTAGAATGATACAAAGAAGGGAAAGTGGTAGTCGGATTTGAAACCTGGGTTACGAGTTAAGCTGGCAGAGGAGTGCCACCCCCCGTCCAATCCAGTGGGCCTCTGGCTCGTCCGACGGAAGAATCATTGCAATCACAAAATTGGTGGAGTGGCCTGTGGTGGAGAGCGTTCCTCTTCTCTCACTTGTCTTGTACACGGGAGCTATGTAACTGGGTCTTTCCGGTATATCTGATCTTTTACAAGGCTT
Source organism: Podarcis tiliguerta (assembly GCF_965153285.1). Lineage (NCBI taxonomy): Eukaryota > Metazoa > Chordata > Lepidosauria > Squamata > Lacertidae > Podarcis > Podarcis tiliguerta. Next base: position 17,091,955 of record NC_139534.1, read on the forward strand.
TAGCCACATCTGTAGCAAAGAAAGAGTGAGTTCTAAGAACAGTGGTACCTCGCAAGACGAAAGGGTTTGTCGTTTTCTGAGGTGCTTCGCAAGACGGATTTCCCTAAGGGCTTGCTTCGCTACATGAAACGGCCCTGCCTCTCGTGTCATGGCGACGCGCACTGCACGCACGCTCGCTTCCCCGCTCCTCCGGCTCCCTCCCACCTTCCCACTGATGGTTGGTGCCTCGCACCGCTGCCCACCCCCTCGCACACTCCCCTCAGAGAGCCGTTGCCGCCAGCGCCTCTCTCTCCCTGGAGTCGCGCTCCTGAGCCTCGCCGCCCTCCAGCAGCCGCGTCGCACGGTGGCCACAACGCGTGGGTGAGTGAGGTACCGGCTGCGGCAGCTGTCCTGCTTCTCCCCGCCCCTCCCCACCATTGTCAGTGTTTAAATGCAGTGGTGCTTCGCAAGACGAAAAAACGCGTACAACGAAAAAACTCGCGGAACGAATTAATTTCGTCTTGCGAGGCACCACTGAATGTCTCTTTATCAAGACAGGGGAGAAAGCATTAGTTCTTGTGGCTTCTTCCCCCATACAGAAACAGCTCCAGAAATTCACCTAGTGACTCAGGCCTGCTCAGAATGAGTGCTAAGCTCTCCGTCGGATGCAGGCATTCTTCTGGACTGCTCTGTTGTCCAAATATGAACCAGAAGGAGGAGACCGTCGTGCTGCTATAGCACAATTTCTAGAATTGCAGGTGGGGAGGTCACAATGTGCAAGTTCAACATTAAATTAGGTGTGCGCGTGTGTGCATTATTGTGGGTTTAATGCCACACATGCATTTTCTGACCTCTCTGAGACCATTTGTTTCAATGGCGTCAGGTTGCAAAACACAGTAGCATATTATCGGGTGTGTTAATAAGTCCCTCACAGCTTGATTCTATATCTATACAGAAGTAATATACAATGAATATATAAGCATGTGTGAGAACAGCCTTAATAAAGCTACAAGGCTCTTAATTGATGATTCTATAAATACTCACCACTGGCATAGTATCATACAGGATTTTGGGATGAGATTCCCCTAGCCTCTTTTTTTTCCTGTTCCAGCGAGCTCCATCCAGGAACAATCCGTGAATGAAGACTCCTTATTTATTTAGAAAGAAACACGACAAAGCACATTGGTTATAGACACCATGCACATGAAATGGCAAAGGAAGGCGCATATTTTAAACAGACTGTAGGCTTGATAATAAGGTGTGAGCAGGAAATACTTATGAATAGGTTCCTTGCCTTGTGTCACTCCAACAATAAAAATAGTAAGGAACAATTTTGAGTCTTCTCTACACATGAATGGAAGCAGAAACAAGCTGCCGCTTCCTGCTGGGCGTACAGGTCTAATTACATGCAGAAATTTACATAAGCAAAAGGCTCATTGTGAACTAGGAGCTACACATAGTGGCTTGAAAATTCTGTGGATAAAACAAATGGCACATGAAATGGCCAGTAGAATTCTTGCGCTGCAGACCAACTCGATACAGTCGTACCTTGGATCCCAAACACCTTGCGGGTCAAATGTTTTGGCTCCTGAACACCACAAACCCAGAAGTGAGTGTTCTGGTTTGTGAACGTTTTTTGGAACCCAAACGTCCGACGCGACTTTTGCGGCTTCTGATTGGCTGCATGAGCTTCCTGCAATTGGAAGCCACGCCTTGGTTTCCGAATATTTTGGAAGTCAAACAGACTTCCGGAATGGATTCCATTCAACTTCTAAGGTACCACTGTAGTTGTCACAGTGCCATCAAAGAGTTGGCCTATTTTATCACTTGCCGCGGATGCAGTTTCTGAATATTTTCTTTAAGCACAAAGGGCAGGGAGACCTGTGTTCAAATTCCCTGCTCAGTCATCAAGCTCCCTAGGCAATGTAGGATGAGTAACAACACTGGTCTACTATTTCATAAAACGTATTTCCCAAATAAAACCCAGCCTTCTGCATCCAGCTACCATGATGAAGGGCAGGATACAAAGGTGATAAACCACCCCCCAAATTCCAGCGTGGTTAATGAATATACGGTTGCATTCACCGTCTTCAGGCGCGTGCTTGTACTCCTTGTCTTCCAAGACTTCGTAGTCGAAGCCTAGCAGGTCTATTGGGATTGTGTATTTCCTGGCAAAATTCTGCTGGGCGCCAGTTAAGAAGGCTTGCGTGAAGAAAAACCCAGAAAGCCAAAACATCGGAGGGGTTCCATTCTCGTACCACGTCTGCAGCAACAGCAAGAAGAGAGAGGGTAGGAATGGAGCTTTATACTGCAGCATTAAGAACACACAGGGCAGGAACCTAGGGTGTTTTGAGTCCAATGCTACTACTGCACAGAGGCTTTTATTACAAGTTGTACAACCCCCTGGCTCAATAGGGAATGTGATATGTGCAGCAGGGAAATTGGTAGAAGTCGGCGGAGCAGGAGACCTGCTAGCTCTATGTGTGATTCCAACCAACAAAATCCTGAAAGTTGAAGGAGACCCTCCCCTTTTATACGGGCACATTGGTCTGTAGAAAGTTACAGGCCCCTTCAGAACTTGCTGCAAACACAATCAGCATGACAGAGGTTGCAATTAATTGCCTTCCTCTCTTTAAAAAGGCTGCATACATTTTAGATTTACCGTATTTTTCGCTCTATAGGACACACTTTTTCCCCTCCAAAAAGGAAGGAGAAATATGTGTGCGTCCTATGGGGCGAATGCAGGCTTTCGCCGAAGCCTGGAGAGCGAGAGGGGTCAGTGCGCACCGACCCCTCTCGCTCTCCAGGCTTCCGGAAGCTATCCACAAGCCTTGGGAGCCTGGTGCGACTTCCCGCCGGGCTCCCAAGGCTTGTGGACAGCAGCCTGTTCTGGGGGCTGGGGTCGGGGGAAGCTCGGGCTTCCCCAGCCCTGCGCCTGGGGGGGAGAAATAAAAAAAAATTCTTTATTCCTCCCCCAAAAAACTAGGTGCGCCCTATAGGGCGAAAAATATGGTATTTCCTGTCATATTTAGATTTATTTCCTGTCATATATTCCATGCCAGGGAACTAGTTTGTGAAGAATGTTGGTAATTGTAGCTCTGAGAGGAATAAAATGAAGTTCCCATGATACTTGGAGGGTGTGTGTTTTAAATGTAAAGGTGTATATGCAGCCCTCGGACTCTTTATTTAATGCCCTCTGTGGTCTTTGGCATTTTTCCTTTTGGGAAGGAAATGTGAATTAGAACCTGACAACCTAGCATATGCAGGTTGGTGTTCTGCACTTGTGGATTTTATACTGCAGCCATACACATAACAGAAAGTGCAGCTCATGCCCTGATCCACTTGCCTGAACACTTTCCTTCAGTGCCATCTCCTCTCTCCCCCAGCACATCTCCTGGCCCCAAAACCAGCTAGCTAACTACCTTGCAAAACATTTAATATACAGTGGTACCTCGGGTTAAGAACTTAATTCGTTCCGGAGGTCCATTCTTAACCTGAAACTGTTCTTAACCTGAAGCACCACTTTAGCTAATGGGGCCTCCTGCTGCCGCCGCACCGGCGGAGCCCAGTTTCTGTTTTTATCCTGAAGCCAAGTTCTTAACCTGAAGCACTATTTCTGGGTTAGTGGAGTAAGTAACCTGAAGCGTATGTAACCCGAGGTACCACTGTACAGCAACCAGCTTAATGTACGGACCCAACAAAACAAAACTGCATTTCTTAGCAGTAAAACAACATGACTGCATGAACTGAGGAGCAGAGGCCCACATAATGTGTGCAATTGTAATTTGGAATCAAGACAGAAAATCGACATCCCAGCACGTTGAGTTGTTTCTGATGGGCTCACCTGCAAGAACTTCAGTCTGGTAAGAAAATCATTCACATAGCTGCCGAGTGGTTTGAGGCTTGGGTAGGACTTACTCATCCACATGCCTGGGATTTTGCCCTTCAACATGCTATTTACCACCTCTTCCAGTTCCGCAGACATAACAACCAGACCCTGGTTGAGATAAGGAGACGGGGAAAAGACATATTAGTGGAGCCCCCTTTGTGTCTTCAGTTATTTTTATCATGCAGTTTTTCAACTGTTATCAACAAGCTTCCTCCGGTCTTGATGGGTTTAGCCTCCGTTTCAGCTGCAACTACTCAGTGTTGTCAAGTTGGAAACCATGTGATCTGTCTCAGTTATAAGCTTCCACTCCTGTATTTGAGTCGGCAGGAATTCCAAATATGCATTAGTGAGTGGGTTTGCAGAGGAGAAGTGGCTCTTCCTGCTTCATTCCTGTGCTAGCCTTGAAAGAAGGAAAATCAATCCCCCGTGACCAGCATGGAAACGCTGTGAGCTTGCAAAGGATGGGCAGTGAAGCATCTATCATCTGCCAGTCCGCTTGGTCAAAGGCATTTTTTTACTAGCCTCCTAAGGGCTATGGGCTTAGAATCATAGAGTTGGAAGAGACCACAAGGGCCATCGAGTCCAACCCCCTGCCAAGCAGGAAACACCATCAGAGCACTCCTGACATATGGTTGTCAAGCCTCTGCTTAAAGACCTCCAAAGAAGGAGACTCCACCACACTCCTTGGCAGCAAATTCCACTGTCAAACAGCTCTTACTGTCAGGAAGTTCTTCCTAATGTTTAGGTGGAATCTTCTTTCTTGTAGTTTGGATCCATTGCTCCGTGTCCGCTTCTCTGGAGCAGCAGAAAACAACCTTTCTCCCTCCTCTATGTGGCATCCTTTTATATATTTGAACATGGCTATCATATCACCCCTTAACCTCCTCTTCTCCAGGCTAAACATGCAGGCTTCCCCTGCTCTCTGGGCCAGCATGGAAACAGCAGTAGATCACAGCTATACCACACATTTCTAGCTTATGACTTCCCCCAAAGAATTCTGAGAACTGTAGTTTAATGGTGCTGGGAATTTTAGCTCTGAGGGACAAAATGCCGTACCTAAGACTCTTTGGAGAAAGCCATGTGCATTAAATGTATATTACGGGTGTGACCCTTGTATATTAGCAGGCTAGTAGTTTTATGTCCTTATTTACATGGACAGTTTGAATTTATGCGATCTGATCATAATATTGCACCAATATGCGGGAATCCCTGGGCCTGTCAGTGGGGTTGGGATATTGGTGCTTAGCATTGCCCTTCTTTTAGCCTCTGTCTGCCCCCTCCCCCTCCCTCAACAAGCAATGGGAGAGTTTAGTCTATTCAGCCCGTCAGTTTTGCAAGTGTTTGTAAGTCTGTTCTGTCTCCCTGCATATTCCACAATTAAAAAAAAAAAAAAAGGCTGCATGAAAGCATTTATTTTTGAATGCTTTGTACCCTAAAATACACACGCTGCACAGAAGCTAATTTAAGGGACAAGGGCGATGAGCTCCAGTATCTTCACTTCCAGCCATCTTCACTCCCTTGACCCCAATTTTGGTATATTCAGCCAAGAATAGTATTGCAAAAATCAGAGAAGTGCAAAAACTGAAGAATTAACTTTGTTCTTTTCTGTATATTAGTGAAGAAGTCGAAATAAGTCCAGTCTGCGCACCTTTTTTTTTTTTACTTTTGCCTGCATACTCTCAGCAATGCGCTGGTGCCAAGAGCCTGTCCAAATGCTGTTGTTTTCATTTTGTAGGTGGACCCCTGGTTTGGGATGCTGTCCTAAAAATACCAAGGACTTCAAAAAGCAGGATCAGCTTTGCATTCTCTTTCTCATTTATAGATCGGCAGCAATACATTAGGCAGCACCCCACATGAGGAACAAAGTGTGGGATATTTACAGCACAGACAAACCAACAACGCATGTTTGCTAGACAGGCACATGATGGGAGCTGAAGCCCTCAGTTTTTTCCTGCATGTTTCCTAGAAAGAACTCAGAGACACAACTTCCTCTTTGCTCTTTTGCCTCATTCCAGCAATGTGAGAACATTGGCTAAGTCAGGGCCACAGCCCAGACTCCATTTTAAACTGAACTAAAGTACATCTTTGTAACTGGATTACCATTTTAAGCCTGCTGGAACAAAGCTGCTGTATCTTCAGCAAGTACAATCGTACTTGGTTCTCGAACACTTTGGCTGGCACTCGTACATTTTGGCTTTCGAACGCTGAAAATCTGGAAGTAAGTGTTCTGGTTTTCAAACGTTTTTCGGAAGCCGAACATCTGACGCGGCTTCCGCTTGAGTGCAGGAAGCTCCTGCAGCCCATCAGAAGCCACGCCTTGGTTTTTGAACAGTTTCAGGAGTCGAACGGGCTTCCAGAATGGATTATGTTTGAGAACCAAGATACTGCTGTATTCTGAACGAGTAAATGTCATCTTAGCCTTTTGCAAGACTGTGTGATTATTGTTAAAAGGGGGAAATACAGGAACATCCAAGTCTGCCTTAAAGCATCCTGGATTGCTAAAACTAGCCTAAGATTCCCCTTTTAAGCTGCAAAGGGATGCACTCTGCTGAACTCACAAACGTAATGAAGGGAAGATAATATCTAACAAATACATCCTATATATATATATATATATATAAACTCCGTAGCCAAGACTCTCATCTCCAGAACCAAACGCCTGGCTGACGAAGACCACTTGACAACTGAGTTACAGAATCTCTCAAATGTGTTAATTGCCAATGGATACCAGCAAAACAGGGTTACGAAGCTAATCCAAAAAGAAACACCCCCCAAAAACCAAGACACAGAAGAAAACAATGGCATAGCCCTCCTTCCTTATATCAAGGGCACTACAGATAAAATTAGCAAAATCCTCCATAAACACAATATCAAAACAGCCTTTTGCACCAACCAAAAAATAGCCAATATCCTCAGAAACCCCAAGGATAAAATTCAGTTGGAAAACCAAGGGGTCTATGAAATACCCTGCAAAGTCTGCCCAGCCACGTACATTGGACAAACAAACAGACGAATAAATGCACGTATCGCAGAACACAAGAATGCCGTCAAAAAAGAAGAAAAAACTTCCTCTCTTTTCCAACACATGAAAGAAACAGGACACGAAATTAATTTTGCAGATTCCAAATTGCTCTTTAACATGGAACATCACCACAAGAGAATAATCATGGAAGCCATCGAGATAGAGAAACACCCTCACAACATGAACAAGCGTGACGACACATCCCGCTTGCCAGACATCTGGAAATTAGCCCTCCCCACAAAATCTGACACCAGATCCAGAGGCACACAGAACGCCATCACCAATCAACCACACCAGACCCAAACCCAGACCCTCTCCACAGATAAATTACAGACACCATCCAGTAGCCAAACCAGGGTGGCACCTCCGGATGCTGCACCCCCCTGCAATCCCTACACAGATCTGGCTGGCACAGGCCACAAAACCACAGCTCGCCCCTATACACGAAGCCAAGCCAGAGCACAACCAAGTGCAGTACAGCCATCTTCTCAGAAAAACTCTTCACAAAGTTCAAGAGTTCAAGACACGAAGGCTTTAGCAACTAATCCACACCTAATGACCCACCTAAGTGGGATTCAGGAAATCACTCAAGAAATCACTCAAGATATCCCTCAAGTAATTAAGGAACAAAAGAAGAAAAGGCACACTAGCCTGGGAACCTCCTCTCTGCCCAGAACATTGGAGGCTATACACCACACCTCCTCAACAGTATTTATAGGAACTCAAACACTGAGATCCTGCTCTGTTCCAGTAACAAGAAGCCGAAAGCACCAGCCTGAAGATGACGAGTGAGACCTCGTCGAAACGTCGCCTAGACACCCCAACTTTTACACGGGAAGACACCCGAGGACACCAAAACCTGCATATATATATATATATATATATATATAACACCATTCTTGAAATACATACATTGGCTTCCAGCACGTTTCAGAGCACAACTCAAAATGTTGGTGCTGACCTTTAAAGCCCTAAACGGCCTCAGTCCAGTATACCTGAATGAGCGTCTCCACCTCCATTGTTCTGCCCAGACACTGAGGTCCAGCGCAGAGGGCCTTCTGGCGGTTCCCTCACTGCGAGAAGCCACGTTACAGGGAACCAGGCAGAGGGCCTTCTCGATAGTGGCGCCTGCCCTGTGGAACGCCCTCCCATCAGATGTCAAAGAAATAAACAACTATCTGACATTTAAAAGACATCTGAAGGCAGCCCTGTTTAGGGTAGTTTTTAATGACTGATATTTTAATGTATTTTTAATCTTTTGTTGGAAGCCGCCCAGAGTGGCTGGGGAAACCCAGCCAGATGGGCAGGGTATAAATAATAAATTATTATTATCCTCCTCCTCCTCTCTGAGCATCTATGAACATCCCTACACAAACATCAGTTAAAGGCAAAGCTTGGGGATGGGGATAACGTCACAGCCGAAAAGAGCAATTTGGCAAGTTCCCAGCAGCGACGCTAATGGGAGCTGACAGGATGCTCCAAGTCAACAGGCCTCCTTCTCAAAAGGTCCCCTCACCTTGATTGCTTTCTGGATGTTGATGCAGGATTCTCGAATCGTTTGCAGCAATTTGTTAAATCTCCCCATCTCTTGGACCAGCACGGTGTTCATGCTCTGCGTGTAGGTGGTCGGGTATCTCCTCATGGCGGCTTCGATGTGGAAGTCTGCGGGGAGTTTACTTTGGATGTCGCTCGCCACCTCGCGAACAACTTGATCAGATGATTTGGCGCCGGCGCCTGACGCGCGAGACTGTTTTTATTTGGGGGGGAAAGGGTGGGGGTTGATTAAACATGGCAAAAACCCAAGCAACAGGGCAGTTTGGCCCACAAAACTTCCATTCGGGGTGTATACTGGTCAGAACGTGGCCTTATTTTATTTCATTTTAAATATCTTTTTATTAAAGATTTCTTAGTTTACAAAAATATGTGCATTGTCTCTTTTTTCAAGTTGCATTTTCTACAGATCAGTTTCATTTGTTGTGAGGCATTAGTGTTACAGTGTTAGTTTAGGAAGGAAAGAGGGGAAGAGGGGAATGGCGAGTGGGGTGGGGTCGGGTAGCAATTCTTCTATTCTACTTAGTGTATGTGTGGGGTTTTGTGTCAGCATCACTTGTCTTACGATTTGCTTGTTGTATTTTCTTGGCGGTGACAGAGGTTGGGGTTGGCCTAGGGTGTGGTTGGTTGTCTTTGTTTGGCTGTAGTGATATTTGTTTTTGTGTGTGAGTGGGATGCGTGTTTCTGGATTACCCAGTTTCCAATGGGTTCACCGGCTAATACATTTCTGTAGATATCAAAATAACGCAGCCTCATTTTGATGTCTGCAGAAATTAGCTGGTGGATCCATTAGAAACTGGGCCTGCAGCCATCTTTGGTGACTCTTCCTGGGGAGGCTAACTCTATTCCTGGGATGAGGAACAGGATCCAGCTGACAGGAAAAATGTTCCGGACGTGGTAGGGAATGTGAAACCTGTGTGCGCGCGCACACACGCACACACAAATATCTTCATCTATCTTTTCCTCTCTTGCACAGAAAATTAACTGAGAACTAGATCTCAATTAATTGGACTGGATACAATTACGTTTCCTTTCCAACTCCTCAGGGCAAAGATCAGACTGAATAAGAAATTTAGGTCTGAGAAACAATGGGGGGGTTGATCTCCCCTTCCCCTGCACCATGGCCCCAATCCAGAACCCTATTAGATCCTGATTGTAGATTTCCTGCATCTCGTTTAAAGTAAAGGTAAAGGGACCCTGACCATTAGGTCCAGTCGTGACCGACTCTGGGGTTGCGGTGCTCATCTCGTTTTATTGGCCAAGGGAGCCGGCGTACAGCTTCTGGGTCATGTGGCCAGCATGACTAAGCCGCTTCTGGCGAACCAGAGCAGCGCACAGAAACGCCGTTTACCTTTCCGCCAGAGCAACGGGAGCTCCCCCCGTTGTGGGGATTCAAACCGCTGACCTTCTGATCGGCAAGTCCTAGGCTCTTTGGTTTAACCGACAGTGCCACCCACGTCCCTACGCATCTCGTTTAGTTATGCCCTAATACTTAGAAGGGAAAAATACATACAAAAGCACACCTTTGCTAAATTATTATTTATGTCAAGCTAGTTTTCGAAAGCATCAGGGAACTTTATGCACTCTCAACAGTTGCAACACGGATTAGATGTTATGTTCTGGAATCAATATGGGGTGTTAGAAAACTTTAAAATATTCAGCCAGTAATATACTTGAATTCTTCTCGAGCCACACCATTAAGTGACAGTGAATACATTAATATTACAGTGAGTAGTAATGTGAAGAAAGGAAGACCAGATTCTCTGTATTGAAAATGTTGTCCGAAAAATCCAATAAATAATAAGTAGGCAGTAACTTCAGTGCTCCAAATATGAAAACGAACACACCTGTGTGAGAAGAATGTTATCAAACAACAACTGCGTTTCGGATTGATCCTTTGTGATATCGGCATTGGCGTTCATCCCAAAGATCTCTGGAGCAGGGTTCAACGGAAGGGTCTTTGTGTATTCAATGTAGCTTATATACTGAAAAAAAATATCAGGGGTCAGAAATGATCAGTGGCTTGATCCTGGCCATCCTCTGTTGACATCTTTCCAATTTTCAATTCAGTTCTCCACAATTTGCAGAGAATAATAATAATAAACAACACATTATTGCATGCAGTTTAGACCAATACATATATTTATATTTTCCCTAATATAATTCTTTTTCTTCTTTTTTGCTGGATCAGGACAGGGCTCATAGAAAGCCCACAAACAGGATCTGAGCACATTGCAGAGAATAATAATAAAATAATAAACACATTATTGCATGCAGTTTAGACCAACGCATATCTTTATATTTTCCCTAGCACAGAGCGTTTTTTGATGGATTGGGCCAGAGCCCATGGAAAACCCACAAGCCGGATCTGAGCGCAAGTATATGTGGGATATTCATTTTTGTACGCACTGGTTGGATGGAGAACTGCATTGCAAAATTCGGAAGGGCACCTGCATTTTGGTTTGTGACTGGGTCCAGATGTGTGAACTGTCTCTCCTTAAAACAGAAACAAATTTAATTCATCTCCCATTCCTGCTCTGCACTGTGGAGCTCGCCCAGATTTCTTGCCACTGTCTCAGAAGAAGATTAGCATTTTGATTCCTCCTCTAAGCTCTTGCTCTTCTTTGAGCGGGGCACAAGCAGGGGAACTTCCTGCTGAATCTCGCCCCACTAAAGTGCTTACCTCTCCTTCAGGAGGAGCATAATAAAGGCCGCTGGAATCAAACTTGTAATCAGGATTCGTAACAATGATCGGGTTGTAGAACTTGTTCAAAATACTGCGCAGCGTCCGCCGATCCCAGTCATCGGTGACCCGGCCTCCGTAATTGCATTCGCCCGTCATGTAGCGGATGGCGTCAAAGGGCAACTCCTGAAACGTACAAAGCAAAAGCTCATCTGTGACTCCTCCTTACTCTCCCAACATGCTAGCATGTTTGGTTAACAGAAGAAAAGTTCACAGCTCGACTCACTGCGTGTTTGTCTAAGCAAAAATGCTCCACAGGTATGTCCTATGCAATTGTGTTGCAAGGATCAGCAGCTACACTATTTAGTGAGCACTGATCCTTGGCATGAATCTTCTGTTGAAAAATATCGGGTATGTACCTTTTTTATATATTCTGTTTTGTATATTCTGCTTTATTATACAATCTCACCACCCTGAGATTAAGAGTCTCGTGCTCTACCAACTGAGCTAAAACAGGGTTTTAGGGACATTATGGGATTTAATCATGTCAGTCGGCAACAATAAGTTCCCAGAGTAGTGCTGGTGAGTTATCTCCCCCATCCACTGAAATTCACATGCATGCAAAAGAAATTCACACATCTCTCTCCCGTATACCCAGCAAAGAAACCCAATGGGCTGTTAGAGGAGGGAATCCCACTCCTCTCCTCTGGTCAGCACAGGATCCGCAGAGCTTCAGAGCCCTCTTTTGCCTGCCCCCCAGCAGGCTAGTAAAGATTTTTGCAAGCTAGCAATATGGAGGCTTATTTATAAAGCTGGCAAACCCTTCTGATCTTTGCAGTACCTCATATTGATTGAGGAACATGTTCAGCTGCTGCACGCTGATCCGCAGGTCGGTCTCGTTGAACTCATAAGGAATATTCCAACCCAGGGGTCCGAATTTTCGCCTCTCTTGGACCAACGCGTGAAAGAAACAGAGGCCATACAAAAGCTTCTTGAACTCACTCTAAAATAGTAAAAAATAATGATAAAATAACGGGGGGGGGGGGGGACAACATCTGCTTCATTGAGAACTTTCTTCTTTCTCACGATTCTCAGCTGTGTGACCGAAAGATCTCCCGTGATTATTTACTTTTATTACTCATGTCTTTATACCAGTCACTTTCTCCAAGAAGATTGAAGTAGAAGCTGAGATCTCGTCCTTATTGGGTAGTCCTGTCCTCCCCACAATGCGCTACACGAAATTTGGGAAGTTTAGATGGCCATACCTACATCAGATCTTCACCATGAATTTCAGCCCATTCTCTGGGTTGTGTTCAACAATGTCTTTGCTCGAACAGAATGACTTCTGCTTTGCCCTATGGGACACCCCCCCCCCTCTCTCTCTTCCATTGCAGCGACCCTAAAAATAATCTGCTCTGGGGGTTTCCCCAACCCTCCAGAGGAAATTTGGGGAGGGAAGCCTAGGAAGTTCCTGTTCGGTTTAGGGAAGGAGGCACGATGCTCACACACACAACACCATGGCATCACATGCACAACGTTGCCGCTGTCCGCCTGCCCCAATCGCCCTTGCCTCTGGACCTAACTGTTCCCCTACAAAAAAAAATCATTGCATGCCACTGGCTACCAAGAAAGGGTGCCTATAAGTGTGCAGCTGCCCCTAAAATCTGTCCAGAAGAAAGCAGAGCCACAGGACCATTTAAGCCAACCATTCAATCCAGATCTCCCAGGATACTCTGATGAATTGCAGAAGGTCATTGGATGATATCAGAGGTGCTCGGAGAAAAACTGGGCCCAAATAAAAGCTTTGGGGCTTTGGAAAACGCCGCACAATGCCTTCCTTTTTGACCAACACAACAACATTACCATGCTAAACGCCAGCTTGCTCCTCTTTTCCTGCATCTTTTCTCTTCCTGCTCAAAAGCAACGATCTGGGTGAGGTCCGTCCCCCCCCCAATCTAAAAAGTTTTAGGGATTTGTTTTTTTAATTGCCAGGAAAGCAGAAAAGGATCATAGCCCCGGTTTAAGCGCAACCGTCTCCGGTTCTTAATTACGACACCTATCATGGAAATTATCTTGGGTCAAGCACATCCGCTCTCCGAAACCTAATTATGAAAACAGCAGGTGGCTCCCTAGTTTGAGCTGTTCTTCTAAAGGAAGTGTTTATGAGCGCCATCCATCAACCCATACGGCCATTTTAGCTCCCCCAGTTCTATGGAGCCAGCATTTTAATGCCTGCGATTAAAGATTTGATTCTCAGCAGTGCACGGCTCAGCTATTCTTTTGCAACAGGAATTTCTCCCCTGCCTTGCAGATTTGTGTCGCGAAAACTACTTCCTCCCGACTTTTTAAATGGGAAGCTATATTATTAATGGCACCACCGCCAAAGCTTGGCGGAGACGGAATGAAGCTTGGCGGTAAAATAAAAATAAAATTTTAATAAAACCCTCTATAACTGCATCCCGGGAGCTGGTAATCAACTGCCGACTTCAGTGCAGAGAAGGAGGGCTATTTCGCTCGGCGGGTTTTAAACCAGCAAACACAAAATACAACCGCCAGGGTCTGTTTCAGCTGCTTTACGAGGAGGAGGAGGAAACCAGGCTAATAAGGAAGGTACTTACAGGCCTTTTGCAGCTGTTAAAAAACTCTGGGTCGGAGATGGGGTCCATCAGATAGGAACGGATCACATTCGCCCGCAAGCCTTTGGGGGCCTCGTTGGTCATTTTCACTCCGTTCTGAAGCACAGAAACAGGGAAGTTGGGTGACGGGTAACTCGTGAGCCAAAGACGGAAATCGGGATGCGTTGTATCCGGATTTAGTTCCTAGAAGGGGAAAATATTCTGTGTAAGGACTCGGTGAGGATGGAAGCTCAGGTTTCAGGAGCGTCAAAACCTTTCTCGCAAAGGCCACTGCATCTTTCAAACACACCCTGGCCTCCGCATGAGTTTTACAAAGGGAAATTGCGAAACCTCTTGATCAATGATTGTGCTAAGCTCGTTTTGATTTCAACACATTTGGAATCTCTTCTTGGGTCAAACGGTTCTCTAAGCTGGGTCTCCCATTCCAGACACAGGTGCTCTATTGTGGATGTGGAGCTCTCCAGCATAACGTGGCTGCCCAATTTGTCCCAAGAGAGGGGATGAACCAGCACTTATGTTCATTTGCAGGCAAGAGTTTGCTACCTCTATGGAAGTGAACCAGCACATCCTTGCATACCCCAAAAGTGTGTGTGCCTGTGTGCCTTCACATGCACACCTCTATAAGTGAAGATTTGGAATGGCAAATATCCCCCCCCAAGTGAACCACAGCACCCAGATTCCCAGCTTTCACCAGAAATCAAAAAGTAAGTTTCCAGTATTTGTAAAACGTAAGATATGTGGCAAAACAGGCAAGCACCATTCTCGTTGCCTTGGAAGACGAAAAACTCGCTAGACGAAAGGGTTTTTCGTTTTCTGAGGTGCTTCGCAAGACGGATTTTCCTAAGGGCTTGCTTCGCTAGACGAAACGGCCCTGCCTCTCCTGTCATGGCGACGGTCACTGCATGCACGCTCGCTTCCCCGCTCCTCCGGCTCCCTCCCACCTTCCGGCTGACGACTCCTCCGGCTCCCTCCCACCTTCCGGCCGACCTTCCGGCTGCCTTGCGCCACTGCCCACCGCCCTCGCACGCTCCTCTCAGAGAGCCGTTGCCGCCAGCAGCCAGTGTTGCAGCCGGAGTCACGCTCCTGAGCCCCGCCGCCCTCCAGCAGCCGCGTCGCGCGGTGGTCACAACGCGCGGGTGAGTCCGAGGTACTGGCTGCGGCAGCTGTCCTGCTTCTCCCCGCCCCTCCCCGCCGTTGTTAGTGTTTAACTGCAGTGGTGCTTCGCAAGATGAAAAAACTCGCTCAACGAACAAACTCGCAGAATGAATTAATTTCGTCTTGCGAGGCACCACTGTATTTATTTTTCTATGTGACAAACCAGCCTGCTCCCTCCCTTGCCTGCCCGCTCCCAGGAGAAGTTCTTGCAGGCACCCAGGAGCCCTAGCGTCCCATTGGTACTGAAAGGTTGACATCAGGTGTCGTAGTGACTACTGACAGCATTTGCTACCTCACAGACTTTTTCCAGGGTTGGCATCCACGATGTTGCCAGGTGGCAGTTCTGCAGGACTGCCCATGTTCCTTCCTTCACCGCCTTCTCGATCATGCGCATGGCGATGGGGCCTTGGCCTTGGCCCAGCGACAAAGAGGTCAACTTTGAAGCCCCGAAGCCCTGCACATACAAAACGTTCAGTGAGTGAGGGGCAGGGAATAATACTGTCGCCGTAACACAAGAACGGCTACAATTCCACAACTGCTGAAGAGAGTATCTGAAATATACTGAGTCGAGAGTGGATTTCATGCTCTTTATTCAGCTCATAGTGGTCAGAAGGAATGGAATTTCCCCCAAAGTATCTGCTTTATATGCATTATTTACACAATGGGCTGCACGTGATTGGCTAATTCCAGAATTCTCCTGTAGGCCAATCAGGTTGTGGATTCACTTCCATCTAGAGCTGGATTGGGTGGCTCCTGCAGACCAATCATACTGCTGCATTTTGGATCCTATTCAACTCAGTACATAACAGTATCGCTGAACAAAGTGATGTCAGCCCGTCAACATCAACAAATGTCACATGAAAGTCTCTCTCATTTCCTTTTGTTTACTGAGTTGTTGGGGTTGCTGATAAGATTCTCCAACTCCTTTCCACCCAACGTGAACCTTTCATATCAAAAGCCTCACCCTCAGCAGTAGTTTTCTATCACCTGGGGGAGGCTATGCTCTGCTGATAGGAACGCACCCCTCAACGCAAACAAGGCCAGTTCTGCTAATATGCTGTCCACACGGAGGGACCATTTCTGTGAAATGCTCATGGCTAGAGCATTGTGAGGGGCAGAAGAGGGGCAGCCCTCATCCCACAAGCTGCTCACACACCCCTCTTTGCCATTCAAACAACAACACAATAAAACCTAATTTCTCCGTGTCAGTTAAGAAATGCATTCATAGCATAACAAAACAAAACAAAAATTCACTGGGAAAATAGTTATGTCCTTGTGGAGATGGCAGTGTTGAGTCAGTGGCTCATGTGCTTCTGGCTTGCGCTCTTTATAAAGATTTGAGGGATGAGGTTATTATTACCCTTCTATTATTCTCTACGCCGGGTTGCTCAACCATTGCTACTGTGTGCTTTCTTTTAGCAGATCAAGATGATGAGGCGACAGCAAAAACTGCAAGGTTTTTAGCAGGGGCAATTAGAATAATATCTATTATTTGATTATTGATGTAAACCAGGCAGTGGCATAGCGTGGGTTGTCAGCACCCGGGGCAAGGCAAGTAATTTGCGCCCCCTAACCCGTGGATTTGTGCCCCCTAACCTGTGGATTTGCGCCCCCTAACCCTAACCCCCAGATGTTGCGCCCAGTGCGGCCGGGCCCCCCCCTGCACCCCCCACGCTACGCCACTGAAACCAGGGGTAATTCTAATCACAGAATTAAAAACTGGCGGTGATATATTGGCAACCATCTTTTTGGGGTTCAAGGCAAAGCTGTTGAGCTTTTTTTAAGGGGAAAAGGACAGCCCCATTTTTTAGAGGTTCAGGGCAAAGTTCTGTTTTTTTTAGGGAGGAGGACAGCACTTTTTGAGGGGGAATCAAACAGCCTCAATGAGTATACAGTGGTACCTCTGGATATGAATGGGATCCATTCCGGAGCCCCATTCGCATCCTGAAGTAAACGTAAGATGCATCTGCATCTGCACATGCGCAGGTCGCGTTTCGCCGCTTCCGCGCATGTGCATGACGTCATTTTCAGTGTCTGCGCATGCGGAAGCGGCGAAACCTGGAAGTAATGCACTCCGTTACTTCCAGGTCGCCATGGAGTGCAACCCGAAAATATTCATCCCGAAGCTAGTTCAACCCAAGGTATGACTGTACTCCATCTGCCGTTCTGCAGATCTTCCAAGAATGGAGGGTGGGGGGAGGGGGAGGGGCCGGATTCTATTTTACCAACAATAAGGAAAGGGACCCTGTGATCAACCATGATCTACCAAAACCTCCCAGTAGATCGCGATCGACCTGTTGGACACCCCTGATGTAAACCCCCAAAATTTATTTTCTATAGTTAAGTTTTTACCTCTGTCTTCAGTACATTTTATTTTATTGCTATGGCTAGTGGCTGCTGCAAATAAAGATTCTTCTGATTCCGATTCATTTATAAAATAACAAAGGTGGAACGGGGACAATTGTACATTTGATATGGAAAGCCGGTATGCGTGACGGGCTCCTGGTTTCTTCCCCAGGAAACAAAAATGGAAGCGAGATAAGGGAGGGCACTGAGGTGGCATGATATGAG
The DNA here is from genome assembly GCF_965153285.1 of Podarcis tiliguerta. Taxonomy (NCBI): domain Eukaryota; kingdom Metazoa; phylum Chordata; class Lepidosauria; order Squamata; family Lacertidae; genus Podarcis; species Podarcis tiliguerta. The sequence continues at coordinate 17,109,441 of NC_139534.1, forward strand.
GCCATCAAAAGCAGAGCACCACCCTGCAGAGAGCGAGGTGTGCAAACCTGAAAAACAGATCTGCCACGGTGATTATCGACACCCCCACGGCAGATCCACTTAAGTACAAGGAGATGCCTATCTACTGCAGCGAGTGATGTAACACCCATTAGGACAATGCACATCCACCAAGTGCGTCTATTTGGGTGTCTATCTGGATGAGCCCAAGTCTAGGGAGATTAGCGATCACTGGCAAAACTGCCCTGACATTTGCAGATAAGCAAAGGGCCGTGTCCTTGGCCTAAATACATATGAAAGGGAAGATCGATAACTCTGCAAAGGTTTAAACCCATAATGAGTCATTACACCTACGTGTGAGATCCAGAGTAGCAAAGCCTTTCACATCCAGCAGTTGGTTTCATATTCAGATGCTCCAAGGCGCACATGGCGCTTCCCTAATTCACTACAATGGGGAAGGAGGCCCATGAACAATGACTGAGGAAGGGTATGATGAACAGGTTAAATTGGTTATGATAAACTGGACTAAGGACTTAGGATATAATATACCGTATTTTTCGCACCATAGGACGCACCGGACAATAGGACACACCTTGTTTTAGAGGGGGGAGAACAAGAAAAAAAAAATCTCCCCCTCTCTGCCCAGCGCCCCTTCAGCAAAGCAGCAGGAGGTGCTGCGCAGAGAGAGGGAGAATTTTCCCCCTCTTGTTTTCCCGCTCTAAAACAAGGCTCCTGAAGAGGCTCCTGCCATAGCCGCGTGTCACCTCTCCAGCCGGGAGAGGGTCGCGGGGCTATGGCGTCTTCGCTCCATAGGACGTACACACATTTCCCCTTCATTTTTGAAGGGGGAAAAGTGCGTCTTATAGAGCGAAAAATACGGTACAAATGGCAGATTGGGGAAGTCTTTGGAAAATAGATTTAAAATTTACAGCGTGTTGTACGCTGAAAGCAAATAACATGAAAATGATGTGTCGATGGTACTTCACTCCTACTAAATTATCAAAAATGTATAGAACACGTTCAAATATTTGTTGGAAATGTAAGGAAAAGGAAGGGATCTTTTTCATATGTGGTGGACATGTAAGACAACTAAAGGATTTTGGGAAATGGTATACAATGAATTTTTAAAAATGTTTAAAATAACTTTTGTTAATAAAGCAAAAGCCTTTTTTATTAGGAATTACAGTGGTACCTCTAGACACGAACAGGATTCGGTCTGGAGCCCCGTTCGCATCTAGAAGCAAACGTAATTAGTGATGGCACATCTGCACACGTGCGCGTCGCTTTTCGCCGCTTCTGCGCATGCGCGTGAAGTCATTTTGAGCGTCTGCGCATGCGCAAGCGGCGAAACCCGGAAGTAACACGCTCCGTTATTTCCGGGTTGCCGTGGAGCGCAACTCGAACGCGCTCATCCCGAAGCACATTCAACCCAAGGTATGACTGTACAGGTACCGAGATTCCAAAAGACCAGAAAATACTTTTCATGTACACAACAGCAGCTGCACAGATGCTACTAGCCCCAAAATGGAAAGAAGCAATAACACTATGCCAAAATGGCAAAACTAACTGGGAGACTCAGGAACCAAGAAGACAAGGACTTTAAAAAGGAATTGGGGGGGGGGGGGAGAGATTTATAATTTACATCAAAACTTTAGCTGGACTATAAGAAGCACTTGTAAAGTAACGAAGATTATGGACAATTTGGAAAAATGAAAATAGTGGAGAACGTATTGATATGTAGTTATGTAGTTTTAATTATTGTAATAAGGACCCGTGTAAGTCACGAGATTCAGAGAATCTCACAAAATGATCATACAACTTTTTTGACTGTAAATTTCTATTGATAAAATTAAATAATTTTTTTTTAAAAAAGAAGAAGAAGAGAAAGAGTAGACCCCGCTTTAAAACCTTGGACCTACAAAGAGTGCCGTTGTAATGGTCCTCAACGCACCTGATCATCTGCAAACTTGAGAAGAGCGGCCATGGGGTCTGCACCAGGAGACAACACAAAAATCAGGGGAGCACAGCAATGACTGTCACCAAATGCCTTGGACAAGTCGAAAGGAGGTGGTTCGATAAACATACGCCCCAGGTTTCCAGTGATAAACTCCTGCACCATTGGAATAATCTGAAAAAATCAAGTAAGAGGGAAAGGAAACGAGGTCACCTTTAAATTCAAAGATACGGTTTTAAGCAACGATAAGTTTTAAGATGAGAGGCAAAATAAGCCCATGCATTTGTAATGAACTCTCCAGCGATGATCATTCACAGCCAGCCGTTTAATACAAACATACATCGGTCATGTGTAGAAATGACGAGATACCGAAAAGGCTACCTTTTCTCTTTTCACCCTTTTATGAATGTTAAATATAAAGAAAAGAAGTTGATGTTGCACATTGGAAAAGGAATAAAATAGCAAGGCGGAAGAAAGAGATGCACCATTCTGTAAACTTCCAAGGAGCAGTGGCGTAGCGTGGGTTGTCAGCACCCGGGGCAAGGCAAGTAATTTGCACCCCCTAACCCGTGGATTTGCGCCCCCTAACCCTAACCCCCAGATGTTGCGCCCGGTGCGGCCGGCCCCCCCCTGCACCCCCCACGCTACGCCACTGCCAAGGAGGCTTCTAGACTGTCAGTATTTTGCAGGAGGTATTCAAGCACACGCTGCAAATTAAGTTTCCTCAGTTAAAGTGGATTAAAGCACTCTGTCATTCTAGCACAGGGTGGGGGAACCTCCAGTCCAAGTTCATCCACAAGGCCATTTCTGAAACCATGATTCATCAATCCTGCAAAAGCTGTGTGCAGGCCTAGTCCCCCCAGGAAACTGGTTTTGAGTAGGATTTAACGCCTACTTGTCAACTGACGGGTGGGGGTTAAATCCTGCTCAGTTTGGCTTCTTGATTTCTGTGAGGCAGCTGTTCAAGATGCCAGATACTGTGTCCCATAAAGAAATAAAAATATATCAGTGCCTAGCATTTATACAGCATGTGTTCAAGGAGCTTCACATAAGTTCCCTCAGATCTCTCTACAACACCCCTTCGAAACACCAAATCAGGAAAAAGCTTGTCACTCTAGCATGGATGTGCTGAACCCAATTCCCAGACCTGTGTCTGAGGAAAGATGCTTATGCAACTGCCGCTTGTCATGAAGGAATGAGAGAATAATAATAATAATAATAATAATAATAATAATAATAATAATAATAATAATTTATTATTTATACCCCATCCATCTGGCTGAGTCTCCCCAGCCACTCTGGGCGGCTCCCAATCAAACGTTAAAAACAGTACAGCATTAAATATTAAAAACTTCCCTAAACAGGGCTGCCTTCAGATGTCTTTTAAAGATAGGATAACTGCTTATTTCCTTCACATCTGAAGGGAGGGTGTTCCACAGGGAGGGCACCACTACCGAGAAGGCCCTCTGTCTGGTTCCCTGTAACCTCACTTCTTGCAATGAGGGAACCGCCAGAAGGCCCTCGGCGCTGGATCTCAGTGTCCGGGCTGAACGATGGGGGTGGAGACGCTCCTTCAGGTATACAGGAAGTATACCCGCTGAATCCCTCTTGTATATAAGTCTTAAAGGTAAAGGAGTCTCCTTTGCATCTGCTCTCAGGTGCAGCACACACACACACACACCTGCACAATGTACCCAGGGCTGGATTTAGGTTTGATGAGGCCCTAAGCTACTGAAGGTAATGGGGGCGTTCATATGTCCAGCTGTCCTTTGTCAACAACAAATTGCCCCTGTTTTTTGTGTTGAATATATGCTATATGGTAATTTGTGGACCTAATACGTATCTAAACCCATTTGCACATGCAGAATGTAGGCACCCTATATATAGAAATGAGCAAACCAGTGATATTTTAGGGAGCAGGCTAGCAGGCAGGGCCCATTACTTACATCATAGGAGCCTACACAACACAAAACACTGTAGCTATATGTAGGTTTTATTTTACTTGTTTTTTATCTTATATTTTGGAAATGTACATCCAGTTGTTTTTTTCTTTAATTTTTTTGGGGGGCCCCAAGAGAGTGGGGCCCCAAGCTACAGCTTGTTTAGCTTATATGTAAATCCAGCACTGAATGTACCAGAATAGATAGACTAGCATATCCCTTATAAAAACCCAATGAAGCTGCAATCCTACACACATTTATTCGGAAAGTAAGTGCCATTGAACTCCTTGGGGTTTACCTCTGAGTAGACATGTGCCGGTTCAATGGTAAGGTTTGAATGCCATGCACCAGGGCTTCCCAAACTCTGGTCTCCAGCTGTTTTTGGACTACAACTCCCATCATCCCTAGCTAGCAGCACCAGCGGTCAGGGGTGATGGGAATTGTAGTCCAAAAACCGGTGGAGACCCAAGTTTAGGAAACTCTGCTATACAACATTCCCGGGCTGAGAATAAGTGCCAATGAGCTCAAGAGTCAGCAGAACTTACTTCTGATTTACAAAGTGCATAACGTTGGGGTGCAAAGAGACCGTTAAAGTCACAGAACTGAATTCGCATGTAATATTTTGTCATTAAACGGTGCTAGGATGGTAGCCAATAAAGGTGATGGACAGCACAATCCTATACGTGCCGACTCAGAAGTAAGTTGTGCTGATTTCCCAGACAAATGGGTTGAGGGTTGCAGACTAAATTACTCCCCAGTTTAGAAGATATCTGCATGCCCTGTTAACCGAAAGAGTGTGTGTGTGTGTCTATCTGCAGTATCAAGCCTGCTTATCAGAAAGTGGGTCCTGCTGAAAGTCAATGAGACTTGATTCCAGGTAAACTGTTTACAGTCCTTCTCACCAACGCTTTAACAGTAAGCCTCACTGAACAGAGTAGGATTTAATTTGAGCTACACCCTATAGGCCACTTATATAGGGATTTTGCTAAGTGGACTCACACTGAGGTCAACTGGACAGCTGGATGGTCACCCAAAACTCAAGGGTCTTTTAAAACAAAACCCACTATAAAGCAACACAGTAGTGGCACTATGAATATAGTGTGATGATGATGATTTATGATTTATACCCTGCCCATCAAACATTAAAAACTTCCCTAAACAGTGCTGCCTTCAGGACCATGGATTATTTCACAATATAAAAATAATCAGCCAGAGAAAGAACAGTTGTAGAGAGCTTGCTTTCTCCCTTCCCACCAGAAAGAAAACTTAGGAAAACCTTGTAACTGAAAACTAGTGCCTGAGGGGTTTCCCCCTTCTCCCAGCAAGCCATTTTCCTTTTGTGTGTTGTTGTGTTGTGTTGTGTTGTGTTGTGTTGTGTTTTGTGTTGTGTTGTGTTGTGTTGTGTGTTTTATTATTGTGGCACTGTGGTCTAAACCACCAAGCCTCTTGGGCTTGCCAATCCGAAGGTCAGCGGTTTGAACCTCCACGATGAGGTGAGCTCCCATTGCTCTGTCCCAGCTCCTGCCAACCTAGCAGTTCTAAAGCACACCAGCGCAAGTAGATAAATAGGTACTGCTGCGGCAGGAAGGTAAACGGCATTTCCATGCACTCTGGCACTCGTCATGGTCCTCCATGCGCCAGTAGTGGTTTAGTCATGCTGGCCACATGACCCGGCAAGCTGTCTGTGGACAAACACTGGCTCCCTCGGCCTGTAAAGCGAGGAGCGCCGCAACCCCATAGTTGCCTCTGACTGGACTTAACCGTCCAGGGGTCCTTTACCTTTACCTTTACCTTTTTTACCTATTATTTATCATGCTAAGTCACTCTAAGAGCCTTTTCTTTGGGCTGAAAAGCAAAGTGGAAATATTTAAAATAAAAGAACAGAACAAACCAAACAGGGCTTGGCTACTGGGCTATCTTTCTTAAATTTTGGCCACAGTTTTCCTCTTTTGATGACTGCATTTTGCTTTGGGTGCGATTCCCCCTCTCTCATTTATGCTGATGTTCACAGGTGAGACCAACCAAGTCAGCTTAATGCAGCTTAATGTCGAACCTTATAAAGAGGCAGTGGCGTAGCGTGGGTTGTCAGCACCCAGGGCAAGGCAAGTAATTTGCGCCCCCCCCCCCCGGTGCACTGTCCCTCCCCCAGATAGTCCCTCGCTCTCTCTCCGCACCGCACCGCACGCCTGGCACCCTCCCCTCCACAGTGGGCAGCGACCCAGCGGCTCGGATCGGATTCGCACAGCCACCACTGCAGTGAGAGAGAGTGAGTGAGCCAGTTAGGGGCAGAGAGCTGTGAGTGCGAGCGCCCCCCCCCCCAGATGTTGCGCCCGGTGCGGCCGGCCCCCCCTGCACCCCCCGCGCTACACCACTGTAAAGAGGTAAGTCATGCCAGAGGAACGCTGCTAAGAAGTCACAGAATTTGTTTCTGAAATGGAGGCTGTACTGAGCGAGATGAACTCAAAATCCAAGTGCCTGCTTGAATTTAGAGAGATGCACGAGTATGAAAATCGCTCGAGAACCTTTGCACACTCCTGGCCTTTTAAAGAGAACTGCAAGCGTACTCCTGAAAATGTAAACCTACTGAATTAACAAATAAGAAAACCATCTTGTAGCTCAAATATGCATATTCACAGTAAGCGCTACTGAGTTTAGGAGGACTTACTCCACATACGTATGCATAAAACTATAACCTAAATAATGTTTTAAGCTTCTCCTTTTTTAAGTGAGCAAAAGTACTTAAACCCCCAAGGAGAAAATTCTCTTCTCATCTCAATAGCATTTTTGCTTGTCTCTTTTGACAGGATCCTTGCAGATTAAGGATGAAGAGGATTTAAGCTACGCTCTGTTGCTCGCCTGCCTGCCCCAAATCCTGCATCATAATGTGGTTTTATCTTGTAGCTGTTACAAATCCTAGAGGTTTTATTTTCTAGCTATTAGGAACCCTATAGATCAGGAGTAGGCAGAAGATAAATGGGGATCTGGTGCTGGATCTCTGGGTGACTTGAAGTAGATTGGCAAGGTATTTGCCTCCTGGATGTCGAACCATAAAGACTGAAAAAGGTTCCCCCTTTCCCTAAAAACGGGAACCCAGGAGGTGGGGAGGGGTATAGAGAAGAGACAAAGAGGGTTTTTTTCTGGAAAGGACTTGCGCTTGGCTTCCCTGCCAATGTCTTCAACATGCTGTTCTGCTCTCATCATTCAGATGGCCAGGGCTGGCTTGCTCCCTTGTCCAGGAGTACCACATTTTTCGCTCTATAGGACGCACTTTCCCCTCTCCAAAAATTAAGGGGAAATGTGTGTGCGTCCTATGGAGCGAATGCAGGCTCCTTGGCTTCAGCGATAGCAACGCGAAGCCTCCGAAGCGCAGAGGGAGTGCTCCCTCCGTGCTCCGGAGGTTTCCCGTTGCTTTCGCTGAAGCCTGGAGAGCGAGAGGCGTCGGTGCGCACCGACCCCTCTCGCTCTCCAGGCATCAGGGATAGCCGCCTGAAGCCTTCGGAGCGCAGCGCAAGTTCCCGCTGCGTTCTGGAGGCTTCAGGTTCCTTTCGCTGAAGCCAGGATAGTCTTGCTCTCCCGGCTTCAGCAAAAGGAACCCGAAGCCTGAGGAGCGCAGCAGGAACTTGCACTGCACTCGGAAGGCTTCAGGGATAGCCGCGCGCAGCCCCTCCAGCAGGGAGAGAAAAAAATAAGATTTTTTAAATTGATTTCCCCCTCTAAAAACTAGGTGCGCCCTATGGTCTGGTGCGCCCTATGGAGCGAAAAATACAGTGGCGTAGTGTGGGGGGTGCAGGGGGGGCCGGCCGCACTGGGCGCAACATCTGGGGGATAGGGTTAGGGGGCGCAAATCCACGGGTTAGGGGGCGCAAATTACTTGCCTTGCCCTGGGTGCTGACAACCCACGCTACGCCACTGTATTTTCTTCTGCTTAATAGTGTTTCTTCTGCTTAATAGTGTTGGAGGCTTGGGAGCCAGATCATGATCCCTGGTAAGAAAGACCCAAAGGAGTTCTCTGGTCTAGCAATTGCCCAAGGTGAAAACTCTATGAAATACTAAGCGGGTTACTGTCAGAAACGTAAAATCTGCTCTTGGAGTGGGACAGCAAAGAGGAACAGGTCAAATGTGTTATGATAAAAATGGGCAAAAGATATGGGAGGTAATATATATCAATGACAGATTGGGAAAGGCTTTGGAAGTCAGATATGAAATTTACTGCATGTACTCCACTGAAAGAGAATGATATGGAAATGGTGTACCGGTGGTATCTAACCCCGCTTAAATTAGCAAAAATATATAGAACAAGATCTAATAAGTGTTGGAAATGTAAAGAAACAGAGGGTACATTCAATCATATGTGGTGGAAATGAAGGTGGTTAAAAAAATTGGGAAATGATTTATAATGAAATGAAAAAAAAGTTTAGAGTAACCTTTGTTTAAAAAACCATAAGTCTTTTTATTAGGTATTGTAGGAGAAAAAGCCGCTTCTTAAGGCTGAGGCAAACAGCATTTTTTTTTTTATTTACTTATGGAAGGCATAAGGAGGGAATTGTTAAATACTTTTGCATAGAACTATGGGTCTTTCCATTTTTCACGATGACACCTAAATTGACCACTTCTGCACACAGACACACTGCCCCAGTTGCAGTGCTAATAGCGCAATATGCAAGCCCATCTTCATCCGGCATGGCTGTGCTATCCCTGTCGTTTGTGAGCTCGTATACCATCTGTGTGGGATGTGGGTGGCGCTGTGGGTTAAACTACAGAGCCTAGGACTTGCCGATCAGAAGGTCAGCGGTTCAAATCTCTGCTATGGGGTGAGCTCCCGTTGCTCGGTCCTTGCTCCTGCCAACCTAGCAGTTCGAAAGCACACCAGTGCAAGTAGATAAATAGGTACCGCTCCAGTGGGAAAGTAAACAGTGTTTCCATACACTGCTCTGGTTCACCAGAAGCAGCTTAGTCATGCTGGCCACATGACCCGGAAGCTGTACACCAGCTCCCTTGGCCAGTAAAGCGAGATGAGCGCTGCAACCCCAGAGTCGGCCACGACTGGACCTAATGGTCAGGGGTCCCTTTACCTTTTATACCATTGGTGAACATGCTGTATTGGGGGATAAGGCAATGCAAAGCAAACTAACGAACCTTACGTCACTTTTTTTTTTCATCCTTACAGTGCAGCAGATATCCCTTCAGAGTGGAGGGCAATAAAGTGTGGCATCCAGCTATGTCCTACTCAGAGCAGACCCACTGAAATTAATGGACCTAAGTTAGTTTTGCCTGTTAATTTCACCGGGTCATCTCTCACTGCCAACGGTCCAAAGCTTTGCTAACTTTGCTCCTGCAGATCAAAGGCAGCATATGAATTCCGGCGCTCCTACATACCTGAGGCCTTACTTAAGCGCAGCTGGCAGGCTGCCCACTTTCACTGTCATAATCATGTTATGTAGTTTCTATTTTTAGCGTATTGCAAGACTAACCGTCAAGTTGTACGAAACAGAAAAATAAATCAGAAGACCATTTGCCACACACTGGTCTGTAAGGGTGAGGCAGCAGTATCTCAGAATAAGACATTTCAGACAACACTGCACACTAAAGTCAGCTTCCATAATTGTGAAATGAGGTGGGCAAGGGAATGGACCTCTGGAAGGTATTGTTATTAATTAATTTTGTATACTGCCCTATACCTGCAGGTCTCAGGGTGGTTCACAATATAAAATCACATAATAAAAACAAGAACAAGAACAACCCAATAACCACTCTCTCCACAACACATTTTAAGAGGGCATTGGATGTCAATCAGCTAAAGGCCTGGCTCCCAGTACGTTTCCGAACACAATTCAAAGTGTTGGTGCTGACCTTTAAAGCCCTAAACGGCCTCGGTCCAGTATACCTGAAGGAGCGTCTCCACCTCCATCGTTCTACCCGGACACTGAGGTTCAGCTCTGGGGGCCTTCTGGTGGTTTCCTCCCTGCAAGAAGCCAAGTTACAGGGAACCAGACAGAGGGCCTTCTTGGTAATGGCACCCGCCCTGTGGAACGCTCTCCCACCAGATGTCAAAGAGAAAAATAACAACCAAACTTTTAGAAGACATCTAAAGGCAGCCCTGTTTAGGGAAGCTTTTAATGTTTAATAGGTTATTGTATTTTAGTGTTTTGTTGGAAGCCACCCAGAGTGGCTGGGGATACCCAGCCAGATGGGTGGGGTATAAATAATAAATTATTATTATTATTATTATTATTATTATTATTATTGAACATTTTTGCCTGGCACCTAAAAGTTTATAATGGAGGTGCCAGCCAAACAGACAAAAGATTGAAAAGGGGATGGATTTAACCCTGCCAGTTTGGTACTTTTTAAGCAAGAGGAACCTGGCAAACTTAGTGTTCATTACCCCTGCCCCCCACGCCTTTTGTCTAAAAACTATGGCAGGACTCACTATAGTGGACCACATTTTAGCGCAGGCTACAATAGAGGAGGCAACCAGACAATTGTGTGCATGTGTGTGCACATAGAGTATTGCATCACAATATTGCAACCCATGTCTTAAGGTTGGGTTGTCATGCATCCAGATCTTCCTGGGATTCTAATGACGGAATTAGCGCCCGGGGGAGAATTTCGGGAAATCGGCAAAATGTCCACATTTTTTGAAATTTCCCCCAACTTTTGTGTCCGAATTTTTACTTCTTGAAATATGGAAACCCTATCTGAAGGAAGATTAAACTAACACGATTGTGTCATACATGCAACAGGACCTTCGAAACTCTGCCCGTGCCAGTGTCCTGGCGCATGAGTTGACCGCACTTACTTTGTCAGGTCTTAAGCAGCGAATGATGAGCATCCTTTGAAACTCCCCCATTTTGTCTTGCCACTCCTCAGGAAATGCCTCGTGATGAGGTTCCTGCAAGCGAAACAAAAACACTATGATTGGCTTCCCTTGCCCATGAAAGCTCCAGTTAGTGCAGAATTCTGCTGTCAGGCTTCCTCCCCCCGTGGCAGTAGATAAGCAGAACAATGGAAAAGGAGTCTTCTTACCAGTTAGAAACTTTAATAATCACAGCAACCCATCTCCTAGAAATGGCGGTGCTCCCAATTAAGGCTCACACCCCTTTCCGTCCCTATTAATCTACAACACTCCTACATATTGTAATCTGAGCTTGTACCCTCTGTGCTTACTGTTCTGCCACTTTCTCAGCTCTTCTTGACCTTGGGCTGAGAGGAGGAATGCTGTCCAAAGACAGGGAATCTGTTAACCCTCTCTCCCCCAGTGCTTCTTCTCTTAGCTGTTCCCCATCCAGTACTTCCCAGCTTCTACCTTCTGAACTATGCCCATCTGCAGACCACTGTTCCAAATCTATACTGTCCTCCTGCTCCTGGGAAGATTCAGGATCCAAATCAGGAGGAGGGGGTGGCTCCCACCATCCTTCCTCAGTGCAGCCCTCCTCAGCACAGTCTCTGACAGCTGCTGCCCGGCTGCTGAAAGGAGAGAGACCCTGATAGCATATGGCACCTCTTCCCACAGATCTGCACTGGCTGACGATTTGCAACCTGACCAAGCTGAAGGTGTAACAGCTTGTGTCCAGTTTACTGCCTTACTCCAAGCTTACACCCCTTCAACCACTTCCATCTGCAGAACTGGGACTGTTACCGGTGCCCCGTAATCCTTATTCTGCACTTGTAAGAAACCATTCTTTTAGCACTGTAGCACCCACACACCAGGCAAAAAACCCTACCGCACTGCTGGAAGCATTTTTGTAGAGGCAAGTTGGCCCAGCAGATGTAGAAACTTCACGTTGCAATCATCACTGTTGACCTTAATTAACTTCTGAATGTTTTTCAACTGTCTAATACAGTGGTACCTCGGTTTAAGTACTTAATTCGTTCCGGAGGTCCATTCTCAACCTGAAACTGTTCTTAACCTGAAGCATCACTTTAGCTAATGGGGCCTCCTGCTGCTGCCGCGCCGCCGGAGCACAATTTCTGTTCTCATCCTGAAGAAAAGTTCTTAACCCGAGGTAATATTTCTGGGTTAGCGGAGTCTGTAACCTGAAGCACAGGTAACCTGAAGCGTATGTAACCCGAGGTACCACTGTATAGGGAATTTCAACGTTTTATTCTTTCTGTAAACTGCACGCCATCGAGTGGTATGTACATTTTAATCAAGGCCAGACTCAACTCTTCACCCCAGGCAATTCTTGGCCAAGAAACCAATTCACTCTACTTTTTTACATAGTTACGCTCCCTTGTACCTGGGTGAAGACTTCAAGGATTTAGTAATCTCCTACGTTCTAATTCTAGGAATTAGGGGGTAGTGGAGAATCTGGTACTCAATATTTTTAGGAGAACCTGCCCCCTGCCCCCCCCCCCCGATTCATACCAATACAATTGAATGCAGAAAAATAAAAATAATAAAAATTTACTGGAATGTACATTTCTGAAGGAATGCTTTTTTAAAAGGAAACAATATTACTTGTAGTAATGTTCTCTTCCCTCCAAGATGTATCATCTAAACCCATCTGCTTACGAAACTTGCAAACTGCTCATCCCCGCATTCCCGGTTATCTCAGAAGATACATCTTTCTTTGACAGAATAGACAACACCACCACCACCACTGAGGGCACAGTGAATACCGTATTTTTCATTCCATAAGGCACACTGGACCATAAGGTGCACCTAGTTTTTAGAGAGGGAAATCAAGGGGGAAAAAATACCCCCCCCCAGCCCCAAAGAGCAAAGAAGCCAAGACAGCGAGCAGGATCCATCCCGCTCGCTGTCTTGGCTTCCTCTTTAGCCGCGCACAACCTCTCCAGCCAGGAGAGGCTGTGTGCGGCTATGGCAATACCCCCACCTCCTGCAAAAGCCCACAGGAGCCGCGCACCCTTTAAGGAGCGCACGGCTCCTGCGAGCTTTTCTACGAGGAGGGAGAAGGGACTGACTGAAGAGTCAGTCCCTTCTCCCTCCTGGGAAAAAGCCCGCAAGAGCCGCATGGAGCTTGTGTGCGGCTCTTGGGGGCTTTTCCTGCCTGTGTCCCCCCTGCATTCACTCCATAAGATGCACACACATTTCCCCTTACTTTTTAGTAGGGGAAAAGTGCGTCTTATGGAGTGAAAAATACGGTATTTGTTCTGAGCAGCTAGCAAGAAGGGATGAGTGAAGGTGGGAAACAAACCAAACTGTCATAGACGTTTTTCCACCCATCCTTCAAGCGCATGAATTCCTTCCGAATGCTTCTGAAGGCTGGCAAGTCGTCAAGGCGGCAGACTTCATCCCACGATTTCGTGGGGAGCCAAGGGCAAGGGTTGGAGTAGGGATTGTCCAGGCCGATGCCTCCCGTGAGCAAAAACTTCCACTCCGACTCATCAATCTGCAGTGAATCAAGACAAAATGAACACGCAGTGTTAAGGACTTGGGAACTTGAGCGAAGAGGTCGGCGTTAGGGACACCCATGCCATGAGAGCCACATCCCCAGTAAGGGGCCCGCTGTTGACCCTCAGAGCCCCCTGAACCTTCACTTTCCTGTTTGGATTGCTGCCTGTACTTTTGCCCTCTGCAAACCTGGAAGCAATGAGGCGGCTGTGGCGTTTGCCCTCCTAGGTGGGTCATAAGGAAAGGGTTAAATGAGTGTGAAATGATTGGCCAGTGGGAACCCAAGGGGAGGAGTTAGAGTTAGAGTTGAGAGTTGGGAGTTGGAGAAGGAAGAGGGAGGATAAGTCTGTGGGTTGGTCGAGTTTTGATGTGTGAGAGTGAGTGAAACTGTTAGGAGTAATAATAATAATAATAATAATAATAATAATAATAATTTATTATTTATACCCCGCCCATCTGGCTGGGCTTCCCCAGCCACTCTGGGCGGCTTCCCAAAAAATATTAAAATACTGTAATACATCAAACATTAAAAGCTTCCCTAAACAGGGCTGCCTTCAGATGTCTTCTAAAAGTCTGGTAGTTGTTGTTCTCTTTGACATCTGGTGGGAGGGCGTTCCACAGGGAGGGCGCCACTACCGAGAAGGCCCTCTGCCTGGTTCCCTGTAACTTGACTTCTCGCAATGAGGGAACCGCCAGAAGGAGGAGGAGTCAGATAGACAATTGGGATAATCAGTTAGAAGTTATTAGGAAGGTATAGGCCGGTAAATAAACTAAGATTAAGAAACTGTCAAGAAAAATGATCTGAAACCATAACCTTGTTCATGCTTATAAAATAAACTTGATTATTTGTTTTAATGTTAACAACTGTCTGGACTCAGTGTGTACCCGAGAGAAACGGGTTGGTGGCGGTGGGGAAGCGATCGTAGTGGTGGCACAGGGATCAATAGACCGTCAAACGTCTGGGGACCCTGTGTGATCGCCACAGCGGCATAGCAGCCTTTACTCCTTGACTTCCTTCTGGGCAATGTAGCCAACTGGGTTTGGGAAGGGGAGACAGGAGAGCAAGGGGACAGACAATGGGGATGGCGGCAATGAAATGCCTGTTGCCTACAGATCACGCAAAGTTTGGAGCTGACATTTACCAAGTCACCCAGTGCTGTTTTTCTGGGGTGGGGAAACACACCATAAAGTTTGTTTGTTTGTTTGTTGTGGGCCCAGTCGCAGTGCCCCCACCCCAGGCAGTGGCTAAAGGTAAGATGTGATTAATAAACTCAAGCAAATGATCTGGATTAGAAACGGCCACAACTTTATTGATTGCAGATATAGGTGGATTTTTGGCTCAGGCATTGGGTGTGTATATCCATTCCAGCCGCACCAGACAAACACAGAATAATTTTTAATTTTTTAAAAAGGTAAAGGAACTCAGTTCCCTCAAGTTCCTGCTAAAAAAAAACCAGCCTCCCACACATGAATATCTCTGCCATGCTAACTTTGTGGATCAGCTCTGCAATGGCTTGAAAACCTGTGTTATGAACTGAGTTGAATAGGATCCAAAATGCAGCAGTCTGATTGGTCCTAGAACAATAGGATTCAGAATGCAGCAGTCTGATTGGTCCTAGAAGAGGATTCAGAATGCAGCAGTCTGATTGGTCCTAGAACAACAGGACCCAGAATGCAGCAGTCTGATTGGTCCACAGGAGGCACCCAATCCAGCTCCAGGTGGAAGTGAATCCGCAACCTGATTGGCTTACAGGTGAATCCCGGAATTAGCCAATCACGTGGGGCCCATTGTGTAAATAATGCATATAAAGCAGACATTCTGGGGGAACTTCCATTCCTCCTCACCACTATGAGCTGAATAAAGAGCATGAAATCCACTCTCAACTCCGAGTACATTTCAACCTGCAATGGCAGGATGGCAGTCACTATCCCGTAAGGTCTCCCCTAGCGTAAGCTACTAAGTTACTGCTTGGCTCTTCCTCCAGCTGTCCCAGAGCCAACTGGGAAAAGCTGCCAAACCCTATGAAGAGTTTGGATTTGATATCCCGCTTTATCACTACCCGAAGGAGTCTCAAAGCGGCTAACATTCTCCTTTCCATTCCTCCCCCAAAACAAACACTCTGTGAGGTGAGTGGGGCTGAAACACTTCAGAGAAGTGTGACTGGCCCAAGGTCACCCAGCAGCTGCATGTGGAGGCGCGGAGATGCGAACCCGGTTCCCCAGATTATGAGTCTGCCGCTATTAACCACTACACCACACTGGCTCTTTTATACATGTAAACAGCAGGAAAAATGGATGCTATACCAGGAATCAACAAGTACATGACAACGGGACTATGTACCATGTCAACAGGTATAAAGGTAGAAGGATTACACCCCAGGAGTCCCTGTCCACTTCCTGTTGTCCAGAGGACAAGCTGATTCCAATCCCAGCAGCTTCTGGAAAGGCCATGCCCCTCAAACATGGGGGCTGGCCCTGGTCTGGATAATTGCATTGAGCTGCCCAACCTCAGTTGTCTGCTTGGCAGCCCACTTGCCTCCAGGCCGCCAGATCTGACCGCATGGTGATGTTGGTAGGATGTTCCCGTGAAGGAGAGAAGATGGAACAGAATGGGAGAGGCATTTGTGGACCTGCCAACAGATTAGCAGATTTATATTTGGGGCACCATACAGAGTCATTTGCCTAGAGGCACTAACCAATTTATCATGCTTCAAGAGGTTCACGTTTAGGCAGAAGGAGAAGAGCAGTTTGTCCTTTTCAAAGAGAGAACGGCAGATGTTGACATAGAGGGAGTAAGTGAAATGGTCTTTGAGGATCCTCAGCCTGTAGAAAAGAAAAGGTTGGGGAAATAATAATAATAATAATAATAATAATAATAATAATAATAATAATAATTTATTATTTATACCCCGCCCATCTGGCTGGGCTTCCCCAGCCACTCTGGGCGGCTTCCAAAAAAATATTAAAATACATCAAATACTAAAAGCTTCCCTAAACAGGGCTGCCTTCAGATGTCTTCTAAAAGTCTGGTAGTTGTTGTTCTCTTTGACATCTGGTGGGTGGGCGCCACTACTGAGAAGGCCCCCTGCCTGATTCCCTGTAACCTTGGCTTCTCGCAGTGAGGGAACTGCCAGAAGGCCCTTGGAGCTGGATCTCAGTGTCTGGGCAGAACGATGGAGGTGGAGATGCTCCTTCAGATATACTGGACCGAGGCAGTTTAGGGCTTTAAAGGTCAGCACCAACACTTTGAATTGTGCTCGGAAACGTACTGGGAGCCAGTGTAGGTCTTTCACGACTGGTGTTATATGGTCTCCCAGTCACCAGTCTAGCTGCCACATTCTGGATTAGTTGTGGTTTCCGGGTCACCTTCAAAGGTAGCCCCACGTAGAGCGCATTGCAGTAGTCCAAGCGGGAGATAACCAGAGCATGCACCACTCTGGCAAGGCAGTCCGCAGGCTACTTTACAACCAGCCACTTTACAATCTCACTTTACAACCAGCCACGGAATAAACTCAATTACAAACCGCTTAGATTTCAATTACGGATGTGCTGCTGGTGGAACTTGTAGGCAGCCTGTTTTAGCCTTGCCTCCTGACTAACGCAAAACACAAAAACACTTGTCAGCCATTTGCAAAGGCTTCACAGAGTGCATTAGCCGTGAAATACAAGTAGCGTTTGGGCCTCATGCTGACACACAAGGAAATGCAGCATAATAAAAGCTGTATTCTTTACACATCAGAAGGTCACATACCTGCCCTTTTGTATCACATCCCCTTTTCCCTACTTCACAACTGCAGGCTTCCTCTCTTTTTAACCTCTATCCAGCCTGCATAGGGCTGCACACACCCAGCAAATTCTTGCTCCTGCGAGATCCACTGCTTGGGTTATGTTGCTAAGAGCCACAGAGCATTCTTTATGTAAGACATTTCACAAATAACCCCTGAATCACTGGTATGTGGAGAGAGTGAGCATAGTCAACTAGTGTAATCATGTCCATGTCTGAAGGTTCAGGAAGACTTAAAGTGAGGACTGCAACCCAGAGAGGGCATCAAAGGAGGATTCTGGAACCGAAACTCGATCTTTGAGCTATTCGCAGAATGGTAGAGTTAGAAGGGACTTTGAGAGTCCTCCAGCTCAGCCCCCTGCAATGCAGGAATTTCAACTAAAGCATCTATGACAGATGGCCATCTAGGGACCCATGACCATTAGGTCCAGTCGTGGCCGACTCTGGGGTTGCGGAGCTCATCTCGCTTTATTGGCCGAGGGAGCCGGCGTACAGCTTCCAGGTCACGTGGCCAGCATGACTCTGGCAAACCAGAGCAGTGCACATAAACACCGTTTTACCTTCCCGCCGGAGCGGTACCTCTTTATCTACTTGAACTTTGACGTGCTTTCAAACTGCTAGGTTGGCAGGAGCAGGGACCGAGCAACGGGAGCTCACCCCGTCGCGGGGATTCGAACCGCCAGCCTTCTGATCAGCAAGTCCTAAGGCTCTGTGGTTTAAACCACAGCGCCACCCGTGTCAGATGGCCATCTAACCTCTGCTTAAAAACCTCCAACGAAGGAGAGTCCACCACATCCTGAGGGAATCAGTCGCCAATGCAAGACATGGCCATCAGAAGGGGCAAAGGCAGAAGGAGTGTGTTATGGCACACCTATAAGAACAAGGGTCAATTCTATTTTCTTGCATGAACCCACCTAGCTGCCCACTTCAGTTGACTAGGGACAAAATTACCCCGCCCCCATCTCCTTCTCTCTCCATACAGCAGCGGAGCACCTAGCTGCCCACTTCAGTTGACTAGGGACAAAATTACCCCGCCCCCATCTCCTTCTCTCTCCATACAGCAGCGGAGCATATGCCCACGCTCCCCAGGGCGGGCGTGCTCTCAAGGGGCGCGGGGCACAGAGGGTGCCTTCCCAGGTGTACGGAGTGGCGTATGTGCCCTGCAGCCAGGGGCGGAGTGAGCCGCCCACAGGGGCAGAGCGAGCTGCCAATGCCAGACATTCGGTGCGCCACCTGCCCACAACTCCCAAGCATCCCCCAAGCTGGCCAAACAAAGGGGGAAGGAGGGATGCTGCCGGCAAAGCGGCGCAGCTCCCCCTTTCCCCCCAACAGATCGGGGTAGGCTTGGGAGTTGCAGGCAGGCGGTGCATCAAATGTCACCCGCCCCAGTGAAGACACCCAGGGCTGTCCACCCCCACCACCTCCACCCTTCCTCTGCCCCTGCCTCCATAGATGGGTACTGTATTTTTCGCTCTATAAGATGCACTTTTTCCCCTTCAAAAATTAATGGGAAATGTGTGTGCATCTTATGGAGCGAATGCAGGCTCCTTGGATTCAGCGATAGCAACGCGAAGCCTCCGAAGCGCAGAGGGAGAGCTTAGCGTTCCGGAGGCTTCGCGTTGCTTTCGCTGAAGCCGCCTGAAGCCTCTGGGGGCTTCAGACAGCTATCCGCAAGCCTTCGGAGCGCAGCAGGAGTTCCCGCTGCGCTCCGAAGGCTTACGGGTAGCCGCCTGAAGCCTGGAAAGCGAGAGGAGTCGGTGCACACCAATCGCTCTTGCTCTCCAGGCTTCACTTCGCTGGAAAGGCGCTGCACAGTTTTCCCTCTCTGCGCAGCACCCCTTGAGCGAAGCGGGAAGAGAAATGGAAGGGGCTCCGTTTCTCCTGCCGCTTCGCTGAAGGGGCGCTGAGCAGAGAGAGGGAGAATTTTTTCCCCCCTGTTCTCCCCCTCCTATGGTCCGGTGCGTCCTATGGTCCACTGCGTCCTATAGAGCGAAAAATACAGTATTTACTGCAATGAGCAGGAGAAGGATGCTATCTCGTATTCTGGAAATGACATGTAGAGCATCGCCAAAAGGTTTGTGCAACCTTCACCTGAAGACAGGTGTCTGCATTCGTCTCCTGTTATTGCATCCTCGGAAATCCCTCTGTGCCTTTGCAAAACAAGCCAAGCAGTGTCCCCGATTATGACAACAGCACCCTTATCTCATTGCCGTCACCAGCAGCACAGCTGGCCCGCCTCAAGTATCAACAGAGCAAAATGTTAAATGATGGAGCTCCAAATGGCTGGCAAAACAACAGGGCATAAAACAAGCAAAGCACCCAGAAAGCACAAGGTGGGGGAAGCTGCAAACTGAAACTTCCGAGCTCTCGTTTATTATTTACTGTTCTCAAGCTATAAATGAATATCACATAAAATCTGACACTGAACTCAATCTGCACAGTGCATTATTTTTTAAATGAGTTTCCCGTGAAGTCAACTTAAATGCAATGTCAAATTAACTGAAGGTACCAAAATTAGTCAAGCTAGCCTTGCCCAGTTTTCTCAAGCTTTGTTGTTTAAGGCCTGCTTTGACATTTATTCCATATATTGAATTTAATAAAGGGAGAAAACTGTGTGGGGCATTATTCTGTTTTAAAGATTACGAGTTTCCCAATCACTTCCATATACTTGTTACCTAGGAAGTACCAGGTAATGTTCTTGCATGGTTCTTAAAGGGGGGAGCATCTTAGTTCTTTCAAAACACTGAATATTTTGTCTCCAGTCCTTTGAATTCCCATGAATGTTAGGTTTGTCTACAACAGCTGTTTCCCCCTACAATACAGCAATAAACAAACTTCTAAATCCCACTGCTTTCAGTGGCAAAGTTAATTTACATGTTTCATTCCCCTGGAATCAATGGGCATGCTTAATTTTGGATTGTATCCTGATTTTTTTCTAGGTAAGATAAGACTTAATTTCCCACAGCTAATAAGTACAGTGGTGCCTCGCAAGACAAAAAGAATCCGTTCCGTGAGTCTCTTCGTCTAGCGGTTTTTTCGTCTTGCGAAGCAAGCCCATTAGCGGATTAGCGGATTAGCACTATTAGCGGTTTAGCGGCTATTAAAGGCTTAAGGGATTAGCGGATTAGCTGCTAAAGGGCTATTAGCAGCTTAGTGCCTTAGAAAAAGGGGGTGGGGAGCGTAAAAAAACCCCCAGGAATCGCAAGACATTTTCGTCTTGCGAAGCAAGCCCATAGAGAAATTCATCCTGCGAAGCGCATTGAAAAACGGAAAACCCTTTCGTCTAGCGGGTTTTCCGTCTTGCGAGGCATTCGTCTTGCGGGGCACCACCGTAATAAGGTTGTGCCAGAGCCTGAATAAACATGAAAGGTAAAATTAAAGCATACAAGGATTTCACAAACCTGTCTTGTAAAATTTCTGACTTCACAGAATTATCTATGGACATGATGAAAAGGTTGATGAACCAGGTTAGGGAATACTGGTACATGGGTTCAATATTGGCAAGATCAGCAATTGAAAAAAATAGAATCGACGAATGAACTGCAATGGGGCGGTAGCCCATTCGAGTGGCATCTATCTTCTTTTCGGTTTCTTCCGCTATAGCTTGCTTCTCTGAAATTTCATTAGCCAAAGCCTTAGAAGAAGACAATATCTTGATAGCAGTTTCGTCCTCTAAAATATTTCCTTCGGAAGATGAAAGGACTTCTAAAATTTTGTCCTCTATTTCTTTCAGCTGTCTGTAATAAAATCCCAAATTATTCTGTTACGAAAGTAACAAATGACCAAGTCCGCGAGTAAAAAAAAAAAAAGGATTAGATGCAATTACGGAAGCAAATAGAGTCGTACCTTGGAAGTCGAACGGAATCCATTCTGGGAGTTCATTTGACTTCCAAAACGTTCGTAAACCAAAGCACGGCTTCTGATTAGCTGCAGGAAGCTACTGCAGCCAATCAGAAGCTGCAGAAGCCCCGTCAGACTTTTGGGTTTCAAAGAACATTTGCAAACCGGAACAATCACTTCCGGGTTTGCGGCATTCGGGAGCCAAAAGGATCGACTCGCAAGGCGTTCGGGATCCAAGGTGCAACTGTAACTATATTGATTAAAAAAACACAGTGGGATAAATTTATAAAATATATGAGGAGTTTTTCTATTGTGAGGGTTTCTAATGAGCTTTCAATAGTCACTTAAAATGATCTCAAATGATTTTTGTCTCAGTCTAAGACAATGTTTCCCAAACCTGGGTCTCTAGCTGCTTTTGAACTACACTTCCTATCATCCCTGATCTGTGGTACTGCTAGCTCCCCAATTTTGAAGGAGGGGTCAGAGGTTTTAAATACTGGTCGCCCAACTTTGAGCGTTCTCTTGGCTGCTTGCACTGGATCACCCGCCCACCCTCCCTGTATTGGGGGGGGGGGGTTGTTCGCTTGACCTTGCTATGCCTGTCATGGGGTTGTCTGCTTTGAGGCAGGGGCCTGGTAGGAATTTGTCCATTTGGCTGATTGGCTGGTGCTATTTGGTTTTGCCTACTGTGTAGCAAATCGTCACAACTTGTAAGGTTGGCAGTTAGGCATTGTTTCAACTTGGTTGGTGGAGGGGTAAGTGCCTACCCCTCCAATGGTGGTGCGGACAGGGAATTCCGTTAAAGGAATCCAGGGGCTTGCCATTCTTTTCGTCCTTGTCCCTGGCATCGGACTTGGGCCACCAGGAGCTTGAGGGTGAGAAGTGAGGGACTGAGGCCCAGCCTCATTTTCTCCCCAAAATTTGTTTCCCGCACTGGCTTTCGCTGGAATCCGGAAGTCCAGTTCTGTCCCTGGGCAAGGACAGATAGTCAGAACCAATGCCTAAGCATACTCACTTGTGTGTATTTAAATAAAGTTGTGGCCAAAATCGTGCCAAAAACCCAAACCAAAATTGATGTGTGATGTGTGAGTTATTGGGGGGTGGCTTGGGGACGTCGACACGCAAGTCTTCCTACATGAGCGGACCTCATTCTACATGTGCAACCACTCAGCTGAATCCCATCCAATGTCTAGTTTGGCCCACAAATTGCTATAGCCAGCTGCATTTCATAATGAAACCAATTAAATCATTATTATTATTTTTGAACGGAAGGCAACTAAAATAGCTTGTCCCAAAACTACCGAAAGATGGATTAAAAGTTAGCTGTCACTGGGAGGAAGTGCAAACTTTGTGGTGGGAGGGGGGCATCTCTCTTGGGAGTCAGAGCAACAAAGCAACAAAAAAAGAAATTTTATATGAAAGCACCTCTAATTCACTTTCAAGTGCCTAACACGAGTCATCGTTAGTCTGCTGATAGGGGCAGACAAGTACTTAATCGTAGGTTTATTCTTTAATTATAGAGATTAATTTTTAAGAAGTCGCTTTGGATGCTATGTGGATTGCATTTTTTTCTTTCGGGAGGAATGTCTTCTGGACTATAATTCCCCTGCTCCCCATCATCAGATAAATTGTCATTTAAAACTACTGTATTAAGAGCAGGTTAAAGAGAGTCCCAATAGACAAAACGGAATTCCATTTGCTCCAGGCAACATTTTTTCTTATTTTCTCCCAAAAATAAAAGGAAAAAGGATCCTGTTCCCTCCCCTTGGTTTTACCTGGGGGCCTTTTCTTTATTTTGTTCTGAGGAGAGGCAAAGGGAAAATGGGGGATACTTTCCAAAACTCTCTTTGGTCACAGACAACTCACTCTCTCTCTCTCTCTCTCTGTCTGTGTGTGTGTGTGTCTGTCTGTCTGTCTGTCTATTATTATTATTTTTAAACCATTGCTTTAGGGTTACTCTCATTTTGACTCAAGAAAATCACCATTTTATAGTTCAAATCACAAAAAATAAATACAGTAAATGGACAAAAGTACAAAGATTCACAAAATGTTTAGGGGTATGCATATCCCTGAGTACCCCCAGAAAAAAGCACTGGTTTAAACACACACACACACACACACACATATATATATATATATATATATATACACACGCACACACATATATATTTTATATATATATATATATATATATATATATATATATATATATATATATTGCTTAATAATTAGATTGTTAAAACCCACCAGGTAGTTTACATAAAATGTAAAATATTCTTAAGATCAACAGACTTTAAAAAACCAAGGAGACAGAATACATCAAAATACAGATAAAATCAACACTGCAACAACAACAAAAGTTCTAATCAATTTACATGTCTGGGTAGACTTGCCTAAACAAAACAATTTTTAAGCAGCATCCATTTCATCACAAGATAGTGATGGCACACCCATCTCACAGCCATAAAAAAAGGTCACGTGTCTGCAGTCTTTGTGCAAGAAAGCATCCTTTGCATAAGCCATAGTCTGCAAATAACTTTGACAACAGCTTTAACTAAGAGCATCCACGATTCAGTGCCTTCATATTCGACATTAGCCACTTCTCTCCTCTCATCCCTGCTGCTAAAACAAGTTTTCTAGCTAGTAAGATTTCAATACCTTTTGTTTTCAGCTCCTTGCAATATCAGGGCTTGCTTTTCTTCTTCCAGATCAGGTCTCTCCCTTGCGACAACAATCCCGAGAAGCTGGTCTTGCATCCCCTCCGGTGTTATCATGAAGTTTAATAATGTTACCTGCGATTTAAAAAAAAAGAATTAAAAACCAGATCAAAACAGGGCTAGGTAAACCGTAAAAGGTAAAGGTAAAGGGACCCCTGACCATTAGGTCCAGTCGTGACCGACTCTGGGTGTGAGGCGCTCATCTCGCTTTATTGGCCGAGGGAGCCGGCGTACAGCTTCCAGGTCATGTGGCCAGCATGACTAAGCCGCTTCTGGGAAACCAGAGCAGCACACGGAAACGCCGTTTACCTTCCCGCCGGAGCGGTACCTATTTATCTACTTGCACTTTGACGTGCTTTTGAACTGCTAGGTTGGCAGGAGCTGGGACCGAGCAACAGGAGCTCACCCCATTGCGAGGATTCGAACCGCCGACCTTCTGATCAGCAAGCCCTAGGCTCTGTGGTTTAACCCACAGCACCACCCGCGTGCCGCTCCTTTTCCCTTCCTCCCCCACAACAAACACTCTGTGAGGTGAGTGAGGCTGAGAGACTTCAGAGAAGTATGACTAGCCCAAAGTCACCCAGCAGCTGCATGTGGGGGAGCGGGGAATCAAACACGGTTCACCAGATTATGAGTCCACCACTCTTAACCACTACACCACACTGGCTCATAGGTAAACCGTACGCCAACGCTAATCAAAAGCCCCTGAAATGTAGACTGCGTGCACAACATAAATTTAATACACATTTAAAGCACACACACCAAAATAATCCCAGAAACCCGAGTTCACCCATCACAGCACTATAATCACCCTTCGCAAACTACAGTTCCCAATATTCTTCCAGGGGTGTGTGCTTTAAATGTATGGTGTATAAGCAGTGAAACACCTTCTACAGGGAGCATTTGCCAGTTTTCACTGAGTGAAAGCAGTAAAAAGACTGTTATTTTTGCTCCAAGGATTAAGACCAGCCTCTCACAACCTGGAGTCCACAGAGGTTCTTGAACTACAATTCCCATCATCCTTGACCACAGGCCATGCTGGTAGCATGGGTGCCCAGGTTATGGGAGCCACCGGAAGTCAGGTTCCGAGGTCTCGCAAGGCACCAGAGGTTGCGTTGGGGGCCCTGCAGTGTGGGTTCTGAATACCCACAACAATTATTTTGTGGGTGCTCGGGCCTGCAGGGTTCCCTATAGGTGGCGCCCCTACTATTAATGATGAGAGTTGTAGGCCGACAATATCTGGGGACCCAAGGTTGAGAAAGGCTGGATTAGACGATGTGTTCTATTTTCACATATGTTTTTTATCTTCTTCTGTACTGGGCTAAAGTGAATAATAACCACAACAGCAATAATAATAATGCTATAAAAAAGTAAAAGTAAAAGCAGCTGATCATACTAGCATATGCAGCCGCGAGGGAGAGCATTGTGGAAAAGATTACAGTGGTACCTCTGGTTGCGAACAGGATCCGTTCCAAAGCCCCGTTCACAACATGAGCAGAATGCAACCCACGTCTGCGTGGGTCATGATTCGCCGCTTCTGCGCATGCACGTGACATCATTTTACGCATCTGCGCACGCACGGGCGGTGAAACCCGGAAGTAACCCTTTCCGGTACTTCCAGGTCACCGCGGGACGCAACCTGAAAATGCACAAGCTGAAGCAAACGTAACAAGAGGTATGACTGCAATCCTATTATTGCAAACGATATGAGCAATCTGATTATTAAAGGGAAAGCAAACAGCTCCATGTTCCTATGCAAGCCACTCACTTTGACAGATGTTTCCGGGAGGTAGTGGGGGTTTCTCAGCTTGGTTGTAATATAAAAGCGAAAGTCGGGAGCGTATTCAATGGTGGAATCGCCCAAACGGATACAGATGCTGCCGGCCTGCTTGAAGGTCTGCTTCAGCAGAAGTGGCTCAAGAATAGGGTCCAGTTCTTCAGCAACGTTTTCCAGCAGCACTTCGGTCACAACCAGAAAAAAAGATTTGGTTAATAAACCATTAACTCCCTGGCTTACAATTGCTAGGAGCAGCAACAAAAGGCAGAGGGGAAATAATGTTCTGGCTGAAGCCTGGGATAGCTCAGTGGGTAGAGCATGAGACTCGCAATCTCAGCGTTGCAGGTTCGAGACCCATGTTGAGCAAAAGATTCCTGCATTGCAAGGGGTTGAGCTAAATGACTCCTGTGGTCCATTCCAATGCTAAAATCTTATGATTCTAAAGGAAGGAAGGAAGGAAGGAAGGAAGGAAGGAAGGAAGGAAGGAAGGAAGGAAGGAAGGAAGGCAATAATGCAATGGATGGATGGATGTGGATGTAGATGTGGATGCCTGTGGTTGGTGGTTGGTGTGTTAGCTGTGGACCTATTTGCTACTGGCACGCTGCTCCCATAACGTGTTTGTACCGTATTTTTCGCCCCATAGGACGCATCGGCCCATAGGACGCACCTAGTTTTTTGGGGGGGAAATAAAGAAAAAATATATATTTTCCCCCCAGGTGCAGGGCTGGGGCGGGGGAAGCCCGAGCTTCCCCGACCCCGGCCCCCAGAACAGGCTGGTATCCGCTAGCTGTGGGAGAGTTGCGCAGCTCTCCCATGGCTAGCGGAGCGCTGCTCGAAGCCTGAAGCTTGGGGCGTGCTGAGCTCAGCACGCCCCAAGCTTCTGGGTGCAGGCAAGCTCTCTGCTAGCAGCGGATAGCTTCCTGAAGCCTGGAGAGCGAGAGGGGTCGGTGCACACTGACCCCCTCGCTCTCCAGGCTTCAGCGAAAGCCTGCATTTGCTCCATAGGACGCACACACATGTCCCCTTCATTTTTGGAGGGGAAAAGGTGCGTCCTATAGAGCGAAAAATACGGTAATTTCTTTGTTCTTTTGTTTGATTTTGCATGGTTATGGATTTATTTTGCCCCACCTGCCATTGGAATGTGGCCTCCAGGAAGGCTGGCAGCATTCAAATCTGGCACTTGGGGCAGAAAGCGGTTCTTGCATAAAAGTTATTTTTGTACGCTACTACTGCAGCCCATAGGGACGCGGGTGGCGCTGTGGGTTAAAGCCTCAGTGCCTAGGGCTTGCCGGGCTGCCGGTCGGCGGTTCGAATCCCCGCGGCGGGGTGCGCTCCCACTGTTCGGTCCCAGCGCCTGCCAACCTAGCAGTTCGAAAGCACTCTTGGGTGCAAGTAGATAAATAGGGACCGCTTAACAGCGGGAAGGTAAACAGCTTTTCCGTGTGCGGCTCTGGCTCGCCAGAGCAGCGATGTCACGCTGGCCACGTGACCCGGAAGTGTCTTCGGACAGCGCTGGCCCTTGGCCTCTTTGAGTGAGATGGGCGCACAACCCTAGAGTCTGTCAAGACTGGCCCGTACGGGCAGGGGTACCTTTACCTTACTGCAGCCCATGTTTGGTTAGCCCAAAAATGGAAGACGAGTGAGGTCCCAAGCAAAGAAGAATGGCAACTTAAGTTGACAGAATATGCTCAACTCTCTATAGAATAAGAGAACAAGAAGAATATACGTTTAAAGAAGATTGGAAAACGTTTATTGAATATATGGGAAATAATTGTGTGCTGCTGAAAACGCTGGCAGCATTAAGACAGTGTAAACAAGTTTTGATGGATGCAAGAATGGAATACTGAATGGTACCTTTTGTAAAATATGCAGGGAATTATGATATGTGAAATGAACCATGGAAAGAGAAGAAGGGAAGTCATTGATAGCTTAAGGATGTAAAACGAGTATTTAAAATTATAAAGCAGAAAACTCAATAAAAATTATATACAAAGAGAGAGAGAGAGGTTCCTCAGTCCTGAACTAGAGAAGACTAGGCAAAGCTTATATTTTGAATACCAGGGCAGGGGCTAGTAATTTAATCAGTAGCTCGATAGCATATATTTCTTGACAAATCAGATTGTGACAAAAGCAGTATAAAGAGGACTGTCACATGCCCCGAACGAAACGAAAAACAAGGATTATAAATTAATTTTCAAGTGCAATAAAATTTCCACTGGTCTGGTGGTACTGCAACCAGAATTTGGTCAACTATAAAAGCAACCAGCAGTTCTGCTTTTACAATTAATCATCCTGCACTCTCCCAAGTTCGTTAGCAGTCTCTGCTTTTCAGGGCCCGGTCGCTTACCAGGTGTGCCAAACTGGACGCAGTTTTCTAGCGTTCTCACAAATTCTGTGTCGCTGAGTTTGATGACGTGCAAGCTGTTTGCCTTTTCCATGTGCTTCACCCACTTGTTGGCTTGGCCCTGAGGATCGATCATGAGAGGCCATCTTCTCGCGTTTCTGGAGAGAAAGACATGGGAGAGCACAAAACCTTGCGAACGAGGTTTCACTTGTCTTCTGTCGCAGTGCAACCCTTATGCATGTTTACTGGGAAGTAAAAACGAATGAACCAACCAGAGATGCCTTAGGGAAATGATCCTGCCCCCTTAGCAAGTCAGTAGGCTTGTGTGCCCAACAGCAGCATAACTAGATTTGATGGGGCAAGGTTTAGTAGTAATATATATATATATATATATATATATATATATATATACCCTGTCCATCTGGCTGGGTTTCCCCAGGCGCTCTGGGCAGCTTCCAATGTACTTAAAATACATTAAAAAATCGGTCATTAAAAACTTCCCTAAACAGGGCTGCCTTCAGATGTCTTCTAAAAGTCAGATAGTTGCTTATTTCCTTGACATCTGATGGGAAGGCGTTCCATAGGGCAGGCACTGGGGTGAGTGGGTGGGTACCTTTTTAGTGCAAATGAATTCTTACTACTTTCTCAATAGGGATGATACGCTTGTCAAAACGAAGAGCCCATAAATTAATTCTGAGTGAATTAATCAAATCAAATCAAATTAAATCTGAACGAACCAACATTAATTCCTTTTCACACTTTGTTCCTGTCCCTGTCTCAAAACTTGGGCATGCAGCCCTCTGAGGCCTGGCCATGGGGCAATGTGACCCTCAAACCAAAAAACACTCAGCACCTGTTTAGAGTACAGTGGTAACCTGGTTCTCAAACTTAATCCGTTCTGGAAGTCCGTTCCAAAACCAAAGCATTCCAAAACCAAGGTGGGCTTTCCCATAGAAAGTAATGCAAAATGGATTGATCTGTTCCAGACTTTTAAAAACAACCCCTAAAACAGCAATTTAACACGGATTTTACTATCTAACGAGACCGTTGATCCATAAAATGCAAGCAATAAACAATGTACTGCAGTCACACAATCTATCAGTAGCTGAACTGGGTTCCACACAGTCACAAAAACAAAACAAAACAAGCCCACGAAAACAAAAACGCAAAATAAATAGCAAAAACAAACAGACCTCAGCGTAACATTCAAAACACAAGTGTGGCACTCAAATCAGAAGCGTAACACTCAAAAAGGAGCACGTTCGGCTTCTGAAAAAAGTTCGCAAACCGGAACACTGACTTCCGGGTTTGCGGTGTTTGGGTTCCAAGTTGTTTGAATACCAAGGCGTTTGAGAACCAAGGTACTACTGTATTCCTTCCAGCAGTGGCTGAGATTATATATTTTTAAAAAAGCTTTTTTAAAAAAACTATTGAGATTAATGATGTCTGTCTGAAACATCTGCTACTTACGAGATAATAATGCCATTGTCAATGGAAAATGTGTCAGAAGGCAGCCCGGCGATGTTCCAGGCTCGGATTTTAACCGGGTCTCCTAAAGTTGCCGTTAGAGAAAAGTCATCTGAGCAAGGGATGCCTCTTGCCTTCAATGTCAATATCCAGTCCCGTGCTTGGTTCTGCAAGGGAAGGGCGCCAAGTGTTAGCCAAAGTCACCTTCGGCCGCTGCTAGATCTGCATGAGAAGCAATGCCAGTCTCATGGCAGTCCAAAGCGTTAGAGCTCACTGCCAAAGTCTTGTCGCCTTTGGTGACTGCAAGGGCAAGTCTGTGTGTTCCTCCTTACAATTCTAAACAGCATGCTTGCCACCAGTTATTACGGGGACAATACAGATATCCAAGAGCTACTTCAAAGTAGAGCTCTCACCCAGTTAGAGGAAATCTTAGCCAATTAATCATGGGCGTTTCAGGCAATCAGATGATTAATAAATAATCCATTACAGTGGTGCCTCGCAAGACGAAATTAATTCGTTCTGCAAGTTTTTTCGTCTTGTGAATTTTTCATCTTGCGAAGCACGGTTTCCCATAGGAAATGCATAGACTGTTTCCCATAGGAATGCATTGACGAATGCGCAAGACGTTTTCGTCTTGCGAAGCAAGCCCATAGGGAAATTCGTCTTGCGAAGCAACTCAAAAAACAAAAAACTCTTTCGTCTTGCGAGGCATTCGTCTTGCGAGGTACCACTGTAAATCTGCACATATCTGCATATAAGGAAGAAAACCTTAACTTTCAACTAGAAGTGAAAATGATCTCGTAAGGAAGTGTGGCCATTTAAACTGCCAGCATGAAGTTGGAGTCCCATCAAAGAAAACGACAGAAGTGTCTAGCCTCTGCTCAATTATTTCCCCCATTCTCTGACTTCATCTATTCTAACCTGTCAGAACCAAACCTGAAAGTCTCATTAGTGTCTCATTCATTTGCGAGAGCAAAGAGGAGCCACCCATTTTGCTGATGATCCTGCTCCGAAAAAAGTCCCAGAGTTGTGTTTCCCTGTGTTCCTTCTCTTACAGAAAACACCAAGTTTTATTTTAATCTCTTTTCTTCTCTTCCAGATTCAGTTAAACGTCTGGCCAAGCTGGGGGGAACCAGCTGCTTATTTGGTATAGAAACATTTCAATCACACACAAAAATGTCATTTATTCCTTCATTCCTTACCTGACGGTAGCTGGATGTGAAGGCTCCCAGATAAGCCACAATGCCTGATGAGATGAGGATATCGCCTGTCAAATTGATATACTGCTTTCCGAGTTCCAAAGCTGTCTGGCTCCAACGCGTTTTCTCACCCCCAAGGCCACCAAGTAATTTTTCTGCACGGTCCAGCTTTTTGCTGCACAGGTCAACCTTAAAATCAAAACATAAAACTTTAGGCAAAATACTTTGCAGCTATTGTTACCGCAGATTTTGCTTTTAATGCTTCTGAGAGCAAGCACAGATGCATCGATTTTGCCAGGCTATATTATTATTTCTCAATAAAATAAATGGCCTTTGGAATTTGAAGTTGCAATGCCTTAAGGGGGGAAAGCGGGGAAGAAAACGTGTGTGACAGATTGTCATGGCTGAATTCAGCAAGGCCTATGGCATTTCCATTCTTCTTTCCTTCAAATAAATTATTGCCTTCCGCCTGAAATGTGAAATTGATAATGGATTTATATGCGATACAGAAAACAGTAGCATCTGAAAAAGCAATGCATAGCTCACGAAAGCATTGTGCTGACTTACGAAGGTCACTTTCATATGAATGCTGCCCATGAGCTAAACGCAGACTGAATTTTCTATCGGCTTCTCAAATATGTCTGCCGATATTGGAGATTTTGGAAACGCAGCACAGGGTTGCAAATTCACACAGGGACCAACATTGTCTGCTGGCTGTGAATCTATGCTGCAAACATTCTTGGCTAATAAGAAAGGGAGGAAGAAAAGGAATCTGGGAGAGACCTGGACCTAAGGACCCCTCCTTCTCCCTTGTTTCCTCTTTTAAACTCTGCAGATTTGGTAGGAAAAATTCAGGCATACAGGCAGAAGCTGTACCTCTGCCAGACTAAAGTCCAACACACAAAGAAGTGGTAGGTGCATGCTACAAAGAGAGACTCCCTTGGGTTCATTTTCTCTTCACCTTTATTCCATTTCCAAGCACAATTCAAAGCGTTGGTGCTAACCTTGAAAGCCGTAAACGACCTTGACCCAGAAGAAGCGTCTCCACCACCATCGTTCAGCCTGGACATTGAGGTCCAGCTCCAAGGGCCTTCTGGCGGTTCCCTCCCTGCAAGACGTCAGGTTACAGGGAACCAGGCAGAGGGCCTTCTTGGTAGTCGCACCTGCCCTGTGGAACTCCCTCCCATCAGATGTCAAGGAAATAAACAACTACAGTGGTACCTCTCTGGTTAGGTACTTAATTTGTTCCAGAGGTCCGTTCTTAACCTGAAACTGTTCTTAACCTGAAGCACCACTTTAGCTAATGGGGCCTCCCCCTGCTGCCGTGCTGCCAGAGCACGATTTCTGTTCTCATCCTGAAGCAAAGTTCTTAAGCCGAGGTACTATTTCTGGGTTAGTGGAGTCTGTAACCTGAAGCGTATATAACCTGAAGTGTATGTAACCCGAGGTACCACTGTATATGGCTTTCAGGGAAGTTTTTAATGTTTGATGCTTTATCGTGTTTTTAATATTCTGTTGGGAGCTGCCCGGAGTGGCTGGGGAAACCCAGCTGGATGGGTGGGGTATAAAAAATATATTATTATTATTATTATTATTATTATTATTATTATTATTATTATTATTATTTATTCAGATGCTTCCATGTTCCAGCAAAAGGCATAGCTTTGCATTGCAGGGGGTTCCAACCAAACAATTATTTGATTCTGTGTTCCACACCATAGCATCTTTCTGCTTTGCATTATGTTCCTCGGTGACAAGGGCCTTACTAGACAGATCAGACCAAGGGTCAATCTAATCCAGACCATAAATTCAAAGCACTAGGATACTACTGCAACAATCATGGCTACGCCTAAAAAATCCTAGCAGCTGTAGTTTGTTCCGGGTGCTCAGAGTTGTCAGGAGACCTCTATTCATCTCACAGAGCTAGAGTTCCCTGGGAGGGTTGACTGTCAGCCAGCACTATAGGGGGGAGGGTGGAAAGGGATGGAGAATGAAGACCAACAGCAAGAGGAAAGAGGCAGGAACAGGAGAGCGAAGCGTGGAAAGGTGGAAGCCAGTGTGACTGTGGGAGAGGAGGAGGAGGAGAATGCTGTTAAGGGAGAAAAGGAACCAGAAATTGGAGGAGAGAGAGAAGTAAGAGGGCTATGAAGGAGGATCAGAAAGGGAGCAAAACACCTTACCAAGGACCCCTTTGGGGAAGCCTGTCTAATGCTGGCAGGCTCTATGGATCCCTTCTGGCTTGAGAGCAGTACATGTGAAAAGGATCTAGGAGTCTTGGTTGACCACAAACTTGACATGAGCCAACAGTGTGACGCGGCAGCTAAAAAAGCCAATGCAATTCTAGGCTGCATCAATAGGAGTATAGCATCTAGATCAAGGGAAGTAATAGTGCCACTGTATTCTGCTCTGGTCAGACCTCACCTGGAGTACTGTGTCCAGTTCTGGGCACCACAGTTCAAGAAGGACACTGACAAACTGGAACGTGTCCAGAGGAGGGCAACCAAAATGGTCAAAGGCCTGGAAACGATGCCTTATGAGGAACGGCTAAGGGAGCTGGGCATGTTTAGCCTGGAGAAGAGGAGGTTAAGGGGTGATATGATAGCCATGTTCAAATATATAAAAGGATGTCACATAGAGGAGGGAGGAAGGATGTTTTCTGCTGCTCCAGAGAAGCGGACACGGAGCAATGGATCCAAACTACAAGAAAGAAGATTCCACCTAAACATTAGGAAGAACTTCCTGACAGTAAGAGCTGTTCGACAGTGGAATTTGCTGCCAGGGAGTGTGGTGGAGTCTCCTTCTTTGGAGGTCTTTAAGCAGAGGCTTGACAACCATATGTCAGGAGTGCTCTGATGGTGTTTCCTGCTTAGCAGGGGGTTGGACTCGATGGCCCTTGTGGTCTCTTCCAACTCTATGATTCTATGATTTTCCTCAGGTATTCAGGGGGATCAGATAGACCTGTGTAGAATAGGAGCTATCCATTGCACACAGACCCTCTCTGACAAAAGACCGAGTTCACATACGGCTTGGAACTGACATCACTGTTACCTAGCATGGCAGCAAATCCAGAGATCTAGGGAGCTCATTAAAGCCCGTGGCCTAAATTTGTCTTCTCTTTAAAGGTAAAGGTAAAGGGACCCCTGACCAGTCATGGACAACTCTGGGGTTGTGGCGCTCATCTCGCTTTACTGGCCGAGGGAGCCGGCGTACAGCTTCTGGGTCATGTGACAAGCATGACTAAGCCTCTTCTGGCA
This sequence comes from Podarcis tiliguerta, assembly GCF_965153285.1. Lineage (NCBI taxonomy): Eukaryota > Metazoa > Chordata > Lepidosauria > Squamata > Lacertidae > Podarcis > Podarcis tiliguerta. Next base: position 17,143,072 of record NC_139534.1, read on the forward strand.
AACCAGAGCAGTACACAGAAACGCCGTTCACCTTCCCGCCGCAGCGGTACCTATTTATCTACTTGCACTTTGACGTGCTTTCAAACTGCTAGGTTGGCAGGAGCTGGGACCGAGCAAAGGAAGCTCACCCCATTGCGGGGATTCGAACCGCCAACCTTCTGATCGGCAAGCCCTAGGCTCTGTGGTTTAGACCACAGTGTAGCATTACCTAAGGCAATACTCACCGGCAATACAAAAAAGGCAATACTCACCGGCCAACAGGCACGGCATAAGACGGTTCAGAAACTTCAGCTAGTGCAGAATTCAGTGGCCAGGTCACTCACTGGAACAAGGCGGTTTGAGTATATTACACCGATTCTGGTCCAGCCGCACTGGCTACCAATTAGTTTCCAGGCCCAATTCAAAGTGCTGGTTTTGACCTATAAAGCCTTAAAAGGCGCAGGACTGCAATACCTCAAGGACTGCCTCTTTCCATATGAACCTCCCTGGACCCTGAGATCATCTTCTGAGGCCCTCCTCCTCAAGAGGTCCAGATGGTGGCAACACAAGAACGGACCTTCTCTGCAGTGGCTCCCCATCTGTGGAATGCTCTCCCCAGGGAAGTTTGCTTGGCACCTTCATTATACACCTTTAGGCGCCAGGCAAAAACGTTCCTTTTTAACCAGGCCTTTGGTTGATCTTATTGACATCCAGAACCCTTTTAGAATGTGGCTTTTGGGGGCGGGGTGAGGTATTGGGTTACTGCTTCTGGTTTGATTTTATATGTTGTTGGTCTTGTTGTGAACTGCCCTGAAACCTCCGGGTATTGGGCAGTGTATAAATTGGATGGATGGATGGATGGATGGATGGATAAATAAATAAATAAATAAATAATCCCAGCACAGAGTCTTCCATAAAGCAGGCACCCCCAAACTCGGCCCTCCAGCTGTTTTGGGACTACAATTCCCATCATGCATGACTACTGGTCCTGATAGCTAGGGATGATGGGAGTTGTAGTCCCAAAACAGCTGGAGGCTCAGGTTTGGGGATGCCTGCATAAAGTCTCTCTTGATGCAACTGACTCTGGAGGCTGCCAGGAAGAAAATGGCAAAAGGAGAACCGTCTTCCGCCACAGCTTCTCAGGATCAAAGTCTCTGAATTTTTAAATGGCGCATCTGATTGCCAGATGCCTGAGAGCCCTGCTGAAGGTCAGGACAGAGACACCCTAAATAAATAACGCGAACCTACGAGCCGACTCCATGTTACTTACCTGGTTCTCTAGGTCTGCTTTCTCCTGCTTCTTCTGTTCCAGTGTCTTTTGAAGTTTCGCGAGCTTGTCCTGAACTTCCTTCAGGGCTGCTTGTTTCTTTCTCAAGCCATCCATAGCAATCTTCAGCTCCCCTTCGGCTGCGCTCAGCTTTATCTTCTTAGGGGCAACAACTTTGGCCACTCTGACAAAATGGTAACATGTCACAGAGACCGTTTTTAGGCATCCACATGCAAACAAAACACAATTTATGCCCCATTTTTGCATCAAGACTCCCCCCCCCCGCCACACACAGAGCCACACGCATGGCAATTTTTGAGGTATTAGTTTTTGTACTTCCTTCTCCCTAAAACACTTGTTTTTGTATGCACTCAAACTTTAAAATACTATTTAATGCATTTTAAATCACAAAATATAGAGAAGTGCAAAAACAGAAAAGTAACTGTGTTGTAATCTACGTATTAGCCTGAAAAGCATATATCAGGTTGGCTTACTAAAAGATGCTGATTGAACAAAATCCTTGAGCATCCCAACTAAATTCTGAGACTGTCTGTTCCACTGTCCAGCAGCTATATTATTATTAATTAAATTTGTGTACTGTCCTATACCCGCAGGTCTCAGGGAGGTTCACAACATAAAACCACAATAAAAGGTAAAGGGGTCCCTGACCGTTAAGTCCAGTCACGGACAACTCTGGGGTTGCGGCGCTCATCTTCCTTTACTGGCCGAGGGAGCCAGCATTTGTCCGCAGTCAAGACCACCACAAACACATTCCTTTAACTGCTGCTGTTGTAATATTTGTAGATGCTTCCGTGTTTTATAGATTGTGGTTTTATGGGTTTGCGACACGTTATTGGGTTTTGTTAAGTTGTGGGTGAACATATCAGATGACACAGCGACTCTTCAAACGGCTCTTATTTATTCACAGGCCAGAACAGAACTGAACTGAAGGGTTCAGCCAGCCTGCTTATATAGAGCTCCACTAGAACGCAACAGTAACCATTTTCTGTAACTATCCAATCACTGAACGTCACTTTCAATCCCTTATTTGCATATGTGGACCTGAGTGAAAACTATCTACAGTATCCCCCTGCTGGCCCAGGGTGAGAACTTCAGTACATTACAGGTTTTATGTTATTAAATATGCTGTGAGGAAGGCGCCTTGGGAGGGGTAAGGCGACCTCTCAAAGCTGAAATGAATGACTGCTCTTAAAGAAGGACTTACTTATCGTAGGAATCCATGGCAATGACCCATTTGCATAGGCCTTCTGCGGCCGTGGAAGCATTCCGGATCTTCTCTGGCACAAACTCAGGATTGGTGATATACTGTTTTCTAATGATGCTCATGTACGCTGGAGGGATGTTGTCCTTGTCGTACTCATGAAGCGACTGCAAAAATCTCATGTCCCCCAGGAGTTTCTTAGCAGGACCCCAGAAATCTTCTATCTTTTTCCCTGTACCTGTGGGGTCTGGGATTTTATCTGCCTTGATGCCTTTCAAGATGCAAATGGTTTCCATGACAAGCTTCACGCCAGCAGGAGGGCTCTTCATCGACTTCACAACAGTGATATCCTTAAAAGAAGTCATAGTTCTTCCATCTCTAGAGTTCAAGCATTCTACTAGATTTCATCTCAATATATCCACATCAATGTGGTTAGCATCAGAAATCTTGCAGCGAATGCACCATCAATTTCACATCTCACATTCCCCCCCTTCCCCAGCTTTTATTCTCATTCCTACCTTACTTCACCACCATCTACATCAGGGGTCAGCAACCTTTTTCAGCCGTGGTGGGCCAGACTATTTTTCGGGGGGTGGGGATGAACAAATTCCTACGCCCCACAAATAACCCAGAGATGCATTTTAAATAAAAGCACACATTCTACTCACGTAAAAACACCAGGCAGGCCCCACAAATAACCCAGAGATGCATTTTAAATAAAAGAATAAAAGCACACTTTCTACTCATGTAAAACACCAGGCAGGCCCCACAAATAACCCAGAGGTGCATTTTAAATAAAAGGACACATTCTGCTCGTGTAAAAATACGCTGATTCATGGACCGTCCATGGGCCGAATTTAGAAGGCGATTGGGCCGCATCCGGCCCCCGGGCCTTCAGTTGCCTACCCCTGATCTAAATGTTGCACAAATGTTAAGTTTAGGGAAGCTTTTTCTAATATACACCAAAGACCTATCTGAGCCATTTTGTCTGAGGCAAAATGGCCATTGCAAAACAAAGGAATACTACAAGTAGCTACAGTACAATCAAAAATTGTTCCCCATGGCTTCTTCCGACAGCATCTGGTATTGTTCTGTCTGCATTAAGATAGATTCCAAAATGTGGAACTGTCACAGTTAGACTGACAAGTCAACAACATACCTTTCCTTCCTTTAAATATCATTTTCTTTCAAAGCTGATATTGCAGCCATAGTAGCCAAAGGGCCGAGATCCCTTTGGGTCAATTATGCAGGGCAGGGCTTACCTACCCCCCCCCCCCAATATTTTATTCAAGTTGGCACCCCGACTGCATCTTATTATTTTCAAAATACATTACAGTATTGCTTTCTAAAACTCCTAGCTATATGATTCAGCAATCTGAAAATAAATCCTAAAACACCGTTGTATATATGTTGCATATATTCAGAACGTTGTATATATTCAGAACACACAACCAAGAAGTAAGTCAGTCTGTCTGTCTGTCTGTCTGTCTCTCTCTCTCTCTCTGGGTTGCCATATGCCCTCTTTTTCCAGGACACGTCCTCTTTTTCATGGGTATATAAAATGAGCGTTGTCATAGCGATCCATTGTTAAAAGTAGAAGTTGGCAGCGTTTAAGGAGATAACAGAAATCACTGGGTTAAAGCTGACCAAAAGTCCAGAGATAGCATTATCATCAATTTACGGTGGGGTGGAAGGTTCGCAGGCTAGGAAGGCCTTGCTCACAAATTTATTGACAGCTGCACAAATTATTATAGCTAGGAACTGCAAGGAGCAAGCAGAATATAAGGTGGAAGAATGGTATAAACAGGTATGGAATATAGCTATTAATGACAAATTAACATGAGCTATTAAGGTAAGATGGGGAATACGCAGGGGAAATGATTTTGAGAAGATATAGAGGGTGTTTATAGAATACGTACTATTAAAATGGAAAGGGCTCAAACCATCACAAGAGGTGTTGAAATTTTGGGAGGTTGGATAGTTACAATGGAATGGTCTCGGGGTAGGGTGCACATTTTTATTCTTGTTTGTTTATTATTATTACTTTGTAAAAAATAAATTTAAAAAAGAATGTATAAAATGTAAATGTATAAAATATAATTAAAAGAACGGGATTTTTAAAAGTAGAAATTGGCAAATGTGTCCCCCTTTTTGCTCTTCAAAATATGGCAACCCTATGTCTCTCTCTCTGTATACACACACACAGAGAGAGAGAGAGAGACACACACATATACACACACAGTGGTACCTCTGTTTATGAGCTTAATCCATTCCGGATGTCCGTTCTTAAACCAAAACCGTTCTTAAACCGAGGCACACTTTCCCTAATGAGGCCTCCCACCACCAGTGCCCTTCCACCGTTTAGCTTCCGTTTGTAGACCGAGGTAAAGTTCACAAACCGGGACACTACTTCCAGTTTTATGGAGTTCTTAAATTGAATTGTTCGTAAACAGGACTGTTCTTAAACCAAGGTATCACTGTGTGTACACACACACACATATACACACACACACACACACATATACCGTATTTTTCGCTCTATAACACGCACCAGACCATAACACGCATGTAGTTTTTAGAGGAGGAAAACAAGAAAAAAATATTCTAAACGAAACAGTGGATGTATGATTTTTGTGGTTCATGCTATGGCCACAGACATGTGATCTGACGGTGAGTTTGGGGTAGCCCAATGCAAAAATCCTGAGGATCCATGTGGATCCATGCTAAAGTCGCCCTAAAGTTGCAGGGGCGCTGGAAGTCGCAGGGGCGCTGGGAGAGTGAACGGGAAGCAAGAGAAGGAGAACGATGCCACACACACACACACACACACACACACACACAGAGTATCAATCCTAAAGTCGCAGGAGAGCGCAGGGGTGCTGGGAGAGTGAACGGGAAGCAGGAGGAGGAGAACGATAGCTCAAGCACACACACAGTAGCTAATCCAAAATCGGACAGCAAAAAACTGCAGGCAGGGACAGAGAGCACGGGGTTGTTTTAAAGCAGCCAACCCCGCTCTGCTTCTCTCCCTCCTCCCCGGCTCAGCTCGCTGACAGGAGCCGCTTACACCCGCTTTGCTGTTTCAAAGCGAGCCACGGACTGCTCACAACTGCAGCAGATTCCCCCGCCATCCATAGGCATTCGCTCCATAACGCGCACAGACATTTCCCCTTACTTTCTAGGAGGAAAAAACTGTGTGTTATGGAGCGAAAAATACGGTATATGTATACACACACACACACACATATACACACACACACACACAGATGTATATATATATATATATATACATGCACACACACACACACACACACATATATATGTACATATACACATATGTATACACACACACACACACATATATATCACACAAACGCACACAGATGTATATATATCTATATATATACATGCACACACACACACATATATATATATATATGTACATATACACATATGTATACACACACACACACATATATATCACACAAACACACACAGATGTATATATATATATATATATACATGCACACACACACACACACACACATATATATATATATGTACATATACACATATGTATACACATACACACACACACACACACACACACATATATATTTATCCATATACATACACACACACACACACACACCCTTATATATCCTGAAGGCCATACCTGAGCAGTCAAAGTGTCAAGAGCAGCCAGGGCGCTTTCCAGGATTGGCAAGGCTTCGGCCAAATCAGCATCGCACTCATCTTTGATGGCTTTGGCAGCCATGGCTTGCTCATTAGCCACGATTTCGTCGGCTTTCACTATTTTCTCCGTTTTGGCAACTTCCAGGGACTCCTTCTCAATCACGAGCATCATCTCGTCCACCTGCTTGCTGGCTACCCTGAGCTGGGGCTGAAGGGCTTCCAGCTCCACCTGCATCGTGGCCACCTGGGCTGCCGCCGAGTCCAGTTTCTGCAAGCCAACTTCGTACCTTTTCTTCATTTTCATCACCTGCCTAGAAGCAATTTGGGACACGTTCACACGGGCGACACACATTGCAAGTGTCATCAAGTTAATCCGAAAGCAGCCCCTTTTGCTGAACGCACTTCTGATTCCATTTCCCCTTACAGTAACCAACTATCAATCTTCTTGAGTTTTTAAAGCCTGGCTGAATTTCACAACCCTATGCCCTTATTAACTCAAATATCTACCGTATTTTTCGCCCTATAAGACGCACTTTTTCCCCTCCAAAAATGAAGGGGAAATGTGTGTGCGTCCTATGGGGTGAATGCAGGCTCCTTGGCTTCAGCGATAGCAACGCGAAGCCTCCGAAGCCTGCGCTCTGGAGGCTTCGGGTTGCTTCCGCTGAAGCCAGGAGAGTCTGCTCTTTGAGGCTGGTGGTGGGGAAAGCAGCGCTTCCCCCATCGCCTGCCCCAGAGGATGGGGGGCAACAGGAAGGCGCGTGACGCCTTCCCGCTACTCTCCAACCCTCCTGTGGGCTTTTGCAGGAGATGGGGGAATTCCCCCACCTCCGGCAAAAGCAGGCAAAAGCCACGCGCTCTTTAAAGGGGCTCCGCGGCTTCTGCTGGCTTTTCTATGGGGGGGGGATTCCCCCACCTCCTAGAAAAGCCCACAGGAGTCGCGCACCCTTTAAAGAGCGCACTGCTCTTGGGGGCTTTTCCTCGAGGAGGGAGAAGGGACTGACTGGCCGTTTCAGTCCCTTCTCCCTCCTGGTCGAAAAGACCGCAGGAGTCACGCTGGGCTCCTGTGGGGTTTTCGGGAGGTGGGGGAATTCCGCCACCTCCCACAAAAGCAGGGAGAAGGTCTTGGAGTAGCGCACAGGCTGTGTGCAGCCTGTTCACTGCTCCCAGAGCTGCAGGGGGAAATCATATTTTTTTACTTGATTTCCCCCCCTGAAAACTAGGTGCGTCCTATGGGCCGGTGCATCCTATAGGGCGAAAAATACAGTATTTATTTCTCATATTTTAAGATTACATTCCAAGGTAGCCAGCAACCTACTTTTAGATAAATATTACTTTACCCGTTTTTAAAACTCACTTTCCCCTGACAAGGCCACAAATCGTGGCCCAATCTGAGGTGCTGGTGTTTAGCTATAAAAACATTCCTAGCCTAGGATTAAAGTACGGTAATTCAGAGACAGACTCTCCCCGTTTTAACCTCTGTGCTGCCTACATTTTGGGCCCTGGGCTCTGTGTATCTTCACTTTTTCAAGTCCAAGAGAACCTCCCCAGGAGTCAGGAAATGTAACTCTTTCAAATGCAGATGGGGCACAACATGACATCTCAACTGCTCATTTTGGCAGGTTTTGTAAGCTGCTTTGAGCACTGCGAAAGCCAGGGCAAGCTAAATAAATGACTGGGTGGTTAAGCGCACAAATAAATACAGTGGTGCCCCGCAAGACGAATGCCTCGCAAGATGGAAAACCCGCTAGACGAAAGGGTTTTCCGTTTTTCAATGCGCTTCGCAGGACGAATTTCCCTATGGGCTTGCTTTGCAAGACGAAAATATCTTGCGATTCTTGCGATTGTTTTTCGCTCCCCACCCCCTTTTTCTAAGGCACTAAGCTGCTAATAGCCTTTTAGCAGCTAATCCGCTAATCCCTTAAACCTTTAATAGCCGCTAATAGCCGCTAAACCGCTAATAGCGCTAATCCGCTAATAGGGTTGCTTCGCAAGACGAAAAAACCGCTAGATGAAGAGACTCGCGGAACGGATTCTTTTCGTCTTGCGAGGCACCATTGTACAAACATCTTGCAACAAACTCAATTATATAAAAAAATTAAAAGGGGGGGAGTCTCTAACAGCTCAGAAAAGCATACACTATCTTGCAAAGAGATGAAAGTTACAAGCTACAATATTTTTATTAGGTAAGGGGACCCCTCACCATTAGGTCTAGTCGTGACCGACTCTGGGGTTGCGGCGCTCATCTCACTTTATTGGCCGAGGGAGCCGGCATACAGCTTCTGGGTCATGTGGCCAGCATGACTAAGCCGCTTCTGGTGAACCAGAGCAGCGCACGGAAACGCCGTTTACCTTCCCGCCGGAGCGGTACCTATTTATCTACTTGCACTGGGTTGCTTTTGAACTGCTAGGTTGGCAGGAGCAGGGACCAAGCAACGGGAGCTCACCCCATCGCAGGGATTCAAACCATGACCTTCTGTTCAGCAAGTCCTACGCTCTGTGGTTTAACCCAGAGCGCCACCCGCGTCCCAATATTTTTATTAGCCTGCTATCAATACAGGACTATGTTCGTCATTTGGGAAGCATTAACACCTTAAGACAGGCATAGGCAAACTCGGCCCTCCAGATGTTTTTGAGACTACAATTCCCATCATCCCTCAGCACTGGTCCTGTTAGCTAGAGATGATGGGAGTTGTAGTCCCAAAACATCTGGAGGGCTGAGTTTACCTATGCCTGCCTTAAGAGAAGAAAGAAAAAGGTCAAAACTCTTAGGTTTGTTTGTTTATTAATTACAAAAGCTTCTTTGCCTGGTCATCTACAGGAAATCCTTACTCATGAAGGGTGACCAAGCGAGAAAAACTGCACACCTGGTCTAACACCCTACATGCCAATAATAATAATAATGATAATAATAATAAATTTATTATTTATACCCTGCCCATCTGGCTCTGTTTCCCCAGCCACTCTGGGTGGCTCCCAACAGAATTTTAAAAAACAAGATAAAACATCAAACATTTAAAACTTCCCTAAACAGGGCTGCGTTCAGATGTCTTCTAAAAGTCAGATAGTTGCTTATTTCCTTGACATCTGATGGGAGGCGTTCCACAGGGCAGGCGCCACTACCGAGAAGGCCCTCTGCCTGGTTCCCTGTAACTTCGCTTCTTGCAGTGAGGGAACCGCCAGAAGGCCCTCAGCGCTGGACCTCAGTGTCTGGGCTGAACGATGGGGGTGGAGACGCTATACGTTATAAGTCCAAGTAGGGAATAATGAGAACAACCACCATTTTGTGCATGCTATACTCAGTCTGTTATAAGGGGCTTGAAGTGCAGGCAGGGGCTGAGAGCAGGGAATGCAAGGCTATTTCTCATATCAAAATTTTATATTAATAATACTTACGCCCTATTCTTTTCCAACAGAGATTTGAATGTGGAAATCAACTCCAGGTATGAAGTAGGTGTTACATAGTTGTGTCTCTGGAGTTCGTTAAAGAATGATTCAGACAAATTAATGGTAGTAGTATGAAATTTTTGACACATATCGATGCAACCATCTCGGGTTTCCTCTGACATTTCGATATCTTCTAGGGAGCGAGTAGCAACAGCCTGCAACGCGTCCGAAGGCCACGACTAAATTTAAGGAAGAGGAGCAAATAATTTACTCTTATCATGGAAACAAGATATTGCATAAAGAATGCTTCTGCTGCAATGTTTTGCTAGCCCAAAAATGGAAAACGAGCGAGGTCCCAACTAACGAAGAATGGCAACTTAAATTGATGGAATATGCACAGCTTGCGGACTTAACATATAGAATAAGAAAACAAGAAGAATGTACGTTTAAAGAACTAGCTCCCCTAAATCTAAAAGATGGATCAAACTGTTGTTGTATTTGTTTAAAAACCATTAAGAATGGTTTTGTTTTTTTAACTGCATTATTCTTCCCACTGTCTGCTATAGCTAAATTCCATGACATACAAAATTCACATTATTAATTCCACAATGTACAGAATTTTTGTTAATTGCATTGTCAGTACACTCTTCCACCCAATTCATTTTGTTTTTTGACAAATTAATAATAATAAATAAATAAACATAAAAATGTGCACTCCACACCCCTGAGACCATTCTATTGTAACTATCCAACCTTCCAAAATTTCAACACCTCTTGTGATGGTTTGACCCCTTTTCATTTTAACAGTACAAATTCTACAAATACAAATTCATTTCAATGTAGAGAGAATGCAATGTAAATGGGTGGTCTGTGTGTGTGTTGAGGACAGTATGTGTTGTTTGCAGGCTGAAAGCAACGGCAACAGTAAATTCTGATTATAGTTATTGGAATGATGCCCATTCCATATATGGGGACGAATAAGCAAACATCCAGATTTCCATTCCCATTTCTGTTTTCATAGGAAATCTCCAACATCCGTATAACTCTACAGTTCTGATTCTGATTCTGTGTGTGTATGTTCAGAATGCAGCCAGGGGACTACAGGTTTGCCTATTCCTCCATCTAAAAATGACTGCACATAGCAAACTATCACATCAAGCAGAATTCCAGGATCTAACATTGTCAAGTTAAATAGAAACGTTAAAGAGATGCTGCTTCTCACGATGTACTCATGAAGAAGCTTGCATCACAGAATGTGCATATTCCAAAAGGCCCGTACCTGAAACCAATCAATAGTGCAGCAGTTAACAAGCGCCGGGAACTTTCTAAGACGATTACGGAATGCGTCTCCAATGGGACTCATGGCCAAGACAACATGCAACTGGTCTCGGCAGCGGTCAATGAACATGTTGAAAAGGGCAATGGGGCTGCCGTCCGTCTGCTTCGTTCTGTCACGCTGGCGGTCTATCTGACGCATCTTTTCACAAATTTCCTGCTTCTCGTCGACTGCAAAGAGGTTCGGTACCTCTCCGGCATTCAGCAAGTTGTTGATGTCTTCCAAGAACGACTCCCTTTTTATCTGGCTATCAGTGAACAGGAAAACCCCTTGCATCTCTCCTTCGGTAGATCTCCTTAGGATGACTTTCAGGTCCTCGTGCCATTCATTGGTCCCGTAGCTCTTTGATATTTCAACCTGGAAAGGCGTGTAGTCTGACATATATGCAGCCAAACGGGTCAGGGACTGCCGCCCACTTCCTCCGACACCAACCAGAAGTGCGTGGCTACGAGGCTGCTTTAGAATACGGGAAATTCTGCAAACATGTTCTATGGCAAATCGGAATAAGACCAGCTGCATGGGTTTCTTGCTCATTTGGTTGTATTCGTCCAAATGGCCCTCTACGACCACCCTCAAATGGTCCACATCCAAGACCTCTCTGTAGTTTGTATCATCCCTTTTAGGATCATGGAAATCGCAGAACATCAGGCTTCGCAAATCATCTTCACCCACCAAACCATCGCCATCGAAGTCCAATCTCTCGAAAAGATCGTCAAACTCTTCTTCAAATTGGCTTTTCATTACCTGTTGGATGCAGCCAATGAGCCAGGATCGATCCGCTTTATCTACTAAGCGATCGTAATACACCCGAAGGACCTGCACGACAAATGGCAATATGGTTGTTCTAATGGTGGCAATTCCAGTCACAAACATGAAAATGGAATGGGAATTCCCTCAGGTACAATATGTACCGGTAATTAGAATTAATATTGTAAAGGAGTGTAGGAAGAACTTAACACTAGGGCTTAATTGAATACTATGTTTCATATGGTTAAAAAAAAATATTCATTTTTCAATATTTATTACTTTTCCAACAATTACAAATAAAAGAAAAAAAGAAGAAAACAACAATACAATACAATACAAAAACACTGCATACCACTAACACACTAAACTAACAAAACAAAACAAAAACAATTTAAAATACATCAAACACATCCAACAGTTTCAATGTCTTATCTTTCATTCACTTATTTCCACGACCTCCTCACACCTCCCTCTTTGTATTCCATTTCTATTAATTGTTTCGGCAATTCCTTTCCATCTTCCTCTGTTTTCTATCCTATAATCATCTTAACACATTCTAACCTTATTTTTCCCTTTAATACTCTATTAATCTATTTACACTTAATTCCTTATAACATTTCTACTAAAGCCATATAACTTCATTCCAACATTTTTCTAACATTCATAATTTTACAATATTTCTATAAATAGTCTTTAAACTTTTTCCAATCTTCTTCCACCGACTCTTCTCCCTGGTCTCGGATCCGAAACCAAAATATTCATTTTTCTATCAACAAAACATTTACTGGTTGGCAGGATGGGGGCAATAATTAAGATCTACACATTACAAGTTCCACTTGGGAAATGCAAGTTCAGTGAACTTCAAACCATTAAATAAACTCTTCATTTATACTTTAGGCACTTGCAAAAGCCACAAATTAATCTTTGTATTACACTCAAAGGTGGAATAGAGCAATACTGAAATATAGATACACAAGTTTTATCAAATACAAAAAAAAAAAAGGTTTATCTTCTGAGATTTTCACCCCATCCATCCTAAAGGGCTGAGGTGGGTAACTATTTAAAGCAATGTCACCCACTTGAAAATACAGTTAGATGTCCCCACCTCTCTGTTGACTTGCTTGAAAGCTAATATAAAAAAAAGAAATCTTCTGAAAGCAGCTCAGGCTTGACTCCATTATGCCTTTTGTGTATCTTGTAGAGAGCAACAACGTATGGATTTAACAAAATTTTTAATACTAAGTAACTGAAAGAACAGCCATGTTCTAAATCAGGCTTCTTCAGCCTCGGCCCTCCAGATGTTTTGAGACTACAATTCCCAGCATCCCTGATCACTGTTCCTGCTAGCTAGGGATCATGGGAGTTGTAGGCCAAAAACATCTGGAGGGCCGAGGTTGAGGAAGCCTGTTCCAAATCAAATAATTTAACTGCCTCACAAGAAAATACTTTTTCATCATATCAAGACAAAAGCCTTCAGTTATTGACTAATGACAACAAAAAGTTTACCTCATGAACCCAAAGGCGTTTTATTGTCCCTGTAGATGCTGTCGTTTCAGGTCTCGACAGGCAAACACCTTGGATGACACGAGAGAAATCACGCAAGTTGAACAAATAGTGTGATTTGGTTGGAGTCGGGAGCAGATTCTCCATAGCCTCTTTATATACTGTCATGGTGCCGTTTACAATCTGTGCTGTCAGCTCAACATATTCTGGAGGGAAGCTATAACTGTTGGTTTAAATGTAAAACGCAAGAAATAAAATGACTCGTACAATGCTACCGAGCAAAACATAAACTTTAATGCACTTTCCTGCACTTGCTAAACTCCTTGGGCTGCCAATCAAGGATGGCTATAACAGCCGTACATATATGTCGGAGGTTTCTAAAGATATAAGCGGTAGTGAAGCTGTTTGCCAGTGGGAACTACCAGGAGCCATTAAGGAATTATTAAGAAGGGAGAGGAAGTCCTGCTCCTACCACTAATTGTCAGGAGATAATGGTGGAGGGACGCGGGCGACGCTATGGTCTAAACCTCTGAGCCTAGGGCTTGCTGATCAAAAGGTCGGCGGTTCAAATCCCCGCAACCGAGTGAGCTCCCGTTGCTCGGTCCCAGCTCCTGCCAACCTAGCAGTTCAAAAGCACACCCAAAAGTGCAAGTAGATTAATAGGTACTGCTCCGACGGGAATGTAAATGGCATTTCCGTGCGCTGCTCTGGTTTCGCCAGAAGTGGCTTAGTCATGCTGGCCACATCACCCAGAAAAACTGTCTGTGGAGCGGACAAACGCCGGCTCCCTCGGCCTGTAAAGCGAGATGAGCGCCGCAACCCCAGAGTCGTTCGTGACTGGACTTAACTGTCAGGGGTCCCTTTACCTTTGCCGTTTAATGGTGGAAGCAAAGGAGCACTTTTTTTTTCTTTTGCTTTTGAGATAAGTTAAATAATAAATTAAATAAATATGTAAACATTGAACATATTTTGAAACATGTGTATGAGAATCCAAAAGGGTTTCACTGTTCCATGGGTTTTACCTTACTAAAGGAACACTTACTAAATGAGCAAAAGACAAAAGTGTTGAATATATTTGAAAAATAAGGTTATACAAGGATGTGCCAGTGAGCCAGTGTGGTGTAGTGATTAAGAGCGGTAGTCTTGCAATCTGGGGAACCGGGTTCGCGTCTCCGCTCCTCCACATGCAGCTGCTGGGTGACCTTGGGCCAGTCACACTTCTCTGAAGTCTCTCAGCCCCACTCACCTCACAGAGTGTTTGTTGTGGGGGAGGAAGGGAAAGGAGATTGTGAGCCGCTTTGAGACTCCTTAAGAGGAGTGAAAGGCGGGATATCAAATCCAAACTCTTCTCTTCTTCTTCTTAGCAGACCATCAATATCCATATTTACATTATACTGTATGCTTTGTAATCCACAATATTTCAACTTCACTTACCATATATTGAGGTGCCAATCAACTATTCTGGAGAAAATTGTATACATTGACGCATCATCAAACTCATTGATGGTAACTGTATTAAAATGTCGCAAATACCGAGGAGTAATTGGGTTTCGACCTCCACCTGCAAAAAGAAAGCACAATCATAATAATAAAAAAGGAACTACAATGAACTGCAAATTCAACAATGGAAACGCTTTTAGTAGCCAATTTGGACCAGCTTCTGCTAACCATTACAGTAAGTGAAAAGCAGGTTTTCATCAAGGACAAACTCTATGACCCAGATGCAGGGAGGGAGAACGTTGACGGACGCGGGTGGCGTTGTGGGTTAAACCACAGAGCCTAGGGCTTGCCGATTGGAAGGTCGGCAGTTCGAATCCCTGCAACGGGTTGAGCGCCCGTTATTTGGTCCCTGCTCCTGCCAACCTAGCGGTTCGAAAACATGAAGTGCAATTAGATAAATAGGTACCGCTCCGGTGGGAAGGTAAACGGCGTTTCTGTACACTGCTCTGGTTCGCCAGAAGTGGCTTAATCATGATGGCCATATGACCCAGAAGCTGTACGCCGGCTCCCTCGGCCAATAAAGCGAGATGAGCACCGCAACCCCAGAGTCAGTCACGACTGGACCTAATGGTCAGGGGTCCCTTTACCTTTACCTTTTATGTCTGGATTACCAATGTTTTATGGATGGTATTTAATGATTTTATTGTCTAATTATGTCAACAAAGGCTGAATGAATGAGTAAAGGATGAGTTGAAAAGGATGTTCAAAGTAACTTTTATTAAAAAAAAAACCCCAAAGCTTTTCTTTTGGGAATTATAGGGACCTAACTACCTAAATTGTATACAAATTCATTTATGTATGCTGCTACAGCAGCAAGAATTTACTCGCCCAAAAATGGAAAGAAGAAGTCCCAGTAAAGGATGAATGGATACAAAAACTTATGGAATATGCAGAAATGGCGAAACTTACCAAAAGAATAAGAAATCAAGTTAACAAACTTTTTGTAAAAGACTAGAAATGGCTTATTGAATATTTGCAGATAAATTGTAAACAGATAAAAACATTAGAAGGATTGTTGTAATAACCTGCAGTTTTATAAGAGTATATATTTACAGTAGATAATTAAATGAGGAAGTCAAATGAATTTGGATACGCAGACGATATTAAAAAATAAATTTAAGGAACCACAGAAAGAGCGGGAAGGAAGTCAAATTTCAAATTTTGAAATGTTAAATTGATTTCAAATCTAATGAAATGTATAAATTTGAAAAGTATAAATAAAAAACGATTTAAAAAAAAGAACTGTGTTCCAAAAGCACCAAAAGAAAAGCTTTCAAAATAAATTCAAAAGGTCATACCTGGTGGCCCCATTGCACACATGATCTGAATATCCACCAGTTTAATCACAGAGCAGTCCTTCAGGTCATACCAGTTCCAATGATCTAACCACTGACGAAGTAACTCTACAGGAGGCTGAGCCCCATAAACTTCTCTTGCTGGCATATTGACATCATCCACAAATACAACCTGTAAATAAAAAACTATTTTTCAACACTTATTCTGTACATTGCACAAATGCCTATGCACACAGAGAGTAAACTTCTTACTACTACTACTACTACTACTACTATTATTATTATTAAAAATGTGCTTCTGAGCTAGAGATGGGCTAATCTGTCAATTTCAGATTCTCATATTTACAATTTTGCATTCAGTTCTCCATAGTTCCAGACCAGTCTGCAACTAAAAAAATTAGTCCTCATGAAAATTCAAAAGCATTCTAATGCAAATTTCTAGATGCACATATTGCCTAATATGCACATTTTTGTAAAGCAATTTCCCCTAATACAATACATTTTGTTTATTTTATTTTCACTAACATATGCATTTTATGCACATTCTAATCCAGTGTGTGCATTTGGGCACACACATGGCTTGGCTGGCTAACTGCAGTGCAAAATTCAAAGAATTTTGAATCATGGCTGTGTTTCAGGTCACATATTGTCTGGGGAAGTGTGAATTAGGAACATTATTAAATTGCCCAGATTAAATTGTCCGGCAGGCCGGATTAGGCCCACGAAATGGACTTTGGACATGCCTGCTGTATACAAACACTTTTGTCCTCCCTGACCATATATTATGTGCTCATTTTTGTCTTCAGGTATCTGTAAAGGTAAAGGTAAAGGTACCCCTGCCCGTACGGGCCAGTCTTGACAGACTCTAGGGTTGTGCACTCATCTCACTCTAGAGGCCGGGAGCCAGCGCTGTCCGCAGACACTTCCGGGTCACGTGGCCAGCGTGGCGAAGCTGCTCTGGCGAGCCAGCACCAGAGAAGCACAAGGAAATGCCGTTTACCTTCCTGCTGGAGTGGTACCTATTTATCTACTTGCACTTAAGGGTGCTTTCGAACTGCTAGGTGGGCAGGAGCTGGGACTGGAAGACGGGAGCTCACCCCGCCGCGGGGATTCGAACCGCCGACCATACAATCAGCAAGTCCTAGGCACTGAGGTTTTACCCACAGCGCCACCCACGTCCCCCGTACAGGTATCTGTAGCTGGGTGCAAAAAAAATGACACGAGCGTTGTGACAAGTCTGTAGTCTTGTTTTGCTTTTTTAAAAAGTTACCATCCTCTTTCCAAGAGGGGGACCAAAGACTCCTTTTCTCCTTTTATCCAGCTTTGACATAATGATGTTCTGAGTCTGAGCTGCTGTAGTCTGCGCTGAGAAGTTAATGAGCAATGGTTTGTAGATATCCTTATGTAAGCGGTTTAAGAGAAAATCCTATAAAAATAGTTGAAACGGAGGGAGAGAGAGAGAGAGAATGGGTCACATGAGTATATACATCTGACAGCTTATATAGCCTACTAGCAAAAAGGCACACACACACCGCCTTGTATTTATTGCCAGTCGTCTAAATGCAGTAAGCTTTTCCACGTCAAGCTCATGAGCAATTCTGCTTATAAAATGATGAGACAATAATGAATCCACGGTCGTTAACGTTCACAGTGCCTTAATGAGGTTCCTGCAGAAATAAACCAGGGTGATTCAAAATTTTAGGACCCACGGTTTTAAAGAAAACGAGGTGATACATCACTGATACTCCCCATACCGAAATGAATGGGGAAGTTAAACTACCAAATGCCTGAGCTAACCAAGGCCCATTCTATCCCCAGCAAACTTCTCAAGATAGGGCAGGGGAAATAACTTTGCATTTTGCCTGTACCATAAATTCCACTTTTTAAAATGTTGTTATGCCATTTCAAGAGCACCGGAGAAGATCTTCTGTTTCTCAAAAAAGAAGTACCTTCCTTTTTTTATATAATATTTATTACTTTTTGAACAATTTACACACTACAAAACCAAATAAAAACAGAAAAAAGAAAGAACAATACAATATAAAGACACTACATAACACTAGACACATTAATCTAACAAAACCAAACAAAAACAATTTAAAACACTCAAACAGTTTCAATATCTTATCTTTCATTCACTTATTTCACCGACCTCCTCACACCTCCCTTTTTGTATTCCACTTCTGCCAAATGTTTCAGCAATTCCTTTCCATCTTCCTCTGTTATCTGTCCTATAATTATCCTAGCACATTCTAACCTTATTTTACCTTTAAAATTCCATTAATCTATTTATACTTAAATCCTTATAACATTTCTACTAAAGCCATATAACTTCATTCCAAGAATCTTTTAACATTCGTTAATTTTACAATATTTCTGTAAATAATCTTTAAACTTTTTCCAGTCTTCTACCACCGACTCCTCTCCCTGGTCTCGGATTCTGCCAGTCATTTCCGCCAGTTCCATGGAAAAAAGAAGTACCTTCCTAGGTGTACAAACCAAACCATCACTGAAGGAGTCTATGAGACCTCAGGGGCAGAGTGGCAAGTTACGCATCGCCAGAAAAGAGATTTTATTGCCTCATGGCAGAAGACAAGGATAAACACACTGTCTACTTTAAGCGATGCTGGTACATCATGAACATGATGATACAGTTATGATACAGTTCTTCTGGTCTTAAAACTAAACTTTATAAAGATCCACGTTTGCAGAGAGATCCACGAACACTTTACCATGCTTGGCTCACCATGCTATACCATATAGTAGGGACGCAGGTGGCACTGTGGTCTAAACCACTGAGCCTCTTGGGCTTGCCGATTGGAAGGTCGGCATTTCGAATCTCTGTGACGGGGTGAGCTCCCGTTACTCTGCCCCAGCTCCTGCCAACTTAGCAGTTTGAAAGCACGCCAGCACAAGTAGATAAATAGGCACCACTGCGGCGGAAGGTAAATGGCGTTTTCGTGCGCTCTGGCACTCGTCACGGTGTCCTGTTGCACCAGAAGCGGTTTAGTCATGCTGGCCACATGACCCAGATAACTGTCTGTGGACAAACAGCAGCTCCCTTGGCCTGAAAGTGGAGGTAGGTGCCGCACCCCATAGTCAAATTCGACTGGACTTGACCGTCCAGGGCTCCTTTAACTTATACGATGTAACATCCACCAGGATGATAAAACCTCACACCTGTCAAATGCTGATTCCAGCCTTGGCTTTATACCTGCCAGTGCATGTACACACATTTCTTAGAGAAAGGGAGGGTGGCTAAGTCATGCTTCAGGCCCTTTGGCCAAACCTGGACTGTTTCTAACTACCCAGTGCAGCTGGTATGCTAACCCTGAACAGAATCCAGACACAGGGGGTGGGCTTCTCAAGACCTGGCTTAAGCATTTAGTACACTTTCACCCATTTTTCTAAATCACACACACACACACACACACACAGAGAGAGAGAGAGAGATATCATTCTCCAGCTAAACACATCAGCATTGCTTTGTTGCCTTCCCTTAACTTTGGGTCCCACGTTACTAATATTTTATCAGTGCAATAAATCAAAGTCGTGTTAAAGAGTAATTAAATAAAAGCCAATTACAGCCCTTTATTGCAAAAATAATTTTCCAGTTTAGTTACTCCGTGTTAACCAGAATAAATTTCTAAGTATCAGAATCAGCAAAATGACTGTGGGAGGCCACTTGCTACTTTTCGCCGAAGAGCAAATCTAATTATGCATAACATTAATGCAAGAATTAATTGCATTAATAAAAATTCATTTACAGGGAAGGCAGGCACACAAAGAGAAATAACTTACAGGAAGACAAACACCGAGGGTTTTTTTATAGGCTTTTTGACTGAGATTATATCAATTGTTCTTCTAAATAAGGAGTTCATAATTTTGGTCACTTATGTGGGTAATGGAGGGGCTTTATAGAATGCCAAAACAACCATTTAACAGATGTGCTAATATTTATATTTTTCAAGATAACTCATAATACCACGAAGAGACCTCTTTTGACATTCAGGCAAAGGAATATTGATCTAAAGTAAAGAGCAAACCGAATATGCATTTTGATAGCTCCAAGTTAAACCTAAGGTCATTCTCAATCTTCACAGAGACCAAGTCTCCTTTCCCTTGCAGCTTCTTATCACCACCACTCCTTGGCCACCAGACTCCTCAAGGCACATCTTTTCACCCCAGTTTTCCCTTCTTTTGTTTCCTCATCTTCCCTCCCTAATCTGTATTGCCTCTAATTAGACTGCAAGTCTTTGGGCCATTTTATTTTTCATAGGGACACAGGTGTCAGGGATGTGGCTCAACTGAGCGCAGGGGAAGAGTCAGACTCAGAAATTGAGACAAGTGAGAGAGAGGCCAACTCTGCAGACAAAAGCTGGCTGACAGAGCCAGGAAGGGGGAGCTTGACCCTCCTTCACAAAGAAGTCACAGACACGATAGCTCTCAAGAAGGGGGAGAGTTAGGAGGCAGTCAGAGGGTTGCTAGGCAACCAGCAGAGAGGCAGAAGACAGCGTGTCTAGTGGAAGTGGGAAGGGGCAGTCCAACTTCTCAGCCCCTGTTCTCGGAGACAGGACAAGGTCAGAGTGCAGCAGAAGGGCAAGAGGGGAAGGGCGGGAATCTGGCATCCTTCCTGCTGTGAGAGGGGTGGAGATTCAGACTGACCAACTCCTTCGAGGAGTGCAGGCCAGAAGCCGCGCTCTGGATGTGTTTTGTAAATAAAAGTACCATAAAACTGCTGGATAGTCCTTAATTCTTATTGAGGCTTGCTTGCTTACCTGCCTGAGATCATTACAACAGGAAGCTGCTGTGCACAGAGTCAGACCATTGGGGCATCTTTCTCAGTACATTGACCAGCAGTGGTTCTCCATGGATTTCAGGCACCGTTATCTCCCAGTCCTACTTGGAGATGCCAGGGAATGCCCCTGGGATCTGCTGTGGGCAAGGCAGATCCCCTACGACTGGCTCCCCTTCATTTTTGTGCACCCAGAATTTTTGAGCTCCAAGTAAAGGAATAAGCATCGAACAGTTAGGATGCCTGCTCAAAACGTCTTCTGCAGCTACCGCTGACATTGTCTCCTTACTCTGCTAAGGTTAGAGGGAATGAGAGAAAGCCACGCCCAATCTCGAGAACGAGGATAAAGTTTGGTGGTAAGAAGCACAGGGTCCAGTTTTCATTAATTCCCAAACCGTGGGGATTCTCCTTGCAGAGACAAAAAGTGCAACGTACATTTCAAGACATACTTACTATGATATATACGCTCTTGCCAGTTCCTGTTGGCCCGACAAATATGAACGGCTTTTGATGTGTTGTCAGCATTTCCATTAACGAAAAGTATCGGATGGTGTCCAGAGTGGGGACAATTATTTCGTTGAACAGCATGTCTTTCGGTATAGGCGGAGCCGTCTCAAGTGCCTCCACCCAAGGCTCCCACCTTCCTGCGCCCTGTTTCAAAACGTAACACAATCAGAAAGAACAAGAGAAAGATCTCAAGGACACATTTCACCCTGCGCTAGTGAGATCATGCCGCATCCCTTGCTGTATCAGGAACTGCTGTGTGCTCAACTGTGTTGAGAGCCAGTGTGGTGTAGTGGTTAAGAGTGGTAGTCTCGTAATTTGGGGAACCGGGTTCGCGTCTCCGCTCCTCCACATGCAGCTGCTGGGTGACCTTGGGCCAGTCACACTTCTTTGAAGTCTCTCAGCCCCACTCACCTCACAGAGTGTTTGTTGTGGGGGAGGAAAGGAAAGGAGAATGTTAGCCACTTTGAGACTCCTTAGGGTAGTGATAAAGCGGGATATCAAATCCAAACTCTTCTTCTTCCTCTTCTGTGTGCTTCTGCATCTCTGAATCAAGAACTCAGGACCACAAATGGTCAGGGCTGATCACCCATCAGCCACGTGGGGACACCTGAATTCCTGCCACTCTTTCTTTGAGTTGCTGGGGTGGGAGGAGAAAGATTCAGGCCCTCTTCCCTCCCAAACAGGCAGCTAGCTTCAGTGGAAGTATGTCGAGACTGGATTACAGATCAATTTATCACTGAAAGCTAAACCACACCCATCATTAAAGGTCCATACATTGTTCTGGATATAAATATGGAACTGGGCATTTACTCGGCTTTTTGTCATATTGGGGTGGACTGAAAAATGCCAGCTATCATTAACTACTTTCTGAAAGGTAAAGGTAAAGTAAAGGGACCCCTGACCATTAGGTCCAGTCATGACAGACTCTGGGGTTGCGGCGCTCATCTCGCTTTATTGGCCGAGGGAGCCAGCGTACAGCTTCCGGGTCATGTGGCCAGCATGACTAAGCAGCTTCTGGTGAAACCAGAGCAGCGCACGAAAATGCCGTTTACCTTCCTGCCAGAGCGGTACCTATTTATCTACTTGCACTTTGACGTGCTTTCGAACTGCTAGGTTGGCAGGAGCAGGGACCGAGCAACAGGAGCTAACCCCATCGCGGGGATTCGAACCGCCGGCCTTCCGATCAGCAAGTCCTAGGCTCTGTGGTTTAACCCACAGCGCCACCCGCATCTGAAAGGAGTGTTCCATAATTCAACCAAGAATACTGATCTAACGTAGAGGTGATACTGGAAATGAATTTACCAATTAAATTCCAAGAAAGACCTCTATTGAAAACAAACACACTCACATCTTTGACAAAGCGGTACTCATAAATTGTTCCATCCTCTGGATAGGGGACAGTCAGTATTTTTGCACGCATGTGCTCAAGACCACTCAGCAATTTATATTTTTCTCTCGTTTCGTCACTCATTGGCCCTTCCAGCAATTCACGAACGATCTTGTCAAATTTCAGCCGGTCGCTCTCCTTACAGCTGGCTCCGACAGACCAAGTGAGAGAAAACACAAAAATGCTCTAGTGCAAAAGGAAGGGGGAAAAGGTGTATTAATTAATTAACAATGAAACCCTATGCATGTTTACTCAGAAGTAAGGCCCACTGTGTCCAATGGGGTCTACTCCATTGCTCCAATGGGGCTTATTACTATATGCAAGGGGGCAAAGAATCACAGTCTAAAATGATAATTTTTATACTAAAGTGCAGGATTGAAAATGGCCTCAGCCCAGTATACCTGAAGGAGCATCTCCACCCCCATTGTTCAGACATTGAGATCCTCCTCCGAGGGTCTTCTGTTGGTTCCTTCACTGTGGGAAGTGAAGTTACAGGGAACCAGGCAGAGGGCCTTCTCGGTAGTGGCGCCCGCCCTGTGGAACGCCCTCCTTTCAGATGTTAAGGAGATAAAGAACTACATAGCTGTTAGAAGACATGTGAGGGCAGCCCTGTATTGGGAAGTTTTTAAATGTTTGATATTTTATTATGTTTTATATATGCTGTAAGCCACCCAGAGTGACTGGGGAAATCCAGCCAGATGGGCGGGTTATAAGTAATGAAATTGTTGTTGTTGTTGTTGTTATAAAACCTCTTAATGAGGGTGAAAGAGGAGAGTGCAAAATATGGTCTGAAGCTCAACATCAAAAAAATGAAGATCATGGCCACTGGTCCCATCACCTCCTGGCAAATAGAAGAGGAAGAAATGGCGGCAGTGAGAGATTTTACTTTCTTGGGTTCCATGGTCACTGCAGATGGTGACAGCAGTCACGAAATTAAAAGATGCCTGCTTCTTGGGAGAAAAGCAATGACAAACCTAGATAGCATCTTAAAAAGCAGAGACATCACCTTGCCGACAAAGGTCCATATAGTTAAAGCTATGATTTTCCCAGTAGTGATGTATGGAAGTGAGAGCTGGACCATAAAGAAGGCTGATCGCCGAAGAATTGATGCTTTTGAATTGTGGTGCTGGAGGAGACTCTTGAGAGGCCCATGGACTGCAAGAAGATCAAACCTATCCATTCTGAAGGAAATCAGCCCTGAGTGCTCACTGGAAGGACAGATCATGAAGCTGAGGCTCCAATACTTTGGCCACCTCATGAGAAGAGAAGACTGCCTGGAAAAGACCCTGATGTTGGGAAAGATGGAGGGCACAAGGAGAAGAGGACGGCAGAGGACGAGATGGATGGACAATGTTCTCGAAGCTACCAGCATGAGTTTGACCAAACTGCGGGAGGCAGTGGAAGACAGGAGTGCCTGGCATGCTCTGGTCCACAGGGTCACGAAGAGTCAGACACGACTAAATGACTAAACGACAACAAAACCTGAAACTACACTACACTTTGTGGATTGCTCTGTCTGCAGAGATTAAAGCTCACAGCAATAAGAGCATCTCTACACATTATAATTGATGCAGGAAGCAAGCATAAAAGGTGAGAAATCAGGAACATGTGACCTGGATTGGGCCAGAGTTCCCAGAAACATTCAGTATCATGGAGGAGGCAAGGAGTAATATATTATTATTATTATTATTATTATTATTATTATTATTATTATTCCCACCCATCTGGCTGGATTTCCCCAGCCATTCTGGGCAGCTTCCAACAAAATATTTAAAATGCAATAAAACATCAGACATTAAAAACTTCCCTAAACAGGGCTGCCTTCAGATGTCTTCTAAAAGTCAGGTAGTTGTTTATTTCCTAAGAGGAAAAGCCCTATGGTGTATGAATCCCACCCCCCCCCCACCCCGATGGGCACAGAGGTAAATGTACGACAGATGCAACTTCATTCATGTATGACGCCGAGAGTTTATAAGTTGGCTGAGGAAAACATCACTGGAGCAGTAAGCATACCGTGCAGAAATGCCTTAAATGCAATTGGATCCAGCTAGGAGCTGATAGCTCAAATCATTCCAGTATCTAAGCTGCCAGACAAAGGTTCTTTTTATCATGTGTGGTGGTCTTAGAGTAAGGTTAAAGCTTACTGGGAAGTGATATAAAATGAATTGAAAAAGATGTTCAAAATAACTTTTATTTTTAAAAAACACCAGAAGCTTTTCTTTTGGGAATTACAGGGACTACCTAAGTTGTATAGGTGGAGATTCAATCCTTCTCCAAGCCATCCCACAGATGGAAAGGGGAAGAAGACTATAACAAGGACTCTCTGTATGCCCTCAGTGTGCCGGGACTAGCGCTACAGCTCAACACCCACAGCTCTTGCGTGAGGCATGATCAACCTACGTGAAGGGCCTTGTGAGTATGGATGAAGGTGTGAGTGTTTGAATCTCTTGGTACCAATGTATTAATGTATACTTGACTATACAAAATAAATGTTACATGAGAGGTGTGTCAACCCAGATCTGGTCTCCAATGTGTCTTATTGAAAGTCCTATAGCATATGGGATATCGCTTGTCTCTCCGGATTTCAAAAGAACCAAGTGACCACGGTTTGGTGACACTTCCCAAAGCAGGGAGGGCTTTGGGAAGGTGGTGAGAGGGTTCTTGGACCAGTCAGAGAATCGCACCTCTTGCCCTAAGCCGGGCAGAAGCTTCCTGGACTTTGGGGAAGGAGGTGCCAGGGAAAATTTTAGGGGATTAACCTAGCCCCCTTGTCCATTGACTACAAGCCACTGTAATGCACCCCTAAGTGATTTAAGTATGTTACCAATCCATCAACTGTAACGCATCAGGTTTGCACCAACACTCTAATTTGATCAAGATCCACGGAGGTTAACTCAAACCAAATCTCTGATTCAATGCATTAACAAGATCCTGCCCACCTCAAGCCAAGAAAATATTTCACGGTCCGTAACAGTCTTAAGTTTCGCTTCATTTTGAAACTCATCCATGAGGCAGTCCATTAAATTCATCAGCGATCGAACCAAGTTGGTATCTGTCGTAGGAGACAGTTCCTAGAAGGAGCAAAAGCATGTTCTCCATAGTACATGAACTTAATTTAAAATGAGCCAGTTTCATCAGCCTTACCATCAAAAATTAAACAACGCCTAACTCTAAGCATTATGGGCACAAGAGATCAAAAAACAAAGCCCTGTGTTATCCTTAAGACAAAATAAAAAAATAACCTCCAAGCAAAAATAAAATAATGCAAGCAATTTGTTATCCTCAGTCCCATTTCTTTAGATTTTTCTCTTATTGCATAGGGTAAGAAATAGGAGTGATAATAACTGCAATGCCAGCAACCGAACTGACTGAACTAAAGACCAATCTAATGCCACTTGTGGAATGCCAACACAAGAATATGGACTGCAAGTTTATACATATCTATTCAGAAGTAAGAACAATTAAGATGGGACCGAAGCTGAAAACTTTCCCCAGACTGTACGCTTTTATCGTAAAGTGCATACTTATGCATGCATCCTTTAAACAAAATACTTATTTTTGTGCACTGTATTGTGAAATCCTATACAATGTACAATCTGACTGGGAGTTGTGTTCCAGTCTACAAAGTTCAGGAACACGGGATTGAGGGTTTACCAGCCCTTCCTCTTGTTCCGCTGCTTTCCCCCAAGGAAAACTGCTCTTTAATGATCAAACAGAGCAAAGGGCAATTCAGGTTTTCTCCAGATTGACGTTTGCTCCGATTTAGCACCAAAGAGCAGGATTTTCCTGGGAAAAGAGAGTGGCAAGGGGGAAACCACAGGACGAGCCCTGTCTCAGCCCGCTGCAAAGAATGCACCAAACAATTCCCTCCCTCTCTTGGTTCCAAACCTAAATATCCACATTTTATAGGGGGGGGGGGAGCTCTTGTGACCATGATTAAAGCATTCATGCTTCTGTACTGACACACTCCAGAAAGGCAATTTCCATTTCATGAAATCCATGCTTAGCTCACCTTTGTACACTTTCTAATAAACTCAACAGAAAGCGGGACTATCCTGTCAAACAAGCCTGTTATAAACTCTTTATGTAGAGGTGTGACGGTGGGAGGCATCAGATGTAGCCAGGATAGCATCACGGGTCTCCAACCTAGCATTTGTGGCTCCATATAGACCATGCCACATCTGGAAACCTGCAAAAGGAGGATACCTTTACATATCTTAAGGCTATAGATAACCTAACCTAACGGAATGCTTACATCTTCATTAAACTTGTGAAAGCTGGCTCGGATAGTCTAGTCTAACAGAACAAAATGATTGTCAGC
This sequence comes from Podarcis tiliguerta, assembly GCF_965153285.1. Taxonomy (NCBI): domain Eukaryota; kingdom Metazoa; phylum Chordata; class Lepidosauria; order Squamata; family Lacertidae; genus Podarcis; species Podarcis tiliguerta. The sequence goes on from NC_139534.1 coordinate 17,170,011, forward strand.
AATTATATAAATCACAAGTTGACGTATTAAAGGTAAAGGTACCCCTGCCCGTACGGGCCAGTCTTGACAGACTCTAGGGTTGTGCGCCCATCTTACTCAAGAGGCCGGGGGCCAGCGCTGTCCGAAGACACTTCCGGGTCACGTGACATCGCTGCTCTGGCGAGCCAGAGCCGCACACGGAAACGCCGTTTACCTTCCCGCTAGTATGTGGTCCCTATTTATCTACTTGCACCCGGAGGTGCTTTCAAACTGCTAGGTTGGCAGGCGCTGGGACCGAACAGCGGGAGCGCACCCCGCCGCGGGGATTCGAACTGCCGACCTTTCGATCGGCAAGCCCTAGGCGCTGAGGCTTTTACCCACAGCGCCACCCGCCAACAATTTCAGATCTAACCAGTAGCAGTGACACAAGATCTAACCAGTAGCAGTGACACAAGTTCTAGTTTGTGTGTGTGTGTAAATCATAGCTTTCATTTTTTAAACTTCCTTTATTAAAGAAAGAAGGAGAGGGAGAGGGAGCCGACTCCTGAAAACAAAAATAATTTTCTATTAAAAAACTGCAATTAAGAAAAGGCTTCATTCATTTTGCACTAATCCATTATACAAAATCATGGCTGTAGATACCAACTTTAAAAATAAATCAAACGACAGTTTATAGGAAGACCGGCATTGCAACGAACAAAAATATGTCTTTCCAAAAGTGGAAATCAAAATGGACAGGGGACTGGGGTAGAAACTACTTAAAAGAATGAAATCTAACAAGATTCCAAACACATTCGCTCAGAAACGTCCCATTGATTTCAAGGACATTAACTTCCACGATAAAGCATTTAGGAATTGTTATTTTTAAAACAATACAACGAGAAAGTTTGCTTTTGACAGACTAATTGGATAATGATTGTGTTAGTTATCAAAGACCTGTACAAGCTGCCAGTTTGCTGCCAGGCCAAGTTCAACATGTTCCTATTGATATATGCAGCCCTTAACAGCTTGGGACCGGTTTACTTACCCCATAGGTTCCTCTTTGATCTGAGAAACTTGCACTCACAGGCCCCACACAGTATTCCTTATGCATTTGTGAGGAGTTATTATTTTAGCATGGCTGCTGCACCTGTGGTTTGGAGCTCCCTGCTTAATGACATTAGGCAGGCACCTGCTGTTTACTGTTTTACACACCTGCTGAAAACCTTTCTGTTTCAGCAGGCTTTTTCCAAATACAGTGGTACCTTGGTTCTCAAACAACTTGGAACCCAAACACTGCAAATCCAGAAGTAAGTGTTCCGGTTTGCGAACCTTTTTCGGAAGCCAAACATGCTCTGTTTTGAGTGTTATGCTTCCGATTTGAGTGTTACACTAAGGTCTGTCTGTTTTTGCTATTTATTTTGCGTTTTTTGTTTTTGCAGCTCTTTTTTGTTTTGTTTTTGTGACTGTGTGGAACCCAGTTCTGCTACTGATTGGTTGACTGTGTGACTTCAGTACATTGATTATTGATTTCATTTTATGGATCAATTGTCTCATTAGATAGGAAAATCCATGTTAAATTGTGGTTTTAGGGGTCGTTTTCAAAAGTCTGGAACGGATTAATCCATTTTGCATTACTTCCTATGGGAAAGTGTGCCTTGGTTTTGGAACGCTTTGGTTTTGGAACAGACTTCCGGAACGGATTAAGGTGGAGAACCAAGGTACCACTGTACAAGATTTGGTTACATCTCTTTTTCCATTTGTTATTGTGTTTCGTTGTGGTTTATTTATTTCTAACATTTTAGATATAATTGTTATTAAATTGTCCTGTGAAAAGGCAAAGGGGTTTCGGGAAATGATACAGAATGAATTGAAAAGGATGTTTAAACTGATAATTCCTTTTTTAAAAAACCTGAAGCCTTTTTTGCTAGGAATAAGGGGGACAGGTGTCTTGAAAAAGCTGATGAATTTATTCATGCGACAACAGCAGCTAGAACTTTATATGTACATAAATTGAAAGAAGAATAAATTCCAACAAAGGAGGAATGGCCTATGAAACTGACGGATTATTCTGAAATGGTGAAATCAACTGCCAAACTAATAGGACATAATGACAAAGTGTTTAAGGAGGAATGGAGAACACTGGTGAATTATCTATCAATTTATCACCAATATATGAAGTCGCAGGCAGGATTTGAAATATAAGCAGTGGGTTACTGAAAGATCTAACAATAACAGGGTTTCGATTTGAAAAAAGGTGTTATAAAACTGCTAATAAAAAAGGGGTAAAAAAACAAACATCAGAAAAGGAGAGGTGGGAAGTCAAGAATTTTGTGCTGGAAAAAGAATTGCATATGCCGATAAAAGTTTTGGAATATTTTTGGAGACTGAATAAAAATGATATAAAAATAATAATTGTCCTTAAATGTTTCAGTATGCTTTTATTTTATTTTTAGTGTTTTACTGTTTTTATTGCAGGTGAATTTGCCAGTGTAGATCGGGAAGTACAGAAATGAGAAAGTTATTTTTTTTCCACCACTGTGGGCTTGTCACAATCCTAATGTCATCGAAAAGAAACCTAACAACTGCACCAACTTACAGTAGCAGGAGAAGCAACTTCCAGGTCCATTGGTTCAAAAATAAGGCTCATCTGTTGCGACATCTGAATGATCTCACCACTCATCAGACACAGTTTCTTGTTATCATCCAGCACGGTATTCATATTCTCAATCCACACGGCATCCACTGGCCCATCGAAAATAAGCCACTTCCTGTCAGGTGTCTGGGGGGAGGGAACAAAGTTTTAGTACAAATAATGTTAAGAATTGGTAAGGTGAGCAAAAATACCTTCTTAGAAGAGGTCTTCTGTTTCTCCCACACAGGAGAGAATGTGTTGCAGCACATATCAGCAGTGGCGTAGCGTGGGTTGTCAGCACCCGGGGCAAGGCAAGTAATTTGTGCCCCCTAACCCGTGGAGCCAGGTAGGGGCAGAGAGCTGCGAGTGCGAGCGCGCCCCCCCCCCCAGATGTTGCGCCCGGTGCAGCCGGCACCCCCTGCACCCCCCACGCTACGCCACTGCATATCAGCATCTAAAAACAAAGAACTATTTTATTTAAATGCAGACAAGTGTAACCAATAATCAATAATATCAATCAATCAATAATAATCAATAAATATAGTAGACGCTCAGGTTGCGTACATGATCAGTTAAGTTGTGGGGAGACATGGCAGACGACACAGCGATTTCTCCAATGCAGCTCTTTATTTTGTAAGCTGGAACAGAACTGAACAGCAAACAGCTCAGCCGGCCTGCTTTTATAGGCAGCCAGCTGTCAACATTGTAGCAACAACAACCCAGGGTTTCCCGCCTAAAATAACTGACGTGGACCTGAGTGAAAACTACATACACAATACTCCTGGTGGCCAGGGTGAGAACTTCAATACATAACATGATCCGTGTGGGAAGCACGTTTGCAACCAGCAGCGTCCGCAACCCACAGCGCTGCGTCTGCGCACGCACGGGTCGCACTTCTGCGCATTCGCAAAGAGCGATTTAGCTCTTCTGCACAAGCGCCAAAACCCGGAAGTAACCTGTTCTGGTATTTCCGGGTTCGGCGCGGTGCGCAACCCAAAATCGCACAACCCGAAGCATCTGTAACCCAAGGTATGACTGTAATAATAATAATTTATAATAATTTATTACTTATACCCTGCCCATCTGGCCGGGCCTCCCCAGCCACTCTGGACGGCTCCCAACAACATATTAAAAACACAATAAAACATCAAACATTAAACACTTCCCTAAACAGGGCTGCTTTCAGATGTCTTCTAAAAGTCAGAAAGTTGTTTATTTCCTTCAAATCTGGTGGGAGGGCTTTCCACAGGGCAGGCACCACTACCGAGAAGGCCCTCTGCCTGGTTCCCTGAAACCTCACTTCTAGCAGGGAGGGAACCACCAGAAGGCCCTTGGTGCTGAATTTGTCAATGATGATGCCTTCAGTTGGTGACAATTCTAACCCTTCCCTACCATATGACCACTGAAGCAGCACAAACCCCACACAGGACCAGGGTCTTTTATGCCTTCAGGGCACAGTTTGGCTCTTCCTTTTATTCTAGACATTGTTTACATAGAATCGAAAGGGACCCAAGGGTCATCTAGTCCAACCCCCCCACAATGCAGGAATCTCAGCTAAAGCATCCATGACAGATGGCCATCTAACCTATGCTTTAAAACTATGTATATGCTGAAATATTTTAATGTTGTCGAATACTTACAGCTGAAGAGGCAAAGGCCCTAAAGCTCACAGCCAGAATGCCATCTGACCACTCGTGGGAGACGGGATCAAATTGTCCGTACAGTTGCCCCATAGTTATAGCTTTGGGGTTGATAACAGTGATCTGAACTTTATTTTCCTCCATCAGCCCCTGAGTAGACATAGGGAATTGCATTTGATAAATCAGTGGTGCATTTAATTCATCAATACACATACACATCTCTCTTATCCATACCTACATTTATATCTACTGTATGTGAATCTACATGTTACCTTTCAATATATCCAGATAGACGCACCTGCACACACACATATTTGCCCTATACAGGTGGACAGTTTGGCCATTCATGACAACATAGGAAATGGAGGGGATTACGATCCTGCCTCCAACATGCATGTGATGTTCTTCTTGGCCAGAAAACAATACAGTGGTACCTTGGTTTTTTAACGTCTCCGTTGACGACCGTTTCGGTTTTCGAACGCCAAAAACCCAGAAGTAAATGCTTCAGTTTTCAAACACGCCTCAGAAGTCGAACGGCTTCCACTGAGGGTATATCTTATTCTTCTAAATTCTCTGTATTAAATTTGCAGGCCGCCCTTTGTGCCTCGGTTTTCAAACGTTTTGGAACTCGAACGGTCTTCCGGAACAGATTATGTTCGAAAACTGAGGTACCACTGTACTTTGTCAAGAAGTGTCAAGTCCTGCGACAGTGCCATTCCCTTCACAGCCTCCCCTTTCTCCTGCCAGAAATGGGAGCAGTGGGAGGAGGACTTGCCGGGAGGGGAGAAAATATCAAGTGCTCAAGGTATAGGCCTCCTCGCATGTAATGAACGGGAGGTGCTTGCTGTTATGAGCATCTCTTTTCATTCCTTGCAGCATCCTATCATTCTAGCTACTTAGGCAAATGCCATTAGCAGCAGAGTATGGACAGACAAGACAATTTTTCTGAAGGAAATGAAAGATCAGGCCGGATGTGAGAAAAAGTTGACAAGGTGACACAATATGTCACTTTGCTGTTTTTGGGACACAATGGCTTCTGGAAACATTTGTTTACTTTTTCACACAGGTCCCCTAAAGCAGCTGCCAAAACCCGATACGCAGATGTCTTTCCACCAAAGGGCTCTCCGACGATCATGAAACCATGCCGCACAATCATCATTTCAAAGATCTGCAAAATTTTCTCGGAAAAGAACGGTGTCATCTGTAAATTCATTTCTTCGCAGTTTATCTTGATGGCTTCCAGGATGTCATTGTAATCTGGTTTCGGCAACTTCACACCAGGAAACAAATCTGAAGTGATGCCCTGTCAAAAATGAATTACAAGGTATTTTAACCATGACTATAGCAAGCAGTCTCTGGGTCTTCTCTGAATTATCTCCTGTCCCCAAAAAAGGCCTTTTAAACTAGCAATGCGATCACATTTCTATAAAACATAGTGTCTATGTTTTATGTTCTATAAAACAGTGTCTCCGAAAAATTTCACACATCACCTGGGAAGACAGGTGAACTAACGCCAGTGTACTGGAAGAAGCAAAGATCACCAGTGTCAAAGTGATGATTCTTCAACATTAACTTGGTTGGACTGGTCATGTTGTGTAGATGCCTGATTATCGTGTCCCCAAAGCAACTAATCTATTCAGAACTTAAAAATGGAAAGCATAATGCCATTGTTCAATGTAAGAGGTTCAAAGACTCTCTCAAGGCAAATCTAACAAAATGTAGTATAAACACTGACAACTGGGAAACACTGGCCTGCGAGCGCTCCAATTGGAGAACAGCCTTTACCAAAGGTGTCATGGACTTTGAAGATGCTCAAACTCAGGATGAAAGGGAGAAGCGTGCTAAGAGGAAGGCACGCTTGGCAAACCCTCACCGTGATCAACTCCTGCCCGGAAACCTATGTCCGCACTGTGGAAGGACATGTGGATCCACAATTGGCTTCCACAGTCACTTACAGACTCATTGTTAAGACCGTGTTCATGGGAGACAATTTTACTCCAACTACGAGTGATCGCCATAGAAGATAAAACATAGCTGTCAGTCAAGAGTCCCAGTAAAGTGTTATTTACTCCATGCAATGAGAACCGGGTGGGGGCCACACCTCTGCCAGGCCTGCCCACATGATGTCCACACACTGGGGAAATGTTTGCCATGAGTAAGCCTGCCAAACATGTCTAGGCTTGACCCTCAACCTGCACACACACAACCAGATCACAGGAAGTGAGTAAATGTGTTTGGCAAGCCCTACGGCAGCAGTCTTGCCAACCCGTGGATATCGTGGGAGGCAGATTGGCAATGGGAGCAGGGTCAGTGAACATGGCCTTGCAGTCTTCTTCTCCATCAACCTAACAGTTTGAAAGCACGTCAAAGTGCAAGTAGATAAATAGGTACCACTCCAGCGGGAAGGTAAACGGCGTTTCCGTGCACTGCTCTGGTTCGCCAGAAGCGGCTTAGTCATGCTGGCCACATGACCCGGAAGCTGTACGCTGGCTCCCTCGGCCAATAAAGCGAGATGAGCGCCGCAACCCCAGAGTCGACCACGACTGGACCTAATGGTCAGGGGTCACTTTACCTTTACCTTACCATTCATGAATGTTTGGGCTCAAGGCTTTTGTGGTCAACATCCACATTTTCCCCACTGTAGCAAAAATGTTTACTTCAGAGCTGCATCCTGGGCTTTTGCACGCAGATGGAACAGAATCATGATGCCTGCAAACAGCTGATGACACTTGCATGTGTGATGTTCCCATTCCCAAAGCCGGAGTTATAACAGCTATCTTGTCAGCTTTGGGGGATTTATTTCATTTTTTAATTATTATTATTATTGGAATAAGTGTATTGTTCTTTGCACCTACTGAAATCTATAGTGCTTGTAGATTTGGAGGAAAGAGGTAGAGAATAAATTCTGTATGTAGATGGTCCAATCTCCAGCAACTACAGCTAGGACTGGGAGACCTGTCTCAATTTCTACACCACTTAGAAATTCTGAATGGTAAGCGGCATATAAATACCTAAAAATCAATAAGCATAATAAAACCTGGAAAACCACTGTCAGTCATTGTAGACAATCGTGTGCTGGATGGGTCAATGATCTGACTTGCTTATACAGTGGTGCCTCGCAAGACGAAATTAATTCGTTCTGCGAGTTTTTTCGTTCTACGAGTTTTTTCGTCTTGCGAAGCACCACTGCGTATTGACGGTTTCCCGTAGGAATGCATTGGTAGTTTTTAAAAAAAGGCGCAAGACGTTTCGTCTTGCGAAGCAAGCCCATAGGGAAATCCGTCTTGCGAAGCAACTCAGAAAACGAAAAACTCTTTCGTCTTGCGAGTTTTCCGTCTTCCGAGGCATTTGTCTTGTGAGGTACCACTGTAAGGTGTTTTCCTATGTTTCTAGATTTGTCTATAGCTTCAGGTTGCAATACGCTCATAAATCTCATCCGTGTATAGGTTTTGGTATGTATCGCTTATCTCTTGAACTTGAATAATGTAATCAAAGACCCTTACGTCAAAAAGTGGTAGATCGTGGGATAAAAACTTAGGCAAATTTACATCTATAATGGATCTAAGCAGCAAAATTTCTTCGTTTTCATCTGGGTACTTCAGCTGCAAAAAAGGACACAGTTAATTTGAGAGTTAAAATTTTCGTTTCAAATTTACCAGTAACATAAAATAAAATATATGTCAATGTTTTACACGTTGTCACTGTTTCCTCTACCTGTGCCCGATTTGCGGTTTTTAGGGGAACTGACACGTTCCAGACAGGTGTGAACAATCTAAACTTCCAGAGCATCTTTATAACACAAAACTCTGATCTTATTATGCTGCCAGACAAAGTTCACATTTAAAAGTCTAATGGGAAATGTTACTATGAGTTTTGGATTAAAACTCCTGCTGATGTCTTGCATGGTAGGATATGGGCAAACTGGATCAAAAATAAACATGCTTTCATTGAGAAAACAAGTGAATCTGCAAAGATCTTAGCAGCAATCTGTTGCAGAACCCATATTGTTCTAATAAATGTACATCAGTAGTCACTGGCCAGGTTTAGATAAACTTTGGTCCAATATTTAGTCACCTCCAGGATCTGTTCCTGGGTCATTATTCTGGCTCCTTAGCTTATCTTGCACTAGACTTCCGTGATTAAGATATGACAGAGAACTCTGGTTTAATTGTGCAGTGCTTAGATTATTGTACACTGCCCAGAGAGCTGTTTGCATAAGTGGTTTATAAACCTCCCAAATAAATACAGTGGTACCTTGGTTCTTGAATGGTTTAATTGTCGAACAAATCAGAACAGAACACCACAAACCCAGAAGTAAGTGTTCCAGTTTGTGAATTTTTTTTTAAAGCTGAACGTCCGACGTGGCTTCCGCTTGAGTGCAGGAAGCTCCTGCAACCAATCGGAAGCTGCACCTTGGTTTTCAAATGGTTTCGGGAGTCGAACAGACTCCCGGAACGGATTAAGTTCAAGAACCAAGATACCACTGTAAATGCAAATCAGGAATGAAGCACCAAAGAAGGATGTCACGTCCAACCTGACTTCTGGTACAAAACTAGAAGTTGCACCAGAGCCCCACACAGTGGCGTAACGTGGGGGGTGCAGGGGGGGCCGGCCACACCGGGCGCAACATCTGGGGGTTAGGGTTAGGGGGCGCAAATCCACGGGTTAGGGGGCGCAAATCCACGGGTTAGGGGGCGCAAATCCACGGGTTAGGGGGTGCAAATTACTTGCCTTGCCCCAGGTGCTGACAACCCACGCTACGCCACTGGCCCCACTTTGTGGGAGCTGAGCCCCCCCACACAAAAAATTGTGGGCCTCCAGGGCAACAGTGGCAGCATATACACACAGAAGGCCCTATACTCAATTCAGCTCAAGTAAGGAGCACAGATTTTGCTTCTAGCAAAACACCCGATTCTAAATCAAGACCGTGAAAAAGGGGCACATGTTTCCCACCTTCAAATTTCCAGCTGCTGTGAGCACCGACTTCACGGCTCTCATTCCGTAATCATAGTGGTGCTGGGAAGACAACTGCTCCGAACACAGGCGATAGGTAGCTACAATTTTCACCGACAGAGGCCGAGCGGTAACAAACCCACAGGAGTACAGGACAATTTCAGCAATCATGGCGTAATCAGGTACCATCATTGCCACGGTTCGAAACAGGGCCTATTAAGCAAGGATTGACAGGCAGGTTAACTGCAGAGCTCTATCACAGTCCCTCGACAGGTGGTCAGCTTCAGACTGGGATGGGAGGCTAAATTTCATTATCAGTATGCAAACCATTCCCCAGATTAGTAAAGACAGTTACTGTCCAAACAGTCCCCCAAAATAAAGGATACTAAATAAAACTTGGGGGGGGGGCGTGGATCCTAAAAGCTTTCAAATACCTGGAGGGCACCACACTGGCATATATCCTATGATTATTATTTTGGGGGTATATGATGAGTTTACAGGAGTATATGAATCATTTTCTGTCATTTGTTCTGTCATTTGCCTTGATTTCCCATTCATTCAAAAAACAAAACAAAACCCCAAACAGGCAGCCAGGGCCAGATTTAGGTTTGATGAGGCCCTAAGCTACTGAAAGTAATGGGGCCCTTTATATGTCCTGCTGTCTTTGGCAACAACAAATTGTCACTGTTTTTTGGTGTTAAATATATGCTATATGGTAATTTATGGACCTAAAAAGGTCAAGGACCCCTGACAGTTAAGTCCAGTCGCAGATGACTCTGGGGTTGCGGCGCTGATCTCGTTTTACAGGTTGAGGGAGCCACCGTTTGTCCACAGACAGTTTTTCCGGGTCATGTGGCCAGAATGACTAAGCCGCTTCTGGCGCAATGGGACACCAAAACCAGAGCAGTGCACAGAAACGCCGTTTACCTTCCCGCCAGAGCGGTACCTATTTATCTACTTGCACTGGTGTGCTTTCGAACTGCTAGGTTGGCAGGAGCTGGGACAGAGCAATGGGAGCTCACCCTGTTGTGCAACTTTCTGATCGGCAAGCCCAAGAGGCTCAGTGGTTTAGACCACAGCGCCACCCGCTGCCCCTTTATTGACCTAATAGGTATCTAAAGCCATTTTATTTATATTTTGGAGATGTACATCCAGTTTTTTTCTTTAATTTTTTGGGGGGCCCCAAGAGAGTGGGGCCCCAAGCTATAGCTTGTTTAAAGGTAAAGGTACCCCTGCCCGTACCGGCCTGTCTTGTCAGACTCTAGGGTTGTGCGCTCATCTCACTCTATAGGCCCGGAGCCAGCGCTGTCCGCAGACACTTCTGGGTCACGTGGCCAGCGTGACAAGCTGCATCTGGCGAGCCAGCGCAGCACACGGAACACCGTTTACCTTCCCGCTGGTAAGCCTATTTATCTACTTGCACTTAAGAGTGCTTTCGAACTGCTAGGTTGGCATGCGCTGGGACTGAACGACGGGAGCGCACCCCACCGTGGGGATTCGAACCGCCAACCATGTGATCGGCAAGTCCTAGGCGCTGAGGGTTTACCCACAGCGCCACCCACGTCCCACTATAGCTTGTTTAGCTTATACATAAATCTGGCACTGCAGTCAGCATAGGCCACAGTCCTCTGAAACAATATGCCTCTTCCAGCCATGTGCATACAGAGGAAGGTTTGTGTGTTGGGAAGCAACCATTTAGAGGTCCAGTAGAAGAACCTAAGGAAGGATCAAAGGGACCACACAAAGCTCTGAGGATGCCCCCACGTGGCAGCAACAATAGCAGCTGCTGTCCTTCCCTCTAGCTGGTACAACTTCGGCCAGCGCCTGTTTACTGGGATACAGCTTCATCACCACCACTGCAGCTGACTTCCCTCTGCTCACTCAGCGATAACACTTTTATTCTTCACATTGTGAATGAGTTCCCTCCTAGTGGCGCAGCAATAAAACTGCTAGCACATTTGCAAAGCTAAGCAGGGTCTGGTATGGTTTCAAATTGGATGGGGAACTGCGCGTTGAGATTCCTGCATTGCAGTGGGTTTGACAAGATGATCCTCGGGATCCCTTCCAAGTCTACAATTCTATTGCTCTTTCATGAAACAATTTGAAAAGGGCAAAAGGGGCGCCTACAGAAGCCTGTCCCTCAATGTTAGCTGGGGCTGACTCATTCATTCAGCCTTTATTGACATAATTAGACAATAAAATCATTAACTACCATCCATAAAATATTGGTAATCCAGACATTAAAGGTAAAGGTAAAGGGTCCAGATTCAAACCGCTGACCTTCTGATTGGCAAGTCCTAGGCTCTGTGGTTTAACCCACAGCGCCACCCGCATCCCAATCCAGACATACTAAACACATAAAAGCCACAATAGTAAAGGTAAAGGGACCCCTGACCGTTAGGTCCAGTCATGGCCAACTCTGGGGTTGCGGTGCTCATCTTGCTTTATTGGCCGAGGGAGCTGGTGTACAGCTTCTGGGTCATGTGGCCAGCATGACTAAGCTGCTTCTGGCGAACCAGAGCAGCGCACAGAAACACCGTTTACCTTCCCACTGGAGTGGTACCTCTTGATCTACTTGCACTTTGACGTGCTTTTGAACTGCTAGGTTGGCAGGAGCAGGGACCGAGCAACGGGAGCTCACCCCGTCACGGGGATTCGAACTGCCGACCTTCTGATCAGCAAGTCCTAGGCTCTGTGGTTTAACCCACAGCGCCACCCGCATCCCAAAAGCCACAATAGCCACCATTAAGTAAAATTAAGTAGTTTTAAATTTGACTTTAAAGATCTCAGATAAATACACTGAGACCATCTCAGTAGTTTCAGGAATACCATTCCTCAGCAGATATCGCATTACAATTCTTTGCAAGTAGGTAATTTAAGGTTCAAAGGAGTTGCCAGTGGGTCTCTCTGAAGAGTGTCGAAGAGAGGGCCGTCCAAAATTATGTGATATATTTTGTACCTGATACATTAAAACCACAAGTCTATTCTGGAAGGGTGTTTTCTTGGAACCTAGTGAGCTCTTGCTACTGCTACTTGGGTACCTTAAGGTTGTCTGGGAGTTCTGATCGCCCAGCATAGCCGGGATTCATGGTTATGAAGACGGCACATGTGGGGTTAAGTTTCAGCTCAGTGCCTTCAAACACCAGCAAGTCACAGCCAGAGTTGATGCCTACGGACAGAGAGAAACAGGCATCATTTTAATTGCAGCTGGAATGGGTTTTATCTTAACGCGGCAGAGATAATGAAACAAAAAAAAAGAGTACCTCTCTGGATAGTAAGAATTTGCTGAGCCACAACAGAAAGTACTTCCAAGTCAATTCTGTTGAATTCATCAAAGCAGGCCCAGGCTCCGCAGGAAAGCAAACCCTAGAGAGGGACAAAAAATAGATTTGAAAAATTCATGGTTCAGGTCCAGTACGTATCTATTTTCAGCTTTAAAATAATGAGGAACTCCCTTGGGAAAAAAGCAGTAGGTGTTTCATTCATTCTCGTCCGATTCTTTAGAACTTGTTCAAACACAAATACAAAGAACCCAACCCGGGAAGAATGGCAGATGAAGCTGATGGACTATATGGAAATGGCGGAAATGACTGGCAGAATCTGAGACCAGGGAGAAGAGTCGATGGAAGAAGATTGGAAAAAAATTAAAGTATATTTACAGAAATATTGCAAAATTAATGAATGTTAGAAGAATACTGGAATGAAGTTATATGGTTTTATCTGAAATGTTATAAAGAATTAAGCAAAAACTGATTGTTAATGGGCTAAAGTGGAAAATTTAAAGTTTCGATTGTGTTAAGATAAATTATAGAACAAAAAATTGAGAAAGAGGGAAAGGATTTGCTGAATTAGCTAATTTGAACTAGAATACAAAAAAGGGAGGTGTGAGGAAGTCGAGGAAACAAGTAAATGAAAGATAAAGATATGGAATTTGGATGTGTTTTTAAATGTTTTTGTTTTTTCTTGTTGTTTTGATGTACTGTTTTTTCTTTCTATTTTTGATGTATCGTTTGTTAAATTTTGTTATTGCTTCTTTTTTCCCCTCTCATACTTTCTTTCTGTAAATATAAAACTTTTAATAAATATTATTAAAAAAACAAACACACAAATACAAAGAACCCATGCTTCCTACAAGAGCATGTCTGTCGTTGCCATTAAAATGCTTTGGTTCTTAATTCTAAATGTTTGCCAATATCCATTTGCACCTTAAAGAATTTCCCCAGAGCGAGGTAATCCAGTCCATCTGAGCAATTGAAAACCACACATTGCTTGGCGACAGCCTTTGCCAAGTCCTTTGTCGTCTCGGTTTTGCCAGTTCCCGCAGGGCCTTCAGGGGCACCGCCAAGGTGAAGGTGGAGGGCACCAAACAGAGTTCTGAAATCAGAGGGAGGAGGATTTAAAAAGAAAAAGGCACAAGTTACGGAAATGTCTGTCACATTATTTCTGGTTTTTATTTTGTGTGTGTGTGTGTGTGTAATTTTTATTACGTTTTCTATCTTACTATTAGAATTTGTAGAATTAGTATTTGACATTAAACAACCTTAAAATGTCAAGGACTTCCCTTCTTCTCTTTCCATGGTTCAGTTTGCATATCATAAATCCCTGTGTATTTTACATAAACTAAACCATTAAGTTTTCCATTATTACATCCATCAAAACTTGTTTGCACTGTTGAATTTATCTTAACACTGCCAACGTTTTCAAGTGTACACAGTTTCCCTCCATATACTCAATAAACATTTTCCAATCTTCTTTAAATGTTCTTCTTGTTCTCTTATTTTATATTCAGGAAGGTAGCCGTGTTGGTTTGATGCAGTAAAAAAACCCCAAAACTTGTCCAGTAGTACCTTAGAGACCAACTAAGGCGCTACTGGACAATTTTCTTATTTTATATGTTAGGTCGGCAAGCTACACATATTCCATCAGTTTTAAGTTGCCCTTCTTCTTTAATTGGGACCTCGCTCATTTTCCATTTTGGGTCTAACAAAACACAGGCCGCAGTCGTGGCATACATTAATAGCCTTTTTTGATATCTGAATTATCCCCAACAAAAAGGACTCTGGTCTTTCCCTTCAAAGAACAACATGCTGTAAACTTCAGGTTGTTCTTCCAAAGTTTCCCCCCAAGATTAAAATCTATGTTAGATCCTATATCTATTGCCCAATGTGTCATAAGAGGCTTTGTCAAGCTTCTTTTGTTTCCCAATCTAATAACAGATTGTGCATTTTAGATAAAAGTTTTTCTTTGTTTTGTAGAAGTCCTTTTTTCAAATTGTGAGCTTTGGTCTGAAAAACCACACATTATTTTTGGTTTTTGGTCCTAAACATTTATGCCAGAATATATGTCTATTTTGCCAAAATAGACCCAGTGCAGAGAAAGCTTTGCCATGTTGATCTGTGCTCTGGTAAGCTTCCTGTTTGAATTACTCTAAGGCATTCTGAGTGAGGCCACCCTGGACTCACTGTTGAGTGGCACAGCCAGTTGGCATCATATAACACCAATCCGGAAGAAGCCGGACTGGTTGCCTATACACTTCCATTCACAATTCAAGCTTGGGTGTAGAAGGCTACACTGACATATAAAACCCCGAAAGACTTGGGGACAGAACTACCAAAAACTGTATAGAAACGTATCCACGTACACTACTACAGCCGCATTGAGGCAGTAATTGATGCAAAAGGGGCCCAAACCAACTACTGAGTACATGTGCATAGTTCTACTTCTCAGAGGTCCAATATTGCTCTATTTGCAGTACTTGTTTTGCTGATTTCATTTAATATTCTAATTTTCTGAGATTGTTAATTTGGGGTTTTCATCAGCTGTGCACCATGAACATCACAATGATAACAAACAAAGGCTTGAGATATCTCGCTTTGCATGTCATGAGTCTATCTTATATATTAGTTTCACCTTTTAAGTTGAATTACTGAAATAAATGAACTTTTCCACGATATTCTAATTTTCCGAGTTTCACCTATATGTTGGCATTTTTGTTCTCAACTGCCCAGGGCTGAAAAATGGCAGATTAATAAACGTAAGTGAATAAATAAATATTACCCAAACTGTTTTTTACCTGTAGCATCTATCTGTTAATGGGGTAATAACCAGCCTAGGGGTATTGCCGAGATATTCGTATCCATACCGCAAACCGGCATTGATCATCTTTGTTTGTAGATGCCCCTCCTATGCGGAAAACAACAACCATGAAATGCATGGAATAAGCAGGGGGGCGGTGAAGAAATCACATACAGACCACAGTTTCTTTCTAGTTCATTGGCTCCAATGTAGCTCACGAGGGGGGAGATTGGGGGAATCGCTCGATCTAGCAGGTTGTACAGAGGGAAAGCGGGACATTGCATTCCACCCAATGCGATTGATCACTATAGTAAGATAGTCGCAAGTTATAGGGCACCATGTGCTAATAAATGGGATATCTTATGTAAGTGTCCTGCTAGCTTTTAGCCAGTTCAAATCTGCTTGGCCCTTGGCTGAGGAAATTAATGCAGGCTCAAAACACTACGATTCTGACAAAAACAGATTAAGGCCACTCAGTTCAAAAGTATATATGTTAGGATATTTCCGTTCCACCTTAAAAGGGAGCAGGATGTTTGTGTCACAGCCTGCGTATTTTCCTGTTTCACAGGATGTTTCTGTTGTGTCTTTGCTTTCGTTTCTCTCTCTGCCGGAGACTCTGAAGCAGGCAGTCATGTTTTTCTTTGTTCTGATCAACGCTGAATAAACTTCTAAATAATGCTCTCCTGGGTGCATCTTTCGCTGTGTGCATATCTGCTGATAAAGCGTGCTCGGCTCTGGAATGTGGGAAGCTATTTCTGGAGCTCGTGTCGCTAATTGCTGATACTGCGTGTCTACGGGAGATCAATGGACGTCCGGAGACGACGTGGAGTCGAGATGGACTTTGTCTCCCTGGCAGTATCCCAGTAGCTTTTAGCCAGTTCAAATCTGCTTGGCCCTTGGCTGAGGAAATTAATGCAGGCTCAAAACACTATGATTCTGACAAAATCAGATTAAGGCCACTCAGTTCAAAAGTATATACGCTACTCCTTTTTATTCCCCTTTCAAAAATAGTACAGTGGTGCCTCGCAAGACGAAAAGAATCCGTTCCGTGAGTCTCTTCGTCTAGCGGTTTTTTCGTCTTGCGAAGCAAGCCCATTAGTGGATTAGCGGATTAGCGCTATTAGCGGTTTAGCGGCTATTAGCGGCTATTAAAGGCTTAAGGGATTAGCGGATTAGCTGCTAAAAGGCTATTAGCAGCTTAGTGCCTTAGAAAAAGGGGGTGGGGAGCGAAAAAAAACCACCCAGGAATCGCAAGACATTTTCGTCTTGCAAAGCAAGCCCATAGCAAATTCGTCCTGTGAAGCACCTCCAAAACAGAAAACCCTTTCGTCTAGCGGGTTTTCCGTCTTGCGAGGCATTCGTCTTGCGGGGCACCACTGTAATATAAAATCTGTACTTCTAAAACAATGTGGCCTTTGACTGAATAAGTTTTATATGTGCACCTAATGCAAATTCAAAAGGTGTGCAAGGTGATTGGGGAAAATAATTTTAATTACAAACCACATATGTATACGTATTAGACCTCTTAACTCTCAGTCTATAGGATGGCAGGCGAGAGATATCTTTTATCGCCAGCAAAAAAATTCTCGTATTCGTGCATTAATCACTCTGTGTCAGCAAGTTAGCCCAAACAGGGAAACTGCAAACAGAAATCATCTCCTAACGTGATTTAAGGGCTTCACTTACCTCCCAGTAGTACCTAAGCTGGCTCAGCCATTCGAAGTCGGTCTCGTCATTGACATGTTTGCTTACTAGACTTGCTAGAACATCCCGAGCATGAACATCGAGCACGACAAGTGCTCCGAGAGTTACTCGATTCTGCTTTGATAACGTTCCTCGCACCAGTGTGACAATGCCATCAATCTGCCCGTTGCACTGTTCCAGGTACTTTTCAAGTGCCTGAGAGAGGTTTGGGGAGGTGGAAGGGATCAGACGCAAACAAATTACCATATTTTTCTGTGTATAAGACTATGTTTTCCCCCATTTTTTTTTTTAGGTTTATAATTGGGGGTCGTCTTATACGGAATGTTTAAAATGTTTAGTTCTTCATTTTGGGCTCAAACAAATAGGGGTCGTCTTATACATGGGGGCGTCTTATAGATGGAAAAGTACGGTACATGCTTAAACATCATCATATCAGCAGAAATGTACAGAGCTCCCTCACCCCCAATACTGCTTCTTTTAAAACTGGCTTCTGGGTTTTCATAAGTTCATGTCCGGAAAACCCGTGGACTGTCTCGTCAGAGTGGTGCATGGTCTAGTTATCTCCCACTTGAACTACTACAATGCGCTCTACGTGGGGCTACCTTTGAAGGTGACCCAGAAACTGCAATTAATCCAGGATGCGGCATCTAGACTGGTGACTGGGAGTGTACGCCGGGGCTATATAACACTGGTCCTGAAAGACCTACATTGGTTCCCAGGACATTTCCAAGCACAATTCAAAGTCTTGCTGCTGACCTTTAAAGCTCTAAACGGCCTCAGTCTGGTATACCTGAAGGAGTACTTCCAACCCCATCATTCAGCTCCAAGGGCCTTCTGTTGGTTCCCTCACTGCAAGAAGTGAGGTTACAGGGAACCAGACAGAGGGCCTTCTCGGTGGTGGCGCCCACCCTGTGGAACACCCTCCCATCAGATGTCAAGGAAATAAACAACTGACTTTCCAGGCAGCCCTGTTTAGGGAAGTTTTTAATGTTTGATGTTCTATCGTGTTTTTAATATTCTGTTGGGAGCTGCCTAAAGTGGGTGGGGAGGCCTGGCCAGATGGGTGCAATATAAGTAATAAAGTAGTAGTAGTAGTAGTAGTTATTATTTGCAGGGTGCGCAAGGGAGAAAATCACACACTCTCTTCTGTTTTCCAGGTGCCGGAGTGCCCCCTTTGCATTAAGAGAACTCCATTCAAGGCCCTGAGATTCAACCCCTTGGCTTGAAGTATAAAACAACTTCAAAACAACTTAGGAAGCTGGATTAGATCATCCTTGTGGTCCCTTCCAACTCTACAATTCTATTATCCCTCAGGTTCAAACATTTTCCGGGGGGGGGAGGATAATGGCAGAGCTTTGTATCTATAACACAATCTCAGGGTGATGCAGTTTTATAAATGAATTACTGCATATCTGCATGCTACTGTAAAAACAGTTTGGGAATAAGAGAGCCAGCTTTGTTGGTACTGAAATAGACAAATTGATCACTGGGGATTTCTCTTGGTTTTCCATTTTTTTAAACCACATTTTGACATTATTATTTTTGTTTGACATTATTATTTTGTTTGGCTTTTTTGTCTGCACAAAAAAATCATCGGTGTTTTAATCACATTTCTCCTAATATAAATTTTATAGATGCAATTTTGACTAATGATATACGCATCTTTGCAAGCAATTTCCCATAACATAATGCATTTTGTATGTTCTCTGCTGAATTATTATGAACGTGTCCCCCTAATTTACACATTTCTGTATGCATTATTTGGTAGAAGAGCTGCATTCTAACGTTCAGAGAAGTGCGGATTTCGGATTTCGGTGAAGAGCTGCTTTTCAGTTCCTGTATTGTCCTAGGTAGTGCGAATTAGGTAGGCTTGCATTAAAAAACGAGTCAAAGCAAATTTCTCCTGCATCCCTATTTCCCACAAGGCAGTAGAGTTTTCCTTCTCCTAGACAAGCTACCTTCTCAGGCTGGTGAGCCCCATTTTCCCAGATGATGTGGTTTAAAATATATGCTTACCTGCTGGCCATTTTTAATAGCTGTTTGGACCTCCAAGGTCCAGAAAGTCTGGGATACACACAGAACTGTTTGTCCAGGCCAATCCCTTACCCAGTTTATACGGAGAGATTTTGGGTAGGCTTCTATCGCATAACCAATCACCTGAAGGTAAGGAAATGTGTCAGAGAAAAACCAAGTGGATATGAAAGGAAAGCCCAGATTTAGAACTACAGGGAAGAAAGCAGTGCTAAAATTCTCACAGCCTAATCTCTGCCACACAGGGTTATTACCTTGGCACTCCATAATGCCTAAATTGCATCACCCCCATCGTTCAGCCCGGACACTGAGATCCAGCACCGAGGGCCTTCTGGTGGTTCCCTCATTGCAAGAAGTGAGGTTACAGGGAACCAGACAGAGGGCCTTCTCGGTAGTGGCGCCCGCCCTGTGGAACGCCCTCCCTTCAGATGTGAAAGAAATAAGCAGCTATCTTCTTTTTAAAAGACATCTGAAGGCAGCCCTGTTTAGGGAAGTTTTTAATATTTAATGCTGTGTTGTTTTTAACACTTGATTGGAAGCCGCCCAGAGTGGCTGGGGAAACTCAGCCAAATGGGCGGGGTATAAATAATAAATAAATTATTATTATTATTATTATTATTATTATTCCTCCCTTCAGCTCAAGCAAGCATCTGAACCAGATCAACATCTTACAAAATGCAAACATGGCGTCCCTTTGCAGCTTGCCCATGGTTCTGAGCACCTGATTGCTCTCCCTTCACTCTGAGAGGAACAAATATATAAAAGGATGTCACATAGAGGAGGGAGAAAGGTTGTTTTCTGCTGCTCCAGAGAAGCGGACACAGTGCAATGGATCCAGACTACAAGAAAGAAGATTCCACCTAAACATTAGGAAGAACTTCCTGACAGTAAGAGCTGTTCGACAGTGGAATTTGCTGCCAAGGAGTGTGGTGGAGTCTCCTTCTTTGGAGGTCTTTAAGCAGAGGCTTGACAACCATATGTCAGGAGTGCTCTGATGGTGTTTCCTGCTTGGCAGGGGGTTGGACTCGATGGCCCTTGTGGTCTCTTCCAACTCTATGATTCTATGATTCTAAATCAACTTCCACCTCTAAGTACACTGGAAGGATTGTTTGTAACCTGTTCTTGCCTTGACTGTACACAAGAGGAGTGCAACCACGTGTTTAAAGATTAGCACGTTCAACGACGCTTTTCAGTCTAAGCATTGAGCCACAAGAATTGGAGTAAAGTGCCTTATAAAAACTACAATAGGAAAGGAAGGCACGACGGATGCCGAAAACAGACCAAGAGAGCAAATGAAGTGAGCTTCATCAAAAACAGATTCAGAAAAGAAAGCTGCCAATTGACCATTTTTAATCAGGCTGTATTCATCCTTTGGCACGCTGTCAGCGAACCCCACAGAAATTGACTTTCATTGCTGCGGCTCCAATAAAACTTGGTTAGCACTGTACTTTTTGTTTTGCTTTTTCCTTCACTGTTAACCAATTCGTGGAAAATACTCCTGGGCTGTAAATTTGTCAGGGGGAGCCACAGCACTTGTGCTCTGATTATCACGTACTAGCAGGATGCATTGATTCAGACTGAGCAACTTCTCCTTTAATGGATAGAGCAAATTTTGCACTGTGTAATTCTTCCAAGAGGCCTCCTGAAGTCTCTGTTTATGGATCCCTGATTGCCCACAGAGGCCTTGAGCCAGCATAACATAGGGGGCTCCTTGAGTCCTACACCACACCAACAGCCTCCAGCGCGGATCAGGCCCTCTCTGAGCGCAGCAGTCCAATTCACATGCATGTACACATTTTCAAAAAACTTAAAACAGCTGCTGCTATTAACAGCTGCCATTAACAGTCTGTAATATTTATGATCTAAGAATCCAGAAAAACATCTGGGCAAAAGGTAGTTGGACTAGATGAGCCTCGTGGTTCCTTCCAACTCTACAATTCTATGACACTATGACAAACAAAAGACATACAGTGGTACCTTGGTTCTCGAACTTAATTCGTTCTGGAAGTCCATTCGACTTCCAAAATGTTCGGAAGCCAAAGCTGCTGCAACCAATCGGAAGCCGCGGAAGCCCCATCGGACGTTCGGCTTCCAAAAGAACGTTCAGAAACCAGAACGCTCACTTTCAGGTTTCGATCGTTTGGGAGCCAAAATGTTCAAGAACTAGGCTGTATCAGTATATCACAGTGTTCAGCTGGTGATATACGGTGGTACCTCAGGTTACATACGCTTCAGGTTATAGACTCCGCTAACCCAGAAATATTACCTCGGGTTAAGAACTTTGCTTCAGGATGAGAACAAAAATTGTGCTCCGGCGGCAGCCGGAGGCCCCATTAGCTAAAGTGGTGCTTCAGGTTAAGAACAGACCTCCAGAACAAATTAAGTTCTTAACCCAAGGTATCACTGTATCATGATATTGAAAACCAGTTATCACATGGCCCCACTTGTGGGGAGCGTGTCAGGACCAGGAAAAGGGGGGAAACACCAGCCATGGCTTATTTCTCCCTTCTTTACCTTAACACTCCTTTTTTGCTTTTATTGTTTTTATTTATTAAATTTATACATCTCCCTTCACTTGGTTAAGCTGGAATGTTAATCCCTGCCCTTATTGTAGTTTAGCTTTATCTATTTGTTTGGCGTTTACCCAAATGTGCTACATGTTACCTTGTGGATGGAGTTGACCATCGCTGTTTCCAGTTCAACTAGCCATTTTTCCACTTGACCTCTAGCTTTAGCTGTTGATATTGTGTTAATGAGGGCTATGACTTCTCCTTCGCTGCTTTTCATGTGCGTGATATCCAAGACTTCGGTAAATTCCACACTAGCAATTCCTTCAAAGCACTTTTTCAAGTGAGGCTTCACCCTGCAGAAATAAGAGAGAGGGGATTAAGAAACAAACGGTGCATTAGGCAACAAGTTATGACGCCTTCAAAAAAACAAGTTGTTTGTGTGTTGTATATTTAGATTAATAGCCTCACACTATCACAATGAGTCAGAGCAGTTTCTTCTATCCACAGAGAGCATTTTTCATTCCCATTTATCAGCCTCACAAACAATACACTCTGCATATTAAATACTGTACCATTTGCTGTAAATTCTCTCCGAAACATGTTGAACAAGGAAATAAGCATCTACTGGAACAGTCCTAGAAAATTTCCAGCAAATAGCTAGAATGTTCCAGGAAAAGTACGTAACTTCGAAAAATCTACCTTGCTGCCTAACACATAAAATTATTTCGTGCATTTTTCATTTAACATTTTTTGGTGTGTGTGTGTGTGTAGAGGTGTTGTGCATAAGTGTTCTGTAAGTACACTTTAGCCTGGAGAAGAGGAGGTTAAGGGGTGATATGATAGCCATGTTCAAATATATAAAAGGATGTCACATAGAGGAGGGAGAAAGGTTGTTTTCTGCTGCTCCAGAGAAGTGGACACGGAGCAATGGATCCAAACTACAAGAAAGAAGATTCCACCTAAACATTAGGAAGAACTTCCTGACAGTTAGAGCTGTTCGACAGTGGAATTTGCTGCCAAGGAGTGTGGTGGAGTCTCCTTCTTTGGAGGTCTTTAAGCAGAGGCTTGACAACCATATGTCAGGAGTGCTCTGATGGTGTTTCCTGCTTGGCAGGGGGTTGGACTCGATGGCCGTTGTGGTCTCTTCCAACTCTATGATTCTATACATCTGGAACAGTTTCCAGCAAGCATTAAGATAGCCACCCAATGTTGTTTTACCACTGTGATCAATAACCATCCTTCTGACCAATTTGTCAGACAGCTATTCGTGCCAAAGGCCTGATTGCTTCACACCATCAGTCTTGTACAGACTTTCAACCTGTACAAGGATCAAGAGTCTTCTGTTAGCGCTGCCCACTTCCTACAAGTAGGGCCAGAGAAACTTTGCCATCACGTTCCTTTTGTGCTGAAACCTTCCAATAGCCATGTGCAAGAGGTGGCCGTGGCCAGCAGAAAAAGAGAGAGGAGCTACATTCCAGCCACAAAACAATGCCATCTATACAATGGTACCTCGGGTTACAGACGCTTCAGGTTACAGACTCCATTAATCCAGAAATAGTACCTCGGGTTAAGAACTTTGCTTCAGGATGAGAACAGAAATTGTGCTCTGGCGACGCAGCAGCAGCAGGAGGCCCCGTTAGCTAAAGCGGTGCTTCAGGTTAAGAACAGTTTCAGGTAAAGAACGGACCTCCAGAACGAATTAAGTTCTTAACCCGAGGTACCACTGTATTATGCATTTTGTGGTTTTATGTCTTGATTTTATTCTGTGAACCGTGAACCACCCTGAGACCCCCAGATACAAGGTGGTATATAAATTCAATAAAAACAAACAAACAAAGACCTGGAGAGATGCTTCTGCCACCCTCCGGGGGGGGGGGCTAAGATGCCCCCCATCCATCCTAGAGCATACCTGCTCCCCCCCCCCTCATGGTTGCATGTTTAACTTCACATTTACAATAGAACCTCCACGCATAGAGTCCAAGTTCTAAATCCATGGAATCTCATCTGCAAAATCTAGGGTGCAGAGCATCTATATTTGTGCCTAGGACAGTGCAGGATCACACACACAATCCCATTTGTAAACTGGGATTGGACCCATTCCAGCCCACTCTGGATCCGAATCCAGATCGTGATCCAAAGTGCAGAAATCTACAGAAATCCCATGGACTTGCTCCGCTCATCAACCCCGTGCTCCCTGCCTCACTTTGCCTCCCTGCAAGAGATCACGTATCTTGTTTGCCTGGATGGATGGTAGAGAAGGATGTGAGAGTTTATGGAGAAAGTAGCCCATTGTACAAAGCTGAAATGTACATTTGTTGCTCTTTCCACTTTTGCCTGACTCATCAGTGGCATGTGGACCTCAGTAGCTTGCCCTAGAAGGGAATGTGGCCCTCGGTTGGAAAAAGGTTTCCTACCCCCGTTGTGAAGGGGACACAGGAGACAAAGTGCCGTATTTTCCGGCGTATAAGACGACTGGGTGTATAAGACGACCCCCAACTTTTCCAGTTTGGGATATACTCGCCGTATAACACTACCCCTCTTCCAACGCACACCAAATAAAAATTTAAAAAACCAGTCTCCAGTCCGGCTCAGAAATCCGCTCCACTTCCCAGTGGCTGGGGGGGGGGGGGCGTGTGGCCAGGTCCGTTTAAACAGAGGAGTGAGCCGGAGGGCTTCCTCTTTGGCTCGCTTCTCAGTCTCTAGGACGTCACTGAACTTCACTCGGTTATTGCTTTGGGGGGGGGGGGTACTGCTTTTGTTGAGCCACTCTCGTGGAATTTGCTAGTGGTCTACTACCGGGAGCAGGTAGGGTCATTCTGTTGCTGGTGATTGGGGGGGGCTTCTGGGGCCAATTTTCAAGCGTACAGTGGTGCCCCGCAAGACGAATGCCTCGCAAGACGAAAAACCTGCTAGTCGAAAGGGTTTTCCGTTTTGAAGGTGCTTCGCAGGACGAATTTCTCTATGGGCTTGCTTCGCAAGACGAAAATGTCTTGCGATTCCTGGGGTTTTTTTCCGCTCCCCACCCCCTTTTTCTAAGGCACTAAGCTGCTAATAGCCTTTTAGCAGCTAATCCGCTAATCCCTTAAGCCTTTAATAGCCGCTAATAGCCGCTAAACCGCTAATAGCGCTAATCTGCTAATCCGCTAATGGGCTTGCTTCGCAAGACGAAAAAACCGCTAGACGAAGAGACTCACGGAACGGATTCTTTTCGTCTTGCGAGGCACCACTGTATTTCCGCTTCATCTAGAGAGCTTGGTGTCCTCTGATTTAATTTGCTGTCATTTTGACCTTTGGTGGAGGGTTGCTGCAGGAGCTGCTGCTGTAGCCAGCGTATAAGACGACCCCCAGACTTTTGAGAAGATTTTCCTGGGTTAAAAAGTAGTCTTATACGCCAGAAAATACAGTAGTGAAGAATAAAGTTAGGGCTACAACAGTAGGAGTGGCAACGTTTTCAATATATAAGGAACAGGTGCCTATGTGTCTATGTGTTCATTGTTGCCTCATAGCATGTGAAAACTTCGTTAAGGTGAATTACGGCTGCGCATCAACCAATACTATATACCGTGTCGGGTCTTTGGTCTCTGAGAGAATCTCCAGCAACTCATCATTGGACAAGAAGAAGAATCTGGGGAAGAAGAGGCGCTTCTTTTCTAAATACTCATTCAGCCCCTTCAGAATCAGTTCTAGGAACTCGTTGCATTTCTTCAGTTTTTCCAGCATCTTGTCTATCATCACTACCGTCAGAACATGCTTATCCTGAAGAAAGGAAGAAAGGATTACGAAAATCAGCACCATCTCAATCTAAAGATGTTCAACAGTGGAATTTGCTGCCAAGGAGTGTGGTGGAGTGTCCTTCTTTGGAGGTCTTTAAGCAGAGGCTTGACAACCATATGTCAGGAGTGCTCTGATGGTGTTTCCTGCTTGGCAGGGGGTTGGACTCGATGGCCCTTGTGGTCTCTTCCAACTCTATGATTCTATGATTCTAAAGGCCAGGTTTTTGTTGTTGTTGTGTTAGGGACTCAGTTGCTCGAAAAGAAGGAGCGACGAAGCTGTGACACGCTAAGTGTTGCTGGACTCCAATTCCCATCAGCCCCGGGAAGTGTGGCCAAGAGAATGGGACTCTGGGAGCAGTAGTCCAACAAGATATGGAGGGAACTGTTTTTACATCTCTGCTCTAGAAGGTGAAAGGCCCAGAGGTGAGAAGAATTGGCTCCATTTTCCTCTGTATATTTTTTATAATGAATCATCTTTGATAATGTACATTTTTGATAATGAATCATCTTTGAAAGTTCCCTTGATCCTTCTGTGGCAGTGACATGTCATTTAATTTCATTTCACTTTTTACTTTTAGTTCGTTTACCGCCTTTCTGTGTTACTACTACAGTCGTACCTTGGATTTCAAACACATTGGCTCCCAAACAAATCAGCTCCAGAACAAACAAAACCCGGAAGTGAGTGTTCCGGTTTTCGAACGTTCTTTTGGAAGTCGGACATCCGACGGAGCTTCTGTGGCTTCCAATTGGCTGCAGGAGCTTCCTGCAGCCAATCAGAAGCCACGCTTTGGTTTTCGAACGTTTTTAAAGTCGAACGGACTTCCGGAACAGTTTCCATTCAATTTCCAAGGTATGACTGTATACACAAGGCAGAACTAACACCTAAGCACAAAAAAGCAATAAAAGCATAACTTTAAAATAATCAACATATATCAAATAAAGCAGCATTCAATAATCCTTTAGAAACTATAAGTAAGGAGTAAAATTAAATGTCAGCAAATAATAATTAAACAATTTACACTTAACAATTAAAATAAAGAATTATTAAAGTATAATCAATAAAAATAATGGCATGTCATGATGCATAATATACCACAAAACATATAAAACCATGTAAATGGATCAAATTAAGAAGCAAGGACACACAAATTTAAAAATAATTATTAAAAAAATTAATCACTGAACTCCTCTTCTCTCTTCTCAACTGCTTCTGAATTTCACACCTCCCGAATTTTTCCCTTGGCCAACGCGTTCTGCCTATTCTACTTTTCAGTTGTGGCTTTGCTGATATTTTTGCTGTTAGCTTTCTCATTGTTTGTTTGTTTGTTTGTTTGTTTTTTTACTTTTTAAAATATCCTGTACTTGTTTGCTACTTTGACTCGTTCAGTCTCGAGCTGGGATGGTGAGATATAAATGTTCTCAATAAATAAACAAAGGAATAAACAGATGTGTGAATATTCACTGAGCCTTCTCAACATAGTTTTTATTTCAACACTGTACAGTATCTGACAGCTGGCATGTACCGTATTTTTCGCCCTATAGGACTCACCGGCCCATAGGATGCACCTAGATTTGGGGGGGGAGGGGAATAAAGGGGGGGAATTATTTTTTTTCCCCCGGGTGCGGGGCTGGGGCGGGGGAAGCCCAAGCTTCCCCCTCCCCCAGCCCCCAGAACGGGACCCAGAGCCATGCCGAAGCTGCATGCAGCTTTGGCATCGCTCTGGGAGCTTGCGGGGCTGGAGGAGGGGGAAGCCCTCCGCCAGCCTTCTAACCAATTTGGAGGACAGCGGGAAAGGTGCGCTGCGCCTCTCCCGCTGTCCCCCGAGTTTGCGGGGCTGGCGACGGGGTGGAGTAGGCTTCTCCCCCCCGCCAGCCTTCTAACCAAGTCGGGTGACAGCGGGAAAGGCGCGCTGCGCCTCCCGCTGTCCCCCAAGTTTGTGGGGCCGGCGGTGGGGCTCTCCTGAAGCCTGCATTTGCCCCATAGGACGCACACACATTTCCCCTTCATTTTTGGAGGGGGAACAGTGCATCCTATAGGGCGAAAAATACGGTATATAGCCAATATTTGAGAGCATCCGACAGGTTACCAGCCGGAATCTTGACAGCTGACTTATAACTAACTCTGGCATGCAGTAACATTAGAGAAAGGGATGCAACTTGATGGAAAACGACGGCAAATACAACAGGAAAAGGGAACGGAAGTGATGGAATTGGGTGCAAATTAAGAAATGCATAATAAGAAAAGAACTGTGGAATATTATTTTAATATATGTAGAGAGACTCTTGTGTGAACATAGATTGTAAGATTTACGGTTGTTTAATATGGAGGAGTGGTTGTTGAAGTTATTGGAGATAAAGTTGATATGTTTGATTAGAGAAAAACTATTGCTCATATTTATCAGTAACAATAATTAGAGAAGCCCTTTTGGACTTTCTTTTCTCTCTCTCACTCTGTTTTTGTTTTTATTTAGATTAGTTTCTTTTATCTTATTGTATTATGAAAAAAGCTTTAACAAAATCTTATTTTTTTAAAAAAGAAACAGGCATGCGACCTTTAACAAATGAATTTACTAATGATTCATTTGTTATCATTTACTAAATTAAGCAACACTTTTTTTAAAAAAAGAAATAAAGTGAATTGTTTTTAACATATCTTAACAAACATCATATGAGAGGAAGCATTTAAGATGAGGCACCCACGCTTCAGTTTTACAGAGGAGAGAAGGCATCTGTAGATTTAGTTATTAATTACTCGGTTTATTTATTAAAACTCATTTGAGTAAGGGTTAGTATTTGACAAGCTCCAATAACTGAAGCAATCAGTATCTGACAGCTACTAACAGCTGGCATTCGCCAGCAATTAATATTGGACAGTATCTGTTCCACTATTTTAATTTAAAATTAAATACTATTTTATTTAAAATGCATTTGTGGGGCATAGGAATTCATTCATTATTTTTTTTCAAAATATAGTCTGGCCCCCCACATGGTCTGAGGGACAGTGGTCCGCCCCCCTGCTGAAAAAGTTTGCTGACCGCTGATGTACACCATCCCTACAAAACACATTTTCCTTCTCAAAGTATCCCTGGCACTGCTATTTCTTGACATCCAATGGTCTTTTAAAATGTGTTGGGGGTTTTTACTTTTATTATGTACAGTGGTAGCTCTGGTTGTGAACGGGATCCGTTCCGGAGCCCCGTTCGCAACATGAGCAGAACACAACCCACGTCTGGGCGTGTTGCGATTTGCCGCTTCTGCGCTTGCGAGTGACATCATTTTGAGCGTCTGCGCACGTGCGAGCAGTGAAACTCGGAAGTAACCCTTTCCGGTACTTCCGGGTCGCCACGGGACGCAACCTGAAAACGCTCAACCTGAAGCAAACGCAACACGAGGTTTTTAAATTGTGATTTTATGTTGCATCCGCCCTGAGACCTGCAGGTATAAGGCAGTATACAGATATAATAAATGAAAATAATAAAATAAGCTTTGGGTAATCTTTCCTCTCTTGTCCCCCAGATGCTTTCTTTGCCCTCTCACCCTCAGCCTGGAGAAAAATGCTCTGACTGACGCCACATGAGCACCCTCAAGCGGCAGCTGCAATAAATGTACATTTTAGCACAGGCTACAGCCACCCATTTTCACGATTTCCTCTGGCTATATTTCACAGCTACAACTGTGATGGAACATCAGGAATGAACAAGGCAGTCATGGATCAAGATTTTACAGAGAACTGATGCTATTTACAGATATCTTGCGGGGGGGGGGGATTAAAACTCTACTGCAGCTAAGCCAGGGCATGGAAAAAGAATCTCTGGTCTGTTATTATGCCAAATTCCAAATCCCATATCCTAAGATATTTTAACTTCCATTTCTCTTCCCACGTTGATAAAGATCACACCTTTATTCGATTCGTTTAATCAAAAGCCAGGACGAAATCAAAAGAGCAATTTCGTCCTCATTGCTCTGAGCCACACAGACAAAGCCTATTCAAATCTGGGGTAAAACGCAGGGCAATGGGGGTTTTTACAGTTTCTCGCAGCAATTATAAAACACAACAGCAAGCCAGAAAATCAACGCACAGGCTTAAATTTAGTTTACGACGATAGGGGATTTTTGTTCACAACTATAAAACCCAGTTGCTAATCCTAGACACACACTGCCACCTTCTGGGGAAAATGATCCTGAGAGTTCATGCGCATGGAAATGGAATGGCAGAATGAGCTACCAGACTGTTTGTCGTAAGTGCTGAGCTTTATTTTCAGTCGTCAAATAATTTTTATGGAGTTTTTATAATTACATTGCAGCAAAGCTAAAGAAAAACAGGGAAATGAAATGAAAATATCACAGAGAGCAGAGGATCATTGTTTCCCCCCAATTCTATGATTCTATGGCTCTATCTACAAACTCTCTCTCTCTCTCTCTCTCTCTCTCTCTCTCTCTCACACACACACACACACACACACACACACACACTTCAAGATCAGCCTGATTATGTCTTGTAATAAGGCAGGGATACCTTAAGACTTGCACCCAGAACTTTTACATCCGACCTACAAAGGAGCAGATGACATTTTGAACGCCACGTTTTTACGACATGCAAATCCAAACCTTTGCATGGTTAGGCTTCACTTGCCTAGTGCCAATTAAGTGTGCACAGGGCTGCAACCTAAGGGCCTGATCCCACTGAGTTCCCTGTGGTTTATCCTCTAATAAGGACAGAATAGGCATTATACGGGTCATTGGGCTACTCTGACTGCTTTGCTCTGTTCCTTATAACATCTAGTTTAACAAACGCATTACGGGACTTTGCATTGCCTATGCTCCACCCCCACCCCACCCCCAATGGCTGCTGACAGCCGGAACGACACTATTTCACATATCGTGTTGAAGTAGACATTACTGGGAAGAGGGGGTGAAAGAGACATGGAGACATGGAACAGGGGCAGCTCAGTGTCTCCCACAATGCCTGGTGTGCACAGGATTGCAGCCTAATAATAATAATAATAATAATAATAATAATTTATTATTTAAACCCTGCACATCTGGCTGGGTTTCCCCAGCTACTCCGGATGGCTCCTAACAGAATATTAAAAACATGGATAAAACATCAAACATTAAAAACTTCCCTAAACAGGGTTGCCTTCTGATGTCTTCTAAAAGTCAGATAGTTGTTTATTTCCTTGACATCTGATGGGAGGGCGTTCCACAGGGCGGGCGCCACTACCGAGAAGGCCCTCTGCCTGGTTCCCTGTAACCTAACTTCTTGCAGTGAGGGAACTGCCAGAAGGCCCTCGGAGCTGGACTTCAGTGTCAGGGCTGAACAATGGGCGTAAAGAGGCTCCTTACTTGCATGCTTATTCAGAAGTAAGTTCCACTATGTTCACTGTGCTTCCCAGCAGTGTATTCCAGAACTGCAATTTAAGTCCTGCTGACATTATTGGGACTTACTTCTGAGCAAGCATACTGAGGACCAGATATACAGTTGCAGCCCAAAATGCATGTACAGTGGTACCTCAGGTTAAGTACTTAATTCGTTCCGGAGGTCCGTTCTTAACCTGAAACTGTTCTTAACCTGAAGCACCACTTTAGCTAATGGGGCCTCCCGCTGCCACCGCGCCACCAGAGCACGATTTCTGTTCTTATCCTGAAGCAAAGTTCTTAACCTGAAGCACTATTTCTGGGTTAGCGGAGTCTGTAACCTGAAGCATATGTAACCCGAGGTACCACTGTAATTGAAAGTAACCCCGCTTGAAATTGATGCTACTTAGTAAACATCAGAGTAAGTTCAAGACACTGAGTTGCCTTTCACAATTATAATGTCTTTAATTCCTACAATTACATGCATTCTTCCTAATATTCCTTCAAGTTAACAATGGTTACTTTTCAACAGGATACTTTTCAGCATGTGCAATTTAGTTTAGGACAGACTTTATTTCTGAATTGATTTTTAGAAGTGTTTTTGAGCTTAGTAAGACAAACCACAATTCCCTTTTTGTTACCATCAGTAGTTCTTTTCTGATTTCTAGATCATATGGGTGGCTCATAGACCACGTTATGCATGCTGTTTCAAAAACAGAACAAATGTTTACCTGGATGGCACATTTCATGATGTCCTTCCATGTTTTGTCCACAGAGGTGAATCGCCTCCCTTCTTCAGGCATCTGAGCCATAATGTCAGGGGAACTGAAAATTGGCTCCAGATACAACCAAGTGGCCTGAACTTTGAGCCATTCATCCAGGATCTCCTGCACCAGCAAAAGTTTGGCTTCCCATTCCCTGCAAAACAAAACGCACAGAGTTTTAGATCCTTGCTTACAGAAGCAACCTTTCTCTTGGGATGAACACCCAACGAGGCGCATGGTAAGTCTAAAAATTTCATACACCTGTAGAACTGGGAGTAAGGAAAAAATGCTAGCTCCGATGTAGTTCTGAGAGCCAGCGTGGTGTAGTGGTTAAGAGCGGTAGTCTCGTAATCTGGGGAACCGGGTTCACGTCTCTGCTCCTCCACATGCAGCTGCTGGGTGACCTTGGGCCAGTCACACTTCTCTGAAGTCTCTCAGCCCCACTCACCTCACAGAGTGGTTGTGGTGGGGGAGGAAGGGAAAGGAGAATGTTAGCCGCTTTGAGACTCCTGAAGGGGAGTGAAAGGCAGGATATCAAATCCAAACTCTTCTTCTTCTTCTTCTTCTCTCATGGTTTCACAAAGCAAAGCAGTTCCAGAGCCTGTCCTTATCCAACAACACAATGGTTCATGCCCTATTCCATTTCCCAACCTAGTCTCAGTTGGCTGGGGAGTCCATACAGTGAAATGCAAATTTTGTACCAAAAAGTCTCAGGCTATTAAGGTTGAGCATAAAAGGTGTAACTAATTTTCCATAGTAACCACAATAACAAAAATTTATTATTTATACCCTGCCCATTTAGCTGGGTTTTTCCACAGCCACTCTGGGCAGCTCCCAACAGAATATTAAAAACACGATAAAACACCAGACATTAAAAACTTCCCTAAACAGGGCTGCCTTCAGATGTCTTCTAAAAGTCAGGTGCTTGTGTATTTCCTTGACCTGCGCCTCCATGGACAGCTGTGAGTCCAAAATGACTCCCAGGCTGCGCACCTGGTCCTTCAGGGGCACAGTTACCCCATTCAGGACCAGGGAGTCCACCACATCCACCTGCCCCCTGTCCCCCAAAAACAGTATTTCTGTCTTGTCAGGATTCAACCTCAATCTTTTTGCCACCATCCATCCTCCAACCGCCTGGTTCTGATTTAAAAGAGAGGTAGGGCTGAATATCATTTGCATACTGATGAACACTCAGGCCAAACCCACATGGGAGAGATGATGATGATGATGGCATATACAGACCGGGGGGGGGGGGGTTGTATCTCAGTACCTACTGCATTGTGTAGTTTTTTTAATCATATGTATGACTTCCACCCTCTAAAAGTTGTAGTGTAAATATGATTTAACGTGTGACCTATGTTATGTTAAGTTGTTTTTTTTAAAAAAAAAACACAATTCTGCTTTTTTCTAGATTGATCCGTTTAATGCAGAGGAGGCGGCATATGGGGGAGAGGACGGAACCCTGAGGCACCCCACAAGTGAGAAACCAATACGTATTATGTTTTCACTCAGCATTTTACTTCACAGGGTTCCTCTGAGATTGCATGATGTAAGAATGGTAGGGCCCAAGTAGGGACTGGTGGGAAATTAAGCAGAGGGTGGGCTCTGGGAGCTGAACTCTCCCTCCACCATAATGCTTTCCCTCCAAAAAAATGTCCTACCTGCTTTCCCTCCCAGAGGAGGCTACTTCCAGTTTCAAAAGGGGGGAAAAGAGAAAAACCACAGGAGTTAAGGGGGATTGGGAGTTTACCTCTCTTCGCCAGCCTGCCCTATACTTTAAACTACCTTCCTCCCACGTTGACTTTATATGAAATCAGCAATTTGCTTCTTTCACAAAGGTCTGCCACTCTCGCATGTCCTTTGAGCCACAAATAGCTTTGAATGATCTACACCACAAATCAAACAAGGCCACTTGCACGCTATGTTATTGACGTCGCCCACTTAGGAAATATTTTACCTCATCTTCTTTTCGTAAGGTTTAATGAAAGGAGATCCTCTCATGGTCTGCGTTTTAACGATGTGGTCATCCAGCAACATCTGAATATCATCCACAGACGATAAAATGTGAGTCCCCGTTTCCCTGTAAGGAAGAAGAACAAATTCCATGGCATCCCATTCTGAAATCATTTTCACCATGGCCTTCTCAAGCGAATGCTCTTTGCTGGCTGTTTCACTGATGCCTTCGAATTTTTCCAAGAATGGTTCGAGGTGCATATCAATATATGAAGAGACAGTTGAATCTTCAGAGGGCTTCAGAGGGAACCCGGCTATTTCTGACATGGCCTCCCAGTGCCGGTCTTGCAAGCCGGGGTTGCAAATCACTTGGATCAATGGAATGTGCTCCTTAAATTCCTCCACTTTTGTCCTCACCCTCGTTGTTAGAAATAAGGCATTCGGGGAATCGTGGAAGGTTTTTTCCAGTTTGTACAAGGCACGCCAGTAGTTCCCTGTATCCATCTCAACTGTATCCGGGTTCACCTTGGTGAATATTCCATCCATCCAGTTTCTGTATTTGGTGTTAAACTCTACTGCCATATCGTAAAGCCGGAGATACGGATTTAGGGTATCTTGGATTTTTTTACGTTGAGGATACTGAGATGCTAACCACCCGTACGCCTCCTCCTCTGCATTAAACTGATCAATCTGGAGAAAAAGCAGAATTGTGTTGTTTTTTTAAAGTCATGTAACGTAGGTCACGCGTTAAATCATATCTACACTACAACTTTTAGAGGGTGGAAGTCATACATATGATTTAAAAATCTACACAATGCAATAGGTACTGAGATACCAAAAAAAAACCTGTCTGTGTATGCCATTATTATTATTATTATTATTATTATTTATAACCCGCCCATCTAGCTGGGTTTCCCCAGCCACTCTGGGCGGCTCCCAACAGAACAATAAAAACACAATAAAAGATCAAACATTAAAAACTTCCCTAAAGAGGGCTGCTTTCAGATGTCTTCTAAAAGTCAGTTGTATATTTCCTTCACATCTGATGGTTTCTGCCCAGAGATGGAAAGAAGATGTAGTACCAACCAAGAAAGAGTGGCTAATTAAATTAATGGATTATGCCAAAATGGCAAGGTTAACAGATGTAATAAGAAACCAAGAAGAAGAGGGGGTTTTTTATTAAAGATTGGGGAAAATTTGTGGAATTATTTGAAAAACTCATGTATGCAAATAAACTCATTAGCAGGATTAACATAAAACAAGCTGTTGAACATATCATTAATAGAAGCTAAAAAATAAGCTAAAGATGGGGTAATGCGGAAAATGCAGTATGAAAATTAAAATTAAAAAGAAACCACAAAAGGGGAGGGAGGGAAATCAAATAGAAATGTATGTGATTTGTGTTTTTGTCTGTAAATCTTTGAAAAACAAAAAACCCAAAAATGTATATATACAGTTGTACCTTGGTTGTCGAACGCTTTGGGACTTGAACGTTTTGGCTCCCGGATAACGCAAACCCGGAAGTGAATTTTCCGGTTTGCGAATGTTTTTTGGAAGCTGAACATCTGACACGGCTTCCGAATGAGTGCAGGAAGCTCCTGCAGCCAATCGGAAGCCGCGCCTTGGTTTCCGAACTTTTTTGGAAGTTTTCACTACTCTGACTTCAACAAACCTGACATCATCTACGTTGTCAGGTATATTGCAGGTAGCCGTGGATTCCCATAAACAACCTCACAGACAAAATGGGGAGGCCTGGCAGCCCGCATTTGCCAGAATTGAATCTGAGACCTTCTGTATGGTCTGTCATTGAGCTAAAAGCTACCATCCTCTATGAAGACAGACCCAGAGCCTTACCTTATCAGCAGCTGCATCTAGCTTTGTATTCAACGCCTGGGCTTTTTTCAGGTACCGGTTGATTTCCTGAAGGTCCCCGTAAGAATAAAATTCTTCAACTTGCTTAGCATAACTCTCCAGCTCCTCGACAAATCTTTCACAGCGCATCTAATAAAAAGTTGCAGATATGAGACAGAGGCAGAGTCATGCATACACATCATACAGTATTAGAATACGAGGGCAGAAGTTTATTTATACGTATTTAGTATGCCTTTCGTCACTGGGTTTGCACTGGGTTTCCCTGTTTAGGGAAGCTTTTAATGTTTGATGTATTACAGTATTTTTATATATATTTTTTGGAAGCCGCCCAGAGTGGCTGGGGAAGCCCAGCCAGATGGGTGGGGTATAAATAAATAAATTATTATTATTATTATTATTATTATTATTATTATTACTACTACTACTATTATTATTACTATTATTATTGCAAGAAATAAAAAATACAGAAGATCAGTACTGTAATACAAGTGAGAGCCAAGGTTCTAAAACAGCCTAGCCATAAAGCCTATAAAGCAGGCATCCCCAAACTCAGCCCTCCAGATGTTTTGGGACTACAGTTCCCATCATCCCTGACCACTAGTCCTGTTAGCTAGGGATCATGGGAGTTGTAGTCCCAAAACATCTGGAGGGCCAAGTTTGGGGGTGCCAACTACAAAGCAATTAATTTAACTATTTTCTATGAAACTATTACACATAAAACCTTTAGGATTATGACTTATATTTTAAAAGGTAGGCCAGGATGCTTTGTGAACTAACAAGTTAAGGCCCCAACCCAGCTGTAGAAGCACAGAACCACAGAACTGTGGAGTTGGAAGGGACCCTGAGGGTCATCTAGTCCAACCCCCTGCAATGCAGGAATCTCAATGAAATCATCCATGGCAGATGGCCATCCAACCTCTGCTTAGAAACCTCCAAGGAAAGGCAAACGTTTCTGTATATCATCCCCATTTGCTGGATGGATGAGGGCGGAAATACTTTACTGCTGGGATTTTGGTAGGTCAAATCACACTATTAAAAGGAGTAAAGCCCAAATTGGCACTTGCCTTGAGCAAGTTAACTGATAGCCACTTGCTTTAAAATAAGCACTATCAACACAGCAATCCACAGTTTTATCCCAGTAAACCAAGTGCAGTGGTACCTCAGGTTACCAGACACTTCAGGTTACAGACGCTTCAGGTTATAGACTCCGCTAACCCAGAAATAGTACCTCGGGTTAAGAACTTTACCTCAGGATGAGAACAGAAATCACACGGCGGAGGCAGCGGGAGGCCCCATTAGCTAAAGTGGTACCTCAGGTTAAGAACAGTTTCAGGTTAAGAACGGACCTCCAGAACGAATTAAGTTCTTAACCCGAGGTACCACTGTACCTTTAAAAAAGAAGAAGAATTGAACGCTTACTTTAAGCCCTTCTTGAAATTGTTCTGTTTTCTCCTTAATGATCTTTCTGTGTTCTTCAAAAATCTCCCCCATTCGCCCATACCACTGAAAGACACTGTTGTTCAGTCGAATATCTACTGGCGAAAGATTTGTACACTCTATCAGGAATGCAAGGCAGTTTTTAGAGTCAATTAATCTCTGCTCCATCTCCAGCATGTCAACTGTCTCCACTTTCTCGATATAAGCCTAGTGGGGGAAGAAACAACAACCGATTCATGTTCTTGGTGGCAAACACGTTTTAGCACTCTTTCAACCTGAAAAATTGCATTTTAATGGACAACTAGTATTTATTCACTTATTCATTTTTAAACATAAAGTACAGCCACACTCCAAGACAGAATTAGGTTTGCTTAGATATGGCGAAAGGAATTCTGAATAGGGTCATTAAAGTGTGCTTTATAAAAATTTGTTAAGCCGAAAAGGAAGGAAACATGGGGTCACTTGTCCTGGGCGGTACTTTTGCATAGTCTGTGTGGATTCTTAGAATTGAGATAATCTTTTGTTTTCAGTTTTTTTAAAGTAAATTTATTTCCTTGCAGAAAGAAATGCATACCTTGAATTCCATTAGTTCGTGTGTATTTGATGGCGTGGAAAGGGCCTTCTCTGCTATCTTTTCAAATTCTTCACAAAGCCTGAAGTTGGAATAGCAAATTAGATAGATGGGTAGATAGACAGAAACATACATGCAACAGATTTAAGAAAGCAATCCTTTTCACGTTCCAGTGACGCAGTGCCTTTCGGTCTCAGCAGTGAGCAGACTTCAGGCTTCCTAGAAGTCCGAGATCCACCACCCAGAATCCTCTGGAAAAGTAATCTCTCAAAGGACCTGTTGATGGCATTTTACCATTGTACTGTTGAGAGTGTATTAACCTATGGTCTCTGTGTGTGGTTTGGGAGCTGCACGGTCAGGAGAAAAACAACACTGACCAAGCTTGTAAAGACTGTGGAGAGAATAATTGGGTGCACTCTTCCCACCTTGGATCAAATCTATGCTTCCAGGTGCCATAAGAAAGCTGCAGAGATACTGCGGGATAGTGCGCACCCCGGAAATTATCTCTTTCAGCTTCTGCCTTCTGGAAGAAGGTACAGGGTTATAAAGACTAGGAAACAGTTTCTATCCAAATGCGATTTTGGTTTTAAACGCAGTGTAAGGTAGTCTCTATGTGAGTATATTGTATTCAATTATGGGGTATTCAGAGTTTTTAGGGGCTAACCAGGCTGGGATAGTTGGGATAGCAGGCTTGTTGGTTTTTGAATGTCTGATGTAGATTTTTTTCAATTTCGTTGTTCTGTATGGGACAATGACAATAAAGATTATCGTATTGTATCATACAGAAGAATTTGGAACCCTGGGTTCATTCCGCCCCCAGGGCTTTCACACAAAAATCCACTCCAGGTTAGCTTCTCCCTCCAACCAGCTTTCTTCATTACAGCAGTAAAATGTGGATGAGTAAGTTTGTTGTCTTCATTCTAAAACAATCGGAAGCCAGTAATTATCGCCTATCTAATTCAAATCTACCAGGAGATCCAAGTCTACCTTCCATCTTAACTTAAGCATCCTTCTACAACAGAGGAGAAGGGAAGGCCTATGCGCTTCCCATTCTGAATGTCTTTTATAAAACAATTCCACAGCCAGGCAGCGTCAGAGAGAGGGCAGGCAGAGTTGTGCCGCAGAAGAAAAAACTGTCGCTTTACTGGGAACAGGGACCATACGATAGGGCCTGATCCTTTGCGCAGAACTGCCAAACCTATCAAGAAACAATGCAAGGGGCAAAAAAATATATAGCCCGAGCAATTATAATTGAGCGATAACTTGAGTGAGGTGCGTAGTGGCATGAGAACATATAGGGCAGCGAGAACAGAGCATCTTAAAAAAAGAACATGTCCTGATCCAAGAAGGGGAGATTCACACATGCAAACAGCCTTCCAAGTGCATAACCAACGGTGATGAAGACGTGCATTTGGACACAGGCATTTCCATCCACATGGCATTCTCATACAGGCCCAATTGAATCGAGCCAGTGCGGTGTAGTGGTTAAGAGCGGTAGTCTCGTAATCTGGGGAACTGGGTTCGCATCTCCGCTCCTCCACATGCAGCTGCTGGGTGACCTTGGGCCAGTCACACTTCTTTGAAGTCTCTCAGCCTCACTCACCTCACAGAGTGTTTGTTGTGGGGGAGGAAGGGAAAGGAGAATGTTAGCCGCTTTGAGACTCCTGAAGGGGAGTGAAAGGCGGGATATCAAATCCAAACTCCCCTTCTTCTTCTTCTTCTTCTTCTTCTTCTTCTTCTTCTTCTTCATCAGAACTGAGGAGCCTCAGGCTCAGGGCTAAATGGGAACATTCCATCTTCTCCTGCATGGTCCCTTCCAACTCTCTACAACTCTATGATTTTTGCCCAGCTGGGATGCATCCTTGAACTCCGATGATGCCACTTTGCTGAGGAGCAAAAACCTCAGATTTTTGCATGGCTGCCACGTAGCTAATTGCACAAAGGAAAGAGTTACGTCCATTGACCCACCCACCTTTCCCTCTGGCCACATCTACTACTGGCTCACAGACCTGGAAGGCTGAAAAAAAGGTTGCCAATTCCTATACTGGGTACACCTTTTCACGTGGTTACAGATCCAGATCCTAAACTGCAGCTGTTACAAACTAGGTGCCCACTACTAGACTTGGATCAGGGCCACCATTGTTTTTTACTTTTTTATTTAAAAAAATTACATTTACCTCGTATTTAAATCCTGATGGTCTTTGAACATTTTGGCAATGATTTTGGAACAAATAGCATCAGCTCGTTTTGTCAGCGTTCTAATCAGTTCATCACAGTGCAACTCAAACATTCCGAGACGAATAACCTGCAGCACAAATACGGGTGAGAAATTAGTTAATCACAGAAAGCAATAATCCCCCCCCAAAAAAAAAAAAAATTACAGAGAACCACAGCTAAACTTTTTTTTATCAAAAAAAAAAAAAAGTTATAATAATCCTGCTGATCATTTGCATTTTTTCTTTCTTTAAAAAGGTAAAAGGTAAAGAACCCCTGGACGGTTAAGTCGGCTATGGGGTTGCGACGCTCATCTCGCTTTCAGGCCAAGGGAGCCAGCGTTTGTCCACAGACAGCTTTCCTGGCCATGTGGCCAGCATGACTAAACCGCTTCCGGTGCAATGGAACACCGTGACAGAACCTGGAGTGCACAGAAATGCCGTTTATCTTCCCACCGCAGTGGTACCTATTTATCTACTTGCACTGGGGTGCTTTCGAACTGCTAGGTTGGCAGGAGCTGGGACCGAGCAACGGGAGCTCACCCTGTCATGAGGATTCGAACTTCCGACCTTCTGATCTACAAGCCCAAGAGGCTCAGTGATTCAGACCACAGCGCCACCCATGTCCTGGAGAACACTAAATGAAACTGCCCAGCCCGCTTCCATGCATACATTACCTTTCTAGAATTGTACTGAATTTCATCCCGGAGGTTTTGATACTGGGCAATCGCTCCTGTTATTTCGTCATATGTGTGCTCCTCCGAAAGGAACTGATCGATGTCCCGATCTGCTTGTTTGTTGATCAAATCGTGGTACTTGTCATAGAGTTTGAGGTGCTCAATAGGCGCCACACTCTGCTTGGCAATCTCATCTCTCACCTTCTTCTTATGCGCTTCCAAAATTTCATCAAGGATTACGGGTCTCAAGTTCATGGATCTGGTCTTGCTTTCGGGCTTTCAAAACAAGATATATGCATAGTTTCTCTTACTTTTAGTATTTTGCTTTGCTTTTTGATTAATAGAAAAATTGAGCGTGCAATATTTTATCAAGTTATACAGGAGCAATCCTATACTGAAGATGTACCAGCTGAATAGATTTGTGACCTAGCAGAAGATGTGCTATGTCAGCAGGTCAGATTTATTATTATTATTATTATTATTATTATTATTATTATTTTATTATTATTATTATTATTATTATTATTTCTTCTTTATACCCTGCCCTGGGTGGCTCCCAACAACATATTAAAAACACAATAAAACATCAAACATTTAAAATTTCCCTAAACAGGCCTGCCTTCAGGAGAATGTTACTGAGAAATCACCTCCTCCGAAGTAACAGTTCAGATCTATACCTCACAAGGTATAGATAAGTTTTTTGGATCAAGGCTGGCAGAAAAGCAACAAACTACGTTATTAGAAAATTGCTTACCCACTTTGAATAAAGCTTGGTCTCCACTCTGGGCAGCAGGTTAACAGCTTTCACCATAACTGAATAAATATTCAGAAATATGACTTCATAGTCAGAAAATGTAGGCTCAAACTTAACATTCTCGTTTTCAAGGATCAGCCTTATTATAAATCCCGAGTGTTCATAGGCTCGATGAGATTTCTGCCGAAAAAGAATGAAATGCATTAGCGAGCATACAGAAGAGAAAGCAATCAGGCTCAATGTACAGTGGTACCTCGCAAGACGAATGCCTCGCAAGACGAAAAACTCGCAAGACGAAAGAGTTTTTTGTTTTTTTAGTTGCTTCGCAAGACGAATTTCCCTATGGGCTCGCTTCGCAAGACGAAAACATCTTGCGCCTTTTTCTTAAAACCGTCAATGCATTCCTATGGGAAACCGTCAATGCATTTCCTATGGGAAACCGTGCTTCGCAAGACGAAAAATTCACAAGACGAAAAAACTCGCAGAACGAATTAATTTCGTCTTGCGAGGCACCACTGCATTATGACTCCAACCCTGCGCTTGTCATCTGCCCCATGTCCCAGAGAGGTTCAGAGAGTGGCAACAAGAGAACGGGCCTTTTTCTGTGGTGGTTCCCTAATTGTGGAATGCTCTCTCCAGAGAGGCTTGCCATCATGACATGTCTTTAGGTGCTAGGCATTCCTCTTTAACCAGGCCTATGGCTATTCGATAATCTACAGCCTGTGAAAGTGTGGAGGAGAGGACTGTTATTATGATGACTAATATTTTTTTATTATTATTAAGCTGTCAGTATGCTTCTTATTAGGGACACGGGTGGCGTTGTGGGTTAAACCACAGAGCCTAGGGCTTGCCGATCAAAAGGTCGGCGGTTCGAATCCCCATAATGGGGTGAACTCCCATTGCTCGGTCCCTGCTCCTGCCAACCTAGCAGTTCAAAAGCACGTCAAAGTGCAAGTGGATAAATAGGTACCGCTCCGGCAGGAACGTAAACGGTGTTTCCATGCGCTGCTCTGGTTTCGCCAGAAGCGGCTTAGCCATGCTGGCCACATGACCCGGAAAAACTGTCTGCGGACAAACATCGGCTCCCTCGGCCAGTAAAGCGAGATGAGCGCCGCAACCCCAGAGTCGTTCGCAACTGGACTTAGCTTTCAGGGGTCCTTTACCTTTACCTTTATGCTTCCTATTATGTTTTTATCGTTGATGTTCTGTAATGTGTTTTTAATGTTGTTCACCGCCCTGGGATCTTTTGATTAAAAATTTGATAAATTTTGATAAAATAAAATAAATTGAATTATTATTATTGCTTTTTTCAGCTGGAACTCGCAAGAACTCCGTTCCGGCACCTCTCAGGTGGATGCCATTGCCATTCTAAGAGAACAAGGAAGATGTTCATGGTGAGTTCCGGCACCCCTTTTCCCAGAAAAATAGCAATTATTATTATTATTATTAGTAGTAGTAGTAGTAGTAGTAGGGATGGGTTGTGGCATTCTACTTGTCCATTCTTAAAGAAACATCAAGTTTTCAGGGCTGAAACAATGACTTCTGTTTCGTTTTGCATTGACTTAGGTACAGATGTCTCTTATCTGTTCACAAGAAACATAAAGGTCCCTGAGTCAAGATCAAGATATGAAGGAATGAGGCCACCTTACACTGAGCCAGGCCATTGGTCCACCTATCTTAGTAATCTCCAAGGTTTACTAAGGCTCACTGCATAATGCTAAAACTACGATATGCTGTTACATACAAAGCAGGCCAATGAGAGGCAATATGAGTTGACTCGTCTGGTTGATAACTATTGACACCTGTTCCACCCTGACTTTCAAATTTGCAAAGATAATTGCAATCAGTACATTAATCACAATCTTCGCGATCATGGTATCTCCCCTGCTAGGCAAAGTATCGGTGCATTAATAATAATTTCACGTGTCTGAATTCACCCTTTCCCCTTGAATATTCAAGACTCGCAATCACTAGCTGAGCGTCAGCCAAGCTACAGCGGTGTTCCTTTGTGCATCCAAAGCCAAAAAAATGCCTGATCCTTCACAGCCTTTAGCAGATATCTATATCTACATCTGTGGGACGCGGGTGGCGCTGTGGGTAAAAGCCTCAGCACCTAGGGCTTGCCGATCGAAAGGTCGGCGGTTCGAATCCCCACGGCGGGGTGCACTCCCGCTGTTCAGTCCCAGCGCCTGCCAACCTAGCAGTTCGAAAGCACTCTCGGGTGCAAGTAGATAAATAGGGACCGCTTACTAGCGGGAAGGTAAACGGCGTTTCCGTGTGCGGCTCTGGCTCGCCAGAGCAGCGATGTCACGCTGGCCACGTGACCCGGAAGTGTCTTCGGACAGCGCTGGCCCCCGGCCTCTTAAGTGAGATAGGCGCACAACCCTAGAGT
The DNA here is from genome assembly GCF_965153285.1 of Podarcis tiliguerta. Lineage (NCBI taxonomy): Eukaryota > Metazoa > Chordata > Lepidosauria > Squamata > Lacertidae > Podarcis > Podarcis tiliguerta. Next base: position 17,213,281 of record NC_139534.1, read on the forward strand.
CTGTCAAGACTGGCCTGTACGGGCAGGGGTACCTTTACCTTTACCTTACATCTACATCTACATCTATATCTAGCTTCCTAGAAAATATATTCATAAAAAAGCACACTGAAACATGGGGCATGTATAGACAAGTTCATACTCCAGCCAGGGAATCTTACTTACTGGAGGGGCTACTATTAAATCTGTAAAATCCTGCATTGAAACCAAAGCTAAACTTTGAAGTTGCTGGGTCATTAAAGTAGCAGCACAGTTGAAGAAGGCCTCTAATTTAGCACTGCTGGCATTTGTGGGCACTTGCTTTCGTTTATTGCCTTGGTAATAGATATTCTGCACTTCTGGAAACCACCTGAAAGGAAAAGGGAATGTATTAAGTGAATCTCACCTGAACACACCTTTTAACACTATTTTTGGTATTGTTGACTAAATTGTTTCTGTCAGTATGACCTTTCTTTCTACTAAAAGAAAAACAAGAGCTTCCCATCTTATCTGCGGTACTGCAGGCCACGCAAAAGCATTCTCTTTTATAATGTCCCCTCAACAGGTTTCCCACCATCTCCTAAGGGTTCAAACGTCCTGTCTTGCAAAACCAGACAATAAAGTATGAAGCATCAAATAGATGTGAGCTGCTTGACATCAGTGATGTCACGGGCACTAGCCAATAGGATCCCAATACCTTGGGAGTCGAACAGAATCCGTTCCAGGAGCCAAAATGTTCCAAAATCAAATTGGAGCTTCTGATTGGCTGCAGGAAGCTCCTGCAGCCAATTGGAAGCTGCGGAAGCTTCCAAAAGAACATTAAAAAACCAGAACACTCACTTCTGGGTTTCGATCGTTCGGGAGCCAAAACGTTCGAGAACTAGGCTGTTTGACTTCCAAGGTACGACAGTACAGTCATGCAGCCACATTCCACACAGCACTCCAAATGACACGCTGGCTAAAAGAATAATCACATCTTTCCCAACAAACGAAATATGGTGGGCTCTTCCATGAAAGAAAAACACTGCAAACCCAACCACCCTCCCCCACAAAATAATAATATCATTGCAGATTAACAGGAAATTAAAATTAAAACAAAGAGAAGAATTAATTCCATTTGAATATACGAGAGTAGTGACAGGCTGATGTACACATACAGTATACACACACCTAGGCAGTTCTAGTATTCATATCAAAAACAGCATTTCAAATATGACAGGAAACTCCATCCCTGAACAAGCAATCGAAAAAGGAGTTGTGGCCAGCCCTTAAACCTGAGGCACATTATTCACAGAATACGCTTTGGTCTTACTTTTTAAAAAGAGCGTCTTTGGTAGCTTCCATATGCCTCACAACTATGTTCTGGAAGAATGAGAGCTCCATCGATTCCGTACGATTATGAAATGCTTCTTTATCAAATAAGCGCAAATTTCTGTAGGAGTCATGAAAACAATCTGGTAAACACCTTTTCCCAAGCCACTTGCCTCTGGTGTTTATAGCTTTAAACAAAGAAAACCATGAATGCTCTGTTCTGTTGCGTGTTAAGATCCCCAGGAGCTTCCCAATAATAAAGACACAATCGACACAGAATTTAGTTTTAGGTTATTGGCAGAATTTTGACCACAACTTTATTGAATACAGTGAATGGGCCTGGGCCCCATCATGTCGTCAGTACAGGTAAACACCATGGGGGAGCACTGGTACGGTCACGTGACTCAAGCTCACCCCAAAATGCTTGCAGGGACTCTTGCGTGGCCCTACCCCCCCCCCGAAAGGGGTCAACAAAAGCATGGCGAGTCCCTGGATTCCTTTAACGGAATGCCTGTTGCACATTGGAGGGGCCAGGTTCTCTGACCTGCCCTCCAGACCACCTTGAACCAATGCCTAACTGCCAAACCTTACAAAGTTGTGACGATTTGCTACCGGGCAGGCGAAACCCAAGTGGCACCAGCCAATCAGCCAAATGGGAAAATTCCTACCGGGCCCCTGCCCCAACAGCAGACGACCCACGACGGCATAGCAAGGTCATAAAGGTAAAGGGATCCCTGACCATTAGGTCCAGTCACGGATGACTCTGGGGTTGCGGGCACTCATCTCACTTTACTGGCCAATGGAGCCAGCGTACAGCTTCCAGGTCATGTGGCCAGCATGACTAAGCCGCTTCTGGCGAACCAGAGCAGCGCACGGAAACGCCGTTTACCTTCCTGCCAGAGCAGTACCTATTTATCTACTTGCACTTTGTTGTGCTTTCAAACTGCTAGGTTGGCAGGAGCAGGGACCGAGCAACGGGAGCTCACGCCGTCACGGGGTTTCAAACCGCCAACCTTCTGATCGGCAAGTCCTAGGCTCTGTGGTTTAACCCACAGCGCCACCCACGTCCCGGAACGTTGGTAGACTCAGCCTTAATTTTCAAATCAAAACAAGGACTTCCATATGATGATCATGAGCAGGAATATAGCCAGTTGTCCCAGCCCAGCGGCTTATTTTACATACCTGAGCTCCACTGTTTGTGGGGGAGAAATCCCATTCATTACACGTGGGAGAGGGGAACCACCTCTTGCACTTGGGAGTTAACCCTTTCTCTGATATACATAGGAAAACTTGTTCATATCATGCAAATGGATTGCTTCCAATACAATCTTAGGGACTAGTACCTTAACAGTGGAAACGTAAAGTGGGAGGCGGCAAAACATTGCCAGTTCTACTGTCTTACCCAGTCCCCTGCCAGGCTTCAGCAGGATTGAGTAGGGTGTTTCTTTTTGTATGTTATGAGTGCTTTTAGTGAATAGTTTTTTAATCTTCTGATCTTTTTGGCATTAAATCTATTCTTGAAACCAGCCAACCAACCAACCAACCAACCTGTATGTCACTTTGAGACAAGAATTGTAGGAAACGACAAATACATAAATAAAATCTCCAAGGGACCAGGACAGCTTAGTATCCTTTGGATCCAAGCTGATTCCTGATATCGACTCCCTTTTGGCCGTTCTGACATCAGAGCTTCAGTGGTGGTTGAGATGGGCTTTCGAGGAGCCAGCGGCAGTCAGGAAAAATACTCTGATTTTCCTCTCCAACGTTAGAGCCCCATTTCCAACTTCAGAGGAGGAGATCAGATCTCTCCTACGGACCCTGGGGGCCCATAGGATTGCACAGTAACTGCCTTTATACTATGGGCTGCGATTGCTTTTTCTGTTTACATTTTCAAATAATTAAATATGAAAACAGATCACAAGTGTATGAATGGAAGATGCCTTAGTTTAACAGCTTATGTACAATCCAGATTGTAGCACGCGTCTTCTGACTTAAAACAGTATGTTTCTCGATTTGAATCTAGACGGCTTCAACATTCTTATGAATTCTTTTAAAGGCATCTGGATTCAAATAAAAGTCATCACATATCTTCAATAAAAGTTGATAACACACATGGTAATTAACATAATTAGAAAACGTAAGGCTCAAAGGGGAGACAACAGAAAATTTACTTCACCATTTGCTTCCTAGTTAGTGCAAGGGATAGGAAAAACACTAAAAACTCAAATTTCATTGGCTCTTCTGGGTAAAGTTTTTAATAAATCAAGAATGAGCCACTCACTGGGCTGCTTATACCAAGTGCAAAACAAGACAACATGGTCCAAACACACTATTTCTCTTATTCCACAGGAACAAATATGTTCTTTAAGTGGAATCTACTTAAATCAGCCAAGTAGAAGGGGAAACTTGTAACTAGACAGCATAAATGGTCTCCTATATTTGTAAATCATTATTGTCTCGGGCAATTCTGCGCAGCATAAAAATATGTGTGATTTCAGAATGGAAGGGAGGAAGGAATCACAGGTCTTTTGCTCAGGGAATATGATTCATTTACAGGGGTGTCGAGTTGTCCCCCATATTGAGGGGGCCTGGTGTCGTGTGATGTCATATGCACAACATAACATGCCCCTCAGTGTTTCCTACCCCCACTCGATGGCAGTGGGCTGCAGAGGATGGGGGTCCCCTCAATACTGGGGGGGTCTCAGCCCCCTACCCACAAATATTAAAGGGGTTGAAGCCCCTTCCGCCCCCTATAATTGGCTCTGCTGAATTACAAGGTAGTAATTCTCAACTTTTCCATTACATTTGGCGTAGAACAAACCCACTGGATCCTGAACAATAATTCCCAGTGCAACAATTTTGCCTGTGCAAAACGAAATTAATCAGATTTCATATCTTTAAGAGAAAATTAGCTGCCTATTATTTAAAAGCAGGTTATCTTTTTGGACTAGCTGACATGTCAAATTAAAATTTATTAAACTATCTGATGAGCTGTCAGGTACTTCTCTGCCGCCTGAAAACAAAGCAGGAACGAACAACTCAATTAAAACTTCCCTGATAAATGTAACTATCTGGTGATTTAAGAGAACAAAACTAAGCAAGACAAAGCAACAGTTTAAAGGAAATTTTTTTATTGTCTTTTCTTTTACCGCAATATATATTTATTAATGAAATAATCTGAGCTTCAGGGATGAAAATATTCCATCTGGGAATTGGCTCAACAGCTGATTTAAATGAAAAATGGTAACGTTTGTGACCTTGCTCTGTCAGGACAGAAACCTTATTCTAATTAGGCACAACTCTAGAAATGTTTTAAAGATAATGTGCTCTGACAACATTTAGTTCCTCCAGGGCTCTTGCTATCAGAATGAGGCCCTGCCACAACAGAACAAGCCAATCAAATTTTGTCTTATTTCCCTTCATACCAACAGCCCGGGGTGAAAATTTCCAGCTATTAGTTTAGCTTTAGTTCTTTTTGAATTTATTATTTTTATTACTTGCCGATGTTCAGAATTAAACAGCTGCACCTCTGATTAATAAACACCATGGGATGAGATTGGTCATTCATGAGATCATCATATTTGCAGTTTGAGGCAATGAATAAACAATATTCAACAGAATAAAGTATGGTATAAGAAAAATAATAGGGGATTTAAAAAAAAAATAGACAGTGAACGAAGCGGAAACTTTTAGGCATCTTGCTCTTTAAACTTGTTGTCTACCTGCCTTACAACATCCACAAGTGAAGTACCGAATTTTTTGCTCTATAAGACTCACTTTTTCCTTCCTAAAAAGTAAGGGGAAATGTGTGTGCGTCTTATGGAGCGAATGCAGGCTGCGCAACTATCCCAGAAGCCAGAACAGCAAGAGGGATTGCTGCTTTCACTGCGCAGCGATCCCTCTTGCTGTTCTGGCTTCTGAGATTCAGAATATTTTTTTTCTTGTTTTCCTCCTTCAAAAACTAGGTGCGTCTTGTGGTCTAGTGCGTCTTATAGAAGCGAAAAATACGGTATTTCAAATTAAGAGGAGATCCAAGGGGCAAATACTTAATGCAGAAATGTGCATAACTAAGTACTAAATGTTTGTCTTTTTAAAGCAGATTTGGAGCACTGTAATTTTGAGTGATGGGTGGAAGAGCGCTTAGCCATTTTGCTGCCAGCCATATTTCTGCTCACTATCCTCCCAGCAAGCTATTTTTTTAAGCTGTGGAGTTCCAGAAGCACAATTACTCAACTATAATATTTGCTTATAGTAGCCTTGGGCTGCTTTTCAGAGACTTGGAATTGCAGAACTGTAACCTGGAAAAGCAGAAACTAGCTCCTGAATGCATGATCAGTACTGCTACAATAGATTTTGATGTGACAGCTGCATATGCCTGTTGACTTGCGACCAGGACTAAGGGCCTCTGTTGTACACCAGGAAGACAAGTGTCCATTTGGTGGTGCAGTTTTAACCATGTCTGCAAAGCGTGTTCTCCTTCACGGAGAGCATGTGTTGCGGTGGGGGCCGCCAGGACACTCCAAAGTTGGGGGGCGGGCTAATTGACCGTTGGCCACTGATGCGTTTGGGGCTTCACTTGTTGTTGGGAAGAAGTTAATGTTGCCATTTGTTGATTGACAGCCAGAAATGCTAAAACTCCTTGCACGAGGCTAGGGCTTCCTCTTTTCGCCCATGCATCGGATTGCCCGTCCCCCCCTCCCTAGAATTAGAGTTGTTCACTTTGACCTTGCTATGCCTGTCATGGGGTCATCTGCTTTGGAGCAGGGGCCCGGTAGGAATTTTGTCCATCTGGCTGATTGGCTGGGGCCATTTGGTTTTTGCCTACTGCGTAGCAAATTGTCACAACTTGTAAGGTTCACGGTTAGGCATTGGTTTATGGTTTGGTTGGTTGAGGGGCATGGATTGGCTGTGCCTGCCCCTCTAATGCTGCTGCTGCGAGGGATTCCGTTAAAGGAATTGGGGGCTAACTATTGCTTGTCCACTCTGTCAAGGGGGCTCAGGCCATAGCAATGAGCTCCTGGTTGCATTTGGGGAGGGCTGAGGGCAGGTTCCCTGCTCCGACGCTACCCCCAAGTGTATTCCCCTATTCTGACTTTCGCATCGTGCGGAATGTCAGTCTGTCCCCCATGGTGGGGGCAGATAGTCGCAACCAATGCCTAAGCAACCACTCACAAATTTGTATTTTAATGAAGTTGTGGCCAAAATTATGCCAAAAATCTTAAACAAAAAAATTCTGTGTGATGTGTGAGTTATTGGGGCGGCCCTGGGGACCTCGACACGCAAACATGACTTCAGCAGTGTGCTACTGGCACAAACAACACACCTTCAAAGGACCTTGCTCTCAGTGATGATCAGATGAGTGGTGCAAAGAACAAGCACCTTGGAGGTTGTCTCCTGGTGTCATAAGTAGGGAGGACTTAGGATTGCACCCTTAGGATTTTGTTTTGAGGGTGAAGCTTAAGGTGTTAGTCCAAAAGCTTTACACAAAGGGTGGCTTTTGGGGAGAGCTCCAAAGGAGAGAAAAGTGGAGACATGCAAGGGGTCTGTGAAGAAATAATAATAATAATAATAATAGAAGAAGAGTTTGGATTTGGTATCCCGCTTTATCACTACCCGAAGGAGTCTCAAGGCGGCTAACATTCTCCTTTCCCTTCCTCCCCCACAACAAACACTCTGTGAGGTGAGTGGGGCTGAGAGACTTCAGAGAAGTGTGACTAGCCCAAGGTCACCCAGCAGCTGCATGTGGAGGAGCGGAGACGCGAACCCGGTTCCCCAGATTACGAGTCTACCACTCTTAACCACTACACCACACTGGCTCTCTAATAATAATAATAATAATTATTATTATTATTATTATTATTATTATTATTATTATTATTATTATTTATACCCTGCCCATCTGGCTGGGTTTCTCCAGCTACTCTGTACAGCTCCCAACAGAAAATTAAAAACACGATAAAACATCAAACATTACAAGCTTCCCTAAACAGGGCTGCCTTCAGGTGTCTTCTAAAAGTCAGATAGTTCTTTGTTTCCTTGACATCTGATGGGAGGGCGTTCCACAGGGCGGGCGCCACTACCGAGAAGGCCCTCTGCCGGGTTCCCTATAACTTCACTTCTCGCAATGAGGGAACCGCCAGAAGGCCCTTGGTGCTGGACCTCAGTGTCTGGGCTGAACAAGGGGGGTGGAGATGCTCCCTCAGGTGTACTGGTCCAAAGCCTTGGGTACAAGGAGTAGAAAAGCAGCAGAGGCACAGCATTTTCTTCTGCTTCTCCGACTTTGGAAAACTTTTACTTACACATCTGTAAACACATCTTACACATTTGAATTCTGCCTGGTCATTTATTTTCTTCTCTTTCCTCCCCCTCCCCTTTTATGAATATCACCCACTCTGAGACCCCACAGCTAATTCTCCCCTGACCTCCTCGCTGGCCCAAGTAGGACCAATTCAGCCAGCTAGCCCTGGGGATTATCTAATTGATTTTTCAATTTTATTGTTATTCATGTTTTTATACTGTATTTTATGCTGCTTTTATAATTAAGTGTTTTAAAGTGTTTAAAATTTCTTGTTAGCTGCCCTGAACCCGGTTTTTGAACAGGGGAGGGCGGAATATAAATAAAATTTTATTTTTATTATTTATTATTACATTTACATCGACAGAAGTGCAACATCTATGAATTCAAAACACTGCTTACTTAAAAGATGTCTGCCAGAGGTCCAGAACAGCCAACATGGTGGGATTCATCGCATACAAATGCTCATTTATATAAGCACGAGCTGCCAGGTAGGACTTGTTCCAAGGTTTGGGCACTATCTCCATCCTATAAACAAAAAGAAAAAAAACCCTCACAAATTAGTAACACTGAGATCCCAAGAGATACATGGAGTACAGATATATCTGTGCCGCATTATTGAATTTTTAAAAAATAGACGACAAACCCAATTTTACCAGCTTGTCAGAAATTAAAAATACACCTTTGGGGAAATATATCAAAATTAAATAGGGTGGTGGTGAAGATTTTCTTCTGAGTTTGGAAATTCTTTTACTAAGCCAAAATCCCTTGTGAATGCCTAGGCCTTATCAAATTAATTAGCCGTATGCATACAATTTAGGTAGTTAATTAACCAATTAGAAGTACACTTAGATTCGAATCTGATCTTATAAATTCTAAAAGAAAAACTCTTTCCAAAACGTATCGACTCCTCCTCGACTGGACAGTCAAGGAGGAGGAGGTAACAGTGGCAATGGTGAGGTGGTCCCAGGATTTTGGCCATTCAATAACCATGGCCCAATGGGAAAACCTATGGAAGATCAATTGGAAATTCACAAATTGTTACATGATTAGAGAGAACTTTCAAAAAATGCACCATCGATGGTATCTAACACCATGGAAACTTTCAAAAATGTATAAAAATGTGTCAAGTAATTGTTGGAGATGCAGTGAATCAGGAACATTCTACCATATGTGATGGATATGTAGGAAAATACAGGTATTCTGGGAGAGTATCCATGCAGAACTGCAAAAAATGCTAAATATCTCTTTCAACAAAAAACTAGAGGCCTACTTCCTGAGAATAACAGATTTGGATATTCCACAAAAGAGGAAGGGTATTTTTTTATATGCGACGGCGGCAGCAAGAGTTTTGATCGCAGCAAAATGGAAGAGTAATGAAATCCCCTCTATACAAGATTGGATCCAAAAGCTGACAGAATATGCCGAATTAGATAGTTTATCAGAAAAAATAAAGAACAAATCAAAACAGGAATTTGTTTCAAAATGGGAGGTTTTCAAAGATTATCTGAAAAATAAATATAGTAGTTTAAATTCTGTTGCAGCATTTGAGGAACTTTGCAAGGTAGATATAAGAAATTAGATTTATTGAGAATAAGTTAAATTATGTTAAAAGTTTATATTGGCAAAAAGTAATATGAATTTGAAATATGGAATAGACAGGAGGTTGGGTCTTTAGTGTCGAGACCAATAGATGTTTTATTGTTTCCTAAGAAAATTATGAGTCTATGGTTATTTTTGTAATTTGTGTGTAATTTGGTATTTGTGTGTGTGTTTTTTCTTGTTGTTTAAATAAAAAAAAAAATTAAAAAAAATAGAAGTACACTTAGAACTACTACGTGTACACACAGGCAAGGAAGTGAGTTTGTCAGAGGCACAAAAATCTGCCGGTGAGCATGATTCTCCCAAATGCCTATAGACTCTATAGGATCCCCATTGAACACAATGGAACTTCTGCTGCGGGTCTTTGGCTGGATGCCAAAGTTGGTTTCATTGCAAGGCAACCCGCCGTTACTTAGTTACAGTAATTCGGTGTTTGTTTATATATGTTTTTTCCCTATACGGTGGAGCAGGCCCAAAGTGATTCGTAATAATAATAATAATAATAATAATAATAATAATAATAATTATACCCCACCCATCTGGCTGGGTTTCCCCAGCCACTCTGGGCAGCTTCCAACAGAACACTAAAATACAATAACCTATTAAACATTAAAAGCTTCCCTAAACAGGGCTGCCTTCAGATGTCTTCTAAAAGTTTGGTAGTTGTTTTTCTCTTTGACATCTGGTGGGAGGGCATTCCACAGGGCGGGTGCCACTACCGAGAAGGCCCTCTGCCTAAACATTCAACCAATATCAAAATGCAGCATCACATTCTGACACAATTAGAAAGCGTGTCAACAAGCTATCATAAAACAGAACCATCAGTTCAATAAACCTATGGGAACCTAAAATCAATATTATAGTAAGATGCAGTCCATTAACCCATTCTTATTTAATGCACACAAAGCAAGATCAACATTAACAAAGTAAAAATTGCAGGGAGAACAGAAGGAAGGAAGGAAGGAAGGAAGGAAGGAGGGAAGGAAGGATAGCTGTCAATTTACAGATTTGAAAATAAGGGACCAGCAGCCTCGAAAATAAGGGATCAGCAGCCAAAATAAGGGATCAACAATTACTTTAATGAAGTACATATTTTGTTGCATGCAAATGGCTTTAGATACCTATTAGGTCCATAAATTACCATATGGCATATATTCGACACACAAAAAACCAGCAACAATTTGTTGTTGACACAGGACAGCTGGACATAGAAAGGGCCCCATTACCTTCAGTAGCTTATTTAAGGGACATCATCAATAAGGGACAGCAGCGGGACATGGCGCTGGAATAAGGTTCCCTGCTCCGACGCTACCCCCAAGTGTATTCCCCTATTCTGACTTTCGCATCATGCAGAATATCAGTCTGTCCCCCATGGTGGGGGCAGATAGTCGCAACCAATGCCTAAGCAACCACTCACAAATTTGTATTTTAATAAAGTTGTGGCCAAAATTATGCCAAAAATCTTAAACAAAAAAATTCTGTGTGATGTGTGAGTTATTGGGGTGGCCCTGGGGACCTCGACACGCAAATTAACCCATGGACTAAACAAAATTTGCGACAGGAGCAAGGGTCAATATGTAACTCAGCTTGGAATCGCAACAGCTCTACTACAGAAATCCACATGCTCAACTGGACTGTTGTTGCACATTCTAAGACCTTCTCAGAGTGTGGAATCCATTGGCATATCCGGGGGGGCAGGGGGTCAGCTGCCCTCCTAAATCAATCAAAATCAATACAAATCTGAGGTTCTGCCCCCCTAACAAAAGCTTGCCAAAACAAAAATCCTGGCTACGCCCGTGGTGGAATCCTGCATTTCTTTCATTACAAAGGTTTGCATTTCAGGCACTGCTACTGTTAGACAAACATCTGGTCTAACCCCATCTTTTCCATGATTCTTTTACGTTTGCCTTTTTATGGGCTGAAGCTCTACCTAAACACATTGCACAACAGCTAGAAACCAGGAAGCAGAGCATTCTGCATTTCCATATAGGGTAGGGGGGAGCCCTCTGTTCATTGGGGTGTTAGAGCACATCTTTTGCCCAACCCCTGGTGCATAGCTGTCAACCGTCCCTTATTTGGCGGGAAACTCCCTTATCCCAGCGCCGTGTCCCGCTGCTGTCCCTTATTGATGATGTCCCTTAAATTTCCTGGGTTTCAAAGGAAGCAGCTCCTCTCCCTCCCTCCCTCCCTGCCGGCCAGGGAGGCTCCAGCTGCGCTGCTTGGCTGCGTTGCTCACCCAATAAGGAGTCTAAGAACGACTGGGGGGTGGAGCTTGCATGCCTTGTGCCGATCAAATCGGCTGCGTTGCCTGGGGACTCGCCTTTGCTCAGCGCTTCCCAGCAGAGAGGTGACAGTGGTTTTCCTTGCTGCATCCCCTTTGCCGGGTTGCTGCGCTGTGGGAACCACCAAGCGGAGGCTTTGTTTGGCTGCTGGCTGGGCTTTCTGCCTTTGGCTCGGAGGTGCTCAGAATTTGAACATACCTGTGCCCAGAAAATCCCTTATTTGAGCTGCTGATCCCTTATTTTCGAGGCTGCTGGTCCCTTATTTTCAAATCTGTAAGTTGACAGCTATGCCCTAGTATCTCCAGCTAGAAGGTGGGAATGACCTGTCTGAAACCTTGGAGAGCTCTTGCCAGGAAGGATACATATCATCACTGCACCAATGGGGTCTGACTCATTTCAATAGCGCAATCCCATGCATAGAAGTACAGTGGTGCCCCGCAAGACGAATGCCTCGCAAGACGGAAAACCCGCTAGACGAAAGGGTTTTCCGTTTTGGAGGTGCTTCACAAAACCAATTTGCTATGGGCTTGCTTCGCAAGACGAAAATGTCTTGCGATTCCTGGGGGGTTTTTTCCCCTCCCCGCCTTTTTCCCAAGCCCCTAAGCCGCTTAACAGCTGTTTGCTAAGCTGCTTAACAGCAGATCTAAGCCGCTTATCAGCTGATCTAAGCCGCTAATAGCCTTTTAGCAGCTAATCCGCTAATCCCTTAAGCCGCTAATAGCCGCTAAACCGCTAATAGCGCTAATAGCGCTAATCCGCTAATGGGCTTGCTTCGCAAGACGGAAAAAACCGCAAGACGAAGAGACTCACGGAACGGATTCTTTTCCTCTTGCGAGGCACCACTGTAAACCATTGTGGGGAAATGTGAATTACTCCCAGGTTAAGATTGCACAGGAACTGCATCCTAAGACAGCTTCAGGCATTTTGCCTGTTACAGCTTCTAGGCAAAAGTTTTGAAGTAGCGTTTCCTTACTCTTCACGATGAGGTGGAAGAACTTGCTTCTTGTCTTCCTCCTTTTCTCTGGGGTCTCTCAAAACAAAGTCAACTAAAAGGAGGCATTAAAAACAGAGCAGAACACAAATAATCTCAGCAAAACAGGGGAAGGGGGGGGACTGTGACAAAGAAGCCGAACCAATTATTTCTAAAAGACTTCAAGGGTGCTATGCAGGAGTAACCGAAGGCAACGCGGATCAAAGTCATTTGATTTAAGAACGCTTTGCAAAACAAAACAAAATAAGTGTACATAAAAAGGCTGAACCAGCAGAAAATTAAAAGCAGCTGGGAAATAAAAACCCTCACAGTGCATTCTTATGCATGTTTACTTAGAAATAAGTCTCATGGTGTTTAGTGAGGCTTACATCGTAATAAGTGTGTTTAGGACTACGGCCAAAGAAGAACGATGGAGACCAGGCTTCTATGCCCAGAATGGATGGAAAGCTGTTCCAAGAGGAATCCTGTTTGCTTAAACCTTTCAGACAAAATTTATGTCTGCTTTCCAGAACAATTTATCCAGCAACAATGCACTGGGAATGAACAGTGGCACACGCTATTCTGCTTACGGCAGAGATGGAGAACCTGTGAACTTTCAGATGTTGATGGATTCCAACTTCTGTCAGCCCCCCCAGAAAGCATAGCCAATGGTCAGGGGTGATGATGGGAGCTACAGCCCAGCAACACCTAAAGGGCCAGTGTTTCCAAGCATCACTCGTTTACAGATAGCATTCTGCAACAGAAATGGCTCCCCAACAGTGGAACGTTCGCTCCAGAGAGATGAACCCAGCATCATCATTATCGACTTTTAGGCACCAGGCAAAGACTTTTACCCAAGCATTTGGCTCTTAATTTGAGACCTGTTATGGTATGATGATACCCTAGTCTGCATTGAAGTTCATCTTTTAGTAGGATGGAATAAGACTTGTCCTTTTCTACGATACTGGGATGAGCCCTTTTAGCCAATAATGTTTTCATATCTTTCCAATAGCGTTAAAAAAAATTAATCATGTACGCTCTTACAATAGTGAGTTGCTTTGAGTCATTTTACGGCGTGAGTGATGAATAAAGGCAGCAAACAGTAAGCACACAGAGGCTTTCAAACTTTCTCTGTGCTGCTGATGAAGTTGTGTTGAGGCTCAACAGGCCTGGCGACCTCCCCCTGTAAACAGAGGGCAGCATTCGCCTAACAAACCCCATCAGCAGAAGCCCTTCTCGCCTTCCCCCAATGCCGGCCCAAACTGGCTCTGGGGGATGACCGGGAGACCCTCAAAAACAGGGCAAGGGGCAGGATCTTTCCATCTTGCACAGACAGAACGACTGGAAGAGTACAAAACTGAATCCTACCCAGGATGGGCACCTAAGAACAAAGAACACTTAGAACACCGTGGGTGGGATTCAACTGAGTCACATCACTTGCAAAATGGGGTTTTGCACCCTCTCTTCCCTCCCACCGTGTGTACCCAAAATTGGCTCTGGAAAGTTCAGGAGAATCTCAGAACAGTGCACAGCAGGAGGAGGTGGGGGACTGTTCCACCCAGCAAGCCAAAATGCTTGCACTACAGTGGTACCTCTGGTTATGTACTTAATTAGTTCCGGAGGTCCGTTCTTAACCTGAAACCGTTCTTAACCTGAAGCACCACTTTAGCTAATGGGGCCTCCCACTGCCGCCGCCGCCGCTGCTGCGTGATTTCTGTTCTCATCCTGAAGCAAAGTTCTTAACCCTGGGTACTATTTCTGGGTCGGACCCGGGTGGCGCTGTGGGTAAAAGCCTCAGCGCCTAGGACTTGCCGATCGAAAGGTCGGCGGTTCAAATCCCCGCGGCGGGGTGCGCTCCCGTCGCTCAGTCCCAGCGCCTGCCAACCTAGCAGTTCGAAAGCACCCCCGGGTGCAAGTAGATAAACAGGGACCGCCTACCAGCGGGAAGGTAAACGGCATTTCCGTGTGCTGCACTGGCTTGCCAGATGCAGTTTGTCATGCTGGCCATGTGACCCGGAAGTGTCTGCGGACAGCGCTGGCTCCCGGCCTCTAGAGTGAGATGAGCGCACAACCCTAGAGTCTGTCAAGACTGGCCTGTACGGGCAGGGGTACCTTTACCTTTTACTATTTCTGGGTTAGCGGAGTCTGTAACCTGAAGTACCACTGTACTGTAATAGTGTGATGCTGAGTTCCTCCCCATGTTCCCAGAATCCTCTGCTGTGTGCAGGGTTATCTCCTCAAAGATGTTGCTCTAGAAACAGTTTCTCCTTGACCACAGCCAGGCCTGTAGGGCCTCACCATTAGGATCTAATATCATAAGCTGCCCAGGATGGCTGGGGAAACCCAGCCAGATGGGTGGGGTAATAAGTAAAATAATAATAATAATAATAATAATAATAATAATAATAATAATAATAATAATATCATTCTGCATTTTGGGCAGGAAGTGGTGGCAAACTGCTTCAGGGCAGTGGCGTAGCGTGGGTTGTCAGCACCCGGGGCAAGGCAAGTAACTAACCCGTGGATTTGCGCCCCCTAACCCTAACCCCCAGATGTTGCGCCTGGTGCGGCCGCCCCCCCCCCTGCACCCCCCACGCTACGCCACTGCTTCAGGGACATTTGCCCATCGTTGCTTATCTTTTCATTAAGAAAACTCTGGTATATTTCCCAGTAAAACTCTAGGCTCCTCTAGAACACAGTATGGACAACATATGGGCTAAAAATGCACCTATGCTGAAACAATACTCAAGACTGACCTTCTCCAGCAAATATCACATTTGACATTACCTATTGCTTTCTTCACACTGAGAAGATAGTCCTCTCTCATTTCATCGGAGAGGGCATAGATACTTTCACTGAGCACTTTCAAATGTTGTGGCACAAGTGCCAAGACATGCTCCAGCCAGGAGTCCTCCATTGGGGCCACATGTTCCGTATCTATCCCGTGGCGAATGTAATAGTAGTATTTCTGCAAAATCAGGACATCACAGGAGATTCAGACCAGAACATGCTATGAAAAAGCAAAGCTATTTCTGGCCTTGATGGATGCATGCGTTCCCTCCCAAAATCTCTCTCTCTCTCTCTCTCTCTCTCACACACACACACACACACACAAACACACACACACACACTTTAAACATATGTGAAACATATGTCAATGTGCTAACTACAATTAACCTGTGTGTGAACAACTGCTTGGTATTTTTTGGAGTAGGCTTTCCATTTCCCCTTGCTTCCTGTTTCAAACTTTTAACCTCTAACACAGAGCCTGTGGAAGGGACTCTCTAGCTCAGGCTTCCTCAACCTCGGCCCTCCAGATGTTTTGAGACTACAATTCCCATCATCCCTGACCACTGGTCCTGCTAGCTAGGGATCATGGGAGTTGTAGGCCAAAAACATCTGGAGGGCCAAAGTTGAGGAAGCTTGCTCTAGCTGCTGGAGATGTGACAGGTATAATGCTCCATTAAAATATATGTTTGTACAACATCCTACACTGAATATTTTTGAGGAGAAGGAAAGAGAGAGAATCTACAAGACTGTACGGAACAATCTTAAATTTGCAGGGGGAAATATCCTTTTGAATTATACACCCAACACATGGAATCTAACAAAGGGACAATATGAATGGACTCTCTGGACTACGGCAAAAAGACTGGTATTGATTAACTGGAAGAATAACAATGCACCTCTCTTTAATTATTGGATTGACAATACGTACAAACTCACTGCACATGGACAAGTTGTGTACAAACGTAGACTTGCCATGGACAAATTTAATGACATTTGAAATTATTTTTTATAAATACCATATTAGGTTAAGGTCTGGTTAACTACAATAACAATTTTTCCCCTTTTGTGTAAAGTGCACAATATATTTTTGTTGTTGTTATTGTTCTGTATTGTTTTCTACATGGGTACCATTTCTTGTTCCTTCTTTTTAATAATAATAATAATAATAATAATAATAATAATAATAATAATAATTTCTATTTATACCCCGCCCTCCCCAGCCAAGGCCGGGCTCAGGGCAGCTAACAAGCAATAATAAAAACAAGTTGAATGATTACAACTTTAAAACAAAATTAAAATACAACATTAAAATATTGAAACATTAAAATATTAAAATGTAGCCTCATCGCAGGAGGAGAAAGGAAAAGAAAAAAGAAAGAGAGGGAGGGAGGGAATCAAACTGGCTCCAAGCCAAAGGCCAGGCGGAACAACTCTGTCTTACAGGCCCTGCAGAAAGAAATCAGATCCTGCAGGGCCCTGGTCTCATGAGGCAGAGCGTTCTACCAGGCCGGAGCCAGTGTTGAAAAGGCCCTGGCTCTGGTTGAAGCTAATCTAACTTCCTTAGGGCTAACTTCCTATTTTTGTGTGCTATCTCACTCTTTTTGTGTCTTCCCGCTGCGGTGGGAACGTAAACGGTGTTTCCGTGCACTCTGGCACTCGTCACAGTGTCCCGTTGCACCAAAAGCGGTTTAGTCCTGCTGGCCACATGACCCGGAAAGCTGTCTGTGGACAAACACCAGCTCCCTCATCCTGAAAGCGAGATGAGCGCCGCAACTCCACAGTCCGCTTTGACTGGACTTTACCGTCCAGGGGTCCTCTACCTTTACCTTTTACCTTACTCTGTGGACTTGTAACTTTGTGCTTTTTGTTTTTCAATAAAGAATATAAAACAAATCAAAAAACCCCAGCAGCCCCAGCCAGCATGGCTGAAAGTTTGGAACGATGGGAGTTTGCCCATCCACAAGCCACATGGAGGGGCCACAGGCAGTGGCGTAGTGTGGGGGGTGCAGGGGGGGGCGGCTGCACCGGGCGCAACATCTGGGGGGGCGCTCGCACTCGCAGCTCTCTGCCCCTACCTGGCTCACTCACTCTCTCTCACTGCAGTGCTGGCTGTGTGAATCCGATCCGAGCAGCCGGGTCGCCGCCCACTGTGGAGGGGGGGTGCCAGGCGTGCGGTGCGGTGCAGTGCGGAGAGAGAGAGAGGGACTATCTGGGGGAGGGACAGTGCAGCAGGGGGGGCGCAAATTACTTGCCTTGCCCCGGGTTAGGGGGCGCAAATTACTTGCCTTGCCCCGGGTGCTGACAACCCACGCTACGCCACTGGCCACAGGCTCCTTATTTCCCTTCTGAAGTCACTGAAAACCCCCAGGGAGGATCATCAGCAGTGTATGAGTGGATTCCGTTCACCTGACCCTCTTACCACCTTGCCCTGCCCCATCCCTGCCAAAGCTGGGAGCATCACCATTGATGAGAGAGCACCGCTGCCTCTCTGGCCCCCAGCATCACTGCCGCAGTCCTAACGTTTCAATCCTGCTTTCCCTCCCCTTGATAAACACTCAAATCAAAGAGTCGTTGTCTTGTTTACCAAAATGTCCTTTTCTATGCCCTCTGTTGCCCCAGGTTTCGCTTCTTCTATGGAAAGCTGCTGCTCCTCAGTAAGGTCCGGCTGCCTAACGAAAACAAACACGACAATTCAATCACAATGGTTTTCAAACTCCGGTTGGCAAATCGGTCCTGATCTCAGTTAAGTCAGAAGCAAGGGGATTTGCTTAGCCTCCTGCTGCTGGGCAGGAAGGTCTGTTTTCCCCGACTTTCTCAAAACTGACCTTTTTTCTTTCGATGGTCATCCTTTTTTAAAAAATATATATATATGTATATTTGCACTTTCTAAAAGAGGAAAGAACTTTTCTAAGAAATAAAATTACACAGAAGCTCACATGATGATGTTAACAAGAGCACTTCTGAAATTTTCCCGGTCCTTTTTGCCGCCAGGTTTAGCTTTAGAAGTTGACGGTCCGGCACCCAAATCACTGGCTGGAGGAGTTTCCTGTGCTTTCCGCTTTTGAGCCCTCTGAGCCAGATATTCTCCTAGGGGAGGAAAGGAAGATATTGTGTGGTACCAGCTCAAATCCACATAGAATTGTAGAGTTGGAAGGGATAGCTCAGTCCGTAGAGCATGAGACTCTTAATCTCAGGGCTGTGAGTTCAAGTCCTGTGTTGGGCAAAAGATTCCTGCGTTGCTGAACTAGATGACTCTCGTGGTCCCTTCCAACTATATGATCCTTTGATACAAGAAGGTCCTCCCTTTCTTAGCTATGAAGGGATCATGTGATCCAACCCCCTGCAATGCAGGAATATGCAGCTGTCCCAAACAGGGATCGAACCTGCAACCTTGGCATTATCAGCACCACGCTCTAAACAACTGAGCTACCCAGCGGGTGACACCAAAGCTCTGCAGAATCAGCTCCTGCCTCTCCCAAAAGAGAGTTAAGAGCCTCTTTCCAAACTGTTATCCATTGCATGAAAATGACAGAAGGTGGGAAAGTGGCAAATCACTTCAAGGTATCCCACAAGAGCTGCGAAGTCAGATCCTTAAAGAGTCAGCTGCCTGGGGTTATTTATGAGCTGCGGTATCCTATGCATTTGACAAGTAATCTGGGAGACCTAAACGCCCTGAGTCATGCACACCAATTTAGCTGAAGGAAATATCTAAACCAGTTTCAGATGCAGTGAAGCAAGACTCTGATCCGAAACCTTGCTCAGTCAACAACCGGTGCTGAGCACAGGGGTATACTAATCACAGGGGCGCGGGTGGCGCTGTGGGTAAAAGCCTCAGCGCCTAGGGCTTGCCAATCGAAAGGTTGGCAGTTCGAATCCCCGCGGCGGGGTGCGCTCCCGTTGTTCGGTCTCAGCGCCTGCCAACCTAGCAGTTCAAAAGCACTCCCGGGTGCAAGTAGATAAATAGGGACCGCTTACTAGCAGGAAGGTAAACGGCGTTTCCATGTGCGGCTCTGGCTCGCCAGAGCAGCGATGTCACGCTGGCCACGTGACCCGGAAGTGTCTCCGGACAGCGCTGGCCCCCGGCCTCTTGAGTGAGATGGGCGCACAACCCTAGAGTCTGTCAAGACTGGCCCGTACGGGCAGGGGTACCTTTACCTTTTTATACTAATCACCTTGCTAAAGCAATGTCATGAAGTTATGCCAACTTTAGACAAGGCCATCGAGAACAAGGCTATCGGTGCCTACGAGTCATGATGGCTATACAGTGGTACCTCTGGATGTGAATGGGATCTGTTCCAGAGCCCCGTTCACATCATGAACAGAACGCAACCCGCGTCTGCGTGTGTCGCGATTCGCCGTGTCTGCGCATGCGCGTTACCTCATTCTGAGCATCTGCGCATGCGTGAGTGGAGAAACCTGGAAGTAACCCGTTCCGTTACTTCCGGGTCACCACGGGACGCAACCTGAAAACGCGCAACCTGAAGCGTCTTTAACCCGAGGTATGACTGTATATTCGTATCAGAAGCTACCCAGTTCTGCTAGCAGAAGCCAGTGCAAGGACTCCCACTAGCCGAACAAGGCTCCCCCTCTACTCCCGTGTGCCACTACCTCCCCCCAATCCCAGGGTGCAAGGGGAGTAAATGGGAGATCATTCCATCAGGCAAGCAAAAATTCCACTCCATACCTCAATAGTAGCTGCTGGAGATTGTGAGGTGGCAAAGAGTGTTATTGGGCTCATCTCTTGATTGTGGCCTTCCCCTGGGCATCTGGTTGGCCACTATTGGAACAGAATGCTAGACTAGATGGGCCTTTTGTCTGATCAAGCAGGGCTCTATCTATCTATCTATCTATCTATCTATCTATCACATTGCAAACTACAGCCCCATCAGATTTGTATCTGCTGGCAAAAGTCTCAGTGTTGATACGATACGATACGATACGATACGATACGATACGATACAATACAATACAATACAATACAATACAATACAATATCTTTATTTCATTGTTCTGTATGGGACAATGACAATAAAGATATCGTATCATATCAACGTAGTGTATCGTATCGTATCAACACTGCGACTTTTGCCAGCAGATACACGGATGCAAATATTTAGTCTCAAATCTATTAGGGCTGGTTCACACATGTATTTTCATCCCCTGGTGGCTGTAGCTCCGAGTAACCACCGAAATGCAGGATTGGGCCATCACAAACCTATCACCACAGACAACCCTTTCTAATCACCTCATCGTACTTCAAATACAATGCCTTTATACTAGGTCTGTTGATATGCCACAGCCAGTCATCAAGGGATGCATGCATCTGAGGAAAGAAGCCCTTACTAGGGCAATGTGTTTTAATTCATTAACTGAGCTACCTTTTGCTGGAAAAGCTATCAACTTATGTTGAGATAGTGTCAGGGACCGTGCTGAGGAGGGCTGCACTGTGGAAGAATGTTGGGAACCACCCCCTCCCCCTGATCCTGATCCTGAATCTTCCCAAGAGCAGGAGGACAGTATAGATCTGGAACAGTGGTTTGCAGAGGGATATAGTTCAGAAGGCAGAAGCTGGGAAATACTGGATGGGGAACAGCTAGGAGAAGAAACACTGGGAGAGAGAGAGTTAACAGATTCACAATCTCTGGACAGCATTTCTCCGCTCTCCCCAAGGTCAAGAAGAGCTCAGAAAGTTTAAGAACAGAAAGCACAGAGGGGACAACCTCAGATTACAAGAAGTAGGAGGGACGTGGATTAATAGGGATGGAAGAGGGTGTAATCCTTAATTGGGAGCACCGCCATTTCTGGGAGACGTGTTCTTTGTTCCCTCACTGTGATTTTATTAAAGTTTCTAACAGGAGTGCCTGGCGTGCTCTGATCCATGGGGTCACGAAGAGTTGGACACGACTAAACGACTAAACAACAACAACAACAACAACTGGTAAGAAGACTCCTTTTCCTTTGTTCTGCTTATCTACTGCCACGGGGGGAGGAAGTCAATTCCCTAAAGCCTGACAGCTAGTTCATATATCGCGTGCATATATAAAGTGTACTCTACATGTAGTCATTTCACAGGCTAGCAGGGTTTACACTGAGGTTGATTCAGTTTTCATTTTGGCCATAAACTAAAAGAGAAATGCAAAAATACAATGCAGTAAATGATCGAGAGAGCACCCACATATCTTCCAGGTTATTATAATGGGCAAAAAACAATGCATGCCTAGTGATATAGCCATTTTCATCTGTACACAAGCACCCAGCTTTATGCTTACCAGGTGTTACCTCGTTTCTTATCATAAACTCCTCTGGAACATGTGCCTCTTCTTCTCCCCGCAGGTGGAACGAAGGTGGATTCTGATGCCATATCGGCTTACAGTTTATCTGAAACATTTAATTTCTCATTTGTAGAAAGATGCCAGCAACTATTTCCTGAGAGTCCTTAATGCCATTTGTAAGCCATTTCAAAGATATTAATTAATTAAATAATAATAATAATAATAATAATAATAATAATAATTTATTATTTGTACCCCGCCCATCGGGCTGGGTTTCCCCAGCCACTCTGGGCAGCTCCCAACAGAGATGAAAAATACACTAAAATGTCACATATTAAAAACTTCCTTCAGATGTCTTCTGAATGTCAGGTAGTTGTTTATCGCTTTGACATCTGATGGGAGGGTGTTCCACAGGGCAGGCACCACTACTGAGAAGGCCCTGTGCCTGGTTCC
This sequence comes from Podarcis tiliguerta, assembly GCF_965153285.1. Taxonomy (NCBI): domain Eukaryota; kingdom Metazoa; phylum Chordata; class Lepidosauria; order Squamata; family Lacertidae; genus Podarcis; species Podarcis tiliguerta. The sequence goes on from NC_139534.1 coordinate 17,235,232, forward strand.
CCGTAACTTGGCCTCTCGCAGTGAGGGAACTGCTAGAAGGCCCTCAGAGCTGGACCTCAGTGTCCGGGCAGAACGATGGGGGTGGAGACGCTCCTTCAGGTATACTGGACTGAGGCCGTTTAGGGCTTTCAAGGTCAGCACCAACACTTTGAATTGTGCTCGGAAACGTACTGGGAGCCAATGATATCAACGATATCAGTAAGCAGGCAAATGAAAAATAAAAATTTGCAAATCAAATCCATTTGCAAACAAACATGCAACTAATTCAATTGCCTGGATCACCACTGCATTTTGGACAGGGATGCGCATTCAGATACGCACTTGCCTTGCCAAACAATACAGGAAAGGATGCAGAGATCTCTCTTGCTGGATGTGTGGATTTCTTTCCCGATCTAGAAATCAGTTTACGGTTACAGTAAGGGATCTGTACTCCTGAAATTGCTGTCCAGCAACTACAACCCTGTATCTGATGCTACTGCCCAGGGAAGGGACAATAACAGCAGATGCAAATATCTGCCTTGTGTAGACAAAGGCAGCACTCAGTGTGCCACTACTCACAGATCTACTACGTGAGTGGTGATCCATGCACAGACAACCATAGGCACAGAAGCAAGGCAGTTGCAGCCCTGAACTTCCTTTCTAACAGATGTGAATGGTACCTTGCTACCTTTCAATGGAAATGAAAGCCAAAACCATTATGAGTGGTTATGCCATGTATCTCACTATGGGGATGCTGCTTATGGCTGTATCTGGATCAAAGGCACTGCCATAACCTTCAGCAGAATCAGGGCATTCATCCGAGACCAGGGAGAAGAGTCGATGAAAGAAGATTGGAAGAAATTTAAAGTATATTTACAGAAATACTGCGAAATTAAGGAATGTTAGAAGAATATTGGAATGAAATTATATGGTTTTAGCAGAAATGTTATAAAGAATTAAGCGAAAACTGATTGTTAATGGGCTAAAGTGGAAAATTTAAAGTTAGACTGTGTTAAGATTAATTATAGAACAATAAATTGAGAAAGAGGGAAAGGATTTGCTGAATTAGCTAATTTGAATTAGAATACAAAAAAGGGAGGTGTGAGGAAGTCGAGGAAACAAGTAAATGAAAGATAAAGATATGGAAATTGGATGTGTTTTAAAATGTTTTTGTTTTTTTTCTTGTTGTTTTGATGTATTGTTTTTTTTCTATTCTTGATGTATTGCTCGTTAATTTTTTATTGGTTTTTTCTTATACTTCTTTTTTGTAACTATAAAACTTCTAATAAATATTATTTTTAAAAAAACAAAAACAGAATCAGGGCATTCATAAAGCTCACTGGGAGAATTTGGCCCTGCCAGCATCTTTTGCAGACTAGCCCACCTCACAGGGATGCTGTAAAGATAAAAGGGAAGGGGGCTATGTATACTGCCTTGAGCTCCTTGGGAGAAAGGGAGGGTATAAACGCAATAAACGGAGAAACTATTCAAGATAGATGCTTGTACGCATTTGCTATTCACCAGAATTTTCTCTCCAAAGGCATGCTTAAAAACGTTTAGCAAAGCAAAAATTACCTTATCTACCAGTGGTAAGAATTTTGCTATAGGCTTCTCCAATTTCCCTTTGTTGGGTGGCTTGGGCTGCAAGGTAGTGAAAACAGGAGGCAAAATAAGACATGTATACTTTTAATATGAAACTTTTAAAACGTTTTTACAGCTGCAGTCCTAATCGCATTTACGAGGAGCAAGCCCTGTTTAGGACTGCAGGGCTTGCTTCTGAATAAACATGCCTAAGCTTAGGTTCTTGCTCGTTTATTGCAGTACACTGTCATCTTTTTTCCTCAGCATTCAACAGCTACATGCACACCAGTATATATTTCTCCCATTAACTTTAGCAGAGCATTTGAAAGAAACACATTCAAATGAAGGATGGAAGTGCTGCTGCTGCCTCAGTTTCACTAAAACAAATGAACTTGCACAAGAACTGCGGCTGCATCCATTTCGCACCATTGAAAATGCCCCACAGTCTAAGAGGCAACAGGTGGCATTGTGGTCTAAACTACTTGGGCTTGCCTATCTCAAGGTCGGCAGTTTGAATCCCTGCGAAAGGGTGAGCTCCCGTTGCTCACTCACCTCACAGAGTGTTTGTTGTGAGGGAGGAAGGGAAGAGGAGATTGTTAGCCACTTTGAGACTCCTTAGGATAGTGATAAAGCGGGATATCAAATCCAAACCTTCTTCTCCTTCTTTGCCTCAGCTCCTGCCAACCTAGCAGTTCAAAAGCACACCAGTGCAAATAGATAAATAGGTACCACTGCAGCGGGGAGGCAAACAGCGTTTCTGTGCGCTCTGGCACTCATCATGGTGTCTCGTTGCACCAGAAGCGGTTTTGTCCTGCTGGCCACATGACCCAGAAACCTGTCTGTGGACAAACGCCAGCTCTCTCATCCTGAAAGCAAGATGAGTGCCACAGCCCCATAATCGCCTTTGACTGGACTTAACCATCCAGGGGTCCTTTACTCCCTGATTGTTAGGTAAAGGTAAAATGAACCCCGACCATTAGGTCCAGTTGTGACCAGTTCTGGGGTTGTGGTGCTCATCTCGCTTTATTGGCCAAGGGAGCCGGCGTACAGCTTCCGGGTCATGTGGCCAGCATGACTAAGCCGCTTCTGGTGAACCAGAGCAGTGCACGGAAACACCGTTTACCTTCTCGCCGGAGTGGTACCTATTTATCTACTTGCACTTTTGACGTGCTTTCGAACTGCTGGGTTGGCAGGAGCAAGGACCGAGCAACGGGAGCTCACCCCGTCCTGGGGATTCGAACTGCCAACCTTCTGATCGGCAAGCCGTGGGCTCTGTGGTTTAACCCACAGCACCACCCTGATTGTTAGGAGCTACAAATTCACCTTTCTATGGATTTTGAGCTAACCAACTGAAAGACAACCCAGTCACCAAATCAAACTATTAACTCTCAAACTGTTTCACAGACACATCTCCTGAAATAAAAGATGAAAATCTCCAAAATGGTGTAATGGGTGCATTTCAAACACAATGCAACACATACCCAAGGCTGCCACCACCACAATGCACAGGGATGCATGCTTGATGTGAGCTGGTTTCCCCATTCAGTTCAGTGGAACAGAATTCCATTGTGCAGTGCAGCCTTGTACCGGCAGAACACTTTAGCTGGATACCACCCACAGAAATTTAGCCTCTGAAGCTTTCACATCTGTAGTGGTTCTAGGGGTTGCAAACACCTGGCTGGGTTGCCTGAGTGAACCTTTTCTGTCCGGACAGCCACTCACCCGTGGCTGTCTCAATCGCTGGCAGAATCCATCAGTGGGCGTTTCTTAAACTTCTTCCAGCAACTTCTTCCTACTCTCTCTGCGCCAAAGCCTTCTGTGCAAGGAGGGCGTAGGCAGCGGAGGACCTCTACTCTCCCCGCTGGTCCCTGGCAAGGAGTCATGGGACCGCCTCGCCGCTTCCCCCATCTGCCCCCCTTCTCCACTGGTGCTACGCTGATTCTCTTCCCCAGAAGATGGGCTGCCTCTCCCAATCCCGGGACGCTCCCTGGAATCCCTCTGGATTTTGCTCTCTCCCTCCGGCACTGATGGCAGTTCCCTGACAACATCCTTTAATGATGTTTACAGGCACCAGAGCAGCATCACTGTACTGGAGCAGAAAATTGTTATAGAAATACCAAATGAATTATTGGAAATAGCATCCAGCTTCCAGCAGCTTTGTTCCTTCAAGGTATAACCTATTCTATACAGTGGTACTTTGGTTCTCAAACGCCTTGGTTCCCAAATGCTGAAAACCCGGAAGTAAGTGTTCTGCCAACAAAGGTCCACATAGTTAAAGCCATGGTTTTCCCAGTAGTGATGTATGGAAGTGAGAGCTGGACCATAAAGAAGGCTGATTGCCGAAGAATTGATGCTTTTGAATTATGGTGCTGGAGGAGACTCTTGAGAGTCCCATGGACTGCAAGAAGATCAAAACTATCCATTCTGAAGGAAATCAGCCCTGAGTGCTCACTGGAAGGACAGATCCTGAAGCTGAGGCTCCAATACTTTGGCCACCTCATGAGAAGACTCCCTGGAAAAGACCCTGATGTTGAGAAAGATGGAGGGCACAAGGAGAAGGGGACAACAGAGGACGAGATGGTTGGACAGTGTTCTCGAAGCTACCAGCATGAGTTTAACCAAACTGCAGGAGGCAGTGGAAGACAGGAGTGCCTGGCGTGCGCTGGTCCAGGGGGTCACGAAGAGGCGGACACGACTAAACGACTAAACAACAAAAGTGTTCTAGTTTCCAAACGTTTTCTGGAAGCCGAACGTCCGATGTGGCTGTCGGCTATTCTTTCTGGGGCGACTGCACTAATCAGAAGCCACGCCTTGGTTTTTGAACATTTCAGAAGTCAAACGGACTTCTGGAGCGGATTAAATTTGGCGCATTTGTTTTTGCTATTTATTTTGCGTTTTTGTTTTTGAGGCTTTTCCAGTTAATTTGTTGTTGTGACTGTGTGGAACCCAGTTTGGCTACTGTCTGACTGACTGACTGACTGACTGTGTGACTGTGGAAATGGATAAAAGCCCCCCATCCAAACAATGACCATCATCAGTGTATGTAAGAAAAAATAATAATTTTAATTTTTATCATCTACAATACTGTCTTATTTATTTTATAGTACAGTACATTGATTATTGCTTTCATTTTATGGATCCATGGTCTCATTAGGTAGTAAAATTCATGTTAAATTGCTGTTTTAGGGGTTATTTTTAAAAGTCTGGAACAGATTAATCCATTTTGCATTACTTTCTGTGGGAAAGCGCGCCTTGGTTTTGGAACACTTTGGTTTTGGAATGGACTTCCAGAACGGATTAAGTTTGAGAACCAAGGTACCACTGTATTCTATATTTATGCAATCCATGATTTTGGAAGAAATTATGAGCCGAAGTTTCTTAACTCTGCCCTACCTTCCTATTTATTTACTTATTTTTGCAAAAGAATCTGCTTCCTCTCTTATTGGAAATGCTTCTAGGGAAAAAGCGCTGCCACTTTAAAGATGTTGTGAGAACACCAGCCCTCCCCCCCCCCCAATACAAACTGTCTGCTTAAGTTTATTTTTCAAAAACTAATTTAAAAATTATATGAACAGCTGCAAGGAGGATTACATCCCTTTTAAATGCCTGACTTTGAAGAGCTTGGGCTGCATTCTTGTTTTCCTAGAGGATGTCATCCTGCAATCAACTTTCCGCTAATGAGATGAATATATTAAGGTCTCCTTCAACAAATATGTCTACACCACCTGCTCCTTCCTCAAACAGCGCGGATGTTTAAGTAAATGTCAGGAAGGGAGGGGGGGGAAAGGCATTTCGAAAAAAAGAAAGCTTATGCCATCTATTTGCTTTATACTAAATAGCAAAAAAAGAGAGAGAGTTCCGTCAACTTCAGGAGAAAAAACACACAACCTCCTATTCTAGAGTAACATTAAGTGGCAAGCCTTACTTTTAAAAATAAATTTCTGTAACCAAGCTAGTGAAAGAACGCCCCCTACTGCTGAAAACAATGATGCGCAGATATTTTTGTCCGCGTGGACACTGGTCCACCACACTGACAGGTCTTGTGCAAAATCATTTCTCTTATCATCTCTCCTTATTTGATTTCTGTGTACATCAGATGTTAATTCCTGACTAACTAATCTCTCTGCCTTACCTTGAGAAACATGTACGGTATACACGACGCATGGTTATTATCTCAGTAGGTCTACAATTTACTTCAAGGTGACATAATCTGGCATAGCCCCAAGATGTTTCAATTTCTTACCTGTCATTCATCAGCACATTAACAACAATTGAAACAGATTACAGTCACAGGACTATTGACCAGGAATTATAAATAATCTGGAATCTCCACTTTAATAAGACTGAGTTCTACAACTGACTTTTTAAAACGGCACTTTAAAAATCTGCTTTTGCTTTTTTTATAAAGGAGCCTGATTGGGGTAGTGGAGCCTCTTTGCATTTTTGTAGACCCAAACTCCTCATGTTCTGAAGAGTTTAAATTTTTGCCTGACCATTTCACCACCCATTGCTAATGACTCTCTCTTCACCTCCAAGCAAGAGTTTCTTGGTAGCTCTGCCAACCTCAGAAATGAGAGGAATGGCAGCTGAAGAGGGCCTTCTCTGTAGCAGCCCCTAAATTCTCCTGCAACGTCTGTCATGTGTCAAAAATGCACCTCTTTACCCCTGACCTTTTGACCGTTAAGGTACTGGGACTCACCCCTTCTGTTTTGGTTAATCTACACTGTGCTGCTTTTGCTTGGAATTGTTTTCCTTGTCTTTCCTGGTATATTTAAACTTATTTACTCCTTTTGGATTGCATGATTTGATTGCGTGTAACCTGTCCTGGGACTTAACAGTGAAGGGTGAGCAAGAAATCGCTTGAATGAATGAATAAGTAAGACCTGCAGCAAGCCAAGCATAGCCCACCCATCCCCTCCACATATTGTGGTCTGCCTGCTGTAACCTGCCCTTCATCCATAGATCTCAGGGCGGTTCACAGCATAAAAATACAAGATAAAACACATATGAGCATACTAAATAATAATAATAATAATAATAATAATAATAATAATAATTTCAGTGACCTGCAAACCACTGAGCCTAGGGCTTGCTGATCAGAAGGTTGGCCATTCAAATCCACAGGACGGGGTGAGCTCCCGTTGCTTGGTCCCTGCTCCTGCCAACCTAGCAGTTTGAAAGCACATCAAAGTGCAAGTAGATAAATAGGTACCGCTTTGGCGGGAAGGTAAGCGACATTTCCGTGCGCTGCTCTGGTTCGCCAGAAGCAGCTTAGTCATGCTGGCCACATGACCCGGGAAAACTGTCTGCGGACAAACCTCGGCTCCCTCGGCCAGTAAAGCAAGATGAGCGCCGCAACCCCAGAGTCGTTTGCAACTGGACTTAACTGTCAGGGGTCCTTTACCTTTACCATAGACCCTCCAAGTGTCCCTATTTTCCAGTCCCGGATTCATTTAATTAATTTATTTATTGAGTTTATATACCGCCCTATACCCGGAAGTTCCCAGGGCGGTTTACAGAACAAAATCAAAATACAAAACCACAAAATAATCAAAATTAAAAAAAACAAGAACAGCCCAATAACACACACCCATTTACAGAAGCCGTCCCAATTTCTTATTTCATCCTGGAACGTCCTGCTTTTCCTTATGTCCCTATTTTCATCGGAGAAATGTCGGGTGCTTTGCTCGTAGCGGAAGGGAATGAGTTTGCCTGGGGGAAAGTGAGCCGGGCACGGGGAGAAAAGCTAGTTGCGAAGTTCAAGAGAGAGACACCGAAACGTAGCCAAGTTTTAAAAAAAACTTTTAAATGACAAGCGGTGCCTCCTTTTTTGTGGCTCTTGGAGATCACGCGCGAGCAATGATCCTGCTAGCCAGGATCGACATTGTAAGCACTTCGAAGAGGGGGTTTCCATGTGATTTTTTGGGGGGGGAGGCGAAGCAGCATTGGGGGGAAAGAGGGAAAGTTGAATTGTAACTACAAGACACACAAACAATCACACAAAAAATACTTGTACATCCCTCACCTGCTCGCTACTCATGGCTGGCTAGCCAGCTGCTTGCCCCTACGCTGAATACAACGGGAGTGGGTTTTGGGGGGGGGGCTGCGGGGGCGCCTCCCGCTCATCCGCGCGTCTCCCTCCTCTCGGTTCCCCTGCGGGGATGTTGTGCTGAGCAGGGAAACCCCGTCGCCTAGCAACGCCTCCGACTCAAACCGCGCTTTCCCCCCTTTCTTTCCTTCGGGAGCGAATGAGAGAGCGGAATCTCAACATTCCAGTCGCCGAAGCAGCGAACCCGAAGTTCCCATTGGCTCAGAGGGAGAGAGGGGCGTGTCCCCCCGCCCCAGGAGTGAAAGTTCTGCGAAGAGAAAGAGCTGCCCCGCTTTTGCTTTTGTTAGCGCTCTGGGTCAGACTGGGTGATGGGAGTTGTTGGGCTGGTCATCTTGGGCGGACGCCGGATTGTTGTCTTCCAAAGCAAGGACTCTGTTCCGAACTTAAAAATTGGAAAACAAAAGAGCTTCAAAGACCCTCTCAAGGCAAATACAGTCGTACCTCGGGTTAAGTACTTAAGTTCCGGAGGTCCGTACTTAACCTGAAACTGTTCTTAACCTGAAGCACCGTTTTAGCTAATGGGGCCTCCTGCTGCTGCCGTGCCACCGGAGCACGATTTCTGTTCTCATCCTGAAGCAAAGTTCTTAACCCGAGGTACTATTAGCGGAGTCTGTAACCTGAAGCATGTGTAACCCGAGGTAAGGTAAAGGTAAAGGGACCCCTGACCATTAGGTCCAGTCGTGACTGACTCTGGGGTTGCGGCGCTCATCTCGCTTTATTGGCCGAGGGAGCCGGCATACAGCTTCCGGGTCATGTGGCCAGCATGACTAAGCCGCTTCTGGTGAACCAGAGCAGCGCATGGAAATGCCGTTTACCTTCCCTATTTATTTACTTGCACTTTGGCATGCTTTTGAACTGCTAGGTTGGCAGGAGCAGGGACTGAACAACAGGAGCTCATCCCGTCGCGAGAATTCGAACCACCGACCTTCTGATCAGCAAGTCCTAGGCTCTGTGGTTTAACCCACAGCGCCACCTGCATCCCTAACCCGAGGTACCACTGTATTAAAAAAGTAGTATAAACACCGACAACTGGGAAACACTGGCCTGCAAGCGCTCCAGCTGGAGAACAGCCTTTAGCAAAAGGCATTGTAGCCTTTGAAGACACTTGAACTCAGGACAAGAGGGAGAAACGTGCGAAGAGGAAGGCACGTTTGGCAAACCCTCATATGATCAACTCCCGCCCGGAAACCTTTGTCCCCACTGTGGAAGGACGTGTGGGTCCAGAATTGGCCTCCACAGTCACTTACAGACTCACTGTTAAAACCGTGTTTATGGAAGACAATCTTACTTGGCTACAAGAAGTCCCCACAGCCTGCCAGGAAAAACAAAAACACAGTTAATATTTTGCCTGGCATAGAGACTGCTCACGTGCTAGAAGAGAGTGCAGCAAACACACCCCTAAGCTAAACAACTAGAATTCTACTAAGTGGGAGGGGGGTCTAAAAGCTGCAACAAAATGTTGCAGTTTCTCACCACTAAGGAAATACAACAAGCGAATACATAGTAAGAGAACCCACACAAGTGACACTGACACAAAACCCCACACATACACTAAGCAGAAGAATAGAAGCATTGCCACCCCTAACTCCAGGCCACTGACCATTCCCCTTTCCCCCTCTTTCTCCCTTTTCTTCCTAGTCTAACACTAATGCAGACTTCCTTAACTTTGGCCCTCCAGATGTTTTGCGACTACAATTGCCATCATCCCTGACCCACTGGTCCTGCTAGCTAGGGATCATGGGAGTTGTAGGCCAAAAACATCTGGAGGGTCAATTATGTTACAAAATGAATATGGATTTTGAATTTGATGTTTGTAATTCTTTTTCAGTTTTGGAATAAAGTTTAAAAAAACATCTGGAGGGCAGAGGTTGAGGAAGCCTGCACTAATGCCTCACAACAAATGAAGCTGATCTGTCGGAAACGCAAGTTTAAAAAAGAGACAATTTTTGTAAACTAAGAACTCTTTAACAATATATATATATATATATATATATATGCAGGTTTTGGTGTCCTCGGGTGTCTTCCCGTGTAAAAGTTGGGGTGTCTAGGCGACGTTTCGACGAGGTCTCACTCGTCATCTTCAGGCTGGTGCTTTCGGCTTCTTGTTACTGGAACAGAGCAGGATCTCAGTGTTTGAGTTCCTATAAATACTGTTGAGGAGGTGTGGTGTATAGCCTCCAATGTTCTGGGCAGAGAGGAGGTTCCCAGGCTAGTGTGCCTTTTCTTCTTTTGTTCCTTAATTACTTGAGGGATATCTTGAGTGATTTCTTGAGTGATTTCCTGAATCCCACTTAGGTGGGTCATTAGGTGTGGATTAGTTGCTAAAGCCTTCGTGTCTTGAACTCTTGAACTTTGTGAAGAGTTTTTCTGAGAAGATGGCTGTACTGCACTTGGTTGTGCTCTGGCTTGGCTTCGTGTATAGGGGCGAGCTGTGGTTTTGTGGCCTGTGCCAGCCAGATCTGTGTAGGGATTGCAGGGGGGTGCAGCATCCGGAGGTGCCACCCTGGTTTGGCTACTGGATGGTGTCTGTAATTTATCTGTGGAGAGGGTCTGGGTTTGGGTCTGGTGTGGTTGATTGGTGATGGCGTTCTGTGTGCCTCTGGATCTGGTGTCAGATTTTGTGGGGAGGGCTAATTTCCAGATGTCTGGCAAGCGGGATGTGTCGTCACGCTTGTTCATGTTGTGAGGGTGTTTCTCTATCTCGATGGCTTCCATGATTATTCTCTTGTGGTGATGTTCCATGTTAAAGAGCAATTTGGAATCTGCAAAATTAATTTCGTGTCCTGTTTCTTTCATGTGTTGGAAAAGAGAGGAAGTTTTTTCTTCTTTTTTGACCCACCTAAGTGGGATTCAGGAAATCACTCAAGAAATCACTCAAGATATCCCTCAAGTAATTAAGGAACAAAAGAAGAAAAGGCACACTAGCCTGGGAACCTCCTCTCTGCCCAGAACATTGGAGGCTATACACCACACCTCCTCAACAGTATTTATAGGAACTCAAACACTGAGATCCTGCTCTGTTCCAGTAACAAGAAGCCGAAAGCACCAGCCTGAAGATGACGAGTGAGACCTCGTCGAAACGTCGCCTAGACACCCCAACTTTTACACGGGAAGACACCCGAGGACACCAAAACCTGCATTCCTGTACCCGTGAAAATCTACGAAAGCATATATATATATATATATATATATATGTAATGTTGCAATATGTTCAGTGTGTCAGCCAGCCATGACTCCCCCACCCCACCCCCACAAGCTACTCCATTCCAGAAATCGCTCGCTTTCCACTCCGAGTAGAACTTATTTCTAAATAAACATGACTAAGGAATATTTATGACTGAAGGACTGCAATGCCAAACTTAATGTGAGGAAAGCTCTGCATGATTGTCCCTGGAACTTCACACACACTCTCCAGCCCTTAGAGTCATTGGTGAGTGTAAATACTGTTATGTACTGAAGTTCTCACCCTGGGCCAGCAGGGGGATACTGTAGATAGTTATGCAAATGAAGGATCGAAAGTGACGTTCAGTGATTGGATAGTTTGTATGCAAATGAAGGATCGAAAGTGATGTTCAGTGATTGGATAGTTTTAGAAAATGGCAACAGTTACATTGTTCTGGAGCTCTATTTAAGCAGGCTACCTGAGCTCCTCAGATCAGTTCTGTTCCAGCTTACAAATAAAGAGCTGCTTTGGAAGAATCGCTGTGTTGTCTGATATGTTCGCCCATGACTTAACAAATACCACATCCCAAGCTTTTAAAGGAAAGATTCCAACAGCCTACAGGGACACGGGTGGCACTGTGGGTTAAACCACAGAGCCTAGGACTTACCGATCAGGACTTGCGATCAGAAGATCACGAATCCCCGTGATGGGGTGAATTATGGTGCTGGAGGAGACTTTTGAGAGTCCCATGGACTGCAAGAAGATCAACAGCCGCACAGATGTTAGTAGCCCAGAGATGGAAAGAAGACGAAGTCCCTATTAGAGAAGAATGGCAAACTAAGCAGCTGGATTATGCCAAAATGGCAAAACTGACCGGAAGGCTCTGGAACCAAGAAGACCAAAACTTCAATAAAGAATGAGGGGGAAATGTATAACTTATCTAGGAGACCACTGTAAGCAGATGAAAACATTAGCAGGATTTCAATAACACTTGTAATGTAGCAAATATTACAGACAAAATGGATTATGGATTATGAAATAATATGCAGTCAAAAAGGTTGACAATAGGACCCAGGGAGGGGAAGGTGGGAAGTCCAGAGATTTGAAGAAATCTCTAAATATGGGTATATATTTTGTATTGTTATAATTCTGTATTTGTAAAACCAAATAAAAAAAACACACTCAAAAAACTCAAAAACCTTTCCACAGCTTGAGACAGCCACCATTTAAACCATCTGATTACAGACAATTAGAAGTTGCAAAGTATATTTGCATACGGAAAGGTCCTTTGAACTGTGAAATGTGGAAGTGCCAGTGGTACTTCATTTTAGATTAAAAGTGAGAGCTTTTTATGTATCCCAGAGTGTAGAATCAAGATCTTGTATGCTGTACCACCTGTTAGTAGTACTCACTAACTGGGTAGTCAACAAGGGGATATGATAGCTATTCTCAATTTATCAAGAGTAAAAAGGCTGTGTGAGCTTGTCTATGCTTCCTTAATCACCACCAGTAAAAAGGTAAAGGAAAAGGACCCCTGGACGGTTAAGTCCAGTCAAAGGTGACTATGGGATTGCGGCGCTCATCTTGAATTCAAGCCGAGGGAGCCGGCGTTCGCCCACAGGCAGCTTTCCAGGTCATGTGGCCAGCATGAATAAACCGCCTCTGGCGCAACAGAACACCGTGACGGAAACCATGGTGCACGGAAATGCCGTTTACCTTCCCGCTGCAGCGGTACCTATTTATCTATTTGCACTGGCATGCTTTCGAACTGCTAGGTTGGCAGGAGCTAGGACAGAGCAACAGGAGCACACCCCGTCGCAGGGATTTGAACCACTGATTTCTGATTGGCAAGGCCAAGAAGCTCAGTGGTTTAGACCACAGCGCCACCTATATCCCAGTACGGAAACCCGTAGCCCTAAGTTTCCAAGGAAAGGTTGGGCATATTAAAGGGATACTAGGGAAACTACCTCACTTGCCCTGTTCTCAGACATTTGGGTTGTTTTTTAATACAGCTTTTTCCATCTCTTGCACTGGGGATTCAAATAGGTGTTGACTCATCATTACAGTGCAAGCAAAATCAGAAAGTTTTGCTAATAGGGAAGAATTGGAACTCTTGTTACGATTAAGTGCAATAATCTTATTTGACCACTAAGGGGCATGTGCTCCCTTTCAAACCAACTTCTACACCAGGAAATGCTCTGCATTACAGGAATGTTTGTATACAGGGTTTTCCCTTAGAATATCAATCCCCTGCCTAATCTCTATGAAGTTGCTCAAAATATTACCACAGACTTCCATTAATGTTTTGCACATTGCCTTGGGATTTATGTGGAAAGCAATTAATAAATAACAATCAGTACTGTTGTTTAAAAAAATTAGGGGCTGGTACACAGATGGCGCTGTGGGTTAATCCACAGAACCTAGGGCCTGCCCATCAGAAGGTTGGCCATTCGAATCCCTGCGACGGGGTGAGCTCCCGTTGCTTGGTCCCTCCTCCTGCCAACCTAGCAGTTCAAAAGCACACCAGTGCAAGTAGATAAATAGGTACCGCTGCGGCAGGAAAGTAAATGGTGTTTCTGTGCACTGCTCTGGTTCGCCAGAAGCGGCTTAGTCATGCAGTCCATATGACCCGGAAGCTGTACACCGGCTCCCTCGGCCAGTAAAGCGAGATGAGCGCCACAACCCCAGAGACATCTGCGACTGGACCTAATGGTCAGGGGTCCCTTTACCTTTACTTTTACCCTTATCTTGAAAGTAGTGTTCTGGCTGCCAGAACAATGAGGCAGTAAAAAAAAAAAAGAGGCACCAGTACTCCATACCAGTAAATACAGGCAGAATTATTTATAACAATAATAATTGCAATATACGATTAAGACGTGTGTCTGGTCTGCTATATGTGGCTTGACATACACTGGAAGAAGCAAAGATCACCAGTATTGAAGCAATGATTCTTCAACATCAACTTCATTCGACTGGTCATGTTGTGAGGATGCCTGATTATCATCTTCCAAAGCAACTACTCTATTCTGAACTTAAAAATGCAAAGCGTAGTGCTGGTGGTCAACAAAAGAGGTTTAAAGACTCTGTCAAGGCAAATCTTAAAAAATGTAGTATAAGCACTGAACTAGGAAACACTGGCCTGCGAGCACTCCAGTTGGAGAACAGCCTTTACCAAAGGTGTCGTGGTCTTTGAAGACGCTCAAAATCAGGACACAAGGGAGAAACGTGCTAAGAGGAAGGCACACTTGGCAAACCCTCACCGTGATCAACTCCTGCCCGGAAACCTATGTCCCCACTGTGGAAGGTTGTGTGGATCCAGAATTGGTCTTCACAGTTAAAATCATGTTTATGGAAGACAATCTTGGCTACAAGCGATCGCCAAAGAAAAAAAGAAGAAGTGGCTTTACATCAAACAATTTGTTGTTTATATTAAAGGGTTTGCACCAAGAAAAAATAGGTGCCGGACCTCACCATGAACGCCTCCCCATTTCTCTTCTAATGGCAATGGTGCCCACCTGAGAAGTTATGGCTGGGAGGAGGGAGCCCTGATTTGCACTTTTTACTTTGCATGTGCCCTATTCATGGAGGGATGGAGCCCTGACAGATTCGGAATGAGTCTGTCAAAAGCATCTGAGTTGATGTTTCTACCAGTGGCGTAGCGTGGGGGGTGCAGGGGGGGGCCGGCCGCACTGGGCGCAACATCTGGGGGGGGCGCTCGCACTCGCAGCTCTCTGCCCCTACCTGGCTCACTCACTCTCTCTCACTGCAGTGCTGGCTGTGCGAATCCGATCCGAGCCGCCGGGTCGCCGCCCACTGTGGAGGGGAGGGTGCCAGGCGTGCGGTGCGGTGCGGAGAGAGAGCGAGGGACTATCTGGGGGAGGGACAGTGCAGCGGGGGGCCGCAAATTACTTGCCTTGCCCCGGGTTAGGGGGCGCAAATTACTTGCCTTGCCCCGGGTGCTGACAACCCACGCTACGCCACTGGTTTCTACCAGATGCCATATATGAGGCTGTTGTTGTGGAAGTCCACTTCCCCCATCTTCTCATCAGGAAAAAAAAAAAATGCCTTGCTTGGCTCATCTGTGTCATGAAGAGCAGAGATGGGGAACCTCTGGCCCTCCAATTGTTGCTGGACTACAACTCCCATCATCCTTCACCACTGGTGACACTGGCTGAGAAGAACAAGTTCCCGGTCCCTACTAAATTCATGAGTGTACTAGGCCTCAATGCCAGGAGCAAGTGGTTGGTCATTGAGAGAACAGAATACTGGACTAGTTGCCCTTTGTCCTGATTCAGCTGGACTTTTTTGTGTACATATGTGGGGTGGGGGGATTTTAATTTGTCTTAGGCAGCAAAAGCAAACCCTCCAACATTTCTCCAATGCACATACCCTATTTCATCAGCAGCAGCATTTTATTATTTATACTTCACCCATCTGATTGAGTTGCCCCAGGCAGTCTGGGCGGCTTTCAACATATAAAAAAAGGCAATTAAACATTTAAAACCTTCCCCATACAGGGCTGTCTTCATGTCTTCTAAAGGCTGTATAGTTACTCATCTCCTGGACTCAGGTGTCGCACAATTCCATACCCTCCAACATTTCTTCAATGAAAATAGGTAGATCCAGTGGCGTAGCGTGGGGGGTGCAGGGGGGGCCGGCCGCACTGGCCACAACATCGGGGGGGGGCGCTCGCACTCGCAGCTCTCTGCCCCTACCTGGCTCACTCACTCTCTCACACTGCAGTGCTGGCTGTGCGAATCTGATCCGAGCCGCTGGGTCGCCGCCCACTGTGGAGGGGAGGGTGCCAGGCGTGCGGTGCGGTGCGGAGAGAGAGCGAGGGACTATCTGGGGGAGCGACAGTGCAGCGGGGGGGGGCTGAAATTACTTGCCTTGCCCCGGGTTAGGGGGCGCAAATTACTTGCCTTACCCCGGGTGCTGACAACCCACGCTACGCCACTGGATCCTAAGGAAAAGCAGGACATTCTAGGACTGTTCCTGGGAAATAGGGACACTTTGAGGGCTTGAAACACCCTATCCCTGACAGTTCTGTATTTCTCTTAGTTTTGACATGTGACAATCATTGATAATTTTGTGGGGTATGTGTTTCATTTAGCACATCTTGCTGCACCTGATGAGTTACTGTTCCCATTCCGGCCCATTTGCACAATTGCTCATTTCCTTTACCCTTTATTGCCAGCTGCCTGAACTTTACACCTAATCTATTATGTCATGTGTCAGTCCCTTCCTCACCTGCTGCCATCAGTATTTATAAGATAAGCTAGTGGCTGTCACGGCTAGGTTCATATTCCATCTCTCCCCCCCCCCTTCATTTTATTTAGTGCAATAAAATACCTTATCACATTCTTTTAGTCCTTGACCTCACTGCTATGGAATTGTGTTTACATAATTGCCTGTGACAACAACCAACAAGAAATTTCTTGCCACTTCTGTCAAGCGGGATGTCGTAACAGATCGCCAACCAAATGACTGCAAGTGGCAAAAACAGAATTTCATATGCTGAGGAGGAATTTGACAGCAACATCTTTCCAATGTCTGCAAGTGATTAAAAAAAGAATGTGGTTTTGGAAGGGGAAAAACATTATGTGCGGAAGACACACACTAACCAAGGCCCATGTGCAAAGATAACATTTTCTTCACCGATAAGTAACCCAGCAAAGGCACTTTTTGACAGCATAGTACAGTGGTACCTCAGGTTAATTCGATCCTATTCAACTCAGTACATAACAGTTAAGTACTTAATTCGTTCCGGAGGTCCGTTCTTAACCTGAAACTGTTCTTAACCTGAAGCACCACTTTAGCTAATGGGGCCTCCCACTGCCGCTGTGCCGCCACTGCATGATTTCTGTTCTCATCCTGAAGCAACGTTCTTAACCCGAGGTACTATTTCTGGGTTAGCGGAGTCTGTAACCTGAAGCGTATGTAACCTGAAGCGTATGTAACCCGAGGTACCACTGTACCTCTACATGTTTAAAACTCTCTCTCTCTCTCTCTCTCTCTCTCACACACACACACACACACACACACACACAGAGCACTCTCAGTACTTGGGCATGTTACAGGCATGCTATAAATTCAGACATTATTATAAATTCACATAAGATTGTGACTTTGCAAAACATTATCTGGATTTTATTAAACCTACTTGGTATGCTTTAATTCAATGTTCTTCAGCCTTGAGTTCCCAGATGTTGTTGGACTACAACTCCCATCATCCCTGACCACTGACTAAGTTGTCTGGGGATGACGAGATTTCAGCCTGTGATATTGGGAGTTGCTGCTCTTCCATCTGGGATCCAGTAGGCATCTTCTATTTTGATTTCCCGGCTTATGCAGGCAATTAAGGAAACGTATTTTGTAATACTAGTTAGCTGATGGGCTAAATTTTTACGTGCATTTTTGTAACCATCATATATAACGAAATTGTAAGGCTGTCGTCATGCTGCAGTTCACACGGATGCCTATAGGCAGCAATGGGAACTGCAATGCGACAACAGACCAGTAGGTGGGCAGGCATGCAGGCAAGTGACTAAATGAGCAGGTAGCCCAGGCAACCTGCAGAGCAACAGCTAAGGACAGGCCGGGGCAATTCCCCAGTAACCATACTGCTGAGCTGTTGCTGAACACCTCACACCAATGATGACGTTGTGGCCTCAGCAATGTAGGAGTCTGAGGAGGAAGGGAGCAGAAGCAGTCTTGATCTGGCTGTCTTCTGTGGCTCACCTGGGCCATGGTTTGGCGGAGCTGTAAGGGGTGTGGTTTGGATGCACCAGAAGGAATAAGTGGGGACAGGAAGGCAGGGTGGAACGGATCAGCAAAGATTGGGCTGTGCAAGCTCTCCTGTGCTCCCCCTGTCACCACAGCCTTTGGCAGTGGGGAGTGGTGTTAAGTTGTGGGTGAACATATCAGACGACACAGCGATTCTTCAAACAGCTCTTGTTTATCCACAGGCCCAGAACAGAACTGAACTGAAGGGTTCAGTCAGCCTGCTTATATAGAGCTCCACTAGAACGCAACAGTAACAACTTTCTGTAACTATCCAATCACTGAACGTCACTTTCAATCCCTTATTTGCATATGTGGACCTGAGTGAAAACTATCTACTATATCCCCCTGCTGGCCCAGGGTGAGAACTTCAGTAAATAACAAGCAGGAAAGGGGGGGGGGAGTCTCTCCCCCATCATTGTCCCCATGCTGCTGCCACTTCCGAGGCTGCTGCTGTGGCAAGGAGAGAGAGAAAACCCTGGATTGTAAAATTAAGGCTTCCTTCTCTTCAGGCACTGACAGCAGCGGCAGCGGCGACAACAGGAGGAAACAAAATGGGAAAATAAACTTTTTTATCTCCTTCGTTCCCAGCAGCAGCGAGATGAAAAGGGAGGGAGGTTTGGTGAGGTGTAAGCAAAGGGGTGGTTTGGGAGACTTGTGAGGGGAACAGGTTTTGGGGTGAGCTGTGAGGGAAAGGGGGGGTTTGGTGGGGGTGGAGTGGTTGTGGGCAAACTGTAAAGGGAAGAGGTTCTTCAGGTGTAAAGTGAGGGGGTTGATGGGGGGGTAGATGAGGATGGTTAGGTGGTTTTTAATGCTTGATATTATATTATGTTTTTATATATGTTGGAAGCCGCCCAGAGTGACTGGGGCAACCCAGCCAGATGGGTGAGGTATTACTAATAAAATTATTATTATTATTATTATTATTATTATTATTATTATTATTAACAAGAGCAGGGGCACAATCCCCAGTATATACCTAATTGCTGTACACTGCTTTGCTATTTTAAACGAAACTGCAATATATAAGTTTTTTAAAATAAATAAATATCACCTTTGGTTCTGTGACAGAAGAAAGGCAGGATATACATGAGTAAATAGAATTTGGGTGGGAAATATGGAAAACAGAGACTAAAGGATTATCTAGCAGGCCCACACACTTTGACTCATTGTTGTCCAGTGGAATATAGGCAGCTATGTTCCCAGTCCTGTTATCACCCTGATCCATTTATTTAAGTAAAAAATTTCAATTAAAAGGAGTGGCTCCTTTTCAACGATCCAAAAATATAATTTAATATGGAACGATGTTACTGGGTTGCTTTTCCCACACCATAAAACCCCCAACAAATTAATAAAACAAACTGTATTTATTACATTTCTGTTCCATGGATTCCCAGGGTAGCGTCCAAGCCATTCCCCCATCCAGGCCCGGCCTGATCCAGACCTGCTTAGCTTCAGCAAGGTTGCTACATCATGTGCCTTCTTCCCATCAATCCATCTTTGCTGGGCAAAGTTTACGAAAAGCCATAAATGTTCACATGCATGTTTAAAGACAACAGCAGGATAAACTCTGCCCTTGACAACGAAGGTTCACAGAGCACGTCGGCTGTGTGTCAAAGGGCTCTTACAGCCTATCAAATAAGTGCTAGTGAAAGAAATAGGACTTTACACATCATAACAGGTATGGAGTAGTTTGGTGGAGAGGCCATAAATACCAGAACATTTTTATTACGTGTCTGAAAAAAAATTAATTAAGGGGTCCTTTCTGTATTGCACCAGGAAAACATTTCATAGTGAGATGGAGACAGTGTGGCTCTAGCTGTCTGGGATAGCTCAGTTGCCAGAACATGAGGCTCTTAATCAATCTAGTTAATTAATCTTAGTCAAGGGTTCAACCCCCACGTTGGGGTCCCTTACAAGTCTTCAATTCTACATATTCCAGAATACTGAAAAACAGGAAGTGTCATAATGTAAAGCAATTTCTCTCGAGTTTACTGGCACATCTGTTATCTAACATTAATGTTTTGATGCAACACGGTGGTAGAATCCCGGACTGTATTATAGATTTCTGGACTGAACCACTTTGAGTGGCAGGATGGTCGTATCAAAAGGATGTTGTAAAATTAGCATCAGGGAGGGGGCTACGCTAATACTTTTCTCTCTGATGTGCTCATTACCATGAGTAAAGGTAAAGGGACCCCTGACCATTAGGTCCAGTCGTGGCGCTCATCTTGCTTTACTGGCTAAGGGAGCCAGCATACAGCTTCCGGGCCATGTGGCCAGCGTGACTAAGCCGCTTCTGGTGAACCAGAGCAGCGCACAAAATGCTGTTTACCTTCCCACCGGAGCGGTACCATTGGTGTGCTTTCAAACTGCTAGGTGGGCAGGAGCAGGGACCGAGCAACGGGAGCTCACCCCGTCGCGGGGATTCGAACCGCCAACCTTCTTATCAGCAAGCCCTAGGCTCTGTGGTTTAGACCACAGTGCCACCCACGTCCCTATTACCATGAATAGCTACCCGCAAATCAGGTTGCAGGTAGTCCAGGAGGAAAGGAAAGCTTGAAAGCACTGTAACCACCAAAAATGGGAGGTAAAGCGTTTCCTAAATCTATTTTGAACTTGGACCACCTCCTAAGCCCACTCTGCATTCTACTTCCTGCCCAGCACTAACCACCTGCTTTGCAGGTGAAGGTGTGAAATTCCCTTTGTCCCTCATTCACACGTGTGTTAATGCACTACCACCTACAATAATCTGTGGGCTGGGGCATTAATCCAAAACTGGAATAAGAAGAAGGCTTGTTTCACTGCTCCCCCTGCCCCCAAAACCCCAAAGAAAACATCCCAGCAAGGGAACATACAGTATTAGGACAATTAGGAAAGGTAGAATCATAGAATCATAGAGTTGGAAGAGACCACAAGGGCCATCGAGTCCAACCCCCTGCCAAGCAGGAAACACCATCAGAGCACTCCTGACACATGGTTGTCAAGCCTCTGCTTAAAGACCTCCAAAGAAGGAGACTCCACCACACTCCTTGGCAGCAAATTCCACTGTCGAACAGCTCTTACTGTCAGGAAGTTCTTCCTAATGTTTAGGTGGAATCTTCTTTCTTGTAGTTTGGATCCATTGCTCCGTGTCCGCTTCTCTGGAGCAGCAGAAAACAACCTTTCTCCCTCCTCTATGTGACATCCTTTTATATATTTGAACATGGCTATCATATCACCCCTTAACCTCCTCTTCTCCAGGCTAAACATGCCCAGCTCCCTTAGCCGTTCCTCATAAGGCATCATTTCCAGGCCTTTGACCATTTTGGTTGCCCTCCTCTGGACACGTTCCAGTTTGTCAGTGTCCTTCTTGAACTGTGGTGCCCAGAACTGGACACAGTACTCCAGGTGAGGTCTGACCAGAGCAGAATACAGTGGCACTATTACTTCCCTTGATCTAGATCTTTACCTCCTCACCAACATCTCATGCCAAGACTGTACAATGTCTCACATCTTGACTCATGCTTGGAGACAGCACCTCAGCTGGTATGACATCTCCATCTGTTTCTTTTCTTCTTCTTTTTTAAAATATTTTTTATTTTTTACCAACAACCAAAACACAAACAGTGACACCCCCCAGGCAGGCTGATACATTGGGTATACTTAATCAATAATAACATTTTCAATTCAACCATATGTACAATTCTATATACACAGAATATATATACTCCTCCCTCCACATGGTAATTTAACTTTTAACATTTTAATTGCCCCAAATTGTTCAAACCTATCCAAATAATTCAATATCTTCTCAATCCAATCCTCCTCTTTCTCACTGACCCTTTCATTCTGTGTATCTTCACAGTTAGATATTCTAAAATTATAATATTATTCACACCCATTGGTTCCCCCCCTCCATCTGTTTCAAAGATCCCATCTTCCCTCAAAGTCATGCACACAGTTCCGTGTGTCACTAAGGATGGGGGGGGGGGGGACAACCACCACAGAATCATATTGTAGAGTTGGAAGGGACCTTCGAGGGTCATCTAGCCCAGCCCACTGGAATGCAGGAATCTCATCCATGACAGACAACCATCCAATCTTTGCTTAAAGACCTCCAAGGAATCTACTTTCTTGCAACTTAAAATTAGTTCTGTTCCCATTTGAAGGCAAGCCTACCTGATTCACCCTTCTCCGGAGGATACACAAATTAAAGCGCAACCACCCTTCGAAACTGGTACTTTGCTGAATTTTAAACCGCACTAATTGGGTATATTAAAGGAAACGTATATATTAGTGGAAATGACACACAACAAGCGTTATATCAGGGGAAACGGCTTGCAAAAAGGTTTGCCTACAAAGATTAGGCGCTAGGAGAAATTCGCACTAAATTTGAAGAGGACTTCATTCAAAAAATAAATCACAAACTGTTGTGGAAACACGAATGAGGATTAGAAACTGAGAGAAAGCAAAATTAACAGATTTGTTCATCCCTGTGTGTTACACAGTGTCAAAGTGTTGGTGCCCACCTTTAAAGCCCTAAACGGCCTCAGCCTGGTATACCTGAAGGAGTGTCTCCACACCCATCGTTCTGCCCGGACGCTGAGGTCCAGCGCCGAGGGCCTTCTGGCGGTTCCCTCATTGCGAGAAGCAAAGCTACAGGGAACCAGGCAGAGGGCCTTCTCGGTAGTGGCGCCCGCCCTGTGGAACGCCCTCCCACCAGATGTCAAGGAAATAAACAACTATCTGAAGACAAATGAAGGCAACCCTGTTTAGGGAAGTTTATAATATTTTATCGTATTTTTAATTTTCTGTTGGGAGCCACCCAGAGTAAGGTTACCAGACGTCCCTGTTTGCCGGGGACAGTCCCCAGATTTACAAATCAGCCCCCATACAAAATCCATTGAAACTGAAAAGTGTCCCCGGATTCATTGAAAAAATCTGGTAACCTTAAGGTCCCAGAGTGGCTGGGGAAACCCAGCCAGATGAGCGAGGTCTAAGTAATAAATTATTATTATTAAATTATTATTATGAACTGGCAGGACAACTGGGAGGGGGAAGAGGATCCTGGCAAAGGGTGTAGCCGGGGCCGGGACACACCAGGGCAAGCTGGGGATGGGGAAAGGAGAGGTTGGTGCTGGAAGTACTCACGGAGGATGGCAAAGGGCTGGAAATCAGTGCCCAGGAGCCAGAGGAGGTCAGGTCTCCACAAACACAGTGGGCTCTGAGACGTAGGGAGCAGAGGGAGAGGTGCTCCAGGAGACTGAGGCAGGCAAGGGCCCACAGCCCAGCTCCCTAGCTGGCCAGGTGAGGCTCGTTAGCTCTGGGAGGAGCTGTGGGCAGGTGAGCATCACAGGCCTCATCAAACCCAGGTGCTGCAATCAGCAGGCATAGTAGAAAAGACATCAGAACTGACGTGCTTTGTTTGCTCAGCTGCCTATGTTGGGGAACCTCGATTTTATTCTTCTGGATCTCCAAAGGACTGTGCTTCGGGGTTAATTCTGGGCTGTATCCTGACTGCTGGACTTTGGGTGTGTCTCCTTGAATTGACCCTGAACCTTGTTTCCTGACCTTTGGACTTCACTTGCGTGGATTGACCCTCAGACTTTGGACTTGGCGCACTGACTCGCTGCCAGGTAGGCCAAGGGTTCTGGGCACAGAGACACATTCCTGGCAGACAGTAGTTTGTAGTCCCAGGGCTTGAAAGGAAATGGAATTAATGATAAAAAGCCGCTTTCTCTCTCTCTACCTATCTCTGTCTTGATGGGGAGAATCAACCATTTTTGCATACCTTGAATGTTCAAGCTGAAACCACCAACATTCAGAAATGATGCAATAGAAGCAGAACAGGAACAAAGAAGACCAATGCAAATTAGAAAATATCCATCATATTGGGGTAGGGGCCAAGGTAAAGGTAAAGGGACCCCTGACCGTTAGGTCCAGTCGTGACCGACTCTGGGGTTGCAGATCTCATCTCGCTTTATTGGCCGAGGGAGCCGGCGTACAGCTTCCAGGTCATGTGGCCAGCATGACTAAGCCACTTCTGGTGAAACCAGAGCAGCGCATGGAAACGCTGTTTACCTTCCTGCCAGAGCGATACCTATTTATCTACTTGCACTTTGAGGTGCTTTCAAACTGGCAGGAACAGGGACTGAACAACGGGAGTTCACTCCGTTGTGGGGATTCGAACCGCCGACTTTCTGATCAGCAAGTCCTAGGCTCTGTGGTTTAACCTACAGTGCCACCCGTGTCCCGGTAGCCAAGGTGGTACCCTCCTAATTCTGTTGGACTGCAACTCCCATCACCCCTCTCCATTGACCATGCTGGCTGGGGCTGATGGGGCTAGGAGTCCAATAACATCAGGACGGGGCACAGATACATTAGCTACCCCTGTGCAGTACATTTACTACGAGGGGAATCTAATTAGGCTGAAAACCTGCTGCTTCTAGGAAGCAAGTCATATGTTTTAGAAATAACATGACTGGAGTATGTGAATTCTTGAATGGATAAAGGAAAGTGAACGGGGAAATTGATTTGCCAAATTATTAGCAGTGGAAATATCTGCTGTCTACTAGTGGGTTGTATCAAAACAAGTTCTCCCCTGGCCCAATTAAATTAATGGAACTGTGCTAAGCATGCCCATTCATTTCAATTGCTCTGAGTTCAGGGCCAGCCCACCCATGAAGCAAGGTGAAGTGATCGCCCCAGGCAATTTAAAAATATATGTATTATTATGTATGTTCTGCCCATCTCTGACGGGGTTACCCCAGCCACTCTGGGCAGTTTCCAACAAATTAAAATACAGTAAGACATGAAACATTAAGAACTTCCCTAAACAGGGCTGCCTTCAGATGTCTTCTAAAAGACAAATAGTTGTTTGACATCTGATGGGAGGGCATTCCACAGGGTGGGTGCCACTACTGAGAAGGCCCTCTGCCTGCTTTCACCAGGGCAGCAAATCCCAATGTTGATCTTTCTTACCCTCCTTGTTTCTGAGGTAGATCCCCCCTTCACCCCTTTTTCCCTGGTGGGGAGGAGGGGTGCCATTTTGGGGTCTGCCTTAAATGTTCAAATATCTTGGGCTGGCCTTGCCTGAGTATGAACAACACTGGATGCAGCCCACTATATCTGAATTCAGGAGTTTGCAGACTTCTGGAGAAGTTCGTTGCGCCGTTTCCTGCATTGCTCAGGCTTGCTTACAAGAGGAATAAATTTGTGACCGGCAAGGGGAGGGGGGCATTTTGCGTTGCCAGCTGTTACCCTCCCACAGAAATTGAATTATTGCTGCGCTTTCCAAAAATAGGCTGCAAGCAACTACATGTTTATTACATGAGCCAGCCACCTGTGCCGTACAATGTTGCCGCGAGAAAGGAACCGGTTTCCTTCTGTGTCTTCTGTGTGCATGGAATGCACTTGCTGGTAGAGCCTTAAGTGCCATAAATATAAAGCATTCAAGCTCTTCTGAGAAACCTGAAGGCTGCTGTAATGCCAAAGCAAATACATGGGAACATTGTTCCTTCTACTGAAGACACAAGAATTCAGTCATGCATTTCTCCCCCCACCCCCCGCCCCCCAGCAAGGTCAAACTTCCACTGATGTCAACAGAAGTTTTGTCTGGTGAGGGTTTGCTGCAGCAGGACATCGGCAGCAGTGAACTTTTACTCACAAATGTTGTCGCTGGCTATGCCAAGTTGCCAAGTTGTCTGCTATGCCAAGGAACCAACCTTCCCTTTTTTATTAGTCTAAAATGTAAGATTATGTTTACAGCATCCCCCATTCACCTATTATTAATGGAATACGAAGGCATCAACTGGACCATTTATTGTATTTTAATCTTTTGTTGGAAGCCGCCCAGAGTGGCTGGGGAAACCCAGCCAGATGGGCAGGGTATAAATAATAATAATAATTATATATATATATATATATATATATATATGCAGGTTTTGGTGTCCTCGGGTGTCTTCCCGTGTAAAAGTTGGGGTGTCTAGGCGACGTTCCTAGACACCCCAACTTTTACACGGGAAGACACCCGAGGACACCAAAACCTGCATTCCTGTACCCGTGAAAATCTACGAAAGCAAATATATATATATATATATATATATATATAATTATTATTAATTATTATATTTTTTATTCTTGGTTCAAATCGAGATGCTCTCAAGTTCTTTTCCTTTCCCCGTATTAATTGCACCACATCTAGCTCCATGGCATCTCCTTCGCTAATTCTTTGGCTTCTGTTTTGCACACACACTGAAACAGTGTGCCATTTCTAATCACGTACACACACTCCAATTCCTGTGTGCACTAGCTAGTCTATATAACTTTACAGTGAGAAACTGCAGAAATAGTGAACATACAATAAGACTTTTTAGTTAAATGAGTTTTGACCAGGTAACCACCAGTGATTGCTTAAAAACAACAACAAACGTTATTTTTCCCAGCTGTACCTGTCTGTCTTCACTTTATTTCATTATTTTTATGAGTTGCTTTATTTGCGTTTGCCAGGCGACAGATACACAGCAGCTTAACAAAACCATAGGATACCAATCAACCCTACAAACCAATAACCAAGGCAATAAAACCATTACCTGACTCCTTTTATTGCACTGCAATATTTTATTGTATTGCTAACCTTCAATAAAGGTCATTTTACATTCTTGCAAGCTGCCCAGAGCACTGTGATTACAATGGAAGGGTGGAATAAATAGTTCCTTAAATTAGGGGTAGTTTGGAACACGTTGCTGGATTCCAACACTCACCAGCCCTAGCCAGCATGACTAATCGGGAATGATGGGAGTTGTAGTCTAGCGACACCAGGAGGGTGTAGTCTAGCATCCCTGCCATAAATAAATGCACAAACAAATACCATTTGCAGAACTATTCAGGTAAAGAAAAGAAGTTACTCAGTAGCTGAATCCTTCTTTTGATCCTGGCTGCCTTTGTACAGAGCAGGCATGGGGTGTGGTGCTGATAACGCCAAGGTCGCAGGTTCGATCCCTGTATGGGACAGCTGCATATTCCTGCATTGCAGAGGGCTGGACTAGATGATCCTCAGGGTCCCTTCCAACTCCACCATTCTATGATTCTATAACTCCCATCAGTCCCAATCTGGCAAAACATTCCTCTTTAACTTGGCCTTTGGCTGATTGGCATCCAATGCCCTTTTAAAATGTGTTGGGGAGGTTATTGGGTGGTTGTTGTTTATTTTATGATGTATTTTGTGTTGTGATTTTATGTCGTTACCACCCACCTGCTGGTATAGAGCGGTATACAAATTTAATAAATAATAATAAACCAGGGTGCCAATGATCAAGGGTGATGGGATTCATAGAATCATAGAGTTGGAAGAGACCACAAGGGCCATCGAGTCCAACCCCCTGCCAAGCAGGAACCACCATCAGACCACTCCTGACATATGGTTGTCAAGCCTCTGCTTAAAGACCTCCAAAGAAGGAGACTCCACCACACTCCTTGGCAGCAAATTCCACTGTCGAACAGCTCTTACTGTCAGGAAGTTCTTCCTAATGTTTAGGTGGAATCTTCTTTCTTGTAGTTTGGATCCATTGCTCCGTGTCCGCTTCTCTGGAGCAGCAGAAAACAACCTTTCTCCCTCCTCTGTGACATCCTTTTATATATTTGAACATGGCTATCATATCACCCCTTAACCTCCTCTTCTCCAGGCTAAACATGCCCAGCTCCCTTAGCCGTTCCTCATAAGGCATCGTTTCCAGGCCTTTGACCATTTTGGTTGCCCTCCTCTGGACACGTTCCAGTTTGTCAGTGTCCTTCTTGAACTGTGGTGCCCAGAACTGGACACAGTACTCCAGGTGAGGTCTGACCAGAGCAGAATACAGTGGCGCTATTACTTCCCTTGATCTAGATGCTATACTCCTATTGATGCAGCCCAGAATTGCATTGGCTTTTTTAGCTGCCGCGTCACACTGTTGGCTCATGTCAAATTTGTGGTCAACCAAGACTCCTAGATCCTTTTCACGTGTACTGCTCTCAAGCCAGATACATAGATACAAAGGTGCCATGGGCTTTGAAGATGCTCGAACTCAGGACGAAACAGAGAAACGTGCTAAGAGGAAGGCACACTTGGCAAACCCTCACCATGATCAGCTCCCGCCTGGAAACCTATGTCCCTGCTGTGGAATTGGCCTCCACTGTCACTTATGGACTCACTTTTAAAACCATATTTATGGAAGACAATCTTACTCGGCTACGAGTTATCGCCAAAGAAGAAGAGATTCATAGAATTGTAAAGTTGGAAGGGATCATGAGATGCAGGAATTTTTTTTGCCCAACATGGGCCTCAAACTCACGACTCTGTGGTTAAGAGTCTTATGCTCTACCAACTGAGCTATCCTTGCACATGTGCCTGATTGAACATAGCCCACCCACATCTGGAGGGACACTGATGTCCCATCCCTGATGGAGAACTTTTTATTACTAGATCATCAAAAAAATAATAATCCTCAGCCTTACCACCAGCGAGGAGCACTCGTAACAGTAGCTACAGCAATAAATGCACTCCCTTTGTTTGTTACCTATGTTAATAAAGCTTTTTATTTAACTGTGAGCCAACAGGGAAGTATGTTGGTGCCTTGCACTACATTCCTCAAAGCCACAAGGGTGCTTTCTTTTGAAATGTCAGAGGCAGGTCAGAACAACATCAGCGGTTCTGAGTGCAAACCATGACGTTTGTTATGCAGAAGCCAATGGACTGGTCTTTGCCAATATCTAGCAAACTTCAGCAGATCAAAAATGAGTCTTTATTCAAACCAGGAAAGTGTTCAGAAATACATTACTGCAGCTTCAAAATGTTTTAGTCCTGTTCAGAAGGAAAAGTATTCTTTAGAAGGGAATTGAAAATGAATAATGGGGAAGACAAATCCATCTCACTGCGGAGGGTACTCCACAGAGAACGACCACTTAGGAAGTCCATCATGGGCTAACTGGTAGCCCTCAGTGGCAGCAGAACCAACAGGGGGGGGGGGAAATGTAAAGGACCACAAATGTCCAGCCCAAGGTGACTATGGGATGCAGCGCTCATCTCACTTTCAGGCAGAGGGAGCCGGCGTTTATCCACAGACAGATTTCCGGGTTGTGGCCAGCATGACTAAACCGCTTCTGGCATGATGGAACATCATGACGGTAACCAGAGCACACAGAAACGCCGCTTATCTTCCCGCCACAGCGGTACCTATTTATCTACTTGCGCTGGTGTGCTTTCGAACTGCTAGGTTGGCAGGAACTGGGACAGAGCAACGTGAGCTCAGCCCGTTGCAGGGATTTGAACCGCTGACCTTCTGATCGGCAAGCCCAAGAGGCTCAGTGGTTTAGACCACAGCGCCACCCGTGTCCCCTGTTGATCTTAGGGTCCAAGGTGGTTGATATTGAAGAAGGTGCTTGGGTACTTAGGTCTCAAGCTATTTAGGGTTTTGTATGCTGACACCTCGAATTGGGCATGATAGCTCACTGGCAGCCTGCACAGCACTTTCAAGGCCAGTGGTCCCATCAGGCTACCAAGCAAGCAGCCGTATTCTGCACTAGCAGCACCTCTGGATTGTCTTCAAGAGAACCCCCATGGAGAGTGCGTTGCGATTGTTGAAGCAGGTCACCAAGCATGGACAACTGAGGCCAAGCTATCCCCATCCAAGAACATTGACAGGGGCCGAACCAGCCTCACCTGGCCATACACAATCCTAGCCACAGAGGCCACGAGGCTCCAGTGAGAGGCTGGAATCCAAGCCTGTTCCTTCAGAGGAAGTGTAACCTCTCCCAGAACATGCTGTCCACCTACCGTATTTTTCGCTCTATAAGACGCACCAGATCATAAGATGCACCTAGTTTTTGGAGGAGGAAAACAAGTAAAAAAATATTCTGAATCTCAGAAGCCAGAACAAGAGGGATCGCTGCGCAGCGAAAGCAACGATCCCTCTTGCTGTTTTGGCTTCTGGGATAGCTGCACAGCCTGCATTCGCTCCATAAGACGCACACACATTTCCCCTTACTTTTTAGGAGGGAAAAAGTGAGTCTTATAGAGCAAAAAATACGGTAATTCCCAGGCACGGGACCTTTCCATCCACAGCACTGCTCTCTTTCCAGGATTCAGCTTTGGTTTATTGACCCTCCATCTTCCAGCCCAACACTGAACCAGCACCAATTCAGATGGAGAGAACAGTGTGTCATGAACATACTGATGACACCATCCTCCAAATCTCAATGACAAATCCCCACAGCTCAAAAGCCTGTTGCCTCTGCTCCTGCAGCTACTCAAGAGATACCCACCCACTCATAAAGGACTATGTAGGAAAACGAGTCCATTTTATTTATTCCCCACCCCCAAAAAGGCCCTGGACCTATTGATCTGCAAAATGGCAGGCTTAATCCACTTTGGAGGGGACACATGACTTAATACTGACTACTGTCCTTTAGTATTTAAAAGATGGAAAGTTAATTCTTAGAATCATCTCAGGTGCCCCCCAAAGAACTCCAGTGGTTTAATTGTGGTAAAAACAAAAAAAACAAAACCCCCTAGGATCTTGCCAGTTAAAATGGAAAGTTATTTTCTTATTTTCAACTACTGGTTTAAGATCATCCAGCTGGTGAGGAGAGGCTGCCAAAACTCCTTCTTCAGGATCAGAGTTCAATTACTGTTATGAAACAAATTATGGCTCCAGAACATCACAGCTTTTGTATTCATTTGGATTTTTCCGGGCTCTTTGGTATGAAACAACACACTAAATCACATTCTGATGCAGTTAATTTGTCAATGGTCAAAGAACATGGGTTCTTTGGTACATGCTGAGATTTTAGTATACGAGAACTTTAACAGTGATCATGAAGTTTCATCAAGAAAATGTTGATGTTTTAAATGAGGGTGTAAGAGAATCAGCCCCACTTTATGAGGGGAGATTTACATACTTAGTGCACCAGATATCAAATACTAGTCACTCGTCAGATGAACAAAAAACAAACATTTAATCATCTTACATAGACTCATAGATTCTATGATACTATGTAAGCTGATTAAATATTTTTCTGTTGAGTTGCTAATATTTAGACAAGTGGAAAGATGGTTTCTTTTGTGGCTACCTCTGTTCAGTAGAAATATTTCTTAAACAAAAATACTGGGCTGGTTAAAAGCGTATGAATGTGTACCTGTTTTCGCTACCTTAGTGAAGCTTGCCCTTCTGTTGTGACCTTGTCTAAACAATTATTTGTCCGTCCTACCCACACAACAGGTGAATCTTACCTGTGAAGCGGCAGTCAGCTCCAGAGCTTCTCCCACCCTCCCCCACCCTCCGTTAAGTCATCTTTTTGCAAGTTAACCTCTTCTTCACAGGTACGCGGGCGCTGCTACGTCAGGGTCACTGTTGAAGGGCCAGAAAGGAATTTTTCTGCATTGGCAGGTTTTGCCTTTCGCATAGCAAAATGTCACAACTTTGGCGGTTTCAGGCTTTGGGCAGAATCCTTTAGTCTTATATTCCTAAATGGGGGGGGGGCGTGAAGCAGTGACCCACGCCCCCCCTTGTGGCGGTGATACCAGGGTTCCCCGTTAAAGGGGTCTTAAAGGGGTCTTGAGGGGAGGCATTGCCCATACACTGAGAAGTTGTCATTGCTCTCCCCTGCGACGGCAGCAAAACGGGGGGCGGGCTCTCTGCTTGAACATATGTTCTCCAGAGCCAGCCCAATCCCCACACATTCTGGATAACCCTGATGTCTTCTAGCTCCCTGGCTGGGGACTGGGAAGGATAAACGCCCAATGCCTGAGCCACGGTCTCCCTACATCTGAAACTTAATATAGGTTGTGGCCAATTTTAATCCCATAGCACATTGTCTTGAGTCATTATTCTGCTTGGGGGTCGCCTGAGGTTGGGGGGACTCCACCTGTCCACGCAAATGCTCTCCCCTTTTTAAACTTCAAAGAGCTTCTCCAATGGCATTCTCTGCGAGGAACATTAATGGGGTGGTGGTGTTGTCAGTTTATCTGGACTCTACTGCAATAGAGTCCCATGTGATCAGGAGCAGTTGAGAATTTGATCCACCCAATTTTAAATTATTTACATGGTAGACCAAAAGGTGTTATGTTGAAAGTCCATTTGAAGGGAAGATGATGAGTATATTATTATAAGGGTGGCCCCATTTTAAAGTTTGGCAATCAAGGACTTAATATGATCTCAGTGAGTTTAGGATGGATAGTTTTGTATGTTTCATTTGTATTATACTTCATGCTATATGTAACATTCCATGTTGTTTGTGGTCTATTATTCCTCTCTGTTTTTATACTAATGGTCTATGACCTTATATATAAACCTCACCTGATATAGCCACTTTTATCCACTTACCAAGACCCACACATTCTGAACACAAAACAGAGAACTCAGAGAATACTTATAATTTGAATAAAATTATATACAAACTTATGGCATAAACAAGTTAGAAAACTTACAAAATTAGAGATAGTCAAACAAATCTTAGCATTGTCAGAAGCAAGTGATATCCTGAATTTACATACATATACACAAGTGCTTATAAAATCCAAAAACCTCTTGACTAGAGACAAAAAACTGACTTCTTCAAAAAAATTAAAAGTGGTAAGATTAAAGGAGTAAGAAATGTAAACATTTGTTGAAAATACCACAATGGAAACACTTATTTTTACTATATTCTGTTTTATAAAGTGCTGGCATAACTTATTGTGGCATGCTCATTTCACTTTTTTTTCCATATTAAAAGTGTATTTATGCAAGATGATCTTCTATTTTAAACCATCTAAAATTAACACTTTTAGGAGGGGAAAAAAGGGAAGCAATATTAATATCCAATATGACATCCACCAGGGGGGGAAACAGAAGAACGACAGGCATCCTTAGATACCCAGAGTACAGTTGATTTGATACAGCAGATGATGAATGAGCAGATGGAAATTCTTAAAACAGAAATGAATGAATTCAAAAATGAATCTTAAAAAGACACAGTCATTTTTCAAATACAAAATGTCAATGACTGGAGGAAACAATAAATAAAATACCAACATCTTACGCACAAATGTCTGGAAAGATGAAACAACTAAAGGACAGAGTGGAAATGTTGGAAAGTGGAAGTCAAGTGGCAGATAGAGAGATGGAAAGATACTTGGATGACATAGCATTATTGGAATTGAGAGAAAAAGAGCTCTACTTATGACTCAGAGCAATTCCAGAAGATGATGATGAAGAAGATACTAGGTATAAAGTCAGTATAAAGAGTGTTATGGTAATGGTTTAAAAAGAAACTTACAAACTAAGAGCACCTGCAAACAATCTGATGTTAACTTAAGAAAACCCATTGCAGAGAATAGGAATTATTATGGATAAATTAAATGATTTTGGTATGTTGGCAGGCTTTAAGATTAACTGCCAGAAAACAAATTTTAACAAAAATCTGACAACAGAAAACCAGAAGGTTCCGATGGAGAAAAAAGGGTTACAATTTTTTAAAAAGTTAAATACTTCGGTATTACTGTGACAAATATGAACTGTACATTTTTAATAATTATGCTAAAACATCAGCTGAAGTTAAAAAAGGTATGTTAAGATGAGAGAAGTTAAAACTCTCGCTGTTAGGTAGAATTTCAGTGATAAAGATTAACGTTCTGCCTAGAATGATGTTTTTATTCCAAACAATACCTATTGTGACCATTTAAAGGCAAAAAGACTTAAGGTTTGGATGGCATCATATTTGTGTTATGATAAGGTCAAAGTCAGTGTGGACTTTAAAAAACATTTTACCAGACATAATATATTGAGAATCTGGAAGAGATATAAACCTAGGTTATACCTGAAGATACCCTTATGGATCTCAACGCTAGAAGCATTTCATAGAAAAGACGTGATAGGCAGAAAAAGGGTTAACATACCAAGAATAATTAGAGCAGAACCAAGAAGACTAAAGTTAAAACAAGGGAAGGTCAATCTCTCCAATGGTTTTCCTACTTACAACACAGATTTGAGTCAGATAAAGAGGATTTCCGGGATAGAAAAAAGGCAGACTTTGAAATAGTGGTGTACAGATGATGAACATGTCATTGCGATAATGTACAAATTACTGTTGAAATTTGAAATGCAAGAACAAGTAGTAGTAGTAATAATAATTTTATTATTTGTACCCTGCCCATCTGACATGGTAAAAGAATGTATGATTAAATGGGCAAAAGACTGGGCATAATATACAGATGGAACAATGGGAACATACGTGGATTAAAGGGTTAAAATACACATTGTGTTAAGATTTTTATAAAATGATGTACCATGGCAATTAACCCCTGAGACGTTATTTAGGATGTATAAAAATATTCCAAATACTTGCTGGAAGTGTAAAGGGACATTCTATCTTGCTTGGTGGACACGTCAAAACGCTAAAAAATATTGGACACAAATTCATACAATACAGAGATCTTGAATGTTAACTTCCATCTGAAACCAGAACTCTTTCTGCTTGGACAAACAATGAGAAACAGATTGTGGAACTTCCAATACATGACTGTAGCAGCAAGACTTTTATATGCACAAAGATGGACAGACTCATATTTACCAACAATAGAATGGTTGTTAAAATTATTGGATGTAGCCAAGATGGCGGAATTGACATGTTCAGAGAAAAGACACTTAACATTTACTAAACATTGGAAACCCCATATAGCCTTTTTGCATGAAAAAGAAAATGAACTAATGGCATTTGGGTTTGAAGGCTGAATATAATGTTGGTTTATAGAAAGTGGCTTTTTTTAGGTGTAATACTGGAGTGGATGAGTTGAATAATGTTTACAAATTGCTGATAGATGAGGAATTGGAAGTTATTTATTTTCTTTTTTCTCCCATTATTATTTTTATCTCCACTTTTTATCTATTTTCCTTTCATTTCTGTTTTTTTGTGTGCTTTTATCTATATATATTTTACTTTTGACAAAAAAGATATGAGTTTCTGTATACCTTTTTCTAAATTCCAATAAAATCTGTTTTAAAATAAAGTCAACACTTTAAAAACGCATATTAGGCAATTGAATTTTGTATCCCAGCCTTCCCATAGGGATTTTTAACTGATAGTCTTAAGAAAATATGGCTTCCAAATACTGAAATTCTGTACTGAGTTTCTGAATGTGGGCTTGAATCTGCACCACCTTGATTCTAAAAGTATACCTCAGTCCAACTATTTGCAGTGCCAACCTCATGTCACTGCTTGTGAAATTCAACACATGGCTTTAGGCTTCATTCCCATGTACTCTTACCTGAGGGTAAGGACCATTGAACATAGTGGGGCTTACTTCTGAGTAAAGAGGCATAGATTACACCATTACACACATATTAGTGGTGGTATATATTTGCTGGGATACCATCAATGGATTCAACTGATGAATGGGAAGGTAGAAGAGAGTTGTAATTTAGGAGAATAATTTGATGAAGTCAACTTCATCTATAAAAGATAAATTATGACGAAACCTAACATTGCACACTTTTGTGGAAGTTCTCATTCAATAAAATTTAGTCTTGTTGGCCTTCAGACTTAATACCTCACAAAATTGAATGTGCCCTTAAGTAGTATATAGCATTGCAGATTTTCCTGCCAGAAAGGTATACCACATGGACACAAGTTTGTGAGTAGATAGGTAAAGGCAGTGCTTTTTTTCTAGAAAAATAGGTGCCGGTACTCATCATGAAGTTTTTAACAACAAAGAAGAGGTGCCAGTACTGCGTACCCTTGCATAGCCCCTGAAAAAAAATACCAGCTAAAGGTATTTTCACATGACACAAATGCATCTTTGACCCCTTTCCATGTTATTCGTATACACAAAAAGGTTTTTAAATTAAATCAGTATTTTAAAACATCTGGGTACTATATTTGCATAACAGAATTGTGGAATGCAAATGGTTATTTAAGTGCCTCACGTGAAAATGGTCTAAGGCTGCAAACCTCTCTACACTGAACCCCAGTGAGGCTCGCTTCTGAGCAAACATGCAAGAGCCTCCGGGCTGCCAGTCAGGAAGCCACTTGAACTCCAGTCAACATTCCAAGTGGGAAACACAGGCTCAAAGGATTCATTGTAGTACAGCTATATACTACTAAGTCACTGATTTGAATCTGTTCAACAAAAAGATGACAGCATGAGGCTGCTCTGCTGGACTTGAACAAAAGGGCCCATTTCTCTGCTTTGTCAACTTCATGTAGCTTTATTAACAATGCAACTGCATATGTATTTTTACATCACTCTTTGGCTTAGAACATGGTTATGGTGTGTTCAACAAGGCTAACTGTTGGCTAACATTAAAAAAATCCTCTTCCCAGTTTGCCTAGTTTATTTATCGACACACCAAAATCCATTATTTGGACTTCAAATGTAAAAGTGCAAAAAAAAAATACTCAGTTGCTTGTCTGCCTCCAAAGACAATCCACTTCAGGTGCCAGGACTCCAGTTTCCCAGGAGTCAAACCCATTGCCAGCAATGGTAGCACAAAGAAGGGCCAACACAACATCAACTGAAAGTGCATTTCTTGGATAACCAAAATGCAACAGTGGACAAGCCATAATCTGAAAGCATGTGCCACAGGAGTAGATCAGAATCCTAAATTCAGTTCAAAATAGCATTCAGGAGTGCATCTGTTAGCATACAAAGTCTGTTGTGAATTCTTGGGGGTACTGGAGAGAATCATCAAAGCGAAATCGTTTGGAGACTGTACTGCTGTCTTCTGGAATATTCTCTTTATCCTCTCGCTCGCTGCACATTCCATTACACATGCACTTATTGGTATTTCTTTCTTCTGTGCCCTTATTCATATGATCATGTGTTGGAGAAGAACTGGGGCTTTCTTCAGGGCTGTACAACAGGAAGAAATCTCTTTGCTGAAGCCAGGCGTGAGACAGACAGGCCTCTGCTGTTGGTCGCTCTCTTCAAAATCAAAATCAAAAGATATATATTTAAGACATGGAGGTCATTTGAAAGCAACAGCTTAGCCAGTGAAAGAAGGGTTAAATACTACCTGATGCTGGAATAGCCTTACTGCCGTCAAACAAAACTATATCCCTAATCAACTAGATTTGGCAGAAATCCACAGGGAGGAAGAGGTGGGCAAGCTTATCTTCCCCACACAGCATACACTTCATAACTTGCCCTCTTATAACTCCTCTCACTGACCCCACCAATTCTCATCACAAAGAAAGACAAAATCTTTTTGGTTTAAGTGTCTATAGCTTGCTCTTTCTCTATTTGCCATCAATATGTATTTCAAGCAGTGGGATGGTGGCTGTTCAGTGCAGGCAAGAATGGACAGAAAAGGCAAAGGAAGGCAAAATGAAAAGGTTTCCTTCCTCAGTCTGCCTTCCCTTTCTTATACCACTGATACTATTCTGTGCACATAAACACACAAACTAACAAGGATTATGGCTGCAACATAAAAGGGAGCCAGCCAACTAACACAACTCTTCACTGCTTGGAGAAATTGTAGAAGCACAATACATTTTCATGGGGAGATGGAGTGAAAGGCTTTGCAGCTTGATGAAATGGCTACAGCTGTTCAATTCCATACCTTAAAAGCAGGAGTGGGAAACCACCGGCCTGTGGGTCAAATTATGCTCAGCAGGGTTATTTGGCCCACAAGCCGTGTCCACCTGCTCCACACCTGACATCCCGATTGTTCCCTAGAAAGAAATGCTCGCATTTGTCACTTTTAAAATTTAGTGCCAAATGCAAACCACACTGGGATTGGTTCCATTTGGGAGCCCCCAGATGCAGCTGATCCCTGTTAAAATTAGATTTTGCAGTCAGAAATCACTTGATTGGCATAAATGGAATTAAAGCTGGCCTGCAAAGGAAGAAATGAAAGAACTGGGAGCACACTTATGGTGCACTCCTGATTCTTTCCTTCAAAGTTGGGTCATGATGGAGAGGTGGAAAGCCTTGGCCACCTCTGAAAGTGCCCCACAAGGAACAGATCCTGTTCCGCATCCTGCACTAGAGAAAGCCCTGGTCCTCCATCTCAGAGAGTTATATAGAAAGTATTAACAAACACAGAGGGTTGTACCTAATGTTAGTCATGCTCACAACAGACCCATTGGAATTAATGGACATGACTAATTTAGGTCCATTAATTTTAATGCGCCTGCTCCAAGTAGAATTTAGCTGGATACAA
The DNA here is from genome assembly GCF_965153285.1 of Podarcis tiliguerta. NCBI lineage: Eukaryota > Metazoa > Chordata > Lepidosauria > Squamata > Lacertidae > Podarcis > Podarcis tiliguerta. The sequence continues at coordinate 17,273,003 of NC_139534.1, forward strand.
CCCAGAGTCAAATACTGCTAGTTGCTCTTTGGCATTATAAAGCCAAGCACATAGGGAAGTATTTCTGATGGAAAACACACAAAGATTCACCCCAATTCTAGACCCATAAGAATTTCTGTGCCACTGCAGTGTGTCAGGTTATACAATGCAGTTCTTACAAAACAGGAAGAGAACTCTGAGTAAATAAAATGGTTTTTAATTTGAAATTAAGCTTGTGATACACAGACATGCAAAAAATAGCCTTTTCATATGACTATGCCCCTTGCCACTATATTTATGTTACAGCAAGACACAGAGATTCCACTTAAGTTTTCTTCCTCTACCCTGCTCCAAATCATCTACTTACTCAGGATTTTTAACAAGTAGCATTTGAATGAAGTCTCTGGCCAATGGTGAAATTGAAGCAAATGTTTCTTCTGAATAATCCACATTTACTTGAGAAATATTGAGGTACGTTTCTTGTTTGTCAGCTCCCACAAAAGGAGATTCGTGTGTAAGCAGCATATAAGAGATCACACCCAAACTCCTGAAATTAGAGAAGTTATGTATTTAATATTAAAATATTTGTTTGTAATTACACATACCAAGCCAGATTTTTCTTTTTAACTTTTCAGTTATCTATCTCTATCTAGATCTATAAATCAAAATTTGTAGAAAGTCATTACAGGTAAACTAGAGGCATTCATATAATCAGCTTAGTTTCATGACACAGAACAAGTGTACTTCTTACACACTGAACTGTTCCATTTTCAACACAGAAGGGCAGAAGGCAAAGTTTTTGCCTATTTTTACAACTATACTTGTCACCAACATATCAATCAAAATATTTAACAACAGGACACTGGCAAGCAACCTGCTTGTTATCAAAATATAAGCAGGAAGATTCTCTCCACAAGGACAACAAATCCTGGCAGGCATACATTGTGCTAATGCCACAATCCAATTCTCAGGAGACCCAAATGGAGACAACCTCATAAACATTTCATTGCACTTCTTGCACTATGATAGTTATCAAATGGATGATACTCTCTCAGTAAGAAGACTTTGCCTTTCAGCACAGTGTTTAGGGCGTGCCATACAAATGAACTGGACACTTGTATTTGCTTAGAGCTCCAATATGAACATCCAAAACTCTCGATCAGGCTGCACATTTAATGGATCAACAGATTTTCAGTTTAACAAAAAATGAAGCCAATGGGCACAGGGTTAAGAAATCAAAAGTTTGCGTAACTGTAACAGTGGTAATGAGATAATCAGAAACTGAAATAAAAACAGCAAACATTGGCAAAGAGATTCTATTTCTGGCACATGCTGGAAAGCAGTGAAAGCAAAGACGAACACCACCACAGGATATGTTTAAAAAAGAAACAAACAAAATCTCATTACTTCCTTAGCTTATGAAGCCAAGGCTGGTAGCTCCATCAAATCATAAATGGTGCTTGGTCATCTAAGGTCAACAATATATAAGCAATAAAAGGTTATAAAGACCCTTTCCACTGAAGCCTTATACATTCTGAAAATAAAGGTGTAACAGGAAACCTTGTCTGATCCCAGGTTTGCTATTAATCACTTGCCCCTCTTCATATTCACCTCAACTAACAGCCAATTTACTTTTTGGGTCATGGAGTTGTAGAATTCTGAAAAAGTGCTGTGGCAACAAGTGACAAAATGGCCACCATAGGGCATAGAAAAAGAACGAAAGTGTAATTAAAAACGCATCCTCTTATTTTTGCGTGATTTTTATACAGGATTTTCCCCAGGCCACCGTCAAACTGCAAGTCACATCTCTCTTCACAGCCTTAATTGTAAAAATTGCAGATCCAGGACTTTTCAGTACCACCATGAGTACTATCTGAAGAAGTGTGCATGCACACGAAAGCTCATACCAATAACAAACTTAGTTGGTCTCTAAGGTGCTACTGGAAGGATTTTTTTTATTTTGTTTCGACTGTGGCAGACCAACACAACTGCCTACCTGTAACTAGAACCATGAGGAGATAACTTGCAAAAAACATAAGGATCCATGCCTTACACGGTAAACGTTAATCAAGCACTTACCAGCACTACCCTGGGACAAAGAAACCCATAGATCTAAGTCACAGATCTTCATGGATTTTACAAGGCATATCCTCAAACCACCATCAGAATGAAAGGGTGTGGTATAAAAGCAGCTGATTATAGGATAAGTAAAATCTACCAAGAGGATTGAGCCTATACAGTAGAATCAGAAAGGTGCCCTCACCTGGTGCTTATGCCTTCACACAGAATATTAAATACTTGGTGGGGGAGGGAGAGAGAAAGGGAAAGCCTGTACCTCACTGTTTTTTGGGTGCTCTATCCCCTTCCATAGGGCTTTGGGGTAAAGAATTCCAGAAGAGATTTCCATCCCCTTCCTATAGGGGCATCAGGGGTGGTAGAGGGAGCCAGGTAGCCCTGCTCCTAGGTGCTGGCTGCTGGACAGGAACGCCCCTATCCTTTGGCCATCGTCTCAAAAAGAAGCCAAATGTCCTTGCTCCACCTCCACCACATGCTGCTTCTTTTTCACACACTTCTCACCTTTCTGTTCATCACAAGCATACCCACTATAGACTGCTGCCTCCTCTTAGCTGGCTTGCATTAAGACGGGAAGGGGGTTCAACCAGATGGATGGGAGGCATATTTCAAATTTGCGCAGAGGCAGAGGGCAAGGAGAAAGGCCCTGGCATTGGGGCTCATGAGCACCATATGGAAACCCCCGCTTTAGGTAACCATGACTATAACTTGTTCCCTATAGTCACAAATAACAAATGAAGGGCCAACAAAGGCATTACAGTGGTACCTCGGGTTACATACGCTTCAGGTTACATACGCTTCAGGTTACAGACTCCGCTAACCCAAAAATAGTGCTTCAGGTTAAGAACTTTGCTTCAGGATGAGAACAGAAATCGTGCTTCGGAGGCGCGGCAGCAGTAGGAGGCCCTATTAGCCAAAGTGGTGCTTCAGGTTAAGAACAGTTTCAGGTTAAGAACGGACCTCCGGAACGAATTAAGTACTTAACCCGAGGTACCACTTTATGCGAAAAGCAGTTTCCAGAAATTTAAACTGAAACAATGTAGTAGCTAATATATAAGAACTAGATAGTCTTTACAGTTGTTTTAACTTCAAAAGAAGTGATCTTACCATATATCTGTTGCTGGAGTAATAGGTTCATAATTTAAGACTTCTGGTGCTGGACAGAGGGGAAAGGAAGAGTACCATGAAGTACAGCAATTGTGTTCTAGTATACTCATGACAATTATCTGAATTTGGGTGTCATTTTAAAATTATAGGTCTGTATGATTATAGCTTCCTCTTCAACATCTACGGAATTGTCCACACAGTTCTTGCAGGTGTATTTAGTTCTAGATGCAGAGCAATGCAGGAGTGAACTAGCACAATAAAGCCATTCTTTTGTTGAAGTTGCTACAAGGTACATACACTAATCTCAAAGTAACCCATTTACATTCTGGAGACCAGTATATATTTATTTCTTTAAAGTTATACTTTTCAACATGAGACAATTCATGTTTCCTAACCAGTGATTGGGAGAAAACTGAAGAGGAAATTTCCTCTACGGCTTATATGTAGAACAGCAATGACTCCATTATTTTTATTAGTCCTGTGTTAGGGGCTGATTACCCAATACCAATTTTATTTTATTTTTATTTTATTCGTAAGAATATTCATAAACCACTACCTCATTAAAAAGTGTAACGGCTGGCATTCAATAAAATCATTAAAACATTGTAAAATCATGAATCAAATTAATTCTCTAGAATCATTTTCAGCAGGTGATAAAATATCAAAATTGCAGGTACCTCTCTAATGTTGAGTAGTTCTACCATATGTGAAAATACATAGAAGCATTCAAAGAGTGTGTGTGCACAGTGACATACCTTGATACTCGGGAGTCCCAACAATTTCCCGTAGTTCAATGCAATTGCCAATCTTCCGAGACATGCCAAAATCAACAATTTTTATATCGCCAAGGGGACATACACTACTCAATAAAATATTCTGGGGCTACAACAAAGAAACAAAAAATGTTCAGTGCATGCACAATTCACCACATATAAAGAATATTAATTTAAGATTAATTCATAGTTTTAAACTACTCTAATCCTACTGAAATTGGCATATCACCAATTCAGGAGGCCAGTAGTTTCTTACCAACAAATCAAAGCATTTTTTATAAAAGCCTAAAAGGCCAATTTGAAATGTTAAGGAGTTATCAAGATACAGATCAATATATTTATGAATTTATATCCTAGAGCATCAATAAAAGTGCAGAAAGAAATACATTATTTAACACTCATATGTATAGTTACCTTTAAATCAAGATGGACAATGTTGTTCTGATGCAGATGGCAAATGCCCTCAAGTATTTGTCGTATAAGTCTAACAATATCAGTTTCATCTATTGCTTCTTCTAGGTCAGGGAGACATAAATTAAAGATTTCTCCTCCAGCAGCACTAAAAAAATATAAACAAACACACTCATTTTTAACATCTTACTCTCTAAATGACCTCATCACATAGGTCAGTATCAGTCGGAAAGTAAACTCCAGTTCTACTGCCTTATAGTTTTCAAAGAGTTTGGTACAGATTCATATTTAATTGGACTGAAATGACAATTGTAGAGATGGAGGGGAAAGTAAAATGCTCAAGCTTGGGATTTTCTGTGGCGCCAACATGAACTTTTGTGGGGATAGTCAAAAAGAAGCAGTGAGGATGTGATGTAGAAGGCAAAATCATTTGCAAGCTTCATATTTGTGAGGTCAGTGAAATGGCATCTATTTCCAGAACACCAGCAGATACCAGAAAACAAAGAAAAAGGTTTTAGTGGAAACTTAAATCTCAGCACAGCATGTTACTGACAGCAAAGGAAATGGATATTTTTTTCTAAAGTATCCAAGAAGTCTTTTAAACCAACTAGAAAAACAATCAACAATCCTGAAAACAGTCTATGTTGCTCAACATTGCTTTATTTTCTGTGAACTTTCTAGGAACAACCCCTTAAGAGGGACTCAAAACACTTTGTCCTGGACTACTTTTTACCTAAGTTTCTAAAAAAAGGAGTTTTCAACTACTATATAATACTCATTCACCACAACCTTTCAAGAAATGCTAAAAATGTAACTGTTGCTTTTTTTTCTGGAATGCATTTTGATTTTGGCACTCCAGTTACATACCTTCCCTGAAGCAATCATATTAAGTTATATTTCTCTCTCTCTCTCTCTCTCTCTCTCTCACACACACACACACACACACACACAGAGAGAGAGAGAGAGAGGGAGAGAGAGAGTCAGTCAGTCTTTTGGAAGCAAGATGAAAACAAAATGTATGCCCGAAACACAGCCGCTGCTCTGGCATGTCTTCCACTGCAACCCACGATCCCCTTGTGTGAACACACACATACTGTTTGCTTTTGTAATTTCTTGATCCAACTGTAGCTCCCTGCGCTGGAGCAAGTAATCACATGCACTCAAACATTGGAGAGGATGCCTTTCCAACATGCCTGCTCACCCACACTAGCAACCTCCTCTTGTAAATTTGGTATCAAATATTACTTCAAGCAAGCTTGAGCACAAAGCACAGTTTTGGTTTCTTCTGTGACTGTTACTTGACCAATCCATATAAGAGGATAGACAACAGTTCATCTCCATTTACACAGGTCTCGTCATGGTCAAAGAACAGTAATGATGAGGCTGCTCTTGCATGGATACAAATCCAACAGCTGAAGGCTGTCTCTTCACCATCATTACTCATTGTATACAGGCATAAATGTCACCAGCAAACTACTCCAAAGCTGTTCCATTTTAAAACAGTAATATACTTGCAGAAGCCTCTACACCAAAAGAACAATTTCTTTTTCTTTTTTTTTGTTGGATTGATGGGCCTATTTTCAAAAACACCAGCAACACAAGCTATTAGCGGCCCAAATTCTTCTTCCACATCTATTTCCCATCCTGATCAAAAGAAACTATTACCAGTTTATAACTTCTATGCAAGAAAATGTGCTAGGGTAAATCAAGAGGAGAGTTCTGCTGCACAGGAGTTACTCCTTATGCCAATGGACTTTGGAAGGATGCCTCAAAGCTTCATCAAGTTGCCCTGTACATAGGAATCTAGGATAACGACATTTCAGATGACTACAGCTACAAGTTTTACAGTGGGTCTATTAGGACAGCAAGGTTTCTATGTAACTCAAAGAAGTTAAGCTGCATATCCTGAAGTTGCTGTTGGTCCTTATGAACGTGCATCCATATTCAGCAGCCACTGGCCTATCCAGCAACAGCGATTCAGGAATGTTGCCTTCCTCTGTGGCAGAAAGCAACTCAGCAAACTGACACTATCTAGCACTCTCAATATTTAAGCTGTCATCTCTTTCAGATGGTGTCCTTTTTCAGTTGAAGCCCCTCTCACAATATAGCCTCACTGGCAAATTAGATATAATCCCAGCATTTACACAAAAGCATCTATTATATTTAACAAAGGGGATGATTTTTTAAAATTAATGTTTGGTTTAAAAAATAGCAACAGCACACAAGGACAAGACTCTAAAAGTTTTAGCTACCATGAAACTATAGTTACAACAGATTTCTCTCAAACTAATCTGACACAGAGTTAATGCTGAACTTATTAAGGGCTGGAAAAATTGGAAATTACACTTAAGTGGAAATGTTGAGAAGTGCCAACACTGAACAGTTGAATAACAAGAATGCAACATTGTCAGAGAACTGGTCAAGCTGACATTAATAAGAAGTGCAAAGATGACAGTTACCTTGATAATAAAAATACCCTGGTTCTTTGGAACACTGAGGACAGCAACTTGCAACTCTCATTTTGAAACTTGTTGAAGCTAATATTTCATAACATTCCAATATATATATATATATATGTGTGTGTGTGTGTGTGTGTGTGTACACACAGTTATAAAAAGAATATTTTAACAATACAAATCCAATGTTACAATAAACATGAATATTTTTACTCCCCCCACCCCTTTTGCGGTTTCTTATATTGTTTTTATTTTTAATACTGCATTTTCTTCATAGTTGTGACTAACTTAAGTGCACCAATTACAATGAGTCCACTCTGAGTATGCCTCAGTTGGAAAGAACCCAGAGATCTGCCATGCCTACAACAGAAAACATAATATAGAAGGTCAATGATAATAGTGTCACTGATAGAAGGTTCATTTTAACAAAGGATTCAGATGCAAAACCTAGAAGAGCCAAACACAACAGAAAGTACACTGTACGTATTCTCTAATGTTACCTTTCTGGTTATGTTTGGTGAAGTTATGCAAACAATGACAAAATCAATACATCTATTATCAAACATACTGGCACAAAGCATACTTACTATTCCAATACCAGAATGATTTCATTTGTTGTTTCATAGACTTCATGGAGATTTACCACACGGGGACTCAGCTTTGTTAATTCTAGAACAGCAATTTCATGTAGGATCTCTGCTTTGCAGTCTTGGCCTCTTCTTCTCTTCTTCAGAAACTTAGCTGCATATTCCTGGCCTGTAGATTTTGCAATACATTTTCTCACCACAGCAAATTTTCCTCTGTAAAAGGACAAAAGTATTTGTGAAGTATCAGAGCTGCCGAACAGACACAAGAATATGGAAATATTTTAAAAGTAATGTCAACATCATAGCTTTAGCTTACTGCAAACAAGAATGTGTGTATTTTTTGCAGTCATGGTTTTTGCAGTCTTATCATTATCTAGACCTACTGAAGACTTGAAAAGCAAAAACAGAGCTCTGGGCAAAGTTTTCTTGAATCCAGAGATAAAGCTCCAGTGGCTGGAGCATATCTTGACCTTACCTCTACCATAGCTACAATTATCTGTACCCTGATTTCTCATGCAACACTGCATTTCCTTTATCCTGCTTCACTCCAAACCTTTGCAAACTTGAATCCCAGCAGCAGACCATTATTATGTAAGAAAAGTTCCTCTTGTACATATCAGTCTATATGCAAAATTTGTGTTTCACTATTTTGAATGTGAGGAAGAAGGGCCAACTCTTTTTAAGGCCACAAATCTGTATGAAGTCAGGTTGCCCGATGTAAATGGAATTTAAGCAGCCTTACTACATGCAAGTTTGCAGCCTTCAACCTCCAAGATAAATATACTTGGATACCCAGCACCAATTAGGAGATCACTACATTACAGGACGCGGGTGGCGCTGTGGGCTAAAGCCTCAGCGCCTAGGGCTTGCCGATCGAAAGGTCGGCGGTTCGAATCCCCGCGGCGGGGTGCGCTCCCGCTGCTCGGTCCCAGCGCCTGCCAACCTAGCAGTTTGAAAGCACTCTTGGGTGCAAGTAGATAAATAGGGACCGCTTACTAGCGGGAAGGTAAACGGTGTTTCCGTGTGCGGCTCTGGCTCGCCAGAGCAGCGATGTCACGCTGGCCACGTGACCCGGAAGTATCTTCGGACAGCACTGGCCCTTGGCCTCTTTGAGTGAGATGGGCGCACAACCCTAGAGTCTGTCAAGACTGGCCCGTACGGGCAGGGGTACCTTTACCTTTACCTTACATTACAGGGATTTTTAATCAAATATTCTTAGTTAAGAACTTAAGACAAAACTTGCACTAAAAATGTATTAATTTGCTTACAACTGCCATTTCAAAGATTGAAAATACTCTGCAAATGCAATTTACCAGGTACAGGTGACTCTCATTTTATGCAGAGGTTATATTTCAGGGTTAATGCATAAACCAAAATTGTGCATAGTCAAGACACATTTCCCCACGATACCTTCCCCCTTTCCACCTTCTCTTAAATTTTTAGTATTTTTTTGCAAAGAACATAAAGCTGAATGCGCCCAAGTTAAATGTGCGTAAGTTGTAAGTTACCTGCACATAAAAGATACTTCTGTATTTAAGATCCTAGGATAAAAGGCCATTTAAAGTGTTGCAAATGCATTTTAAAAAGCTTCACTCCACCACAGTGCTGGCAAGTGTTTTTAATACACAGCGCAGGTAAGAACATGGTTCTGTTTTTTAAAGATCTCTGAAATGTTTCTTCTTAGAAGAGTTTAAGAGGTTGTTTGGGTTGTTTTTTTGGCAAGAACTCCTTTAGAAACTGGTTTCAGGTTTTTAAAAGGATGTTTTAAAACACATTTTGCTTAAACATATGCTCAGATTTTCAATTTGCTGGGATAATGTCTCCTCTTAACAAAATGTAAAGCTTTAACCTTAAGGTGCCACAGTACTGCGACAACACACCAGCTATGCTACTGAGCTGAGTTTGGGCCAAATCAAGTACTTTGAATTTGAGAGAAGTTACTACATTCCTGGCTTTCAAATGGGTGTTGTGACTTGTGACTTGGTATAAGGTAGATTGCATCACTTTTTAAGAAGTGTTCTTTTTTTTTTCTTTCCTTCCAATAGAGAAGAAGAGGAAGTGCAGAGAAAAAACACAGCTCACATTTTGAAGGTGGAGAAGATCTAAAATGTCTGCTGCTGGGCACTCATAGCCAGTGTAAAGGTTTTGAAAGAGTTGTGTGCGAATGAGAACATTTAACATCAGGAATAACTGGACAGATAAACTGAGGCACAGGGAAATTAAAGAGCTAGTCAAATTAAAACAATGTGTTCATGGTAAAACAAAGTGCAGCCTAAAGCCTCCACACAAAAGCCCATTCTCAATTGCTAGCAAGAAACAAGTCATGTAAATCTCATCTCTTACCAACTGTTCAACTTTAGAACCAAAAATGTATGTTGGTAAGATTGTGTTTTTAGAAGAAAACCACATACTGCTTAAAAATGAAGCTGACCTTTTAGGAAGTAAAGAAAAATGTGTTCCCTTGGCCAAGTTAGGAATGCCTGAAAACCAGGATTATGATTTTAGTGTTAATGTTTACATGAGTGCCCAGAAATACAATAAGTGAAAAGTTTAATATAAAACGAAGAACAGAATCAGGTCTTTAAAGTGCTTGAAGTTACAGAAGTAAAACATGTGTACAGTGGTACCTCGGGTTAAGTACTTAATTCGTTCCGGAGGTCCGTACTTAACCTGAAACTGTTCTTAACCTGAAGCACCACTTTAGCTAATGGGGCCTCCTGCTGCTGCCGTGCCGCCAGAGCACAATTTCTGTTCTCAACCTGAAGCAAAGTTCTTAACCTGAAGCACTATTTCTGGGTTAGCGGAGTCTGTACCCTGAAGCGTATGTAACCTGAGGTACTGGATATGCCTAAAATGCTTTTTACACTAAAGTAAAATTTTCAGAACTTCTCTTCAACCATTATTCCAGGCACGTGAACATCATTTTTTTATTTACAGGTAGATAGCCATGTTGGTCTGCCGTAGTCGAAACAAAACAAATAAAATAAGTACTTCCAGTATCACTTTAGAGACCAACTAAGTTAGTTATTGGTCTCTAAGGTGCTACTGGAATGAATTTTTTAATTTAATTTTGTTTCAATCATTTTTTATGACATCACATAAAAATATTCTTTGAAAATGTCCCTGTTCTGAGCCCTTTCTTATTAACAACTTATTTAATCAAGGGCTTGTAAGCAACTTCAGGAAAATGTCCAGATTTGAAGGCCTGTGACTAAGAACACTACAAGCTTTCACTAACTGTAAATATGGGGATGAATATCAAGCAGCTACTTTTTAAAAAAGACTCTCAGAGGTAGGCAGCTTTAAGTGTGCATTTTCATTTGGAAATTCTGCAGCTACTAGAAACAAAATATTTAAGAGTCTAAAATATGTTACTATCATGGTGGGGGGACGCAGGAGTGAATCATAACTTCTTTCAAGGCTCTTCAAAGTAGAAAGAAAGATTCATCTAAGATCTTTAGAGATTAGTTAACACTCATCTGCCCACACTTAAAATGATGTGCAACTCTTAGAACCTGGCAGAAAGCTGTTTTGCTTCCTTTAAAAAAAGAAACTGAGCAATTCCCATAGGACCCCCAGTATAAAGCAGTTAAGGAAATAATTTATCTAGTAATTAATAATGAAATACAACAAGACAACAGGGTGCCTCATTCCTAAATTAGTATCTGAATTCTCCAATGAAATGCAAACATTAAAAACTGACCCGCAAGAAGCATATACAGTATTAGAAATTTCACCTGTAATTTCAAGGTGTTTTGACGACTTTCCTACAAATGAAACTGCATTGCTGAAAGTGAGTCAGCCAAATTCTGTAACACAATAAAGCCTGAATATACATCAAGCAATTATTATTGCCTCACCCAGCATGATGCAAACTTACTATGAGGAAGCTGACTAGCATTCTACAAAAGGAGGAATTACTTCAGTTTCATGAGAACAACAAAATGTTTATCTTTCTTCAGGTGCTTTTTAGAGAACTGCCACACATTTGACCAAAAGACTGATCTTGGTATCTGGAAACTCAAAGCTTTCAACTCTTTTCATAACTGTTCAAAAGGTATGAGCTAATCACTTTTCTGCCTCGTGTATCCTCTCTCTTTGTGGCCTGTCACCCTTTAATCTAATGCCCATCCACCAAAGCCTTGCCCTCATCTATATCTTATTTCTCCACTCTTTAGGCATGACAAAGACTATACATAACAGAAACACAAACTTGTTTTAAAACCAATCAATTTGAGCTTCCAGATGGATACATCTGAGTGCCACAGCTGAGAGAATATCTACATGATGTGTGGACATCTTACACATGAAACTGCAGTAGAGGAAAATCAAGAAATGGAAGGACTATGGAGGAAGATTAACAAATTTTAGTTTGGCTCACTAACAGTGATGAGGGGTTTCTGGAATTTTTTTATTTTATTTTCAGTTTTACCAGAAACGTTTCTGAGGCACATGCACACTGGCAAAAAAATGAGTGGATGGAGGCCACAGACAAGAGGGAAGTTGGAGAAATCTGACAATAACGGAGAAGAAGGCAAAAATTATTGCAGTTCGCATATTCATCTGTAGTCAGGAATGGAAATCAGTCAAGCAAATATGATTAGCATTCATTGAAACTGTTGTTGTTTCTTGAAGTCCGCAAATGATATGTAATTAATTACAAGGGGTTTTTTCATTGTTCTGATGTTTCCTTTGCATTGAAATGAATATACGTTACATAAATAGTTATGTAAGTTACATTAACTTATGTTAAAAAGTGGACAGTGAAACAAATAATGTATTTGGTAGGACTGAACTGCAGTGGAACAGAAAAAGTGTTGATTGCAACCAACACAGGTCAGAGTGGAAATTGCTGCCTTACATTCCTAGATTGAAGCCACTATTTGCTCAATAACAAAGTCAAATCATTAACACTAAGCAATTATACAATATATGTTCCAAATGTGAGCACAAGACATACAATGAATTGGATCCAAAAGCTGCTAAAGTAGAACTGCCCCCTACTCCCAACTCTCCACCCCTAAAAGCCTTTCCAGAGGGTCAAAGACCCTTCTCAGTAGTATTGGCAATGGCACAGATGGCATAATCAAAGATCAGACAATGGAACCTTGTGTGAATAGAGAAGAACTTTCAAGAGATGCAGGGAAATAGTTCTAGTCACAAAGCTTCAAATCCAACCCAATAATACACCAATAAAAATTCAAGAACAGAAAATATTCCAATGAAGAGAACAAAGCCATGAGCTTATATTCAAAGATAATGAATTAGTGACTCAATTAAAACTGTGAAATTCATCCCATCCATATTTCCTCATCCTTACTGCCACTCTGCTTGACCAGGCTCATTAAAATTTCCTATCACCTAAAACCTATTGCCAGTTTTCATCTTGCCTCAGAGAACTACCCCATATCTAGTGCCTGAATGATGTTTCAAAGTCAGCCAGATCAACAACCTTCTGTGTCTGCACAAAAGTTGAACTGCAAACATATTGATAACTTTGTTCCATGAACAACTGGAACATTCATGAGCATTCAGTGACATCAACTTAGCCACTCAGTGTTAGATTAACTGCCACAACTACTTAGATTTTCTCCACACAAACTCTTAATTAAGCTCAAGTACTTCAATTTTCAAAATTTTACTTCTTGAAATTAAAGTCTGCCTCACTAAGCACTGGATTGGACTCTCTAATTTTGCTCCATCTACCTTTCATATTAAAAATGCTACAGGGAAAGAACACACTGTGTTTCAATAATGTCACAGATTCACAAATTAGGTAAAGGAGTCGTCGTTAGTTCATAAGTATAAAGCTCAAACAAGCTACTAATGTGCATTAACTGGCCAGCAAAGACAAAAAGAATACATTTGGAGTATGTCTTGAAATAGGAAGGTGAATTAAGAGTTTTAAGAACTTTAGCACACACAATTCTAGAGCCTCTGCAATGGCTGCCATCTATTTTAGATGACATTTACTTCAAAGCTGTCAAGTTATTTCTCCCAAAGAGAATTACTCTCCCAATAAGCAAAGAGAATCTTATGCGCTCAATATTTTTGTGTAGAAGAATCTGTAGAATTATTTGCAGTGTTAGAAATTCAGATATAAAAGTTAATCGCCAAATCACACCTTTAGCCTAGGTTGTGGTTGCCACAATGGAATGTCTAGGCGCCATTTCTTTCAAGGGGATGATGATTTCATTTCATTTCTATAGCACTTTATATTTTAAAGAACAAAACTCAAAGCAGTTTACTACACATTAAAACGTCAAATCAAACAATCTAGAATAAAACAAATTCAAGCTTCAAAGAAAATATTTCCGTTCCTTCTCTAAGTGACATTTTGCTTTCCCCAGTTCCCAATCTGGCATCCAGAGTTCTCCATGTGGTCGCAACTGGGCCCGCATCAGTCGCAAAATGTGCCTGGCACCTAGCTAATTTCTAACACTGTATCCCTGCAATACTAATTTCATTTTCTCCAATCTCTTTCTTTCCCACTTTGCCTGGCAATAATGAAGGACAGAAAATCCTGTAATGTGGGAGCATAATTGCACTTGTGTTACTTTTTTTTTTTAAGTTCCAGTTTTAAACTGATTTGGGCATCCTTACAGAAAGAAAAATCAAGTAGTACTAGTAGTTTTAAAGTCTAGGACAGTAGCCCACCAATACTGATAGTTATCAATTGCCCTACTCCCTTCCCCAACAGCCACCCTTTAACAAACAAAGAAGTCCTAGAAGTCAGGAGTGGCTTATTTCTTACTTCATGATGGCTTTGGGGACACTTGGAAGTTGTTATCATCTCTCCTGCTGCTTCCAAAAGTTGGCAACACCAAACACAAAATGAGGGGCTGATCCCTCCCCATTTTTTACACACGACGAAGAACCTGAAAGGTTCTGACTTTTCCCACACAGAATGAAATGTTTTTTCCCCACCTTCAAATTCTCTGCAATTCATGGATATCTTATGAGTCTCTCACGTTATGCAACCAGAGACAAGTGGTCCGCAGAAACATATTTATGGTCATCACTGTCCACCAGAGCAAGATTTGCGGCCATGTGGCTCCATATCAGGAGACAAGTTTCTTAGGTGTAATCCTGATACTGGCTATAACATTCACATCCCTTGCTTCATACTGAAGCATTCCAGGAACTGCTCTTCCACCAGGCCCCTGCGTGCAGGCTTTTAGCAAAACAGATGTAGAGCTTTACAAAAGAATGGGTCACTGACACTTCAATTTCAGGTACAGGAAGTAATAGAAAGTGAATGTGCTGGTTGGAAGCCAGAACAGCAGTGGTGTGCTCTGGATTAGGGCAAGATAGGAGAGAAAACTAGACTTCAGAAGTTGCCCTATACCTTATACTAAAAAACTTAGATTAATGAATCAAATTATCACAGATCAGTCTTGGACACAAAGTAAAATCCAAAAAACATAATAGTTTCTTACCTTCCCAACTCTTTGGATTCAACTTCATAAAAACTGTAAAAATTATCCATTTTTATTTGTGTCTGAAGAGATGTAGACAACAAGCCTGGAGGACTTTTGCTCTCCGACTTCCTCCTGGACATAGTTAATGCATGAGGTTTCTCCAACACTCGTTACTGATTTCCACCTGTCAAAACAACATTTATTTAAATACAAGTGTCCCACAGTCCAAGTAAACTACCAGTTCTCATTGCTAAAAAAAACTTGCTAAAAAAAACTTTTAGCAGTTTTGATGTCCAAAAATAAACCTTTATGGTTGTATCCAATTTTGTCATGCTCAGAGTAGACCCACTGAAATCAAAGGACATTACTAATTGAATTCCACTGGTTTCAATGGGTCTGCTCTGATTTAGTTGGCTACCTTTGGGGAAACATGCAATGTCGTCCACCTGCTTGTACGACAGAAAACTGGGCAATGGAACTTCTTTCCTCTCTTACCTATTCCACACTCCCCCCCCCCCCAGCTCTGCTCCAGAGTGTATCTCAGATTTGGGGTACACAGGAACTAAGAGGGGAAAGTAAAGCAAGTGAAAGAATTGTGCTAGGTTTGATCTTACCCTTTCTTTCTCTCTCTGTGTGTGGTTACATATTTATTACACAAAATTCAAATATTTTTAGATCCTATCATGCAACATGTAAACAGTAATACATTCAAGTGCTAAAATTATTAATATTTCCACTAAAACACACTACATGATGTATCCAACACCAACGGCTTAAAAACAAAGCAGATGATCCAGGATGTGGTGAAGGCACAGCAATATAGAACAAAATGAAGGGGAAACGTAAGTATAATTTTAATGCTATATTGTTTCCTAAAACTGAATAATATGATAAATGGGTTACAATAGTAATTGGGAACTGAAAAGTTGTAATTAATTTTGCAGATGAATACACGTCAGAAATATATAGATATCTAATGCATAGCTGTTTCTATGATTCACGTTAAAATGAATGTTAACCATTTTCAGTGCATTCACTTCAGTGCCTCCCATTTCCAATAAAAATATTTCCAAATAAATCTATTAATTTGCTTGAATTGAAACCACATTAAGATTGCTTTTTTTCTCCTAATTAAATATTACACTTAATTAGAGATTGGTTAGCCTTAAGTTAGTTGTCTTAGGTAAATCAGTGGTAAATCTCATTAAAACTAGAATTGTTGGGACACACATGAGAACAAACCTTGCCAAGGAAGAGCAATCATGGCTTTTACAACACCATGTAGACTACTAACTGGGTGGTTGTTTTTTTCAAGAAGCTCCTCATTAAAACACTTCTAAGGAATTGTACTAGTCATGGGATCTTCTTTGGCAATCACTCGTAGCCGAGTAAGATTGTCTTCCATAAACACGGTTTTAACAGTGAGTCTGTAAGTGACTGTGGAGGCCAATTCTGGATCCACACGTCCTTCCACAGTGGGGACATAGGTTTCCGGGCGGGAGTTGATCATATGAGGGTTTGCCTTCCTCTTAGTACATTTCTCCCTTTTGTCCTGAGTTCAAGCATCTTCAAAGTCCATGACACCTTTGGTTAAGGTTGTTCTCCAATTGGAGCACTCGCAGGCCGTAGCTAATAAAGAGATGCCTCTATAGTTTCCGCA
Source organism: Podarcis tiliguerta (assembly GCF_965153285.1). Classification (NCBI taxonomy): domain Eukaryota; kingdom Metazoa; phylum Chordata; class Lepidosauria; order Squamata; family Lacertidae; genus Podarcis; species Podarcis tiliguerta. Next base: position 17,289,470 of record NC_139534.1, read on the forward strand.
ATCCGCTCGATCAACATTTTTAAAAAGGTTGATAATTTTGGCATCCCTAAAGTCTGTTAGGATTTCCTCTCTCTCCCTTATTTTTTCAATGAGCTTGTGAAATTGTTATGTAAGTTCAAATCCACCCACTTTGATGATTTCGGCAGATATCCCATCAGGTCCGTTGGCTTCGTTGTTTTTCATTTGGTTGACAGCTGTACACAACTCTCCCAGATTTGGAGATACTGCAAGCTCATCTCTAATTTGTTTTTGCAGAATTTGTGAGAGGACCTCAGCAGCTACAGGGGACTTGCAGTTAAGGAGATGCTAGTAATGTTCTTTCCAGTGCAATCCCATAGTTTCTTTATCTTTTAGAAGTATGGTACCGTCTGTTGAGCGTAGGGGGCATATGCCATGATTTATTGGCCCATAGATGGTCTTTCTGGCTTTAAATAAACTCTGTGCATCATGAGTGTTGGGTAAGTGCTGGATCTCTTGAGTTGTTTTTTTTTTATCCCACAGGTGTTATTTACTTCTCTGATTCTTCTTTGAACCTCAACCTTAGCGTTGGCATAGGTTTCTTTTTCTTAGTGGCACAGTTTCTCTCTCTTTGCCAGTTCTGAAAGGCCTTCCTTTTCTTGTCAATAATGTGAGAGTCATGGGATAAGACAAGATCTTACAATTGATCACTATCTATTTAGGAGATTATAGGCAATAACCAGGGGTGCTATTTCATGCATTCATAAATGATCTACAGTTAAGAGAGAACAGTGTGGTTCCTGGTATCTGTAAACTGGAGCATTATTTAGGATGGCAATTCCTAGCAGATTGGGAAGAGTTCCAAAAGAATATCTCAACTATTTAGAGCAGATCACTGCAATTTTGGTTTAAGTGTCCCATCTTTTAAATTAACTTTTCAGGTGTGTATCACATTCAGACCCTGAACTAACTGTAGTCTCATACTCATACACTATCTAAGTAACAGCTTCACATAGCTTTAGAAGCATCCGTCCTACAGAAGTTGAAGCAAATGTTGGTCAAACTCTGTATAAGACTACTTTTTTCTTTTTCAAAGAAGTTATCAGTAACTTGGACACAACGTCATCATTACCACATATTTACCACAAACTGTTTCGGAGAAAAGCAGAAGTCTTGCACTGACGTCTTTACTTTATTAGAAAAAAAACTATGTTTTGACTCATAGCTCGATAGATTCATATCAATCTCATTTCATTGACCTGCCTGAAATTCTTAGGTATATGTGCTTTTACATGAACTGCAGTCATTCAAGTTGCAACCCATTAGTATTAGTAATGAAGTTTTTAGCTAAAGCAGTTTCAGGGGAACAAAAAAGTTAGGCATGGGATGCAAGCCTATTTTTAAAAATATGAACCATACTGAGGACACAATGTAATCAAACAGATGGTTTAAAAGATTTAAAGCAATTAAAATATTTTTCACACATAGCTTAAGAGCAAGTGATTTTTTTAAAGACAAATGTACTGTGTATGCCATCAAATCATTTGCTGAAGAGGAATTTGGAATTCATGGTTGTCATACTATAGACACGGTTACTTGGAAGTCCTGCTGAACTCAGGACTTCCAGTAAGCATACAAGTCTCATGTCAGGCTACAAGTCTCATGTCTAACATTGTATCCACTGAAACACCTTAACTCATAGAATGCATGGGAACTGGAGATGCATTTTTATAACACTTCAATGATATAATGGAACCCACTGTACCAAACACAAAAGTCCTTCCCTTAAATTCTGTTACTTATTTGAGCACAAATTTAATACACAAAGACTTCTGTGCAGAAAGTCCCATAAATAGCAACTGGTCACAATCTGAAACAATTTAGAAACTTTCAAACACTACAACCGGAACCATGCCACAGAAATCAAGCAATTTCGTTTATAGAAGGTCATAATGTGTGATACAGGTATTTCCAATCCTTGCTAATTGGAATCATTTAAATTTTCACAGACTGGAACCCGCAAGCTTTAGAAAGCCTCTCATATTAATCAACTATGGCTCTGCTTCATATTCCACCATTAAGGGAGCTTAGAACATTGGATGCTAAGTGCTAGGTCTTTATAGCTATAGCCCCAAAGGAAAGGAATGATATGCTGTTTGGAAAAGTTGGAAGATGCTCATATTATATCTAATTTTTGCACTGTCTGGTTAATGGCTATGAGCTGAGCTGGGAGCTTGTTTGTAAGGCTTACAGCAGTTGGATGGGTTGTTATTTTTTAATGTTAATAATTTTGTCCTCTAGGGGCTTTGAAGTTAATGCTGCAATCCTAAAATCATTGCACTTGGGATTTACTCCAGAGTAAACTTGCTATTAATAATTACTATTACTATTGTGCAGTGTTGTATTGCAGGGTACTTAAATGGTTTGGGGACAAAAGCTAAATTAAGTGTACATTACAAATCTATTTTTAAAATTACCATAAGTAACTAGAAATAACCAGTTCAAAAAACCATCACAATGACAATGCTCTTTGCAATCAGGCACCTACACCTGTGCCAGCTCCTGGTTATGAGAGACCCTTGGGCATGGGTAGGCAAACTAAGGCCCGGGGGCTGGATCTGCCCAATCGTCTTCTAAATCCAGCCTGCGGACGGTCCGGGAATCAGCGTGTTTTTACATGAGTAGAATGTGTCCTTATATTTAAAATGCATCTCTGGGTTATTTGTGGGGCATAGGAATTTGTTCATATTTTTTTCAAAAATATAGTCCAGCCTCCCACAAGGTCTGAGGGACAGTGGACCGGCCCCCTGCTGAAAAAGCTTGCTGACCCCTGCCCTTGGGCAAGATGATTTCAGTGGGCCAACTTTCTCCTCACGCTCCAATTACTTACCCTTTCCCTCTGCACTCAATCTATACAACTACTAAATGGGAGATGACCAATCAAGTGAAAGATGCTGCTCCATCACCTTGCTCTAGTCACTGCTTGCATGTTCAGAGAGGACAGGTGAACAGGCAGTGAGTGACAACAAAGAGCTAAAGAGTCAGGAGGCACTAATAGCTGAAGTGGACCCCCTGCAAGGGTATGAACCTCAGTGATTACTCTGATTAGGTGCTGCAATTGTTAATAGATTTTCTTTTTCATATAAGGTTTATTTTATAATATTGTTTTTAGGGTTTAATGTTAAGTGTTTTCAGCAATATTCTGCTTATTACGCATTGTTTACAGGATGGGGGGGGTGTCCCTATAAGTAAACCTTATATACATTTTAGGAGATATCAGAAATTGCACATTGCAGAAGGTTTCCGGTTCAACAAATCTGCACACACTCAGTGAGCTGCTGCTCCTACACCATATGTGCACGTTTCTTCCACAGTTACTTAGTCATCTCCCAAACTACATGAATTTGCCCTAAGCTATTATTATGCCCACTCCACATCTGAAAATAGAATTCCATAAGTGAAAATGGACTGTGTGAAGAAGTAGTTCACGGCACTGACCATGCACCTTAAACAACTGGACGCTCCAAAAATATAAAAAAGCAAAAGGCATCCGTGTAAGGGGTGAGAAGGAAGTATGAAAAAAGATCTGAAAGATGGCAGCCTGAAGATATAGACCTGCAAGGGGTCAGGCAAGGATGCCAGCCACCACCTTAGAGCCCCATCATCAAACAAAATACTAGCTGTATAAGCTGAAATGGCTGAGCACACACAATCCACAACTTTATCAACCCTTTTTTCCCTGGACACACTACACACACTACTCCAAAAATTCCTGCTCCCGAATGTCTGACACAAACATATGATTGTGACAGCCAAATTGCCATCATCATCATTATTATTATTATTAGGGAATCCATTTGCACAATCTGCATTTCCCCATGTTCAAGGCTTGGCTTTTAAACCACCAGTCACCCTTTCCTTTTTATTAAGCGGCCCGAAAAGCACCACAGGTGTATCTAAGAGTGAGACGTCCTTGAGCCTCTCTCGCAATCTTGAGCTGCAGTTTGCCGGTAATGTGTGTGTGTGATCTCTCTCCATGCACACACACAAACACATATAAATACACACACACACATAGGACCAACTCCTAGGGCCCAAGGTCTCTTGGGTCTCCTACAATAAAATATCTGAGCGGGGCCGGGAGCCACCAAGGTTGATGAGCATTGTCGTTTGAATAGCGTGTGTGCCACTTCTTGTGATTGATTATGTGGGGCAGGGCTTACCTGCCCCCCCCCCCCAATATTTTATTTAAGTTGGCACCACTGCACACACACACATTTATATAAACACACACGAACAAAAACCCCAATAAACAAATATATGCACACATACACTCACACACACACATATATATACACATACACTCACACACACATACATATATATATACATGCACACAAATTTGCACACACACTCAAGAGAAAGCTGGGGAAAGGATGTCATGAGGCGAGCGCGAGAAGCAGAAGCGACCGGGTGGCGGCGGCGAGAGGGAAGCTCATCCAGGCGCCCCACCGTCGGGGACGGCGTGACCCACAAGAAGCGCCAGCCTCAGCAGAGCCGCCATCCCCACAGGCAGGCGATGGGGGGGGGCAGACTTTGGGGAGGGGGCGCTGCTGCCGCGGCCGCCAGGGGGCGCTTTCCCTCCTCATTGTCGGCCGTGCTTTTCCCTCAGCAGCAACGCCGCCCCCCTCTTTTCCGTGAGGTGAGGTGAGGCGGGGGGGAGGGGGAGAACCCTCCCCGGCCTATAACACTATTAATAATAATAATAATAATAATAATAATAATAATAATAATAATAATAATAATAATAATAAATATTCTCAGGGCACACTCACCCTTTTTCCTTCCTCAGGGCTTCGTTTCCCGAGCCCAGACGGCTCGCCTTCTCTGCCTGTCTCGCTCTCCGCCGTCTCACGCTCCTTTTTATTTCCTCCCCCCTCAAACACACACACGCCCGCTTCGTCCCTGTTTCCAACGCAGGACAGCAGCACCTCAAGGGACAGACCAGCCTCCCCTGTCGCGGCTCTTTTCTTGCCGCCGCCGCTCGGTGCCAGCGGCCCCCCCAGCGCGCTCGTGCCCGGCCCCGCGCTCGCGCTCGCTCGCTCGCCACACAGTTGGCGTTTGAAAAGCGCAAAGCCGGTTTGTGCGGCGGTTACAGCGCCGGCTGGCTCGCGCCCCGCCCCGCCGCCTCCTCGCCCCGCCCCGCTCTTCGCCTCTCAGCCAATCCGCGCTGCGCGGTCCGGCATAGCGGGAGGGGGGAAGAGGAGGGGGGGAGGAAACAAACAAGGCTCTCGTCTTCAACCGACGTTTCCCATCCGCCTCCCGCCCCCCAATTAGCGTTTCCCATTCCGATAGGCTTTCTCGTTGGTGAGTGGCGGGAGCCCAGCCAATCGGCTCGAAAGAAAAGGTTGGGAGGCGGGGAAGACGCGCGACTGAACCTGTCAAGGAATGGAAGTGACAAAGGGCGGGGCTAAAAAGGGAAGCGAAGAAACCCTGCTGAAGAATCTGGGGCAACAGGGCGGCGGTGGCGTCCCGAGAGACAGGAGTTAAGGTTGTCGGGGTTTAATTTCGAAAATAAGGGGCACCTGGGCTTAAGATCTGCTCTGATGCAACGGTCGCTTAGCACAGAGGGCGGTTTTGCACTTTGTGCATGCTCAGAGGCACTCATTTCTCCAACTTGCCTTTTGCCATATTTTTTTTTTAAGTGCAGGTGCAAAGTCCAGGAGTGGTAGGTACACCCTGGTGAACAAGGAAAGAGAGAAATGACAGCTACACAGGGCCAAAGGCTTGAACCTCTGATGCAGCCTTGAATAAACGAACCACAGTACTAGGTAAAGGTAAAGGGACCCCTGACCATTAGGTCCAGTCGTGGCCGACTCTAGGGTTGAGGCGCTCATCTCGCTTTATTGGCCGAGGGAGCCGGTGTACAGCTTCCGGGTCATGTAGCCAGCATGACTAAGCCGCTTCTGGCGAACCAGAGCAGTGCACGGAAACGCCGTTTACCTTCCCGCCAGAGCGGTACCTATTTATCTACTTGCACTTTGATGTGCTTTCAAACTGCTAGGTGGGCAGGAGCAGGGACCGAGCAACGGGAGCTCACCCCATGGTGGGGATTCGAACCGCCGACCTTCTGATCGGCAAGTCCTAGGTTCTGTAGTTTAATCCACGGCGCCACCCGTGTCCCCACAGTACTACCATGGGGCAATTCCCTGCTGCCGTAAACTGCAGTTCCTGCCTATTAGCATACCACACACAGCATAAGCGTTGGTCAGAAAAGGTGTCGCCTGACAGGAAAGTTGACAATTGTTCATCCCTTTAATTAAGGACTGGGCACAGCAAGATCCATGACCCAGCAAAGCAAAGGAAGCACACAATAGGAGGTGACGTATCCAAAGCAGGGAAGAGAGTTGTAAAGATTCTGCTGCTGGCCTGCTTACTAATTGAGTTCCATTCAACCGGTGTTTACTGAATTCAGCTGGCATTGAAGCCCGCAAGCAGCTTGGAACCTAATACCTGAAGAATCATCTCCCTATATGAGCCTGCCTCTACTTCCTGCCCCATTGTCTCTCTTCAAAATCCCGACTTCTTTGTGCCAGAGCACCTTCCTGTTTATTGGGCCTCGGTCTCACAGGTCTTCCACTTGTCTGCTGGCAAAGGAACGATTCCTGCCTTCAGAACTAGCCTCAGGCCACTGATCAACCTTTTCCTGGGGCAACTGCCACAGAATATTACTGTCCAGGGCCACCTTGCCTGGAAGTCTTAAGAGGCATTCATCCTACGCTCTTTTAAAATGTGGCTCTTTTTTGGAGTGTGTGCTTTATTCAGTTGTTGTTTTTATTTTGGTTATATATTTGGGGGGGGTTGTTGATCTTTTCTGTGAATCGACCTGAGACATCCGGGTATAGGGCGGTATATAAATTCAATAAAGAATAAGAATAACTTACCATTGGTGGCCAATGGTATGCACAGGAACCGAGGTGGGGGGGGGGCTTGTGGGCCTGGGCCAAATGGCCCCAGTTGCCTCCACCCACCCACCAGGCAGCTCTGTAACTTTGCAGCAGAACCAAGTTGTGTTAAAATATAACCATGCTATAGTTAAAACTATGGTTTTTCCAGTAGTGATGTATGGAAGTGAGAGCTGGACCATATAGAAGGCTGATCGCCAAAGAATTGATGCTTTTGAATTATGGTGCTGGAGGAGACTCTTGAGAGTCCCATGGACTGCAAGAAGATCAAACCTCTCCATTCTGAAGGAAATCAGCCCTGAGTGCTCACTGGAAGGACAGATTGTGAAGCTGAGGCTCCAATACTTTGGTCACCTCATGAGAAGAGAAGTCTCCCTGGAAAAGACCCTGATGTTGGGAAAGATGGAGGGCACAAGGAGAAGGGGACGACAGAGGACGAGATGGTTGGATAGTGTTCTCGAAGCTACCAGCATGAGTTTGACCAAACTGCGGGAGGCAGTGGAAGACAGGAGTGCCTGGCGTTCTCTGGTCCATGGGGTCACAAAGAGTCAGACACGACTAAACAACAACAGGCCTGCTGCTCCCAGTCTACCCCCCACCAGTGTCTATGAAAAAGGACCCAAGTGGGCTACCTCTTGCACGTTGCTCTGCTGTTCCACTTCTAGGATCCCAGTGAAGTCCCTGTCATGTCGTGTGGGTGGCTCTCAAAGCATAGCTTTCATGGGGTTGTTGGCCTAGATTCTTTATCGGGTTCCGCACAAACAAAACAGAGCCAACGGCAAGCTCTCCTCCCTGATCTCCAACACTCCCAACCTCAGCTGCAAAAAGTAGGCCTTCTACTTTGAAGAGACAGTACAGTGGTACCTCGGGTTAGGTACTCAATTTGTTCCGGAGGTCTGTTCTTAACCTGAAACTGCTCTTAACCTGAAGCACCACTTTAGCCAATGTGGCCTCCTGCTACTGCCGCACCGCCGGAGCACAATTTCTGTTCTCATCCTGAAGCAAAGTTCTTAACCTGAAGCACTATTTCTGGGTTAGCGGAGTCTGTACCCTGAAGCGTATGTAACCTGAAGCGTATGTACCCTGAAGTGTATGTAACCCGAGGTACCACTGTATCACCATATATGACTGTCTTCAGTCTTCTCTTGCTGCTTTTTAAAAAAATAATTACATAAAATATAAAGTGACTAAGCCTAGCAACCGCTTTGATTTGCTTTTTGTTTTGTAGCAGTTCCCTATCTTTTGACAGGCATTCTTTTGTTTTATAACATTTACTTATAACAAAAGTTATAAGTAAAAAAAAAAAAAGGATCCAACTGACCTCCCACATTCAAACCACTTTATTTCATTATCATTTATGTAGTGTTTATAAATCTGAAGTGCTAAGTGCTTGGTAAAATCTGCCCCAAAGACAGTGTTCCACCATTCCTCCCCCCCCCCCCCCGCCCCAGCCCTAGCTTGGATTACATCAGCATGAAAACCGAAAAAGAAACATACTTTACAGCTAATTGAAGGAAGAACCTTGGGGATGGGCGGAAGGTCACAGACGTTTGCTTTTTGCCACTCTAGCTCAAGGCAGATGAAACATTAAAAAAAAGTCACAGCCAGTGAGCTCAGCTTGGCACCCCCCCCCCCACCAATAGCTTGGTGCCCCACGCAATTGCACAATGCACCCATCCTGTAGCAGCATGACAGGTGTCTCAATGTTACAATTATTTTAGCATCAGCACCAAATTCATTTATTTGCCCTGGCGCTTTAAAGGTTGGCTTCTAGTCTGTTTTAAAATGCACCCAGTGGTTTTTATTTATTATGTGTTGTCTTTAATTAGAAATACAGTGGTACCTCGGGTTAAGCACTTAATTCCTTCTGGAGGTCCGTTCTTAACCTGAAACTGTTCTTAACCTGAGGTACCACTTTAGCTAATGGGGCCTCCCGCTGCCGCCGCATGATTTCTGTTCTCATCCTGAAGCAAAGTTCTTAACCTGAGGTAATATTTCTGGGTTAGCGGAGTCTGTAACCTGAGGTGTCTGTAACCTGAGGTACCACTGTAATCATAACCCTTCAGTATGAAGGGCACAAGGATGGGAAGTGGGAGACAGGAATTTGCACTGTAGCATGAGAAAGGATGGAGGGGCATTATTGTTTTGTTCTTGTTTGTGTTATATGCCCTTTGTGGTTTTATTCTGTACTAAATAAAAGAATAATAATAATAAAAAAAAAAGAGGAGAGGGAACAGGCCAGAATTCAGGGCTGTGGGTGGGAGAGAACCCTTGTGATTGAAATCAACACTGCAAGTTCTGCATACAGGGTTGCCCCAATGCGTTTTGTTGCCTGCGACAGATCTGCAAATGGCATACGCACCCAGAGCCAGATTTAGGTTTGATGAGGCCCTAAGCTACTGAAGGTAATGGGGCCCTTTATATGTCAGCTGTCCTCTGTCAACAACAAATTGTCGCTGTTTTGTGTGTGTTGAATATATGCTAAATGGTAATTTATGCACCCAATAGGTATCTGAAATATACTCGGAGTCGAGAGTGGATTTCATGCTCTTTATTCAGCTCATAGTGGTGAGGAGGAATGGAAGTTCCCCCCAAATACCTGCTTTATATACATTATTTACACAATGGGCTGCACGTGATTGGCTAATTCTGGGATTCTCCTGTAGGTCAATCAGGTTGTGGATTCACTTCCACCTGGAGCTGAATCGGGTGGCTCCTGCGGACCAATCAGACTGCTGCATTGTTCTAGGACCAATCAGACTGCTGCATTCTGAATCCTGTTGTGCTAGGACCAATCAGACTGCTGCATTTTGGATCCTATTGTTCTAGGACCAATCAGACTGCTGCCTTTTGGATCCTATTCAACTCAGTACATAAAAGTATCTAAAGCCATTTGCACATAACAAATAGAAGCCTACACAACACAAAAACACTGTTGCTGTATGTAGGTTTTATCTTATATTTTGGAAATGTACATCCAGAGTTTTTTTCCCTTACATTTTTTGGGGGGCTCCCACAAGCACCTCTCCCCTTCTGTGGCAGTAAGAATACAATACTAATAATACTACTACTACTAATAATAATAATAATAATAATATTTTTTTATTTATACCCCGCCCTCCCCAGCCAAGGCCGGGCTCAGAGCGGCTTACAAGCAATAATAAAAACAAGATGAATGATTACAACTTAAAAACAAAAGTAAAATACAACATTAAAATAATGGAACATCAAAATATTAAAATGTAGCCTCATCGCAGGAGGAGAAGGAAAAGAAAAAAGAAAGAGAGGGAGGGAATAGCCACGTGCTCTCCTTTCATGACATCCAAAAATTGGCTGCCACTTCGCTCTGCCTAATGGCGAGTTCCCCAATTGCTCAAGCACAGCAGTAGGCAGGCCTCAGTCACATCGTGTCTTCATGGTGCCATCAAACCACATCAACCCTGGTCATAGACACCAGCCATGAGACAGCAGGAGAAGCCCTAGGCAGGTGGAACAGCTCACATTTCTCATGCAGGGAGTCCCAGGATTGAGGCAAGGGTACAGCCCCATACTAGGAATGGTGGAAAGGGGGTCCCCATAATCAGAGACATCGACGCGGATTTGAAGCACTGCTGCAGGAGCGGCAAGACTTTTATATGCACAAAGATGGAAGGCCCTTTATTACCAACAATGGAAGAGTGGCTGTTAAAACTAACAGACTTGGCTGAGATGGCGAAATTGATAGGAGAAAGGTCCTTGCCAACATTTGTTAAAGGTCAGAAACTTCTCGTAGAGTTTTTGCGTGGAAAACGAAATTTCCTTAGGATTTGAGGATTGAAGATAATGTTTGTTGTACAGTGGTACCTCAGGTTAAGTACTTACCGTAATTCGTTCCGGAGGTCCGTTCTTAACCTGAAACTGTTCTTAACCTGAAGCACCACTTTAGCTAATGGTGCCTCCTGCTGCTGCCGTGCCGCCGCAGTGCAATTTCTGTTCTCATCCTGAAGCAAAGTGCTTAACCTGAGGTAATATTTCTGGGTTAGCGGAGTCTGTAACCTGAAGCGTATGTAACCTGAAGTGTATGTAACCCGAAGTACCACTGTAATGGTGAAACTTACTAGAAGAATAAGAAATCGAGATAGCAAACTTTTTATAAAAGAATGGAAATGGTTTATTGAATATTTACAGATAAATTGTAAAGAGATAAAATCTTGGTAGGATTATTGTAATAACCTGCAGTTTCACAAGAGCACATATTTTAAAAAGATGAATAAATTAGCAAATTAGGTTAATTTGGATATGCAAAAGATATGAAAAATATATATAAGGAACCCCAGAAAGAGGGGAAGGAAGTCAAGTTTTGAAATGTCAAAATGATTGTAAAATTAGTGAAATGCATGAATAGTGAAATTTATGAACTTGAAAAGTATAAACTGAAAAAATTGAAAATTGAAAAGAAAAAGGAAAATGTTTCTTTTTAGAAAGTGGTTTTCTTGATTGTTACATTGGAATGAATGAAGTGAATATTGTTTTTATATAGCGGACGGACGAAAAATCAGAAGTCCCTTACCTTCTGAATTTTGTTTATTTTTCTCTCTTTTATCCTCTTTTCCAATTATTTTTCTTTCTTTCTTTCTCTCTATCTTTATTCCTCCCCCCTCTTTATGCTTTTAGTGTGTTTAGATCAACATCTTAGTTTGGACAAAAAAGAGAGAGAGAGGAAAATATATTTGGTATTCAGTTTTGTATTTTTCTCTAGAAGCACTAATAAAATTCATTCTAAGGAGTACTGCTGCAGGAATCCATATCCTTGCCACTGGAAAAGCCAGCCTTCCGTCTTGGCCCACCCTCTCCCCCTGGCAACCCATGGCCAATCCCCCAATAGATGAATTCCACCCAACAGTGCTCCTGCAGGACTTGTTGCCCCCCATTCTGTCACACACGCACACCAGTTGTCATTTGGATGGAGAAAAGCATTTAGAAATTCAGAGAAGAGCGAATTCCAAATGATAGTTGCATTTCAGTTTTTGTTGCGGACAGTGCGAACTAGGTTCATCTTAAATGCAGTGGGGCATTTTTTAACCATCTCCCAGCACACGTGTCAACCTTAACCGCTTGGACTACTGCAATGTGATCTACGTGGGGCTACCTTTGAAGGTGACCCAGAAACTACAACTAATCCAGAATGCGGCAGCTAGACTGGTGACTGGGAGTGGCCGCCAAGACCATATAACACCAGTCCTGAAAGATCTACATTGGCTCCTGGTACGTTTCTGAGCACAATTCAAAGTGTTGGTGCTGACCTTTAAGTCCCTAAACTGCCTTGGTCCAGTATACCTGAAGGAGCATCTCCACCCCCCATCGTTCAGCTTGGACACTGAGGTCCAGCTCCGAGGGCCTTCTGGTGGTTGCCTCACTGTGAGAAGCGAAGTTATAGGGAATCAGGCAGAGGGCCTTCTCATTAGTGGTGCCCACCCTGTGGAATGCCCTCCCATCAGATGTCAAGGAAATAAACAACTACAGTCGTACCTTGGGTTAAGTACTAAATTAGTACCGGAGGTCTGTTTTTAACCTGAAACTGTTCTTAACCTGAAGCACCACTTTAGCTAAGGGGTCCTTCTGCCGCTGCACCGCCGGAGCACGATTTCTGTTCTTATCCTGAAGCAAAGTTCTTAACCTGAAACACTATTTCTGGGTTAGCGGAGTGTGTAACCTGAAGCATATGTAACCTGAAGCATATGTAACGTGAGGTACCACTGTACCTGACTTTTAGAAGACCTCTGAAGGCAGCCCTGTTTAGGGAAGATTTCAATATCTGAAGGACTATTGTATTTTAATATTTTGTTGGAAGCCTCCCAGAGTGGCTGGGGAAGCCCAGCTAGATGGGTAGAGTATAATAATAATAATAATAATAATAATAATAATAAATGAATAATAGTTAATAATAATAATATAATTAATAATAGTAAATAATAATAATAATAATAATAATAATAATAATAATAATAATAATAATAATAACCTCCCCCCTTCTACCCAAGGAATCCTACAATATATTCTCTGGGGCTTGATCAGGTCAGGTCTCCCGCTCTTCCTCTGTCCTCCCCACCTGCCCTTATCAACATAAAACATTTTGTGCCTCTACAACTCTCAGCTGTACAGACTCACACTGTCTGCCTGTATCCTGCATTCTTTAGAAACCCTTTAATCTCTCTCTTTATCGTTTCAACCACCATCAGCACAGTGTAAGCCCACAGATTTCTGTTGACTGGGGTTACTTTTTTTTTTAAGCCATTTGCTTTTAAAATCACAAATGCATATACTTCTGCATTACTGGGTCATTGCCCGTGGATGCAGAAGCCACTATTTTATTTTTGGGTGGCCCCGTCTTGCTTACATGCTGAGAGACTCAACCCCCCGAGTTTGTTATTAGAGAACCTGCATTAAAATTGCTGGCGTTAAGGATGAGTGAACCTGTCAACTTCAGTTTCTAATTTCTCAGATCTTAAATTCAGTTTGTCACATGTATACGTTAGTGATGTTAAAGTCATGAAAATTCATCAGCGTTCTAGTGTGGATATCGACTAATACACACATTTTTTTGCCCAATAGACACATTTTTGCAATACGCTTTCCCCCGAAATAACACGCTTTTGCATGCGGTTTTAACTATTATGTGAATTTTCAGAGACACTTTGTTCCAGTATATATGTTTTTCGACAGATTAGTTGGCTGGAGTACTGCACCGCAGAACCTGGAGAAGTGTGAATTTTAAAGGATGGGTTGTGTTTCGGTCCACGTATTGTTTTGGAAAGTGCAAATTAGGGAAATTTATCTTTAAATGCAAATTAACTCAAATGTCTCTCCCATCCCTAGTTGGAATATCCCTTACAAGGAGCATCCCTGTTCAAAATGCCAGCCAGCCAGCCCCTCCTCTAGAAAACTCCATTCCGTTCCTTGCCCATTTGGGGGGGGGGCACTGCTGCTAACCTTGGTGTTCTCCTAAGGATACTAATGCTTTTGCTTCTGAGTGGCTATGTAACTGTCGGCACTCACTGCCTCCATTTGCTATGACGACAGTGTACAGAATCTGTGCCCTATTTCAATTTGTATTCCATTCATTCATTCAATGTTTATCCCAACCGCCCTTCCAAAAGAGCTCAGGGAATCAAACGCACTTGTGGTAAAACAGTGCAATTAAAAAACAAAACAGAAACGTATTTAACACATCTGAAACATGTAAAAACATCCCTAGGCATTTAAGAGCAATAAACATAGTCAAACACTAAACAAAGGTAAGAAGAAGAAGAGGAGTTTGGATTTGATATCCCGCTTTATCACTACCCGAAGGAGTCTCAAAGCGGCTAACATTCTCCTTTCCCTTCCTCCCCCACAACAAACACTCTGTGAGGTGAGTGGGGCTGAGAGACTTCAGAGAAGTGTGACTAGCCCAAGGTCACCCAGCAGCTGCATGTGGAGGAGCGGAGACGCGAACCCGGTTCACCAGATTACGAGTCTACCGCTCTTAACCACTACACCACGCTGGCAGATACGACCAAATCATGCGTCTGGGTAGACCCACTGGAGCAGAAAATATTTTAGCAGGTGTTTAAAACAGCACTGTATAGCACAGGTGATAGGACTGAGCATGGATTGGCAGGCAGGGGTGCAAGAGGAAGCTATGGAAAAAGGGGTGCTCGAACGGTGGGAACCTGGACTGGATTGCGCCTTCCCACCCCAACTTCAGCCACTTCAGAAGCAGGGAGGCTGGGGGGTGGAGGCACTGATCATAGAGTTGGAAGGAGCCCCAAGAGCCCTCTAGTCCAAGCTCCTGCAATGCAGGGATCACAATGAAAGCATCTGCAACAGGTGGTCATCCAACCTGTGTTTAAAAACCTCAAACAGAGGAGAGCCGACCTTCCGAGTCTGTCTCACTGTCAAACAGCTATTACTGCCAGAAAGTTCTTCCTAATGTTTAGTCGGAATAGGAGGGTGCAATCTTCCCATACCTAACCAGGTACCTCCTTTGCAGATGGAAGCAGACCCATTCACCCTGACAAGAGCATCTCATTTCCACAAGGCGAGTGAGTGCACCCCACCTCTTCTTTTTTGGCGGGTGTGGCACAGAAACTCATTGGGACGTCTTCGACGCTTCCCCTACGGTTCTGAACTTCCCGTCCTGCTGAACTCCTTAGCCCCAAGCCCTGGGCTGCTAAGCCTGTCGCTTGTGCGAACAAAGTTCTCATTCTTACTTACAAGCAAGAGCTTGTGTGTTTTGGGGCGGGAGCCTGGATATGGATGTCAATAGATGTCAGGGATGCCCAAGCGCAGGCGCTGCCACGCTAAAGAGAGGACAGCTCACTAATGTGGAACGAACACCGTGTCGCGCTTGTAAACGGATCTAACAGGCACGTTAGTGGGTAAGGCAGTCCTTCAGGTAAGCCCGTCCCAAGCAGTAAAAGGCTTTATATACCAACGGTAAGACCTTGAACTCAGCCTGGCAGCAAACTGGCAGCCAGCACAGATCATTGAGCAATACGTAACCTGCCGACAGACTTGCACTCCTGTGAGCCATTGCACTGTAGCATTCAGTACAAACTGCAGCTTCCGGACCAGGCATGAGGGGAGTCCCACCTACACACCCATCGCTGAGTGTAGCAGGTCCAGCTTAGGCAGGTGTCACTGCCTCCCTGACCACACGCACCATATTGTATAGCAGGATCTGAAATGTCCGAGTGTAAATAAGGTAAAGGTAAAGGTACCCCTGCCTGTACGGGCCAGTCTTGACAGACGCTAGGGTTGTGCGCCCATCTCACTCAAGAGGCCGGGGGCCAGCGCTGTCCGGAGACACTTCCGGGTCACGTGGCCAGCGTGACATCGCTGCTCTGGCGAGCCAGCGCAGCACACAGAACGCTGTTTACCTTCCCGCTGGTAAGCGGTCCCTATTTATCTACTTGCACCCGGGAGTGCTTTCAAACTGCTAGGTTGGCAGGCGCTGGGACCGAGCGGCGGGAGCGCACCCCGCCGCGGGGATTCGAACCGCCAACCTTTCGATCAGCAAGTCCTAGGCACTGAGGCTTTTACCCACAGCGCCACCCGGGTCCCGGGTGCAAGGGTGTTGCAAAAGACCCTTGACAGCTTTTCCTATGTATTTGTAGAATTGCAAAATGTGGCAGTAGGCAAATTATGCAGTGTTTCTCACTGCAGATCCACTTTAAAGGAAGCGAACAAGCAAGCAATAAAGAAACAAACAAATGCATATTGCCTTTGATTATGCATGTACAATTGCTGCAGGCAACATCATAGAAGAGGCATAGCTGACTGTATGAGAGTAAACTAGGAGTGAGTCCTTTGGAACCTTCTTCTCTATTAATTTTATGTAAAGATACGGTGCTGTGATCTGTATGTGATCTTTTATATGTATAAATTGTGTGTGTGTGTGTGTGTGTGTGTGTGTACATATATACAAATATATACAGCTCGCCCCTATACACGAAGCCAAGCCAGAGCACAACCAAGTGCAGTACAGCCATCTTCTCAGAAAAACTCTTCACAAAGTTCAAGAGTTCAAGACACGAAGGCTTTAGCAACTAATCCACACCTAATGACCCACCTAAGTGGGATTCAGGAAATCACTCAAGAAATCACTCAAGATATCCCTCAAGTAATTAAGGAACAAAAGAAGAAAAGGCACACTAGCCTGGGAACCTCCTCTCTGCCCAGAACATTGGAGGCTATACACCACACCTCCTCAACAGTATTTATAGGAACTCAAACACTGAGATCCTGCTCTGTTCCAGTAACAAGAAGCCGAAAGCACCAGCCTGAAGATGACGAGTGAGACCTCGTCGAAACGTCGCCTAGACACCCCAACTTTTACACGGGAAGACACCCGAGGACACCAAAACCTGCATTCCTGTACCCGTGAAAATCTACGAAAGCATATATATATTTATATATACCTACATATATATAAAAATAAAAGTGAAACAAGTCTTCTAAGATGAGGCTTGCCTCATTTGATTTGTACAAGTAAGGTAAAGGTAAAGGTACCCCTGACCATCAGGTCCAGTCGTGACCGACTCTGGGGTTGCGCACTCATCTCGCTCTATAGGCCGGGAGCCGGCACTTGTCCGCAGACAGCGTGACTAAGCCGCTTCTGGCGAACCAGAGCAGCACACGGAAACGCCGTTTACCTTTCCGCCGGAGAGCGGTCCCTATTTATCTACTTGCACTTGGAGGTGCTTTCGAACTGCTAGGTTGGCAGGAGCAGGGACCGAGCAATGGGAGCTCACCCCGTCGCGGGGATTCAAACCGCCGACCTTCCGATCGGCAAGTCCTAGGCTCCGTGGTTTAACCCACAGCGCCACCCGCGCACAATTTTTAAAAAGCCTACTATCTAGCTGAAGCGCAAACACAAAATGATTTCATCAACCTAGCTGATTAATGGGCTAAATTCAACAGACCTTATTATGTTATGTAAATGGGAGTTGCAAGTCATTGCATTAGCGGAACAACCTCTGCTTGGGCATCAGAATTTCATCTCCCTGCACTGCCCCCCTGCCCCAAATCTTATCTGGGAATTTCCCAAAGCCCCCAGAACAGATCAGGAGTGATGTGCAGTGACTTAGATGGATGCAACTCTAGGTAACTAACCTTTACTAAGCAACCTGGAGTATATTCTCAAAGTCATCGGGGCAAGGATTGCACCACTGTTCTGTACATCTCCAAACACTCGAGGGGCATGCAAGAAATGTGTAAGAATAAAGATCCTCAGGATTGCAGACCCTGGGTTAGATTCTGCATCCTGTAGTATGCCACCTAGGCATGAACTGATGCCACAAGCTATTTTCCACCACCACCACCACACCGAAGCTTTTGCGTTGCTCATTGCCCGCATTAAGTTACAGCCGCCACATTTCTCCCAGCAATTCAATCTCATGTAACCTTCCACCTAAATTTCACGATTGGCAACTGATGTTCTGTTTTCCACTATCGCAGTCTAGGATCTTCACTAGGATCCTCCCACAGAATTATACATTTCTGTCAAAGCTGAGCCTACGCACCTGCTTCATTATCATTCCAGGTCGCTCTGCCAAAAAAGAAAGGGGGAAAAAAAACAAGCAAGCAGAAGTATTCGACGCATCCAAAAGTCCAACCGGATTAGGACTCGGAGTTCGTTCGGCACGGCATGAAAAGAAAAACACGGCATTCCTAGCATGCCAGATAGCGCGCAGGATGAAAATTAAAAAAGATGGCTACAATTAAGATGCTTGGCACTCTTGTGGAACATGGGGGCCAGCGCAGCAAATGACAGCACTTGCGTGTCTCCTGGCCTTATTATGTCTCCTCGCAGATCCCTTCTGGAGCCAGAACCGCTCTGCTCCGCCATGTTCCGAAAGCCATACAAACAAACACACACTTAAGAAGCGGAGAGCCCTGGGAATATTATTGCAAAGTTTGTTATTTAGACAGAGCTTTTGGCACGCACCGCACTTGGTAGGAAAAACATAGCCGGCAGAACACAGCCCCTCCGAGGACCCCAGAATTTAAGTGATATGGAAAATAGGGGGCAGGGGAGTCAGAGGTTGAGGGAACATTATGAGAATTATGACTACACGAGATCGTAAAGTCCGTTTATTGCAGAGGTGGGAGGCTCTCCTCCAACTCCCATCAGCCCCAGCCAATTGAGCTGTGGTCCAGTGACACCTGAAGGGCCACAGGTCCCCAACCCTTGGTTTACCGAATAACTTATGACCTACCAGGCCAAAGCAAAGGCAACCCTCTGGCCTGGCACCCGCCCGACAAGGCAAGCAGCAAAAAGGCAAAGGTTTGCCGGGTCCCTGATAGGACTGCATTTATTGCAAGGGTTTTTGGCAATGCACTCAGCATGGCTATGCATGGCTGCGCCTGGTTTGTTGGGAAAGTAGGTGATCACATAGAAGAGTTTGGATTTGATATCCCACTTTATCACTACCCGAAGGAGTCTCAAAGCGGCTAACATTCTCCTTTCCCTTCCTCCCCCACAACAAACACTCTGTGAGGTGAGTGGGGCTGAGAGACTTCAGAGAAGTGTGACTAGCCCAAGGTCACCCAGCAGCTGCATGTGGAGGAGCGGGGAAGCGAACCCAGTTCACCAGATTACGAGTCTGCCGCTCTTAACCACTACATCACACTGGCACAAGCACACACACACAGTATACGCAGTTACCAGGGCTGTAGCTAGGGGGTGGCGAGGTGGACCCCCGCCAGGGGCGCAGGCAATTGGAGGAGGCATAAAATCGGCTTAAAAATATGTCCATAAATATAAATATTGATTATTGCCTCATAAGAAATGGTTTTAAATAGAGAGTGAATTGAATGGGTGGGTGAGGGGGTTGGAGGAGAGGTGGAAAGAAGAGCTAATTTGTCCGTGGCTAGGCGGCGCAATCTGGACAGTTTTGCCAGGGGCACAAGATCACCTAGCTATGGCTCTGGCAGTTACTCAAAGCACTAAGAAGAAAATAAATAGAAACCCATATTAAATATACATATATCAGTTATGGTTAAGGAGGAAGTAAACTTAGGCCCTCCTGCAGTAAACATTTAAAGCAATACAGTGCTACCTCTGGTTAAGAACTTAATTCGTTCCAGAGGTCTGTTCTTAACCTGAGGTACCACTTTAGCTAATGGGACCTCCCACTGCCACCGCGCAATTTCTGTTCTCATCTTGAACCAAAGTTCTTAACCTGAGGTACTATTTCTGGGTTAGCGCAGTCTGTAACCTGAAGCGTCTGTAACCTGAAGCGTCTGTAACCCGAGGTACCACTGTATCATACCACAAGGGCCACTCTTCCCTACTGCCTGAGGCAAAACAGGAAGCCTCTCTTAGTGGGATCATGCAGAGGCGTCTCCTTGCTTCTCCAGTGGCAGCAGGGGCGGGCAGGGCACTGTCCTGCCACCTTAAACAGTCATGGCTTCCCATTGTTGTTGTCACGAGACCCCTACTCCCCTCACGTAGCTACAATTCGCAGAGCAGTTCAACAACCAATGCCTCTTTCCAGGGGACTCTGGGAATTGCAGCTCTGTGAAGGGAATAGGGGTCTCCTAAGAACCCTTCAGCACCCTTAATAAACTAAAGTTCCCAGGATTCTTTGGGGGGAAGATGTAACTGCTTAAAGTGGTATAAAACTGATGGGGCCTTCTATATGTGTAGGGATGTAGGGATATTTCAGCAGCTAAACTTCACAATAGGCTGATACAGTGGTACCTCAGGTTAAGTACTTAATTCGTTCTGGAGGTTCGTTCTTAACCTGAAACTGTTCTTAACCTGAAGCACCACTTTAGCTAATGGGGCCTCCCGCTGCTGCCGTGCCGCTGCCGCGTGATTTCTGTTCTCATCCTGAAGCAAAGTTCTTAACCCGAGCTACTATTTCTGGGTTAGTGGAGTCTGTAACCTGAAGCATATGTAACCCGAGGTACCACTGTATATCATGATGTCTGAAATAAAGATGGAGCTATGTAGAGGCATTGGCTTCCCCCGCATTGTGATTTTTGCATAACACACATAATGATTTGTGAAATATTGCCAGGTCAAAAATTATGAAACCAATATCATAATACAGTATGGACTTCAAACCAGTTTTGGATGATATAGTGATATATCGCCCAGCCGTAACAATGACCAAGCGCTTGAACTGCTCTAGAACCCAAATCTGCCACCAGAGAATGATCAGATTAGACGTATATCCAGTTTCCCGCCCAATACCATCCTTAGTTTGCTTGGCTAGCCACACCACAGTGTCACGTAATTTGCCTGAGGGAAAAGGAGAGGGATTGGCTTTCCCCCGATATTACAGTGGCAGAGCACAGCGATGGACAACATACTATTACTGAACTCTGTGTTTGCTCCTTTTATTTTATTCTGATTTATACTCCACCACACATGACTCCATAAAGCCCTCAGGGAAGTCAGCTAATCTGCATCACTGGAGCCTCGCCCTTACTATATTTAGTGTTCGCTCTCCCTCTCTTTCACACACACACACACACACACACACACACGCATGCATGCAAATGCTGGCTAAGACAAGAAGTTTTTCAACGTGTCAAATTTTCGCCCGTGGGCTTCGCTTATTTCACTACCACGTCCAAGAGCAGCAGCTGAGTAATTGAAATGATAGTATCAAACTCTTCCCCCCCCCACTATTTTCTGCAGATTATCTAGGCAGATATCCCTAGACTCAGGTTGCTACGGAAAAAGCACCTTCAAGATTACAGAAAGGTATATTCCCCAGGAAATGGTCATCGAAACGGCACAATAGTATTCTAACTCAGTACCCATTCATTTCAACTGCTCCTGCACAAGCCAGCCTGGCCCGAGATTTGACTGTGGGTTGGTTTGTTTTTTGCTGCCGTTGGTGAATTGAAATTTTGCCTACTATGGGTGGAGTACAGTGGGGATACTAAGTGGGGTATGAGCGTAGGGAATGAGATTCATACACCCAACAGGACTTCCCCCTATCCTCCTTGCATCCACTCCCTAAACCTGTTCTGAGGGTTCCTCCAATCCTTTCCGAGCAGAGTGCATCTTGTTCTGCGCACAGAACAACTGAGTTGAATCTCACTCTCTTATTTTATGCTAACAGGGGCTTTTTCACATGTTATGACTGCTTTACAGCTTTCCCTGGTTAAACTGCCCAGATGGCTTGGGTAGATTGATCTGTCCCAACTTGGTCTGTTTGTTCTTATATCTCCCCACCCCCTCTGTATCTAGAACCACTTTTCCCATTCCCAATGTGTTAGCGCCGGTATTGGCGATCGTGCTTTGGTGGTTTATTCCTTTGTAGCTAATCCTGTTGAGATCTGTTCGAAGGAGGAGGTACCGTATTTTTCGCTCTATAAGACGCACCAGACCACAAGACGCACCTAGTTTTTGGAGGAGGAAAACAAGAAAAAGAATATTCTGAATCTCAGAAGCCAGAACAGCAAGAGGGATCGCTGTGCAGTGAAAGCAGCGATCCCTCTTGCTGTTCTGGCTTCTGGGATAGCTGCGCAGCCTGCATTCGCTCCATAAGATGCACACACATTTCCCCTTACTTTTTAGGAGGGAAAAAGTGAGTCTTATAGAGCAAAAAATACAGTATATCTCTGTCACTCTCAGTTGTGATCTGGAGGGCCTAGTCTTGTGTTGTCTTTTCACCTGATCCACATCCAGAAATGGACAGTCTAGGAGGCTGGAGCCCCAGCAGTAGACCTTCAGCGGCAGCACCGGTAACATAGGAACATAAGAGCAGCCTGCTGGATAAAGCCAATGGCCTAGCTAGTTCAACATGGCAGCAGCGGAGCTGTGTGGGCACCCTGGCAGGAGTGCCAGTTTGGTTCTGCTGTTGTGCCCACACTGCACCAGCCTTACGGTCTCCTCATTCCTCTAGGGCAGTTGGGAGAATCCTAATGGAAAAAGGAAGCGGAAATTGCAGCAGTTCACACATTTCTCCAGGAAATCACAATCAGTGTCTATTTACAATTTTGCACCACTGTTGCTGTTTTCAAGTCTGCAAAGACTTCTCTCTACATTGCTCCGGGATTTCCGTTAGATTGGCGCGAATGCAAGTTACAAACGTTTCAAAAATAAGTTATGAATTTTTTGTGAAACAGCAGGCGCTGGCAGGGGAACGGAAACAGCACCGACTGTGGGAAATGCAGGCCAGGGCGGAAGCTGTAGTATATTAAACTGTATATTAAGCTGTAGCAACGCTGTTGCTAGGAGGCTTTTGTTGTGACCCCGCCCCACTGTGTTACCTGCTCCTGCCCAAACCGTCTCCTTCATCTCAGCCTGATTCAGCCACCCAGTCATCGTTCTTCTGCAGCTGCTCGAATTCTGTTCAAACAATCAATAAAGGTGAAGGTGGTTTGACACGGAAGTGTGGTTTTGCCGTGAATTTAGCTGACTGGATAGACCAGACGTGGTGAAACAGTTTCAGCTTAAGGGTTGTCTTTCCTTCGGGGGGGGGGGGCACCTGTGAGTGGCAGGCAGGGAAAGAAGCAAAAGTGAGCAAAGCAAGGAATCTACAGTGGTACCTCGGGTTAAGTACTTAATTCGTTCCGGAGGTCCGTTCTTAACCTGAAACTGTTCTTAACCTGAAGCAGCACTTTAGCTAATGGGGCCTGCTGCTGCTGCCACGATTTCTGTTCTCATCCTGAAGCAAAGTTCTTAACCCGAGGTACTATTTCTGGGTTAGCAGAGTCTGTAACCTGAAGCGTATGTAACCTGAGGTAAAGGTAAAGGGACCCCTGACCATTAGGTCCAGTCGTGACCGACTCTGGGGTTGCGACGCTCATCTCGCTTTATTGGCCGATGGAGCCGGCGTACAGCTTCCGGGTCATGTGGCCAGCATGACTAAGCCACTTCAGGCAAACCAGAGCAGTGCACGGAAACGCCGTTTACCTTCCCACTGGAGCGGTACCTATTTATCTATTTGCCCTTTGTGCTTTCGAACGGCTAGGTTGGCAGGAGCAGGGACCGAGCAACGGGAGCTCACCCCATCGAGGGGATTCGAACCACCGACCTTCTGATCGGCAAGCCCTAGGCTCTGTGGTTTAACCCACAGCGCCACCGGCTGAGGTACCACTGTACAATTTAACTTTGTAGTGTACAGTAGTTTCTACACACACACACACACACACACACACACACACCTCTCAATCCTCGATCCTGGAAGGCAAGAAGCACGATAACAATTCAAAGATGCATCCCCGCCAGGTAAAAG
This sequence comes from Podarcis tiliguerta, assembly GCF_965153285.1. Taxonomy (NCBI): domain Eukaryota; kingdom Metazoa; phylum Chordata; class Lepidosauria; order Squamata; family Lacertidae; genus Podarcis; species Podarcis tiliguerta. Next base: position 17,313,120 of record NC_139534.1, read on the forward strand.
CATTTGAGGAGGGTGCAAAGCAGGCTGGCGCAGTGGCGTAGCGTGGGGGGTGCAGGGGGCGCCGGCCGTACCGGGCGCAACATCTGGGGGTTAGGGTTAGGGGGCACAAATCCACGGGTTAGGGGACGCAAAACCACGGGTTTGGGGGCGCAAATTACTTGCCTTGCCCCGGGTGCTGACAACCCACGTTACGCCACTGGGCTGGCGAAAGGTGTGGTCTGGCAAGAGGGGTGTGTGTGTGTGTGCGCGTGCGCGTAAGAGTCTATACAGTCAGACAGAAAAGTCTGAAAAGCTGCATCCAGCTCCTGGGCCTCAGAGACACACAGCCTGCATGTTGCAAACAGTTAACAGAAAGCTGTTAATTGTGTCCCTTAGAGAACACAAGCCCTTCATTTAGCAATTAAATGCTAAAGCCCCTCTTTAGCTGGTTTCCGTAAGAAGGTATGTTTGGGATCCGTTTAACCAGGGAAGGCAATTTAATGATATGGCCATTGTGTGAAACCAAACCAGAAAATGAAATTGCAAGCAACAGATTACGCTTCCATTGACTGCAACACAATTTGAATACCTTGATTAGAAGGAGAGGTATCTGGGAGCAGCCAGCAATTTTTAATTAGCTACAGGCAATATGCAATGTCACCTTGGAGTTCTCCCTGTATCATCTGCTCAACCACCCTCAAAAGGAAGCCAGACCTATTTTAATAGAGCGTTACAAGGTGATGGCCACATGCCGTACTTTGTTTTCATGCTTGAAAACTGTGTTCCCTTCTTTTGCCTTTAAAATACAGAAGCAAAGACACTGCAAAAGAGTATTGACTTGAGGTGCAAATCAAGATATGGAGATGGCACCAAAAAGGGAATTAGATAAATTCATGAAAGATTGGTCTGTTAACACAGCTATCAGGCACACTAGCAAAATATATTAGGGATAGATGAATCTATCAATTCTGATTTCCTCCCCCTTTCTCGTTTTTCCAGTTTTGCGCTAGCCAGATTTCCATGTGTGTTTTAACCTGTATTGCTAATCTCAATTTCTCGAATGTTTTCACTAGATGTTTTTACTGATAATTTATTGCTTTATTCTTTTTCTAAACTGCTTTGTGGTTTGTTTTCAACAATCAAGTGGTCCATAAATATTATGAATATTTAGCATTTTTTAAAAAAAGTCATTGAGAAAGTTTGCCAGCATTTTAGTATTCATTTTTGCCCAATGCACACACCTTTTTTTTGCAAGCAATTTCTCCCAACAGAGCACTGCTTTCATTAATACATGCATTCTTAGGCACACTTTCCTTTAATACATGCCCTTTTCTGGGGAGGGGGTTGGAGGACTGCACCACAAATTTCTGAGAAATGCAAAAGATAGCTGTGTTTCAGTTCCTATATTGATTTGGGAAGTGCAATTTAGGTAGATCCACATTGAAATGCAAGTCGAATTTCCTTCCCATCCTTAAAATACGCCTCCGGGTTGTTCAGAGGCAACCAGAAGAGGTGGCTGCTACCTTTGTGCCCCGATCTCAGAAACATCCACCCAGGCTGGAGGATGCAGGGCAGAATGACATTTAGAGACATTGCTCCTCTACAAGTATCACATTGGAACGAGATGCTAGGCCTGTGTCTAGTTAAAGGCTGGAGATGTTCCCCTAATGAAGACAGCAAACACACATGGGGAATCACCTTATGTGATTAGGGCAGCCCCTTCTTCCATTTCCCACGTACATGAATACCTCTTGAATGTTGAGCCAAAAGCTGAACTACCATTATCATCCCATGGCTTTTAACACTTTGTGCCAATCTAGGTATGAACCTGAACATGAAACTGCATACCCTCCAACATTTCTCCAATGGAAACAAGGAAGTCCTATTCCATAATAATACTAATATTAATATTACTACTAATTATAATAAATTTATTTTTTATACCCCACCCATCTGAATGGGTTGCCCCAACCACCCTGGGCGGCTTCCAACATAAATAAAAACATGATAAAACATTAAATATTGAAAAACTTCCCTATACAGTGGTGCCTCGCAAGATGAAATTAATTCGTTCTGCGAGTTTTTTCGTTCTACGAGTTTTTTCGTCTCGCGAAGCACCACTGTGTATTGACTGTTTCCCATAGGAATGCATTGGCGGTTTTAAAAAAAAAGGCGCAAGACGTTTCATCTTGCGAAGCAAGCCCATAGGGAAATCCGTCTTGCGAAGCAACTCAGAAAACGAAAAACTCTTTCGTCTTGCGAGTTTTTCGTCTTCCGAGGCATTCGTCTTCCGAGGTACCACTGTACAGGGCTGCCTTCAGAGATCTTCTTAGGAATCTTCTAGTTACTTATTTCCTTGTCTCGTGAGTCACATAACTCCATACCCTCCCAACACTTTTCTGATGAAAACAGGGACGTACTAAGGGAAAGTTTGAGGGCACAAGGAGAAGGGGACGACAGAGGACGAGATGGTTGGACAGTGTTCTCGAAGATACAAACATGAGTTTGACCAAACTGCGGGAGGCAGTGGAAGACAGGAGTGCCTGGCGTGCTCTGGTCCATGGGGTCACGAAGAGTCGGACACGACTAAATGACTAAACAACAACAAAAGGAAAAGCAGGATATTCTGGGATGAAATCAGAAACTGGGACGGCTTGTGTGAATCTGGGACTGTACCTGGAAAATAAGGACACTTGTTATCCACATGTCTTCCTCCCACCTCTTTCTACAATACACACAACCCAAACACACACACACACACACACACACACACACACACACTTGCTAAGATGAGAAGCAAGGACCAATGTCCCACCTGCAATCTGAAGGGGTGCGGCGATGTATTTCCTTCTGCCACTTTACCCCATTTTTCTGCATCTGCAGACTAGGCTTCAGGCTAGGAGTGCTTTAGGAAATATGGCTTTGAAGGTGAGGGAAACAGCTGCCCAACCATAATGGCACAGAAAATGACAAGGGATTGATTGAAGCTATAGAGTGAATAGCAGATGCGTTTGTACGGAGTGAGGAAGGAAATGAAGTGTAGGGATGGGGAGATAAAGGAGAGGATAAAGCAAGTGTCCAAGAGATGGAGTGTTGAAGTGGAACTAGGATGGTCCTCCAGATGTTACTGCTCCTTGTTTGTTCATTGTTGGCCATGTTAGCTGGGGCTGGAGTCCAGCCACACAAGTTCCCTGAAGGAGAAGAATTAGAACATTGGCACTGATGTTGAACGTGATGTAGCTAGTGCACAGAGGCTACATGTGAGGGGGGGGGGATGAGTAGAGACAGATAGACAGACAGACAGAGAATTCCAGTGAAGAAAAGATTAAAGGAAGAAGTGAACCAAAGGTTCTGAAATGAGGGAGATAAGGAGATGGTGCAAGGGAGGAGAATTCCTGGATGCCAAGATCCAAGTCTGGGGCAAGTACTCTTCAGTGAGAGAACCCAAGCAGAGATTTTAAAAATAACAAAATATGCAGCAAACTTGGAAATATAGGACACAGGACCTTTAAAATATGCCCTGGTGAGTTTCTTCCAAAGTTTTTTCACTTCTCCAACATAGAAAAAAGGCCACACGTTTGGTAAGTTAAGAATGGTTTACATAAAAACTCTCTGAAGGTCAGATTCATGTGCTTTTCCGTACAGCGTTCAGAAAGGTTGCAGAAGCGGTAAAGCTTGGCTTAGTTCCAAAGCACTGGAAGTTTCCAAATTATTGGAACACAAGGAATGGCTTTTGAGGACCTTGCAGCTATGCCTCTTGACACACTGATTTCATCAGGAAGACTGAGGGGAAGAAAGGCTTGATTACATGGTCCCTCGCAAGGCGAGGAAAGCCTGGCAGGACAGCTTACTCTATGGTTTTAACCCACTCATGTATTAATCTGACTTAAGCATGTTGGTTATCTGAGACTGGTTATCCCACAATAAACATGTCACCAACAGTGGAAAGGAGAACACTGAACAAACAAACAGTGATGGCAGCAGAAATGGATTAGTATGCTGAGGTCTGCCAGACAGGATGGAGAGATATAAAAAGAAGGAACCGGTCTATGCCATATGAAAATGAGTAGCTAAGAAGAGAGAAACCCAGAAACAATCATGTCACAAAAACATGTGGTTCGTATCTAAGCTTCTTTGTGTGGCATTTTATACTGAAGGAAATGACTGTGGGGAGAGAGAGCAAGCTTGTTTGCGAGAACTAGGTCCCATGTTGTGTAACAAAAACACATCCTTGAGTTAATTGAGTTTCCACTAGGCCCAGTTAAATAGATGTGGCCACATTTCACGCATATCTCATGCACTGTGATATTAGTGACCACAAATTATCGGTTTCGTGTTGTGCTGTAATACATGCCCAGGATTCTTTGCTGTGTTAAGTCTTTTATATTAAGGTCTTTGGCACAAGGACAAATAGTGGCAATTCTTGCAAACATAAAAAAAATTTGAATTTGATTCAGATATTTCTGAATCAGAAATTACAGAAGCCAGCGAGAGAGGGAAAAACAGGTGGTGGTGGTGGGGATAACAATAGAAACTCAGAATAAGCAAAAATAATAGTCCTATTTGGGTCTGCTCCTCGTGTGCTATCTGTACAAGTGGCAGAGCATCAGCTCTCCATGCAGAACTACAGCTGTCAACCGTCCCTTATTTGCCAGGAAACTCCCTTATCCCAGCGCCATGTCCCTTACTGATGATGTCCCTCAAATTTCCCGGGTTTCAAAGGAAGCAGCTCCTCTCCCTCCCTTCCTGCCGGCCATGGAGGAGGGAGGCTCCAACTGGGTTGCTTGGCTGCGTTGCTCACCCAATAAGGAGTCTAAGAATGACTGGGGGGTGGAGCTTGCATGCCTTGTGCCGATCAAATCGGCCGCGTTGCCTGGGGACACGCCTTTGCTCAGTGGAGAGGTGAGGGTGGTTTTCCTTGCTGCATCCCCTTTGCCGGGTTGCTGTGCTGTGGGAGCCACCGCTTGAGGCTTTGTTTGGCTGCTGGCTGGGCTTTCTGCTTTTGGCTCAGAGGGGCTCGGAAGTTGAACACACCTGTGCCTGGAAAATCCCTTATTTTGGCTGCTGATCCCTTATTTTCAAATCTGTAAGTTGACAGCTATGTGCAGAACGTCCCAGGTTCAGCTCCCAGTTGAAGCTAGGAAATACCCCTGGTTAACTGCTGCCGTTCAAGATATGCATTCTGATCTAGACCCGTATTTCACGGGGTTCTATGTCATGCAAAGAGGATCCATGACTGGAGGAGGCTCACATATCACAGCTCAGCCTGCAACTAGTGAAAGGAGAAGACGACAGGTCTTAGTGCACTTGTCCTCACACACTGTGCTCACAGGCAGGGTTTACATGCAAGCAGCACATCTGAACAAGGCTATTGTGAAGCACAAAATCTGGATATGGAGGCGGAAATGGAGGGCGGCCACCAGGACAAATAGCCTAGCACAGACCTACATAGCCTGAGACGTATTGAGACAAGCACAACCCCACCATCTCTAGGAAATTTATCAAGCTCCTGGAAGGTCCCAATGCCTGGCTCATGGGCAACATTTATGAATAACAGGTTGTGCAGGCCTGTTCCTACACTGGTTCCTACACGTGGGAGTTCCCAGAATGCTTTGCTTTTGAGTTCTGGCACCAAACGTAATTTGGCAGAGCGTCAACCCGAGCTTCCCACTTGCTGAGCTTCAGCATAAAATAATCTGAACCATCACAAGGCTGGTAGCAGGTGGCCTGATGTCACCCATTACAACCCATGACGCCACCCAGTTTGGAAGCCAAGCACTGTCAAATAATTGCACATAAGTAGAGATACACCAATGATTATGTTATGTGACTAAGTGCGAAATGCGTCATATGAACTGATCCCCTGCATCACTCCTCCTTATAATCACTGTGACCAGAACAGAGAACACCTAACCTAAATAGTGCTATCACTGAATGTGCCCAAGGAAGATGGTACTTAAATCTATAGCTGTCTGAAGCCACTTCAACATTTCCTCTTCAACAACAGCCTTTAACTGTCTGTGAGATGTTCAACTCTATTGTTTTAACTGTTCAATCTACCATAATTCCGCAACCCACAAGCCTATAACCCTTTCCTCAATTACAAATGTGGAACCTGTATGTGCTTGGATGAGAACAGAATTACAACCACCAGAAGAAAGATGGATTGAAAAGTATGGCTGATTTTATTTTATTTTGAGTATTCCTTTTATTCAGGCCTTGAATCCTGAAGGTCTATAGGTTGGCGGTAGAGCATTTATTCATTTATATGATTTAACAACATGCCTATGCTTCTCGTTGGCAATAACCCCTCTGATTGGTTTACAACAAATTAAAAATAAAACATTTAAAATTATCAAGGAAGGCTTTCTGTGAGGAAGATCTGAGGTTCAGTCCTCAGCATCTCAAGATAAGGGTGGGGGAAAGAGCCCAATGTGAAGCCCTGGGGAGCTTCTCCCAGTCTGTGCAGACAATTCTGAGGTAAATGGACCACTGGTCTAATACAATATTAAGCTAGCTCCCTATGTTCCTATCCTGCAGTACAATGGTACCTTGGTTTACAAACTTATTCCATTCTGGAAGTCCGTTCTTAATCCAAAGCATTCTTAAACCAAGGCGTGCTTTCCCATAGCAGCGGGGGACTCAATTTACAAATGGAACACACTCAACATGAAGCGGAAGATGTTCTGCTTCCAAGGCAAAGTTCACAAACCAAAACACCTACTTCTGGGTTTGCAGCGTTCTTAATCCAAGTTGTTCATAAACTAATCTGTTCTTAAACAAAGGTATAGGCCGTTTTCTGGAGAAATGGATTTAAATGCTTTCGGGAGAAAAACATTCAATCATAAAGTACTTCCAATAAAATTTGTACAGATAATTGTGGGTTAGAAAAGGAAGAGATCTGTGTGGGAGACAGATCAGAGGGTTTTCTCAGGGTGTGAGGCTGAGGAATGGCGGAGACCTCCCAGGTGGGAGATGGGCAGATTCAGCTCTTGGTATGCAGATAGAAGATTGAAATAAAATGGTGGTGGAGGGCTTTCTTTTTTTCTTTACTTTTCTTTCTTTGTGTTATGAAGATAATGAATACAGTATTTTCTATTTTCTTTCTCTATATTATTCTTTTCTTTTGATATATTGCCTTTTATTATTTTTCCATAAGAGAGTTTGGATATTTAATGCTTCATATGTTTAAAACCTCTAATAAAATTTTCTCTCTCAAAGAAAGTACCTCCAGTAAACAAATGTAACACTAAATATCCACTAAACATCAGACTAAAAAATCTAAACTGTTCTATCCCTTTATGTATAATTTGCCATTATCTTAATGTGAGCTGATGGTTGTCACACTCCCCCCCCCCCATCTCTTTCTCATGGTTTCCCCCCATTTCTCCCCTCCCCCTTTCATTGTTAAATTGCTATTTTTTATTTTAAAAAAATAATAATTAAAAAAATGAGGAATCTCAAGGATACGACAATGCATCAAACACATCCGGAATGTATAAAGAAATAACATCTACTACCTGAAACTAGAATCCTCAGTCATTGCAAGTATCCTGCAGCGCTCTCTCCCTCAGCTTATGTGCTTTTTGCGGAACCGAAACAAAAGGATGAAGTCTAAAGGTTTCTGGGACGTTTCAGAAATTGTACAAGTCATTTTCATGAAATCTGGCATGTTGCAAAAGTCTTTAAAGAGCTGGCAGGGCTTTCGCTGCAACAGGCAAGTGTACCTTTAGCAAGCCGTAAAGGGGGGCTGGGGAATGGATCCAGTCAGCAGGCCAAATCCAGATCTTTCCCAATGTCAAGGGGCCACTTTGATAGGTGTGCAGAGCCACACGTCCCCATCACCTGATTTTAACCATGAAGTAAAGCAAAACATTTTCCTTTGCCTGTGTGGCTCACTGAAATCAACAGGGCTCGACTCACAGGTATGATGATGAGGTCTAGATCCAACACAAATATCTTCTGATAAGCTGCTACATTTGCAAGAACTGTCACAATACTTATACTAATGGAGTGGCTGCACACAGTAAATGATTTAAGCAATGCCGTAGCGTCTCCCTCTCTCGATTCATGCCACCAGCTGGCTGCTTAGCTTGAGTTATTACTACGTACATTGCTTGGGCCATACTCCCACGGCATTTTTCTTTGCCACAATCACTGCATGGATCTACCAGGTCTTAAAGGAGTAGCTGTTCAACGGCTCCGTTAACCCCGTCTTGGATCAGCAGGATCCCCCAGCGGTTGCTTAGGATCGTGTTCCTTGACAACAGCCACCGTCAGATCCCTAAGTAAGGTAAACAAAACTGGGCCGGAGCAATCAGCTGAGCTGAGTGACCATTTCCAAACGGTGCCAAGCGAAACATGGGTGGTTGCATTATTATGGAACAGTCCTCGTATACCTAACAATGGAAATGATATACGATCATTATGCAAAGTTGTAAGAACACAGCAGCTGAGTCAAAGAGCTGTCAGCAAGCAATTATGCTCCCCAAGCCGGAAATGGAGGCAGGGAGGAGCCGCAAGAATCCTAACCTGTCCTTCTGGAAAAGAAACAACATCTTCAGCAGCGCATGGACAAACTGATCTCTCTCTCTCTCTGTCTGTCTCTCTCTCTGGAGCAAAGTATTTTAGCTTGAGCAGTACAGTCATTTTAAACGTGGTTCACCTTTTATCATTGGTTGAGAGAAAAAAGAACAGTTACATTCAAGCAACTATGGACAAAATCACAAAGCAACACAAATAGGGCTGTCATATGTCCCACACACATCTGGGAATCGGACTGCGCAAATGGCGTCCAGGCGGATTTTGGCTGAATTGGCAATATGTCTGGGAAAACACAGTAGTGTGTGTGTGTTTTTATTTTTAAAATGCTTTAATTCCCCCCCGCCAAAGCCCCAAAACTTAAAATGGACTGGAAGCAAGTACAAATGCTGGAAAATTTCCAGGCGGTTTACAAATGGATCAAAATACAAATGGATCAAAGTGCCTCTGAAAATATCCTGGTAGCCAACCAAAAGTGACATCACTTCTGCATCAATGCAGTGATCCCAGTAATGTGCTTTGTTTCTGCCCCACCCCTCCAGTCCCGGAGACTTGAGTGCCAGGTTACCTAAAGAGTCATTTTCTTCCATATGCCCTTCCCAGGCACTGAGATCTTCTTTTGAGACCCTTCTCCAGCTTCCACATCACCTACTGAAGTGAGGCAGACACCTACTAAAAAGGTAAAGGTACCCCTGCCCGTACGGGCCAGTCTTGCCAGACTCTAGGGTTGTGCGCTCATGTCACTCTATAGGCCGGGAGCCAGCGCTGTGCGCAGACACTTCCGGCTCACGTGGCCAGCGTGACAAGCTGCATCTGGCGAGCCAGCGCAGCACACGGAACGCCATTTACTTTCCCGCTGGTAAGCGGTCCCTATTTATCTACTTGCACCCGGGGGTGCTTTCGAACTGCTAGGTTGGCAGGCGCTGGGACCGAACGACGGGAGCGCACCCCGCTGCGGGGATTCGAACCGCCGACCATGCGATCGGCAAGTCCTAGGCGCTGAGGTTTTACCCACAGCGCCACCCGCGTCCCAGACACCTACTAGGGAGGTGTTTTTGGTGGTGGCACCCCACTTATGAAATGCCCCGGCAGGTTTACCTGGTGCATATGCTATCTTTTAGGCACCAGGTGCAAGGCTTTCTTGTTTTCCAAGGCCTTTTAATTACAGACCCTTGGATACCTAAGGAGCTTTTACACAAAGTTCCTACTGGCCAGTTTAAACTGTTTCACAGTTACTGTGTTTCATACTGACTTCAAATTGTTTTGTTTTTCACTGGATTTTTGTGTGATTTATTTTGGTTTTAGTGTTTGTGGATCGTATTTCGTATTTAGGTGTTTATGCCAACCTCCCAGACGGTTGGGTGGCCAGCATATAAAGAAGTAAATAAATAAGTGAAGGAGCACTAGAGTTAAGATAATATTAAATAAATAATATCCTTACATTTTCTTGGAAGAGGGAGCTCAAAGCCCAGAAGAGTCCAGGCAGGTGCTATTTAATTTATAGTTCGAATGGCAAAATAGCCAGCAATAATATATGACTGGATAATTTCACAGGGAATAATAATAATAATAATAATAATAATAATAATAATAATAATAATACCATCATCATCTAAGGAATCCTTGATTTGTCAGACAGGCAACTTTCTAGAACTATCAATTATATTAAACAACCATAAATTAAATAAAAATGAGTCAGTGACCTATAGGCATTTGTAACATCAGATGCTAATTATTGACTATTAACTATTCTTAACATCAGTTGCTAACTACTTCATGTCCCAGTGCAATATATTAAGTATGCCATAATTGTTGTTTTTTCTCAGATCTGCTCAGTTACACGTGTGGATAGTTCCAAATGTGTTAACTTGGTGTTTAAACAATATTCATATTGCTCTGTACTAAACGGAAAGAGACTTGAGACCAGTAGTGTTATCAGACATTTAACATTTACAGAGAGTTCCCTCCATCCAAAAAAAAAGAGCATCTCAGAAATATCACTGCAACATCTGCTGCAAGGCTCGGAAAACATCTGCAACTGATAATCCGCAGCCTTATAAACAGCTGTGATTAACACTTCAGATGTCAAAGCCTAAGCGAGCAGATGCAAGTCTCATCGTTAGCAACGGAAGCCCTTTTGGATCTCTGGAAGCACCAAAGAAACCACAAAACTTTCTTCACTCCCGTAACTTGAAAAAAAGCAAGCAAAATGCCAGCTCACGCTTCTCTGCCCCTTTAAATACCCTGCCAGAGCCTTTCCTTCAGAAGCCCTGCCAGACAGCTACTGCCCGGATTTCCAACTTCCTTTGAAGATTATATGTTGTGTATGTTCACTATATATTCAGTGAACTGGGACGAACAACTTCATCGTGGAGCTTATATTGCGCACAGCCTGGCCTTTTAGATCGGGGTTGTATTTCACCTTAGATGCCCTCCTAATCTAACCACGCAATTGTTCATCTTATGCCTCTCATCTGGGAGTGATGGCATCAAATTGAATGCACCCGTTTTACTGAATGAAATCTGTATCATTCCAGGGTGGGGGGGTGGAATCCTTATAACCATGCAAATATATATTCAAAATAGTTCTGAAGCTGATTGCTGTAACAAAGAGAAAGGATGCATCTCGTTGTTTGTCTCCAGTATACACACCTCTTGGAAGAGAAGCTACAGATCATTACGCCCAGCTATCTTTGCTTCTGCAGGTGAAAGGGCAGAATGTTAATTGATTTTACAAGCCATTCCAGAGCATTGAGCAGAAATTGTAGACGCCAAACAACATACCTAGCAATTAATAAAAGCTGATGGCCACAGCACATTCTCTTAGATGAATGAATTTGACTATTGATGCCTTCTGGCTAATTCCACCTGTCAATCAGCAATCACAGCTCCCTCTGCTACCCGGACAAGTTTCCATATGGACACCATGGCTATTGGTATTTTGGGCAGTCAAACAGCTTAAAAAGGAAATGCAACTTACAGACCTTTATTGCATAAGGAATGCATATTACTTAAGTTAATGCCATGCAATCCAAAGTCTTCCTCTTCCTCTTATCTAGCATGTCCATTGCAGGGAATTCACTCATTATCCCACGTATAACTCGCAGTATTTTGCTATGGGAAAGTAAAATAAAAATGAATGAAACATTCATTTGCAGTTCAGTTTGAGGAAATCTGTTGTACAGTGGTGCCTCGCAAGACGAAATTAATTCGTTCTGCGAGTTTTTTCGTCTGGTGAATTTTTTTGTCTTGCGAAGCACCACTGTGCATTGACGGTTTCCCATAGGAATGCATTGACGGTTTTAAGAAAAAGGCGGAAGATGTTTTCGTCTTGCGAAGCAAGCCCATAGGGAAATTCGTCTTGCGAAGCAACTAAAAAAACAAAAAACTCTTTCGTCTTGCGAGTTTTTCGTCTTGCGAGGCATTCGTCTTGCGAGGTACCACTGTACAAGTGTACCTGTGACACAACGGGTGGAAAGGAAGACCTGGCTTTTGCTTGCCCACAAGCAAATCCCTAAATCTATACACTATAAGGTGTCACAATTTTGTGATTTCTCTCTCTCCCACCCTCCCCATTTTTAACGTTTAGTTCTAAGAAAATCTGAGAAACAATCCACTCCAATCTCTCTGCAGCTGCCTCTCAGCCTCTCTTAACTGAGTGAAGATAAAATCCTTCTGGAGACGTATTAGCTGTAAAACAAGATTTTGGCTTCTCACCATCAGGAAAGATTCTGAGAATCTATGCTTTCACAATACGTACCTATACCAGGATATGAGTAAGTGGTAAACTGACATTACTGGAGAGCTAAGGTGGGGTGGCATGGGGTTTGGGACAATTGTGTTGTAACCCCAAACCCCGAAACTTACAAAAACATCTTAAATCTGAAGATGTTCTGTGATGATATCTGAAGGTATAGCCTGGCAAGTACACAAAATGGGTTTATGAAATTCAGACTTACCAGCTAAGGAAAGTAAAATCCCTGAACTTTCCTGCCCGCTGAGCTATGGGAGTCGTTGCACTCACAGCCTTCTGGATTATATAGGCTTAAATTTCCATTTTGAATTTTCTTTAGTTATGAGGACAATTTTTTAAAAAACTAAATCCCACGGTTCTTTTTCTAGCAACATTGCCTTCTTATCTCAAACGACTGTACTGCACTTCGTAACATGAACCATTCTGAGGAGAGTTGTTCTGTTGTTTGCCAGTTCTCCAGTTACACACACCTTCCTAAGCTTTTTAAGGTCAGGGCAGAGGTTTGCTAGAAATGTGTGCAAATATAGCACTGTTTGGACTTTCTTATACCACTCAAGGAAGGACAGAAGTAGAGGCAGGTGAAGGGCATTCTACCTGTGACAGAAGGAAGCATTTCATTTGTGTTTTCGTGAACAGCTGTTTTCTGTAGGCCAGTACATCCACAATTCTCAAGTGCACAACGAGCCTTGATTACAATCTAACAATTTTAAATATTTTTGTTAATTCAGATAGACGGAGACTGCTTGCAAGTTCATTTCTGTTTTAGGCACCAGCACAGTGTAGACTGGTGAATTATTATTATTTGGGGGGGGGGGATGTTTCTTAGTAAATTCAAAGTAATGCACATTGACCTGAAGGGTTTTTAACCATTTGATTCATCTTCCAGAAAGGGCAAACCTCTCCGAGAGACTACCAAACAGTAGTTCCTGCCACTCTTTCAAAACGGGTCAAGAAAGGGCATTATGTGATCATGTCAACATTATATACTGGCCTCTTATGTATAAAAGATTGTTGTATCCCAACAAGTGGGCGCCAGCCATCTCACCGCCCCGCCCCCGGCCTCTGGAAACACAGTGCCAATTCTGGACCCGTTATGAAATTACATGTCTGGAGCTTCATAGACTCTTCTTAAACTTTTAAGGGAATCAAATATATATTTTTTTTAATCATTTTTTGTCTTTCAGGATGACCCCTGTATCACCAGCTGCCACCTCCACTCCCAACAGAACCAAGCTTTTAAGCGGAGAGGGTGCAAGGCTAGTCTTTATTTTTGACTTTTGCTATGCTGGGCTTCGACGGGACGTGGGTGGCACTGTGGTTTAAACCACAGAGCCCAGGACTTGCTGATCAGAAGGTTGGCGGTTTGAATCCCCGTGACGGGGTGAGCTCCCGTTGCTCGGTCCCAGCTCCTGCCAACCTAGCAGTTTGAAAGCATGCCAGTGAGAGTAGATAAATAGGTACTGCTCCAGTGGGAAGGTAAACAGTGTTTCTTTGGCTGCTCTGGTTTGCCAGAAGCGGCCTAGTCATGCTGGCCTCATGACCCGGAAGCTGTACGCCGGCTCCCTGGGCCAGTAAAGCGAGATGAGTGCCGCAACCCCAGAGTCGGTCATGACTGGACCTAATGGTCAGGGGTCCCTTTACCTTTACGCTGGGCTTCAGGTGAGCAGGAGATTGATCTCACAGCAGAGACAACTATGAAGAGCACACGTGGAACACCCATCAACAGCAATGTGAAGAGGGAGAAAGTTCTGCGGTTACTCCTAGGTTCAGATCTGTCTCCCTCGCAGTGATGACTTGCAAAGCCATCGGTACCATCTAGGCTGGTCGGTCCTAGAAACTTTTGTTTCAGCGGAATGCATTGCTTCTTAATGATCATGGGAACAAAAGGAAAACTGTGGATACCATGCTCCCCACTGCAACACATGAAAATGGCCTTCAGCATGGGAGATTCTTGCGAGGAATAGGCTCAAACCTTTTAATGTTTCTGAAATTAAATGCTTGTTTGACATGGTGGATTCATGCTTTCAGATATATCATAGAAAAAAGTACTTCATTTTAATAAACATTGTTTAAGAGAACTACTCAGTGAAAATGCAGGCTTAGAAAGACACTAGAAACGGTTTACATCTTGGAGATGGTTCGCTGCTAAACGTGAGTGAAGGTTCCTAAGCGAAGGTTCGTCCTTTTTAAGTGCTGACCATCTTGTGTGTTTTTTTCTTTTCTTTTCCAGATCCTCTGTAGTGCTTGTAAGAGTGCTGTACAAAAGAAAAATGTTTGCAGGGAAAATACGAAATATCTGTATTCAACACTATTCCATAAAGTTAGTTAACGGATGAAAAAGGAAAACCAAAACAAATAAAAATACATTTGAAATAAATGCATATTACACATTATACATGTAGTGAGCCTTACAAAATTATTACTTAATGTGCACAGTCCTGATATTATCTACAGACATGGCACTGTGAAGAAAGCTCTGTTTCTTAAAGCAGCTACTTCTTACAGGTTTGTACGAGTGATGCAGTTTTCTGCCAGTCAGTTCACAATGTCCCTTTGACTTTGGTACATTCAGTGCAAAAAAATAGTTTCGGGAATATCTTACCCTTATAAAAATAAAAGGCATATATATATATATTTGTATTTATATTTATATATGTATGTATCCCTTGAGAGTGCTTATAGAATCAAACACAAGAACGATATCTATTTAAGCATGGAAAAGTGAAAAGAACTCAAAAAAAGGTAGTTTGTCCTCTATTTTCTTATTTACAATTTAAGGAAATCAATATCATGATTTTACAAAAATAAACAAAAGTTACTGTGTAAGAGGTTGTTTTTTTTCCTGATATGCTGTGGTAAAGTCTAATTGTTGTTGTTTTTAAAAAAGGAACACTTTTCATGCAGTATAAAGCATTAAATCAATCATTTTTCTCTTATAGTAGCTCATCTTTTGCTAAAGACACTATTTGCATATACATTTGTACAACCTACCTAACTGCAAGTCATTCTTGCTGCCAACTTCCTTCATATTAAGCCCCAGAAAATTTGATCTTTACGGTGCGCACCATGCAGGCACTCAAAGTCTTAGGTAAAGCAGGTATAGCATATTTTAGTACTGTATTGTATATGACATAAAGTAGTGTACCATTGGGAATTAACTTCTATCATAATAAAAACCACGCACACCAGCATTTTTCATTTGACTTCCTACTATTTAGCAGTGGGCTTAAAAAAACCCCAAACTTCGTATGTCGTCTTGAACTCTGTTCAAATACTTGGGTGAAATCCATTTTTGAGATAGGGAAGATTTATGCGGTAGCCCTGATGCTGCTCAACACTTCTTGTCCTGTCTCTTTATTCTTAAATTATACCAAATATTAAAGTTTGGTGGTCAAAAGAAAAAAAGAAAGAGGTCAATTGGAGAACTGTATGTGTCCACCTACAGAATACATCCCTTGTTATGTACTTGTGTGAATGTTTCAGAGCTTGTAAGAGCTCCCCAATCTAGCCTTGCTCACTCACGAAATTCCATCACACAAACTGGATTGTAAAAAAATGTTTTCCTCCAGGAAATGCAATGCAGGCATTCATGTGTATTCTTTGAGGAACGGTCCACGGAAGGTCCAAGATGCTGGGCACTACGGTTTGTGTTTTACTCGAGTCCAAATGTGCTTGTCTCTTCAACGGCTGTCAACAGCTTCTCATACAGCATGGAAAACGATGGGTACGGCGGGAGATCAAGACGATTGAAGCACGTATGAGCTCTGGGGAAGAACAAGAGGCAGGGGGAGAGTGAGTGGAATTCAGAAATTTACACCAAAAAATCAGCAGGAAAACTGGTAATAAGAGCTTTCCCCGTCATACCCTGATTTAGTACTTGGTTGTGTGAATTGTTCACACAAACACAGCAGGGATGTGGGGCGCAGGAGCCCCAAATTACTCAAGAATTACCCAACCTCCAGATGTGGTTGGACTCTAGCTTCTATCAGCCCCAGTTAGCAGAGCTTACAGCAGATGGAGCCCAACATATGCTCTCCACTCTTCCATAGCTAAAGAATCTTTCGTGTATCCATGAAGCATCCAGGGCCAGGGCCTTCTCAGTGATGGCTCTGACCTGGTGGACTGCTCCGTCCCATAGCACCAGGGTCCTGCAGGATTTAACTTACAGGGCCTGTAAGAGAAGAGCTATTCCGCCTGGCTTTCAATTTGAACTTAGCCTGATCTTTTATTCCCCTTCCTTCCTTCCCTCCCCCTTCCCTTTTTATGAAGATTACCCGCTTTGGGATCCCACAGCTAATTCTCCCCTGGTCTCCTCGCTGGTCCAAATAGGACTAATTTAGCCAGCTAGCC
This sequence comes from Podarcis tiliguerta, assembly GCF_965153285.1. Taxonomy (NCBI): domain Eukaryota; kingdom Metazoa; phylum Chordata; class Lepidosauria; order Squamata; family Lacertidae; genus Podarcis; species Podarcis tiliguerta. The sequence continues at coordinate 17,329,744 of NC_139534.1, forward strand.
CTGGTGATCATCTAATGCTTATTGGTTGGATTTTCCCCCTAAATTGATTTTTGAATTCTGAATTTATTGTTATTCATGTTTTATACTGTATTTTATGCTGTTTTTTGTTGCATCAATTAAGTGTTTTAAATTTGTTGTTAGCCGCCCTGAGCCCGGTTTTCTGAACCGGGAAAGGCGGGGAATAAATATTTTTTTTTAATTATTATTATTATTATTATTACTACTACTACTACTACCAGGGACGCGGGTGGCGCTGTGGGTTAAAGCCTCAGTGCCTAGGGCTTGCCGATCGAAAGGTCGGCGGTTCGAATCCCTGCGGCGGGGTGCGCTCCCGTTGTTCAGTCCCAGCGCCTGCCAACCTAGCAGTTCGAAAGCACTCCCGGGTGCAAGTAGATAAATAGGGACCGCTTACTAGCGGGAAGGTAAACGGCGTTTCCGTGTGCGGCTCTGGCTCGCCAGAGCAGCGATGTCACGCTGGCCACGTGACCCGGAAGTGTCTTCGGACAGCGCTGGCCCTTGGCCTCTTTGAGTGAGATGGGCGCACAACCCTAGAGTCTGTCAAGACTGGCCCGTACGGGCAGGGGTACCTTTACCTTTACCTTTACTACTACTAATATATTTTCCCATTCAGCAGAGTTCCTACATCACTGAAGCATTCCAATGGGCAATAAAACCCAGCAGCAAAGAAGTTCAAAGGAATCACACAAGGCACTGGTCACGATATATAAGAAGCCAACTACACACGATGTGGTCCAGCCATAGTTCCTGGTCTGGTGTCTGCTCCATCCTCACCTTCAAGAGCAGTGGGAGAGCCTAACAAAAGTGGCATGGAGAGAACCGAATTACACGTACGGGCACACCCCCTCTATCCTCCTTATCCGGGGCGACACATACCATTTCCCCGCTTGAGGTGGAATGGGAATGCCGCCCCACTCCGCCGCCTCCACCACGGGGCAGAGACGTGATGCCAGCATCAGTGCTGATTTTGGGGGGTGAGGCCTCCTACAATTTCGGCGAAACCTTGCCACAAATCTGTGCCAGTAACACTTCTTTACCAGCAGCAGAGGCGCGGGGCAGCCACGGGAGCACTGCCTCAAGGCCTTCCGGTGGCCTCACTTCGCCTCATGGCTATGCTGGCCCTATCCTCTGCACTCTTATCAATGCAGTGCTCTAATACGTTTCCGAGCACAATTCAAAGTGTTGGTGCCCACCTTTAAAGCCCTAAACGGCCTCGGTCCTGTATACCTGAAGGAGCGCCTCCACCCCCATTGTTCAGCCCGGACACTGAGGTCCAGTGCTGAGGGCCTTCTGGTGGTTCCCTCATTGCGAGAAGCCAAGTTACAGGGAACCAGGCAGAGGGCCTTCTCGGTAGTGGCGCCCGCCCTGTGGAACGCCCTCCCACCAGATGTCAAAGAGAAAAATAACTACCAAACTTTTAGAAGACACCTGAAGGCAGCTGGGGAAGGGAAGCTTTTAATGTTTAATAGGTTATTGTATTTTAGTGTTTTGTTGGAAGCCGCCCAGAGTGGCTGGGGAAACCCAGTCAGATGGGCGGGGTATAAATAATAAATTATTATTATTATTATTATTATTATTATTATTATTATCATCATCATCATCATCATCATCATCGTCATCATCATATTGGAAGTGGGGGGCAACGGAGTACGAAAAAATGCAGTGCAAGGAAAGGAAAGGGCTCAGTTCATCTCACCAATACAGCTATTTTAAAAAAGCAGGTGTGTTAGATGTGAACAGTACAGACATGTGAACAGCAATGGCTGCCCTCACCACGTCATTGTGTGACCCTACTTCACCCCAGAAACCTACCAGGATGAGTATAATCCTGATATGCTTCAGCAGGTCAGATCTTAAGAAAATATTTGCTGCCTGAGAGAGCTGGGCCCGCGAGAGCGCAAAAGGCCATATTTTAAACAGTAATAGCGAAGAGCCAGTTGACACCCAATGGTGCTTCCTGTCTCTTAATATTAGGCAGCCTAAGCCAGCACTCCGCTGTGTTTGCAATGGAAAGCCTTTGAAGCAGGTACAGCCCAGGGCTGAAGGAGCCAGGGAACTTATAAAAACAAATCACTTTTCATTCAGCTCAGAACTGAGGTTGAGACGGTCATTTGGTTTAGAGGGGGATCAAGGCGCCGTTCCTTGAAAGTTTTGCAGCGGGGTGGGGATGGGGGTGGGTTATTATCTCACGCTTTGTTTAAACAAACTCTCGCACGCTTACAAATACCTCTGAATCACGCTGAGGTTGTGGCCCCAGTGTCAGCAAAGCAGGAGCGCTGGGCATTAAAAAGACCCGATTTGTCTCCAGGAAAGCTTCCCCCGGGGGTTGCTAAAATTATTTGTTTTGTAGCGTACACTGCGCGAAGGTCAAGTTCTTTCACCGCAGCCGTTCTCACTGAAACTGTGACGTAGATAGGTACCTGCTCTTTCTACTCCCACCAGTGGAGAGCCCGGGCTGAGAGATAATGGTTTGCTTAAGGTTGCCTGCTGCTAGTACTATCGAGGATATTCATGGCATTGCTGGGTTACCAGAGGTGAGCTTGCTACCTCTTCCCACACATTATTTCACTGTACAGAATAGAAAGCTCCATTAGGCAAGGATAGGATCGCCTGGCAGCGCCAGCCTGTTTGTGTCTTTTGACTTGACGTTGCAGGAAAGCAGCATTTATTTATTTATTATTTAGCAAACATTATGCACCACTTACTAAAATAAAAGACTATAAGAATGTGGCCTCTCTACATCCACCAGTGTATACAAGAAGCCAGAAAAACCACAACAGATCGTTCTCATCCAAATATCCTGAAATCTTTATATTTGCTCTATAAAAGCAGCACTTTCACCCTTTTGGTTTTGCCCATAATGGGTGAATTTGACGGAAAGAGGTGCTTGGATACATCAACATTTAGAATCTCTTTCAGAATTACAAAATCATACAAAGTTTTAGTCTTGGTTGGGCAGAGTATCAAACAGTGTAATTAATATACTGCCAAAAATCTTTGGTGTGTGTTTTTTTATTGCTTCTGATAACATACCCTTGATAGTAGATGCTTTAACTCTTAAATAATCACCAAATATCCTTTTGATTTTTTTTAAAAAAACAAATAAACATTCAAGAGTTTCAGCTAGAGTGCTTTACTATAAAAATAAAATAATCAGAGAGAGCATTGGACTGACAAATATCACTCAATACTGTTATTATGCAGCCAATCTCTCCTCTGTCTCGTTGGCTTGTACTCTATTTTATCCATAGTGGCTGTGATGACCCACATAGTTTTGTTTACAAGCTTATGTGACATCATCATGACAGGTGTAGAACCTTGGCTACTGCAGGTTGCCACAGCTATTAAGAGTAAATTGGAATGTGGGCGAATAAGTAAAAGAACAAAAGAGAGAAAAGGAGGAGGGAGCAGAGAAGAATTGCATCAAAGCAAAGCAGAGGTGCTTGCACTGATTTCGGAAAATTGCTGAAGATGGGGCCACATTCTGAGAATAAAAGAACAAAAACTAGTTTCAGTTTAGCTCTAAGCAGAACTGAGGCGCAGAGCTTTTCTTGAGATTCAATCTGTCCATTGGCTTCTAAAGAGGTGTTCCCATAATTCTAAAAGTTGATGACAGAAATAACTCGGCTGATCAGTTAAGACAGCATGGTTTCCCCATAGAAACCTGAATTATTAAATACCAAGTGGATTTATGTTTCAGGAAACTCAAGTGTTACTTTACCTGGGCAGAGCAGTGATCTTCCCCCATTTTTCTACACAGAATCTTCTTGGTCCATTGCTCCCCCTCAGAGAAGCAAACCCTTCGTAAGGTATACTAGATGTGCCTGTAACAAACTGAAATCCAAAGCAATACACCATAAATGATTATTGTGGGAAATAAGAAAAAGTTTGATCTAGTGTACGGTTGGGGCTGCCTCTTGTGTTATAAAGGCCACACACACACACACCTTACTGACTTGTCCTATCTTTGAATATGTATCAATAGGTAATTGCAAATGTGAAGCGGAATTTGTTTTTTTTCTGTGAGTTGCAACTCACAGTGCTATGTGAAGAAAAAAAGCAAATCCCGCTTCACATTTGCAATTACTACTGATACATATTCAAAGATAGGACAAGAGCCAGTAAGATGACAAACTCAGTAGGACTTACATTCTATAAACATGCATAGCATTCAGCTGCTCACTTCTTGGAGACGGCATTTGTTAGAAGGGAGGAGGAATCAGCACAGGGCGTGTTTTGACTATACAAGAAGCACTCAGGGCTTCAGATGAACCTGTAATTAGTTCCAGGGGGCTTTTGACTTGGGTTTCTCGAGTAGTTTCCTCCATGCCACAAGGAAAATGCAAAAGATGTTTGAACAGCAACCGTTATCGCAAAGAGGAGGGAAATCTCCTGTAGGCATATCCAGGCCCTTTGATGAAGGTAAACAGCTGTTTCCACGAGTCTGCCTAGCCAAGGTGTAATGGTTCTAGGGGTTGCTCGTGCGTAAGTTGCCGTTACTCATAGCTAGGTTGCATGGTTGAACCCTTTCTGTCTGGACAGCCTCAAGTTCGGTGGCTGCCTCAGTCGTTGGCAGAATCTGTCAGTGGGCGTTTCTTAAACCTCTTCCAGCATAGAAGCTGTTTGACGCCCAGTCTCCTCCCCCTTTGCATGCGCGGAAGTTTTCTGCGCAAGGTGGGTGTGGGCAACGGAGTACTCGTGCCCTCTCCGCTGGTCTCCTGCGAAGAGTCCTGGAGCCACCTCTCCGATTCCCCCATCTGCCCCCCCTTCTCCACTGGTGTTACGCTGATTTCCTTCTCCAGAGGATGGGCTACCTCTCCCCCTACTGGGACCCTCTCCACCATCGTCCTGGAGCCTCCTCTCCGCCTCCCGCTCCGATGGCAGTTCCCTGACACAAGGTATGGTACTGCTTTTGTAGGGTGCATACATTATCATCTTGGCAATGGATCAGGAAGGGAAATTTTGATTGCCTGATTCTATTTCATTGAGCAAACAGTCCAAACCCCATGAACCGAACTCAGCATTAATTTACTTGCTTGTGTTTTCTTATTTGTTTATTGTGCAGATGCAGAGACAGCTTGTTTAGAGTATTATTGGGCTCAGCTTTGATCTTCTGCATGAAATTACGGTTCCAATGAAATTTTAGGCTATCAATTTTATCACACGATAGCATAGCGGCCGTCCCACGTAAGTTCCAGTGTTACCTCTACAGCAAGGCTGCCCATACAAAACTGCTTTGCCACAACTGGCTTCCATGTTGCACCATGTAAAACACAGACCATGCGGCTGATCATGTGACTATTTCCCATGTCGTCAGTAGTTACAATGGAGGTTTGGCATGATTCTGGCAACCCACATGGCTGGTGACCTTCTACATTACCAGGGTAACATGGGAAGTGACTATAGAGAGGCAGCTCGCCATGTCACTAAGGTAACTTGCAAATTTAAGCACAAACAACACATAAGGGAGGAAAAAAAATACAACAATTACTACGACAGTTTAATGTCCATCTGCTGCCAACAATGAATTCCACTAATGCTATGACTCCAGTTCCTTAAGGCCTAATGAAAAGGAGGGGAACTGCCGAGACTAATTTCATGCGCCCCCGGGGCGTTTCTGGGGACTCTCCATCATTGAGGTGGTGGGTAAAGTTGGTGCTCAAGGCCACTGTTAAGTAAAAGGCCCCAGAGGTGCTTGAGGAGAAAGTGAGGTGGTTCCTGGCTGAGGAAGTTGGCTCTGGAGTGGGTGTGGCCTACCAACAGTTGAAGAGAAACAGGAGATATGGAAGATATGGAAGAAGAAGAAGAGAAGAGTTTGGATTTGATATCCCGCTTTATCACTACCCGAAGGAGTCTCAAAGCGGCTAACATTCTCCTTTCCCTTCCTCCCCCACAACAAACACTCTGTGAGGTGAGTGAGGCTGAGAGACTTCAAATAAGTGTGACTGGCCCAAGGTCACCCAGCAGCTGCATGTGGAGGAGCGGGGAAGCGAACCCGGTTCACCAGATTACGAGTCTGCTGCTCTTAACCACTACATCACACTGGCATAAGCACACACACACACAAACAAAATATACGCAGTTACCAGGGCTGTAGCTAGGGGTGGCGAGGTGGACCCCCGCGAGGGGCGCAGGCAATTGGAGGAGGCGTAAAATCGGCTTTAAAATATGTCCATAAATATAAATATTGATTATTGCCTCATAAGAAATGGTTTTAAATAGAGAATGAATTGAATGGGTGGGTGAGAGGGTTGGAGGAGAGGTGGAAAGAAGAGCTAATTTTTAACCACTACACCACACTGGCTCAGTCTCAAAGGAGACTGAGAAGCCTAGTTCACTGTTGGTATAAAACATATGTTAAACAGCCATAGCAGTAGTTGAAGAAGCCTTATTTTTCCCTTATGTTGCTTTATTCCAGGAGCTCCGGTGAGTTTCCTCATTACTTCCCTTTTCTGGCTTGGGGAAGTCTGCTTGAAGTTCTCCTCGCAGACATTTCTCTGTTTACATTTAGCAATTCCTTAATCACTTTCCAAAAACCCACAGCTAAGCAGAACACCCAGATGTTTTCTACTAGCAGCAACTCCAGTGAGCAGCATTTGAGGGAGTTAGATTGACCAAAGCTTCTATCCAAGCCACAGATATCACTACACTCCTAACAGCTGTTAAGTGCAGGAAATTCCACTGTGAATACATCACTAATTTGCTCCTTCTGCTTGAACCTGATTATCAAAATTCTAAACCGGAAGACAAAACACCCTAGAACTATAATTTCATTTATTAACCGGGGGGGGGGGGGATCTAGAGGGAGGTGAGTGAGCTATTAAGCCATAAAAGAGTTTTGGGTTTTTTTGTTACAGTTGCGTCAACCTAGATTGAACAGTTTGACATAACAATTGATCTCTTACCTGTAATAGCCTGAGTCGCTGTTCATTGTTGAATCTTTCTACAGCAGCCCAGAACCACCGAATTACGATATGATTGTCATGATATCCTGTTTGATGAGAATGAAGAGCAAAGCATTTGGGGTCATTTTACAGGAGAAGAAAAAAAAAAACACACGTGACATATCGAACATTAACAGGGTTCCAAGTTTAGGCCTCCGAAATCAGCCTACAGAGAAAAGATGCCTACTGCTAACCTAATTCCAACCTCCCTGCCATGGGAAAAATCAATATTTTCATGGATTATTAAGGTTTTTAATCAATTGAGGAAAAACCTACACAAAGCACCAGATAATGACATAGTAGTATTCACTTGGTTTGGGCACAGTTATCGCATTTGTCTCAAAACTGATTATGTCTTCTTACTGCGGACTCTAGTCTAGTTATCCAAATAAAAATGCACTGACAATGTTACCAAGTCTGGAAATTCTGAATATACTTGGCAACACCAAATGGGAAAGGACTGGGCTCCTGCTTCCGAATATTTTTCAGGGGACAAGCATCAGCTTTTACACCTGCTATAGGCACACACATTTTAAACTTGAGTACTGGCGCTGTGGGTTAAACCACAGAGCCTAGGACTTGCCAATCAGAAGGTTGGTGGTTCGAATCCCTGCGACGGGGTGAGCTCCCATTGCTCGGTCCCAGCTCCTGCCAACCTAGCAGTTCGAAAGCACACCAAAGTGCAAGTAGATAAATAGGTACCACTCCGGCGGGAAGGTAAACGGCATTTCCATGCACTGCTCTGGTTCCCCAGAAGCAGCTTAGTCATGCTGACCACATGACCTGGAAGCTGTATGCCGGCCTCCTCGGCCAATAAAGCGAGATGAGCGCCGCAACCCCAGAGTCGGTCACGACTGGACCTAATGGTCAGGGGTCCCCTTTACCTTTTTACTGTATCTGAAAACATGAAACTTAGAACTTTAGTGGATGTATCTGTAATCCTAGAGTCTGCCTTCCACTTGTTGATGGAGTCCCACCCCCATCAACCCTAGCAACTATGGAAAATGGTCAGGGATGATGGGAGCTGTAATCTAGCAACATCTAGAGAGCCACAGGTTACCAGTTCCTGGCCTTGGAAATAAATAGATTTGAGAAGACTGAAAGGAGATGCTGGTGTAACAAACACAAACATGGTAGATACACCAGGTGTGCAGAAGATGAAAGTCAGGTTGTGAGACATTACAGGTAAGAAACCTGAATAGGAGGCATAACAAAGGAATAAAGGTGGAGGAATGAAACACATGTCAGTTTTCGTCTTTGAAATTTCAAGGGAGTGGGTCTGCTCTAACGGCGAAGACATATTGGCATACATATGTTTTGCTCATATTCTGGATTCTAGTTGTGTGTGAAATGTTGGATGATGGGAAGAGCACGAGAAACAATAAATAAATGAAGATGGGGAAAACAGGGGCAAAAAGGAAGAATAATGTTGCTGAGAAGCAGAAGAGAAGGAAATGAAAATGCTGTAAACAGCATGGGGCAACACAAATGAAGGTGAAAGCTTTCTGGGATTATGTACCAAAGCAAAGTCATACCAGATCCATTTTTTGAATGGACAGATATATCTGACAACCCATTTTTACAGGAAATGGTTCAAGGGTTTAGAAGAGGCATTAATGGTGGACATATTACAAGAAATCGGAAAACGTTTTAAATGTATCTGATATATAATGGAGCAATCCTAAGTACGGAAGCCAGCGTATGGCTTAGCTATAGCAGCACTTTAAATCCTAGCTGTACATATGAATGCATCAACATTTTTAATAGCTTTATTTTCATTTGAGTTCTAAACCAATGTGCGAGTGTTCAGCTGGGCATGCTGACATCTCAGACGATTTCTATCAAGGAGCTGATCCCAATGGTCTCCCCCCCCCCCCAAGATACTTTAAATCATTTTCAAAAGTGCCAGGAATGAACTCCAAATGTCAAAACTCAAAAGATATCTGCCACAGAAAATAAAATAAAATCTGAAGATGGAGGCTTCTCATCTTTCACTGGAGAGCCCTAACCTCTTCCAACTCTTGCCATCTTTACCATCTGTAAGAAATTAACGCTGAGCATACCTTTATATCTCCAGATTAACCTAGTTGGTCTCACCAGCTGCGCTGTTTTGAATTTTTACCTCTTTTATCAGATGAAATGCCCACCCCATTCCTAAAGCTAAGTGGGGGGAAATCCAAGCTCTCTGAAGTACGGCTTAAAGTGTGAGCACCAGCTTTCTAAAATTACACTGCAACAGATGAAGGCCTGAAATTAAATTAGAATAGTTTACTGGACTCTTGAAAAAAAAAGAACCAACAGCAGCTTTACCTCTCCGGGTTTATACAGACTGTGACCACCCAGCCAGACTAACTGTAATCTAACTATGTACATATGTATATTTTAGTAGGTGTCACCTCCTCTGTATTCGGTGTTATTTCTCCAGTCACTTAAGTCGATTTCTGCCGTGCCAGCAATAACCAGCTCCAATTCTCTTGCATCAAATACAGACACCAGCCTCGCATCAACAACCTAGGAAAGAAAATAAACATAGCCAAATGATACGTAATGTTGTTTTGTTTTATTTTCTGCCCATTACTGTACAGGAACATAGTAAGTTGCCTTAACAAATCAAGGCATTTGTTCACCAGTACAGTGGTACCTTAAGGGACGCGGGTGGTGCTGTGGGTTAAACCACAGAGCCTAGGACTTGCCAATCAGTAGGTCGGCGGTTCGAATCCCTGCAACAGGGTGAGCTCCCGTTGCTTGGTCCCAGCTCCTGCCAACCTAGCAGTTCGAAAGCACATCAAAGTGCAAGTAGATAAACAGGTACCGCTCCGGCGGGAAGGTAAACGGTGTTTCTGTGCACTGGTCTGGTTCGCCAGAAGCGGCTTAGTCATGCTGGCCACATGACCCGGAAGCTGTACGCCGGCTCCCTTGGCCAATAAAGTGAGATGAGTGCCGCAACCCCAGAGTCATCTGCGACTGGACCTAACGGTCAGGGGTCCCTTTACCTTTACTTACAGTGGTACCTTGGTTCTCGAACTTAATCTTTTCCAGGAGGAACCGTTTGAAACCAAGGTGCGGCTTCTGATTGGCTGCAGGAGTTTCCTGCACTCAAGCGGAAGCCCCTTGGATGTTCGGCTTCCGAAAAATGTTTGCAAACCAGATCGCTTACTTCAGGGTTTGCGGCGTTCGGGAGCTGATTTGTTTGGCAACTAAGCAATTTGAGAACCAAGGTATGGCTGTACTGCCTACTCTGACTGGCAACAGTTTCCCAAGGTTTCAGACAGGAATCATCCTGAGCCCTATCTGGAGATGCCAGCGGCTGAACTGGCACCTTTCATATACAACGCTCAGGGGTACAGCACATTTAAAAGCATATGCTATTTCCACTCTCCAAAGCTCATAATGCTATCTTTTTGTGCGGAACATCTGGATGAAGCAGTTAAGTTTTTAAAGAAAAATACTTGGGGTTTCCCTTATCCGTCAGTATTTGCAAAGCAAAATTATAAAGCAAGGAATAATAAAATAACTTCAGGATAAAGGAGATCAGTAGTGCAACCTCAGCATCAAGTATTAAGGTGCCCCAACAGGGTTTAAAAGGTAAAGGTAAAGGGACCCCTGCCCATTAGGTCCAGTCGTGACCGACTCTGGGGTTGCGGCGCTCATCTCACTTTATTGGCCGAGGGACCCAGTGTACAGCTTCCGGGTCATGTAGCCAGCATGACTAAGCTGCTTCTGCCGAACCAGAGCAGTGCACAGAAATGCCGTTTACCTTCCGACCAGAGCGGTACCTATTTATCTACTTGCACTTTGAGGTGCTTTCGAACTGCTAGGTTGGCAGGAGCAGGGACTGAGCAACGGGTGCTCACCCCGTTGCGGGGATTCGAACCGCCGACCTTCTGATCGGCAAGTCCTAGGCTCTGTGATTTAACCCACAGTGCCACCCGCGTATCCCAACAGGGTTTACTCCACTGCTATTAGATTCCCAGGAACCACTAATAAATTGAGAGTTTCTGCATCCTACAACAATAGGGTGTTTTTTTATGTGTTAGCACAGATTATGTGGATAGTGGGGGATGGGCGGGGATCAGGAAGGAGTCAGCAAGATGGTCCTTGGTCTCTGAAAGGGTTACTGCTAGCACAAATTGCCACTGACTGCTAGAGATAGATGAAGGTCCTTGTCATGGTAATATCCAGAATCCTTATGAGTTCGTGCTTGGGAATAGGTCATTGGTCACCAACTACAAGAGGGAGTTGGTGACCAATGACCTATTCCCAAGCACAAACTCTTAAGGATCCTGGACCAAGCTGGCCTCAGAGCAGCTCAAAAGTCTACGTAATAACCCCAGTACAATATTCTAAACATACATTGAAATGCTATGTCCAGACTAAATGATTGGCTCCTCAACTCATGCATTAGTTGCTGACCGCTAGCAGCACGAATAGTGATCATTACATTTCCCAGCTCCTTACAAAAGGTAGCCTTTATTACCTGACTCCGCGGCTTTAATGATGAATTCTGCACATGCAGTAGTACCAATGACAATGCAATGCTTTTCAGGACAATTTAGTCAGTTGTGGGAGATGCATTAATCATGGCTCGCGAATAACCCTGCTGAATGGTGCAATGCTGGGGGGATTGTAAAACATTGAAAACATAATCAGAATGTTTTGGGGGGCTTTTTTACCTCGTAAAAGCCACGCACTAGACTCTCTGTTTGCTGCACAACACCTCTCTCAATTCTCCATTTCACCATCCTCTCTATATATTCCTTCTTGTTCTTCTCTGTGACTGGGATGTTGGCACCTCCAGGCTTCAGTTCTCGTTCAGTAATCTTAAAAGGCAAACCACCACCAAAATGTTAGGAAGAAGGATCTGTTGCAAGCTGAGCTTCTTATATTATAAAGCCGAACTTATTCCCCCAATGGCAGATTCTTATTTGAAGTGGTGAAACCCAGGCAGCTTAAAAAAGAAGAAGCTGAAAACTCCCTCTTGGGCTAGTGGTATCAAGTACAAAGCAGGAAATCCCCCCCCCCAAAAAAAAACCACCCCAAAGAGATATATACAAACAAGCCTTCACATTCTAAAGAGAGAGATTATTGAAATGAAGCTTTCTAATATTGACACACACACTGCAACAAGAAGTCACATGCAACGCATGCAAAGAAGAATTTCAAATCACTCCTTCCCATCCTGGCAAGTTAATAGCACAGTTGCAAAAGTATTCAATAATAATAATAATAATAAGAATAGTAGTAGTAGTAGCAGTAATAATAATAATACTGATAATAATAATAATAATAATAATGTATTTATACCCTGCCCATCTATGTATACTGAAGAGAAATTGATTCATAGCAATACTACTGCAGGCTGAAGAGGTGCCAAAGAAATGCCTCCATGTGGTCAGAGCTCAACAACACTGTGGCAACTTCTTTGAGCATCCATTAGGCAGGTCAACTCAAATCACCTCCCACGGGAGTGCTGAGTCTGCATTAGCACCACTGGCAATGACATAGGAAGCTGCCACACAATCCATTTTGCGGGTAGATACTGTGATGTGGAGCCCAGACCATGCATGTCTATTTTTGGCAGCAGCACTGCAGCGGTAACATATGCATCAGGCCTCAAGTTGCAAGCTCCTTACCCGGCTTCAAGAATCCCACTGTCTGCTAAGTTAGGGGATTCCTTCACAATGGAGCGGCTCTGCCAGAGTGGTGAAGAGAAAGCCTGGCACTCTCAGTTTCTCCCGAGACACCCAATGGACTGAAGTGCAAAGCTGGGCACTCAACTCTTACAACTCTCAATGGAGTCAAGTGGTTCTCTATTGCACTTGCTACCTTGAAATGCTAGAATGACAGCTACTCATTTGGACAAGGAGCAACAATCAATCTAAATACAGTGGTACCTTGGTACTAGAATGGCTTGGCTCGAACACCTCAAATCCAGAGGTAAGTGTTCCAGTTTGTGAAGGTTTTTCTGAAGCCAAATGTCCGAAACGGCTTCCGATCGAGTGCAGGAAGCTCCTGCAGCCAATTGGAAGCCATGCCTTGGTTTTTGAATGGTTTCGGGAGTCGAATGGAACAGATTAAGTTCGAGAACCAAGGTACCACTGTAAATCTGATTTTGGACAAATGAATCTGGCCAATTCCGGCCTCAGATGCATCTGTGCAGAGATTTTAGAGTCCAGATAACTTTCATAAAAGAGGAATTGCTCATTTTCACAAAGGAATCACATCTCAAGAAGCTCACAACACTATATAGTATCAGAGTCAGCCTTTTAAAGCTGTGCTGGTAATACAGAGTTTTGAACATTAACATTAAAAGCTTTGTATTCGAGAGGGAAGGAAACCTGCAGAAACAACACACCAATGACATTACATATCAACAAAGGAGATATATAGGAAGAGAATATAGAAATGAAACTAAAAATAAGTTTTTCTATGTAGTTTTCAGAGGGAAAAAAATTGCGCACACCTGTCCAAAGACTTCTTCATTTACAGTGAATGTGAGATCTAGGATATCATGTATATCGTTGTCTTTCATCCACTGCAAACTCTGGTGGAACTCCTCATCAAGGTATTCCAAGTCACTCAGGTCACACAGTCTAACATAAACAAGAATAAATTAGAGGAGTGGAAATGATAGCAGTGGCGGAAAAGGCAGCATGTGAAGAGAAATTAAGACAGAAAATTCTTACAATACTAGAAAGGGCAAAGAGAGACATCCGAAGAACAACCACTTAAGCTCAAAGGAATCTAGAAGTACTAATTTATCTTAATAGTAAAAGCAGTTATTTAATTACTGATGTATATATTTCCCCAAAGTACACATTAAAATCATAAAAGTCCTAAATAACTTATTCATTTGAATCTTTTTTATTAAACAAAATAATTTTTGTTTCGTTTTGCACCCATGCTGATTTTAAACAAAATAACGAGTCCGCACACATTTACCTACCTACTCAAAGATATATTGGTCATCATTAGGAACTGGAGCGCTCCATGATTGGAGACATCATGCTGACATTAATGCCAGCTTTGCATGTACCCATAGCTACAATTATTTCCCACAAATAGGAACAAAATCCATCTTTCCTCTTTCAGTTCCCCCCGTGCATCTACTGTAGCAAAGCGAATGACCAAACCTACAACTAAGGACCATTTTATACAGTCTAAATTAATTTATTGTTTGCATTCAATTTAATTATTTCTGGAAAAGGAACAAAGAAATCCTGCTCTATTAATATGTAGTAAGGGTTAGACAACTGCAGGGAGCAAAGTCTTTTATTTCTACCTTCCAATTGCTTTGCCTGCTCAATATGGTACAGTGGAACCTCAGTTGTTGAATGTAATCCGTTCCGGAAAACCATTCAACAACCGAGGCACAATTGCCAGTCAGCAAATTCCTTTTAATAAATGAAGAAACACGCTCCAGAAGCTGTTCTGACTTCCAAGACATGTTCGAAAATGGAAGCATTCACTTTTGGATTGTTGGCGTTCGGGTTCCAAATTGTTTGGCTCCCAAAGCGTTCGACAAACGAGGTTCCACTGTAACTGTAAATTCATACCAAGATTACGCACGGAAAAATACAAGGTAAGAATTCATACAAGAAACAAAATACCGTATTTTTTGCTCTATAAGACTCACTTTTTCCCTCCTAAAAAGTAAGGGGAAATGTGTGTGCGTCTTATGGAGCGAATGCAGGCTGCGCAGCTATCCCAGAAGCCAGAACAGCAAGAGGGATCGCTGCTTTCGCTGCGCAGCGATCCCTCTTGTTCTTCTGGCTTCTGAGATTCAGAATATTTTTTTTCTTGTTTTCCTCCTCCAAAAACTAGGTGCGTCTTATGGTCTGGTGAAAAAATACGGTATTTCAATAGTCAACTGGATACACCAAGGTTTACCTCTTGATGATAAAGGATTCGTATGATCTCATTAGCAATCAATATCATTATAGCAGGCCTTAACTGGGCTTGTAATTAGACACCTATTTTGTGGACAAGAAATTGACAGAAGGTTCACCATGAAAAAGACTCATACTCACATTCTGAGGAGGGCTTTATAAAATGGTCGTGTGAAGAAGGCATCTAATAAATACTGGTGTATTAGAGCAAGACCCAGGATTCGACCACTAAACCTGAACCTGCGTAAGAGAAATTAAGAGAGCAGATCGGGCTTATTCTTTTGTTCAGTGATGAGCCTTTACAGCACTATCCACTAAAAACCCTTAAATACACTTGTTAAAATAACATTCAGTTAATACGCGGAATTATTTGGCATAATATTTCCACGTGGTCCTTAGGAATGAACACTTCATTAAGCTTCTTTATGCAATGGTCGTCCTTCAAAAAAATTAAGAAATGGCAAGAAATGCAGCCACTGAGGATAGATGGCACATCAATATTTATGATTAGTCTAAGTTCAGAGCAGGGACGCGGGTGGCACTGTGGGTTAAACCACAGAGCCTAGGACTTGCCGATCAGAAGGTCGGCGGTTCAAATCCCTGCGACAGGGTGAGCTCCCACTGCTCCTGCCAACCTAGCAGTTCGAAAGCACGTCAAAGTGCAAGTAGATAAATAGGTACCACTCTGGTGGGAAGGTAAACGGCGTTTCCATGCACTGCTCTGGTTCACCAGAAGTGGCTTAGTCATGCTGGCCACATGACCCGGAAGCTGTCTGCGGACAAACGCCGGCTCCCTCGGCCAGTAAAGCGAGATGAGCACAGCAACCCCAGAGTCAGTCATGACTGGACCTAACGGTCAGGGGTCCCTTTACCTTTACCTTTAAGTTCAGAGCAAGAGGAATACTCTTAGGAAAAATATTCTGGGGAAAATATCCTTTCTATTCAATATGTGTCACTCCATGCCTAAAGTAACTTCAACTGGGTAGGCAGCTGCTAGATTTTTCTGGCCAGGCTTTTGGGCCTTTAGCAACTGCAAAAGCAGTTTTTTAAAAATGGGGGAGGTGAAGGTTTTTGCAGGCTTGGGGATAGGTCCGACCCTGGTCAGTGTCAACAACCTTGAGCAAGTTAGATCAATGGTTTGGCTCAGTATTACGACAGCCTTCTATGCTCCTTCTATGTAGGTGGAAGATAATGCTTCATCTTCTGAATCTCTGCCCAACATGCAACTTGTTAAAGCAACAGGATCTTTGGAAATAAAAACCTTGAAAAAGCAGTTTCATAGCCCCAGGGACTGGGGAGATATTATAAGACAACAGGAAGACCTACAGCAACAGCTGCGTACTCAAGTTTGTGGAAGCCAACTGATACATAAATGCAGTCCCCTTAAGCCACTATAACTCTGCCTGCAGGGGTCTGATTTACTTATTTATTTACTGTGCAAAAAGCGTAACTCAGGCACCATACACACACACACACACACACACACACACAGTGCTTTTTTTCTGGGGGTATGCAGACCCCTAAACGTTTTGTTAATCTAATTTTGGCCTCATTGAGGGGCAGTATTTCAATATGAGTAGGAAAATGAGAGTACCCCTACATTTATTTTTTTTTAGAAAAAAAGCACTGTATATATTTTTAATCATGCGTAAAACAACATAACTCACAACACATCAACCTCTTTGCTTAAAAATATCAGATCACATTCTTATGGTACCCATTGAAATATACCTCAGACTACACAGGCCCCGCAGTTAAAAACAAAACAAAACACAAAACCTAATGCGGAATGGTCCTAAATAGTGTTGGGAATGACACTGTTTCTTCCTGCGTAAGAAAATGGGTCACTCTCTCTGCCCCCTCCCCCAATTCCCTAATCTGTATTCATGGAAAGGGCTCAGCCCAATGAGAGGCAGTAAACACTGATTGAAATCTCTTTCTGTCCGGCTTTATTCTGTGTTTAATGTTATTTTTGCATCCGAATTGACAGAGTGGCTTTCTGTTGCAGCTATCGGGCTGTTTGCTTTCTAATACAAATGTGGATCCCCATAGAGCTGGTAATACACTAACCAGTCATTCACGAAACCACAACTTTTCATTGATCCCCACACTGAACATGCAAGAAACAAGAACAACATTTAACACAAGGGGGAGGGGGACATTTGCAAATTTCACTGGTGAATTAAAAAGAATGAAAGTTTTAGAGCAGCACCTCAGTCCGATAAGCTGATCAAAGACAAAAGATAAGCCATGATTTCCGGTTGTGCTTGTGTTCTGATGGATTGGGGTTTGTTTTGGGATCTTCCCCCACATTGAAAGAATGAAACTCAGAAGGTGGCAGAAAACTGGAAATCTAGGCATGCACTTTCCTGGATTTATGGTCTACAGGGCCCTGTGTACAGCTCTTTTGGGGGACCCTATTCATGCAACTAAATAAACACATGTCAAAATTAGGGGTCTATGGGTAAAAGGTAAAGGTACCCCTGCCCGTACGGGCCAGTCGTGTCTGACTCTAGGGTTGTGCGCCCATCTCACTTAAGAGGCCGGGGGCCAGCGCTGTCCGGAGACACTTCCGGGTCACGTGGCCGGCGTGACGAAGCTGCTCTGGCGAGCCAGCACCAGCGCAGCACACGGAAACGCAGTTTACCTTCCCGCTAGAAAGCGGTACCTATTTATCTACTTGCACTTAAGGGTGCTTTCGAACTGCTAGGTGGGCAGGAGCTGGGACCGAAAGATGGGAGCTCACCCCACCACGGGGATTCGAACCGCCGACCATGCGATCGGCAAGCCCTAGGCACTGAGGTTTTACCCACAGCGCCACCCGCGTCCCTTTATGGGTAGACAGTAGTAATAATGTTTCATCACTCTTACCATTCATGGTGATTGTCCACAAAGGCAGACATGGGGCTTATTTGCACAGTGTAAGTATCGTTGGCTGAATATTCAAACAAGCCGTAATATGGGTTGAAGAGTTCTCTTGATACCAGGAAGAAAAACTCCCGAGAAGGTCCACTGTAGTCCAGCCTTTGAAAAACAAAACAAAACAAAACGATTATTATGCAAGAATGAACTAAAACACATCTTAAGCCTATATTCTCTGTAAGACTACTTCCCATGATACTTTCATAAAAGAATGTTTTATTTAATTACCATTTATGGTACTTAGCATTTTGCTAAGTTCGGTTATTGTTCCTAATTTCCACTTGAGAATTTTGCATTATAGCAGAATTGTACATCTCCCATTTAAAGGGAAAGATTGTATAATGTTGTCTATTCGATGGTTGTCCATGCACGGGGCTGGTTCAACTGCACTTCAATTCAGAAGAAAAATAACGCATTGTTCCTAAATTCTATTTTGGACATCTCCAGTTCTTCTAAGAGCTCTGGGCCAGCCATGAAACTCACTGGATGATCATGAGCCAGTCACTCGCTCTCAACCTAACCGACATCACAGGGTTGTTGTAAGGATGAAATGGGAAGAAGGAGAACTTAGTATGTGCTGCCTTGAGCAGATCAAAGATGGAAACGGAAAATAATAATTGCCACATTGCACCTTTGCACAATGAAAGTAATATTGCAATTTCACAATATGTCTTTTCCTTTAAGAATAAACTGACATTATTCTGATGCTGTCATTTTACTTGACTTATTTTCTCCTCCCCTTCCTTCAGGGTTCTGCATTTTGTTAAGGGAGCTACAACTCACTTAGACCCTTTGTTTATCAGGGCCAGTAATCCTGAACTGTCAGAAACATAAGGAAATTCACTTCCCAGATGACAGTTAAGTGGACACACATTGAAGAGATTATCTGACTTAAACAGCAGTGAGCTAAGTTCAGTGTCTTGCCGTTCTTCATGGGCTCATAACCCAAGGAGATTAAAGAAGATACGGTTAATACTCAACAGCAGGTCATGTTCCTCAGATATTTTGCTTCCATGCTTTGTTTTATTGAAACCATCGGTGAGGACCCCAATTCGCATGAGTATGATGTTACAAACAGGATTTAAAAATTTACAAAGTTCCAGTTCCACGTTCAGGATGCTCATTTTTCAGCACCGCTCAAAACCCACAGAAGGAAATTAATACGGAAAATCTTCCCATCTGGCTGGGCACGTGCAAAGAAATTCCACCCAGCAACTAGGCCAAAGGATCTCTCAATTCCCTATGGACTTCTGGGGAAGGGTAACGGTCAATATTGAGAACAGTGAAACAGCAGTTCACCACAGTCAGGGCTGGCCCAAGACATTTTGGCACCTAAGGCGAACAGCAAAATGGTGCCCCCTTCCCGCCAGGGAAAAAGGGGCGAATGAAGAGTGGGAGCAAGTGGGGAAGAACAATCTACATTGGGATGTGATGCCCCCATGCACCCTGTCGCCTGAGATAGGCACCTCACTTGGTCTTATGGGATGGCCCTGACCATGTACTCTTCAGTAAAAAGGTAAAGGTAAAGGGACCCCTGACCATTAGGTCCAGTCATGACCGACTCTGGGGTTGCGGCGCTCATCTCGCTTTATTGGCCGAGGGAGGCGGTGTACAGCTTCCGGGTCATGTGGCCAGCATGACTAAGCCACTTCTGGCGAATCAGAGCAGTGCACGGAAACGCCGTTTATGTTCCCGCTGTAGCGGTACCTATTTATCTACTTGCACTTTGACGTGCTTTCGAACTGCTAGGTTGGCAGGAGCAGGGACCGAGCAACGGGAGCTCACCCCATCGCGGGGATTCGAACTGCCGACCTTCTGATCGGCAAGGCCTAGGCTCTGTGGTTTAACCCACAGCGCCACCCGCGTCCCACATGCTCTTCAGTAGTAGAGCACATATGTTGCAAATGAAACGTCACATCCAACCCCAGACTTTTACAAGTAGGAGTAAGAAGGCCCCCTTGACTGAAACCCTGGAGAACCAATGCCAGTCAGGTTAGACTATACTGAGCTGGGTGGACTAACTCAGTTATAAGAGAGCTTCTTACGTTGTTACACTGTCTTCAGTTCCAATAGGATGTTGGCTGCTCTGCTCCCAACTGCTCAGAGTAGGCAAAACAATGAACGTTTCCTCAGGAGAGATCTGAGGCTCTAAGGGAGATAGATGGACTTGCTCTGCTTGGCTACAGGAGATTGAGATGGAGAGCAGAGGGACAGCTGCTGTGAGGACTTGACTTTTGAGTCCATTGAGGAAAAATCATAATCCCCTATATTTTTTTTCTTCAAACTTCCTAAGAATAGCTAAGCGCAAGGATGCAGGACTAGCTGAGGGACCTTCCCTATTGGTGAACGATCCTTGGAGCACAGCTCACAGCTATAGGAAGCAGTGTAACACTTTAACAATAAACATAACAATTAATCACACAACACATCTTTGTTATGGAATTGCTCTGCCAGCATAAACCACATTTCACCACATTTCAGCATTAGCTTGTCTTCATCAAAATTCAGCAACATGTTACTGCGCATTTTTGCAACCAATTTCCCCTCATACTGGTTGGTTTTTTTTAACCTTACATTCACTAATACGTGGATTTTTAGGCACATTTCCCCTAAGATATGCACTTTTGTACACATTTCTGGCTGTAGGACTGAATCACAAAATTTGAAGAAATGCTAATTTCAAAGGACAGCTGCATTTTGGTTCACATGCACTTTCAGGAAGTGCAAATTAGGTAGGTTTGAGAACCTAACCAAATTTCTTTTCCATTCACAATCCAAGACAGTTTATTCTGTAAAGCTGGCATGTGATTTTTGAAAGGACTTGATTTGCAGGATTTTCCAACCTAGCATAAATGTGCTTCTTCCACTGAAAGGCACAAAGTGCAGAATATTTTCCATTTAACTACATTCCACGTACAAGCCTGGCTGAATCACAAGTGAATAGCCTTGGACAATGAATTATATATTTTAAATTAAGTTGAATTTGAATGGTTCCTATATATCTATGTATCTATCTAGATGAATGAAAGGATTCTAGCCTAGAATCTTCCAGACTGACATGTCTGTTTTCTGTAGCAAAGGAGAGTTTGATGAGAGGGCCCAATCAAATATGCAATTCCCCATCTCCTGTACTGAAAACAAACAGTCTTAAGGAAATCGATGCATGTGATTTATTTGAATGTGTAACTCAAGAAAAAATAAGGGAATGGAATATGCCTTCACACACTCTTCACTCACTTAGCCTACTTACTAATTGACTTACTAAGCAGGCTTCCTCTTCTGTCCCAGACTGAGATAGTAAATTTGAGATGAAAACCCACAGAAGTTCGTGTTGCACAAGACTAATTTCAGAGAGATGACAGGTATGATAATGAGGCAGGCAAATGTATATCATTTTACAAAACAAAAAAACACCAATATCACTAAGTTTGTTGGCGGGTGCAGCAAAAACACCCAAGGCAACTTTCAACAAAAGAAAATTCACACACAAAAAACTCATTTGAAAAATACCATGGTGCTGTGTTCCAACGGCTGCTCTTTAAAAAGAGAGATCCTATCCTACCTTATTGTTTTTGCTTTGTTATTTTATATTGCTTTTGGAGCAAAGTGCCACTAAGCTCGATAGAAAGATTGCTGTGTCCTGGCTGCCTGCACACCTGAAAGCCTGAGAAAACATTAATTCAACTTCAATTAATCATGTTTTTTTAAAAAAGATTCCTGTCCTTTGAACAAACCTTCCAGTCAGAATCAACAAGTTTGCTAACCCTATTACATAGAATGAGCCACCGAGCCAAATTATGGACCGGACCATTCAGATTTCCTACTCATAGCCATTATTCCCACAGGAAGAAAGGTTCGTGCTCACATCTTCTTGCCTAAACCCAAAGCTGTTCTAATGCGAGCAGTTAATTAAGTTTGGTACAGACGTAGCTTACACATGAGGTGCCCTATGACTGGCCCCAAGTCACATGGGTTGCATGATGTCAGTCACCAGGTGACTTGTCTGACGATCTTACCTGTGAACGCTAAGCTGCATTCCTGATTGCTGGAATATGAGGCAGCCTTTTTGGCTATCTGGCTAGAATTAAGTGCACCTTTGGAATAAGGACTGATAATTATTCTACATCTGGAACTCTGTTGCCAAATCTTACCACCAGAATTAGGCAGAGTTGCATTTTCTTCGCCTATTTCTAAATGTCTGATTTCGCTGTTCTTTCTGACCCCTCTTGCATATGAATTGGTTAAACGCATTGCAGTTTTGCCTAGTCGTTTTTTCAATATACTCTTGTCTAATGCTAACAACAGCCTCTTGTTGCTTGGGTCTTAAAACCGCCAACGACAACGTAATTACAGGGATTACCTTTGGGGGCATTTGGAAAGCAGCATTGTGCCAAGCGGAGAGCACACAGACTTACTTTCTGCTTTCTAGTAAGCCAAGCCCAAGAGCTTGCACATGTCTTTCAGGAGGAGGTGTTGAAACACATTTGGAATGAGACAAAGGAGCAAAAAAGTGCAGGCCGTTTCCTGTTCCTCCACAATACCCAGGCATGCAAAACTGCTCCCAGTTATGGTGAAAGTTCAAGGCACTGCCCTCAGGAGTTTGGCATTACAACCCTTCAAGACTGAGCTCCTGCTATCTCTGTTGGACAACACCAGTTGCTATATCCTGGTTTTCACCCTGCTAATGATTCCACTTTTTACAATTTCTAGAAAATGGAAGCCTTGCACAATTTACTGTAGTTCATTCACACCTTCAACAATGCAGCAGGAAAGTGTTAAGCTTTCCTTCGTAGCAGAGAAAAACCCCTCCTTGCTAAACAACGAACTTTTGCAAAACAAAAACAAACAAAAAGAACTTCAGGTGAACCTTTTTATATTTCCTTGACAAAAAACGGAATGAGACCTATCCATTCTCACCCATTCTGACTCTCATACATATCCGATAGTTGCATTATTGTCCGGGCATAACTCAAGCTTGGCCTTCTTTATATGAGGCAGAAAAGCAACATGCAAAAGTTTAAATAAATTAATTAAAAATATCAAGCACATTAGCCCCCCTCCAAACCCCAACCAAGGTACCTCCAGTGATATACTGTATCTGTTGCTTTTTCTTGGCGCGAAACTTTATATTACAGGTGCATTTGTAGAATTCTATGGCGTATATATCACTGCTATTTCAACATTTAGCCAACAAGAAGTAATATGGCTGGCTGGCAATAAATAAAATGTGGTTTTCTTCCACGAATGGATTGAGCCAACAGCACCAAGCAAGTGTAACTCTACAAACTGGATTTTCCGATGTCCAAGTGTCAGTTCTGACAGCTTGGAGATAATGAGGCTGCAATCATCTACTCACTCAAGTTGATAGTAAGCCCTAATGAACTCAATGGGGCTTATTTCTCAGTAGACGAGGAGAGGGTTTGCACTGTGAAAGTGAGTAATGCTGGCTGGAACCCAAGCAGAAAATATAAACATTGCCTCTACTACACCTTCAGGACCAGACAGGCTAGCCTGATTCACAATTATTCATTCCACAATTTTGATAGTGAATGAAGGTAGCTTATACTAGAAGTCTGTGTATTAACACCAATGAATGGAAAGAACTTCTCTTGAACTCCCGCACTACAATATTTTAAGGTTGTGTGTGTGTTTTTAAAAAAGGGATGCCATTAATCATCATCAGCACAGCAATGCCATTAACATTCCTTCTGTGCTTGGGCAAGATGAGAAATGTTAGCCCAGCCTGAAGACATCTCCCGGGTAAGCTTGCAATGGGGCATGTTGAAAGACATGCGGATGCCATTGACATGACACTGCACCTTGGGGAGAGTGGCAAAACAGACCTATCACTAGGGTTACCATGTAGAATCTTTATTCATTGGTGAATTGCCTGCGTACCATATAGGCCAAGACTGTTCTTATAAGGCAAACATCTGCATGAGGATTTCATGCTGGACTTCTCTAAACTAGACTTGGTCTCTTTAATAACAAACGTCCCCACAAGTTCTTCTGCTTTATGGAACTACAAACGACCAGGAGTTATAGAGGAATACCCACATGCCTTCTACTTTTTAAGTCTGTTTCAATATGGCTTGGAGGGACCGAATATGTGTTTTGTGCAATTCTCTTAAATGAAAGCATTTTTTACAGGTCAAAAGCATTCTGAGGGTATCAACTTACAGTTTTATTCATTTTTTTAAGTTCAGGTTTCTAGCCGTCATGGCTGCCAAATACCTGAAAATTGGGAGAAATATTCAGCGATATTTAACAGGCTAACAGGGTGTTCAGTGGGATTCCTTCTGTCAGCATGACCAAAATAGCTCCTTGTTCCTCCCCATGACTACCAGAAACAATAATATCTTGTGCAATACAAGGAAATTTAATCTTCGAGTGCGCCTCTTCCGAATTAAGATTTTTATCGCGTGCCCACATGCTTGAGAAGATTGGCCCTATGTCCTGAGGTGCAAAGCAAACCCAAGGTAGCAGTGTCTCCGTCGTCTAACGATGCAATTTTCAGTTTGGTGCCCAGAAGAAAAGATGCAAAGACCCTTCTTCTCAATATAACCACTTGTACTTATTTGTTGAGGCTGAGCACTTTAGCCTGTTCCATATTTTGTGTTTCATAAGTTTTATGGTTGAGTTTGATTTTTGTGAACTGCTTTGAGTGTAGGAGAAGAGGAACAGAAACACTATAATTTGTTTATTTTAAAAAGGGAGAGTAATTTGGTTTGGCTTAGCACAATATTTTGATTTTTCAAGTGCACAGTACACATAGCCAGAGTGTTATCTCACTATGAACTTCACAAAGTTTTTATGATGTCTGGATAGAGTATCAAGAGAAAGAAAACTGAGTCGGCCTGCAGCTTGAAAGAAGCTACATATATAGCAGAGGCAGCCAATGTGGTGCCTTCCTGGTGCCGTCGGACTACAACTCCCATGAACCCCAGCCAGCCTAGCCAATGGCCATGGATGATGGGGGTTGTAGTCCACCAGCATATTGAGGAACTTGATACAGAGCAACTCATCTCTTACTTTCCTTCCATCTCCTACTTTCCTGAGTTGCAGCATTTGAATTGGCATGGTTTGCTGCCGACACACGAAAACAACCTATTTCTAGCCAGTGCTTTCCTGCAAATAGTTAACATGCCTCCTTGCTGAACTGTTCATTCATTGCAACTCCTTCCGACAGCCAGGTTACTTGTACTATTTAAGAACTGGCACAAGGCTGAAGTAATGCCAAACCAGCAAAACATTTGCACACAACAGCTGCAGGGGCAAATGCTTAACTGTTCCAGCACACAAACGTTATGGCTTGTAGCTTGCTCTCTTTGGGCATGCAGATGGGCAAGGGGGACAGATCAGAATGCTTCACATTGTGCTGGTGATGGACACACAGGCAAAGGCCTGCCCGCATTTGTTAATGCCTTCCATATCACGTTATGTAAAAACATTCAATCACTGAAAAATGGTTTACAGTGGTGCCCCGCAAGACGAATGCCTCGCAAGACGGAAAACCCGCTAGACGAAAGGGTTTTCCGTTTTGGAGGTGCTTCGCAGGACGAATTTGCTATGGGCTTGCTTCGCAAGACGAAAATGTCTTGCGATTCCTGGGGGGGGTTTTTTGCTCCCCACCCCCTTTTTCTAAGGCACTAAGCTGCTAATAGCCTTTTAGCAGCTAATCCGCTAATCCCTTAAGCCTTTAATAGCCGCTAATAGCCGCTAAACCGCTAATAGCGCTAATCCGCTAATGGGCTTGCTTCGCAAGACGAAAAAACCGCTAGACGAAGAGACTCACGGAACGGATTCTTTTCGTCTTGCGAGGCACCACTGTACTGAATTTATTTATAGCAAGCATTTGTATATCGCCTTCTGGCTTTCAAAAGGGCCCCAAAGGTGGTTCATATTCTTGATATAATATAAAATAAGAATGGGAGGAAGAAAGGGGAGATCGTTCCGTCAAGCAAGCAAAAACACTTACAGTGACATGACATTCATAGCAGCACAACACTGAATTCCTCCCATAAAGTTTAATTTTAAATTTATTAATACAACCACAAGAAGAAGATAGCAGCGTATTCATCATCAGCGATGTTGAAGGGACTATTTAATATGTGCTGGTAGCACTCTCAAACCACTTCCAAAACTTGATTATTAGTATTGTCAATATTAACGATTATTAATATAACTGATGCCATTATTGGTGGGCGGAATTCACATATACTCAGTGACAAAACATTCTGCATGCATGTTGAGGAAATGAATCATTTGCTACATTACACACACACACACACACACACACACGCACACCAGCTTGCAAGACCCTGAGATTATATAGGAATGCCTTTCTTTCTCTAAAAGAAGTGCATTTTGAGCAGAAGTAGCAAATTGTGCAAAATAGAAAAAGGAAGGAAGGAAGGAAGGAAGGAAGGAAGGAAGGAAGGAAGGAAGGAAGGAAGGGAAGGAAGGAACAATGACCCTCTAGTTCTTTTAAGCTTCTGGTCTAACCTCGCCAAATTCTTGAACAGCTCAATAAATTTTATAATGTCAATCTTCCCTCATTCATTGCCTGAAGCATCTACTGCAACGGCTGTAGAAAATTCAAACCATGCTGCAGTTTTCTAGATCTCTAGCAAAACTATTTCCAACCCCTCGAAGCAAACTTGGGAGTGCAAAGCAATATGCAGGATGGAGCTCTCCCTGCCAAAAGCAGATCTGGAAGGAACTCAACATGTACACAGTTTAATTGATGCTTTGCAAAGGAATTCACATGTCACAAAGCTCGGAGAACTTATTTTCGAACAGCTGTAAGTTCTAGGCTTATGAGAGGCATTTCCTGGCTGTAATCCTTCCTCTTCTCGCTCTAGACCGCAAACAGTAGATGAAATACTTGAGCGCAGCTGCGAAGCGTAGTACAAAGTACATACTGTATTGGGGGCCACTTCCCTTTTCTACTCACCCTTCCTCTCCGACAAAAGTGACATACAGTTTATTTCTTTGCAGGTCCTTTCTTGAATAACCCATAATTTGGTTGAAGGCATCTTCCAGCAAATGGTCTCTCCTGATAATTAATCTGCACAATGAAACAAAATGGTATCAAAGGAGGCCATAATTTGTAGCTTAAATGTGTTTTCCCCCTAGTTATATTTAGACTGCCTGGGAAAGTTAGCACTACAAGCCATGTCTTAGGAGCCAGTCTAATATTTCTTAGGATTCATTTAGATAACAGTTTCCTGGGCATTGTGCCAGAGCAATAGGGATGGATACTTCTTCTTTTCCTCCCCTCATAAGGACAACAGGGTGCTTACCTAAAGAAATAAACTGTGTAGGCAATTCAGTTGATGTTGGTCCAGCACCAGCATGATTCAGAATAGGCAGAAGCAGCCTGAAAAGTCTGAACTACAGACACTGACGCCAAACGTTTCCAGCACTTACAGTTTGCAATGACCGGGAATACACATGATGCAGAAAACCAATGGAATTCTGCCAAAAGGACAAGGTGAGAATGATGGAACCTAAATTCTCGAGTGGCCGCTATTTGGTGGAAGGTGTTTGCCAAAAACAAAAGCTGTTGGGTGAAAGATGGTCACTCACCTATGGACATCCCTTGCAAGCTAAAGAACCCCTGGATGGTTAAGTCCAGTCAAAGGCGACTATGGGGTTGCGGTGCTCATCTCGCTTTCAGGCCGAGGGAGCCAGCGTTTGTCCACAGACAGTTTTCCAGGTCTTATGGCCAGCAGGACTAAACTGCTCCTGGCGCAACAGAACACCGTGATGGAAACCAGAGTGCACGGAAACGCCGTTTACCTTCCCACTGCAGCAGTAGCTATTTATCTACTTGCACTGGCATGCTTTCGAACTGCTAGGTAGGCAGGAGCTGGGACAGAGTACGGGAGCTCACTCCATTGTGTGGATTTGAACCGCAGACCATCTGATCAGCAAGCCCAAGGGACTCAGTGGTTTAGACCAGTGCTACCCACGTCCCTTGTATTTTATTTTGTACATCACTCGTATTTTATAGCCAAGGGTCAAACGGGACATGAAATGGCAAAGGGGAGGGAACAGCAGTGTGGACTGCAGTCTCTTGGAGCTGATGTGCATTATATATATTTTTAAAAAAAAACACTGAGAGATGGTGACACACACCTGCCATGTAATGTCTAATTTGGTCCCAAGCGGGCATTTGAACTTGAGTTTCCAACATCCCAAGGGAAGCGGGTGGCGCTGTGGGTTAAACCACAGAGCCTAGGACTTGCCAATCAGAAGGTCGGCAGTTCGAATCCCCACGACGGGGTGAGCTCCTGTTGCTCGGTCCCTGCTCCTGCCAACCTAGCAGTTCGAAAGCACATCAAAGTGCAAGTAGATAAATAGGTACCACTCCAGCGGGAAGGTAAACGGCATTTCCGTGCGCTGCTCTGGTTTCGCCAGAAGCGGCTTAGTCATGCTGGCCACATGTACACCAGCTCCCTTGGCCAATGAAGCGAGATGAGTGCCGCAACCCCAGAGTCAGTCACAACTGGACCTAATGGTCAGGGGTCCCTTTACCCTTTACCTTCCAACATCCCAACCCAACATGTTAGCTGATATATCCTGGGAGCTCTTTGCTCTCGTCGGCAGCAACTAATACTCGGTGTCACGTTTATTTATTCCATAAATGAATATACATTTTTATTTATTTATTTTTAAAGAAATACACAGCAACAGCTAAAAGCAGTCTACAAAACCAAAGTGGTTTAACCCCCCCCCCAAAAAAAACCATTATGGCTTGCCAGGGGGAAACGACAAATCACATGAAAATGAATTGTTATAAATTTGGAGGCGGGACCCCAAAACCTTAGAAATCAATAAATGGTAAGACATCCGATCATTTGGGATGTGAAGGGAGAAATATAAGCTGCAGAGGTTTTCCTGGGCCAGCCTATGCAAAAAGACCTGGCCAAGCTAGGGCCATTAATATACAGGGCCATTGAGGGTCATTGGCAATGCAAGAGAATTGTCCTCCTTCCTTGCCCTGAGGTGTGAACAGAAACTGGGGGTTTGGGGAGTTACCAGGGTAACTGGGTATGAGGTGATAGGAAGGAGGAGGACGACTGGGATCCATCTTGGGCAGGCTGGCTGAAGGCTGGCTGCACTGCTGTGGGGGACAAATCCCTCTTGAAATAACCATGCTGTAAGATCTGGACTCCCTCCATGCAGACTGAAGGTGTAAATAGGTGATTAAGCCATATTTCTTAAAGCTATGAGAGTCTCTGCCATGTCTCAATTCCTCTAAAGGACCACAGATCCTGGGAAAGAGCCCGGAAACCCATGAGCTCTTGTCACTGCTCGGCAGAGAGAGCGGAAGGCACCCAACTTTTGTAACCGTGTGTAACAGAACTCGGATGTCCTACTTCTTTCAGAAAAACCACTTGTGGTAGGTTTTGGACTGAGGAAACGGCAAGCTTCAAAAGGTTCAAGCACACCTCATGACTCTCCTCTGCCTTCTCAAAACGGCTTTTCTTTAAAAACGAACAAAATACATCAAGCTTGGGGCTCTGCGGCATGCATTAGTGGGAATAAATTGACCGTAGCACAGTGTTCTGTTTCTGAAATATGCTCGGCTCTATGTAAGACTTCTACATACTTCAATTTCCCTGGGCCTTGTCCGTATCCTTTAGTCTCCAGCTTCCTGTAGAAATTCCTCAGCTTGGCTTCAAAATCTCTTTTATATGGAGCAGGAGCTCGTGCATTGGCCCGTGTAGTACCTGCAACGAAGCCAGAAGAAGCACAAGACCTATTTTATTAAGATCATTGTCACTCACCTTTCTGTCAGAAACGTTCAAGACTGGGTGGAAGACGACAGTGCAGTAACACCACATGCGACATATGCAGGGAGGAAAGTTGTAAATTCTAAGTGTGGGGACCAGTAAGTTCCCTGTATAATTGGTGATGCTCAAAACCAGACTCTACACCCCTCATCTGAAGCCCTTCTTCATGTGCCTCCTCCATGTGTGGTCTGGAGGGTGGCAGCATGAGAACGGGGCCTTCTCTGCAGTGGCTCCCCGTTCGTGGAATGCTCTCCCCAGGGAGGTTTGCCTGGCGCTTTCATTATATTTTTTAGGTGCCAGGCAAAAGTGTTCCTCTTCAGCCAGGCCTTGGGCTGCTTTATATCCTACAGCCTTTTAAATGTGTCTGTGGGAAGGGGGGTGTCAGGGAACTGCCATCGGAGCAGGAGGCGGAGAGGAGGCTCCAGAGGGATGCCGGAGAGGGCCCCAGTAGGGAGAAAGGCAGCCCATCCGCTGGGGAAGGAAATCAGCGTAACACCAGTGGAGAAGGGGGGCAGATTGGGGAATCGGAGAGGTGGCTCCAGGACTCCTCGCCGGAGACCAGCGGAGAGAGTACGGGTACTCCGCTGCCCACACTCTCCCTGCGCAGAAGACTTCCGCGCAGGCAGAGTAGGAGGAGACTGGGCGTCAAACAGCTTTTATGCTGGAAAAGGTTCAAGAAACGCCCACTGACGGATTCTGCCAGCGACTGAGGCAGCCACGAAACTTGAGGCTGTCCGGACAGCAAGGGTTCAACCTAGCCAGGAGTGGTGACAACTTACGCACGAGCAACCCCTAGAACCATTACAGGGGGTTATTGTTTTGTTTTGGTTTAATGATTTACTTGTGTTTTATCTTGTGAACTGTCATGAAGGGTGGCATATAAATTTAGTAAATATCAATATAATAAATAAACAACAAGCCTGCTGTTGAGGGGATCTTTATTTTTTGCAAAGAAGGCTCGACTAGGTGGGCCTGACCAGATCCAGGAGGACGAGTCTCAGATCTTTTAGCAACAGTGCATGATACAGATTATTTAACACAGATTAGTTATGCCTTAACTGTTAGGAGATCCCTAGTATGAGCTCTTACTTTCCAAATTTGGTATCAGTAGGCCACAGGGGTTCTAGTAAGTATTAAAAAAAAAAAAAGGGGGGGGGAGAAAACCGAAACCAACCTACCCCTCCTAAAGTGTGTGGGTGATTTTAAACCATGATGGACTAGTAAAAGAACTGGACTGACACAGAACAAGAAGGGGGAGACTTTGTTTTGCACAAGTCTATTATATGAGCATATGACCATTTTAATATGACAACTGTGGATTCTCTCTTAATTATCAGGAGAGAAAACGAAAGCTATGCATCCTTAATTGGAAATTTAATTGGCATTTCATAAGTGATGCCTTTGCGCAGCCTGGAGAACACACATTTAAATATACATTTCTGAATGAATTAAGGGTGCATACTACTGAAAACATATGAACATCCGACAATGCATTCACACACAAAGAGGGTAAACCTATACATGTCTACTCAGAAGTAAGTCCACTGAGTGAGCATGTAGGGCTGCAGCCTCCTCCCCCGCCCCCCCAAAGGCTGTTCTAAAACATTTAGAAAAAGAGAATGCCTGATTTTTGTTCAAACCAAGATGCAGTAATCTGCTCTAGCCATCTGTGGAAATATCTAAAAGCACAAATTACTTGAATTGCCAGTTGCAACCTCAGAAACCTGCTTTAACTTCTGGTGTAAGATGACTCATAACAAAACACATGCCTAATTTTGAAAGTTAACTTCCAGACTTAGCATCTCTCAAAAGAGAACCATGTGCAGGGCGGACGGGAAACAACATTTAACAAAATGCACTGCATTTCTGTTTACTGTAACTCTTAAGCTAAGCAAGTAAATGAACTACAAGTGCTATCTCTGGGGGAAACTTTAGTGAAGCGACTTCCTATTTTACTTCAAAGATTACATGCACCTAAAACGTCAGTATAATATATATCCTGGTTATGTAGGGTACTTAAAAAAAACCACAACCCTCTCAACACACTTGCTTCCTGGTTGTCTTCATTTCAATTTCTTTTTATAACTGCTCTGCTCCTTGGATTTCTAAAGCTTACAAATATGTTATCAGAACTGAGAAGCTGAAATGGCTACATGCCCAAAATGATACCGCAGCTTTTAATGAATTTCTTTGTGTGTACTAACAACACGATGCAACTTTCAAGTTCATGTGTTTGCGTGGCCGGGGGGGGGGGGAGATATTTGTTGTGCCTGATAGAATGTGAGAGGGACAGAGAAAGAACGAAAGTTACAGGATTATAAGATCTGACCTTTAGCAGTAACTCTACTGGCTGTTAATTCCCAAACCAGATCACTATATATATAAAAAAAGTCTTATCTATTTCTGTTATGGGCAAAAGGAAAGGACACACTGCCGTCACACAGGCATGGGACAGGTGACTGGGAAAAAGCAATGGTGACTTTGACCTGATAAGAGAGGCCAGTATGCAGTTTTAT
Source organism: Podarcis tiliguerta (assembly GCF_965153285.1). Taxonomy (NCBI): domain Eukaryota; kingdom Metazoa; phylum Chordata; class Lepidosauria; order Squamata; family Lacertidae; genus Podarcis; species Podarcis tiliguerta. The sequence continues at coordinate 17,361,837 of NC_139534.1, forward strand.
AGACTGGCAGGAACAGAAAGAGACTCAGGCAGCAGCAACATGCTTCTGAGCAAGCTTGCACAGGTTTGCATCATTAAGCTTAATCTAGATAGCATTTTTTTTTTTTACAGAGCTGTAAGTGGTTTGAAGGAGGCCTCATTCTGCTCAAGTTACTTGTTTGTTTGCAACGCTCATGTGTGTGTGTGTGTGTGTGGCTGTCACCTCTGGTCAAACAGGTTTTAGAAATGGACATTAAACAAATTAATAAGGAAGGATTTGAAACCATACAAAAACTTGTTTTCCAGAGAAAGAGCAGGGTTAAGTTTGTACCTGCAGGAGCATTGCTAGCACTGCTAGGAGGCAAGCCCAACCTTTTGTCTCAAGTGGTGGAACACCTGCCTATCCCTGCCTGCAAGCCAGCCACCCCAACTCCTAGACAAGGATGGAGTGAGTGCCTGCTAAATCCAGTTGTATCCTACCACCAGTGCCCCAGATCCAAGTCTTTGGCTTCTGTGCCTTCGGGGGGGGGGGAGCATTCCTGGGAGGGAGGCCACCCACCCCTCCTCCTCACCCACCCAGTCCCTGGCAGGCAGCAGCTTACAGGCTTTGTAGTTATTGTCCTTATTCAAATCTCATATTTGATTCCCACACTTTTATCAAAACACAAATGCTGCTTCAAATGCATATACAGTGGTACCTCAGGTCAAGTACTTAATTCGTTCCGGAGGTCCGTTCTTAACCTGAAACTGTTCTTAACCTGAATCACCACTTTAGCTAATGGGGCCTCCTGCTGCCGCCGTGCCACTGAAGCACGGTTTCTGTTCTCATCCTGAAGCAAAGTTCTTAAGCTGAGGTAATATTTCTGGGTTAGCGGAGTCTGTAACCTGAAGTGTATGTAACCCGAGGTACCACTGTTTCTTGAATACTGTTTTTTGAAGCAAAGTTCTTAACCTGAGGTAATATTTCTGGGTTAGCGGAGTCTGTAACCTGAAGTGTATGTAACCCGAGGTACCACTGTACTGTACATTTTGAATACGTTTCATCTACCATTTTGTTGAAATCTAGCACTGGGGATTGCTGCTTACATACAAGTGCCCTAAATACTTTTTAACACGTTCTTATTTTTATTGGTTATTATTCCAGATGTACACAAGGACTGAGCATGACAACCGACTCTTGAATACATCACCTCACGTTTCATAAAACACCACTAAATTATCCTTTCAGCACATGGCAAGTTCTTATTACAAATCAGTTGTCACCGTCAAGAATTTCCTGGGCAATTAGAGCAATTATTCCATCCGTAAGAGCAACAAAAGAAAGGAAGGTTTACTTTTAAAAAAGAAATATTTATGTAAGAATGCACATGCCTCTTTCTCTCTCACTCTCTCACATGCACTTTGTACGTATGTGTGGGTCTTAGGAATAAATAAATAGCATTTTATGGCTTTTCATGCCATGTAAATGGGAGCATAAAGTACCGGGACTGGAAAAAGAATTATGTGGTCCGTACTCAACACAATAATAATTTATAATAGTTTTATTATTTGTACCCCGCCCATCTGAGTGAGTTGCCCTGGCCACTCTGAGACACTTCGATTCTCAACAGAAACACAAAAGTCTCCCTGACAGACAGAGTTATTTGGACAGAGTATAAGAGTATATAGGGACACGGGTGGCGCTGTGAGTAAAAGCCTCAGTGCCTAGGGCTTGCCGATCGAAAGGTCGGTGGTTCGAATCCCCGCGGCAGGGTGCGCTCCCGTCGTTCGGTCCCAGCGCCTGCCAACCTAGCAGTTCGAAAGCACTCCCGGGTGCAAGTAGATAAATAGGGACCGCTTACTAGCGGGAAGGTAAATGGCCTTTCCGTGTGCGGCTCTGGCTCACCAGAGCAGCGATGTCACGCTGGCCACGTGACTCGGAAATGTCTCCGGACAGCGCTGGCCCCCGGCCTCTTAAGTGAGATGGGCGCACAACCCTAGAGTCTGGCAAGACTGGCCCATACGGGCAGGGGTACCTTTACCTTATAAGAGTATATAGATCCAAAAAACTTTGACTGACATTAAGGCCCACAAGTTTCGATCCTAAGTTTGGGAGTGGGAAGCGGCTGTCACATTCCTGAACACTTCCGACAACCCTGTCACCTTCTTCAGATCAGGTAACTTGGCCTCAGTGAAATGACCTTGGTCCCCCCAAGGGCCAGGAGCTCATTGAACTGAGCACACAAACGACTCTCTGTCTACCAGAAAGATATTCATGCATGTGTCATTCTATGCAATACCTTGGATAGCCATCAGATCTCTGCTAGCTTTCTACCTGCATACCTGTCTATTAATTTACATGGAGCTTGGGATTTATGTCGTGCCAATAGTCCTACAACAGATGTACTTTTCGCTGTTTATTTGTTTGTTCCGTAACTCAAGAAAACCTTTACTTAAAGCTATTATTTATTTATTTAAAAGGACTGCAGTCGTACCTTGGTTTTGGAACAGTTTAGTTCCCGAACATGTTGGCTCCTGAAAACTACAAACCCAGAAGTGACTGTTCCAGTTTGCGAACTATTTTTGGAAGTCGAACATCCGACGGGGCTTCCACAGCTTCCGATTGGCTGTAGGAACTTCCTGCAGCAAATCAGAAGCCACGCTTTGGATCCCAAATGTTCTGGAAGTCGAACGGATTTCTGGAACGGATTCCATTCAACTTCCAAGGTACGACTGTTGTCTTTAACAAATCTTTAAAAGATTTGTTCTTATTCCAGAATACAACCCTCCAATGAGACATAAGCTATTCGAACCCATATTTGTAGTGCTTTCTAAAAGACAAGATTAAGAAATGGCACCCCTTTCATTTTTAGGCTTTCCAGTACCAGTGACAGAAAAGAATCACATTAGTGGCTCTATTCAATAAAGCTAAATATATCTCCACTGGCCATGCCTTACAAAGATAATGCCTTTGGGAAAGGCTGTTTGGATGCCTACAACGAAGAATACGATATCGGTGTAGCCGCAACAGCCAAAGTTTTCACTTCCTGCTTGTTTGCACAAAGAAGTCAATGAAAACAGATGAGAACACCAGGTTAACTCTCTACCATTGATGCAGATGTAGCAGGGCTTACCTGGAGAGTTCTGAGGAGAGGACACTGGGGAGCCTCGTGGAGATTGGCAATAACTGGGATGAAGTAAGGCATGCGGCGGTACATATGACATTATTTCCTCTTCAAATAAACTAAAATAAAATTTGGGGGGGAGAGAACAAGGAAAAGGGTCAAGCACATCCTCCGAACCTACCATTCCTGCTTCCAATCACGCTCACTGTAATTAGTTTTGCCTGATCTAAAATATCACCTGGCATTCTTTCATGTATTTGGGACAGGATTCCGAGAAAGATGCATACCGTATTTTTCCGTGTATAAGACGGCCCTATTTTGGGGGACTCAAAATTAAGAAAATGGGGGGGGGGGAGATTGCCCCCATGTATAAGACTACCCCCCTTTTTAAACATTATTTTTTTTAGTAAAAAAAAAAACAAATAGTCTTATACACGGGAAAGTACGGTACGTTGTGGTCCCAACATCATGAATCTTTACACTGAATCTCCTGAGAGTAGCCCTTCGTCTCTCAGTCAATGACAAAGCAAGCACTTTGTGAATGAGACACAAACAGTGCTGTGGGATAAAGGGTCCATGTGCAGATCAGTCTTTCGTTTTTTTTGGGGGGGGCACGATCATGCCTGCTTGCAAGCTTTACTATGTCTGTGTGCCCAATGTTGGCACACTGAATGCCACATCTGTATTTAAGCCTCTGCATGTAGGTTAAGAGAGGAATGGGAGATCAATGAAGGACAGGGATAAGAAGTCTTCATGCAAGGGCCAACGTACAGCATATCTTTGAAACAATAGCTGAGCTCCACTCTCTAATTCCCACAAACCTTTTGGCATGGGTAGGCAAACTAAGGCCCGGGGGCCAGATCCAGCCCAATTGCCTTCTAAATCTGGCCCGCGGACGGTCCAGGAATCAGCATGTTTTTACATGAGTAGAATTTGTGCTTTTATTTAAAATGCATCTCTGGGTTATTTGTGGCGCATAGGAATTTGTTCACACACCTCTGCTCAAAATATAGTCTGGCCCCCTACAAGGTCTGAGGAACAGTGGACTGGCCCCCTGCTGAAAAGGTTTGCTGACCCCTGCCTTATGGCCTAAAATATGTTCCTCTTCCGTGAGAAATACAACCTTGAATTCTGGTCCCTCCTAGTCAAAATTCTACCACTTCTTCATACACATTGTAGTAGCTATCCTTCCCTTGTTTGCTTCCACAATTATGCAAATATTCGGTTTTCTTCTAAGCCAATGTCCAGCCCTTTCCTGGCTCTTGCTCCTCCCTTCTCGCACTGCCAGCATTTTCCATAGAACTGTAGAGTTGGAAAGGAGCACGAGGCTCATTTAGTGAGTAGTCCAACCCTATACAATGCAGAAATCCCTTTTGCCCAACGTGCTTGAACCCACAAACCTGAGATTAAGAATCTCATGCTCTACTGAATGAGCTACTGTCTGCTTCTGCCTTTCCATCTAGATGCATAACCGCAATTGTGCAAATGCAGCTGTTTTCAATTAAAATGAAAATGTTTTAATCCAAAGCCCTTCACTAGTCATTCTGGAAGGCAAGAGATGGTAGAACCAATTTATCAACAAAGAGGCATGAAGAAAGCCAGGGTTGGTGTTTTTTTGGGGGGGGGGGGAAGTATGTTGAGACAAACACAGGCTACATATGTGCATAAATTTGGGCTACAATTCCCGCCCACCCCCAAAATTACATAGATTCGACATTAGCCATGCTATCGAGTGGCTCTTTACGACTGATTGGAGTCCATTTGGATTGACAGGCTTCTCGAGATAAATAAATATCCTTGACTGAAAGCAAGCTGCAATTTAGAAACTTAACACGGATAATTCTGTCATCTAAATCCTCGGCTGCATCTCCCCCCAGCTTCATTTCGAAGAACTGAGGGGAGAGAGAGCTTGCTGCGGTCACCTGAGCAGTTTGCACAAATGTTCCAAGGTGATTAAAAAAATCGAACAAACCCATATTCGTTGTAGAACAGCAACATGTACCTTAGTAACATGACAAGGTCTGCATCACTAGACAGGCGCACGAGTCCCGGGGTCCCTTCAGTCCGAATAAACTGGATCTTCTCCCTGTTGAGGCAGGCAGAGCGTTCTAAAGCATCTCTTGCAAACAAGGCACTGACGTACGCCAGGACAGCAAGAAAAAGTACTGGGTATATCAAATGCACCTCTAGATTATCCCTCTGCATTTCAGGAACCATTTTCCGACCTGCTTCAACATGTCAACGTGATGGGAGGAATCTCGCAACCAGCCCCAGCCCCCCAGCCCACCCAAGCCCCTAAACGAATGCATTCGGAAGAAGGGTGTGTTGTGTTTCGCTGTTGTCCTCATCTCTCAGAAGCTCAGGCGCTGCTCCCAGGTACCCAACCAATGGAAATCAATCCTTCAACTTGACACAAGTAGTGTGGCTCTGAATTCCAAGCAGCAGCTCAAGTGCCGGAGAAGGCTATTGCTATTCCGAAAGGACGCGTGTGCACCTGCTCTGCTCTCAGCACAAACGTCAAGAGAATCCTGTTAATTTTCAAGAGCACAGAGCTTACCAGGAGCGAGAGAAAGGCATATTGTTCTGCAAACCCAGCTCAGTCAATTTGAGATAGTGGCAGTCTGGTGAGTTTCTGCCTGTTTTGTTTTTTTTGGGTTTTTTTTAACCACTTTTTGACTGACACACACCTTTTTAGGGGAATGGGCGCAGCTCAGTGGAAAAAGCGGCTGCTTTGGATGCAGAAGGTATGCCAGGTTCAATTCCTGGCACCTCCAGGTAAGGCCGAGAGAGGTCCTCTGTCTGAAACTCTGGACAGCTGCTGTCACTCAGTGTAGACAATAAACAGGTAGAACAATGGCCTCACTCTACTCCCATGTTTTGCATGATGCACCAGCTCTTATACAGCAGCAACTTCCAGAGGAGCAGCCATGTTAAGTCTTTTGCACAAAACCAACAAGCAGTGCTGCGGCGTCTTAAAAGACTAAACCATTTCCAATGTCATAAGCTTTCATGGACTACAGTTTTGCTTCATCAGACGGCTTCAGATGCAGACGATCAATGGAACTGTAGTTCAGGAAAGCTTCTTCCGTAGTAAATTTGTTCGATTTTAAGGTGCTACAAGAACCGCGCTTGGTTTTTAATAAGTTCCTCTCTGCATGCATGAGCACACTTTGCATTTTTTAAAAAGGGTAAAAACCTGAAATTCTCTCTCCTGTCACGTGTTTTTAGAATTCGTATATCGTTTCTGTAAAAAGCAGCCATTCTCATCCCTTTTGGTTGCTGCTGCTGTTGTGCGTGTAGAAGAACAAGCCATTCCTCTTCATGCAAGCACCTCTTACTTTCAGAACCACGCAGACAGGATTTCCTTTTGGTTCATTTCTCGCCTTTCAGGGCTGTGCTGTCACTATTTGTCACCCTGAGAGACTTTTAAAAGTCTCATGGTGCTGAAAGAGACCCAATGCAGCTACAGCTGGTTTCACTCTTTTTCCATCGCCATTCATCACTCATAGAGTGCTGGCCAGAGAGAGCAGTAGAAGCATTCATATCCTCTCCCTGGACATAATTCAGGGGGGAAATAACAGCACCAAAAAAAGTATTTAAAAATTGCTGGCAGCTGTTGGTTCACACACCTAAAGTGAAGAAGCAATGTCATCATCATCAACCTTTTATTCGACCGTCAGTCAGAAAAAGGAACATTTGTCAATACACAGTTAAAACATCGAAAAAGATTTTTAAAACTTAGCCAGCACTAAAATGGGCTAAACAGATAGCCCCATATCAATACAGTCAATTATAGTCTTGCGACGCTTAAAAGCTAAAAAAAGAAATTTGGCCACCAAGGAAGGTATAGCTCTAGTGACATTATTCAGCAAGTGTAAAACCTGGTTTTCTCCGGGTAGGAAGCTAAATTGACATAGAAGTGGGTCTATAAAATTTTGTCTAAGCTCTGCATAAGAAGGACAAGTCAAGAGAATGTGTTCGGTGGACTCAACCACACCCATGGCACAATGACAGGTTCTCTGGGCATATGGTACTCCCCTGTACCTTCCCCACAATATCACAGAGTCAAGAAGCAATGTCTGCTCCCCATCTCTGAGAAATTAATGCCTGAATTGAACCCAGATCTGTCCCAAACTTTACATCAAACCATCTCCATCTTGGAAACAACTCATGGCTGCAACATCCAGAATAATTTCTTCGGTTTTTATTTTTCCTACCTCCCATTCTCCACTGCTTTGAGCAACATTGTGGAGAACTCAAAAGCTTCTCATACCTTTCGTGGCAATTTTGGGAGCAGACCTGCAGGAGAACTAAGCAGAGAGAGGATTTCTGGCACTGTCCTGGCCCCTGCCTGGTGTGCTCCCCCAGCCAGCAAGTGTGTGTGTGTGGTTTTCTGCCTGCATCTGCTTGTTATTTCTGTTAGATATCTGCCTGGGAGTTTGGGGGCTGACTGAAGTGAGTGGAATTGCTTGCTTAGTGAGGAATTACAGCATGGTTGTCATCTAGAGCCTGCCTCACTGTAAGAACAGGCTCCGTCATGCGCTGTGGGGTTGACCCCGAAGTACAGCCGTACCTCGGATATCAAACGCCTTGTGAGTCGAACGTTTTGGCTCCCGCACACCGCAAACCCAGAAGTGAGTGTTCCGGTTTGCGAATGTTCTTTGGAATCTGAGCGTCCGACGTTGGTTCCGCAGCTTTCGATTGGCTGCAGAAGCCATGCCTTGGTTTCCAAACGTTTTGGCAGTCAAACAGACTTCCGGAACGGATTCCGTTCGACTTTCGAGGTTCAACTGTAAATGACATCCAAGGAGATTGTCCCTTTGGCTTGCCACTTTGGGGACCCGCAGAGACAGGTGTGCCTCCCTCCACGGTCAGGATATGGAAATGTAGGCCAGGCAGTGTAGGAGACAGATCTGAGATCCTTACCCAAGGGGACAAATTTGGTCGGTGGTGTTCCCCCCCCAACCCAGTGACAGACAGGGCGAGGAGTGTTGTAGAGGTGCTACTGTCTTCCATCTGACATTATGAGATGCAGCTCCTACGAGGCCTTAGTTTATTAGTTTATACCCAGAAACTGCAATTAATCCAGAATGCGGCAGCTAGACTGGTGACTGGGAGTGGCCGCCAGGACCACATAACACCAGTCCTGAGAGATGTACATTGGCTCCCACTATGTTTCTGGGCACAATTCAAAGCATTGGTGCTGACCTTTAAAGCCCTAAATGGCCTCGGTCCAGTATGCCTGAAGGAGCGTCTCCACCCCCACCGTTCAGCCCCGGACACTGAGATCCAGCGCCGAGGGCCTTCTGGTGGTTCCCTCATTGAAAGTGAGGTTACAGGGAACCAGATAGAGGGCCTTCTCGGTAGTGGCACCCGCCCTGTGGAACGCCCTCCCTTCAGATGTGAAGGAAATAAGCAGCTATCTTCTCTTTAAAAGACATCTGAAGGCAGCCCAGGTTTTTAATATTTAATATTGTATTGTTTTTAACACTCGATTGGAAGCCACCCCATATTCTGGCATCTCTGAGAATGTGAATCTAGCTAAAAGCTTTCTCTTTGATGGTGGGGGAAGAAATTATTATTATTATTATTAGTAGTAGTAGTAGTAGTATATATTGATTTTGGATGATGGTGCTAGGATGTGCCAGAGTGGGCAGGTAGCTGCAAATAAGCTGCTCCAATTTCTGCGGTGGCAGTGGGCAGAGGGAAGTATTATTGGGAGTGCAGGGAGTCCACCGTCATCTGAGGTGGCGGCAACAACAAACTCTTACTTATGTTGCAACCAAGCCTGAGCGAGCCTGGGGCTTGAATGCTCCCCTTCCCCTTCCAGTGTAACCTCAAGGAAGAAATTCGGGTGCATGCACTTAAGTGTTTTGTCCGAACCTGGACAAACTGTGGTCAGTCTCAACTACAGCTGACTGAAGCAAGCCAGCTTCAAAGCTTGTTTTGTGAAGCAGACTCATTCAACAGAGCAGATAAGATTAACACAGTTGAGGGTTTGTATGCAATACCAAACCGTTGCACTAAATTGAAATCTTCCTTGCAGCTGTGCTCAGCTGGGGGGAAGGCACAAGAGCCTCCCACTCCAACACACAATAAGCCATAGTTTTATCATTAAGGCTGAAGGCAGGTAATAAGCAGATATATTAAACAGGCTGCCGTATTTTGCTTGCAACTTAAAATTAAACCAACAGCCGGCTTCGATGTTGGGAAAGAAAGGTTAGTACTATGCTCACCTGAGTGAATGGTTCCTGGTAAGATCTGGTTGCCGCTCCTGCAGAATTTCAAAGATATTGGGCTGTCGCAGAAAAGCAACAATCTTGTCGTTGTAAGCTGAAAATTCAAGAAAGGGCATCTTACTGGAAAATACAGCTAACTAAAACCTTGGGGGGGGGGTTAGGCTCCACTACCATCTGTGGTTAAACCACAGAGCCTAGGGCTTGCCACACAGCCTAGGGCTTGCCGATCAGAAGGTTGGCGGTTCGAATCCCTGTGATGGGGTGAGCTACCATTGCTCTGTCCCAGCTCCTGCCAACCTAGCAGTTTGAAAGCACGGAGTGCAAGTAGATAAATAGGTACTGCTCCGGCGGGAAGGTAAATGGCATTTCCGTGCGCTGCTCTGGTTCGCCAGAAGTGGCTTAGTCATGCTGGCCACATGACTCAGAAGCTATACACCTACTCACCCCAGAGTCATCCGCGACTGGCCCTAATGGTCAGGGTTCCCTATACCTTTACCATCTCCCTGAGAAATGGATGCCTTTGGAGAAGGAGGTGTCTTTTCCAAAGGGACAACAACTATCTTTTGGCACTTAGCCCCTTAGCTAAATCTAACACTTAACATGATGATCATCAGTGGTGCGGTGGTCCAAGATCATGGGGCTACTGAACAGCCATTACTATTACCTGCCGGGCCCCTGTTTCCAGCATGGCAGAACCACCCAATCAGCATGGAAGGGGAGTTTTTTAGCCACTGTATGCTCTGAAGCTAAGCACTAGAAACACTAAAAACATAAGGTGCTTTGGTTTCAAGGGAATGGTGCTCAAGCTATGCTATAAAACAGAAAAGCCACAACTGAAAGAAAATATTGGAGCACTCCAAATCATCTGTCCCTGCATGTGAGCAGAAAATAGTAAAGGTAAAGGGACCGCTGACTATTAGGTCCAGTCGTGACCGACTCTGGGGTTGCGGCGCTCATCCCGCTTTATTGGCCGAGGGAGCCGGCGTACAGCTTCCGGGTCATGTGGCCAGCATGACTAAGCCACTTCTGGCAAACCAGAGCAGCACACGGAAATGCCATTTACTTTCCCACCGGAGCGGTACCTATTTATCTACTTGCACGTTGACGTGCTTTCGAACTGCTAGGTTGGCAGGAGTTGGGACTGAGCAACGGGAGCTCACCCTGTCGCGGGAATTCGAACCGCCGACCTTCTGATTGGCAAGCCCTAGGCTCTGTGGTTTAACCCACAGCGCCACCCTAAAAGGCAGCACATTGAAGACTTGCATTAACCATTGCAATCTAATTATGATGATGATGATTTTGTAATCATAGGATTATTGAATAATCATAGAATTGTAGCGTTGACCATGAGGGTCATCTGGTCCAACCCCCGGGAATGCAGGAATCTTTTCCCAACGTGGGGCTCAAACCCATGACCCTGAAATTAAGAGTCTCGTGCTTTAACAACTGAGCTATCCCAGATGCTTAGAGGCATGGTCATGCGGGGGCATGACTATGACTATCACAAGACTCTGCACATCAGAATTTCCCACTACGCTACTGATGATTTTACTCTCTTTTTTTTCTTCCCAAAGATGGGGTAAGGCATGGGGAGAACCAGAATAAAGGTGATTCAAAGTTGTTGGAAGATTTGAAGTGATGGAGGTACACGGGTGGAGGAACTTGTGCCATAAGCACTATTGAACAGGATAGCTGCAGCAGCATCGAAGTTGCTATCCACACAGAAAAACATTTGTGGCAGTGCTGCTTCCTGTGGCAAGAACCACAGTTTATAAGTAACGATGTCTAGCTGCTTGGGTGTGCTGACCCGCAGTCATCCGGTGCAGACAAAATTTAAGTTAAAAAAAAGCAAACTAGAATCTGTACACCTAGTACCCTAAAACACAAGAAGAATTAAATTCAGAGTACAGAATGAACGTTATCACTCAGGCTCCAACCGGATAGGCAACACAATCCTTTGCATGCTTACTCGAAAGCAGGGTGGATAAAAATAAATGATTTTTAAAAAAAACAAACGGATTTTTTTTTTTATTTAAATCGGAACTTTGTGATTTTAATTGGATTTTTAAAATAAAATAAAATCTTTCTAAAGATAGTTTTCTATTTAAGTTATATTATAGTCCAAAGTCTATGCATCAGGAAATAAGGATTTATTTTAAGTTTTTCATGTGTGCCAGTCTTAAGGGTGGTTTTTTAAAAAAAAAAATTGTTGAACCACATGAGTTAACAAACATTGATACATATGCTATAATGTAATTGCTTTAGTTAAATAATTAGTTTAAATTGTTATTAAAGAAATGATTATTTTTCTCCTTCCAATAAAGTGCAGCAGAAAAGTTGTCCAAATATAGAGAGTTTACTTATTAAAACTCACAACAATTTCATCATTATCTGTCTATGTATTTCTAATAGTATAACCAAATCAATTTTTGATGTAACTGTAAAAACTACTCTGAAAATTTATTATTCCAAAAACGAAACCTTCCCCTGGTTGTAAATATTAAGATGATACCAGCAAGAACGAGTCTTTCTGTAAAAATAATGATTTAAAACAAGTCTTACTGACTAGTGATTTAAATCGATTTGATTTCAATCAAGTCCACCTTGCTCGGAAGTAAGCCCTACTAAGTTAAATTGGGCTTGCTCCTTACATAAGTAGGTTTAGGACCGGAGCCTACAAGGCCTGGAATCCATTCTGTAGTTGCATTTGAAGTAGAGGAGCTTTTTCAAAGCGTTACCATATGCAACACTGAGGGAACGGGCAGCAGCAGAAGCTTAAATCAGCAGCGACTGTCAAGAAACAGTGCTGCTGAGCAAACACCCAGGCACTCCATCAGGTTAATTGGCCGTGGGTGTCTTCCCCCACAATGTGACAGCTGCTACATTCAGTGAATTAGCTTCTGTTCTTGAAAGGCATGAATCACCATAACTGGAGCCAATGGGTTTTGCCGTGTGTAAGTAAGAATCGGGCGCACAAGCAGTTTCCAAGACAACTCAACCCACTGAAAAGGCAAAGCTGATATTAAAACAGCAACAGTGCTATGCAGAAACCTGAGCCACTTATTAAACCGGTGAGCACCTTGCAACTTTCATAATCGAGCATTTCACGCAGAAGACAGCACACAAAAATGATCAACCTGAAAGAGTGCTTTTCTGTTGAAACTGCTCTTGCTGTTCTGTTCTGATAACAATCTGCTGCACACTTAAGGTGGCCGGATGCAGAATATCAAACTGTGGCACACTTAACTCGCATATTTATTGAGCAAATGTTCACTGCCTATATTTGCAATTTTCAATGTTTGTGTTTTTCTCAAGCAGATATTTCTGAACAGCTTTCATATTTTTCCAAAGCTCAGCAAGGCTACAATGTTCATACGGAACGCCACACAAACAGAGACTTCTGCCACAGAACTTTTCTGTGGCTATATATCCATGGATAACCTAATATTGATGAATAATGTTAAATAATGTTCAACAAAGGCAAAATGTACGGTGAAGGAATGGGAGAGGAATTCACTCGGTCTCTTTTTGCAGCAAAATGGCCCAATCTGACACTCCCAAACTAATTTGGGGATGGGAATGCAACTCCCAGGCAGATCACACACTTTTCTGGATTCTGCACAGCGGTTTCAGTGTGCAGAATATGTGCACAAAAAATACTTTTTTATACAAAGCATATTTGCAAAAGGTACATTTTCATGAATGAATGCACTGACTTCAGGTCCAGTGTTGGACCATTTCAACCGAATACTCCCTGCTGATGTGGATAGATTCCTCCAAGTTAGTAGGCCCACCACCTGCCTCCTTGATCCGTGCCCGTCTTGGCTGATTAGGGAGTGTCCAGATATTGCGCGGACCCCCCTGGTTGAAATTATCAATTTGTCCCTTGACACGGGGACATTCCCAGGGGAACTGAAGGAAGCAGTGGTATGTCCACTCATAAAGAAAACTTCATTAGATCCCTTAGACCTATCCAATTACCGCCCAGTTTCAAATCTTCCATATCTGGGTAAGGTAATTGAGAGAGCGGTTGCTGAACAGCTTGGTAGTTTTCTGGAGGAAACATCGGCTTTAGATCTATTTCAGTCCGGTTTCCGTCCTGGTTTTGGGACCGAGACAGTAATTCAGTTTTCCTAGCAAACTGGAGGCCTGGGAGGTGTGCCAGGAGCGTGTGTGAAACACACCTACACAGTGTTGGAAACAGAGATATGAAAGCTAGGAGTTAAATGGCACATTAAACCTAGGGGACTCGGGTGGCACTGTGGGTTAAACCATAGAGCCTAGGACTTGCCGATCAGAAGGTTGGCAGTTCGAATCCCCATGACGAGGTGAGCTCCCGTTGCTTGGTCCCTGCTCCTGCCAACCTAGCCGTTCGAAAGCACGTCAAAGTGCAAGTAGATAAATAGGTACCATTCCAGCGGGAAGGTAAACCGCCTTTCCGTGCGCTGCTCTGGTTCGCCAGAAGCAGCTTAGTCATGCTGGCCACATGACCCGGAAGCTGTACGCTGGCTCCCTCAGCCAATAAAGCGAGATGAGTGCCGCAACCCCAGAGTCAGTCACGACTGGACCTAACGGTCAGGGGTCCCTTTACCTTTTTAACCCTGGCAATGCCTTGCTATAGATAACTTTTTTAAGTCCCTTTTGTACAATGTGTTCCTAGTTACATAAACTTTTTTGAAAATGCGAAGAGGCTTTGCAATCTCACCGACAGCAAGTGCTCACTTTCAAAGAACAAGCTCCCCACTTTCAGCCCTGTCTAACTAAGCTCTCACCCATTTCTCTCAGGGTTCCTGTATTGAGCTCTGGTGGGTGGAAGTTGCTACCAGTCCAGGAGCTAATTAGCTAGAACGATTTGGATGTTCTTTTTCCAACGTTATCCTCCTACCCCGTCCTATCGTCTGTCAACATCAGACTCTAGTTAATCCATGTCTGAAAGGTCACAGAGTGGCCTCCAAAAAGGCGTTTGGCTCAGGTAGTCCTGCAAAATGCTGGGTGCTTGGCAACCCTAAGGCACGAGACCGAGAAAAATGCTCACAGAAAACCAAAATAACCAGCTCCGGTTGTAGAGGAACACCTCCAGGGTTACAACATTATAGCATAGCATTTAACGCCAAGAGTTTACCCCAAGCAAGATGTGTGCATATAGCAGAGCCACACCTAGTATCTCACAGTATACATTTCACTTAAGTCCACTCGTGCAACACTGGATCCTGCCCAATATTTTGTTTTGTTTTTTAGAACAGCAGTAAATTGCGGGAGAAACCTCATGCCTTAAGATGGTAACGTAAGACACAGCCCTCCCATGCAAAAGGCAAACAAAGCATGACTCTACAAGGCACACATACCCACAGGAACCATATCCTGGTATTGAGCCCTGCTCACTGTGTTGAATGTGCTTGATGGCCGCGGCAAAACAGGAGGTCCTGAATGGCGGGAATCCTCTCCTACCTGGAAAAATGACACAAAACAAAAAAACGGAGGTCATTATTCTTAGGTACTGATTTGATCGTTTTGAAAACAGCAGCTTTTGGTTGGTGAGAAGTGAGGAAAGGAAGTTTAATACTTTCCCGTTTTTTACAAATAAAATCCTGTCTGAAGCTGCTGTTTGAACTTCAAGAAGAGCCTCCATAGGCACCGATGGGAGCTTCCCCTCAAAACGCAAATAGCAGCTTCAGAGAGTTTTCTGTCAGGACTGAGTAAGAGTGTGGGAGAGAGTTAAACTTTCCCTCAGAGTCTCAAGACTGCTCATTACATAACCCCAAATGTGCACATTCATTACATACACGTATTAACTACATTATTGTTCCCAGTTGTGGTAGCTTTGGGGCCAATGCGAGACGATTATCAAAAGGACCATGTTTGTATGGTCAGAAAGAAACGCCTTACTTTACATTGTCATTTAAAATATTTTTAAAATAAAGTAAAACAGTTCTGTTTTACTAAGATGTTTCTTCAGTAGCCCTGGCCAGACATTTTTGAGGTCCACCATGTTTGAGGTCCAAAACAACATCCAGCAGGGGGTCTTTTAATTATTCAAAAACTCCTCTTACCCCAACTTCACATTACATCCTTTCTAGAACAAAGCAATCCCAATTGTGCTTTTTTATAAAAATATTGTGTCTACAGGTGAAACTCAAAAAATTAGAATATTGTGGAAAAGTTCATTTATTTCAGTAATTCAACTTAAAAGGTGAAACTAATAATGAGATAGACTCATGACATGCAAAGCGAGACATATCAAGCCTTTATTTGTTATAATTGTGATGTTTATGGCGTACAGCTGATGAAAACCCCAAATTAACAATCTTTTAGTACTTTTGGCAGTGTGGGCCGGTGCCAAAGTCCGGCTGGAAAATGAAATCAGCATCTCCATAAAGCTTGTCTTTGGAAGGAAGCATGAAGTGCTCCAAAATCTCTTGGTAGACGGCTGCATTGACCCTGGACTTAATGAGGCACAGTGGACCAACACCAGCTGATGACATGGCTCCCCAAATCAACACAGACTGTGGAAACTTCACATTGGACTTTAAGCATCTGGCATTGTGTGCCTCCCCATTCTTCCTCCAGACTCTGGGTCCTTGGTTTCCAAATGAGATGCAAAAGCTGCTCTCATTAGAAAAGAGATTTGGGGAGCCATGTCATCAGCTGGTGTTGGTCCACTGTGCTTCATTAATTCCAGGGTCAACGTAGCTGTCTACCAGGAGATTTTGGAGATTTTGGAGCACTTCATGCTTCCTTCCACAGACGAGCTTTATGGGGATGCTGATTTCACTTTCCAGTAGGACTTTGGCACCTGCCCACACTGCCAAAAGTACCAAAACCTGGTTCAATGCCCATGGGATTACTGTGCTTGATTGGCCAGCAAACCCGCCTGACCTGAACCCCATAGAGAATGTATGGGGCATTGCCAAGAGAAAGATGAGAGACATGAGACCGAGCAATGCAAAAGAGCTGAAGGCTGATATTGAAGCTTCCTGGTCTTCTATACCACCTCAGCAGTGCCACAGGCTGATAGCATCCATGCCACGCCGCATTGAGGCAGTAATTGATGCAAAAGGGGCCCAAACCAACTACTGAGTACATGTGCATGCTTCTACTTCTCAGAGGTCCAATATTGCTCTATTTGCAGTCCTCGTTTTGCTGATTTCATTTAATATTCTAATTTTCTGAGATTGTTAATTTGGGGTTTTCATCAGCTGTATGCCATAAACATCACAATGATAACAAATAAAGGCTTGACATATCTCGCTTTGCATGTCATGAGTCTATCTCATATACTAGTTTCACCTTTTAAGTTGAATTACTGAAATAAATGAACTTTTCCACAATATTCTAATTTTTTGAGTTTCACCTGTATGTATCAATTAGAAACTAGTGAACGGGGGACAAATGAAATGTAAGTGCCTTCACAAATGACTCAGACAAGGTGAAAATTATCATCTAACAAGCTTTAATACAATTTCAACTCGCTTTTCTGTTTTCTTTTCACATTGGTATCAGTCTCAAATACATCAACGGGAGAAATTCAGTGTAGCACTATGGCAACCAGTCTATCAGTACAAACATTTCCGCTTGCCACACAGAACAATCCCCTTCTCCAAATGCATGCTGTTCTCGGGGTTCTTCTGACCGCTCCACTGAGCCAATTTTTGGGGTGACGTGAGGAGAGGAGGT
This sequence comes from Podarcis tiliguerta, assembly GCF_965153285.1. Taxonomy (NCBI): domain Eukaryota; kingdom Metazoa; phylum Chordata; class Lepidosauria; order Squamata; family Lacertidae; genus Podarcis; species Podarcis tiliguerta. The sequence continues at coordinate 17,378,832 of NC_139534.1, forward strand.
GCAGGCATGCAGGGGAAGATGTGGGAAAGCACTGATGTTAGCTAAAGTCCTTGCAAGGGTTTCGGCTAGCGGGCCTTGCAAGCTGAATCCAGTCTGATGTCTCAGCTGGCACCTGTTAGGAGTATAGCATCTAGATCAAGGGAAGTAATAGTGCCACTCTATTCTGCTCTGGTCAGACCTCACCTGGAGTACTGTGTCCAGTTCTGGGCACCACAGTTCAAGAAGGACACTGACAAACTGGAACGTGTCCAGAGGAGGGCAACCAAAATGGTCAAAGGCTTGGAAACGATGCCTTATGAGGAACGGCTAAGGGAGCTGGGCATGTTTAGCTTGGAGAAGAGGAGATTAAGGGGTGATATGATAGCCATGTTCAAATATATAAAAGGATGTCACATAGAGGAGGAAGAAAGGTTGCTTTCTGCTGCTCCAGAGAAGCGGACACGGAGCAATGGATCCAAACTACAAGAAAGAAGATTCCACCTAAACATGAGGAAGAACTTCCTGACAGTAAGAGCTGTTTGACAGTGGAATTTGCTGCCAAGGAGTGTGGTGGAGTCTCCTTCTTTGGAGGTCTTTAAGCAGAGGCTTGACAACCATATGTCAGGAGTGCTCTGATGGTGTTTCCTGCTTGGCAGGGGGTTGGACTCGATGGCCCTTGTGGTCTCTTCCAACTCTATGATTCTATGACCCAGTATCTGTTTAAGAGCTTTTGCAAGTATTAAAGGGCCACAATGCACTCTACATGGGGTTACCTTTGAAGGTGACTCAGAAACTACAACTAATCCAAAGTGCGGCAGCTAGACTGGTGACTGGGAGCAGCCGTGGAGACCACATAACACAGGTCTTGAAAGAGCTACATTGGCTCTCAGTACGTTTCTGAGCACAATTCAAAATGTTGGTGCTGACCTTTAAAAACCTAAATGGCCTCGGTTCAGTATACCTGAAGGAGCGTCTCCACCTCCATCATTCAGCCCAGACACTGAGGCCCAGCTCCGAGGGCCTTTTGGCGGTTCCCTCACTGCGAGAAGTGAGGTTGCAGGGAACCATGCAGAGGGCCTTCTCGGTAGTGGAATGCCCTCCCATCAGATGTTAGGGAGATAAAGAATTACACAACTTTTAGAATACACCTGAAGGCAGCCCTGTTCAGGAAAGTTTTTAACGTCTGACATTATATATATACATATATATACACATATATACACATATATATATATATACACACACACACACACACACACACACACATATAGCTGGAAGCCACCCAGAGTGACTGGGGAAACCCAGCCAGATGGGCAGGGTATCAGCAATAAAATTATTATTATTATTATTATTATTATTATTATTATTATTATTATTACACCATTACTCTACTTACCAACCATAAAAAGCTCAGTCTGGGCTGAGAGTTTAAAATAAGCTTTTATTTTACTTTGTGTAACATTTAACAGCCTGGAGGAGTTCTGTTTCCACTGAGAACTAGTGTGAGCTTGAAGATTTTCCCCCAATGTTTGAACAAATCATAATTGATTGCAAGTAACCCTGCTTTTGATACGCACCACAACAAACAAGCTCAGCTGACATTGCAGGCCTTGGTGAAGTTTAATATTCTTTATGGCTTTATACTTGGGTCCCATAGAGGAAGCACAAAAAGCACCATAAATGACTGTCGCTTCCCTTCACAGTTACAGCTGAGTGCATTCTGCTTTGTAAAAGCAACCTTTACTTCTGCAATTTCTTGGCTCCCATAGGTCTTTGTTACATGAACTTTGGGGGTTTTTGTAGTTCATCGCTCCCTGCTCTGCAGGCTCACCGCATACCCTTTCCTCTCAGCGTGAGAAACATACATATTTGCAAATCTTCACCCACAACTTTGTGTCATTAAAATAGATCAAACCCAACTTGCTTCTTTAAGATGCCAAAGAGCCACAGAGAAGCAAAAACACAGAGTCTCCCAAAACTAGATTTGTACATTTCTCAGTACAGGAGAAAAGTGGGGGGAAACAACTCCTTTTGAAGTGTGTCAGGAAGTGGGAATACCAGTATTATTTGCTCCATCTCCTTGAGTTACTTCCCCGCCCCTTCAAACTTTGACCCCAAGAATAGTGGACCAAGCTCAGAAAAGGTCTTTATAAGAAGGAGAAACAAGAAGAGTGATGACCTTTCAGTTTAAAAATGGTAACCTTGCAAATATTTGTAAGTTACTAACAGGTTACTATTTGCTTTATACTATATGCTTCATTTCAATATGCACACCGCTCTATATCAGCAGTTGTTTTCGGTTTTTGCAACCCACTCCTTCGCACGGTGACTTTTAATAAATTAAAGGGAGGGCCAGGAGAATGACTGTGCACAGACCAATGTGCAGCAGGCAGAGTTAACACACAGCAGGGGCCCAAAGAGATTTAAAAATCAATACCTGTATGCTTATAAACACACTTGTTTTTATTAGAAATCATTAGAGAAGGATTCCAAGAATGGGCTCGGGTCCAATTTCTTTGTCAGTATGGTACATGTTCTGCTTCCAGCGCCTGCCCCCCACTTTTGACATTCAGTGCATCCTTTGGCTTGACTTGAAACCAGTGGCGTAGCGTGGGTTGTCAGCACCCGGGGCAAGGCAAGTAATTTGCGCCCCCTAACCCGTGGATTTGCGCCCCTTAACCCTAACCCCCAGATGTTGCGCCCGGTGCGGCCGGCCCCCCCTGCACCCCCCACGCTACGCCACTGCTTGAAACAGATAACCATATCAAAAAGCCATGATGTGAAAAACAGGGTGCTCCGGTTGCTGTTGTTCTGTGAACAAATATCTGTATTCAAAGGCCCTCCAGTGGTATAAAGGGGAAATGGCAGGGACATTTTGCAAAAGATAAAAATTGTTATTGCAAAGGTCAGGGTACTTCCGTCAAGCTGGCACAACCTGAATCCAGCTGATTCAGGCTATAATCTGACACGCTGCTATAGATTCCAGTGGAACTGAGAACTCCTGTCACCTTGGTCCACAAGTGATAAGATAGCTAACTGCAATATTTGCATACTTTGCTTTCTGTGATGAACTTGTTTAGAGGAGTGCACTGCTTTGCAATCGATGACTGGCTGTGTTGAGATCAGTAGGAAGATAGCAGCCCAGTTCTGGAGCCCAGAACCCACCAAAACTTGGAACTCAAATGCAGCTTGGAGCCTAGTGAGCTACAGGTCAAAGATACAGTGTTAGAAACTGAGATATGAAAGCTATGAACTAAGTGGCACCTTAAACCTAGGTTATGGGCGCAACAACGGAATGGTCCAGGCACACTTTTTATAACAAGAATACAAAGCTGAAAATGAATGAACTGCAGCTAAAATATTACACTCGTTTTTCACATGGTCTAGTCCTTCCCCTGTCCGCCTCCTCAAAATTCTTAAGAGGGTCTCTTCTCCAGCCCTCAGAGAGTAGCTGGAGGTGGAGAGGCAGGAAAAGGTCCTCCTTTCCTTCCACCCTGCAATTTTAATCTGGAATCTTAGGCGCAGTATTGCTCCCAGAGGTCAGAAACTGCTCGTGCTAATGAAATTCCCTGTTACAAAAGGCACCTAGAACAAAGGGAGTTTTGAACACTGCAAAGATATTATCAGCTTGTTAAGGCCCTAAATTTGAGACCGGAGTACTTTAAGGATGGCAAACACCGGTATCTGTTAGATAGGTGAGCAAGCACACAAGGCAGGGCCTTCTCAGTGGTGGCTCCGCAGTTGTGGAACTCCCTTCCAGTTTATAGCAATTTGGTCCCTTCAGTCCTAACCTTCAATAAGGACTTATATTTTAACTATGCTTTTCCTTAAGAGGATTTTGTTGATCCATTTCAGAATCCTGCAGGTATCTATCTGTCTATAACCATCCAGTGTCTAATTCTCTGCCTGTGGTTCTACTATGTTTACTCTTTGTACATTACTTTGTGACATTGCTTGGCCATGAAAAGATAACTGGGTAGTTTTTGTATTTATTTCGATTATATATTTTGTGTTTTTATCCTGTGAACCGCCCTGAGGCCTGCGGGTATAGTGCGGTATATAAATTTAATAAATAAGAACAAGTTTTTCAAAGCTCAATAACTGAAATAACTCCCATGCATCTATTGTAAACCAGCTAAAGCATTCCCAAGGCTGCTTTGTCATTGATAATAATAATAATAATAATAATAATAATAATAATAATAATACCCTGCCCTTCCCAGCCAAGACCGGGCTCAGGGCAGCTAACAACCGCATAGAGCGGTTGTCAAGCCTGGAGGTGACCATCGCAAGGATCACTATGGCCAGGTCGGGGCGGGAAAGGTAAGGGACCAACTGCTTGATGCGGCAAAGGTGGAAAAATGTCACCTTGGCTGTTGTAACCTGTGCCTCCATGATAAAGCTGATGTGGGTTGGATTAGACATGTGTGGCACTAACTTTTCTTTTTTAACCATATCCAATAAAATATATAATGTATTGTCTCTGCCAGTGAATAATAATAATAATAATAATTTATTATTTATGCCCCGCCCATCTGGCTGGGTTTCCCCAGCCACTCTGGGCTGCTCCAAACACAATATTAAAAACACGATAAAACATCAAACGTTAAAAACTTCCATAAATAGGGCTGCCTTCAGATGTCTTCTAAAAGTTAGATTGTTTATTTCCTTGACAGTTGTTTATTTCCTTGACATCTGATGGGAAAATACAGTGGTGCCTCGCAAGACGAAAAGAATCCGTTCCGTGAGTCTCTTCGTCTTGCGGTTTTTTCGTCTTGCGAAGCAAGCCCATTAGCAGATTAGCTCTATTAGCGGTTTAGCGGCTATTAGCGGCTATTAAAGGCTTAAGGGATTAGCGGATTAGCTGCTAAAAGGCTATTAGCGGCTTAGTGCCTTAGAAAAAGGGGGTGGGGAGCGGGGGAAAAACCCAGGAATCGCAAGACATTTTCGTCTTGCGAAGCAAGCCCATAGGGAAATTCGTCCTGCGAAGCACCTCCAAAACGGAAAACCCTTTCGTCTAGCGGGTTTTCCGTCTTGCGAGGCATTCGTCTTGCGGGGCACCACTGTATTGGCCAGAATGTTGGGACTTGCATGGCCAGGGCCTGGGTTCAAATCCCCACTCGGCCATTAGTTGTTCTCTGAATGGTTTATTTGAAAAGCCAGACTTCCCCAAGCTGGTGTCCTCCATAGGGAATACAGCTTCCATGATCCCTGACCGCTGGACATGCAGGCTGTGCTGAACTAACGTTCAGCAAAATGTGGAGAGCACCTGTTTGGGGAAGGCTGATCCAGGTCACCGATGCAATTACATTCCGAGGAAGGAATCAGAAGACTGACATAACCATGAATGTTATCTGTCATGAATGTAGAAATGGGACTGTGAAGAACCGAGGATCCTGTGCCCTCTCTCTCTCACACACACGGGCTAAGTGCTAGCTTACCTCACCAGCACTGTGGCTGCGTTGCCTCGTCAAATGTTGCCGGTGGACCAATGCACTCGTCGGCCTGCTGCTCTGCAAAGGAAGCCGTGGGTCGATGAACGTCGTGGTGCGGGAATTGTGGTCGACAAAAAAAGCCTGGTAAAGGAGCAAGAGGAGACGAGCGGGAGGAAAGCATTTCATTACTTGCCAAAACCTCACTGTGGGTATTTCTGTCTGCACGCCTTCCTATGTTAAGCTGCACTTGTGAGCAGCAAAGCATTGGGTGGTTACAGGCGCAGGAAGTCTTATGTTCTAATGGCCGTTAAGATCTTTAACTTTGTCACGCAACAGGGAACTCTTTGGGGGTGAGTGGGTGGGTGCGTTCTAACACGGGATTGCCAGCACTACACAGGCTATTGGTGCTCCAAAAACTGTTCTGATTCTCGTGTGCACAGCAATTCACAGAAGTCCAGTGAAACGAACAATGAGATTGCATAAGAGGAGAGGACTTGAGCAACTAATCACAGAGAATGATGGTTCGTTCACAATCAGGAGCTGAGTGGGTTGAGGATGAGAACTCAGGGGTACCAAGAATGTAGGAAGTAGGAGAAAAAGTCATATTTGATGGGCAATTTCACATTCTCATCTTCCCAGCCCTCATTTCAGCTCTCCACATCAGTCTGCATTGCTTATAAAAGTCCTCGTGAAAATTCACTTGCATTTCAGTGTGAAATTTCTCATAATATGCACGTTTGTATGCATTTCCCCCTAGTATACACGTTTTTTACTTGACACTTTTTCCTAATGCAATGTGTTTTTAATGTCATTTTCACCAATATATACATTCTTATGTAAGTATATGCATCTTTGTCTCCATTACTTGCTCAGAGAACTCCACTGCAAATTTCAGAGAAGTGTGAATTTTAATACTGTGTTTGAGGTTCTTGCGTTGCCTCGGAAAGTGCTCATTAAGTAGGTTCACCTTTAAATGCAAACCAAATTTCATTTCTCCCAGATCCCAACATGACAGGGAAGGCTCTGTTGTTGGGAGGGAATGAAACTGGGGTGGTGTGCAAGGAGGGCTGAATTTCACATATTCATTCAAAATAGCTGGTCAGATCTTCAAAGGTAGGTCTCTGTTTCACCTAAGATCTGGGAGGAAGGACACAAAGTTATCTACTTTTTAAAGAAATAAATAAAAACCAACTTCAAAAAAAAAAAAGGATAAAAAAACCAACCTCAACCAACTGCTTACTGTATAATTACAACCACAAATGGGTGAGTACACATGTGAAACATCTGATTAAGGACCATGGCACAATGTGATTGCAGGCTGAAGCATGCCAGCTGCAATCTGAGGAGGGCTATTCTAGGTAGGGCAGCGAAAAAAACAACAACCAGACAAAATTCTTAGTAGCTGGAGAGGCAAAAGCAGATTTCAAAATACAGCACAACCCCTAACAGCTTTAGAAGCAGCAGCTGCATGAACCAGTTGCCTAAACCAGAAAAACTGTAGGCTTGGCAGGACCTGATCCTTTGCCAGGAAAGCAGCCAGTCATAAACCTCTTTACTTGGGAGTATGTCACGTTTTGACCCTAGAGGAACTTTACTTTGAGGTTAAGCATGCTTCGGATCGCGGCCTTGCTAGGCTTGCGCTATGCAGCTAAGAAGAAACCATTTTAAGAACCTGATAAAGGTAAAGGTAAAGGGACCCCTGACCATTAGGTCCAGTCATGACTGACTCTGGGGTTGCGGCACTCATCTCGCTTTATTGGTCGAGGGAGCCGGCGTACACCTTCCGGGTCATGTGGCCAGCATGACTAAGCCGCTTCTGGCGAACCAGAGCAGTGCACGGAAACGCCGTTTACCTTCCCGCCAGAGCGGTACCTATTTATCTACTTGCACTTTGACGTGCTCTCGAACGGCTAGGTTGGCAGGAGCTGGGACCGAGCAACGGGAGCTCACCCCGTCGCGGGGATTCGAACCGCCGACCTTCTGATCGGCAAGTCCTAGGCTCTGTGGTTTAACCCACAGTGCCACTCGCGTTCCAAGAACCTGAAACTTTACCCTTAATGATTCAGAGACAATACCTGGCATCTACCCTGAAGGAAACAGAAACATTTGGCCCAAGAAAGCTCACACCGTAATTAACCTGTTAGTTATTAAGGTGCCACAATTCTAGTAGCTGTTATCTGGCATTTCTTTATCCACCCATACATACAGCACTGTCAGTGTACAAGATTCTGCAGAGTCCCAGAGGCAAAATATAAACAGGTTCCTGTCCCTAAACAGCTTATAATGATCTACATTTGGAGAAACAACAAACAGTGGTGGGGAGGGAAAGCTCAATGTGTTGCAGGAACTTAAAGCTCAGATACAGCAGGAAATGAGGATTAAGAAATTAAGTCAAGGGCAGGGCTTCCCCCCCCCCCCAGCCAGAACCTCTCAAGTAGGCGCCATTGCCATTATAAGAGAACTAGGGAGGCAGCTTTCATGGTGAGTTCTGGCACCTCTTTTTCTAGAAAAATAGCGCTAGTAAAGGCTTTATGGATAAAGGTAGGTTTTTGTGGAAAGATCTGAAGTTAACTGAAGAGCACTACACAAATCAGGGGAAGGAATGTACAAAGTTAGCAATGCCCGTTCCGCCCTGTATCCATCACAAGCAGACCTGATTCTATTCCACTGCAGTTTGGTTTCCATCCATTACTATGTCATGCTGGCAGAACTTTATGCATTGTTTGTCTTAACCATTGCCATTGTTTTTACATGATTTCATACCATTTAATTCAGTGTATTAATTATACATTTTTCCTGATGTTAATTCCTGCTGTGGTCAATTAAGAACATAACCCTTTCGGAGTCTGTTGCATCCTCACATCCAAAGTCTTGCTGCTGTTATCATGGCAAGATAATACACCAGTTATCCTAATGAAACACCATAGTGCTTCAGGAAAATACAACTCACTGAACGCCTAATGACTGCCCAAAGAGGGTTAAAACAAGATGTGCTTTTGTTGTTTGGATATTTTCTGCAGTGAACAATGGATGAATGCATGAACTTGAGATCAACATGTGAGCATTGCATGTTAAAAGCTTGAGGGCCTCTGTTCAGGTTTTGCTTGTGATGGGTGCTGGTAGAGGTGGGGGGGGGTTAGACTCAGGCATTTGTGTCATCACCCCAATTAAACTAGAGTCTTTTCATTTAGATCCTGTCCAATCTAATTTGCTTTATGCACTCTGGCTTAACAGGTTTATGAATCAGCCTGCTTGATGTTTTGGCTTTTATGTAATTTAAACTTGTGCATTTGGAAGAAAGCTCTGGCCTCCCAAGGGCTAAAATTTTAATCAGATGAACCCTAAACCAAGCATATAACTTGAAAGACAAATTCAGACCAAGTCTGTCCTGAAGGGAAACTAATGTTTCCATATGAACAGTGTTGCATATGCACAATTCTGATTTCTTACACAGCAATTTAGCAAAGCACGCTGCACTGGTTTGTGCAACACACTTAGACAAACAGGAAAAGATGCTTAAGGATTACACTAAATGAATGCAATCATATCTCGTTAAGCACAAGTGCTTTGAGGGCAGCCGGTAGCAGTCTGCTACATAATGAAACTCAGGGTCACTGCTTTGAAGCTTCATTAGAGAAAAGAAAAGCTACTGGAGCTTCAAAGCCTTGGGCTAATCTGGACAATGGCACCACAGCTGGAAATGGAGATGAAGAACACTAAAAAAAACCCAACACCCAACAACCCAGCAGCCTAATTTTATACCTACCACTGGCCAACCAGGCGAGGGTGTAGCCTAGATATTTATGGAAGCTGGGCAGAGAAACAGGGCATTTTGGTTTGGAAAAAGCTTCACATTTTACCCAGATGGGCAATGTATCTGTTCAAATATACGTTTTTCTTTCTACAAAACTAAAAATACGGCATGCAGAAGCACACACGCTATTGTGATACTAGCTAAGACAGCAAACAAGTGCATAGGGTAAGGGCTCAGGTTGCTACCTCAGCACCACTAGGCCACGCTGCAGCTCTCCAAGTCCCTAGGGACAGGCATGGCCAAACTTGGGTCTCCAGCTGTTTTGGGACTACAACTCTCCTCATCCCTAGCTAACAGGACCAGTGGTCAGGGATGATGGGAACTGTAATCCCAAAACAGCTGGAGGGCCAAGTTTTGGCCATGCCTGCCCTAGGAGTTAGGGACATTTTCTTAGAACAAACATAAACAGACCTAACTACCAGTCTATGGCTCATCCGTGAAACTACAGTACATTGGGCCGGATTCAACTATCTGCTCCAGCCAGCAAAAAACAATGCAAGGACTTCTGCTAGCACAACGAAGCTTTCCTTTCTCTTTTGCTGCAACCCCCCCCCAAAAAAAAAACAATGTCCAGGAGGCGGGTAGGAGAACCCCTGGAACAGTGTACAGGGGAAGCAAGGACAAATCGTCTCATCAAGCAAGCATAGATGCTTGCAGCTGGAAGAGGAATCTTTTTGCCACTACAGTCATACCTTGGTTCTTGAACAGCCTAGTTGATGAACAAATCAGCTCCCAAATGCTCAAAACCCAGAAGTGATTCTTCTGGTTTGCAAACGTTTTTCAGAAGCCAAACGTCCGACACGGCTTCTGCTAGAGTGCAGGAAGCTGCTGCAGGCAATCGGAAGCCGCGCCTTGGTTTTCGAACGGTTTCGGGAGTCAAACGGACTTCCGGAACGGATTAAGTTTGAGAACCAAGGGATGACTGTATGTTTACTTCTTCTCAGTATGGCTCGTTTACTCTTCAGTGGTCTAAGTCAAATACGAATGGCTAAAAGGCCACTTTCTGAACGCACTGCCACCTGATGCACCAAAGACTTAACTCTCACCCTGCAAAGTGCTGACTCAGCAAATCCTGTATCAGTTACCTGCTCTCTCTCTCTCCTTGGATCAGCAACTGAGGAGAGGGGCAGGCAGCTCTCATCTTAGAATCATAGAATTGTATAGCTGGAAGGGAGCACGGGGGTCATCCAGTTCAACACCCTGCAATGAGGGAATCTTCCACCCAATGTAGGGCTTGAACCCTTGACCTTGAGATTAAGAGTCTCATGCTCCACTGACTGTATCAAGGACAAGGCTGCTCAATGCCAACTTTATGTGTTAGCTATCAAATCATAAGCCAACCATCTATATCATAATAGCAGGTATGGTCTCCACCTGTATTTCAGTTTCAAGGCAGCAAGAAACAACACACAACTTGTGTTCATATAATAAAATAGCACCAAGAGCAATATCTTCTGCCAAGTTGTACTGTTAAAAAACAAATCTCTAAATGGCCCTAGGAGGGAAGGACAGACTTTGTCCATGAGCCAGCAATTGGCCATCCCTGTTCTACTGTAATTATGTCATAACGAAAACTCGAAACAACTCAGGGTACTTTCACCATCAGCAAAACAGCTCAGTCATCTATGCGTGTATACGAGGACAGGAAGGTTGTGCAAGGAAAGGACTCGGTTGACACAACCACTTCTGAGAAACCATGAGCACATCTCATCTCCAATCCTGAAATGAACTACGTGAAACCATGTGCTCAAAGTGAGCTGCTGCACACCACCAGTTGGGCTGCATGGAACTGTGGGTGTATGAGGGGATATTTGCATGAACTCAGTGGCGTTGCATCCTTCGCTGGCATGTGTACACACCATGCACCAGGCAGAACCAGGGGCTGGGCGCGGAGGGTAAACAAAACCTGCCACAACAGCCCAACCCTCGCCGCAGCCACCGCCACGTGGACATGGGGCACGGAGGGTTCACGGGCCCCCGCTGTGCTATCTGCCCGCCCGCCAGTGCAGGGAGGAGTCTGGCCAGCCGACGTGGCCTTTGGCGGGTGCATTCCCCGCAATATTGGCCGGGTGGCCATTCAGCAAGGGGGCCTGTGGCACAGCCAGGCCAGGCTCTGGGGCCCAGAGACACCCCCCCCCCACACACATACAGGCAGGGCAGGGATCCCTGCGTAGGGGTGCCTGGCGTGTGCCTCCTCAAAATCATGCTCCCAGGCCCCCTGGCCATCACCACGCTATGCTAAAACAAGAGCCAATGTGCATATGTACGTATGTAAATGAGCTACTACAATGAACAGGCCCAGCATTTGTAAGACATTCAACTCCTGCCTTCCAATGTGGACTAAGTGACTGTTTTTTCAAAACTTGATTGCTAAGGGAACTCCAAGCACATGGCTAAAGGACAGAACTTTTCGTTTAAGGTCCCAAAACAAAGTTAGGGGGCTTAGGCCTGCGACCTCAATGCATGCGAAGCATTTTCCCACCAGCTACAGCAAAGCACTTTGGAGCTTATACGCCAAACTGTCCTGCCTTCTTTCTTTTCCCCCCACACCCTTTATACAGTCTTCCAGAGGCACTGTATCCCATCCCTAAGTAATGAAGGTTTTTTTTAAAAAAATGGGGCAGGAAAGCAGACGCCTCCTTGTTTCAGGGGAATACCCGTGCTACTGCTCCTCCCTTCCTGCCCACAAAGGGAATATTATCCATTTTAACTTGTGCGGTGAAAAGCAGAAGGAAGAGGGCAAATGAAGTTTCCGTCCCTCCCTCGGCTCCAAACGCATTCCAAAGAGCTGAGTTACCCTAGACAGAAGGAATGCACAATAATAAGAAGAAAAACTTAAAAAGCAGAAAAAGCAACTCCTCCAGCACACGCTAGTGCTTATCAAGAATTGCAAAAGTGCAGCACCTCCCTCTACAGCAATGCCCAGCCACCTTTTGTTTTTAGTTGCCTTCTGCTTTATCTTATCTGGTACTTTGAAGACTAAGGGGCACTCTCCGTCCCTTGCAGCACCATACATTAATCGTGAATTCATTTTCAAATAAAAAGGGGCAGCCGTGCCTTCCCCAAGGTCACCCAGCCACTGTTTCAGTGAAACTGAACTTCAAGCCAAATGTACAAAGTTGTTCTGGAATGCCCTAGGCATATCAAATCTCTCTCGCAACCAAATGTGGAGCAATTTCTGTTTCCTGAGCTAACAAAACCAACACAGCATTTTAAACCTTTCGCACTAGTCATGCTTGTGCTATAAAAATTATCATCTGTCAGTGGCCAAGAAACTCGACTTCTGGGTGCCTCCGGTCTCTTCCTAGTTTAGCTGTTGGTCACCCCTGATAGATCTCAGCGTCTTTCATAAACCACAACACAGGAGCCTGTTCCGCTTCCTTTTCTGATACAGGGTGAAGATAGACACAAAATATGCAATCACTGGACAACTTCTAGTTTCTTCTGGATACGCTGTTGTGCTCAAGTGCACATGGGGAAACCAGCCATAGATGAAAAAGATAGAGTCTGCAAAGTCCTCTGCAAACCAGCAGCCCACATGTTAGTCATAGGTTTACAGTGGTACCTCTGCTTAAGTACTTAATACGTTCCGGAGGTCCGTTCTTAACCTGAAACTGTTCTTAACCTGAAGCACCACTTTAGCCGCCACAGCACGATTTCTGTTCTCATCCTGAAGCAAAGTTCTTAACCCAAGGTACTATTTCTGGGTTAGCGGAGTCTGTAACCTGAAGCGTATGTAACCTGAAGAGTATGTAACCCGAGGTACCACTGATTTTTCACCAACAAAAATCAAGAAGAGCAGCTGTGATAGACCAGACCAAAGGCCTACCAATTCCAGAATCCTGCTTCTCACATCAATGCCTAGGAAAAGCCGACAAGGAAGACATAACGGGCAAGTAACTTTCTCCTGCAGTAGCTCCCCAGCAACCGATAGTATTTAAAGGATGCTCTCTCTCTCACCCCGAAAGTACGGATGGGGTAAAATTGGATTCAGTTCACATTTGAAGGTAAATCGATCTAATCTGCACTTTCCAAAACATAATTGAAGCACAGGTATCCTTCAAAATTCACACTACTCTGAATTTTGCAAAGCACCTATCCAACCAAGTAATGTGTACAAAAATGAATCTACTGGGGTAAAGTGTATATAAAAATGCACATGTTGGTGAAAATAACATACAAACATGCATTATACTGGGGGGGAAATGCTTTTAAAATGTGTACATTAGTCAAAACCGCATACAAAAAATGTGTTTATTAGGAGAAATTCACGCTAAAATACTGAACAATTTCCATGAAGATTTTTTTAAAATTTGCTACAGAAACCTGGAGGACTGAATTTAAGATTGGGAAAAAAGAGAAATCAAGAGAACCGAAACTAGCAGATCCATTCATCCCGACCCCAGAGGTAGAAGGTAGCCATCCCTACTAGACTTAGACTGAATTTGTCTAATCTCCTTTGAAAGCTGACACCAATTGGTGTCTCTTAGCTGGGGTACTGGAATAAAAATTACATTTACACTTGTGAAATTATTTTAAGTCCAACATAAGCTGTACTTGTATATCTTGCTCAACCATAGTACAGTGGTGCCCCGCAAGACGAATGCCTCGCAAGATGGAAAACCCGCTAGACGAAAGGGTTTTCCGTTTTGGAGGTGCTTCCCAAAACGAATTTGCTATGGGCTTGCTTCGCAAGACGAAAATGTCTTGAGAGTTCCTGCGGGGTTTTTTTCCTCCCCCCCCCCTTTTCCCAAGCTGCTAAGCCGCTTAACAGCTGATCCGCTAAGCCCGCTAAGTCGCTAATAGCGCTAATCCGCTAATGGGCTTGCTTCGCAAGACGAAAAAAACTGCAAGACGAAGAGACTCGCGGAACGGATTCTTTTCGTCTTGCGAAGCACCACTGTATAGTGTGACATAAATGACCCCGGTGAGCCTTGGCTCGTGCTCTCTCTCCCCTCTCCTTCTGCATGACCAGAAGGATAAGGATAAAAATCTTTGCTTCTGTGTTTCCTTACAGTTAACACGTTCTATCCAAACCAACAAACTGTCAATGTTAGCTGTAGTTTGTTTGAAACAAGCCAACTTGGTGTGGCTGAGATGAGAAGGGGCAAGGCTCAAAGCTTACCTAGGATCACTTCATGGTTTAAACTAGGACTGGGGAACCTGTGGCCTTCTAGATGTTGTTGAGACTCCAACTCCCATCAACCCCAGTTTCCCCATCTGATTTAAAACTATAGTTTAGTGCCGGGATAGTAAACATGATGTCATTCAAATAGTTTGGATTCCAGGTCCCATCAGGCACAGCCAATTAAGATGGTTAGTTGTCTTCCACAACATCTGGTGTGCCCCATTGTTGGCTACCTCTGGGTTTAGCATGACACCCAAATGCTGCCATGGAAAACTAGCTTGTCAGGGAGAAGATCTCTGAGAAAACAGCAAACTGGCACCATCATTCTCCTATTTGGGTGGAGGGTGGAAAGTGTGAGTATCTGGCTCAGCCAGAGCAGCTTCCTCAATTTCATCAGTATTCGGATGAAGAGAACAGAAGTTTAACGCTGGTTTAATTTACAAGCTAGTTCTTTATATTTGTTACCTTGCCCTGATGATCGTGCTTCATTTCCCAGCCCCTCGGCAACTCGAGCTGCTTGTTGGCAAACATATTCAAGAAGCCCACCAAATCTCGATTATGCTGGTAGCGCTCGAAATGGTGGGTATCCCGCCGGACTTTGGTGATCATGTGCTTCAGACACGTATTGTTTGTAAACATGCGGTAGGCACTCTGGACAGTGGGAGGGGAAGAAGAAACAAAGACAATTATTTTCGGACGCTAAACGTTAGGCTTTGAATGTCTACGCAAGCCTCGGAAGGCTGGATAAAGGGGGCCTTAAGAGTTTTGTCATTCATCTTGTATAAGCAGCAATTCCTCCTGGGCTTGCTAGATGTACCGCTGGGTCATTTTAAAATTCACCTAGAGGCTTTCTAAAACTGTCATGTCAAGCACCAGCAGGAGGGGTTCAGGTACAACCTCAATCAGACACATAGGAGACGAAAATATAGTTTCTGTCTCTGAACCCATTAACAATTACTGAAAATTTTTGTTGTTATTTTATTTCAACATACAACAACATCATACAAATAAATAATGAAATACCCCACCCAAACACAGAAGCTGGTGCTTAGGTTATTATTAATATCCCACTTAACAAATTAAAAAGTGGGACCCGCAACAAAGTGTTGCAGTGTTCTGTCTTAATGTTCTGTGTTCTCCTGTTCTGTGTTAATGTTCCATGCTCCACCGAAGACTTACAGGAAGCTCACTCCACCCTCTTGACCTGTTTTCAAATCCTTTCCCCAAAAGGCACTCAGCATCCTATGACCACTCACCATGCTCAGCCCTCACTGAGCTGTTTTAAGAAGGGAGGGATGTCTCCTTAAGGTTAAAAAATTCTATTGCTGTATCCCTTGGGGATCCCCAGAACACAGTAACGCCTGCCTCTTGTCTTTCAGTAACTGCATTTCTGTTAGGAAGAGGTCATAACTCTGCACTTTACAATAGGAAAGACTGAGAACGTGAAACAGTTGAAATGTCCTTTTCTCTACATTGACTCTTTCTCTGCCACCCTACCCTGATTAAACCCTTTTCTCCAACTGCCTTGGAGCACTCCTGTCCATGAGATGAAGCTCTTCACCAAATTCCCAATGGCCTAGGGGTTTACAACCACAAAGGCTTCTCTGAATGTGGTCTTAATTTCAATGTAGTCAGCTCTACAATCTCCAAAACTATTATACCAGTGTGATACGCAGGATGCTATCATAGAACCTTAGCCCAAACAGCAAACTCCTTGGGATCTGTTTATACAAACACCAAGGGAGTGAGTTACCACATGATTTCCATAGGCAGCTGCTAACTTATCCATTCCAGTTGGGCCTGAGGATCCGGAACACCAGGGAGTGTTAGCGTTACACAGCAGTAATGGATATGGGTCATTTTGCTTCTACTCTAGGAGAAACTGTTTTCATGGTGTTGCAAACTTCCCTCTTCTGGAATCCCACAAAAACCAGTGTGATAGGTGTGTGTTGCTGTGCACAGGTCTCCTCTCTCAGCAGTTTATCCTGTTCTTCTATGCTTTCCCCTCCTCATAACATTTTACAATACATAAGAAATACACAATATGATCACAACTTAATTCAAAAAATCCTTTTCGTAATTGTTACCTTAGTGAAAATGGCTTATGTGTGTTGTTATTATTTATTAAGTATGCATATCTCAGGGCGGTTCACAACATAAAAATACAAGATAATAAACACAAAATGCTTAATAAAGAAACCAAGAACAAAAGCAATTAAAATAATTATCTTACATACCAGGGGAGGGCAGGCTCCAGCCTTATGAAACCTTCTCTGAGTTTTTTTACTATAACCCTCAACTTCACCAATCGAAGCCAGTGGTGAAAGGCATTCACTTGCAGGATAAAGGACATGGTGTCTCTGAACAGCTGCTAAACCCAGGGATTTGTTTTGAATGCAGTAAATGAGCTGAGCTCACAGTTCCCCAACATAAAAACACATTCCTGGTTATCCCAAGCCTTCCCAATTTCAGCAGTATAATGGGGGCGGAGGGGGTGTTTTTGTTATTCTCGCTGCTATTGCTATATAATGGGGAGTTACTAGTCTACTGCAAACCACCAGATGCCTACCAGTAGACCCCAATTCTGCCCAACCCAATACTGAGGGGGAGAGTGCTTATGTAGCCTAAATGTACCCACACATAAGATGGAGCTATTGCCAGACTCAGGAGAACCTTAAGACAGAGACACCCACACCTCAAAAAGAACCCAGTGAAGACGGATTGTGTTCAGTGGGCATGGAACACTGACTCACTGTTGTGGGTGGGAACTAGAATCCTGAATAGGGAGCACGCCGCGCTGCAACATTTCGTGGCAGCTCTCACCTGCCATCGCTCTCATAATACTGGAAATGGAAACCCAACACATCCCTGCAAGTGTTTGTGTACAGGTATAATTGCGCCGACTACTCACAGGGTTAGAATGCAGCACTGTGAAGAATTCTGGGCTGATAAGGAATTTCACAGGGGGAGATTGTAGCAGCAGAGTAAGCCTGGATCTGGAGGTAGAATGAGGCAGCACATTCTCCCTTCGGAAATCTGACAAATGGACGTAGCCATGAATTAGTGCAAAGGCTTCAGCATCGTAAACAACAACAACAAATAAATAAATTTATTTATACCCCACCCTCCCCAGCCAGGGCCGGGCTCAGGGCGGCTAACACCAAATATAAATTACAATAAAACGTAATAGGGAAAAAACAAACAAAAACAGTTAATTAAAATACGGCTTAAAATACAGCTTAAAATGCAGCCTCATTTTAGTAGTAGCCCATAAATCAAGACCATAAAGGGAGATATTCACCTGAGCCAGGTATCCATGCTGGTCCTACATGGGCCAGCAAAAAAAAAAAAGGGGGGGGGGATTTATACCAAATCCCATATAAGGGGTGAGAGTGAGTCTAAGCCGAAAGCCTGGAGGAACAGCTCCATCTTGCAGGCCCTGCGGAAGGATGTAAAATCCCGCAGGGCCCTGGTCTCTTGTGACAGGGCGTTCCACCAAGTTGGGGCCAGTGCTGAAGAGGCCCTTGCCCTAGTTGAGACCAATCTAACCTCCTTGAGGCTCAGGGCCTCCAAAGTGTTGTTGTTTAAGGACCTTGAGGTCCTCCAAGGGGCACCCCAAGAATGAGCTGTTGTTCTCCCTTTATCTTTGTTATAGAATACTCTTTTCTCGTTCATTCTTAACTGTAACAGTTTTGAAATTAAATAGGCAACCGAAAGAATGCTTGTTGGATCCTTATTTCAGGTGAATAATGAACACCAGCCGGTCTATAACAATCAGACCTTGAGGGCGGGGAAACAATCAGATTTTGAAACACTAATGTTTTCCCTGTACTTTACAAGTCTGCTTTTTACTTACTATTAAAAATGCATAACACTATTTAAAAAAAACAACCAGGTCTGGTTTTTAATACGTGAGAGTGTATTATATATTATAATAATAGGGTTATTATTATGATTATTATGATTATTATTATTATTGCAGAACCCAACCATAAGCAACTGGGTGGAATCGTATTAAGCTTAAAAATGGGGGTGAGTGGTAAAATGAGGATATTCCAGCTGGAAAGAAAGAGGAGAGGAGAGGAGAGGAGAGGAGAGGGAGGGGCAGGAATTAAGGGAGAATAGAAGTGATAAAAATTCACCAAGTTCTTATCAACCCAATGAATTCACTACAGGTCATTACAAAGATGAAATCAGCTTAACCAGCTGCAGTTTACACTACTATATATATTATACTTTTAAATTAATCTGGATAGCCACTACAGCAAGGTGTGGTTGCATGATGTGGAAAAGCAGGTTTTGCTGCTGACATTTATTATGCCAAAAAAAAAAAAAAAAAAAGTAGGTAAGTAAATGAACCCACGGAGATGGAAATCCAGGATTAACGTCACAAACTTTTGCTACGGCTCTTTGGGTGAGCCACACTTTTTGTCCTTTTGACCTCACATGCCTGCTGCAAAATGAATCACTTAAATGGCTGCATTTATTTCAAATGTACCTTTTTAATGTAGAATTGGTATTGTTTGCAGCACAAGGTTTGCAAAACTGAACTGCTTTTGTATTACTGTGTTGCGGTAAATAATGGTTTATGCTGTGCATGAGCAGAAAAGAACCTAGGCACGCCTTGCGACTCACACATTCCCTATTCCCCTCTTCCTATGCAGCCAGGTATGAGAAATTAGGAAGCTTTTGCTTTGTTTTAACTGCAGTTTGTCATGTCTTCTACCATTGTTTTATCGGTAAATTCGCTATGATGTTTTTGAGTTTGCACTGTCTAGAAGCAGGGATCACCAACCCAGTGCTGGTGGACAACATGCTACTTGTGGAGTCTTCCAGCGGTGCCCATAGGCCGATGCCTCAAACTGTGAGGTTTCTTTCTTTCTTTCTTTTTAAAAAGAAAGTATCTTGCACTCCTAGAAAGAACGTTAGGGGGCAAAATGTGCAAGTACCGTCTTTTTTGTGTGTATAACACACACACACACACACACACACACACACACAAACACACACCCAGGGTATGATGCCCCTTGTTTTTGGGGACTCCAAATTAAGAAAATGGGAGGAGATTGTATCTGTGTATAAGAATTTTAAACATATTTTTTAAAGAAAAAAACCCTAGTCTTATACACGGAAAAATACGGTATCTTCTAAGAGATTTCTGTGAAATGGGAGTGACGTGGGTATATTTTTCCTGGTTCTGAGATATGTGTCCTGTTGTGATTGGACAACAACTGTGTATGTGTGTGTTGTGTGATATCCATAATCAGGCCAGCAGGAAATAGCCAACTTCCCACGTTAACCATAAGGCTGTTGCTGGGGCTCCAATAGTGTGTTATGCCACGCCCCTTCCACAGCAACCATTTTGTGACTGGCAACCACGGCACTTTCTCAAAAGTGCCCACTAGTTCACTTGGTGGTCCTTGGCTTGGAGAACACCGTTGGGACAGGTGGCATAGAAGCATAATGAAATATTAAAAAAGCCAACAAAGGAGATGTGTGGCACTAAATGGGGCCTTACCTGCATTAGGCTGCTGGAAATCTGCATCCTCTCCAGCCCCATCCATAGGATTTGGGTGCTCCTCCGGTCTGTCATTAGTCATTGTCCGTCGAATGCTCTGGTACCTGAAGTTCCAAGACTGGTATTATGTATGGTACCCAATAAATACATCAGAGACTCCAGCACACTCAACACACTGATACACAGCCGAAACCAGAAGTTACCGTATTTTTCGCTCTATAAGACGCACCAGACCACAAGACGCACCTAGTTTTTGGAGGAGGAAAACAAGGAAAAAAATATTCTGAATCTCAGAAGCCAGAACAGCAAGAGGGATCGCTGTGCAGCGAAAGCAGCAATCCCTCTTGCTGTTCTGGCTTCTGGGATAGCTGCGCAGCCTGCATTTGCTCCATAAGACGCACACACATTTCCCCTTACTTTTAAGGAGGGGAAAAGTAAGTCTTATAGAGCAAAAAATACGGTAAATAGTTAAATGGCTTTCCCTCAGGCTTTTAGGGATCAGGCCTGGGGTTGGGGGGTGCCGGGAGTAGTCCAGCAGAATTCCTTTTTTCCTTTTTCTTTTTAACTTGAGAACTTCTTCATGACATGATCCTAGCCTATCAGGAATCAAGTAGTGAACAAGTTGACATCAAAGATCCACATAGCCAACTGCGATTTAGCTACATGACATCATCGCCATCAAGGGCAAAAGCAGCTCATCAAGAGCACACTCACTTCCCACCTTCCATCCCCAGTGCCGGGTTGCAGCTGTACACAAAACATCAATATTATAAAATAATTCTGGAAATCTCCATCAATATCTTCACACCTTTTCAAGTGGCGCCCCCATCCCCGGTGGTCGGAAACAGAAGTTGCCTTTCAAGAGCTAGGAAAACATGAAACTCACCCCTCCCCTTCACCGTAACATATCTTGCATGCTTATTTACAGACTGGAAGGTCATTATTTCTGGATTACCAACAAACCTTACATATGGTGTAAATTATTCCCAACCAGGCAAAGTTTTTTGATTTGAAACAATGATGTCTGATCGTCTTCTTCTTCGTTCAGAATAATGGTACATGGCAGGAAAGATATTTTTTTTTAAACCTGCATATATAACAGACAATTTGAATAATACTCACCTGCGATTCAGTTGCTCCATTTGCTGTATGGAGTTGGAACGCTGAAGGATCTGTTGGGCCGGGGGAGCTGTGGGACGTTGCCACGTTGTCGTCCTGTTCACGTGGTCCACGTAGAATATCCTCCCGTGACTGTCAATGCGTGCCTCCCAATCTAAGGTAAGAAGACGCATTGTAAAACACAAGGGATCGGGTGTTTTAAAGCACTGCCTCCAAAAACCTCTGCTAGCTAGTATCCCTATTTTCTTTTTTTGGCATTCTGTAAAAGGCAAAATCACAGGACGTGGGTGGTGCTGTGGGTTAAACCACAGAGCCTAGGACTTGCCGATCAGATGGTCGGCGGTTCGATTCCCCGCGACGGGGTGAGCTCCCGTTGCTCAGTCCCTGCTCCTGCCAACCTAGCAGTTCAAAAGCATGTCAAAGTGCATGTAGATAAATAGGTACCGCTCCGGCGGAAAGGTAAACGGTGTTTCTGTGCACTGCTCCAGTTTGCCAGAAGCAGCTTAGTCATGCTGGCCACATGACGGCTCCCTCAGCCAATAAAGCGAGATGAGCGCCGCAACCCCAGAGTCGGCCACGACTGGACCTAATGGTTAGGGGTCCCTTTACCTTTACCTAAAAGGCAAAATCAGCAGCCTTTTCCTCATTACACCCAATGCAGAGGTGCAGCAGAAATCTGAAAACACAGCTTAAAGCTGAATCATGCTGAGACCTAGCATGTAGACTCCTCTGTACTTAGGAGCTTTCCGTTATTTCATGGATTTATTATCTCATGGCAGACTAGCGATCCTCTTGTGACTCACTTATGTGTCTTGATGTTTGGGAGTTACTGATTTAGAGACTCTATGGAATGAGCTCCATACCCAATGAAAAAGGAAGTAGCTCAGTGTTAGAACACACAAGTTGTGTGTGCTGAAGGTCTCAGATTCCATCTCTGGCCTCTCCCATTGGAAGGATCTAGTAGCAAATGACGAAAAAGGCCTTTGCTTGAGACCCCAGAGAGTGGCAGCCAGTCAAAGTAGACAGTACTGAGCTAGATGAACAATAATCTAACCTGTTATAAAAGCAGCTTCCTATGTCCCTATGAAACAATTCGATTTCCACTGGGGAGGACATCACAACAGAAGCGGCATCTCCAGGGACATGGAAGCAAATAGCTTCAAGCACATCCATTTGCATTTTTTGAGCCTGGTGAAACAAAATGTGGCATGTTTCACACACAACTTCTGGTTCTCTCAGAGACAACGCTTTTTTGGAAATCTACAGCAGCGCTTTTCCCTTTTGTGGGGGCATATACCCTGAAATCCTGGGAATTAATAAGGAGAAGCTTCTCACTTGGTGGCAGGGCCTCATCCACTCTCTGATAGCGACTAACGTCCTGGCGAACCGAGGGAAGAGTTCTAAGAGGCTGGTGCCCATTAGTTTGGGAACCTAAAAGACAAAGAAGCTGTTTCACTAACAATTTTCAACTGAAACACGAACGGTGTCACACTTTATATTAGGGTTTCCCAAATTTGGGTCTCCAGCTGTTTCTGGACTACAATTACCACCACCCCTGACCACTGGGCCTGCTAGCTAGGGATGGTGGGAGTTGTAGTCCAAAAAAACACAGCTGGAGACCCAAGTTTGGGAAACCCTGCTTTAGATGTTCCAAAGGAAATCCAAACTGAAATGATCACCCAATGGTCTCCTTTTCTGAACGACATGCCGTCGTTCTCCAAATTGTTTCTCC
This sequence comes from Podarcis tiliguerta, assembly GCF_965153285.1. Classification (NCBI taxonomy): domain Eukaryota; kingdom Metazoa; phylum Chordata; class Lepidosauria; order Squamata; family Lacertidae; genus Podarcis; species Podarcis tiliguerta. Next base: position 17,401,557 of record NC_139534.1, read on the forward strand.
AAATTGTCACAGAATAGACAGTGCAGATTTATAGCAGACACTCTCTCTCTCTCTCTCTCACACACACGAAATACATGCAAATAATAATAATAATAATAATAATAATAATAATAAATTTTATTTATATCCCGCCCTCCCCAGCCGAAGCTGGGCTCAGTGCGGCTAACAACAATAAAACAGTACAAAAGTACAGCACAAACAACACTCTAAAATCATTCATTATAAAATTAATTAATTCAAGCCACTGGCAACCATTGGGCCAGAGCTCCGCGAAGATTGCCGAGGGAGGGAGTCAGGCTGTGCCCTGGCCAAAGGCCTGGTGGAACAGTTCTGTCTTGCAGGCCCTGCGGAAAGATGTTAAGTCCCGCAGGGCCCTGGTCTCTTGTGACAGAGTGTTCCACCAGATCGGAGCCATGGCCGAAAAAGCCCTGGCTCTAGTTGAGGCCAGCCTAACTTCTCTGTGGCCTGGGACCTTCAGGATGTTTTTATTTGAAGACCGTAAGTTTCTCTGTGGGGCATACCAGGAGAGGCGGTCCCGTAGGTACGAGGTTCCTAGGCCGTATAGGGCTTTAAAGGTTAAAACCAGCACCTTAAACCTGCTCATCAGAACAGAATTTGAAAAATTGGAAGACCTGGGGTTTTATTCAATGGAGGCACAGCTTCACTGATACAGGGTTTCAGTTTCAGGAAAGTCACCCAACCTCCTGATGCTCTGTAGGACACCATCCACACTGTGCACTAGGAATGTAAGAAGAGCCTACTGGATCAGGTCAATGGCCCATCTAGCCTGGCATCCTGTTCTCACAATGGCAGCCCAGATGCCTGTGAGAAACCCTCACGCAGAACCCGAGTTCCACCCACCCCCTGGAAAGGTTTTGTGGGAGTGCAGAGGCTACTGAAGGGAAAGGTGAATAGAGGAAGGCCAGTTGCATGAACGGCCTTCTACTCAAAGTCATTGGCCAAAACCTGAAGACCTTGCTCATCACTCCATGAGAGCTCTCACACAGGAACCTCTGGGTCTATGAATCCCAAACTTCCTGCTATTGTTGGACTACAACTCCCATCAGTCCCAGACACCAAGGAAACGGGAAGGATGGGAGTTGTAGTGCAACAACAGCTGGTGACCGAAGTTTGAGAAAACAGTAATTTGACAGATAGGAAAAGTAAGATAAGTAGATGGGAGGCTAGAACAGCAAAACAATAGCACGTAACTTACACACCCACACACTTCTGAGCATGTCTAGGTTTCTCAACGAAAGGGAGAAAACCCTGAAGGGGTGTGAGAGCCTTTGCACAAGTGGTTAATTATCTGCATGCATATTCTCAAAAAAACATAAATAAATAAGGTCTGCTGATGCTGCTGGATGCAACGTTTTATTATCCAAAACGTAATTCATGCGTTTGAGATAGCTAATGACTACTCTGCACTGTAAACTGAGTCCATCGCAGAATGAAATGAGGTGAGATGGGAGGGCAAATACAACATACAGATGGACTCAGCAAGGCACATAATCAAGCTGTCTGCTCTCACAATCATTACCTCCCGTGGCTCCATCCACCTGGGCAGCATCTCCCTCGCAAGCAGCCTGCGCCCCTGTAGCCCCTTCCTCCTGAAGCTGACCACGTGCAGCTGCAGCCTGCAGGCTCTGCCTCCTCTGCCAGATCTCCTCAGCCTCATCTCCATCCTGTAGCCCGCCGGCTTCAGGCAGCTGCCCCTCCTCTGGAGCGCTCGGTATGTTCACTGCGGGCAAAGAGGCCTGAGTGCACACAACTTCCTGGGTCTCCGGGGCGGGCTCGCTGCTGGCAGCATCCATGGCGCAAGCTCCCTCTTCCTCCTCCTGGGGAGAAAAGGCCGGCGTCTCAGGAAACCGGGCGCTTTCAAAGGAAGAGCACTGCGTGTCGACGGACGAGAGTCGGGGAGCCGTGCCTTCATTGCACGAGCCGTCGGCCCCTTCCACATCACTTTCTCCCTCCGGCCTAGTGCTTGATTCGCTTACACTCTCCGTACGGGCTGCGTCGCTCGGCTCAGTTTCTGATGAAAACTGAGAAGGTTCTGATCCCTGGTCGACGGATTCAGCCTCCCTGATTTCCCTTCTGCCTGCGGGAGCAGACTCGGGAGCTCCTGTGTCCATCTCCGTGGCAGGCTGCTGTTCTGCCTCTTGGGGGATACAAATTTCACTGCCAGGTGGGTCAACTGGTCCGTCATCCTGAGGCTCTTGAGGATTTTTGGTTTCTTCTCCTGCCTGCTCTGCTTCAGAAAGCCCTTCAGAGGTCTCCTGCTGGCCATCAGAAGGTTGCAATGGCATTTCCTCTTCTGGAGCTCTCTCGCTTTCCTCGAGGCCCCCCTGGCTTTGTGCGGTTTGGCTCGGCGAACAGTTTAAGCAAGTCACTTCAGCGTTCCTGGCAGCACCATTCAGCATGACTAACCCGCCGCCATTGTCGTCATCCAGCAATGACTGGAACCCCAAACCTTGGTGGTATTCATGCTCCTCTTCATCGGAGTCAATGTGAAGCATAGCATTAAGCCTAGTGTCGGTAGGGAAGCTGCTCCTCAATTTTGGGGATGGCCCAACAGTTCGCTCGTTGCAAACGGACGTCCCAGTCCTAGAGTGACTGCTTTGCTCTATTGCATCCAAGTAGTCGTTTAGGGAGTCCTGGCGGCCTCTGGGAGGAGACGACCTGGAAGCTGCAGAAGTCAGATCTTCCTGGTCGGTTTCCAGAGTTGTACTAGTCCTGAGGGAATGCCTTGTGATGGCATCTCCAGTTGATTCCTCAAGGATCGGGCCGTTTGAGCAAACTGGAGGTGGGTCATGATGCCCTGCAGGCACATCTTCATCGTCAGAAGGACTCCCTAAATCTCCGTTTACAGAGTTTACTCCTAGCAGCGTCCCCACAGCTTCCGGTGAAGAATCTACAATGAAAAACGCAAAGAATGACTAGCAATATAATGATGATTTATTATTTATACCCCGCCCATATGGCGGGTTTCCCCAGCCACTCTGGGCAGCTCCCAACAGAATATTAAAAATACGATAGAAGATCAAACATTAAAAACTTCTCTAAACAGGGCTGCCTTCGGATGTCTTCTAAAAGTCAGATACAGTCATACCTCGGGTTACAGATGCTTCAGGTTGCTCATTTTTGGGTTGTGCACCGCGCTGAACCTGGAAGTACCAGAACAGGTTACTTCTGGGTTTCAGTGCTCGCACATGCCAGAAGCACCAAATCACGACCCACGCATGTGGAGACGCGGCACTGCAGGTTGTGAACGCTGCGGGTTGCAAACGTGCCTCCTGCACAGATCACGTTCGCAACCCGAGCATCCACTGTAGTTCTTTATTTCCTTGACATCTGATGGGAGTGCGTGCCACCGAGAAGGCCCTCTGCCTGGTTCCCTGTAACCTCACTTCTTGCAGTGACGGAACCACCAGAAGGCCCTCGGAGCTGGACCTCAGGGTCCGGGCTGAACGATGGGGGTGGAGACGTTCCTTCAGGTATACTGGGCCAAGGCCGTTTAGGGCTTTAAAGGTCAGCACCAACACTTTGAATTGTGCTCAGAAACGTACTGGGAGCCAACGTAGGTCTTTCAGGATATAATCCAGAGGAGACTTACAACCCCAGCAGACACACTGGAGTACACACCTGAGTAAAAACACTAAACTTTGGGGGCAGGTATTTTTCTAGGTGGGGAAAGTGAGGAAAGTTCAGGTTTATGTTAGCAGCATGTATGGGATGTTTATGCCAACTGGTTTGGATGAAGATGTTATATTTATTTAAGCCTCTCCCCACCTTTCGCAATGGATATGTGGCCATAAATCTAATGACGTGTACAAGCTCCTGAAGTTCACTGCTCCACCAGTTTAGAGTGTGGGCCGTAGAAATGAAAATATTGTGACAGCAGGTATGGAAGCCAGCTGTACCACAACTGCCACGTCAGGGAGACCAGCTGAGCAAGAAGCATTCAATAGGTTGCCACCACAGTCTTCTTTACCTCCTGGCTGCTGGCTGTGAGGGACAGCTCGGCTAAGAGCCAGTTATTTGCCCTGGTTGAGAGAACATCCAGGTAGTGCCTCCTCATCACTGAAAGAGCAAAGCAGTTTTCTTGCCAATTACCGTATTTTTCGCTCTATAAGACGCACCAGACCATAAGACGCACCTAGTTTTTGGAGGAGGAAAACAAGGAAAAAAATATTCTGAATCTCAGAAGCCAGAACAACAAGAGGGATCGCTGCACAGTGAACCCTCTTGCTGTTCTGGCTTCTGGGATAGCTGCGCAGCCTGCATTCGCTCCATAAGATGCACACACATTTCCCCTTACTTTTTAGGAGGGGAAAAAGTGAGTCTTATAGGGCAAAAAATATGGTAGTTTTGATGATAAAAAGACAATGTTCCTTGAGCTTGTAACCAATGTCCTTTCCAAAACCTCGTCAATTTTTTAAATAAAAAATTAGATTAAGAGACCAGAGGAAAAGACAGAATGGTGCTTAAAGAAAAACAAAAACAAACATTAAACATCTAGTTAACCTATGGAAGGCTATTGCTCACAAAGGCAGAATTGACACTACGTGCAGAAACAGCACGTAGCGCCTTTGGTTGGTCAAAGGTGAAAGGCGAATAATAAAACCGCTATGCTCTGTATTTATGGTCTTTGAACCCAGGCAGCTTTGACAGACAGGTTGCCTGGCACTGCCGACGAAGTTCAGCTGCATGCATGAAAGGCACTGTTAACACCTTTGGGGAACAGGTAGATGGGCAGCTGTGGTGTGAGAATATCTTAAAGGCTATCTCAGTTTGGGGCTCAGGTTGTACATTCCAGAGCAGGGGGATTTATGGGGAACTAGAGACATACTCATGGGAAGGCAGATCCAAGTCACAGTGGGGCAGCTAGGGAACAAGGTGGGGCAGATAGCTACGCAGAGAGTATATACAGACTCACTGCAGCTTTCTTCCACAGGATCATTTAAAAAATTGGTGATGTTGTGCGGGGGTGGGGTGGGGGAACGACAACTAATCTTATGAAATATACCATCATGAATATTCCTGCAATGCTGTCAGTTCTTTCAAAACCAGTTCTGGAGCGTGTATGGTGCTCAAGAAAAGACACTTAACCGCTTTTCTGAATTGCATGCTCTTGTACATGAACTTAGGCTTAGCACGTGGGTGTGAGCTTTTTACAAAACGGTAATATAAACACTGCCTGATTTATATATAAAAGAAAGCAGGAAAGCCAGAAGCACATTCTGTACCACGTGCCTCTAAAATAGATCAAAGGTTTCATATCAGCTCGAGCTTTCAATTTTATTGCAACATAAAATGAACAGCCCGTGAATATAGCATTAGATCCACATTCCCAAAATAAAGAGAAAGAAAACTTTAAAAACATTAATTTATAGATTTATACAGCACATTGAAGTATTCTACAGAATAAGTTTTATATAAAAGGGCCCTGCTCTAAAAAAATTAGCAGTCTATGCTTTACTCTATTTCCCCCCACCCCAGGCAAACCTGAGAATGTTAGATTTGGGAGTATTACTTAAAATGGGAGCTAAGAATCGACACCGGTAGCTTTTCTTAACAAAAATCAAAGCTTGCTCGATACGTAGAGCTATCTAGGCATACTAGAGCGCAACTGCAATTGTTAAGTAAGTGAGGAACTGGTCAGACAAGGATTACTCTCAGAAATGAACCGTAAAATAAAGTAATGTTATAAGGCTAGGCACATAAGTTATATAAATGTATATAAATAGGGTGTCTTATCAACATGGCTGTAATCAGATACAATAGATTATAAAATGGAAGATGTAGCCCTGCATTTGTCTGTGTACAGCCTTGGTGGGCAATAATTTGGAAGGTTCTGGTTAGGAGGGGTGTAAAGGAATAATTTTGCCATTTAGTGGCAAGGGGTGGAGTGATTAACAAGATACAGACTGGGAGGGTGGGGAGAATTGAGATTCTTTAAGATGCATCAGTTTCAATTTCTATCCTTCTCCTCCCCACCTCCCTTTTGTTTCCCTGTGGCTATTTGGTTTTGTGGATAGTGACACATCTTTTACATATGGCTGTGGTTACAGTGAGTTATAGTGCACTGTAAATCAAAATACAGCTCAAGACACTTGGAAAGATGTAACCGGCCAAACATGAAACACCTTCCACCCAACAGCAAATGTGCAAGTTTTTGTTGCAAACTCTCACCTTCATGGATCGAAGATGTAATCTCTACCTTGAACTGAAGATAGCCGCTTACATGGTCAGCTGGAAGCCTCCTGCCAAGGTTGTAGCTGAGAATTTGGTCTCTGCGAAGGAGAAGAAATATATGAGGTCTCTCTTGTGCTTTGTGTAACTTTCAAAGTGCTTTCAACCACACCTGAACCAAAACAAAGAAACAAAAACCAGGGGAGACAGTTCCACAAATGCTTCCCCTGAAAGTATCACCACCATTTTTTGTTTGTTTGTCTGTCTGTTCAGTGGTAGAGAAGAAGTCCAGAACTATTTTCAGGAGAGGTGAGAGATACAAGGCAAATGGGCCAGTCTTCCTTGCCTGACTCTGCTCCAGAAGAGGGCAATGAAACTATTCAGTGGCATAGCGTGGGTTGTCAGCACCCGGGGCAAGGCAATAATTTGCGCCCCCTAACCCATGGATTTGCGCCCCCTAACCCTAACCCCCAGATGTTGCGCCCGGTGCGGCCGGCCCGCCCTGCACCCCCCACGCTACGCCACTGAAACTATTGCAAGCAACCTGATCCAGCTAAGGAGAACTGTATATGGAAGCAGGGTACCAAATATTTATCAATAGATTTGTTAGTACAGCAACCCCTTAAATCTTCTCCAGTTTGGTTCAAAATCTGAGCCAAAGAAGAATTCTTCGCTCCCCCCACTTGCTTCAGCTGCCCTCTCCTGTCTCCAAAAGCCATTTCTCACAATACCCACCCTCAAGCATACTTCCTTGTTTCTTTTGCACAAGCCCTTGGGAGAACTTTATCTCTCTCCTCTCTGTGTGCCTTCAGTGCCTTGTCCACCATAGCAAATGAGTGAAAGTAAGGGAGAAGTTAGTTTCGGCAGTGAGGGGGATAAAGTGGATGGCTTTCAGAAATGGCAGTCCCGTTAACCGGGTCAGGAAAACTACCCAATACGTTCTGATTTAAGGGGTGGGGAGAGAGAGAGAGACTGGGTAATTTCTGAGTTAATCCAAGGTGAGCTCCTGGGAGCTGTCTCACATCTCTCCTCATCACTTGCAAATCAGGATCCACACTGTGAATTCGATGCGCATCCAGATGTGGATATTGCAGTTCTGCAGGACGTTGCTCTCAGTGGGATGCACCTCTGGATGTCAAAAAGGATGTGGCATCTAGATGTGCAACCCATTGCAAGCAATGCTGTGCAGACAGACAACATCCACATGAAGACCTGCATTTGTATGCACACACCTTAGTTACAGTGTGGATCCTGTTTCTACATGGAAATCCCCGTCACTGGACCAGAGACTTTTTGTGCTAAAACGGAGGTTTTACAACCTGGCAGTACACTATGGCAGGAAAAGGAGTATCAGTCTGGTTACCTCATCAATAGACTGACGCACTCCCTCTTTTCCCTCAATTTAGTTTTGGTAGTATGAGGGCCACTAACTGGCTATGTGGAACTGTTTTATCACCACAGCAGCTATTTAATCCCTTGCTGATTGAGATCACATAGGCAACGGGAAAATAAAACTTTGTTTAAAGGAAAAATGCCAAAGAAGAAACAGTTGGGAGAAGAAGGAAGCTAGAGTGGACAAACATGTAAACAGTAATACTAAGGGTGATCATTTCAGGCCACCCAAAAGCCACGATCTATTGCTATTTTGTTGATGTTTTAAATTATGTTTTACAGATATTAACTGGTTATCTTATTGCATTTGATGTTGTAAGCTGTCTTTATGTGTTTTATGAAAATGTGGATCCAAAATATTCAAATAAAGGACTATTTTTGTGTGCAAAAAATAAATAAATGTTCACACCTGAAAATTTGGCACAATGCTAGTTTTACTTTCCTGTGTTCTTAACAATATACTGAAGTAGTCACAGCAAACACACACACACACACACACACACACACACACACTGTACAACCATGACTGACAGATAATGGAAATAATTATAAATGAATCTACTGTATTTCCTTTAACTGTCAGAAAAGTGCATAATTCAGCGTTACGAATCATTAAGTGGAAATATTCTGCCCCCTGGTGGCTTAAACAAATGTATTTATATTCTCTCTTCAGCTGAACACTACGATAAGAATAGTGAACTACTACAAGAGATCGGAAATGAGCTTGTGAGCAATTAAGCAATATCTGAAAACTTGCCTAGAATAGTAATGATGATATTCTAGTACCCAGCAGTGTGCAAATTTATTTAAAACACCTCTATCAGACTAGCATATCAGAATTCTTGAATTTCAGATTGGAATCAGATTACTACATCAAACAAAAAAGCAACATAGTACTCAAAATTATTTGAATACTTAAAAAAAAAGAATGCCAGCATTTCTTAAGAAAATAACATTTTGTTCTTGAGACTATGACCCATGTTCAAAGAATCTTGAATGTTTTAGAACACTAAAAAGCAACTAATTGGCCCAATGGGATTGGGATTCTCCTATGGGGGGGGGGGCGCCAAGCTCAGCCAAAATAACCTGATCTAATCTTGTCAAATCTGCAATGTATTTTTTTCTTACCTGCATCAACACCACCTTGGAAAAAGCTGACAACTGTTTTCAAACTGAATTTGTCTTTCTCCATTTATGCAACGTGTTATTTTGGTGGGGAAATCTGCGAAAAAGGAGGCCATTTGTTTACAAGCTGATTTTATCCTTGATAGTCATGCAAGAAGCATGACAACACTGTGCTGAACTAGAAACTTCACAGAATTGAGGACAGGCAGTTTTGTGGTTTTTTTTAATCTATACTATCACCCAGATTAAAGGGACGCGGGTGGCGCTGTGGGTAAAAGCCCCAGCGCCTAGGGCTTGCCGATCGAAAGGTCGGCGGTTCGAATCCCCGCGGCGGGGTGCGCTCCCGTTGTTCCGTCCCAGCGCCTGCCAACCTAGCAGTTCGAAAGCACTCCCGGGTGCAAGTAGATAAATAGGGACCGCTTACTAGCGGGAAGGTAAACGGCGTTTCCGTGTGCGGCTCTGGCTCACCAGAGTAGCTTCGTCACGCTGGCCACGTGACCCGGAAGTGTCTCCGGACAGCGCTGGCCCCCGGCCTCTTGAATGAGATGGGCGCACAACCCTAGAGTCTGTCAAGACTGGCCCGTACGGGCAGGGGTACCTTTACCTTTTTATCACCCAGATTGGGTGCCTTTTACAGTCAACTGAAAATGTTCCATGGACTTCAGAATGTTCCGAGTTCTACAGGAGGAGTGTTTAAAATAAAGTATTCCCAGTAGGAATATTCTACATCCAGCTGAAGCTAAGAACAAGAGACCTTTAGTTTCAACTGATCTGAAATGTGTGCTTATTTGGCCCCATCTACCAGCAACTTCTCCTTCATAGGTCTCAATAAAAGCTACAGTTACACAAGTCATGGATAAAACTGATGGAGTAATGAATCTACTGGACACAGTCCATCAACTGCTTAAGACGCCCTGGGAGCACTGAATGTATTCCCAGATGCAACTGCCTCCATCGAGCATGCTGAAGCAGCAAACCCCCATGCTCACAAGCCATATGGGGACTGTACATTGATGAATATTGCGTTTTTGAAACACGAAGTGTGTAGCCAGCATAGTGATGGCAACAAGAGGCAAAAAACCACTGTGCTAGATGTACCTCTGTGAGATCCTTCCTCTGTTAGTGCTGCAGTTACTAGGCAAGGTGTGGAAGCCCTCAGTGGACTTAAGAATTTCAGGTTGCATTGGGACTAAGGTGTTTCACACATCTGAAGGCTGTTCAGTGTCATTTGTCAAAATACTTTGGGCATTTTATTTCATGTTCTATATTTCACGGGCTCTTATTAAACACTATGCCTTGTTTCCTCTTAATTGCTCTTTTCCTATATGATTATATATCTTAGGGTTGTCATATTTCAAAAAGTGAAAGCCAGGACACTAAAGTGTCAGTTTGCATTTCTTAGTTCAGAAAGTATTGATCTGATGTGTAGTAGTAGTAGCAGCAGCAGTAATAATAATAATAATAATAATAATAATAATAATAATAATAATAATAATTTATTTGTACCCCGCCCATCTGACTGGGTTTCCCCAGCCACTCTGGGCGGCTTCCAACAGAGATTAAAAATACATTAAAACATTAAAAATTTCCCTAACTATATGGATCAATATTTAGCAGAATTCCACGTTGAGCTTTTCTTGTGTGCCAAATCTCACTTCCGACATGGGCTACATCCAGATTTTCCTGGACAGTTCAGCAGTTTTACACCCAGACGCTGTTTACGAGGACCAAATACTGGCTATGTCTGGGAAATCTGGGAAAGCAACTGCAGCATACACTCATCCCCAACCTGTTATTCAACATTTATAGCACATCATCACTGTAGGATGAAAATTTGACATTGGGTAAGATATATTCTTGTGCAACTCTTCACGAGTTGTACGAAGGAAGTGAACCTTACACATTTAATAGGATAGTCACCGGAGACTAAGAAGAAGAAGAAGAGTTTGGATTTGATATCCCGCCTTTCACTCCCTTTAAGGAGTCTCAAAGCGGCTAACATTCTCCTTTCCCTTCCTCCCCCACAACAAACACTTTGTGAGGTGAGTGGGGCTGAGAGACTTCAGAGAAGTGTGACTGGCCCAAGGTCACCCAGCAGCTGCATGTGGAGGAGCGGATACGCGAACCCGGTTCCCCAGATTACGAGACTACCGCTCTTAACCACTACACTACACTGGCTCTATATTGGCTCTATAGACTATAACATAAATGTGACAAAAAGTTCATTAACATTTAGAGACAGCATGGGATGCATTAAAATATTAGTGCTGTCCTAATCTTCAATGAAATTAGTTGCATCTTTCTAATTAATAAGAAGATAGTCTGAAGTGTTTGAATGTTATTGAAAAATATATAAATGTTCTGAATAAATTTGCACACCACTGTATGAACCTGTTCTCCCACAACTCAACATATTTTGACACACAAAAAGGATTTAAAGTAGTTATAAGCAAATGATAAATAGAAAGAGTGAAATAGCTTTTACAAGAGAAAAACGTTTACTGATAGAAAGAGCGAAAACTTTTGAATTCCTAGAATACTTTGAGGCAAGATTCAAATCAAACAGTAAGTTTACAAAAATGCTTGGCTTCCTGGTAATTGACATTGAAATTATTTGTATTTTGTTAGGGAAAGGCAAACTTCCTTTTCCTCTTGGCTGATTTAAAATGAATAATGAAAGTGTGTTTGTTTACCCTATTGCATGCCTTTCCAATAGTCTCTGGACTGGTATCGTAAGCTTCCCAAGAAAACGCTTGATGATCGGCCGACTCTTCGCAAATTTATCTTTGATTTCAATTTCCAAGACGTCTGTTAGAAGTGCTACGAAAGAATATTTCTGGAAATAAGAAAACAAACATGTATTTCATATCACAATCAACATCAAATATAGCAACTCTTGATTTGTTCAGCAACGCCTGAGTTCAGGGGTACAAAACAGCCCCCCCCCCAAAAAAAATATTTGGCAGGAAAACCAGAGAATAAATCTTAGCCGCACATGCAAGCAGCCTCATGAACTACCATTGTTAGGATTTTTGTCACCAAGAAGAACATAGGGCACAAGGAAACAGCACGTAATGCAAAGGAATAAGAGAGTTTTGTTCTAAGAAAAGATAATCCAATTAGCCTACTTTTCACATGAACGGGAAGTCTGAATCTATATTCCTGGATAAAGCAGAATGCAATTGGGAAGGCTCCAGTGGGCTAGTGACAGAACAGATTTTTGTTCCCCAGATAATACTGGGGGGCAGACATGCACTCAGAATTAAGGAACAGGGTGTAGGAACTCTTGTCAGCAATAACCCAAAGAAAGAATTTCTACCACAGATACTGAGAGGTTCCTTGAAAGCCATCGATTACCTCTCTGTGCCAAACAGGATTTGTTGTGTTACTGATGATAGTAGACCGCCTTTCCTGGCCATGGTGAGCAAATGTAGGAAATGTGCTCTTTTTTCCAGGCTGAATGGACATCTTTAAGTAAGGATCAGGATTGAAGAACATTCCTTTCTTAAGTCCAACTGCCCTAATGTCTTTAAAACACAGAAAAGGAAAAACAGAAAACATGGCGCCAATTATTTTTCCAAATGCCTTTACTTTGTTATCCAGCTTTTCACCAAGTGTTCTGACAGCGTAGGACAGATTGACAGGCTTCAACATGGCTTCAATATTTATTGTTGGAAAAGTACACATACAAAACAAAACATCAATTCTACAGCATGCAGACATGCAGACATTATCTTGCATCAGTTATTCTATATTCAGTCAGAAGAGCACAATTTGGCTTTTGAGGGTGGCAAATAATATTTATAAAGTACAGAGACATTTAACACCACATATGACTTCCAAAAGAAGTATGTCAACTGTAATGGAGAAGCACCCTAAAACATGAAGTTCAGTTTCACATGCATCATCTGCTAACTTCTTCAAAAAACAAAAGCAAACTCCAATTGTACTGCTGGGTTAGATTTTTAATACTGTGTCGATATGGTTGTACATTTTGTCCATCGTTTATTAATTTGGTATACCCATCTCAATTTAAAAAATAAACATTTTAATGGTAGTTTGTAGCCATTAAAAAATGACTAAGAACACACAGGAAGTTCAAATGGGTGGGTTATCCACAATTAAAACACAACTGAAATTTTTAAAGGTCAATTCCTTTATGGGAATGACTTTGTCTCATAGCTGTGCTGTCATGTTGTTTGTTCAGATGTTAGGCAGTTGGTAGACTAGATTGATATGTACATAGTAAGCTGTGTTATACCAAGTCAGATCATTGCCCATCTAACTCCATATTGTCTACACTGACTGCCTGTGGCTCTGGGAATTAATATGAGACTTGCTTTCATGCAAAACATGTGCTTTACCAGAGAGTTATGGCTCCGCCTCTTGTTCAGTGTATTAATCTGCACAGTGTTGATGCGCTGGTTAAGACATGGATTTATTTGCATATTGCTGGAGGTAGATAATGCTATTTATCTAGAAAAAGAGGTGCCAGAACTTATAATGACAATGGTGCCCACCTGAGAGGTGCCAGAACTGAGTTCCAGTGAAAAAAAGCCCTGGAGATAGCCAAATTAGTGGGTGGGATAATTATACCAACTTCCTGGCTAGAGGCAAAAGAATTCTATTTATGCAACTAGGCTTAACATAGCTGCCTCTCATGAAACACCTAACCTTTGCTTATTTTATTCTACTTTGTTAAAAAATAATAATAATGGTGTGCTAATAATAGAGGAAACATTCATTCCCAGCGAAGAGACAAAAGGTGTTAGCAATGGAAATTCAAGGGAAGATCAAGGCATTCTAGAAACCTGTGAAAAATATGTGACAGGGTAAATGTGATAGGGTTTGATCAGGGGTTCTATCAGCAGTGAGCGAATGTTAAAATAGCAACAGTGATAAGTGTGCGTATAAACAAGAGAGAGCAAGAGAGCGCAATATGGGAAGCAAAAGCTCAAAAATACAAAATTCTGCACTTCTCCAAGTTGTCCTTCAACACATATAGGTAGAAAAGTCCTGTTAATGAACAGATTTCGGAGTTCAGCTGCAGCGATGTCTGCAGTTTAGCAACACCACAGAAATGCAGCACTTCAAAAGACACCAGTTTCTGAACACTTTTCTATACAAAAACAAAAGCACTCCATGAAAAAAATCCATTCTGCTAATTGCTCTTCAAGTTCTGATAAGGTCTGCGACATTGCTTTTAATTTTGACATCTTTATACTGAGTAACATACTTCAGCAGAAGAACCATTTTTGGAACGAGGAGTTTAATCTGTCCAGGGAGCTGAAAAAGTGTGAGCAGCGTAGCTGAACATTCTGGCTCACCATCTCTGGGTGCCTGTCAAATGTCCCCTCCACCCTCTAAGATAGCTGTTTCACCTGTCAGCTCACATATAATATCAGATAGATACAGAACAAGACTCCTGACCTTGCAGAACATGTTCCTTGCATAAAGGAAGGATCCGAAGTGAATGAGAAGCCACAGGAACACTAACCAACTCTCAGAGGTGAATCAGTGCGGCTGTACATGCAAAATTGGGCTCTGCGTCAGGTCCAGAGGGAGCGGCAAGTAAGAGAAAAATCCCTTTGTCTCATCTCACATGCAGGTCCTCAGTGATGCTTAGACTGGGAGCCAGAAGGGCTTGCCACAGTTTCCATTTCTTCACTGCTAAAGGTAAAGGTAAAGGGACCCCTGACCATTAGGTCCAGTCGTGGCCGACTCTGGGGTTGCGGCGCTCATCTTGCTCTATAGGCCGAGGGAGCCGGTGTACAGCTTCCAGGTCATGTGGCCAGCATGACTAAGCCGCTTTTGGCGAACCAGAGCAGCGCACGAAAACGCCATTTTACCTTCCTGCCAGAGCGGTACCTATTTATCTACTTGCACTTTGACGTGCTTTCGAACTGCTAGGTTGGCAGGAGCAGGGACCGAGAAACATGAGCTCACCCCGTCGCTGGGATTTGAACCGCCAACCTTCTGATCGGTAAGTCCTAGGCTCTGTGGTTTAACCCACAGTGCCACCCGCATCCCTTTCTTCACTGCTAGCTGGAGCAAAAAATGTCCTTGCCTGAACGAAAGTGGACAACACAACACTGGATGCCTATAACCAGGGCTTTCTTTTCTAGAAAAAGAGGTGCCCGGAACTTGCTGAACTTTTTTTTGTTGTTGAGCTTTTTCTGGGGCAGAACACCAGCCCAAAGTTCCACCCATTCACCCTACTGTCGCGGGGTGGGGGGCACTTGCGCCGCCGACCTCTGCACCACCACAATCGCCCTGCCACCCGCAGTCCCAAGCGCCATGCTGCCAAACACCTCTGTCGTGCAGCCCTGAGCGCTGTGCAGGGGAACAGCACCACAACACTACAGAGCTGCCGGAATGCAACAAAGAGAAGCCAGAACCCAGTTCTGATGAGTTCTGGCTGAAAAAAAAACCCTGCCTATAACCACACACACACATTATATCCTTCCCCCAACATTTACAGAATGAGCAACATTTCCTAAAACACAATTCACAATACCTTGATTTAAAGTGGGGGGGGGGGAGGAAAAGAGAATTTAAAAGTATTCTTACCTGAGAGCGTAAAGCTAACTAATTTTCGGGAGTGCTGGCTTGCCGAACCACCTTCAGTGCCCTCTGCCCCCATCTGAAAAGAGGGGGAAATTATTGTGGTCACTTCTGAATGTGAAAGTAGTATGTAAATTAGAGAAAGAATCTATAACAAGGGAACAGAATTATGACAGACTGCCCAGTGCTGTTTTTCTAGAAAAGAGGTGCCAGAACTTGCCACGAACACCTCCCTCATTCTCTTAGAATGGCAACGGCACTCACCTGAGCCACTTTGAGAGAGTGTTTTACCCGGAAAGGCAGTATAAAAATACTGAGTTAAATTAAATAAAAATCATTGTAAGCAACAAATTGCATATTCCTGACAGTGTTATTTTTACGACAAACAGGCTTGTAGAGAGATAAGCTCCCACAGCCATCTTAAGTGTTTATTTTTTTTATCATGTGTGTGAGAGAGATGGAGAAGAGAGGCAGTACACACAACATGGAAAAGCAAGCTCGTTCAGCCTGGACACCGAGGTCCAGCTCCGAGGGCCTTCCGGCCGTTCCCTACCTGCAAAAAGTGAGGTTACAGGGAACCAGGCAGAGGGCCTTCTCGATAGTGGTGCCTGCCCTGTGGAACATCCTTTCACCAGATGTCAAGGAAATAAACAACTATCTGACTTTTAGAAGACATCTGAAGACAGCACTGTTTAGGGAAGTTTTTAATGTTTGATCTTTTATCGCCTTATTATTATTACTGTATTAATATTAGTATTTTGTTGGGAGCCACCCAGAGTGGCTGGGGAAACCCAGCCAGATGGGCTGGGTATAAATAAATCATCATCATCATCATCATCATCAGCTGTGGCCTACTGGAATTGCATGAATGTGCTCCTTGCTGGTCTGTTTTTTAACTCCGGCACTGAGCTAAGCCAAGGCCTGCCCTAGTGTGTTGTTTGAACCCAGGGTTGTGGTTAAGCTGTCTCCTTAGAACCACAAGTTGCAGCCAAGGTTTGTTCTTGGGTAGTTTGTCTTACCATGGCATGTAGCAATGGCGGGAGAGAGGGAGAGAGAAATATGGTTGTAATTTGCTGTAGCCTACTCAACAAAGAACTAAGGACCTGTCTGCGGAACACACAAGCCAGTGACCATACTGAATATTTATGGGCAATAGTAGAGTTGGCATGCATTAAGTCAGAGAACAGGACCACAAGGATAGCTCATTCAACATGCAGAATTAAAACAAAGTGATAAAATCCTGGACACACTGAAGTCTGTGCTACCAGCTTCAGGTGACGATGTGATAACTGAAATTAATTCCAGTGACAATGGCAGGATTTCACGCATCACATCTTCCCATTGACATCCTCACTAGATCAGATAACTTACTGGAAAATATCAGATGCCAACCTAAATTAGCAAGTTTAATGTTAGCGTTAAAACAGATTGGCTCGGTGTCAAGCAATGAATAAAAGATACTCACCATCACGGCAGGGTTTTTCACAGTGATACATGGAGTTGTTGCTCGCAGGGCTCCGCTTATACCATGGTAGTATTTAAAGCAGATCTTTATTTCAGCTGGGGGGGGAAATAATGGAAGGGTGGGGTAAGAGTATGCAGAACTCATGAAAGATTCACATTACTGAATGGAAGCAGTCAGTCAATGGAACAGCTGCTTGGGAACACAGTGCTTGCAATGCAACAACTTGCAACCATTTGAGAAAGGTAATACCTGTTACTCTGTTAAAAGATCCTATTAAAGTCTTAAGGGGACGTGGGTGGCGCTGTGGGTAAAACCTCAGTGCCTAGGGCTTGCCGATCGCATGGTCAGCGGTTCGAATCCCCGCAGCGGGGTGAGCTCCCGTCTTTCGGTCCCAGCTCCTGACCACCTAGCAGTTCGAAAGCACCCTTAAGTGCAAGTAGATAAATAGGTACCGCTTTATAGCCGGAAGGTAAACGGCGTTTCCGTGTGCTGCGCTGGTGCCGGCTCGCCAGAGCAGCTTCGTCACGCTGGCTACGTGACCGGGAAGTGTCTCCGGACAGCGCTGGCCCCCGGCCTCTTAAGTGAGATGGGCGCACAACCCTAGAGTCGGACACAACTGGCCCATACGGGCAGGGGTACCTTTATTAAAGACTTGTGACAATTAGCATACTGTTAGGGAGACCCCTGGTATATTCCTTATTTTTTTCTTTCTTTCTTGTAGGTGGTTGCAAGCACCCTTACCTGTAACCCTACTATTCACAGGAGCCAACTCCTATTTGAGGGGGCAGCCCCCACAAGTTGATGGGTATTGCCCTTGAAATGGTGTGCATGCACGCACTGTGTCATGTGATCAATTATGTGGGGCGGGGCTTAACTGCCCTCCCCCCAATATTTTATTCAAGTTGGCACCCCTCCTACTATTATACATCCCAACCCCAGTATCCTCAACTGCATCAGCTTTAATATATTACCCCTGTACTGATCAGGAAACAATATGTCGTGATTTCAAAGTCCAGCAGGAGCCCAGGGATGAAGGGGAAAGAGATTGAGAAAGCACTGGGCCCAAGCCAAACTATCAGGAACCTTCCAAGGCTGAGACTTTCAACCCTGCAGAGCCTGTGTCTCTCAGGCCCAGTTTCATTGAGGCGTCAGCCTCTTCCCTGAGCCACCTCACCAAGATAGGCACTATGCCTGATGTAAGACAGGTAGTGGAATGTTCTGGGTCAGAGAGATGCCCTTTAAGACTTTGAGCTCCTCAGCAAGGGAGCATAGCCTCACGAGGGTGGTTAATGCCCATGGGGCACAAAACTGAGATGGGCTCATGTTAGAACAAGTTGTCTGCCCCACTGGGCTCTGTCTGGGGTCCTGAATGACTTATCCACAGCTGTCTTCATTTGCAGGGCTCTTGATAGTCCAGACTGAATCCTGCCTGTACAATAAAAAATTCAGACTGGAGTTCTTCCTAGGCCAAAAGATACTTTCCCCGTTTAAATTTCTATGGATCTAGTGTTCAGAAGTGGAATTCTAGAATCTAGAGCAGGCTTCCTCACACTCGGCCCTCCAGATGTTTTTGAGACTACAATTCCCATCATCCCTGACCACTGGTCCTGCTAGCTAAGCATCATGGGAGCTGTAGGCCAAAAACATCTGGAGGGCCGAGTTTGAGGAAGCCTGGTCTAGAGCATGGTTTTTTTAAAAAAACAACAACAACCAAACCATATTTGGCAGATTGGGCTACTTTGTCCTGATTTCCACAACTGCTGCATGAAACACAAGGCCCATTGCAGTTTCTGCAAGGATGCTATCAGCTCCAGTTCCAAGCTGCATTTGAGTTGAGTGGAACAGAGCTATTATTGAAAGGGGGGAGCAGAGATGTGCTGAGCAAGCAAGGGGAGCAACATGGCTCACTGAAATGTACTCAGGCTACAAACAATCAACCTCCCACTCCAGAAATATAAAAACACACACAAAAGCAGCAGAGTACCCGAAAGGCTCAGAGCCAAGATAAGATGGCAATAAACAATACTGAGCTGCGCCCTAGAAAAATAACGAAAGCACATTCCTGCAAGACTAAACTTTCACTATCTATTTAGTTAGGTCTTACAATAAATTTTTATCAGATAGAAGCCAGAGCCTTTGCAGTTTTTATTGACTCACAACTTTTAATCAAAACACAGGGACATAGAAACGATGAAGTATGTACTCTGGATTTATAGGTCTGATAAAGTCGGAGCCAGAACATTAATTCAAGATCCCAGCCCCAAACAAAACATGGTGTGTGTTTTTTCCATTTTCAAAAGATAGAAGATGTTGTTTGTATATTTACTACGACTGTCTCTCAAGAATTAACTAAGAGGAATATAAAAAAACCATAAACGACAGAGCTGCCATTGCGTTTCAACATCTGCTTAGCTGAAATGGCTGAAGCTTTAAATCTGACAACTTTAGGCTACAGCAGCAATGAATCATTTGGCTTCTAAAGTTAAAAAAAAAAGTGAACCAAATGTACTCATATGTTTTATATGAGTACATTAAACAATGCGGGAAGTTTTAGGTCACTGTAAATCATGGCCAGTAGCTGTAAAACAAAGATGTAGCATGGCAGAACAGGTGAAAAACCATTAGAACTACCATAAACTACAGAGTTAATGTGGAAAACCTTCTAAAACAAACGATCACAAGACACTGGGTTGTATTCAGTGCTGTAGAAGCAGAAAATCAGAAGGAAAGGTCAAGTATGTGGCACAGGGGAACTCACGCAAGTTGCCCCAGCCCAATTTTTGGTGATTCTCCCAGCCTTTTTCAAAGGATCCCCTAATACTCAAGAGAGATTTTCTGTGAAGTCAGAGTAGCATCACTCCAGTGTCATCCAACCACGGCAATTCTATGTACGGGCTCTGCTAGCTCCTCTGCTCAGTATACTTGCCCCAGCATGCAGCAAACGTGGGCAAATGATGGTGCTCTGGAAAAAGTTCGTCACCACTGCCCTCGCTACTACAGCTGATGCGGTAGAGGAAGAAATGTCTGGGCCACACAGCATGGTCCCAATGTCTGGTGCAGGTACATCAGGTGCATGGCTGGCATACTTCAGATGATGGTGCCATCACATAGGAGCATAGGGGCGGGAAGCTATGCTCACCGTTCCACGCATGCTGCCGCCACCATGAGCATCCTGCCGCCACCATGAGCATCCTGCCTGCAGTAGCGTGGCAGGGGGGAAGGAGAACCAACTGAGGGAAGCTTGCCTGGGGCCTCCACAAAACCTGGAAATGGCCCTGTGTGCAGCTCCATGAATACACAATGGATAATAAACCCAGGCAACTTCACCATACTCTTAAGAGTCAGTGGGACACATTAAAAAGCCCAGGCCACCAGTTTTAACTGAGAATTTTTGTTAATCGCTTTGATGTATTCCATTGCAGTTTATAACTGCTTTGACAGTAGGTTAGGATGTTTGCATTTATTTAAGGTTTCTTCACCTCTCCATGTGCAAGTCCATGCACAATATTTAATGTGACAATTTGCAGCCACCCCTCGCATTTCCTTTTAATGAGGATCAGAGGAAAATGTACTTAAAGCTTCTCTGCAAATGCTTCCATTTCCAGCAGCGCTTCAATGATTGAGCAAACCAACTGGGGAAAGTAATCACGTAAATGGTCTCTGCATGAAACAATTAATGAGCATTGATCACATAAGGAGCAAAAAGAGCTCTGGAGACACCAAATATCTCCGTTAATTGTTTTTTAAAAAAATGATATTCCAGAAATCTTCCATTTATTTTTGATGTCTTCTATATTTTATGATGTGGGACGCGGGTGGCGCTGTGGGTAAAAGCCTCAGCACCTAGGGCTTGCCGATCGAAAGGTCGGCGGTTCGAATCCCCGCGGCGGGATGCGCTCCCGTTGTTCGGTCCCAGCGCCTGCCAACCTAGCAGTTCGAAAGCACATCAAAGTGCAAGTAGATAAATAGGGACCGCTTACTAGCGGGAAGGTAAACGGCGTTTCCGTGTGCGGCTCTGGCTCGCCAGAGCAGCGATGTCACGCTGGCCACGTGACCCGGAAGTGTCTCCGGACAGCACTGGCCCCCGGCCTCTTGAGTGAGATGGGCGCACAACCCTAGAGTCTGTCAAGACTGGCCCGTACGGGCAGGGGTACCTTTACCTTACCTTATATTTTATGATATATGTATAGCTAAAGCTATGGTTTTCCCAGTAGTGATGTATGGAAGTGAGAACTGGACCATAAAGAAGGCTGATCGCTGGAGAATTGATGCTTTTGAATTGTGGTGCTGGAGGAGACTCTTGAGAGTCCCATGGACTGCAAGAAGATCAAACCTCTCCATTCTGAAGGAAATCAGCCCTGAGTGCTCACTGGAAGGACAGATCCTGAAGCTGAGGCTCCAATACTTTGGCCACCTCATGAGAAGAGAAGACTCCATGGAAAAGACCCTGATGTTGGTAAAGATAGAGGGCACAAGGAGAAGGGGACGACAGAGGACGAGATGGTTGGACAGTGTTCTCAAAGCTACTAACAGGAGTTTTACTAAACAGGGGGAGGCAGTGGTAGACAGGAGTGCCTGGCGTGCTCTGGTCCATGGGGTCACGAAGAGTCGGACATGACTAAACGACTAAACAACAACAAAAATCTCTTTATTCTACCAGGAGATACTGGTTCATCCCTCTGTGGGGATTTTTGAGGAATCAGTATTAAGTAAGGCTGTTGTAAACACTGGGAATAAAAAAATATATATTATAAGATTCCCAGAAAGCCAGTCTATTTACTGAAAGTCCAGCTGCTTTAGCGCCATTTTTGTGTGTGTGCTTTCAAATAGGTCTTCTTCTTCCTTCACTCATTTGCCCCCCCCCCCATGTTGAAAAGGGGATGCTTTCTACAGATGGCTGAGCTTATTAAGCAACCCTTGTCCCACTTCCACCACCCTCTGTTATTCATTGCTTTATATATTTTAAAAAATGCCTCAAAATGGCTTAAAGGTAAAGGACCCCTGACAGTTAAGTCCAGTCGCGAACAACTCTGGGGTTGCGGCGCTCATCTCGCTTTACTGGCTTAGGGAGCCGGCATACAGCTTCCGGGTCAAGTGGCCAGCATGACTAAGCCACTTCTGGTAAACCAGAGCAGCACACGGAAACACCGTTTACCTTCCCACCGGAGTGGTACCTATTAATCTACTTGCTCTTTGACGTGCTTTCAAACTCCTAGGTTGGCAGCAGCAGGGACCGAGCAACGGGAGCTCACCCCATCGCGGGGATTCAAACCACCGACCTTCCGATCAGCAAGCCCTAAGCTCAGTGGTTTAGACCACAGCGCCACCCATAAATGACTTACAGCTCCGTAAAATTACACACAGGTAATAATCGGGTGACAACAAAGGGAACCAAAATGCAATAAACAAACAAAATTCTATTTATCAAGACAGTGCAGACTTAAGAGCACAGAACTTGAACCAAGACCCTCTGCTTGAATACAGAAGCGCTTGGGAAGGGCTGAGCCAGCAACCCACTACCCTCTTCAGTTTGATTCACTTACTGCAAACAGAAGCTAGGAAGCAAAAAGACTCTGCAGATTGAAAGTGTGACAGAAAAAAAGCAGCAATAATCTGAAAGAGGTTTTCCCAGTAGTGATGTATGGAAGTGAGAGCTGGATCATCAAGAAAGCTGATCGCCGAAGAATTGATGCTTTTGAATTATGGTGCTGGAGGAGACTCTTGGGAGTCCCATGGGCTGCAAGAAGATCAAACCTCTCCATTCTGAAGGAAATCAGCCCTGAGTGCTCACTGGAAGGACAGATCCTGAAGCTGAGGCTCCAATACTTTGGCCACCTCATGAGAAGAGAAGACTCCCTGGAAAAGACCCTGATGTTGGGAAAGATTGAGGGCACAAGGAGAAGGGGATGACAGAGGACGAGATGGTTGGACAGTGTTCTCAAATCTACCAGCATTTGTTTGACCAAACTGTGGGAGGCAGTGGAAGACAGGAGGGCCTGGCGTGCTCTGGTCCATGGGGTCACGAAGAGTCGGACACGGCTAAACAACTAAACAACAACAATCTGAAAGAGCAATTTGCCATCGCTTGTGTATGATGGGATGTGGCAGTCTCCCCAGTCCTTTCCTTCCCCGTCCTCTCCCCACCCCACCCCGCTCTCCTCTGCTAAATTACCATAGCTAAAAAGAATGTGACATTTGATGCACCTTTTGACTCTCTGCTCAAACGGCAAGAGTGACACTTCCCAGCACTTCTTATGGCATTAGTGTTGGAAGTACAAAGTCGGTCGCCTTTTCAGCAGGTGACAGCCTGAGGGCGCCAGCTCATCACAACATTGATCAGAACATCTTATTTGGCAGCTGCATCATTCTTTATTCCTTTAACCTCCCCTTCATGTCCTCTCCTGAGTAACTGCCTCTGTATGCGCAGCAGATTCACATGTTTGTATTCTGCCTGCCTTTGGATTCTAGGTTGTAGAGAACCCCTCCCTTCCCAAACACACTTAAATATTTTCAGGATTACGATAATGGCAATAATATTCTTATTATTAATTTTCAAGAAGCTAGGAGGGAATTTTGATGGGGCGGTATCTTGTGACGCTTCTTCTTGCATGCCCTGGCAGGGGAAAAATACCAAACTGTTTCCTTCCTAAGCTTGCATCAATTTTCTGTAATTTAGGGCAGACTATAGCTGAGCGGTGAGGGACGCGGGTGGCACTGTGGGTTAAACCACAGAGCCTAGGACTTGCTGATCAGAAGGTCGGTGGTTCGAATCCCCGTGACGGGGTGAGCTCCCGTTGCTCGGTCCCCGCTCCTGCCAACCTAGCAGTTCGAAAGCACATCAAAGTGCAAGTAGATAAATAGGTACCGCTCCAGCGGGAAGGTAAACAGCGTTTCCATGCGCTGCTCTGGTTTTCCAGAAGTGGCTTAGTCATGCTGGCCACATGACCCGGAAGCTGTACGCCGGCTCCGTTGGCCAATAAAGCGAGATGAGCGCCACAACCCCAGAGTCGGTTACGAGTGGACCTAATGGTCAGGGGTCCCTTTACCTTTTATAGCTGAGCGGCAGAGTTTTCAGCTTCACAAACAATCGCAAAGCATCTCCAGGTATGGCTGGGAAGGAATCCTGCCTAAAATCCTGATGAGCAGCTGCCAGAGAATGTGAACAAATACTGAACTACATGGACCTCAGTATAAGGCAGCATCCCATGTTCCCGTGAGTGGTGCATTGGATGTAAGTTATTTGTGACAGGATAAGGATGAAAAGAGTAGGCAGAGGAACTGAATTTTGCAGAGATGCCAACAAGGGTGCTCTTGTGGGGCAAGACCTTAAATACACTATTTTGCTTTTAGTAAACAGGCTGTGAATTAAGCCTAGGGACTTCTCTGCAGTGACTCCTTCTCTGTGGAATGCTCTCCCCAGGGAAGTTCGCCTGCCGCCTTCATTATACACCTTCAGGACGCGGGTGGCACTGTGGTCTAAACCACTGAGCCTCTTGG
This sequence comes from Podarcis tiliguerta, assembly GCF_965153285.1. Classification (NCBI taxonomy): domain Eukaryota; kingdom Metazoa; phylum Chordata; class Lepidosauria; order Squamata; family Lacertidae; genus Podarcis; species Podarcis tiliguerta. The sequence continues at coordinate 17,425,792 of NC_139534.1, forward strand.
GCTTGCAAACAGAACTTCGGCAGTTCGAATCCCTGCGACAGGGTGAGGTCCTGTTGCTCTGTCCCAGCTCCTTCCAAGCTAGCAGTTTGAAAGCACCCCAGTGAAAGTAAATAGGTTTTGCTGCGGCAGGAAGGTAAATGGTGTTTCCGTGCACTCTGGTTTCCGTCAGGGTTCTTTCGGTCTGAAAAGTGAGATGAGTGCCACAACCCCATAGTTGCCTTTGACTGGACTTAACCATCCAGGTGTCCTTTACCACCACCACCTCCACCTCCTCCTCCTCCTCTTCCTCCCCCCAGGAAGAAACATTCCTTTTTAAGCAGGCCTTTGGTTGATATGATTAACATCCTATGCCCTTTTAAAATGTGGGGGGGTTGCGGGGGGTGTTATTGGGTTGTTGCTTTTATTTTGATTATATATTTTATATTTTGATTTTGTTCTGTGAACTACCCCGAGACTTCTAGGTATAGGGCGGTATATAAATTCAATAAATTCAATTAAGAAGAAGAAGAAGAAGAAGAAGAAGAAGAAGAAGAAGAAGAAGAAGAAGAAGAAGACAAGAGTTAGTATCACTCTAGCAGCCAGACAGGTGGGAGCTCTCGCTCTGGCCCAGGTGAGCTGCTATCTCTTGAAGTTTTTGCCACTCTTAGTACCAGCTCAGGTTTGCCACCTATGCCTTAAAGGCTACAGTAAGTAGCTACTATTCACATTCCTAACAAGTGCATGTAAAAACATATTTGGGAGAGCAGAGCCTGTGAAAACTCCACTTTAAGTCAACCTCATCTTCATTGTTCATCCTCAACCTTTCCCTTCAGTATTCTGAATGAAAGGAGGAAGAAACAATCAGAATATAATTTTGCCTTATCTGATAAGGGTGCAGATCCTTGTTTTTAAGTCTGGACCAGATTGCCTTTTTTTGTTCCCTTCCTGCCAGAGAAATCCATGATTCTACCATCATGAGGGAATTTTGAGTGATGGATACTTTTAAATCAGCTAACATTCATTACTTGAAAACAAGTTAGTTTCTGAAGTTTCTGAAATCTTTGGTGTGATACAAAATTTGGTTTTGCTATATTGCTGCCTGTCTCAGAGCTTGTCTCTGCCATCATCTACAGACTCTCAGGTAAATTGTTTTATTTGTGCCCCAAATGATCAAATACTGAACTGAAGAACACATTTTTCCATGTGGGAGAAAAAATTAATTACAACAGTCAGCTGCTTTGTATAAACTGTGTGAATGACTGAGTTTGATTTAGCCATTTGCATTTCAACTTTGGCTTTCATCTCTCTAGCTTTTCAAGTCCAAGATATATATCTTCTGCTAACACCCCTTATGAGGTTCAGAGGTGCCTAAGCTCATCTAACACTTTTATGTTTCTTCCCAAATTGCAGACATTTCAACTTGATGATCATGTGAGATTTGAGCTGATGGTCGTATGAAAAAGAGGACAGACCAAAATGCGTCACTGAATCACAATTGTGCAGCTCCATTTCCTGTACTATTTTAGAAAAACTAGCACTTAATCCTGGGCCGCACTGAGCCAGAGGACTGCACTACTTTACTTCTAAAATTTAGCTTTTTTATATAAAAAAGTTATTTGCTCTGGTTATTCCCTTTATTCACTTGCTCAGTTTTAACATGTGCCGTGACACAACTTACATAAAAAGATGAGCAACAGAAGAAATTATCAACACATTTTCCTAACAGCTGAAATTGCTCATTTAATTTATGTTTCAATTTCAGCCCTTCTCTTTACAAACCAGTATATATTCCTGACACACTGTTTATTCTCAGCTTATGTTGCACAATCCACCTAACATGTTACACTGGCTGCAGAATGAGTACATTTTATTCTGCCAACAGGGAACTAGTAACTCATTTATTGCTGATTTTGAACAAGTTCTTGCTATGGCTGCCATCTCCCTCCCAATAGGATTCCAAGAGAGTCTTCCCACCCCTCCTTTTCTATAACAAAACACTACATGGCATACCAAAGCTGGCAAAGCATTTCTGAAAAAGTCGCCTCAAGAAGGCAAGTTATTCATATGCATGTTCTCTATCACCCGTGTAACTTACGTTCCATGAAATAGGGGCCAGGTTCAATTCGCCATACAATTTGTCCTTTCTGCGTTCCGGTCACACCACGATTCTTGGAGTCCCAGAAGTTTGCTGGTGAATTCTCATCTGGAAGATGAAAGAAAAAAGGATGTCATAACCCAACCAGCTATCAGGGAAGGCTAGCAAGCAGTTTATTTTTAAGAGCGAACCTTTGTACAAGGATGCTTGTCTAATGAAAATTCCCCAAAAAGATTTTTTTAAAAAATTATTTCTGTGCCTGTGTTTTTTTACACATGTATTCTGCATGCATTATGCAGAAAATCGTAAGATAAAAGATTGATCACAGAAATGATGTTTCTTCCTTATAAAACAAAATAAGAAAAGCTGACAACTAATACGTGGCAACTGAACTAAGGTTACCAAACATCCCAATTTCCCGGATTTACAAATCAGTCCCCATACAAAATCAATTGAAGTTGAAAAGTGTCCCCAGATTCATTGAAAAAAATCTGGTAACAACGGCAGCAAGAATATTATTGGCACAAAAATGGAAACAAGAAGAATTACCGACAAAAGAAGAGTGGCAAATGAAATTAATGGACTATGCAGAATTAGATAAGATGACAGGAAGGATTCAAATCCTGCGGGACCAGAGAGGACTGGGATTCTTGGAGGACTGGAGTAAATATTTGCATTATTTGAAAAGCAATTGTAATAAACAGATTGCTAAAAGTTTTGTAAGGAGGACTATGCGAAATATTGCAGAGAAGACTATGAAGAGTTATTAGTTAAGGACAATTAAAAGTAATAGAGAAATTAAGAAATGTAGACTAAGTGATAAAGACTGAAAAATCTTCAGATGCGGTTGATGGAAGTCTAAAACATTGTATAAGATAAGAAAATATGTTAAAGGATTGTTGGAAATGAGATGTTAAAAATTAATGTATATGAAATGTTATATATGATATGTTAAATATATATATATATATATATATATATATATATATATGCTTTCGTAGATTTTCACGGGTACAGGAATGCAGGTTTTGGTGTCCTCGGGTGTCTTCCCGTGTAAAAGTTGGGGTGTCTAGGCGACGTTTCGACGAGGTCTCACTCGTCATCTTCAGGCTGGTGCTTTCGGCTTCTTGTTACTGGAACAGAAATGTTCCAAAATGCTCTGTTCCAGTAACAAGAAGCCGAAAGCACCAGCCTGAAGATGACGAGTGAGACCTCGTCGAAACGTCGCCTAGACACCCCAACTTTTACACGGGAAGACACCCGAGGACACCAAAACCTGCATATATATATATATATATATATATATGAAAGAAAAAATCTGGCAACCTTAAACTGAACCATTCTTTCACATTCAATCATATTAAGTCTTTGTGCAGATACTAAGTTGTCCAGACAAATGATCTTTTCTACAGGTTTCCCCTCAGGAGGCCAAAAACTGAGAGGTGGGAAGAGAAGGGCAAGCAAGTAAATGAGCAGGAAGTCAAAATACCTCCCCACATGGCTAAGGGGGTAATGTGATTCCCCCTCCACAGGAAGTCCACATCTTGCTGGGATTCCTCTGTGAATTCTTATGAAGTTTGAGTCAAGAAAGCTTCAATTCAGAAAAGGCTCCTCCAATCAGTGGAGTTGCATCCTTCGTGGGCGACCGGGGTGTGTACATGTGCCCCCGGCAGGACCAGGGGCTGGGCACGGAAGGTAAATAAAGCCCACAGCACCAGCCAAACTTTACCACTGCATCCCCCCAATGCTGCCATTTAGCAAGGGGGCTAGAGGCACAATGGCAAGACCCCTGGTGGCAAGCAAGGTGGGGGTTACTGAGAGGGGATGCCTGGCTCGCGCCCCCTCAAAATCATGCTCCTGGGGCTACACACACACACACCTGGCTCTCCCCACACTACACTCCTGCCTCCAATACTCAGAAATCAGCAGCATAAGCAGTGCACGGGGAAGGTACACACACGTTTTTAAGGAGATGTAAAATTAGGAGAAACCTGTAAGCAAAATGCAGAGGTGAAAACATCAGGCCAGAGAGGCATGAACTCAGTCCGCCAGGTAAAACCATCCAACAGAAGAAACTGTTATAAGAGTTCCAAGGCGTCATAAATAAAATGTACATACACAAGTGAATAAATAAAACCTCTTCCAGTAGACTGGCTGAGTTCTTATCACTTGTTAAATTCTGTAAATAAATCAACTTCTCGCCAACCCCTTACAAAATAAAAACAGGTCTGGCTAAAGGTAGAGCAGACCTGTCAAAAGAGCATCTTCTGTGTATGAATAGGGATAGGTCTGACAATGGATTCAAGACCCAAGGTATATAACATTCCTAAAGAATGGCCCAGACTAACCAGGAAAAGGCAAGCGAGCAAGCATTACCAGGTATCTTGACGGACAGGGGACAAGTCATACTCTCGAATTTCTATTGTAGACCACCTCTTTTCTGTTACATTTGATTTAGGGTGGTCTCTGGCTAAGGGGCGGGAAAATTTGTAATGCCAAACTTAAATTTAGGCTGTGTGCTATGAAGACCCCTAACCGGACCAATTTGCTTCATCTACGCAAATCACTGGATGTGGCTGCAAAGCTGGTGTGTGCAGGAATTCTGCACACAGATGCATCTCCCCCTGACACCTGCGATATCACCTTTCCGTGAAGCGGGAAGAAGCCCTTCTTCGAGTACAAACAGAATTCTGCCGCCTCGTGTCATCAGAGGCTGCAAACTTCAGCTGAGACCGTTCTCTCCATTTTCTTCTGAGCAGCTGAAATTGTAAACTGGGATCTGAACTTGAAGCTTGCGTCAGCTATATATACACTAAAACACTTAAAGGGTCAAACACTGCCAAAGGTTAGTAGTTTAGCAAGCAGTGTTCTTGCCTTACAGTCACAAAACCAAACGTTCTGGCAGGAACCTTCAGATGCATTCCATTTATTAGCAAATAGCTCATGATGGGAACAGCCACAAAGGCCAGAGAAGGGCAAGTTACCAGCATGACGTGTCCTGCTGCACCCAAGGAGGAAGCGATATTCATGAGTTCTTCACATCATTTTGCTACTGCCATCTGGGAAAGGTTTCCTAAAAGCAATTCCCATTTCAAGAGTCATTTAGAGGTAAGGATAAAGCAGCAACAAATCCATAATACAGTGGTGCCCCACAAGACAAATGCCTCGCAAGACGGAAAACCCGCAAGATGAAAGGGTTTTCCGTTATCAGAGGCGCTTCGCAAGACAAATTTCCCTATGGGCTTGCTTCGCAAGACGAAAATGACGAAAATTTTTGAGGTTTTTTTTTTGCTCCCCAACCCCTTTTTCTAAAGCGCTAAGCTGCTAATAGCCTTTTAGCAGCTAAACCGCTAATCCCTTAAGCCTTAAAAAGCCGTTAATAGCCCTTAAACTGCCAATAGTGCTAATAGCGCTAATCCGCTAATGGGCTTGCTTCGCAAGACGAAAAAACCGCAAAATGAAAAGACTCGCGGAACGGATTCTTTTCATCTTGCAAGGCACCACTGTATTCTAATTATAATGATCAGGGAGGGCAAGAGAATACGCAAACCTGCTACCTGAAACTCAACCAAATAATCTAATCTGGAAAGCCTGCTTATTTTAAGTGTTGATATTTGGCTCACCATATGAACACTGTGATCAAGGCAATTTTGTACCATTCAGTTAGTGCACAGGGCAGATCAAACCATTCCTTCTTTGCTAGGTGGCCTGTGGCCTGTCACTTAACCATTCCTGTGATGAAACAGAGCTGTTAATGCATGAAGGCAAATGTCATATCACGGAAGTCCAATGCCACTGTCTTCCGCGCCAGGCATTTCAACCCAGGACGCTAAAAAAACCTGCTTTGAGCTTTTCTCAGCTGTTTGCACAGATGGAGAATGATATTAATGTGGGCCAGAAAGCAGATTTTCATTCCCTAGTAAGCCATTTTAATTGTAAATGTACAATTCTAGCCAGAGTTAAGTTTTGCACTTAAACCACTGTTTTTGCGGCAAGGGCAAAGAACACTTATATGCTGGACACAGCGAATTTGGAAAAAGAAAATAAATGTACAACTGCTGATGCCAAAACAGCTTGCTGCCTGAGGCAAAGATCAGAATGGGACCCACACACCACACTATGTGTGCAGAGGCTTACCAATCTTAGTTCAACACTAGTGATGGGAGAGCACATGGGAGCATCAGGCTAACTTGCAGAGCACAGGACTGACACAGCCTCGCCCTCCCAACATCTCACTGCTATTGGTCATCCTTCAGCACTCTCTTGCCGCACTCTGCCTAATGATAGGACCAGTTTTGGGTTGGGTACATGCAGATTGTTTTTGTGAGGGTGCTTCCAGACAGTCAGTGTACTGCGGGAGGGATTCAACCACATACTAGAACTTTTGGACTGCACATTTAAAGCTCTCTGTCATCCTAGCACATGGGTAGGCAAACTAAGGCCCAGTGCCCAGGTCTGGCCCAATCGCCTTCTAAATCTGGCCCATGGATGGTCCAGGAATCAGCGTGTTTATACATGAGTAGAATGTGTCCTTTTATTTAAAATGCATCACTGGGTTATTTGTGGCGCCTGCCTGGTGTTTTTTTACATGAGTAGAATGTGTCCTTGTATTAAGGTAAAGGTGACCATTAGGTCCAGTCGTGGCCGACTCTGGGGTTGCGGCGCTCATCTCATTTTATTGGCCGAGGGAGCCGGCGTAGCTTCCAGGTCATGTGTCCAGAATGACTAAGCCGCTTCTGGTGAACCAGAGCAGTGCACGGAAACGCCATTTACCTTCCCGCCGGAGCGGTACCTATTTATCTACTTGCACTTTGACGTGCTTTCAAACTGCTAGGTTGGCAGGAGCAGGGACCGAGCAATGGGAGCTCACCCCATCGCAGGGATTTGAACCGCGACCTTCTGACTGGCAAGTCCTAGGCTCTGTGGTTTAACCCACAGCGCCACCTGCGTCCCTGTCCTTGTATTATCTCTGGGTAATTTGTGGGCCATAGGAATTCATTTTTCCCAAAAAATATAGTCCAGCCCCCGACAAGGTCTGAGGGACAGTGGACCGGCCCCCTGCTGAAAAAGTTTGCTGACCCCTGTCCTAACACAACAAGTCCATGGAAGCGGGGGGGGGGGGGGACACGGGGTTATAGCAGTTTGGAAAGCGTAAGGGCTAACAACAAGATGTACAATCACCATCAAGCAAACCAGGATGACTACCAGATGAATAACCACCCCATAAACAAACCTGATTGAATGCTCAATGAAGAATGGACACCCCATAAGCTTTGTGCAAGCAAATCAGGATGAATGCTGAATTAAAAAGGTCTGGATGAGTAGAGTTCCCTTGCAACCCTTTGGCTTTAGTAAAAGAGGCTTTTCAAGTGAAATCTGTTTTCTAGCCTCAGACCAGGCTTGCTGTATCAGTAGCTAAATCTGATTTCCCTGCACAGTCAACACCTCCATTGCTAATAGGATTGGTGATATGTGAATGTTTTTTGACTGCTGGAAAGGCATATATTGGACAGCACACTGACAAAGAACAATTTCCTTCCAATAATACACTTTCCATTTGCGATAAGCTGAATTCTTTCTTTCCCCCTTTTCAAGTTTTACAACTTCTTTGCAGAACGAATGGCTTTCCGCAGGACAACAGAACCACTCCAACCACCCTTTAAATGGTTGCAGAAACAATGCCATCTCCTTTCCTGGCAGCAGTAGCCAATCACACAAACAGATATTAATTTAATGTAACACCTAAGAGAAAACCAATGAGCAACCACCTTTAAAACAATAAATAAGGGGAGATCATAGAATCATAGAATCATAGAATCATAGAGTTGGAAGAGACCACAAGGGTCATCGAGTCCAACCCCCTGCCAAGCAGGAAACACCATCAGAGCACTCCTGACATATGGTTGTCAAGCCTCTGCTTAAAGACCTCCAAAGAAGGAGACTCCACCACACTCCTTGGCAGCAAATTCCACTGTCGAACAGCTCTTACTGTCAGGAAGTTCTTCCTAATGTTTAGGTGGAATCTTCTTTCTTGTAGTTTGTATCCATTGCTCCGTGTCCGCTTCTCTGGAGCAGCAGAAAACAACCTTTCTCCCTCCTCTATGTGACATCCTTTTATATATTTGAACATGGCTATCATATCACCCCTTAACCTCCTCTTCTCCAGGCTAAACATGCCCAGCTCCCTTAGCCGATCCTCATAAGGCATTGTTTCCAGGCCTTTGACCATTTTGGTTGCCCTCCTCTGTACACGTTCTAGTTTGTCAGTGTCCTTCTTGAACTGTGGTGCCCAGAACTGGACACAGTACTCCAGGTGAGGTCTGACCAGAGCAGAATACAGTGGCACTATAACTTCCCTTGATCTAGATGCTATACTCCTATTGATGCAGCCCAGAATTGCATTGGCTTTTTTAGCTGCCGTGTCACACTGTTGGCTCATGTTAAGTTTGTGGTCAACCAAGACTCCTAGATCTCCTAGATGCTCCATCCATTGCAACGTAATTCCCACTCTCCTCCTTTTCAGCTATTTTTCTTTGGCGATCACTTGTAGCTGAGTAAGATTGTTTTCCATAAACACGGTTTTAACAGTGAGTCCATAAGTGACTGGGGAGGCCAATTCTGGATCCACACGTCCTTCCACAGTGGGGACATTGGTTTCCAGGCGGGAGCTGATCACGGTGTGGATTTGCCAAGCGTGCCTTCCTCCTAGCACGTTTCTCCCTTGCATCCTGAGTTCGAGTGCCTTCAAAGCCCATGACACCTTTGGTAAAGGCTGTTCTCCAACTGGAGTGCTCACAGGCCAGTGTTTCCCAGTTGTTACTGTTAATACTACTTTTTTTTTAGATTTGCCTTGAGACAGTCTTTAAACCTCTTTTGCTGACCACCAGCATTACGCTTTCCATTTTTAAGTTTGGAATAGAGTACCGAGGTGACCCTTCCTGAATCCCAAAATGGTTTTTGGCCTTCTAGGGGGACAGTGGACATAATTGTCACCGCTTGACAGCTTCAAGAAAAATGCAGAGAGCAAAACCAACCCCTGTATATGGCGTTTATTGACCTGACTAAGGCTTTCAACACTGTAAATCGTAATGCCCTGTGGATTGTCCTTCTGAAAATTGGCTGGCCAGATGAATTTGCAAACATTTTCTGCTATAGAGACAACTGGCGTGCTAAATGCACAAGACCAATGAGTAAGAAGTCAAAGCGCTTTGGGAAAGAAGTGCTCCAATTCTCTGTACTATACACAGCACTGAAATCTTCCCTAAAGCAGAAATTATCACCATCCTGTCACAATCACCCAACCCGATAATACACGCACAAAATGAAACTAAACTATATCTTGTATTTTATATTTGCATTAATTCATATCACAGTGCTAAATTAACGTTAAAAGGGATTTCTAAAAAAAAATGTTATCACATTGCCATATACTGTGTTAAATCTGATTCATGGTTATTTTTCATATTTGGGCTGTGTGTGTGTGTGTGTTATTCATCTGGCTTGTCAGTGCTGTAAACCGTCATTGACGTTTCACAATTTAGGTAATCCATTTAGGTAATCAACCCCAAATCAGTTTAAATATGAGCTCCTGAAAGGAGTGTTAGTTTGGATCTGTACCCTCTGCTCCTATAAGTGATTTATGGGGAAGGAGGAGGGGGTAACGGAAACAAATAAGTAAGCTTTTGAATCAGTCACCCCAAAAAAACCCAATTGTTAGGTATGAATGAGTAATCAGGATAGAAACCCTGGGGTAATACCTGTGGGTTTTTTTCCTTGTAAATAAGCAAATAGACCAGGGGTCAGCAAGGTTTATCTTGCCTGGGCTGGATTGATCCCACAGATATCCCTCCGTGGGCTGGATCGTGAGCACCTGTTATTTTCAGCATCTGCACATGCGCAGACGCGATATCTGGCACCGCAGAAGCGAGTCCCTGCTCCGTGCTGGTTTAGTGCAGCGAGCAGGCAGGCGGCTCAGTTCAGGGGCAGCTCAGGGGCCAGTCAAACAACCTCCGCAGGCTGCTTCCGGCCCATTGGCATTGGCTGCTGACCCCTGAACTAGACCCTTTAATAATAACATCTGCTTAGTGGGGAAGATTTGGAGAGGGGTAATGGTAAATCTTGAGTCCAGGTGTGGTTCTTGTTTTGACAAATAAAGCATTCACATTTAAAATTCACAAAAATAAGTAGCTTTATCCTTGTTGTAAGTCAGTTTGAGATTCATTCTTTCTTCGGGGAGGAAGTGACTAAAACATTTAATAAAAGAAAAATAATAAACAATACTGCTTTAGTTTCAAATATAAAAACCCACTCCTTTAACGTCAAATATTGCCATTATTGTACTTCCCTTACCTTTTTTAGGCTACAGAAAGTAATGTAGAATAGATGGGGGGGGGGTTCCCCCAAAATGAACATTAAATTGAGCTGTTTACATACTCTAAATTTGCCTTTGGCAACAGCATTTTTCATTCTGGTTTTCTACACTTACCTGACCTATCCTGTAGCAGGAGAGACCTTCCATTCAATTTCGCATCCGTTTAATCATCTGGAGATGTTCTTAAAAACTGAAATTTCTTTTATAAGGCTTCTGTTATCCGTATGCCAATTCTTCTCTCCATTTTAAAAAAAGTGGCCTTCTTGGAAGAGGGAGCACTTGAATACTGTCTTGCACCATCGCTGACATCGTCACGAGCTCACTTGAGAAGCACCTCTGCATTTCCCATCTTCTGCTTTTTGTTTAGATTGGAGCGTTTTAAGAAAGCTCTCTCTTGGCGTTCTTAATGTGCTATTTCTTTTACTAGCTATTTCTATTTCTTTTACTAGCTAACCCACCCAGAGAGTTCACTGCTTATTGCGCTCTGAGCAGTTGCTCCCTCTGGGTTCAAACATCACAGAATTAGAACAGATGAAGTATTGTCCTTCAGATTAAGTTATTTGTAGCCACTCCCCTCTGAAGGGTACAGGATGCAAAGTCTTCATCCTCCCTTAGCTTCCTTCCTTTTATGTTTTCCATGGGAGAATTCTGAACAGTTGATCCCACTACTGTACAGTCATCCAGAGGGTGATAAACAGGGAAAATTCAAAACCCAGAAATGACAAGCGCATTAGTCACAGAAAACAAAACACAAGAACCAAAAGTCTCTCATATTTGTTGCATCTTTGCAATGACATCACTTAGGTACCGTAACAAAGCCCAACGTTCTTGTCTTTGTAGGCTGCAAAAGGTTCCCTAGAGTGCACTAACAAACACACAAGGTAATCGTTGTATATTTACTGCATTAGCTTGCATTGGCTTGGGGGCTCTACTTGCTTTCTCATTTGCAGAGAATTCTTGATGATATCAGATGACCTCATAAACGCCGCAACTAAATGAATAAGCAGCAGTAAAAAAAAATTACCAACTTTGGTTGGTAAGGCCCCTACAACTGCTCCAAGATAACTTGGCCACAGTTGCCCATGCATTTGGTAAGCTCATGATTTGATTACTGTAATTTGCTCCATGTGGGACTACCCTTGGGGTTGGTCAGGAGGCCATCGCCGGTGCAGAACGCAGTGGTGCATGCTCCGGTCATCTCCCGCTTGGACTACTGCAAAGCGCTCTATGTGGGGCGACCTTTGAAGGTGACCCGGAAACTACAACTAATCCAGAATGCAGCAGCTAGACTGGTGACTGGGAGTGGCCACCGAGACTATATAACACCGGTCCTGAAAGACCTACATTGGCTCCCAGTACGTTTCCGAGTACATTTCAAAGTGTTGGTGTTGACCTTTAAAGCCCTAAATGGCCACGAACCAGTATACCTGAAGGAGCGTCTCCACTGCCATCGTTCAGCCCGGACACTGAGGTCCTCCTCCAAGGGTCTTCTGCTGGTTCCCTCATTGCGAAAAGTGAGTGGCACCCGCCCTATGGAACGCCCTCCCATCAGATGTCAAGGAAATAAGCAACTACAGTGGTACCTCGGGTTACATACGCTTCAGGTTACAGACTCCGCTCACCCAGAAATAGTACCTTGGGTTAAGAACTTTGCTTCAGGATGAGAACAGAAATCATGCTCCAGCGGCGCGGCAGCAGCAGGAGGCCCCATTAGCTAAAGTGGTGCTTCAGGTTAAGTACAGTTTCAGGTTAAGAACGGACCTCTGGAACGAATTAAGTACTTAATCCGAGGTACCACTGTACCTGACTTTTAGAAGACATCTGAAAGCAGCCCTCTATCGGGAAGGTTTTGATGCCTGTTGTTTTATAGTGTTTTTAATATTTTGTTGGGAGATGCCCAGAGTGGCTGGGGAAACCCAGCCAGATGGGCGGGGTATAAATATCATCATCATTATTATTATTATTATTATTATTATTATTACTCTAGGCTGCTACTTGAGATACCACCTTATTCCTTATACACACAGACCACTGAGATCTGCAGAAGATCTGCCATACCCCCCCCCCCAATTCTCTAGGAGCAATCATAGAACATCTTGTCCTTTACAGCTGTTTCTTAGGTGAGTGCAGGATGGGCTGCCAGCATGTGCTCTCCAGCAACGCTTTTTTAAAGTTTAGAAATAAAGAGGAGGAAATAAAGGAATCTGCAGACAACCTCTCAACACAGTTTGGAAGGTGGTGGTGGTTTTCAGTCTGGCTCTGGTTTTAGGAGCTGGACTAAATGTGAATTGTTGGAAGTGTAGCAGTAATTTGTTGAGAATGCCCTGGAATTAAGGTATTATTGGGAGACATAAACAACTTCAAGATTTAACTAGATGTGCAATTCTACTGAATTGTGTTATTTGGCAAGTGTGTTGAAAAGCTCAAAGTACTTGTCAAATAACTAAATGTATTCATTTAAAAATATTTGTATATTGCTTTTCAACCACAGCCGCTACCAATGTAACATATTGCAAGCAAATAGGTGCATTTTCGTACCACTGGGTTGGAAAATCTTTGCTTAAAGGATACTTAAATTTATTTGCAACAGGATCTTTTTATTGTACTTACTATGTACATTTCCCCCCTTATGGCCACTCTCTGGTTTTAGGCACAAGTTCCCAAAAACCCATTATGGTATCTTTGAGAATGTGACACTTGTTTTTAAATGCATTTTAAAACACATAGTAAAATAAAAGGCAATAGACCATGGGTAGGCAAACTAAGGCCCGGATCTGGCCCAACTGCCTTCTAAATCCGGCCCATGAATCAGCGTGTTTTTTACATGAGTAGAATGTGTCCTTTTCTTTAAAATGCATCTCTGGATTATTTGTGGGGCATAGGAATTTGTTCATATTTTTTTCCCCTTCAAAATATAGTCTGGCCCCCCACAAGGTCTGAGGGACAGTGGACCAGCCCCCTGCTGAAAGAAGTTTGCAGACCCCTGCAATAGACTATTTCAGGAGTAGCACAAAGGTGTCAGGATATAATGCCAGATATAATGTACCCAGACCGCTCTATTATGTCTAGATCATTAAGGATGAAGGAGAGAATGCCCTTGGACTACAGGGGCACAGAGCTGTAAGTGTGGTGACAATTAAGGCTAAATACTACCAAGGGTGGGGCAGGAGAGGGATATAAAACAAAAGTGTCATTTTAGTTTCATTTTCACTTTAGTTGCTGCCATAAAGCACCTCTGCTTTTTGATGTGCTTTTGTGTGCGCTTGTGTATTTTGTAATCCAAGATCTCTAGACAGTAGAAGCGAAAATGCAAAAGCCTGCAAGGACTGCTTTTTAAGGACATTATTTGTTGTTGCTGTTTAGTCGTGTCCGACTCTTCGTGACCCCATGGACCATAGCACACCAGGCACTCCTGTCTTCCACTGCCTCCCGCAGCGTGGTCAAACTCATGTTGGTAGCTTTGAGAACACTGTCCAACCATCTCATCCTCTGTTGTCCCCTTCTCCTTGTGCCCTCCATCTTTCCCAACATCAGGGTCTTTTCCAGGGAGTCTTCTCTTCTCATGAGGTAGCCAAATACTGCAGCCTCAGCTTCACGATCTGTCCTTCCAGTGAGCACTCAGGGCTGATTTCCTTCAGAATGGATAGGTTTGATCTTCTTGCAGTCCGTGGGACTCTCAAGAGTCTCCTCCAGCACCACAATTCAAAAGCATCAATTCTTCGGCGATCAGCCTTCTTTATGGTCCAGCTCTCACTTCCATACATCACTACTGGGAAAACCATAGCTTTAACTATACGGACCTTTGTTGGCAAAGGGACATTATAGGGCTGCTGAACTCTTTTGTCTCCCTGTCACTGTCCTGCCAAAACATCTCCTTTCTGAGATGCAACTTGCATTTCCAGAGAAAGTCCCATTTTTTACTCCAGTCTTCAAAGCAGTACACAGCAGTGGCGTAGCTTGGGTTGTCAGCACCCGGGGCAAGACAAGTAATTTGCGCCCCCTAACCCGGGGCAAGGCAAGTAATTTGCGCGCCCCCCCCCCGCTGCACTGTCCCTCCCCCAGATAGTCCCTCGCTCTCTCTCCGCACCGCACCACACGCCTGGCACCCTCCCCTCCACAGTGGGTGGCGACCCGGTGGCTCGGATCGGATTCGCACAGCCAGCACTGGAGTGAGAAAGAGTGAGTGAGCCAGGTAGGGGCAGAGAGCTGCGAGTGCGAGCGCGCGCCCCCCAGATGTTGCGCCCGGTGCGGCAGGCCCCCCCTGCACCCCCCACGCTACGCCACTGGTACACAGTATTAATACAGTGCAGTGAACACAGGTAAAACAAAAAACAAAGTAAAACAGTGAACCAGGAGCAAAAGCTCCTTCACTTGTCTATCCCTTGACTCCTTCCCACAGGTCAGTTGCTTCCATATGGCCCTGCCATGTCAGAGTGGCCTGGCAAACAGGTGACGTTATGCCACAGGGTGGGTACTGCTCAGCTGGAAGCCATCAAATATCCAGGGTTTACAGGCACCTGCTTATGCATTAAACATTGCAAGGACCCATCCTCACACACACTTCATAAGCAACCTTCTTTAATGAGCCTTGTCTATCAGTGAGAGAAATGGAGAGTCGCATAACTGACATGCCTTAAAATGGGCTGAACGGGTGGCAGGCTATTTTTACAGCACTTGCTTGTTTCTCTGGAAAATATTATAAAGCATATGCCTGCCATTTTGCTTTTTCTATAAATGAGCAGAACACGGCATAGCTGAAACAGGCTTCAGTTCCTTGGGATTTTATGTCTGTGCTCCGCAACATTTTAAAACCCACAGGCATAAATAGGATTCTCTAACTACAGACTCATTGAAATTCTATGACTGGGTACCTTAACGCAATTGCACTACTGGTTTGCTCAGCTCTTTTTAGAGGTTTGTATGCCACAACATTCCTATCTGCTTAAAAAGCAAGGACAAGATCTCCACATCCAGTCCAGCTTCCTGCCTCTGTGCAGTTATCAGCCTAGATTTTGGCAGAAGACGTTGCCTAATCTCCTTCCTTCCTTCCTAATGTCTGTTCTCTTGCCTCCTCTCACATGATTAGCAGATAACTGTTGTTGTTCAACTAACATCAGACAACAATGTGCAGCAGAGGCATCTCTGGCACGCAAAACATCAGTTTCTTTCTCCGTAAACTAGCAAGCTGATAGCAGGTGACAAAGACAGCTCTGCATTAAATTTGTCGGATCCTATCGGGTTAATTTCATCCACTTCTGGAGTTGCTGGGTAATTCCCATTTTCATGTAAGAAGCGAAGGGCATGCCTTGTTTTAGGATAACTACACACAGGATTTCAGACATGCTGGCTTCAAATGTAGGAACAAAGCAGTTAAGTTCGACTGAAATCAACAGGGCTGCTTCCAAGTGAAGACTTTCATGGTTGCTTGTTGCAATAATCAGTGCAGCCCCACTTATCTTGCTTGTTGTTTTAATGCAGCAACTCTAGCCAAGGAAGATAAAGCTGAATTCCAGAACTAAGTAAAGACAGAATCTCCTACATCCCACACACTTATTTTATCTTATACAGTGTCATAAGCAAAAACCAGGAGGAATCAGCGTGGACCACTGCAGAGATACTGGCTTGTCCACAGGAGAACACAAATAAATTGTCCCAGATGAAATGCACACCAAGAATCGTAAAAAATGGAAAACGGAGTCACTCTGACCTTCCTGTTTGATAGTTGGAGCACACACATTACAAAGATCAAACAAGCAGTACCTCAAGGACTGCCTCTTTCCATATGAACCTACCCAGACCCTGAGATCATCTTCTGAGGCCCTTCTTCATGTGCCTCCTCCTCAAGAGGTCCAGATGGTGGCAACACGAGAACGGACCTTCTCTGCAGTGGCTCCCCATCTGTGGAGTGCTCTCCCCAGGGAAGTTCGCCTAGCACCTTCATTACACACCTTTAGGTGTCAGGCAAAAACATTCCTTTTTAACTAGGCCTTTGGTTGATTTACAGTACAACTTATGCCGTTTTAAAATGTGTGGGTTTTTTAGAGGGGGGGTCATTGGGTTATTTTTGTTTTTATTATGTATTTTGTGGTTTGATATCTTGATTTTATTTTGTGAACCGCCCTGAGACCCCCGGGTATAGGGCGGTATATAAATGCAATAAATAGTAATAGAAAGAACACTTCGCTCCAGATTCAGCCAGGTGCCCATCACTGATAAAACCAACAGCCTTCCTGTCCTCACATATAATCTTGGGGGAGATGCTGGAATGTACTTTAACGAGCAATTTCAATTTACAAATGCAACTCATGCAGACAGAGGGCTGTTGGCTTTCTCGCAGTATAGTAGCGCAGAGAGCTTGCTGGGGAGAGCTTGCATTAAAAAGAAGGGACTCAAAAATAACTTAAACAAGGTTTTAATAAGAAAAACAAAAACTCCTTAAACACTAAATACAAACAAACAAACCAGACCCAACCACCAACCCATCCCCCAGGGTGAAATGGCAGAGCTAGGTGCTGCTCCTTATATACTGTGGCCAATTCCCAACACAGCTTAATCAATGCAACTCAGCAGCACCTGCTATGCCTCACAGCTGCAAGGCTGGATCTCATTAGTTTACTCTGGCCCTTGCTCTGGCCACTTAAAGGTATACACATTGGGTGAAACAATGATGAACCTTTAGATTTAAAGAAACAGTTCAACATTTCCCCTGCGGTTCATCATTGTGGAACAAAAACATAAAGCATACTCTGTACATGTTTTTCATGTGTAACCTTTGGAAGTGCTTTAGTAAATTCTGATCATCATTGTAGCTTTTTGGCTCAAAAACCGCCTTATTGGCATACACAGTATTAAAATGTTCATCTGCAAATCGTTGTGGCTTCTGCCTCTTTCTCTCTGAACGTCTCAGTCCGGAAGGAGAGTCAGACTCCTCAGACTTAACAGGACTAAGTGAACTACTAGTTTCAGGTTGTAAACCATCATTGTCAGACTGAAGAGATGCCTGTAGGCTAAGCTCACGGTCAGAAAACTCAAGAGAATCTAACCTCCCCTCAGGTGCCTGTGACTTTAAATCATCAAACAAATTATCAGATTCAACAGGCTTTTTGTCTTTTTCCATTAATTCAGAAGCACCATTTCCTGCTGCTGCTGCTGCTGCTTCCTCTTCTTCCTCAGTTTCATTTATACCATCAGTATCTTGGAAAATAGCAACTCCATTCCAATTTACAGTTTGTATCATGCTTCTGGTAATATGAAATTTGCCAGTTGCTGGTATGTAAATTCTGTACGCCCCCTGCTGGTAGCCCATTAATTTTCCCTGAACACTACGCTCACCCAATTTCTGCTTAGCGGGATAATGCATAATTACATCTGAACCCCAAATGCGTAGGTATTTCAGATTAGGGCGTTTTTTAAACAGCTTCTCATAGGGGGTGACATCTAAACCAGAATGATAACTTCGATTTTTAACAAAGCAAAAAGCATTAAGCGCTTCAGCCCAAAAGTCTTTGGGCAGATTAGCATCATGCAGATAAGTTTTAACCCCTGCCTGCAGGTCACGCTGCACAACTTCAACAAGCCCATTTTGCCAGGGACTTCGGGGGCAAGATAACTCATGAGTAGTCCCCTGCGCTTCCAGGAATTTCTCGAAATCCTCAGAAACAAATTCCCCACCCCGGTCAGAAAACAGGTTCTTAATTGGTTTGTTAAAGTGCGTTTTTACCCAATTGCAAAAAACTTTGTACTTCTCAAATGCTTGGGACTTTTCAGCTATTGCATAAGTCCAACAGTATCTACTATACTGGTCTATCAGGGTAAGCCAGTACTTAGAACCTCCTAATGATGGTGGGAGTGGCCCAACTAAATCACAATGTACACGCTCAAATGGCTCAGTTACTTTCCTATCTGAGCACCTACCCTTGCGTGCAACCTTGATCTTATTTTTGCAACAGGATAGACATTGCATAAAGAATTTACATGGCTTTAAGTTGAGGCCATTAACAAGATTCTTTGTCTTAATTACATCAGCAAAATTCAGGTGTCCCAAAAGTCTGTGCACCTCATGGACACACCCGGAATGTGGCCTTACATTCCTCAACCCCTGGCTTGACTGTGCTGCTCTGCAATTTATAGGCGATTGGGAATAGGTGCGAAAATACAGTCTATATAAACCATCAGATTCCCGGGCATACAATAAACGTTTGTTCCCCTCAAAAAACTCACACATTGAATTTAAGAAACGCACAGTTATGCCTTGACGAGCAAAACACCTTACTGATAATAAATTGTCCACTGACGGGCAGTAAATGCAGTTCGCTATCGTAATGTTTAAAGAGTCAAGTTTAACAGTACCCCTGCCAAGCGACTGCAAGACTTGTGAATTGGCTAAATGTACATTACCAATTTCCTCTTCGAAAGAAATAAACAAGCTTCGATCGTTGCAGACGTGCTGAGACGCTCCTGAGTCAACAACAAAAGAATTCCACTTGGCACCTTTAATTTTATGACCTGTTGTCCGAGCATGAAAAGCTCGCGGCTCGCTTCTGTCTTTACTGTACGATGTCGGCTGCTGGGCTGACGACCGTGACTGACGAACAGAAACAGACTTGGGAGTACCTTGCTTTCTTTTGGATCTGCAGTCCTTTGCAAAATGTCCTTGCTTATTGCAGAACCAACAACGCTTTGCAGCTTTAAATGCAGTCGTATCACCACAAGTTTGCATGTGGCGTCCCTCAATACTTCCGGAAATAGGAGTGCTTATGGCACAAGCCTCCCTTCTGTCCAGCTCGCCCATTAATCTTGCCGTTACCCCTTCCACAGTTAATTGTGCTGGTGGAATGGCAGATATCTGGCTAGCTATACCATCAAAGTCCTCATTAAGGGAACAAAGGATGATAAAAACATACTGAATATCAGGTATCTCCATGTCCCTTCGAATTAATTCGCAGCGTATTGCCTCCAGACGTCTCAAGTGTGCTGCCAAATCACCACCAGGCTGCAACTTCGTCTGGTACAACTGCTTGAAGTACGTCAACGCAGACACTGACTCTTTTCTAACATGCACTGCTGCAAGACTGCCCCACATTTCTTTGGCAGTTTTCTTATTCCTTATATAAACTATTTGCTGGTCGCTGACTGCCAAATTAATTATCGCCCTGGCTTTCGCATCTCCTTTCGACCAAGCATTAGTCACAGGGTCAGGAGGGTAATCAGTTACATAGGTCCATACATCTCTAGAGGTCAAAAGCGCCTCCACCCGAAAAGACCATAAACTATAGTTCTCATCTGTTAGCTGTGGGAAGACCAGAGCCTTCTCAGCTTCTAGAACCCGGTCAACCATTCTGGAACTCTTCCAGACCCACAAAAAAACTATGCTAACAGGAGAAGGAGTTTTCAAACCTTTCTCAGAGTCCAAAAATATGCAGTCATCCACTCAGCAGCTGGGCCCATAACCAAAGATGTTGGCTTTCTCGCAGTATAGTAGCGCAGAGAGCTTGCTGGGGAGAGCTTGCGGTAAAAAGAAGGGACTCAAAAATAACTTAAACAAGGTTTTAATAAGAAAAACAAAAACTCCTTAAACACTAAATACAAACAAACAAACCAGACCCAACCACCAACCCATCCCCCAGGGTGAAATGGCAGAGCTAAGTGCTGCTCCTTATATACTGTGGCCAATTCCCAACACAGCTTAATCAATGCAACTCAGCAGCACCTGCTATGCCTCACAGCTGCAAGGCTGGATCTCATTAGTTTACTCTGGCCCTTGCTCTGGCCACTTAAAGGTATACACATCGGGTGAAACAATGATGAACCTTTAGATTTAAAGAAACAGTTCAACAGGAACTCCTCGTTTTCACAGAATGAGCTCAGCTCAGGCAGGTGACTGGAAAGGTTTCTTCGGCTCATAAAACCCATTTACCTCCCTGAAAACTATGCAAAACAAACTTCTTTCAGCATTTCCCCATCCACCAGAACACATCAATCGCTTATTTACTGGCACCACTCAAGTGAGGGGTGTAAATGCAGAGTACAGTTCTATATTGCTTGATGTTGTCTTAACCTTTACCTGCCTTCGTATCTTTTGATCTAGTTTGTATAGATGTAAAACTTATGATTAAAAAAATCTACAAGGCAGAACCTTCACACGCCTGCTATTTATAGGAACGCTCAAAATGAGCCAAACAATTATATTTTGCTGACATTCTTGGCTGGAATTGTTTATATCTGTGTGACTCAGAACTTTCAAAACGAGGTCATGCAGTAAAAGAGAAAATTCCAGTATGCATAGTAGAATACAGAGTGTAACAAAAAGGAAGGGGGAATAAAATAAGTATTGGGGGAAGCCACAATGGCTAGCTGAATAGCCACCCAGTCAAAGTTAAGCAGTCTTCAGTCAAACAGATTCTAAATGACTTAACTTTGCTCTTTAAGGTGCTTAACTTGGAATCATCGTATCCTCTGTTATTCGCTGCATCAAATCCTCTGTAGGTCTAAGGCAGGAATGGAGACCTTTTAAAGTCAAGTGTCATGTTACTCTTACCTTTATACCATAGGCTCCATTAAAGGTAAAGGGACCCCTGACTATTAGGTCCAGTCGTGGCCGACTCTGGGGTTGCGGCGCTCATCTCGCTTTATTGGCCGAGGGAGCCGGCGTACAGCTTCTGGGTCATGTGGCCAGCATGACTAAGCCGCTTCTGCTGAACCAGAGCAGTGCACAGAAACGCCATTTGCCTTCCCGCCAGAGCGGTTCCTATTTATCTACTTGCACTTTGACATGCTTTTGAACAGCTAGGTTGGCAGGAGCAGGGACCGAGCAACGGGAGCTCACCCCGTCACGGGGATTCGAACCGCCGACCTCCTGGTCAGCAAGTCCCAGGCTCTGTGGTTTAACCCACAGCACCACCCGCGTCCTATAGGCTCCATTACAGCCATACAAAAACCAAAAGTTTGTACAGTACACTCACACAAACACACACTCTTGCATCCAGGCATTGTCTCAATTACTCTAGCTAGGCAAAGCGCTTCAGGAAGTTGCATGGCAGGTCCAGGGAGGGGCATGGCTTTCGCAGAGCCCCAGGCGAGATGGAGAAGCCTGGGTGGATGCATCCAGCCCCTCTGGGGCCTCAAGTCCTCCCCTTGGCTCTCAAAGTGCACTATAGGCCAGGAGCTGCTACTGCATTGCCTGTGGGCATTAGGGTAGCCACCAGGACCTCCTACAAAGGCATCCACAAAGGGTTTCCACCAAATAAATCTCCCAATCTGCTGTATTCCTATTGGCTTGCTCTGTCTTCCTGCTTGTTCTGCTCTGCTGCCATCTTAAGGTAAAGGTAAAGGTACCCCTGCCCGTACGGGCCAGTCTTGCCAGACTCTAGGGTTGTGCGCTCATCTCACTCTATAGGCCGGGAGCCAGCGCTGTCCACAGACACTTCCAGGTCACGTGGCCAGCGTGACGAAGGTGCTCTGGCGAGCCAGAGCCGCACACGGAAACGCCGTTTACCTTCCCGCTAGTAAGCGGTCCCTATTTATCTACTTGCACCCGGGGGTGCTTTCGAACTGCTAGGTTGGCAGGCGCTGGGACTGAGCAATGGGAGCGCACCCCGCCGCGGGGATTCGAACCGCCGACCATGCGATCGGCAAGTCCTAGGCGCTGAGGTTTAGCCCACAGCGCCTAGGTTAACCTTATCCTCTTAAAAATGATTAGATGAAAGGATTTGACCCCCTCTTGTGTTTTGGGATAGAACTTGGCTCTAGCACGGTGGTGTAGCAATGTCCAGTGGTGCAGCATGGGGTGGGCTGTGGGGGCTGTGGCCCTGGGCATGTTTTTTCGAGGAGGGGAGTGACCAGGCTCCCTCATTGCAGCCTGGCTCTGCCGCATGAGGGAGCTGCGGCCCAAGCCGGACCTGGGAGTGGAGGGAGGCTGCAGTGGGTGGGTGGGTGTGGGTGGGTGTTTATAATTGCTCATAAACTTCCAATGGATCTCAGAATTTTCAGCCGCATAAAATATTGGTTTAAAAGATATATGTCCCCTCTTCTCTTTTAGAAAAAAAAATATATATATATTGAAAGACTATCAACCAAAATGAGTTCATTATCGTTTTCTTTCAGTTAAGTTTTGCACAAATCTATGCTTGTCCTATCTTACGTTTCCTATATCGCAGGCAGCCATACACATGTTTGACACCTTGGGATCTCGGTGTGAGGCTTAAGTCTCTGGTGGCCCTTAAGAAGGTCTTGAACAGCTTTTTTTTTTCTCTGCGGCAATTAATAGCTAATATAAGCTGGTGTTATAGATTGGGCTGGTATATTGGGGCCTGGCCACGTTTATTAATTTCGGTGCTGTTTTTTAAACACTGTGGTGAACTGGAAATCGTGAGTGGTTTTAATATTGCATTTTAGAAATACACGCATGTTGCAAAGTGCTTTGTCGAGAACTTTCTAAAAAGGAAATAATAAATCCATTATATAAATGGATTCATATAATTATATAAACGGATTATATAAATGGATATAAACACAAACACAAGCTTCACCACTGCACCCATGATCTCTCCTTCCTTCGTGACACAGCGTTGCTTTTCACAGGTGAAACACACTAAGACCCATCAAAATGGAAGTCTCCTCTCAGAGGATTACCTGAAACACTGCAAACAATTCTGCTTGTAAATGTGCAAAATTCTTTTTTGTTGTTGTTGAAGTTTGAGATGGCTTGCATCAAAATCTTAAACCATATCGTACACACAGTCACATCACAAACTATTTTCCTCCAAGTTACATCATGCGTAAGACTGCAAAGTTCAAAAGTCCCCCTTACAGACACAGCCAGGGCCATTAATTATACATATGGCTAGATCACAACATCCAGATTCCCATCACTGCTACAGCTGCCTGCAGTGACATTAATGTTTTCCCCTGCCCTTTTACTTTATGAATAAATAGGCTACCCTGAGCACATGATACTTACTCAATACAGAAAAGCAAGCATTTGCAAAAATCAGCTGTTTGTCGTACAGCGCACTACCCTTTACAATGTTCAGTTGTTGTTTATGTCGGAGCAGGTTTTTGTGTTACCCTGATTTGCTAACACAAATTTCAGGAGTCGTAGTCCCCTTGATCAAATGTGTACATATATACACACACTCGGGGTGAGGTGGGTTATGTGTGTGTATATATGTACACATTTGATCAAGGGGAATATGACTCCTGAAATCTTAGGCCATAATACATGTGTCCCAAGCCTCTTCGCTGGAAATTTGGAAAAATAATAATACACATTATTGGAAATAATAGAATACAAGCATAATGGCACATTCCTTCTGTAGAAGACTTCTTATCCAGCAGAGGAATCTCGCTCATGAAAAGGGGGAGGCAGGAGGTTCCCCCTTTTTCTCTCCCCTCCGTTTTTTTGAGGGTTTCAGGACTAATTGGAACAGGATGGGTTATGGTGCTCTGGGTTGCAGAAGAGAAGGGCAAGTCGATGAAAATAACCTCTCCTTCCACCCTTTCCCATCACAGGGAGCATTCTGAGTAAAAATGTTCAGTGGATGCTACCACCAGTAGCAACAAACTTTGGATTCAACCCTACAGATGTTATCTACAACTCATAGTCCAAAAATTCACATTGTGCAACACTTTTATTCTCATGCATTATTTTGCTCTTCCTATTATCTTACAGTATATAAAGGGAAAATACTAACTGTTTGACAACCTGCTGTTACTATTTCTATTGCTTCGTGGTTTAGGGCAAAAATACTTAAAACACACACACACACGCTCACACACACACACACACACACAAATGACCTCATATAGAAGTTAGCTATTATGATGCTTGATCTCCAATTTCCTATTATATCTATTTAAATTATTTTATTATTTCAATGAACCCTACAAAGTATGAACTTTTTGCTTGCATTCACGTTAAAACATATTTTAATAAATGCTATTATGAATTACTTTTATTATTCGGATCTGCAGAATCCCAGAATTACGAAAACATGAAACTTCCTTTTTTTTCATAACTTAGGTTATACCATGACTACACTTTGCAACTTCTGGTGATTAAGAGCAGGTTTTTTGCTTTTTAAAGTTCTCCTCCAGAAGATAAATATTTTTTTCCTTTATTTCCATATTCTGCATGGTGCACATCACAGAAAAGAAAGATATAAAATAGAAATCCCAAGACTGGCAATTAGACAAAAAGATCCTAAAATAATTGCTCCACTGTTTTCATTCTTAAAAACCTGAATTTTTGTATTTCCCCAAGCTGCTTCACAGACATTTAACTTAAGAATGGATTTTACCTTCTGAAGCACAGGAATGCTCCGTCTTTCTTAAGGAACCTGAATGTTCACTTCCATAAGGTCAGCCAAAAAGTATGTGGTTCCTGAATACCAAAGTCTGCCAAGTGATTTATTTCAAGAGACTTACTCACTTCCTCAGTTATTTCTTGTATATATATTTTTTATAAATAAAAAAACCAACCCAGCAACACCCAATTTTTAAAAGTATTAAAGGAAACTAACCAACACATCCTGAAAGAAAATAATACCAAGGCTCACGCAAGATAAAATCTTCTGAAAACTCAAACAAAAAGGGAAAAGTAGAGGGGAAGGCAGGGGTTTAATATCTTTGAAACACTTTGTGCTTTTAACTGCAGCATTTTAAGCAATTTATAGCTACATTTCAAATAACATTCTAAAGTAGGGTCAAGCAGCACAGTGCTCTCTAGATGCTGGGCTCCAATTCTGCTTCCTTAGGAAAAGAGTGATCCCACCCAGTATTATTTTTCTAGAAAAAGAGGTGCTGGAACTCACCAAGAATGCCTCCATTGTTCTGTATAATGGCGCCCACCTGAGGTGCTGGAATTGAGTTCTGGCAAGTTCTGGCTGAAAATAAGCCCTCATCTCATCTACAGTCAAGTGTTTAATCATCTTCACCATGGATGGTCAACTGGCAGCCCATGGCTCCTAATGGCCCTACCAAACTGTATTCAAGGTTCAGCAAAAAAGACATTATTATTGCTGTTTGGTGGTTGTGGTTGTTGTTGTTTGTTGTTGTTGTTGACTGAATTTATATACCACCTCATAAGGGAAAGAAACATGTTTTGAACTTGTAAGGAGAAAAGGTATATCTAAGCTTAATGTTAAATACGTATTCTATAGCTTTTGTATATATCATTTTTTAATGTACATAATTACAAGCAAGGCAAATATGCATTTTCTGTCCCCTTCCCTTGAAGAACAGAGTGACTCCAGATGTCATGAGTCCCTAGGAGGCACCTTGGAGGGGCTGGTCAAAATAGAACCTCCAGCACTGTGTCCCACACCTTGAAGCCCTCTCCTTCTGCAGCTCCCACGGACAAAGATCTCCCCACCCAGGAGGCACTCAATACCTTCGTTACCTAGGACACAAGGATGACAGAGCCACCTCAAACAGACTGCTTGTGCCCAGTCCACTGGGAGTTCCCACTTGCTTGTTCATTCCACACAGGTCCGCCTCTGAGGGGGATCAGGTGATGTGTCAAATGTTGGACCAATGTCCTAGCTAGGTTAGCCATGTCATGCCCCTGCTGCACAGGTGTGCCCTTCACCGTGTTTATGTACCGTGGTACAGTGGTATCTTGGTTTTCGAATGTCTCTGTTGACGAACATTTCGGTTCGTCAACGGAGTAAATGCTTTGGTTTTTGAACATGCCTTGGAAGTTGAACATGCCACGTGGCTTCCGCTGAGTGCAATCCAGTGGTACCTCGGGTTACAGACGCTTCAGGTTACAGACTCCGCTAACCCAGAAATAGTACCTCGGGTTAAGAACTTTGCTTCAGGATGAGAACAGAAATCACACGGCGGCAGCAAGAGGCCCCATTAGCTAAAGTGGTGCTTCAGGTTAATAACAGTTTCAGGTTAAGAACGGACCTCCAGAACAAATTAAGTTCTTAACCAGAGGTACCACTGTATCTTGAGGTTTGGCTGTCGGCTACAGAGTTTTCGGTTTTCGTCCATTTCAGAACTCAGACGGTCTTCTGGAACGGATTACGTTTGAAAACCGAGGTACCACTGTAGTAGAAAACAGAATCTGAATCCTTCATCCAGTGAGAGCCAGGGCACCAAACAACACCTAATTTGCACAGTCCTAACCTATATTACGGGAGGCGGGTGACGCTGTGGTCTAAACCACTGAGCCTCTTGGGCTTGCTGATCAGAAGGTTGGCGGTTCGAATCCCCGCAACGGAGTGAGCTCCCATTGCTCGATCCCAGCTCCTGCCAACCTAGCAGTCTGAAAGCACACCAAAAAGTTTAAGTAGATAAATAGCTACTGTTCCAGTGAGAAGGTAAACGGCGTTTCCGTGCGCTGCTCTGGTTTCGGTGTTCCGTTGCGCCAGAAGCGGCTTAGTCATGCTGGCCACAAATGCAGACTCCCTCAGCCAGTAAAACGAGATGAGCTCCGCAACCCCAGAGTCATCTGTGACTGGACTTAACTGTCAGGGGTCCTTTACCTTTTTTTAACCAATATCAAAGTTCTAACACAAAGGTGATGCTGAAGTTTAAGCTAACTCTCAGAGACTATAGCCTGCAATGTGAGCCGGCTACATGAATTTGAATTAATGTCTGTGGAATGCTCTCCCTAGGGATGTTCGCCTGGCGCCTTCATTATATATATTTAAGTGCCAGGTGAAAACATTCCTCTTCAACCAGGACTTTGGCTGATTCATATTCTACAGCCTTTTAAATGTGTCTGTGGGAAGTGGGGGGGAGGGGTCATCGTTTTGCTGTTTTGTGTTAATTACCGTATTTTTCGCCCTATAGGAATGAAGGGAAAATGTGTGTGCGTCCTATGGGGCAAATGCAGGCTTTCGCTGAAGCCTGGAGAGCGAGAGGCGTCGGTGCGCACCGACCCCTCTCGCTCTCCAGGCTTCAGGAAGCTATCCACAAGCCTTGCGCGCCCAGGGGGGACTCACAAGGCTTGCGGGTGGCAGCCTGCAGCTCAAAGCATAGGGCGCCCTCCGGAGGACGCCCCGTGCTTCGCGCAGGTGTCCGCAAGCCTTGCGCGCCCTGGGGGAGTTCCTCCCGGGCTCGCAAGGCTTGCTGGCAACAGCCTGTTCTGGGGGCTGGGGTCGGGGGAAGCTCGGGCTTCCTCTGCCCCCAGCTCCCAGCCCCACAAGCAAGCTCCAGGAGCAATGGCGAGGTTGCGCAACCTCGCCTTCGCTCCCGGACCCCCAGCCCCAATGCTAAAAACTAAGCCAGGACAGCGAGCGGGATGGATCCCGCTCGCTGTCCTGGCTTCTTTGCTCTTTGGGGCTCGGGGGGGGGATATATATTTTTTTCTTTATTTCCCCCGCCAAAAAATAAGTGTGTCCTATGCGCCGGTGCGTCCTATAGGGCGAAAAATATGGTATTTACTTGTTTTTATCCTGTATTTTATTGTGTGCGTCACCCTAAATTCTTATGATGGTATACATACATCTAGTTTTTTGTGGTTATTGTGGTTGTTGTTGTTCCCTTGCACTTGGTAATTTTTTAAAAGGACAAAAAGAAGCAACATTAATCAACACATAACATCTCTGAGAAATGACCAGCATGCAGCAAGCTTAACTTCTGTCTGCCACCTGTGGTTGCTTGGTTTTTATTACAGCCAATGATACATCAAACACCATTTCATTAAAAACAAAACAGGAACCAACAGTTGATCTGGACTTTCTAGGATTTAGTCCAGACATTTCCTATAAGCAAAAGTTCATGTTTACCAGACACTATGCGGAGCAGCAATAGAAGTTTCAGAACAGTAGGGGAACTATTCTAAAAAGAAGAAAAGTGGGGGCGGAAACCTTGGGAAAATGAAAATATTTAAAACAAATCAAAGAGTACTTTGAG
The DNA here is from genome assembly GCF_965153285.1 of Podarcis tiliguerta. Classification (NCBI taxonomy): domain Eukaryota; kingdom Metazoa; phylum Chordata; class Lepidosauria; order Squamata; family Lacertidae; genus Podarcis; species Podarcis tiliguerta. Next base: position 17,454,102 of record NC_139534.1, read on the forward strand.
CCAAATGGAAACTCTCAAACAAATAGTCCCAGGTACAATTATAAACATTGCAACCTTGTCATAAATGCTGGAAAATAAATAAAGCAAGACCAGGCTGTGTGCTCACTGATCAATTAGATACTGGCTTGCAGCAGACTTTATTTTTGCAGACTGTTGAGAGAGGAATTCCTGGGAAGTTTATTACAGAATCCTCCAAAGGGAAAAATCAGTGCTAGCAAACAAGAATGCCCGAAAGTACCAACGCCTGCCAACCCATAATATGCAGGTGCAGGGAGTAGAGAACTTGTTCTAGGCCAGGGGTCACCAATGGGGTGAGTGCTTGCTTTGACAGAGTGTGTCTGGTGCCAGCGACAGTTTCTGCAGTTTGCAAATTTGCCCACAGACCCAGAACGGTTGCTAGCCCCTGTTCTAGGTTGTGCTTTAGGTATGAACAGTCAATAATGAAGGCCAATGGGCCTAGGCCATGCCAAAGAAGAACCCCGTGTACACCCTAAAACACACCCAAGCATCCTCTGCAAATCTGGGAAACTCTGGTCAATTGTTTCCGAACAAGCCAGTATTCAGAAGCCACCTTCCTATCATTCACTACCACAACCTAGCTTGTTTTGAAGCTGCCTGGTAGAGATGCAACAGAAAGGTAGGCTTAACTGTTGCTTCCTGACTTGTTTCCCCCTTGCAAAGTGGCAGGAAAGGGGTCTACATGAAGCTTCCACATAACCTGGCTAATGGGTCTGAATTATAAATCAAAAGCAGTTTTAAGATCAGAAGAAGAAAAGTCCATACCGCAGTGTGGCCACTTGTGTGTTGCCCTAAAAAGAGAACAAAATGGACATAGATTTGTAGTAGGCCTGGGCGATGTATCGATACATCACCCAGGACCAGTTTGAGGGCCAGAGCACAATGGCACCATCACCCAGCAGGTGAAACTGCCGCCGCCACCCGAGTCCCTCCGCCACCAGTGTCCAGAGCAAGGAACGAGCTGCACTGGCCCCAGCACCTCACGGGGCCACAGCCGACACAGCTTGTTTCTCCCTTTGCTTTCCAACATTGCGATGTATTACGACATTTGGCTATGTTGAAAAGTTGTTATCGTCCAGTCCTAATCTTACAGGTGCAAATCCAGCAGTTAAAATACTTTAAATAAAAATACAACACATCTGACCACACCTGTGGTGAGGTGGCCTTTGTCCGTGTGCTACCAACTGTGAATGGAGAACTTCCAAGCCCCCTCCTGCTCTCACCTCCTTATGATTCTGTACATAGCACATAGCACTGTAGAGTTGGAAGGGACCCTGAGGATCATCTAGTCCAACCCCCTGCGATGCAGGAATATGCAGCTGGTCCATACAGGGATCGAACCTGCAACCTTGGCATTATCAGCACCATGGTCTAACCAACTGAGCTATCCAGACTGGGCTTGTACCAGACAAGCCCTCCAAAGATGGGACTTCCTTGTGGAAGGTAGGAAGGCACATGACCACCCTTACCAAGCTCTGATACAATTCACAGCCTTAATTCTAAATCTAATATTGATTTTGCTGGAAATACAATTCTATTTGCGGTGTCTCTGAAGCAGACCCTGAAAGCCATAAGCTTGTTATATCTGAAAACATGGCCTCATAGTCAAATGCACAAATTTAGCTCTCAGTCTTAAAACGTATTAGAGGCTGATTAATTTCAAGAGAACAGGCTTTTGAATATGTGCCCTCAGGTGACAGCTTAAAACAAATGTTAAAATATATACTGCTTTGAAAAGTGCGAGCCTCAAGGAACTAAGACTCTTAATGACATTTGTAAGAATATCTGCCTCAAACCATTTGCTGGTTTTTTTATCAGCTGAATGGGGTTACCAGTTGTGCTCATTTTAGGCAAGCTAAGGAGTTTGGCTTTTGCAAAGGGAGACAACTTGGCCAATAAATGATCTGGTTAGACAATATGAGCACAATCCAGAAACATGTGCAAAAGTCACACTGGGGAGAAGCTTACATTGAAGCGTATAAGCACACACAAGACCAAATTGTAATCATTAGTGGGACTCTGAGTAGATTCAAAGTTTAAACAGGGCACGTTACCAACATTACCACTTCTATGCACAAGGAAGACTGCTTGTGTGAAAGAACTCTCTCGTCGCAGTGTTCCTGCACATGGAATACTGGGAGAAGACCAGGCTATAATATTTTGCCCCAACACTCCAGCTCCCTTCAGCTGACCAGGACGGAAGTTACTCAGTGCACTCACAGGGAGCAGGGATTGCATTCAGACGCCAATCCCCAACCTCCTCCAGACCTTGATCCAGCTCTTCTGTATATTAAAAAGCAGCATCCCTGTTTGCATGGAGAAAAAGAGGCAGGGCTACATGCATACAACTTGGGTAGAAACTCACAGAAGAGCTGGGGACAGGGGGTTGTGATTCAACTCATTCCTCCTCCATATAGATAAGCATCTCCTGATCTAGTTGCCCAAACAGCATACCCTCCAACATTTCTCCAGTAGAAATAGGGATATCCTATTCTATAATAGTAATTTTACTATTTATATCCTGCCCATCTGACTGGGTTGACCCAGCCACTCTGAGCAGCTTCCAACATATTAAAAAAATAATATTAAACATTTAAAGGGTTCCCTATAAAGGGCTGCCTTCACATGGCTTGGGGGTTGGATAACTCCATACCCGCCAACATTTCTCTGAAGAAACTAGAGACATCCTAAGGAAAAGCAGGACATTCTGGGACCAAATCAGAAACTGGGGCAGCTTCTATAAATCCAGGACTATCCCTGGAAATAGGGACACCTGGAGGGTCTGAAACAGGGCACCTTTGTGTCTTTCACATGTGTTGTCAAACATCACTGCTGATGGTGCAATCCTACAACAATGATTGTACCACATGTTCTGTTTACACTGTACCAGCTCTTAAACACATAAATGTGTGCTTTAATCTCATTCTCCAAATAGCATCCAATGCAACGAGCTCTATGCCATTTGTAATTTTTAAAGTTCTTAAGCCACTGCAAAACTTATTCCACTGGTTGCCCATTTGTATTTTGTTTTCAACACAAAGTACTTTCCCATGAATATTTTATGGCTTGATGGCGTATGATGGTCAGTTGCACAATTGTTCAATGTGCCAAGTAGTTTCATTGGAATTCTCATCAATGCATAGATACACATGTCACAAGATCTGCCTCTCTCATGATAGACTTCACAGGTTTTAAGTTCTATACATCCATAAAAATATAATGAGCATAGAAAAGGTGATATATGTCTTTAATCTAGCTTTCAAATTGGGGTTGTTCTAACAGTGGCCAGAAGAAAGCATGAAGTTATGCACAATTAAGCCAGAGTTATTGCAATATAGCTCATGGCACCTTGAGCTGTGACCAGTTTGTCTGGTAAGAAATATTGTTGCCCTTGGTTTCTGTAATATGAATGGCTTCAGCTAACTCAAATTCCCCATTTAGAAACCCCTTACATTAAAGTAAAAGTGAAACTTGTGTTATGGTATTTAAGGTAAAAAGTAAAGGTACCCCTGCCCGTACGGGCCAGTCGTGTCCAACTCTAGGGTTGTGCGCCCATCTCACTTAAGAGGCCGGGGGCCAGCGCTGTCCGGAGACACTTCCCGGTCACGTGGTCAGCGTGACGAAGCTGCTCTGGCGAGCCAGCACCAGCGCAGCACACGGAAACGCCGTTTACCTTCCCGCTATAAAGCGGTACCTATTTATCTACTTGCACTTAGGGGTGCTTTCGAACTGCTAGGTGGGCAGGAGCTGGGACCGAAAGACGGGAGCTCACCCCGCCGCGGGGATTCAAACCGCCGACCATGCGATCAGCAAGCCCTAGGCGCTGAGGTTTTACCCACAGCGCCACCCGCGTCCCATGGTATTTAAAACACCCCAATTTATGAATGGGATTTTCTAGCCTTTAGTAAACTGTAGTCTAATTATCTCTCAATATTATCTGTTCCTAGGACATTTTTCAAAATAATGATTTTTTAAAATTTAAACATAATTTGAAGCAGTGAGAGTAGAATAGTAAAACCTAAATAGCGCTCTTCAGAACTTAAACCAAATTAGCTGTGCTAAACGAAATTAGCAGAACTTAAACCAAATTCAAAGTGTTGATGCTGACCTTTAAAGCCTTAAACGGCCTCAGCCCAGTATACCTGAAGGAGTGTCTCCACCCCCATCGTTCAAGCCCAGACACTGGAGCCTCCTCACCAATTATCACCATCATCATCATCATCATCACCATCATCATTTATACCCCGCCCATCTGGCTGGGTTTCCCCGGCCACTTTGGGCAGCTCCCAACAGAATATTATTAATAATAAAGCAACAAAACATTAAAAAACCTCCCTAAACAGGGCTGCCTTCAGATGTCTTCTAAAAGTCAGATAGTTGTTTATCTCCTTGCCATGTGATGGGAGGGCGTTCCACAGGGAGGGTGGCACTACCGAGAAGGCCCTCTGCCTGGTTCCCTGCAACCTCACTTCTCACAGTGAGGGAAGTGCCAGAAGACCCTCGGAGCTGGACCTCAGTGTCCGGGCTGAATGATGGGGGTGGAGACGCTCCTTCAGGTATACTGGGCTGAGGCCGTTTAGGGCTTTACTAATCCGCTTCCTTGCTATTGCCTTACTGTATCACCTTTGGCCTGCCCTCTCTGAGTAAGAAAGGAGTGAAGGGAACGAGGATATTAAGCAGAAGCAGTAACCTCTGCTGATTCTTCACATGAAAAAGAAAACTAACCCAAGGTAACAGCAAAGCACCATGTTGTGTCATGTTCTACAGAACAGAAGAATTCGGAAGGAAATAGTTGAGTTGTTCAGTTACAGAAGGCCATTATAAACAGTGGGGGAAATGTGAACTCCTAAAACAAACAAACAAAAAAGGATCGTGTTGCTTTGTATCACAGAGGACAATGTCAGATCAGGGGACCTTCCTATATAGGTATTGGAGATTTCCTGTTCACCAGTCTGCTACCCGGTCATTAAAGAGGCTATAATTAAATATGTTTACTCATCTTCCCCCCAAAAATTACGAGGGAGTGGCAGGAAAGGAAGAGACGCTGGGAAAGATGCCATTATAGTTTCAACCTTTCTGATGCTTTCCATAGAACTGTTGGGTAGATCTGGACACTTTGCTAGGCCAGAATTCAATGAAAGTAAGCCAAACTCATGAGCTTGGAACTGAGGAATTCCAAGGAACCACTGAAATAGCAAAATTTCAACCATGATTCAAGTCTTAGGGATAACTAAACGGAAACTAAAGTTTATACAAGAAATGCACAATTCATACTCATTTGTTGTTGGAGATTCAAACATCTGCCCTCATACTAAAGAACTAATGGGAGGTAGTGTTTATAGCAAAGCTGGAAAGGGGCTGGAAAGCGGTTATTTAAACCTCCAGTTAGCTACTAAAACTGAATTACTGTGCTGCGAAACAATGCATGTCTAATAAGTGTGTCATCAACATGAAAGTTTAGAAAGCTGTGCGGTTTATAGTGTCAGGCTAGGACTGGGTGGAAGAAACTCGGGTTTAAATCCTCACTTGGCCATCAAGCGGGCTAGTGACCGTGGCTAATTAACTTATCTCTCAACCTAACCTAACTCTCAGGATTGTTGTGAACATTAAACGAAGGAAAGAACCCATGGATTAAAAGCTGAGACAGAAATTTAATAAATAAAACTTGTAAGCCACAATAAACATTAGGAAGAACTTCCTGACAGTAAGAGCTGTTCGACAGTGGAATTTGCTGCCAAGGAGTGTGGTGGAGTCTCCTTCTTTGGAGGTCTTTAAGCAGAGGCTTGACAACCATATGTCAGGAGTGCTCTGATGGTGTTTCCTGCTTGGCAGGGGGTTGGACTCGATGGCCCTTGTGGTCTCTTCCAGCTCTATGATTCTATGATTCTACTCTATGATTCTATAATATGATATTTCAGGGCTGTCACATTGTATTTTGTCACCGGCAATATATGATTTCCTATCTATGCCCTACAAAGAGGAAGAGCACTAAGACCCCCCCATAGTTCTTCCTGAACTTAAGTTTCCTGTTGAATAGTGCCTGTGACAGCCCACCTTCCACTGTACTTGGTGCCATTTTGTCTTTAAAATCTTTTTGCTGGGCGAGCACTCAAGTCACTGTACTGCTCAAAAGCAACAGTGCTTGCACATACAACTTGGTAGGCGGGATGGATTGCAGAACACCTGCAAGACTACCTTCCTCCTCACCCATAACAACACACACTCCATGCCATTAAATATTTTATTTCTTGTTTCCTTAATATTACATTTGCTTGGAGCATGTGCTTGGCATTTTATTAAAGCTTCCGTGTCTATGTCATGGCTTTAAAAGCAAGCTATTCCCGTTGCAAGGCATTCCCACCCCATAATATGCAGAGAGCATTACTCTACTTCCAGCTGATCAGGGCTAGAGCACTGCAGAGGCAGTCCCGGCCGTTGTTTGTCACGCATCTCCAAAAAACCTCAGGTTGTAAGGTTGGGTTAACCAGTGTGTTCAGTTTCAGTTTCTTAAAACAGGAGCAAAAATGTGTTGTGCGCTGCAGGGGCTAGCAGAGGGGATTGCTCTTTCAAAAGAGGTTTACGGATTAATAGGCGTTGACGTGCTTTAGGTTCATCTAATGTTTCTGTTCGCCAAATGTCTCCATCTGGTGAAGCAGCCACTCGCATCACAAAGGCAGGATGGAACAGAACATTGGTTTCTGTCCGAAAGATCATAAATCCCAGTGACGCGCCAGAAGTCTTTGCAGTGGAAATATACTGATAAGCCGAGCCAATGACAGCGAATGGGCCTCCATGGTTGCTGTCACTGAGCAAGAAAATGTTTGGAAAAAAGAAGCATACACACCCAAAGCAACACAGAGTGAAAATAAGTGTGAGCATTTGTGTGTCCCGAAAAGGCCCCTTCTCAGTGCTGATGTTTAACTATATTCAGCAACAAAAAGACAGTCTCGGTGTGGACTACTGTGAAAATAAATATTTTCATATGGGTGTCTTTTCTCATTAATTACAAAAAAGAGGGCTGAACACATCCATCAACTGGCCTGATCTGATTTAAACATACACACACACTTCTTCTTTTTTTTAATTTTTATTAAGGGTTTTCTTGTTTTACAGAAGTAAGTGTAATGCCTCGTTGTTGTTTTTCCATGTAATATTTTTACAAATCCATTTCATTTGTTGAGGCATTAGGGGGAGAAGAAAAGAAAAAAGAAAAGGGGGGGTGGAGAGAGGGAAAATGGAAGGGGGTGGGGTCGGGTGGCGGTGTTTCTATTATGTTTAATGTATGTAGAGTTTGGGGTCAGCGTTGTTTGTGTTGTTCACTTGTGTTCCTTTGGTGGTGAGAGAGGTTGGGGTTGGCCTAGGGTGTGATTGTTTGCTTGTGATTGGCTGTGGTGATCTTTGTTTTTGTGTGTGAGTGAGGTGGGTGGGTGTTTTGGATCAGGTTAGCCATATTGATTTGTATGTTGTTGGTGGATTATTGTCATTGTCCTGTTGGGCTGTGTATGTGATAAAGGGGAGCCATACCGGGGTGAAGGTGTCTTCTTCTGTTTGTCCCCGTGTCAGTTTCAGTTTATTAGTTAATTTTTCTAGTAGGGCTGTTTCCCATACTATTTGGTACCATTGGTCCATACTTACTCCTGACAGGTCTCTCCAGTGTCTGGCTATGATGCTTCTGGCTGCCTGATTAAACTCAAGCCATCCTTCTTTTTATAATCAGCGCCAGCTCTGCTGCCTGCTTCCTACTTTTGCATTTCCTTTTGACTTCTCATTCCAGAGGGTGAATCTACACTGACAACACATCGCGGTACAAGGACAGGCCAGCCAGGAGGATAACAACGTCAGTGAGGAATTTTGCAGCAGACAAAAAGAATACATCTCCTAGAATAAACGAACTCCTTGGTGATGGAAATGAATTTGTTTTTGAGACTGGAGATGCCTTTGTCAATGGGGTGAAACAAGAAAAACTAAAAATCTAATTCAGTGTGTGTGGAAATGTCCGCTACAGAGTGCCTTATAAGAGAAATTACTTGCGTAGTTGGATATGAAAATATGCCGTCTGCAAAAGAAAAACTGGTCAAGTTGTTAAGTATATGCATATACTTTTGGGGTGTCAGCTTTATATGCTCTCAACAAGTATATCATTTAGATATAATTGGCTCAATTCTTTTAATCATGAGTGGAAATCATGGTGGGCAGCTCTCAAAAATCTGTTCCAAAGGACTGGGAGACCCTCCAAAACAGCATGGAAGACTTGGGGGAGCAGGTTTGCAATCAGAAAAACACCTCCCTTTATCATACATTAGCAGATGCCTCCACTGGATTAAAAGCTATTACCCAAGCAGAGCAGCAGCACTGTATTTCACACATCAGAGTTTTATTGGGCCTTCCGAATCGGGGGGGGGGGCACCTAAACAACAAATCTTCACTTTTTGATTAGTTCCACCCCCACTGTTCAGCCCAGTCACTGGTTCCAGCTCCAAGGGCCTTCTGGAGGTTCCCTTAGTGCAAGAAGTGAGGTTACAGGGAACCAGACAGAGGGCCTTCTCGGTAGTGGCGCCCACCCTGTGGAATGCCCTCCCACCAGATGTCAAGGAAATAAACAACTATCTGACTTCTAGAAGACATCTGAAGGCAGCCCTGTATCGGGAGGTTTTCAATGTTTGTCATTTTATTATATTTTTATATGTGCTGGAAGCTGCGCAAAGAGGCTGGGGAAACCCAGCCAGATGGGTGGGGTATTATTATTATTAGTAGTAGTAGTATTACTACTACTAGTAGTAGTAGTAATGTGGACTTAAGCAGCTTTCTAATCGGATCAGGTGAATGTGAGGTGTTGTTTCAGCAGCAACACCATAAGTGCCAGGTCAGAACGGATAATTTTTTCTATAAGGCATCATTCTGACAACATGCTACAATCCTATCTTCCACCCTTTTTATTGTCAATTTCAATGGGACATAAGCACATTGCACTTTCTCAGATTTCACATTCTGGTTCTAAGATGAAAATGCACTCATAGGTTAGAGTTGCATTTGAAAGATTGCAATAACACACCCTTACATGTAGTTGTGTGTCTACATGGTAATTGTCAAACATGTTGGGAAAAGATTGGTTTATATCTCTGTATACTTCAACCCTGACCATTGGCCATTCTAAGCAGGGCGCTGAGGGTCCAAACACACGAGAAGAACCACAGGTTCTCCAGACCTGTCATAGGTGATGCTTCAAGCAACTCTTCTGATCCCAGACAATAAGCAGAGCGTTTATAAATGTTAGCAATAATTTTGGAGTGCATAAATATCAGGGTAAAAAAGAACCCATCACATAATGTAGCTGCTACGTTTGTATTGTACAGGTGTCGAGTTAAAAATACAAATAACGATCAGGGCTCTGTTAATCCATTAAAGTTCTCAATTCAGAAGACATTTCAGAGGCTGAACAAAGCCTTTGGAATTGAGCATAAGGTGTTGAACTTTCCCCAATCTTTCCACTCAATCAGAGCTACAAGCGTAAGTGTATTAAAAGGGAGCTTATGTGAAAGCTTTTTCCCCCTTTTTAATCTTGTCTGACCTGAAATGGAAAGCCTCTAGAATTTCTCCAATCCCAGCAGGTTTTACTATAAGCTCCAATCCTATCTAAATTGTCAAATATAGTCCTTATAATAAAAAAAAACATGTTATTGAAAAGCTGCTTTGTATTTATTTGTGAAAAAATGACAATCAGATTAACCATGATAGAAACAAAGAGGTCTTAAATTTTTTCACCACAATTGTTCTCAGTATTTAAGAAGAGGGTTTTTTTAAAAAAAATCTATATCCCAAAGTGCAGCACAAAAATAGGATAAAATGCATGGAAGCAGTGTGTGCTTACTTTGGTTCTTAACTTTGTGCTACCATTATTCAAAATTAGGCAGAAATTCTTAAATAATCATATCAATATAGCCATTGATTTTTGACAGCAGTTGCTACTCCCCAGGCAAAATTTACATCACCAAAATTCACATCATCAAATATGCCGGCCTATTTTTGAAGGGTTTCATTAATAGAATGTTTTACCCCCCAAAAAGGGACCACATTCCAACACAGAGTTCAAGTTCCAGGTAAGTGTGCACAGGATTACAGCCTGAAACTATGAATCAAGATGGCCTTAAGAGTGTCTCAGCCCTCCATCTGAAATATAAAGAGGGTGGCCTACCTTACAGAATTGTTGTCATGCTTACAGTAAGAGAATGTAAGCGAAGCACATATATTTTGAAAGTGCTATCTATACAAATGCTAAATTATTCTTGAGATAAACCTTCAACTCACAACCCTCTTTCTTCCTCACTTATCTATTTGGATCATTTATTTATTGCCCTTTGTACAAACCACAGGGCGTCAAATAATATAAAATAATAATAATTAAAATCCATAAAAATCACACAGTCTTTAAAATACACAGCCCTGATATAAATGTTGGGCCATTTCTAAGAGTCGTTGTGTGAGAAAGGCAATATGACTCATAAGCTACTCCTGAGTCTTCCTACTCAAAAGTGGTGGTTTTTGTGAGTGTGTTTTTAATGTAGCCGAGACAACATACCCACACAGAGAAAATTTCTGCAGAAATATAGAGTCAATTTACCATCTATTTTATAATTTCACCCAGCACCCCACACAAATTTGACAGCACAGAGTATTGAGGGGGCACCTGCTTTGAATGTGTAATAAAAAAACAAAACAAATTACTGTTCTGTGTTTGCTGAGTAAATCTTGCTTTTCAAAATGCACTACCATCCTCACGACATTCAGAAGCATTCTGAAATAACCTGTAGATAGACTGTAGATGCACGCTTGTGAAAGAAAAATCTTACAATGTTATCATTTGCCTTGTAACGCAGTAAGAGCTAGAAAAAGTACCTGTCTGAATGACCTCAAGGTGAAACAGTCTAACCAGAGGAGCTCCAAGTAAAGTGAGTGAGCAAATTAAATTAAAACACACACAAAAGGAGCGACAAGTGCAAATAGGAATTATCGGTTGGTATCTTTCCAGTCTCCTACAGGCCCTTGTGGAAATTCACAAACCAGTTCATGTCAAGTCACAGTAAAAGAAGAAATAATGCAAATAGTTGATGGCTGCTGAATTTCACTTCCAGGAGCTTAACATATTAGGACAATACATATTGCAAATTGCAAGATCATTTCATGTGGTTGACTCCATTTTCCTGCTACATGTTTTTTTGTGGTGTTCATGAGGAGAAAGAGTGAGACTTATATGTGCTTCATGGATTACTGTTTTAGCAGAATCACAAAGAGCATGTCATGTTGAAATAGTAATGCGTAGAATAGCTCTAATAAGCAACCAAAATAATAGGCAACCAAAACAATAACAAAAGAGCTCTTTTTCTAGTTGAAGAGTTTCACTGCAAATGAACCACATAAAGTCGTACCTTGGATCCCGAACGCCTTGGTACTCAAACATTTTGGTTCCTGAACACCGCAAAGTGGAAGCGAGTGTTCCAGTTTGTGAACATTCTTTGGAACCCAAACGTCCGACAGGGCTTCCACGACTTCCAATTGGCTGCAGGAGCTTCCTGCAGCCAATTGGAAGCCGCGCTTTGGTTTTCAAACATTTTGGAAGTCGAATGGACTTCCGGAATGGATTCCGTTCGACTTCCAAGGTACGACTGTACTTGTACCAACAAAATTTCAACCAGGAAAATATTGAAACCTGTCCCAACTCAGAGCCACAAACCATCAAAACAATAAATGCAAGAACTTCCAAAAAGAGTTTTATACATCCATGTAGTATCCTCCTCAGGGTTTGTGTTTTACAATCAGGGACAACCTCTCTAAATGATGGGTTCAGACCAGCCATGTATACAATGCCAGAAAAGTTACTAACATGCTAAGATCACTCCGCCCATCTTCCAACAGCCTGTCCACTTGCCTAGATGGAATTCCATGCAATTGTCACCTGCATGGAATTCTTCATCACCTGCGGCAACCCGTTACATAGCAAGTATGAGTTAGACTAGAGTGAAATTAAGTCTGTCCACAGTAGCCTTCCCCAGGCTGCTGCCCTCAAGTTATCTGACTACAGTTAACATCAGCCCTAACCATTATGGCCAGGGATGATGCAAGCTGCTATCCTACAGCACCTGGAGGGGGAAAGATACAACTCCTTATATCCGGCTGGCACCTCAAGCCAATGAAGTTCAGTTCTCCCTGAGATGCCAACACTGTGCCTGGGCTGAACCACTGCAGGCTGCCACTCTTATGACAGAATGCTCCTCCATACAAAAACATTTGCTACACACACCGGAACTAGCTTATCGCACTAGGCTAGAATCCTATGAGGTGGTTAGGTAGGGCAGGAATCAACAGTCTACCAATAGTAGTGAGAAGGACTAAGGAAGAAACTCTATGAAGCACAAATGGACAATTCAACAGCAATCTGTTTGCCGGCACAGGGTTCAGTGGCTTCCACACACTCCATGTAGGGAAAGGGCCGAGTTGTGGGGCCCCAGTAGACCGTGCCCAGCTGGTTCTGTCATAAGAATGGTGGGGTTAAGGAGGCCCTCTCAGAATGCTACACCAGCTGACCAAAAAGCTATTGGATCCAGTGGTCTGTTTGATATTCCTTCATACGGAACTGAGACACGTGCCAAAAAAGGAAAAGGAAACTTTAAAGTCTCTTCAGAATAAAGCAAGTAGGAAAGTTTGGGTTCATTAAATCTATGTTCTCACTTCTTCCCACTAAAGAGTCTGACTGAAAAGAAGTGTGTGGGGGGGGTGTCATTCAGGCACCAGGCCCATTGGCAGACCAACTCTGAGTTATAGTGATGTCTGCCAACGTGACATGAAAGCTGGCGACATCAGGCCCACCATCTGGGAATCCCTTGCAGACAACCTTGATACAGTCAGGTTGTGAATCCACAGCAGTGGCCAGAGGAGGAATGACCACTGGGAGGAACACAGAGAGAAGAAGCAACATGGTGCATCTACACCATGGTGCCTCTTCATCTGCCCCAGCTGCAATAGAACATGTCTCTCCCATATCGATCTCTATAGGTCACAGAAGATGCTGTAACTCTCCAACAGTTTGACTTTATCACCAATGGCACACTCTTCCATCGCCTCTCGAGACAGACAGATGCCAACATATTTTCTGGGCCACCTCAATTTTTCATTTGTGTGTTTATTGATAATGGCCACATAAGGTTTCCTAAAATTAATACTCAAGTCAGCATAAAAGTAAAGGAGATCACCCCCCCCCAAAAAGTAAAACCTACGAAACAAATGGGATCAAATACATAGGCTATATTCCATACCTATCAATGTCAAGTTATAAATAGAAATGACTGAGTTTAATCAAAGAAAGGTTAGCACTTCTGGAAGGGCATCTCACTGCCTCCGCTGGTCCCACTGGTACAGAACATTTGGCTGCTGCCCAGCAATTTTACACTTCTAATTCTGTAGCCCTTTTGCCAGGGCTCAGAATGCTGTTGTGTCTGAATTTTGAGACCTGGGACCAACGGCTGATAAGACGTACTGCTGAACCTAGAGTTCTTTCCTGATTGCATTCCACCAAGACAGACAGGACTGACTAATCCATACGGAAACCTGATAAACCTGCGAGAAGCATCAACCTTCAGTAAAATGCCAGTTCATCATCTTCTGGACTTCTTTTTTTAAAATCCCCATCTCTAATTAAAAGAAGATTTAACTCAATTACTGAAAAACTCAATTACTAAGACTGTGGTGACTCAATAATTTTCTTCTTAGCATGGACTGTTGTCCAGTAAAGATACTGTATTTTTTGCTCTATAAGACTCACTTTTCCCCTCCTAAAAAGTAGGGGGAGATGGTTGTGCATCTTATGGAGTGAATGCAGGCTGCGCAGCTATCCCAGAAGCCAGAACAGCAAGAGGGATTGCTGCTTTCACTGCGCAGCGATCCCTCTTGCTGTTCTGGCTTCTGAGATTCAGAATTTTTTTTTTTCTTGTTTTCCTCCTCCAAAAACTAGGTGCATCTTGTGGTCTGGTGCGTCTTATAGAGCGAAAAATACGGTATATTGCAGGAGAGGGAGAAGTGAAACAGTAGTGGGTGCCTTAAATGTTAAGCACAGAGGATATCTTCACAATGAAAACAGGGGAGTCCCTGCAGATGTATCCCAGTACAATACATGTGCATGTGTCACCAGCATAACATTTAGGTGCACACACAGCAGGTAACTCCACAAGACAGAAGAATATGTGCTCGGCCACAGCGAGGTTGAGTGAGGCAGCTTCCTATAGGTGGTGTTCAGCTAAATTTTATTCAGAGCAGATCCACTGAAATTAATGAGCATGACTAAGTTGGGTCCTTTAATTTCAACAGGTCTATTCTGAGTAAAACTTAGTTGAATACCACCTGTTGTTGCAAGTCAGGGCACATACATTTCCCAAATCAACACTTTTGGCAGCTCCCCTGCTGCCTCCCACGCCATCTTAACACGCTGTTCTGCAGGGGCCCACAACTTTCTGGACTTGATTTTTAAGGGGCAACCGGCGGGGGGGGGGCTGCAGTTGTGAAAACAAATCAGCAAAAAACTTCTCCCGACTTCTTTCATTAGTGGTTGCATCCGGTGAATCAAAAGTCCTCCTATGGAATGGTACCAGTTGGGTTCCATCCACTGTCAACAGTCAATGGAAAACCTTAATACTTAAGCTGCCACTTTCCCACTGTAATCAAAACGCAATACATATATTTCCTGTTGACTATCACCCTACAGACCCTCTTGGGTGTTAAGAACAGCAAAGGGTACCTTTGGTGCTTCCGACGCCCACAGAAGTGTTGGGTCTGGTGGCAAAGGAGGGGGCCTTATCTGCAGGAGCACCTCAGCTCTGGAACTCTTTCCACACAGATTTGCATCTAGCATCTTCGTTGCACAAATGCACCTCTTGACCCACACCTTTTGCAGTTACGGTATTTAGTTTTGTAATATGCACCTCCTTTGCTGAATCTATACTGCTCTGTTTTTTTATTGGCACAGTTTTACCTTTTTATTTGATGATTATTTTACCCACAGCGGGTGGCGTTGTGGGTAAAAGCCTCAGCGCCTAGGGCTTGCCCACCGAAAGGTCGGCGGTTCGAATCCCCGCGGTGGGGTGCACTCCCGTTGTTCGGTCCCAGCGCCTGCCAACCTAGCAGTTCGAAAGCACCCCTGGGTGCAAGTAGATAAATAGGGACCGCTTACTAGCGGGAAGGTAAATGGCGTTTCCGTGTGCGGCTCTGGCTCGCCAGAGCAGCGATGTCACGCTGGCCACGTGACCCGGAAGTGTCTCCGGACAGCGCTGGCCCCCGTCCTCTTGAGTGAGATGGGCGCACAACCCTAGAGTCTGTCAAGACTGGCCCATACGGGCAGGGGTACCTTTACCTTTACCTTATACTTGTCTTTATAATTGCATATTGTATTGTTATAACCTGCCCTGGGGCAGTGCGGCGAAGGACAGGTAGGAAGCCTGATAAACAAATAGATAAAATATCAACAGGTTATAGTGCAAAGCCAGCTGCTAGTGCCTTTTAAGGAACAAGCTCCTTTACCCATAAAAGAATCATGAAAATGCTCGTGCTGGTTGGATCTGATGAAAAGGGAATAAGCTCGTGTCACTAACATTCATAATATCCCACTGCCACTTTAACCGAGAAGCAACTAATGACGGTAGGAAAATAAGCTTTCGAAGGAAGGGGATAAAATCTATTGTAGTTAACTGAGCAAATGGAAGATTTACAATGGATTTCTCTCTTTCATATCATTTCTCGGAAGGTTAAGCTATTAACTTTCCTGTGGAGAAGAGCAACCAGTTTTTTTGTCTATTTCTGTCACATCAGAGAATGCTTCTCTTTAATGATGGTGAAGAGTTGGAAGCATATTGTACACAACATCAACCCCTACCAGTTGAGTTAAATGCCTACAGGAAGATATAGAAGAGAATGGAAGAGACAAATCTGCAACATTACCTTTAAAAATACACATCAGCATGTAACTAGTTCTAGTAAAACAAAAACAAAAACCCTATGGCAGATGCCCTTGTCCTTCATTTTTGTTAAAGTATCATTTGTCAAACAGTTTGAGGGTTGATAATTATGCTTATTTTGTGGTAAGGAAACAATCGATTATCCTTCGCACCACAAGAATTAACTTATTTTACACAAACTCTGATGGTCCCCCCGCCTTTCTATTTTTGTGAACTAGGAAGTAAACAATTTCCCTTGGCCTAATAGCATCGCTGTCAAACAGCTCTCCAGTGTTGGATGGAAAAAATTTACATCTGAACTGCTGCATTATCCTGGCATATCAAACTCTCTTATGCGTAAGGCAAGCTGCACGTAATGTATGCAACTTGCAGAAACAAAGAAAAAAACAGATCCAAGTGCCTTAGTCTGACTGTAAATCAAGCTCATTCTTTGAAAATCAGAAGACCAGCACATGATGCTGAGAGGTAGAAAAACCATCTTTTTCATCCAAATGCTTCTTATTGAACATTTCACTACTTGAGTGAAGTTAACTTCATATTCCCTCAGTCCATTTAGACAGCAAAAGCAAAAGCTTTTACCCTATAGGGTAAAAAGGTAAAGGACCCCTGGACAGTTAAGTCCAGTCGAAATCGACCATAGGGTGCAGTGCTCATCTTGCTTTTCAGGCCAAGGGAGCTGGCGTTTGTCTGCAGGCAGCTTTTTCAGGTCATGTGGCCAACATGACTAAACTGCGTCTGGCGCAACGGGACAACGGGACCGAAGCCAGAGTGCACGGAAACACCATTTACCTTCCTGCCGCAACAATACCTATTTATCTACTCGCACTGCTAGGTTGGCAGGAGCTGGGACACAGCAACAGGAATTCACCCTGTCATGCAGATTCAGACTGCCGACCTTACAAATGGCAAGCCCAAGAGGCTCAGTGGTTTAGACCATAGCGCCACCTATAGGGCAAATGCAGAGGATGACAAGTGTGGGGAAGGAATCACACTTTTTAAAAGTATAAAAGTATAAAGTATAAAAGTGTGAACAGTTATATGAGTGAGCATTTCAAATATTCAAATAAATGAATACTGCTCAGTAATGTTTGCAAAAGCCTTGTAATGTAAGTCAGTAGCATTATCAACCCCACCACACCCATACTGAATATAGAGAGGTTGAGGGTGAAAGGACTGGAGTTGAAGGCCACGTAGCTCACAGAGAATTCGCAATGCCCAGCCACTATGTTATTGTGCAGTTGGCATGGGATGTGTCCCCTTGGGCAAGGGGAATGAGAAGTCCACAGCTTTCTTAGAAGGTAAGCACCCTGCGGAGCTTTGTGTGGAATCCCACAAGAACTTTCCAGAGAGCCCCCTTGCAAATACCAGCACAACCAGTGAAGCACGACACTAGTTATATCTGCGGATCAGTTAGCTAAGGAAAGTACAGCATTTTCCCAGGTACCATAGATATGCTTCCAACAGCATTGTTACGGAAAGGCAAATCTCAAGGAAAGACACTCAGACAATGCATGACAAATGAACAGTTGCGTATCTATTGTGCTAACCATTTATGCAAAAGCATCCTCAGAAAATTGCTTCAACTACACACGGCTGTCAACCTAACCTGATATCGTATAGCCAACAACCAGGTAAGATGCACTGTCAAGTCTTGTTAAATCGTTTTGAGACTTCTTTGTACAAAGTGACTAACCAGTGTAAATAATAATAAATAGGAAGTAGTAGTAGTGATAGTCATTAAATGTGTAGGTAGAGTGCAAAGGTCAGCATGGGTCAAAATTTATTAGCCACCAGCCATTGATCATGAGATGCTGGTTTCTAAAGTTGTTCACAGCATAAACAGAACCTGGGGCATGTTGCTGAAGTGGTTGAGTGGAGCAGAAGTGGAATCTATCCTGTTTGCATCATCGCAAAGGTCAGCTAAACCAGACAGTAAAGTACTAGCTGGTCCCCATCTTTCCAGTAAAGGTACTAAGTAGTTACAATGGAACAGATCAGCTTGCTCCACTCTGGCACTGCAGCTGCATCAGTTTAAGCTACTACGAACTTTAGGGTGTAAAAGAGGAGTAGCTCTGTACACTGATTCATATCTTGCGTACGTGGACTCAGGATTATAAGCTAAGCACTCTACAGTATAGATACACAAGATAAGTAAACCCTGGTTCTGAAACTACAAGAACATAGCTTTTGGACAAGAGTAAACAGAACACTACCGTTAACAAATAGCATTGTAAAAAATATATATGTTCCTGTGATTTTGAAGTTATTTCCATGGCTCCCTGCCCCCCCCCCCCCGAAGCATGCCAAGTTAAAGCTACAAGAAAGCTAAAACTTCATCCTATTTCCACAGAAATGAGCCAACCCTTTGAACTTCTAAGCGGTATTGCAACCAAGCGTATTTAAGAATAGAAAGAGCTTGAGCGCAACGTATTTTCTGCAATCAAGAAGATTGCTTTTCCGTAGATATCAGATCAGGACAAACCCAAAGCTTTGATAACGTGGAGCATGTTTTTACACGAATCACTGGAAAACCTTGTACTGTGTTATCTTTAACTAACCGTTCCCATTTGTTTAAAGAAAGACAAACCTTCAGAGGAGCATGCCAGCTAACAACTGGAACGAAAGCTCTTTGCTTACCAATGTGATAAAGTCCTATCCAGTCTGTGGGATCCACTTCTTCTTTAATATCCCAGAAAATGATGAGGTTCTGAGACTGCCCTAGGGTGTATTCATACATGCTTGCAGTCAAACTAGAGCGGCTGTCAGATGTCACTAGATCAGTGTCACTATTAGCACGCTGAAGGTTCATGTTCTCAGGCATGGTGCCCTGAGATGCCAGACTCTGGAGGTTCTCAGGGCTCAGTGTGTATCGCAACTGGGGATTCCTCCGTCGCACAAAAAGCAGATGTTCCCTGGCTGAGCTGGTCATCTTGAGCTTGTTTTCACAGGAGAGGTTTCACATAGAGAGCTGTAAAGAAGAAAACGCAAACGTCAACATACAAACTCTCTTGTACATCTGCTGAGATCAGAAACTTGACTAGGAGAGCTAAACTGTTTGGTTGTTGTTCTTGTTTTTTAAAGGCTGTGGAGAGAAGCTTTCACCGTTAATACCCCAAAATGGCTTTTCACAAAGAAAACACATATTTTCCAAATAAATTTCTGCTCACATTTTGGCGTACCTACTTTACCCAAGCTCACCAGGCCAGTTAAATCACTCAAAATTATCCTCTTTACTTAGTCCTTAAAACTGCTAATTGTCAACACTATGTTTCCCATAAAGGTCAATTAAAGTCACTAGTAGAATCCATAGGAATCTTGTAAGCTGGCTTTCAGTCCAGCAGTGAATGCAGTGACCAGTATCCAGTGCAGCAAATGGGTGGGGAAGTGGTTTGAGAAGGTGCATTTCAAAATAGGAAAAACAGAAGGTCCCAAAACAGCGTGGAAATCCCAGCTTTAACCATGTTCAGAAAGTGTTCCATCACCTATTGAGTTTATGCCTTGCTGATTTTTCCTGGGAAGAAGCTACTTTTATCACGCCTTAATTTCCCCCCAAAAGAAGCTATACGGTATTCACATGCAGTGGCGTAGCGTGGGTTGTCAGCACCCGGGGCAAGGCAAGTAATTTGCGCCCCCTAACCTGTGGATTTGCGCCCCCTAACCCTATCCCCCAGATGTTGCGCCCGGTGCGGCCGGCCCCCCCCTGCACCCCCCACGCTACGCCACTGTTCACATGCACATACAAGGCTGGTATCTGCAGGCAGCAGAATGAGTAGCCAGAGTACTGAGGGGGCAGAATAGGCTGGTAAAATGAATGGCAAACAGCTGGCGCAAAATCTCTCCCCCTGCTGCGTTAATCCCACCTTGCACACAGGAAATTATGTTAGCATTTTGACATCAGTATTGAGACTACAGCTGCTGCATAAGAAAACGCAGTTGTTTAATCCCACAAAATAACTGCTAGGTTTTCCCATAGGCCCTGCCAGTTGAAGGAGTCAAAGGCGTATGAAAGATCAACAGCTATGATATACAGATCAACCACAACCAGTGCTGTTTTTCTAAAAAAGAGGGGCTGGAGCTCACCATGATCTTCTCCCTTTTTCTCTTAAAATAGCAATGGAACCCACCTGAGAGGTGCTGAGCTGAGCTCCTCCTGTGAGCTGGGGGTGGGGGGAGCCCTGACCACAACTTATTATTTTGAACCAAATGCAACCAACTCATTTCCACCATAGCCACAGCCTTGGATTCAAACAGAAATCAAACACTGTGCTCTGCCCCTCTCTCCAGCTTGCTCCTTTCCCTCTAATTCACCCCACAGCCCCCAAACTCTACCTCAAAATCTGCCTCTGTGATTCTAATTATCTCTGAGCTGAGAGAAGAAGAAGAAGAAGAAGAAGAAGAGGAGGAGGAGGAGTTCAGATTTGATATCCCGCCTTTCACTCCCTTTAAGGAGTCTCAAAGCGGCTAACAATCTCCTTTTCCTTCCTCCCCCACAACAAACACTCTGTGAGGTGAGTGGGGCTGAGAGACTTCAGAGAAGTGTGACTGGCCCAAGGTCACCCAGCAGCTGCATGTGGAGAAGCGGAGACGCGAACCCGGTCCCCCAGATTACAAGTCTACCACTCTTAACCACTACACCACACTGGCTCTCCAGTGGGGGGGGGGAGAGGGTCTCCACCCATTTGTTCTCTCACACAGAGCCCTCTTTCCTTTGTTATCTTAATAGGCCATCACCCCAGGTGACCACCTCATGAGGAAGCTAGCCGGATCCAGGGGTTCAGGAAGCTAGCCTGGCTTGATTAGCTTTTAACACTTGCTGGATCCAGGGATCTGAGGGGCCTGGCAACCACAAACTCTTAACACTATTTAAGTCTTTAAATGGAGAAACACGATACAATAAAAGCAAGCAGGGGGAAATTCAACTCCCAACTCATTATGTCATATTTTATAATGCAAAACTGTTACACGCTAACTGTAAATACCACCTGTAAATGCCATTTACTAGAAATCAATCTTAAGTTTCCCAGCAAAATCGAATACGGCTCCCTCCTAATAAGATTTACGGGCTGCCTTCTGAAATGTCTGGCAATTCATGAAAGATTGCAAAGGTAACTGTAACTTCCTCCATAACAGTGTAAGCATAATGGTGCAGCCTGCATTAATTTCATTTTGGGAGGATATCAGGACCGCCCCCCCGTAGGCTGTGAATTAAGACTTTAAAAAAAATAAAACTATTTTTCTCCCCAAGTCTTCCCCCTGCATTCTTAAGCAATCTTGCAAATTTCTACAGGTCTCATATTGTCACTCAGCCAATTAAAGGTAATCATACTTCCGCATCATCCATTTTTGTTACCAAGCCCAAATCTGGCTATGAATGCAGAGACAGGTGGTTCTTCTCATGAAAAGCTACCATTGGCTTATTGCTCCAGTGACACAAAGGCAGCCTCAAAAACCAACAGCCGACATTCATCTAGATTAGAATAATAATAAAAAAACACCTCTATGTACAACTGCAAATTCAAGACAGATAAATGTGTGCGCGATGGGGAGGGCAGGATTGTGTTAACAGGCCTTGTCAACCCCATATGGCTGCTGCACATTGATGAAGTCTCTTTCGCAGTGTGTATACACCCACAAATTTCATAGGGTTGCCAGACCTCCCTAGGTCTGACTTGAAGTCTCCAGGTTTGCCTTGCCCTCCCCAGGTAGCAGGTGTAGCACTTTTTTCTCCAGGTGGGCATGAGTGCCTTTAATTAAAGAAAAACAATTAAGATGGCCATGCATGCAGCTTATAAGCTTCAGCCCAGCAGGAGCTGGCCGCAAATTACTGCACAGACATGGGGGGGGGGTTCCTACTTGCCTCTGCTCCCCTCAATCTCCAGGGGCCGCCCCCAGACACCAGCCCCCCCCCCCAAGATCTCAAGTTTGGGCCCTGAAATATCAGGGTCTGGGTTCCTCCTGACCTAGCAACCCTAGCTGTACAGGACGCTTGTACTATAACAAAAATGCAGGTTATAAAACATACCGTATTTTTTGCACCATAACACTCACTTTTTTCCTCCTAAAAAGTAAGGGGAAATGTCTGTGCGTGTTATGGAGAGAATGCCTACGGGTGGCATGCCTACAGATTTTCCTCCTCTAAAAACTACGTGCGTGTTATGGTCGGGTGCGTGTTATAGAGCGAAAAATACGGTACATATGTGCAACTCATACACGCAGAAGAACTCATAAATGCATAGAGGTTCAACTCAGCATTCCTTCACGTGTTGAGAATTATCATCTGCACAAAGCTAATAGTGGGTCAATGGAGTGAATTTGAGAACCAGTTGTTATCTCTGAAAACTTCTACACACACACACAGAGAGAGAGAGAGAGAGAGAGAGAGAGAGAGAGAGAGAGATTAGATTTAAGAGGGGGAAAGGTCCTGTTTGTGCATTAAGCAGAGAATAGGACCAAGAAGAGGAGACTGCAGGGCAGATTCAAAGTCTCTGTAAACTGCATTTGTCCCATCAGATAGATGTTTGTCATCCCTGGGTTAGGGCGTCAGATTAGGTAAAGGACCCCTGACAGTTAAGTCCACTTGCAGATGACTCTGGGGTTGCGGCGCTCATCTTGCTTTACAGGCTGAGGGAGCCAATGTTTGTCTGCAGACAGTTTTTCCAGCATGACTAAGCTGCTTCTGGGGCAACGTAACACTGAAACCAGAGCAGCGCACGGAAATGCCGTTTACCTTCCCGCCGGAGCTGTACCTATTTATCTACTTGCACTTTGACATGCTTTCGAACTGCTAGGTTGGCAGGAGCAGGGACTGAGCAACGGGAGCTCACCCTGTCGCGGGGATTCGAACCGCCGACCTTCTGATCGGCAAGCCCAAGAGGCTCAGTGGTTTAGACCACAGCGCCACCCGCGTCGCAGGGTGTCAGATTAGAAAACTGAAATTCAAATCCTCAATCAGTCATGAAGCTCACTGCATAACCACAGGGCTGTCACTGCTTCTCAGTCTAACAGACCTCACAGAGCTATTGAGGGGGGAAAATGGTTGGGGCGGGGAGTTGAATATATATGCCATCTTGAACAATGTGGTAGTGAAGGTAGGATATAAATGTAATAAGTCTGCAAAGTCATTTATTGACTTGCTGAATTGCCTTAAGAAAAGCTGTGGCTCATCTCATTTCTCTGCTGCTTCTCAGACCCACTAACCCAACGCAGAAGATAGTTGAAATGAAGACTATAGATCACGAGCATACTGAAAGCTCAGTATAAATTATTTAATGGCAGAAATGTTTCCCACGTGAAAAGTGCTGCTTCATTTTGTCTTTGGAAGACCAGTGTAATATTATAGGTAAAATTCAGCATTGTGAAGAGGAAAAGTATTTCCCTTGAGTTCATACATTGCCCTCTTTGTTTTATTATATGCATTAGTGTCACTGAATAAATTTCTTCCTTATGCAGGAATCTCTTTGAAGTCGGAATCTCTTTGTAGCTGTCAGTTGCCAGCAATGAAGCTGATGGGAGTTGTAGTCCAAAACATCTTCGGCAAAGCTTATTAGAGGAATAAGCTTGATGGACAGAAGTGACATGGAATAATACACAAGCACATTTTGGTTGGTGTATATTATTTCTAGTTACAATATATGTCAATCATAATATATTAAATATGAATCAGGTCAAGGAAATGGGAGTGGAATAAGTAGATTTCAGCTGCCATTCGTTCTTCCCATTTTCTTGGAAAGCGAAAGGAACTGTTCTCAACGGAGGTCTGGTTTACTCCAGTAGAATTTCGCCAAGAAGCAGGGGATCAGAAATGTGTGTTACTAGTTTATATTACAATGGAGTAGGAGAGGGTTCCACGAAAGCTCTCAAGATAAACGGATGCCTTAAGTCTTTGGCACTGGTTATGCTGCATGTGTTGAAGTAAACTCCTACATGCAATGGAAAGAGTTGGCTGAAACCAATCTCATTGTCCAAGGGTGCAGTGAACAATGTAGATCTTGATTTCAGGAAAGTGTTTGATCCTGTGCCAGACAAAATATTTCCACAGAACTAGAGATGAGTGGACACATGGGGAATGCGAACTGCAAAGTCATTTCGACACCAGGTTCAGATGTCTTTATTTGCCCAGGCATTTTGAGTTTTGTAAGTCTTACCAAAAGAGCTCCCTTGGTTTTAGCTGCCTTACTTGTTTGTTGTTATTGCTAGTATTTAACAAATTCATAGCATGAAGTCATCAAAGAGGAGTACAAGATGTCGTACTTTTGCACACCTTGCTGTTGATTTCATCACCCAGTTTGTTTTTACTTTGTTTTATGTTCTGCACCCCATCTATCTGCAAAAATGAATGGTGGGTTCTAAATATTTTAAAATAAATAAATTCTATTCCAAAAGGAGCTAGCTTTGGTCCAGCCCCCTTCAACATGGAAAATTAGACTAACTGCAAGAGAGAGAGAAAGATTGCTTCTCTGCATTTCTTCCATTCACACTTAATGTGTCTCACTGCCAGTCTAAGCCAACAGTAGAGGAACATGCTTCTTTCCTGGGGAAGGAAACATGTGCTAATGCAACTGTATGTTAGAAGAAGAAGAAGAAGAAGAAGAAAAGGAGGAGTTTGGATGTGATATCCTGCTTTATCACTACCCGAAGGAGTCTCAAGCGGCAAACAATCTCCTTTCCCTTCCTCCCCCACAACAAACACTCTGTGAGGTGAGTGGGGCTGAGAGACTTCAAAGAAGTGTGACTGGCCCAAGGTCACCCAGCAGCTGCATGTGGAGGAGCGGGGAAGCGAACCCAGTTCACCAGATTACGAGTCTACCACTCTTAACCACTACACCACACTGGCTCTAAAATGCATCATTTTAGTAGGCAGCAAGAACTAAAAGAGTTCAAGTCAATCCCACTAGACTTTCACCACCAGGTATAGAAATACCTGATGGCTTACTGGTGGGCTTTGGGATTTTCTTTTTCTCCAAAAGCCTACCCGTGAGGCTGTTTTTGCACCACTCAGTAACTGCCGAGAGACACTGGGTGGTTTGTAAATAAGATGTAAAGCAATTCATAAATATCTAAGCAAGTATACAAGTAAAATGATTTTTGTCATACCTAGAAACCTTGCAACTCTTCTCTGATTTGGACAGACCCATTTCCACTTGCATGCATCCACATCCACCCATAAATACATCAGTTTCTCTCTGGCTTGGTCAACTCCTGCCTCACAGCAACCAAGCACCTGTCTCCCTTCCTCAGCAGTGCTGATGCTAGCCTGCCATCTGCAGGCTTCTGAAACCCCACAAGTCACCTGCTACTGACCGCTGCTATAGGTCGTTGCTATTTATGTCTTATAATCCAAAAACAATGCTGATTTTCTGAACGTGAACCTGCTGTACCCCATGCAAAGCAAGGATTTGAATTCTACCCACAGAAACACAGTGCATTTCACAATCACGGCGAATTATTTTTAGGCTGGAATCCTGTGTCCAGTTATCCGGGAGCAAGTCCCATTGAACTCAGCTGGACTTCTGAGTAAACCTGTATAGGACTGCACTGCTAAAGTATTTTTTAAGAATAGAGGAAGCATAACAGAAAAGTGCTGGGAATACAACCTCCTTAGGGTATGAAGTGTTCGTGCAGAAGTATTAAAATCTTTAATTATGTTAAAGGAACATGCAATTTTCCCAAAGAAGACGAATTAGTATGAAACCAGATGGTGCAGTTATTAATATATAGCATATTATATTGTTTCACTCATGTGAAATAGTAGAAAAGCACCTTTACGAGAAGCAAAGGAAAATAAAGAAATACTGGGGAGTATATTTCTTCAAGGAAATGTTTTAAATGAAAAGTAAATGATTGTTCTGGAAAATGACAAAATATTGCTGCAAAAGTAAGAATTCCCAACATAAATGTGTTTTCATGCAGATGATTTGGATATAAAATGTAAGTAATAAATAAATGTAAAAGCAAGTTCAATGAAAGGTAAAGAATTGGACACCTTTTCTCTTGCAAATATCATCATCCAAGTCCTGGGCATTCAACACATGCCTAAGAAGAAATAACAGACCGGATGGCAGGAGGCAATGTTGCTGCTCTCAGGTCAGGATTTGGGGGCAGAGGTCGAGGTCTGATCAACAAGCCCAAGAGGCTCAGTGATTTAGACCACAGCGCCACCCGTGTTCAACTCACTATAAGTATCACCTAAATTAATAATCTTGCCTGCTGGTCACTCGTTATATCTTTGATTCAAATTCAATTGCTGTCATTCTGCTTATTACTTTGCTATTACTACCAGGTGTAGGTGGTTAATGGAATGCCTAGACCAGGCTCCCCCAACCTTGGCCCTCCAGATGTTTTGAGACTACAATTCCCATCATCCCTGACCACTGTTCCTGCTAGCTAGGGATCATGGGAGTTGTAGGCCAAAAACATCGGGAGAGCCGAGGTTGAGGAAGCCTGGCCTAGATCTTCCTAGCACGGACTGTAGAGACAAGGAGCAAGAATAGATGTTGCTGAGATAAAATGTTTCATTATTCTTCCCCAGAGGAACTGAAGTGAGCATTTCTCTCTTCTTCTTTAATCAGAAGAGGTCTGAATGAATGGAAACAGAAATCTTTACTGGAAGTGCCAGCCTCTTTCGTCTTCTACAAGTTTATCTAAGTGGCAGTGAAAAAGCTTTAAAACCTTGGTTTCCAAGCAAAATTGACATGGTCAATAGTTTGGCGGCCAAAGTTATGCTTCATGTTATCTAAACTAGGGGTAGTAAACATAGTGCCCTCTAGACTTTTATAGCCTACATCTCCCATAATACCTTATCACTGGCCATGCAAGGTGGGGCAGATGGGAGTTGTAGTCCACAACATTTGGATGGTACCGCTTTAGCTAGGTAAGCAAGTATCATGAGTTAAATTGACTCCATGGGTTACTGGTTTGAACAACTGTACAATCGGAGCAGAACTTTGGTGCAGATGTTAATGGCCAAAGTCAACAGAATAAGCAAGAGGGTCCTTACAAGGCTGGCTCATCACATTTTGTAGCCAATCAAGCAATGCACATTACCTTCCACAGAGCATAAACACTCTAATCCCAGCAAGACTATACAATCCAGAGTCTAAAATTAACCGCCATTGCCTTACATAAAATGACATGCATGTTAAACTTGCCTGCAGCTGTCATGCATGTTATTCACAACTAGCAGCTTCTTTAGCCACTAAAACATGTAGCCTGGGTTCAATGAGTTATTTAGCTGCTGGTCAATTTAGCCTTGCTTATTATTGGTGATTAACCCAACTCATGAATATGGCAAAATAATATTACAAAATATGGTAGCAGTGGGTGCGGCTACTGCAAGCCTAGATTATACTGCACTGTGCTATGATTACACCATTATTTTTTATTTTTTTAGACTCCCTGGTGCTAACAGCCAGGATTGTTAAAATTACCGTATTTTTCGTCCCATAGGACGCTCCATCCCATAGGACGCACCTAATTTGAGGGGGGGAATAAAGGGGGGGAATTCCTTTATTTCCCCCCCAAAACCAGGTCGGGGAACAGCGGGATTGCGGCGCTGCACCTCCCCGCTGTCCCCCGAGCCTGTGGGGCTGGCCAATGTCTGCCCGGTACGCGGGGCGCTCTGCTTCAGGGCATCACGCGCGCCGGGCGGCAGGCTGCTATCCGCAGCGTGGGGAGTCCCGCGGGAACTCCTGCAGGGCTCCCCAGGCTGCGGATGTCTGCCTGGCGCGCGGGGCGCTCTGCTTCAGGGCATCTTGCGCGCCGGGCGGCAGGTTGCTATCCGCAGCCTAGGGAGCCCTGCGGGAAGTCCCATGGGCTTCCCAGGCTTGCTGATAGCTTCCTGAAGCCTGGAGAGCGATAGGGGTCGGTGTGCACCGACCCCTCTCGCTCTCCAAGCTTCAGTGAAGCACACAGATTTCCCCTTCATTTTTGGAGGGGGAAAAGTGTATCCTATAGGGCGAAAAATACGGTAAAGGAAAGATCTACAGAGAATCTGCGGTGGCCATCTCTTAGAGAACTCATAAGTCTGAGGCTACATCTGGAACCAGAGCTGGCTTTCATTCATCCCTTCCAAAAAGCAAAACTTGTCCATGTGTCATTTAAAAGCAGGTGCAAAACAACATTAGTAAGACTGCAAAATGCACTAATGATGCACTTTCTCTCCTGGCAAACCTAAGGTCTGGGAATGGAAGATATAGGTGGAGACAGAATCACAAAAGCACTTCAGAACTTAGAAAAATCAGTGGCTCAGCCAAGGGCACTTCTAGACAGCTGCAGTCTTGCACAAAACTCTCACACATTTGAGTAGATGCTGGTATATGTCCTTTGCACATTAAGACTGCACCTCTGCAAGGATGGTGGCCACATTGACCCCAAAAAAAAAACCCCACCAGAAAACCACACACAAGTTAGAAGGTCTCTTGAGCAACAAATCCACCACACACACCACCACCTCTAAAAAAAACTTTATTCAGTGATAGAAAACTACAATGGGAAGAGCAGAATAACTACCACTAGATAGTGGCATCCTGTAACCTCCTCACAAAATTTTGTGAAACATAAATCAAGCTCAACACACTCCTATACTGTTCTGCACAGTGTCATACTATAAAAAGAAGGGTCCATATTTAAAGAACTATTGTATAACTATGAACGAAGAAGGCTACAGAAAAGATTCTCAAGAGCAGAGGCAGGCAACCTAAGGCCCGTGGGCCAGATGCGGCCCAATCACCACCTCAGTCCGACCCATAGACGGTCTGGGAATCAGTGTGTTTTTACATGAGTAGAATGTGTGCTTTTATTTAAAATACATATATGGGTTATTTGTGGGGCACAGGAATTTGTTCATTATTTTTTTCAAAATAAAGTCTGGCCCACCCATGGTCTGAGGGACAGTGGACCGGCCCATGGCTGAAAAAAGTTGCTGTCCCCTGCTCAAGAGCTTTAACAAATTCTCACTGTAAGATAAGAGCAAGGTAATTCTTCCTCGCCAGGCCAAGAGCGTGTGTTTACTGTAACTGATCATTCCACTTTCAGTAGATTTTTCAAACAACCGACCCTGAATTTTGACCTCCAGCCACCTTGCAAAAAAAAAAAAAAAAAACTCTTCTCTTTAATTTCCATTTCGCAAGTACGGAACTGAATTGCCCCATGGCCACCCCCAAAATATGTTAAGCGAGTCACAGGCCAAATGCTGCATTCACTGGGCTATGCTAGCTGACTCTGGAGTTGACTCATTAGCAGGCATTCATACTCTGAGATAGGGGAAGAGGTGGCACAAGGGAATGAGAGCTGAAAAAAATCACACTGCATAGCTTGGCAGCAACACAGAGAACCGTGCAACAGAGCTGGCATCCAGGGCAATAGGAACACCTGCCAACTCAAGAGAGGTCAGAACACTCGCAAACAGAAATAGAAGGAAGGTTATGTGAAAGACAAATTAATTAACAATTAGAAATGTGTTAACAAAACCCTCTCGGTGGCAAGGAAGATCATTATGCAGAGGAAACAGCGTTCCAATTAAAAGATGGGAAGCCCTCCATTATGACGATGTACACCATGAAAAATTAAACGTCACTGGATCCACACTCTCAAAAGAGGCAGTGATCTGAACGGTGACAGAGAATCCCTATTTAAGTCTCCATCAAGCAATCTGATCACAGTAAGCCAAATTAAACCATTTAAATGGATCTCAAATGAAGGAGAATATGTATCTGTCTGTCCTGAAGCATTTCTAGTTCTAAAGCTACATATGTACCACTCATTCGAAATCAGTAGGAAATCCAAGGAGAGGTCACAGCGGACATTATACTTCAAACCAGATATAGCAATTGCTCTGCCCATTAGGCAGCACTGTTGAGGCTCCTACCATAGCTAATCTAAGGGCAATGAGGGCTGCTTCTCTTCCCCGCTAAAAAAACCCCAAAGTGACCAATAAATATACAGTACAATTTAATATAAAAATGAAGTGGACCTTAGTGGTACTGGAGAAAAACTAACTCATATTCATGATAGCACACCGATTTACTGTACTTATGCCAGAAGCATTTTAAATGTAATGACTCTTCATCCGAAGCAGTGAAACAGCATGGAAAATTTAGCCATTGTATACTGAAGTTTATAAATATTTAAATTGCATTCAAAACATATTGTGTTTGTATGTATGCATGCATGCATGTATAAGATATTGCATCCAGTAGCGTTCTTCAGCTGCACATTTATTTGATTCAGAAAAGGCTTCTATGCGTGGGAAGCAGAAAAAGACAATTTTTGCAAATTCCTTCTCGCCACCCCTCAATGCCTCCAGCACATCCTACATTATTCTAAAGGTTTTCCCAACCCTATGGAGATTTTCAGGGGGGTGGGGGCAGTAATCTGGAGTGGGGAGACAGCAAAAATTTCCTGCCCTTCCACTCATGGAAGCCTTTGCTGGCTCAAAGAGTCTTCCTTCAGTGGAAGAAGCCAACTGAATACAAATTGCCATAATCTGGCATAATCAATGCAATAATATATTAAAACACGGGTGTCAAACACAAGGCCCGCGGGCCAAATCCGGCCCGCCAGACCTCGTCATGTGGCCCGTGTAGCCGCTGCTGGCCGCCAGCCTTCACCTTTTATTCTCGCTTTTTTTTTTCCGACACAAGAAAGTTTACATGGTGCGGCTCCCTACTCGCCCCCCCCCCCGTCGCTCTTAAGGACGTGGCTGCTGCTTCAAATGTCCCCGCGTCTCTCAACCTTCGCCTTCGTCGTCGGGGGCTGAAGCGAGGCGGGCAGCTGGCTTCTCTCTCCCGCTCACTGCTCAAAAAGAGCAGGCGGAAGGTCAGGTCTCTCCGTGCCGCGGAGGGGGAGTCTTTCTCCTCGGAGAAACTTTTTTATTCCAGCCTTGGATCTTCTCCGGGGATGCTGGATCCTCCCCGCCCGCCCCCCAAACTCCCCTTTTCTTCCAATCCTCAGCCACCTTGGAATCCCTCTTGGTGGGAGAGAAGCGTTTTTGGCTTCTGCGGAAGGTTCCCCTTGCTGCCGCTGCCACCAGCAGCGGCAGCCCCGTCTGTCTGAAACGGCCGCTGTTTGGTTTAATAACACGATTTTGTTATGTCTGCTCAGCTCCGGCCAAGCGGCTCCTTCTCTGCGAGCGGATCCATGTGCGTCCACATTACATCTGGGGTTCCCACGGCCGCACTTCCCGTGTCTCCCCCTCCGCCCTCCACCGAGGTGCGTCCCCTTGCAACATCTGAAATTATTTTCTCATAAACACCAACTTTGGGGCTCTCCCTCTCTGCCCCCCTCCGCTGCTCTCACGCTCTCCCCCCTCACCAATCCCAGGATCTGATTAGATTTCCAATCACAGCCCAGTCCGCAATCGGATTTCTGATTTCAGCCAGGAGCAAGCCAGCAATCCGGAGCATCCGCGTCTTCTCCTCGCCAAACTCTTCGCGTTATTATATCCGTTCGCCTTGCCTCCAACTCCTCTGCATTCCCCCCTCCCAGAATCGCACATCAAATGCAAAGAGATGCTGATGGTGGCGGCGGCGGCGAGCTTGGTGGCGGGAGGAGGAGAAAGCAGGAAGAGAGAGAAAATAAAATCCCCACCAGATGTTAAGAATCCATCATCATCATTTTTTAATTTTTTTAAAAGGAGAGTCCGCTCCCAGGGTGGGTGGCTTCGAAAGCCCCTCTCTCCTCGCATGTCCTGCTATTGCTTCCCGATCCTTCCCGGCATGCAAACTCGCCCTGCGGGAGGCGTCCTCTTCTCCTCCACGCTGGATTTCACCAGCCCGGGGCTTCCCTTCCTCTTCATTTCGCCTCCCTCTCCATCTTTGCACAGCCAGCCTTTCCAGGACCGACGATGCCCGTGATCAAGTTGTTCTTTGGGAATATGGGGTGGCTGGTGGGGGGGGGTGAGTGGGAGAGAGAGAGAGGCGCGCGCACACACTCCAAACACCCTTAAAATGAATGTAAAGTAGATCGTCTACATTATTACAAAAAACAGTAATAATTGAATGCAGTGACAATAATTTATGATAAAAAAGAGTGGACACATAGTCCTACAGATACAACCGGCCCTTTGAGGGTGACCAAACTGCTGATGTGGCCCCCGATGAATTTGAGTTTGACACCTCTGTATTAAAACGTAGTTTTGAAACTTCCTTTAGTGTTTACAGTTCTCAAAATTTGGGGAAATTGTAAGTGTGCTGATTCTTTCTTTTGTAACTTCTTCTATTTCTGTTACTATAAAAATAATAAATACCTATGTAGGTCACCACCGTTTCTAGGGATGCAATTTATGTGCAATCTTGAATCTGCCTACAATGCGTAAGAAAGATGTGTTCTCTATCATGGCTGATAGTCCATACTGAGTTCAACCTAAAACAATAGATGTACCTTCTCTAGATACAAGTTTTGGGATACCAATTGCTTGAGCCCTAACCTACCCTACTGCTTGAGTCACTCTGTTCAAATGTAAATTCTCACTTATGCAGCACGATTCAATTTAATTTTATTCTCTGCAATTAGAATTTGAGAGAAACACAGCTATTGCATTTGCTAAGTAGAGCACAACTGTGAAGGAGTCTTCAACTTCAGATAATTGGAAAGGGGGGTGTAAATAGGTTTAGAACCACACGGAGCAAAAAAAAGATGTTGGAAACCACAGCAGGAAGTTAAAGGAAGATACCCAGAAGGTCTTGTAGAGCATCTTCCCTCCCCAAGTGACAGAGGTTCTGTTTGGTAAACCCTTAAAAACCAAGTCAGAGGTCAAATATAAATGTATCTTGTATGTTCTGTATGGAACCCTGAAAAAAGTACAGTCCACAAACCATGCTTACAAGCCAACATGCACAGTTTGAATGTGTGAAGGGACAGTGCGGACCAGCCTAGTTTTGTGGGAACTGGGTTTGCCAGCAGCGAGTCTCTCTCTTCCACTCACACACGCATAGTAGTGTTTGAACAGTGTTATACATTCAAACCAAACCAACAGTGTTATACATTCAAACCAAAGTAAACTTCAAACAGTGTATATGGAATACAGAATGGTTTTCCCAAACTGATGCCAGAAATAGATGCTACAAAAGACTATAAGCTGACAGCATAGGTATGATGGGAAATATATAGGGAGTGCTTTTGCATGGGAGCTATAAATAGGAAATGCTGTGATCTCCAGCAAGAGACTTTGAAATATGCAATTTGATATGAGACTTAAGGGGGGCTATCAATCCTCCATCAATATCTTCACAAATTCTTTCTTCCACATCAATAGGTTGTTGGCCTCCTAAGACTTTAAATAAGTATTATCATACTGTTTATATGCATTTTAGCATTTTACAAACTGTCCACTTAATCCTGTCAATCTTTATTACCCCCATTTATCTTCTTCAAGGTGATGGAACATTTCAAATGCATCTAACCGGCAGGAGTCACTGCAACTGATTTAATTCTTCAGAGCAAGTTCAAAACCTGTCCTAAGTTCCTGAACACACATAATGGCCTCATTCAGACACAACACTGAACTAAGGTTCAGCATTACTTGAATGTGTCTTGGGTTTATATGTTCCTACCTCCTATCACCTAGCTCTGAGACTGTTAATTTTTGTAAAAGAAAGAAAGAAAAAGAAAGACTCAAAAAGTATTCCAGCAATTCAAACAAAGAATGAAAACTAGTTTTATCATTGTGCTTTAATCTAATCAGATGAACCAGAAGTTGCTACAAACCTTGCTGTGATCTACTGCACTCAGGAGTTCCCAATTGCAGGTCATCTGCAATTGCAATCCTATCACTGACAAAGCTGACATTGCAGCCAGCAGCAATCAGCTGATTAGCAATGGTTGCAAACCCCAATGAGATCAGCCCTGCCCACCTGTTGAAGTGACCTGCAATGGTGGGGACCCCAGGATCCTGCATGCTGCCTGGATACTACTCTGCACCCCTAGTTTAAGGAAATAAGCCAACTTCGTGGTTTATGATCCTGCCTTGCTCCCCTAAATTATGGTTAATATTAACCACATGCCCAATTCAGGTGATCGTTCCAGGCTTCATAAACCGTATTTTTGTTGTAACTGTAGAACCTGTATTCCAATGGAAGGAACTTGGGAGGCATTCTTATGAGGATATTTAGTCTATCCTACACCAAGTAATGGGGACGCAGGTGGTGCAGTGGTCTAAACCACAGAGCCTAGGGCTTGCCAATCGGAAAGTCAGCGGTTCAAATCCCTGCGATGAGCGCCGTAACCCCAGAGTCATTCGTAACTGGACTTAACTGTCAGGGGTCCTTTTTCTTTACCTTTACACCACGTACCTTGGATCACTTGAAATCTTTTCCCCATAAACACTGGTTGCAAAGCACTTTTTGGATCATAAAAACCAATCCCACAACATTTACTGTGAAGGAAATACCACTGAGTTCAATATAGGTTAACCCCAACTACATGTAGTTATGACAACAGCTTTAGCCCTGACTCTGAGAAAGGCGGAGAGAGAAAAAACTGCCCTAGCAATATCGCTATGTTGATACCAGTTGATTTCTTACCAGTGTTTCCCCTAATACAGTGGTGGCCCAACTTGGCCCTCCAGCTGTTTTGGGGCTACAGTTCCCATCATCCCTGACCAGTGGTCCTGCTAGCTAGGGATGATGGGAGTTGTAGTCCAAAGTTTGGCCATGCCTGCCCTAACAGATTTCCCGTCTACGTTGAAACCACATTTACCAGTGAGGTTTCCCCATTTGTTTCATTTATTAAAATATCTCTAAAAGGAGAAATCAGCTCTCCTCGGATCATCTTGGAGGGTGACCAAGTGTTATGAGGAACAGCTGAGGGAGTTGGGTATGTCTGGCTTGGTAAAGTGAAGACTGAGTGGAGATACGGTTGCCGTCTTCAAATACCTAACGGGCTATCACATGGAAGATGGATCAAGCCTGTTTTCTCCTACTCCAGAGGTTAGGACCTGAACCAATGGTAGTGGCGCCTGTCCTGTTTAACGCCCTCCCATCAGATGTCAAGGAGAAAAGGAATTGCACAACATTTAGAAGACACCTGAAGGCAGCCCTGTTTAGGGAAGTTTGTAATGTTTGATTCTATTTTTAATATTCTGTTGGGAGCCGCCCAGAGTGGCTGGGGAAACCCAGACAGATGGGCGGGGTATAAATAAATTATCATCATCATATAATTATTATTATTATTCAAGTTACAAGAAAGGAGATTCTGACTAAACATCAGGAAGAACTTTCTGACAGTAAGAGCTGCTTGACAGGGAACAGACTTCCACAAGAGGTGGTAGACTCCCCTTCCTCGGAAATTTTAAAGCAGAGGTTGAATGGCCATCTGTCATGTATGATTTAGTTGAGATTCCTGCATTGCAGGGCGTTGGACTAGATGACACCTGGGCTCCCTTCCAACCCTACGATTCTATGACCTGCAGACCCTCCAGAAAGAACTTGAGCTGACCACTTCTCTACCCAGAAGTCTGACTAGAGTGAAGAAGCAGTCACCCAAGCGTTGAACTGCTCGCCCACCAAAAAATTATCTGCTTTCCTCCACCATCATACCAACTGCATCAGCATTGATGATGAAATGCATTTGTGCAGCTGCGGTGGTGAATATGTAAAGCAGCCTGCAATCCTAGCTCTACCTGCTTAGAAGCATACGAATCGTCTCAGATGAATGTGCTCAAAGAGCACATGTTCAGTATTGTGCTATAAATAAAAACTAGGAAAGCAAGAGCAGATTTTCAGTATCTTCCAGTCGTTTTTAGTATGCAATAATAAACTGTGCCATATTACACTTTGCAAGAAAAAGTCCAAGGAGAGATAAAACTAAATTAGTTTTTAAAACATCTTTCCAGCGCCTTCTCAGACCGTTTCATACTTCACATCTCACTATAACCCTCTTTTCACATCTCACTATAGCAAGTGGCATCAGGATCTGTAAGAATAAGGGACAACAAATTCAGGAATACCAAGCTATGACTTTCTCTCCTGGGGTGGGGTGGGGAATCAGAGAAAATCACCTGCAAAATTAATTGAAATAAAAGAAGGGTGTACCAACTCAAGAGTAGCTGGGGAAACCCAGCCAGATGGGTGGGGTACAAATAATAAAGTTGTTGTTGTTGTTGTTGTTGTTGTTGTTAGCTGGCGTAAAACAGTGTCTTAGAAGCACATTGTTGGACGATGTCAGGCTATAAAACCAACCTTGTATTCAAATGTGCCTTTCCCCCCTTTTACTTCCACTTCAATAGTAAATTAATTATCTGTAGTATCTGTAGTGCTCTACTTATCCCAATCCTATGCATATGTGCTTCATGCTCAGAAAAATAAGGTGACCATTACAAGGTAAAGGTAAAGGGACCTCTGACCATTCGGTCCAGTCGTGGACGACTCTGGGGTTACGGCGCTTATCTCGCTTTATTGGCCGAGGGAGCCAGTGTATAGCTTCCAGGTCATGTGGCCAGCATGACTAAGCCACTTCTGGCAAACTAGAGCAGCGCACGGAAACGCCGTTTACCTTTCCGCCAGAGCGGTACCTATTTATCTACTTGCACTTTGACGTGCTTTCGAACTGCTAGGTTGGCAGGAGAAGGGACCGAGCAACGGGAGCTCGCCCCATCGCGGGGATTCGAACCACGACCTTCTGATCGGCAAGCCCAAGAGGCTCAGTGGTTTAGACCATAGCGCCACCCGCGTCTCGTTATAAACACCTTCACAATTAAGTTACAAATCATGCTGCACTTATAGCAACAAGAAATATTTCCTTAATTAATTCTCTTTGGAAGGATGTCTAAATTCATAGTGGTCATTTTACTGTGATGCCCAAACTATTGCTTAACTTTTTCCAGAATTAATCTTACATTAACCTTTTTTTTTAGATTATTTCAAAGCCTGGTGGTGGGGGCTGTACACTGTCTGAGCTCCCACACCCAGGCACGCATTTGAGGGGGTTCAAATGAATAGTGTGCCCTTTGTGCAATCCTTTTCTAAGCTTCAGACAGACATCTAGAGGTCAAGAGCAGGTACACCATGTATTGAAAGTACAGTGATACCTCGGGTTACAGACGCTTCAAGTTACAGACTCCGCTAACCCGGAAGTAGTAGCTCGGGTTAAGAACTTTACCTTAGGATGAGAACAGGAATCGCGCTGCAGCAGTGGGAGGCCCCATAAGCTAAAGTGATACCTCAAGTTAAGAACAGTTTCAAGTTAAGAATGGACCTCTGGAACAAATTAAGTTCTTAACCAGAGGAACCACTATACGTCTAAAATAGGCTAATAGTAAGAATAGTTCTTGTGGTTGATTAAGGCTGCAAACCAGAAGTCAAGGGCAGTGCAACTGCCACACATACAACACAAGCCTAATGAAGACTGAGAATGCTCAGTAGCCACAGAATGATGACTGGAGGGTTCTTTGGAGGTGGAGTGTCTGGAAACCTGAACGGGAGCACTTAACACTGCAACAATTTGTTGCAGGTCCCACTAATCTTTTCTGTGATTTACACACACCCCTCCATTTGTCAGCCTCATTTTCTAGTTCGAGAAATCAGTTCAGTGTTATAGAATCGAATTAAATTACTACTGATTTCTCCAGGCTTTATGCTCTTTGCTGGAAAGTTAACACAGCAGAGAAACAAATTTCTCGCTGGCCTCGGTCCAGTATATCTGAAGGAGCGTCTCCACCCCCATCATTCTACCCGGACACTGAGGTCCAGCGCCGAGGGCCTTCTGGCAGTTCCCTCACTGTGAGAAGCCAAGTTACAGGGAACCAGGCAGAGGGCCTTCTCAGTAGTGGCACCTGCCTGGTGGAACGCCCTCCCACCAGATGTCAAAGAGAACTACCACCAGACTTTCTGAAGGCAGCCCTGAACATCTGAAGGCAGCCCTGTTTAGGGAAGCTTTTAATGTTTGACGGACTACTATATTTTAATATTTTGTTGGAAGCGGCCCAGAATGGCTGGGGAAACCCAGTCAGATGGGTGGGGTATAAATAAATTATTATTATTATTATTATTATTATTATTATTATTATTATTATTATCACTGATGGTTTATTATCTAAAAGAGAGGGGAAAGAAGCATAAATGGATTGGAGGAAATGGAAGCTACATGCCATGAAATCAAGTACAACAGCTCCTCTTGAATCATCAAACTAGACAAAATTTATTGAGGCAAAATCCAATACTAGCATCCAACTAGTGGCTATACTGGGGAGGGGGGGGGAGGAACTATATTGTGGTATGTCTACTTAATACAGCAGCCTTATCAATATACAGAGGGTGTTCTTGTAGCTGTGAGTTTCC
This sequence comes from Podarcis tiliguerta, assembly GCF_965153285.1. NCBI lineage: Eukaryota > Metazoa > Chordata > Lepidosauria > Squamata > Lacertidae > Podarcis > Podarcis tiliguerta. Next base: position 17,492,386 of record NC_139534.1, read on the forward strand.
AGATGGTAGAAATCGCTACAGGGATGCTCAGTCCCTGCCCAAAAAAAGTGGGTTTTCCCTAGCTTCATTATAGAACAATTCTGCTATAATATTCAGTTTTGGTATTAATGGCATCTTTTGTGCTCACTTATTTCCAGGAGGGCTACTATCCAAATGACACATGTGACCAGTCTTCCTTTCCCCCACCCCCACCCCAAAGAAAGAAAATGACAGAGAATGGTGCACTTTAAGGACGGCATGTCTAATTTAAAAATAAAATTCCAATGTTCTGTCTTAAACAGAACAAATTCAATTACTAACTGCAGGAAATGGGGTACTCCAGTTATTAAGTTATTTTGTTTACTACCCATTATGGAATGAAATCCTTACTCTGCTTTGTTCTCGAATTATGTAGCCTTCTCCTGCTGTGGCTAGTAAATCATTCATAAGTCTGCATTAGCGAGTAAGAAATAAATTATTAGTAACAGTGTGCTGAGAAGCCTCGATGCAGTCAGTGGATGTGAAACCTTTTGCAGAACAGTGGTGTGCTCATATATATTATTTTTCCTGCTTAAATAATACATAAACACGGAGTGGTACAGAACAGATATATTCTGAAAAAAGGGACTCTGCATTAATAAGTAGTGGAGTCATTTATTCTTACAGCTCCGTTTTGTGAATTAAATATTGAACACATACGCAAATTAATAAGCATACAGCCAGATTTTTATTCTCATTTTAGAGCAGTGATGATATAAATTTAAGTACTGTCATATTTTTTTGAAGACCATGTTTTATTTAGCAATACAGTAGTACCTCAGGTTACATATGCTTCAGGTTACAGACTCCGCTAACCCAGAAATAGTACCTCGGGTTAAGAACTTTGCTTCAGGATGAAAACAGAAATCGTGCTCCGGAGGCGCGGCAGCAGCAGGAGGCCCCATTAGCTAAAGTGGTGCTTCAGGTTAAGAACAGTTTCAGGTTAAGAACGGACCTCCGGAACTAATCAAGTACTTAACCCGAGGTACCACTGTAAACCACTGTAAATAACTGTACCTCCTGGAGGGAGGGGGGAGAATCACAAAACTCAGGGACTTGGATCAGATAAAATACTAAACAAACAATAATGCACAAACGTCCGCCAAGTCTCAGGTTAATACTAACCAGAGTTTGTCAAATCAAAACTCGGGGTCCTCTAGTTATCTCTGTGTCAGGGAACTGCCATCAGTGCCGGAGGGAGAGAGCAAAATCCACAGGGATTCCGGAGAGCGTCCCGGGATTGGGAGAGGCAGCCCATCTTCTGGGGAAGAGAATCAGCGTACCACCAGTGGAGAAGGGGGGCAGATGGGGGAAGTGGCAAGGCGGTCCCATGACTCCTTGCCAGGGACCACCGGGGTGAGTAGAGGTCCTCCGCTGCCTACGCCCTCCTTGCGCAGAAAGCTTTCGCGCAGAGAGAGTAGGAGAAGACTAGGCGTCAAAGAGCTTCTTTGCTGGAAGAACTTTTAAGAAACGCCCACTGACGGATTCTGCCAGCGATTGAGACAGCCACGGGTGAGTGGCTGTCCGGACAGAAAAGGTTCACTCAGGCAACCCAGCCAGGTGTTTGCACCGGCTTACGCACGAGCAACCCCTAGAACCACTACACTCTGCTTAATGTAAAGTAACGAATGATTTGAGCGCAAGTCAAACTTATTATTACTTATTTATTAATTTACCACATTTAGATACAACCATCTTTTCCTCCTCTAAGGAGCTCAAGGTGGTCAACGTGGTTGCCCCCTCAAAACAACTCTGTGAGTGACAGTGAATGACTGGCCCAAGGTCACCCACTGAGCTTCAAGGCTTTGTGAGAATTCGAACCCTGGTCTCCCAAGTTAATAGTCCACGATGGCTCTTCAAACGAAGGCCTTCAAACCTAGAGACCTTTGCAGGAATTCCTTCAGGGTAAACTGAGTGGGGGCTATGTTCAGGAATTCTAATTAAAGCATGTGGGGGGGGAGGGCAGAATCTGTTGCTACCCACACTCAGTCTACCCAAAATGTGCTATTGCTGCACAAATTCAATGGAACCAAAAGCAGGGACGGAGGAAGGGGGTGCGGTGGGTGTGGACCGTCCCGGGCGTCACCACTGAGGGGGGTGGCAAAATGCTGGGCGCAACTTACCGCGGGGCCTGCAGCGCACCCGAGCCACGTGTCTCTCTTGGGAGTAACACGGTGACTTGGGTGCCCGCAGGCTCTGCGCTGCCAAAACTGTCTGCCTGCTGTCTCCCCCCTAGATGGGAGGCAGCTGAGTGGGAGGAGACAGGCAGACTCCGAAGGCCTCGCGGTGCGCCCCACCCCTATGGGCGGCTGGCCCCACTTCTGGACCAAAAGCACACTTTCTCTCTCTCTTTTTGCATTTGATCAAGTGAGTAGATACAGACTGTCACAGAGCAGATTTTTCCTTGGGTGCTGCACACACACACACACACACACAGAGAGAGAGAGAGAGAGAGAGTGTGTTTTGATGCACTGTTGTTGTTGTTTAGTCATGTCCGATTCTTCGTGACCCCACAGACCAGAGCACACCTGGCACTCCTGTCTTCCACTGCCTCCCACAGTTTGGTCAAACTCATGCTGGTAGCTTCGAGAACACTGTCCAACCATCTCGTCCTCTGTCTTCCCCTTCTTCTTGTGCCCTCCATCTTTCCCAACATCAGGGTCTTTTCCAGGGAGTCTTCTCTTCTCATGAGGTGGCCAAAGTATTGGAGCCTCAGCTTCAGGATCTGTCCTTCCAGTGAGCACTCAGGGCTGATTTCCTTTAGAATGGATAGGTTTGATCTCCTTGCAGTCCATGGGACTCTCAAGAGTCTCCTCCAGCACCATAATTCAAAAGCATAAATTCTTCGGCAATCAGCCTTCTTTATGGTCCAGCTCTCACTTCCATACATCACTACTGAGAAAACCATAGCTTTAACTATACGGACCTTTGTTGGCAAGGTGATGTCTCTGCTTTTTAAGATGCTTTTTTTGATACACTACTCTTCTTTTAATCTCCCACCCCTTGCCCCTGTGAACACACCCAATATCCAGATAGAAAACATTGTATTTGAGTTGGAGTCACTCTACAATGAGCTCAGCCAGATTGACCGTGAGATTAAACAATCTATTAAGAATTCCTTTCTAAAGGAAACTTATGGTCAGTTTATTAACACAGCGTACATCTACGGAGAAGAGCTTTCGGCAAGGCACAGTGTAATTGCTTGTGAGAGAGCGTTTCCCTTGGAAACCTATTCCCCCTTCCCTTCTAAAGGTTACATCCCATGTCATTTCCCAAAAGCAATTAGCAATTCATAAACTGTGTTCATACATGCTAAAGATTATTCAGAGTAATCTACAGAACGAAGAAAAGAACAAGAACAAAGCCATTACCCATTCCGAAAACCTGCTCAATGTTTCCCCCGGTTTCGGTAAAGACAGAGGAAAATATTATTATCTTAAAGCCCTACCACGAGCTGCTTAAAGAAACTTACCATGACAGATTGCTGTGTAAGAATTCGGATTAATGGCTTAGTAACACACACTCCAACCATCCGCATTCACCAAGGAATGGTGAAACACTCTCTCTTTTGTCTTTCAGGAGTTTTTATAAATCTTGCCTGTGTACATAATACGTTTCACCTCTCCCAGGTCTCTAACAGTGGGTGCCTTTTCTTGAATATAGTGCACAATACTGTAAAACAGAAAACCTTCCTATCCAGGTACATATTTGCATGGGAGTAAACATTTGCCACATATTGTGGGAAGGTGGAAAGAGACTGAGCCATAGGTAGGGGCCGTACCCTTTTCCCTCTTTCTGACAACCCCTTTCCTGATTTTTTCCCTTCCTGGGCACCCATATGTTTCCTGCTTGGCAGGGGGTTGGACTCGATGGCCCTTGTGGTCTCTTCCAACTCTATGATTCTATGATATGGAATTATGTCAAGGGCTGCAGGCTGCCAACTTGTGGCATAAAAGGAAATGTGTGGCCATGCTTCCCTTCCACCCCACGCCCTGGCATCAGAACCAAGGTGTTACAATAATACAATAATGCCTCTATTTGCACCAGAAGACCCTCCAAGTGTCCTTATTTTCCAGGGACAGTCCCAGATTTGCAGAATCTGGTTTGATCCTGGTTTGTCCTGCTTTTCCTTAGGACCGTCCCTATTTTCACTGGAGAAATGTTGGAGGGTATGGAGTTTTGCGACCCCCTTACCCAAAAAGACAAGTAACTATACAACCTTTAGAAGACATATGAAGGCAGCCCTGTATAGAGAAGGGCTGTGGTTTTTTTTAATGTTTTATTATATTTTTATGTATGTTGGAAGCTGCCCAGAGTAGCTGGGGCAACTCAGTCAGATGGACAGGGTATAAATATAATAATAATAATAATAATAATAATAATAATAGAACACCCCTATTTTCATCAGAGAAATGTTGGAGGGTATGCATCAGTGAATGTCAGAGGGTTAGGTCAGTCCAAGAAGCCAGCCTGAGTATTCTTCCCAATAATCCAATATGAGACTGAAAAACCACTTTGAAAATGGCCCAAACACAACACGTCCCATCCGTTCTGACTGTTGGAAATTCCCCTTGTCAGTTTGAGGATGTGGCAAATTCTTAATGATAGCTGCCCGAGTGTTAACAGCCTCCTTGTGGTGACAGATGTGGGTTGGGTGGCACCTGGTATGATCAAATATAAGCTTTATGCTCACTTTCCAAATTCAGCCTATGGAAAGTACTGAAGCCAAGCCTTAAGATTAAAACAAAAATGTTAGCGGAGATGGCTGGCTGGCTGCCACAGTGTGCTGGAGAAGAGCTGGGTTAAGAGGAGGTTCTCAGGCAGTGATTCCTCAGTGAGAAGACAGCATGTCCCCATTTTCAGCTGTGAGATGTTGAACAATATTTCAAGCTATATTAAGCTTTCTGGTTTGGAGGATCTTTGGGTCCAGAGGGTAGGAAGCGTAGTGACAAACCCCTCTGGCTTTTATGGTTGCATGTTTGGTCCGACTTTGGGTTTAGAAACTATTTAGAGTTCTCTTGTTCTCTTTTATTGTAATGATGGTTAATTAGCTGCTTTGAGAGCCTGATGCAGCTGGTAAAGAGGGGATTTCAAAAATTGGGATGCCATTATTCTCAATCCTCCCACTATTAAAATTGTCAACAGAACAGACTACATGATTTTCAGTCCATCATTTGCTTTTTATTTTAACCAAAATAGTAGCAGATACTCCATACAGATTCCCCACCACCACCCGAGCTATGTAACTTACAATTAAATAAGCAAAAGTTGCTTTCTCCCCTTTTTTTCAAGAATGGTTATCTTAATTATTTTAAAGAAAATATAAATAGATCCTTCTCTCACTTTTTATAAAGGGACAGGCAACCATAGGCTATCCTTTACAAAGCTCACATCATTATCAAATTTGGGGTTGCCATATGTCCAGGTTTTCCTGGACATGTCCTCTTTTTTGGCAGCAGCATGACCGTCCGGCGGATTTTTGCATTTTAAATGAAATGTCCATTTCATTTATGGGTTTATTTTTTATTTTTATTATTACGGGGGGGCATGTTCGGGAGAGTGCTGTGCCCCGGAAGTGCAATGTCTGCAGCCCCCGTTGGCACCACCTCATGCTATTTCTGGCGGCCTCAAGGCCTTGCACAGTCTTTCAGGGGCCACTCAGTCGCGCATCATCTGGAGATGCAGCATCTTGTGAGCAGGAGGCCAAAGACAGCAAAGGTAAGTGAGGGGAGGGAAGGAGGGAGGGAGTGAGCAGGCGGGTGGGCGTCCTCTTTTTTGCTCTTCCGAATATGGCAACCCTAAGCAACGTGAAAAGTCAGGGAAAGAAGAATAAGGATCAAAGGCCGACAAACTAGAGTGAAGGAACTGGAAATTGGGGCGCAGCATCTTCTACAATTATGTGTTTATTTAGCTTTCAATATCTCACCATATGGTTTTCACAAGACTCATCAAAAGCTTCCAAATATATAGGCAAGCGTGTGTGGTTTTTGAAATACAGTCAAAGATAGCAACAATGGCTAGAATATCTTCCAGTGATCTACTATTTGAAAATAAATAAATAAATAAATAAATAAATAAATAAAATTATTTCCTAAATAAATAAATAATAGTATTAAAACAGGCCAACATAAATTCCACACAAACTACACAGTAGTAGCAATAAATAAATAAAAATCATGCCAATGTACTTCACCCACCCCCAAAAGCCTGAGCAAAAGAAGTACACATTCTGCCATTACTTATTACTTATTACAGGGTGAGTAAACAGCTCTTATTCTTCATTCCATTTTAATCTTGGCAGTGCCAGATCTGGTTTGAGTTGAATTGGGGATAAGGTTGCTTAAAGAAATGCTGGGCAAGTCTTATCAGATCTCTACTTTCCTGTAGAGTTTTCATGTGCCTCAAGACTGCATTTCCATTCCTCGTAAGGCAGCAGAAACTTAAAAATAAGTGTGCCCTTAATTCACAAGCCCTTCCAATTAAATTAGCCACAAATAATCGAAGGATTGGCTGTATCTGTTTGCTGATATCCCAACCACTCTCTACTGGCGAGTGCTAATTACGGATGAAATTTGTTTCCGTGTGTATTTAAAGACAAATTATCAAATTAATACTTGAACAATGTGAGAACAAAAACACAGTCACTCGTCAAAAATCACGCTTCCCAAAATCATTTAGTAAATCAGCATCAAACCTCTTGAAATTAAATCAGAGGTCTCAAATTCTGCAATTCAGTTACTTAAATTATTCCTTCCTAAAGACCTAATTCTCTTTGGACTGCTATACTAACCGTCCAAGCCTGCAAGTGGTTACCTGAAAGTAGGTCCCACAGCAGTCAATGCAACTGATTTTCTAATACACATGGAATTGCATCCTTAGTGTTTCATTTATATGTCTAAGGTTTGTGATGCACTGCCTTTTACTCACTGCAAACAGCAAAGGAGGTGAAATCAGGCAATCACTTAGCTCAATACTAAGCTCAAGTATTTTCAAGAAGTATTAACTGCAGATTTAAATTTTTTTTGAGCACTTTAAGCTTCTTGAAAGGTGGCGTACTTCTAAAGAGCCTGCATTAACCTTGCAAATAAAATTTAGTATTTTATTAATCTTCTCATAAATCCAACGCTCAAAACACCAGCCACAGAAAGGGCTTGATATCACTGCTGTACAATGTGCCATTAGATGAGGGCTCTGTGAGATGGCTTAGGAGAAAGATATGGGTATCGAAATATCTTATTCTTCTTGGGATATACTTTGGAAGAAGCCACCTTTCAGCCACCTTGAAATTGACTTTTAAGAAGTCCATTTCAGCAGCGCTTTGGAAATCCTCCCTTAACTTGGTTGACAGACGGCACCTCACATGGATAACATTGAGTTATATGAACAATCGCTTATCTATCCATTGTTGGAGAGGTTGTCCAGGAAGAAGTTCAGGAACGCACATGTGGTGGTACTGCCCTTCTTTCTTTTAAATCCTTTAAATCTTTTAAATCTGTCTTTTGGGATCATGCCACTTTCAACACATGGCCAAAATCACCAATCCAGTGCTTCCAAAAAACACAACCTTGGCCTTACAGGCCCAAAGCTGTTTACAGACTGCACTAAATCCTCTTTCTACTGGTTAGAGCCAGGATGACAATGGCGGGGTGATCATGGATGTTCTATATTGTTCGGTGCTCTGAAACTGTAATAAACATTTCTTTAAAAATTGAGAAGGCGATATTCCATGCTTAGCAAGCGTCACCATACATAATTACGGTACCACTACAAATGCGATTCCATTTGCCGGTACTGAACAATTCAGAGTGATAATCAAAACACAACCTATAAAGCACAAACACACTTCATTTCAAAATACTATGTATAAGTTGGCCATCCTTGTATTTACTCCTGAGTCAATTCAGTCTGAATGAATAGCACTAAACAAACAGAAAGGATTTAAAAGAAAATCAGGCCTGTGAGTATGTTTAGCCAATATATGCAAAATGTTGATATTTTGCTTGTGTGTAATTTCCAAAGAATCACAACCAAGCTGCTAAGTTAAGACTCTCATTCATGCGCTGTTGGTTTCTGAAACATGCCCTTTTTTATATAAAAGTATAGGATTAGCCAAAGCCTTGGTTAATCCCTAAACAACAGGTCCTGAAATCTTTTCAGCTGGAGGAATAGAACACCTTTTATAGGAATGATTATCAGGGGTAGGGCGGAAGAAGGTGAAGGGGAGATTAGATGGTGAATATATAAGGGAGTGCTCAAAAATAAAAAACAACCCCCTTGCTTTTTCAACAAATTTCCTCAGGAAGGTCAGTAAATCGGGTCCTCCCTTAAAGAGGGCATGTATTGCGATGAGACCTGGACAACCGACAACCTGTGTTGTGGGTGGGTACGTTTGGACAGCCACAACACCCGATTGGTAGGTCCCGCAAAGCTGGGTGCAATCTGGCCAATGGGACGCAGTCCAAACAGTTCAAGGGACCTATTTATGCCCATGCATGTGACCCAGAGCTTCCTCTTTCGGCATGTGCATTCGGAACACCCGCCTGCCTCTCCCTACTTTTAGGGCTTTGCATCTGACCTTGTTATGCTGTCGTGTGTCGTCGGGACAGGGGCACAGCAGGAATTTTCCCCACTTGGCTGATTGGCTGGTGCCATTTGGGTTTCGCCTGTCACGTAGCAAATAGTCACAACTTCTAAGGTTGCGGATAGGCACTGGTTCAGGTGATAGGGATGGGAGAACAGTCTCACCATCCCTATGTGGAGGGTATTCTGTTAAAGGAATCCAGGGACTCGATGGTTTGGTCAACCCCTGAGAGGATGTTGTGCCCGTGCCTGAGTACAGGGGGACATTTGGGTGGCAGAGTTAGCCCGTTCCCGGCTTTCTGCTTATCCAGGTGTTCACTCTTGGCTGACCTATGCTGGAACCCTGAGTCAGCGCTACCTGCATGGCAGGGAGCTAGTTGAACCAGAGCCTATGCAACCAGTCACTTTTTGTAATCAATAAAGTTGTGGCCTAAATTCTGCCAAAAACCAAAACCAAAAATTTGAGTCATTTGTGAATTTATTTTTTTTGGGGGGGGGAGGTTTCTGGGTCTGAACACGCAGTACAGTTCCCTCTATTTGTGATGCTCTGGCTGTTATGTATTGTTAGTTGTGTTGTCAAAGCAGCACCAGTCACACACACAAAAGGGGTCTTGGGGCAATCCCAAGGTTTGCAAAAGTAGAAAAGACTTTTTATTTCTAAAATAAATAAAAAATGCAAATTATACATGAGCCAACTCTTAAATAGGAGTAATGGTATCAATCTTCAATCTTTTTAAAGAGATGAGCCATGTATATTCTGAAGTGACTGTGCCCCATACCCACCTCCACAATCGGAACAAGAGGTTAAGGCAAGCACTCTGCTGCTTTCAATTTTAGTATATAGCACCTGACAGCAGTAATGACTATGACATTAGTCATAAGCACCTATTGATTACCTATACTGTATGCCAAAACTTGGATGGGATTTCCTTTGGAAAATGATAAATAGTGACTGCCCTAGAAACCATAACAGTATCCAACAAATCTTATCAGAGCAAAATGAATTATTTCTGCCTAGACGGCATTCACATGATCTAAATAAACAACGATTCAAAAGTTCAGTTGCATACTGATTCATCTTCTCATTATAAAAAACAAAATAAATAAATAATAATAATAATAGTAATAAATTTTATTTATACCCCGCCCTCCCCAGCCAAAACCGGGCTCAGAGCGGCTAACATCATTTATATAACATAGTAATATAAAATCAGGCAATCAATTAAAATACATCCTAAAATCAAATCAGAATCAAAGTGAAATCCAATCAGATGGCAACCCACAATAGAAGCCCCATTGTCCTACAAATAATTCTTCCCACATATCTCATCCAAATGGTCGGGAACCGGTGCCCCCCCCCCCCATATGTTGCCAAACTACAACTCCCCTCATCACTAACCATTAGCCATGCTGGCAAGGGATGTTGGGAGCTGGAAAGCTACAAGTCCCCCATGCCTGCCAAAACATATAGGAATACTTGGATGTGTCATGATATCATCATGGCTGACTGTCATGGACTGGCTGGATGTAGAGGAATGGTGGGAGGAACCAGCTAGGAAACCACCAAGGGAACAAGGCTCGGAGCCCAGGAAGTGGTGGTGAGACAACGATGAGTGGTCAGAGGGGGAAGATTGGGAAGAGGAGCTGTTGGAAGCTGAAGAGGTCATAGGGCTTAGTGAGCTGGGAGAGTCTGTGGCAGAGTGGAATCCAGAATCCGAGGGTGAAGCAGAAGCCCATGAGTGGAAGGAAGAAGGTCAAAAGGCACAGGTAAGTCAGGGTGGTGAAGAGTCACAGGTGTCTCCCCCTCCTGCTGCAACAAGCTCTCCTCCCCACCTGTCCCCCAGAACCAGAAGAGGTCTGAAACAGGCAGAGCAGCAAAAGGCTGTATGCAGCCACAGTCTCCAGCTGCATGGGAAAAGCCCTGAAGAGGAGGGAACTTCGACAGCTGTGGAGAAGCATGGACCTTCAGTCTCGGCAATTGATTCATGGGCTAAGTCCTACTGAGGATGAGTTGCTGGGCTCATTAGGCACTCAGCCAAGTCTGTGAAGATCATGCTAATACCGTGTGATTTACTGCTGGCTTGCCCTTTGACAGAGACAAGAGTGGAAGACAAAGAGAGACAAAGATGAGGATGGCGAACACACAATGGTAAAAGTTTACATGGTTCTGTAATTTCAGTAGCAAGTCCCATGTCACACATACTGTCTAGTTCTGCCCTTAGTTCTAACGAAGTTAAATGTATGAGAACTGTAAATCGTGAATAGTAATGAAAATTTGTGAAGTCACATTCAAATAAGGCCTTAAGTGGACGATAAATATAACATTTGGATACAATTTGTGTTGGTCACTTATATGGAAGGATGGGTGGGAGGCACAAGGGAAATGACCCATAAGGCTAACTCGCTGATTAATTTAAAATTTTCAAATTATAACTGGAAACAAAATGTGGTTCAAAAGGGGCTTGCAGTTTAAAATTATCAAGTAGCATGGATGTTCCCCAAGCTGCACACACCATAAACAAGAACACAAAATGCATCTCTTTTTAAGGACTCACTTTTGGATACAACCCAATGGTTAATTTTCCACTTCCTAGTAAAACAAAGTGCTTTCAAGGTCAACCAGAAAACTGAGCCAACTGCTCTTATCTTAGTCACCGTCACCAGCACAAATTGCATTGTAGACTGAATATTTTTAACTTGGCACTGAAAGCAATGTACTGTTTCTAGCAGACCACAAAATATATTACAATGGAGACAACCTAAAAGGATACTCCCAAGCTTTTTGGGGGGGGGGTGACTTAACTATTATGCATGCATTCAATAAATTAAGAAACTCTGTTCTCTTAACAAATTCAAATTTTCAATTGCCTAAGAGTCATGCCTGGAATAAAGGTGTACCCTTAGGTTCTCACTTGGAAAAGGAAGAAACAAGGGAGGAATAAGGGAGGATTAAGAAAGACAAAAACTATCAGTGACAACTCTAAAGAAAAAAATCAAGCAAAAGTATTCATTCCCATGTGCATCATGAAGACCACTTCTTAATGGTTTGGAAGTCGCAGAATCTTCCCTTTGCTTAAAACAGGGGTATGGATCATAAAGAAGGCTGATCACCGAAGAACAGATGCTTTTGAATTATGGTGCTGGAGGAGACTCTTGAGAGTCCCATGGACTGCAAGAAGATCAAACCTATCCATTCTGAAGGAAATCAGCCCTGAGTGCTCACTGGAAGGACAGATCCTGAAGCTGAGGCTCCGATACTTTGGCTACCTCATGAGAAGAGAAGACTCCCTGAAAAACACCCTGATGTTGGTAAAGATGGAGGGCACAAGGAGAAGGGGACGACAGAGGACGAGATGGTTGGATAGTGTTCTCGAAGCTACCAGCATGAGTTTGACCAAACTGTGGAAGGCAGTGTAAGACAGGAGTGCCTGGCGTGCTCTGGTCCATGGGGTCACGAAGAGTCGGGCACGACTAAACGACTAAACAACAACAACAGAAAGGAACTCACAGTGCTTGCAGCATCAAGCCACACACAACGGGACTGATAGGAGAATCTGAATGTAAGCTTTCCCATTTCTTCTTATGTTAGTCATCAGCGAAATTTTGCAAGAGTAGCATTAGAAATTGGCACACCACCACATTATGGAAGAAAGGCAGGGTATTAAAGGATTGATTGAATTAATAGACTTAGTTAACTACCACATAAGTAAAGGCTCATTTGAGCCAGTGACATGAAACTATTGGTGTTTAAAAACATAAGAAAGCAAAATTGCACTCATAATTTTTATTTTGGTCCTGGAGGCTTATGCTGTATGGTTGTACCTGCTGCTTTTGCTTTCATGTATGGCTGCAGCCTGTTTCTTCCACATAGTCTGTTTAACAATGGAGCAAGCTCACTTATCTGGAATCAGGTCTCACTGACCTTTGTGTCCCAAGTCAGAAATGTGCAAGTAGCCTCATCTAAGCATTGCAATAGAACTTGCTTTCAAACACATTCCCTTATAGAACAGTTTTTCACAAATACTTCAGCTGCTGTTGTGGATCAGAAGCATTCCATCAAAAAAGAAATGTTTCTCTCTCTATAGTTTCTTGTTGTGGAATAATTGATGATAGCAAAGAGCCTGACTCCTGAATGTGGGCTAGTGTGCTTTAAATCCATGAGCCGATTTTTTTGTCCCGGTCCATCACTGATCCCTATCCTGGATCTACAACATTCCATATCACTGAAGTCATAATTATGGAAGGCCGATGAAGTGGCTTATTCCAAGAAGAAAAGTGCTAAGTTCTCCATATTTGGTTTGGTTTCGCCTAGGACAACCACCATTTCTTATTGGACATAGTTAACTCAATAAACTTGTGTCATCACACTTTCCATCCATAAAAATTAGAATGATCTGTTCAGTTCTTTGAACGTCTCTGTAGATTTATTAATTCCTCCAGATATAATTTAACAAAAGTGCAACAGTTTAAATATACTGGAATATAATACAAGATTGCAAACATGTATATTACCGTATTAGGAGAAAAAGGAACTAGAGAGTTTGACATCAACATTTTAAAAGTACAGTGGTGCCTCGCAAGACGAAAAGAATCCGTTCCGTGAGTCTCTTCGTCTAGCGGTTTTTTCGTCTTGCGAAGCAAGCCCATTAGCGGATTAGCGCTATTAGCGGTTTAGCAGCTATTAGCGGCTATTAAAGCCTTAAGGGATTAGCGGATTAGCTGCTAAAAGGCTATTAGCAGCTTAGTGCCTTAGAAAAGGGGGGGGGACGGAAACCCCCCCCCCCAGGAATCGCAAGACATTTTCGTCTTGTGAAGCAAGCCCATAGAGAAATTCGTCCTGCGAAGCACCTCCAAAACGGAAAACCCTTTCGTCTAGCGGGTTTTCCGTCTTGCGAGGCATTCGTCTTGTGGGGCACCACTGTAACTGCAATCATATTTACTGAGATAAATGTTGCAATGATTCAAATGTATATCCCTGCACTGGGGGAGGGCAGAGGGAGAGGACAATTCCACCACCCCATTCTAACATTTACCGTATTTTTCGCCCTATAGGACGCAATTTTTCCCCTCCAAAAATGAAGGGGAAATGTGTGTGCGTCCTATGGGGCGAATGCAGGATTTCGCTGAAGCCTGGAGAGTGAGAGGGGTCGGTGCACACCGACCCCTCTTGCTCTCCAGGCTTCAGGAAGCTATCCGCAAGCCGTGGGAGCCCAGCGAAGTTGCGCAGCTCTCCCAAGGCTTGCGGAGAGCTGCCTGCATCCTGAAGCCTGGAGCGCGCTGAGCTCAGTACGGCCCAGGCTTCGAGCAGATATCCGCAAGCCTGGGGAGACCAGCGCGACTTCCTGCCGGGCTCCCTAGGCTTGCGGATAGCAGCCTGTTCTGAGGCCTGGGGTCGGGAGAAGCTCGGGCTTCCCCCGCCCCAGCCCCGCGCCTGGGGGGGGGGAATAATTAACCCCCCCCAAAAAAAACTAGGTGCGCCCTACGGGCCAGTGCACTCTATGGGGCGAAAAATACGGTATATGCCACTTGATTGTAATTAAAGCTGTGTGTCAGCATCTACATGTCTGAAAAGACTTGCCAGGACAACCTGAAATAATGCCAGTACCACAGATTGAAGCACTCCAGTGGGCACCTATTGGGTAAGGCGATTCTGCAAGTAGAGTGTCCCAAACTATTAAAGGCTTTCTGTACCAAAAGTGACAACTTGAATTCAACTGCTATGCCCAAATATGGATCTACGGGGGTGTCACAAGACAGGGCAGCAGGACTTCAGCCCTAGTTTATAAAGGATATCCTTCCTTTATATTCATGTGGTGAGAAATGAAGTGGGGTTGTCATCTAACCTGATGAAACCTTAACCTTTGCAGAATAAAAAAGAAAAAGCCAAAAGGGACAAAAATGAGGGCTGAGCATGCTCAGTAGCTGTGGAATACAGAGTGGCAAACAGAAAAGGAAAACAGAGCAAGGGCAGGAAGAGGGTTAGGAGAGTGGAATGCTCTGCTTGGAGGGAATAATAAGAGGCTCCACTAGCATTGCAAAAATTACCAAGTGTTGGAACAACACCTGCTCCTACCTCCTCAGGACACTAAAAACAAAGGACTGGCCTGCCACCACCAACAACCTAAGTGTGGGTATTTTTTTCAACACGCACAGGTACGACAGGAACCCAAACCCCACTTCCTCTCACAAAGACAGTGTCCTCAAAGCCCAATTCCTCTTTGCCTTATAGGTCATCCTCCTTCAGCAAGTTCTTCACAGCTCCACTTACTGAAATATACCCTTAAGATCACTCTCTGCTCTGTTAAAGGAAAGTGAGATATTCTCTCAGAGATAAGAACATTCTGCATCTCCACAGATCACACTGTTATCCTCAGATATTCCTAGATGAAGTTAGCAAAAGCCAAGGTCTGCCTCTCTTATCTGTCAACAAGGAGGGGCACATACAAAAACATGTACACTGCCTGAATAATCTGATAAATGTTATTTAGAGTATTCGGTAAAGGACCGTGGAATCCAGCCATTGGAAAAGCCTAATTCATAGGGTTTCTCATTGTAGACTTGTAAACATCACTTGCTAGCTAGTGTGAAATAAGTGACTGATACAGTAAAATACAAAAACATTGTGAAGAAAAATACTGCTAGTAGTAATCTGCTTCTCTGGACAAAGCAAAAAGTAATCAAGGGGCTCTTTCAAAAGATATAAAATCCCCAAAGACCTAATTCCACATTCAAAACAACCTCCCTCAACTTTCAGTTATAACACAGGATACTTCTACAAAAGGGACCTGTTTACTCATCAACAATAAAGTAGATAAATCTATTGGAGAAATTATTACACTGCAGATGCAAATATCTGTATCAAAATTCAGTTGTTTCCTGTTCCTTTACTATGGTTTGTTTTTAAAACATGTCTGAACTCTTTTTTTTTCTAAAAAAAATATTCCAGACTAGAGGCATCAAGTCTCTACTTTAAATCCAGGATTCATTCTTTTTTGCTTGTTTGCTTGTTTGTTTTGAAGGGACCAGTTAACTGTATTCTCCCTCTGTTAAACGGCAGGGAAACCGTGTTTTATGGCTATGAGGAGGAGGAATATTTTACATGACGTGCATCTAAACACCCCTCCCAACAGCCAAGCATCATCATCTTCCAACATCTGTGAGTTTACCTGCTGGATGGGCAGCATCAAAATTGCATTTTGTGCCAGGTGGATGTGACCCACTCATCATTTTAATTAGCTACAATGCCTTCAAGATAGCATCAGTCTAGGGCAGGGGTGGGAAACATTTTTTCCCCTCAGCAGGTGTGCGGGGGGGGGCCACCTGCCCTATACCTGAGGTGTCAATCTCCTGCATTCCCAGTGCGCCTTCAAAGAGACTTGCTCCTGAAGCAGCAATGAAAATGCCACTAGAACCGGAACCTGTATTTTAGCAGCAGTTTCCATGCAAACTGCTTCTTGTTCCTATGCTCCTCCCACCCATCAGCTGACGGATGGTGGGAGTGTGCCTTGCTCTAGCAAAGGAACAACCAGGAGCTTACTTTTAAGCTCCTAGTTATCCTTTTGAAGTTGGTACATGCCCTACACTTGATGTCGCATACAATGTCAGGTGTGAGACAAGTAGATGTTTATTAGGAACCAAATTGGGACTTCACTGGATGAAATATGGCCTGAGGGTCGGAGGTTCCCAATACCTGGTCTAGAGTAGGTAAATAAAACATCAGGCAGTTCACAGACCCGGCCACATGCTCCAGGGTCAGCATCATTGATGGACCCTGATAAGGTGCATCAACCCTGGCAGCGGCCAATGATGCAAATTGCCAACACCAGTCCTAATACAGTCGTACCTTGGTTCTCGTACAGAATGCGTTCCAGGAGTCCGTTCGAAAACCATGACACAGCTTCCGATTGGCTGCAGGACGCTCCTGCAGCCAATTGGAAGCCACACCAGACGTTCCGCTTCCAAAAACTGTTCAAAAACCAGAACACACACTTCTGGTTTTCAATCATTTGGGAGCCGAAATGTACGAGTTCCAAGGCGTTCGGCAACCAAGGTACGGCTGTACTCAGGATTACTGCTATGGAAAGGTGTGTGCCAGCTATTCTAACTGATACACACACACAATGGTCTCCGTATCTCAGCTAAACAAAAACTAAAAATTAATCTGTAGCCAAGACTATTTTGTTCTACTCTTATTATTATGCACACTTGTGATGATTTTTGTTGTTACCATCTATTAACTTTATTTATTTTATTAAATATATATACCACCTTTCCTCCCAAAGGAACCTAAGGCAATGCTTTGCAATTCTTGAGCTTGATTCTGTTTTGCTTGATCATCAGCAGGTGGTTGTGGGACCGTGACCCAATTAAAATGTTTTTTCCGAGAGATTATTTTTCAATCACAAAGCTCAGCGCTACAGAGAAATCAGTTTAGCCTTCTCTTTGGGCCACTAAAAAAAATGTTAAGGACAAAGTGGCAGAGCAAATAATGCTTCTCTGTTAACAACCATCCACTTTGCATTAATTGGCTTCTGTATCTCTACATATGACACAGGACGCATTCCAGCCCCCAATCCTAAGTTATTTCTTAATGTCTGAGGGACAAAAGAGATGCCATTCAAGCAGTCAGCAATTCTGCGAAAGGCATTTAAAAAGTAAATAGGCAGCAGAGGGGTCAATCCAGACTATAGCGGGTCAAATCAGCAACAGGCCCACGCTTAACAATTTTCAGAGCACAAAGTAAAACACAGTAATTCACAAAAGCTTTCCTGTGCTCACAAGAGATGAGGGGGCACTCCCATAACCCTTATTTGTGTATGTAAAGCACAAAGAATGAAAGAAACAAGTGAGTGGGAAGGAAGGCGAAACCAGTATAACCCAATCGAGCTGTCTGCCACAGCAATCCCACCTTCCAAATTATTTTAATGCAACTGTAAAAAAAAAACAACAACTATAAGTATTGGGAATTCAAGGGCTTAAGAGTTACGTTGTAGAAACTAAAGCTGAGCTTCTTACTATTTGATTCCACTCCTGTGATCTCAAGAACATAAATAATATCACAAGCCAGAAAGAGTCACAGGGTTTGACAAGGAACAGTAGCAACCCTGCTCTTTGCCAGATATGTTAACGCAGAGATGAGCCAAGAATAGAGACAAATGGTGGTCTTAAAACTCTGGCACACACAGAAATCACATCCACATACTTTTACCTACTGACTTCTAAGTGCTGGATCATTCCAGTTTGCTATTGTGTGACACCTGAGAGAATAGAAAGAGTACTACCTTCAGAAGCTAATGATCTACATAATTTTGGTGCATCCCAGATTGCTAGTTGGATGCTTCTCATTCTCATCTGCCTACCTTTGGAACTGACAATGTGCCATCGAGGATCTGAGAAATGTAAAAACCAGGAATAGGGCTGTGGGCCGGGCTGTGCCCAAGTCAGAAAGTCAGGTCTGTCGCCACAATGGTCTGGGAGCCCTCAATGCATTGAAGTTAAACTGGTATAGAAGCCTGATCAATAAATCATATAGGTAGAAGTATCGAGTATAAACCAATCTTTCTGAAAGAAAGAGCTGAAGGTGATGACAGATAGATGATAGATGATGATAGATAGATAGATAGATAGATAGATAGATAGATAGATAGATATAGATATAGATAGATGATAGATAGATAGATGATGATAGATAGATGATTAGATAGATAGATAGATAGATAGATAGATAGATAGATAGATAGATGATAGATAGATAGATAGATATAGATAGATAGATAGATGATAGATATAGATAGATAGATGATAGATAGATAGATAGATAGATAGATAGATAGATAGATAGAGATAGATAGATAATAGATAGATAGATGATAAATAGATTAAAAGGCTGATTCCCATGAAGGAATATGGAGCAGTAATTATAGCAAAGCATGGGAAAGTTTTGTGCCAATGAATTGCTCTTGCTACCCTTCCAAGAGGGAGTTTAGATATTTGTACTTGTGTATTTTTTTTTATATATCAAGGTCTATGGAACCTCCCCTCCTGCCACAGTAACTGAAGAGTTCCCCCTTTTCTGTGACCCCTTTTCTGCCGCTACCCATTTCCTTTTAAAACTTCCTGGTACCTTGGCATAAAAGGTTTATGCATGAGATTGAAAATAACATTGGGGGGCAGAGCAAAATAAAACCTAATATTGTTTAATTAAAAGATGCTTTGTACATAAAGGAATACCGATATGTGTGTCTTAAATGTGCCTCATGACAACATCTAAAGATTCAAGAGACACGTTGCTAACAGCAGCCTCCGAGAGGTTTATATCTCAAGCCAAATTCCTGAAAACTTCAACCCAACCAGAATCACTCACGGCCTAAGCCAGCTACCAGATATTATTTTCCTCTGACACCCAAGCTCCTCCTGTCAAACCTCTGGCTGCTTGGGAAAGTTAACAGAACAGCTTCTTTGCCTAACACTGCTACCGTCTCTGTTCTTCTAATAGTTCACCAAAGTCTAACTATTACACTGGGAAATAAATATTAATATTCAGGCCTTGGCTGTCCACCTTCAGCAGCTTTCTTTGGTCTTTGGCTCACACCTCCACCTAACTTTCCCAACTGACTTTTTTTAACCTCCACTCGCAGTTAACTATTTTCACTGACTAGAGCAACAATAAGAGAAGACAGCATCCTCTAGATGTTGCTGGATTCTGAGTCCCATGAGCCCCAATTAGTATGGCTAACGGTCAAGACCGGTGGGAGCTGGAGTCCAGCAGTATCTGGAGGACTCTACTCCTGCCAATCAAAGCCTGTTATTTCAAAGACCAATTAATATGAATTCACCAGGTACAGGCAATGGTTCCGCATGCCTTCTCCCCCTTTCAGAACCTGTCACCAAGCATCTGCCACAAAACAGGCTTGCAACAGAGAAGCAGCACATTGCAAACACCTTGATCCTTGACAGTTACACTCCGACATCAGAGGTCACAAATCTTTCCCAAAGCACAAACCGTCATGTGCACAGCATTTTTCCACATCAGGAGACCTCTCTGTTAAGAAGGTGGGCAAGCTCAGCAGCTGCAAACAAATAACAGCTGATAATTTTATGTTGACTAAGCAAAGGCAGGAGACCTTTACACCAGACGGGGCCAATCCAAGGAACCAATGTTGAACACATTTTCCCCCTTCTGTGTCTGAAGAGGCCAGTTAAGTTTCACATACGAAGTAGCTAACTTAACAAAATTAGGCCCCAGCATTAGGCCAGGAAACTTTTGGTTCCTATTCTGGTCTTGCAGACACCATCTCCCTTGCCTTTTGAAGCGCTCTGGGCCCAGTCAAGGTATGATATGGAGGGAAACAGATAGGACTAAAGCGAAACAAAGCAGCCTCTGCTACTTATTGTCCACACATTCTAATAGAGATGTGCATCTACGCAGAAAAATGGTTGGGTATACTGTGGGGAAAGCCATGGAAATCTGGCACATCCTGAAAAATCTAAAACTCAGGAAAGGACTGTTCATATAAATGCCTTCACACATTCATGAGTTTGTGAGGTGGAAAGCAGAGGGAAATTGCTCCCACAACGCCATAACCGTCCAACGTGCCTGCTGACCTGTAGGTGCACATTCAGCAAGTGTCTGAGAAGAATGGCACACACATGCTCATGCCTAGCACCCACACGTGAGAGCAGGAACCGTTTCCACTGATGCCAACCATGTGGCGGTCAGCAGACATAGTCAATGGTTCTGTCAGTAGTGGAGGGATGTGGTTTACAGGCACTTCCCCTGCTCTATGCGTTCATGTGCTCATGAGTCTGTTTGCGGGAAACATCCTTGAGCACATGTTTAAAGCCACATCTCTCTTATTTCAGCAACCAAATGCGAAGGGAAACAAGAGCCAAATTATTACATCTGAAAAGGCACCATTGTTTTTGCACAGGCATACAAGAAGTCTCATGAGAAATGCAATTAATCTGTTTGAATTCGAAGAGACTTACAAAGTCAAATTAATATTCAGATCTCACTAGGCTCTGTGCAAAATATATACAGTACACCAAAATCTTACAATTACTGCTGGAAGCAATTTTGTACTACTAATCATTTTCGACTGTATCTCAACCAGTAATCTAAAAAGCGCAGAAAAGGAAAAAAATCTTCATACTAATCTGCTAAATCATCTAATTAATTGATTTCCTCCCCAAATACCTTTAAAACTGCATGAAATTATGTCCTAGCCATAAAAGCTAAAATAGAGCATTCTATGCATAAATTACATATTGAAAATGTTAATCTAAAACAAGGCTGCAGAGATTAAATTACAGTGGTACCTCGGGATGCGAACGGGATCCGTTCCAGAGCACCGTTCGCATCCTGAATGGAACGTAAACGCGACGGCGCATCTGCGCGTGCACGGGTTGCATTTTGCCGCTTCTGCACATGCGCATGATGTCATTTTGAGTGTCTGCACATGTTACCTGACATCATGGTAGTAACAGGTGATTGCTTGCCAAATGAACATTTTGCTAACCCTGATTTTTTAAAAAAATGAAGTACCCTTGGCATACGCACAGCTTTGCATTTTAAACTCAGTAAAATGTTAGCACCATCATGACTACAGGAACAAAAGGGGATTTGCTTCTGCTGCCTGATGCTAAAAACATTTACTTGGGAATAAACACCATTTTGTTGTAAAAAAAAATATATAATGCATATTTCTAAAGTAAAGCTAAGCTTCTGAAACCATCTCCATGTCTGACTGGCCACCCTGACTAATTATCACTGCCTTTTAATGCTTGTGGCGCTGGGAAACACCTGATCGTTTTCCAAACGAAAAAGCACATTAAGAACCAGGGGAAGAATACTTTGACTCATTCCACACAAATATTACACAGTGTTAAAGGATGCTCAATAATATTATCTGGGAATTTAGCATTCCTAATGCTTTTCAACATGGTTTTGCTTGATTTTGTGGCCGTGCACAGCACAGGTGTGAAGCCAAAGTTTGTTTACACTAGCCTGAATGCCTTCACTTCTCCTTTTGTTGTTTCTATCATTCTCCTCCAACTCCCCCTTTTCCACTCTGAAGAAACAGCCTTTTTCACCTTCCCGTTCCTCGTTTTTTTCCCCTGCAGAGCTTCACCTGCTGGGATTAATTAACTGTGCTTCTGACACCACGCAAACGATGCAAGCACTCACAATGACAATAAAACACAAAACACCATGGTAAAGCTGCAGCTGACAACAAGGCAAATCTTGCATTAACCTTGATTCTCCCCCACCCTATAAATATCTTCCTCTCAAAGGCTGCCTGTCATCAGCATATAGAAATCAAGTGATAACTTGCACATCTGAGCTGGTCCCTAGAGTGCCATCTTACACCACCTTGAGACAGGACACAGCCCTATTATTAAGCAGAGCAAAGCGGCTGTATCAGAAGGCAGCAGGCATTGGACAAAGTGGGGAGATGCTGGCTGGGAGTTGCTGCCTGTTCTTCCTGGGCCCCAAAATCATTTCCTTCTGCTAGTGGCCAGAACTGTGTGTGCCAGCCTTCCGAAGCATGGGAACGATTGTGGAATACGGATATAAAATTTACAGCATGTTATGGTTTAGATAAATTTATATGAAAATAATATATTGTTTGTATCTAACACCGAGTAAAACTGCAAAAATGTATAAATCTAAATCAAACAAGTGTTGAAAATGTAAAGAAGGTTCTTTTTATCATGTGTGGTGGTCTTGTTGTTTGGTTAAAGCTTACTGGGAAATGATATACAATATATAGAAAAGGATGTTCAAAATACCGTATTTTTCACTCTATAAGACGCACCAGACCACAAGACGCACCTAGTTTTTGGAGGAGGAAAAGAAGAAAAAAATATTCTGAATCTCAGAAGCCAGAACAGTAAAAGCAGCAATCCCTCTTGCTGTTCTGGCTTCTGGGATAGCTGCGCAGCCTGCATTCGCTCCATAAGATGCACACACATTTCCCCTTACTTTTTATAAGGGGAAAAGTGAGTCTTATAGAGCAAAAAATACGGTAACTTTATTTTTTAAAAAACAGAAGCTTTTCTTTTGGGAATTATAGGGACAGAACTACAGTACCTAAATTGTATAGAAATTTATTTATGTATGCTACTACAGCAGCAAGAATGCTACTTGCCCAAAAGCAAAGGAAGAATGGATACAAAAACTTATTGAATATGCAGAAATGGTGAAACTTACCGGAAGATTAAGAAATCAAGATAACAAACTTTTTATAAAAGAATGGATATGGTTTAGTGAATATTTACAGATAAGGTGTAAACAGATAAAAACATTAGCAGGATTATTGTAATAACCTGCAGTTTTATAAGAGTATACATTTACAGTAGATAATTAAATGAATTTGGATACGCAGAAGATATTAAAAAATAAATTTAAGGAACTGCAGAAAGAGGGGGAAGGAAGTCAAACTTCTGAAACGTTAAATTGATTGTAAAATTAATGAAGTGTATAAACTTGAAAAGTATAAATAAAAACTAAGAAAGAAAGAAAGAAAGAAAGAAAGAAAGAAAGAACTGTGTGTGCCAGTCAGGCAGCCCTGAACTGCTGTCTTCCGGTACACTGGAGGATGATGTCCCATCACCAGTGCTGAAGCTAAGATACAGCTGCCAGTCTGGTGAAGCACTATTATGTGAAATGGGAGAGGAAATGACAGCTTGTTCTTCACCCAAGGCAGCATAAAACCATGGGCTGCTCCTGGATGTGACAAAGAAAAGCTGCAACCCAAGCTGAGTCGGAACGATGAATACCTTTGTGCTCAAAGAACCTGTCACGGTCTATTGTTGGGAGTTTCCCAAAGGAACTAGTTCCTCATCCCACTTTAAAGACCCCTATTAGATTACATCCTGGGGCAATAAGGAGCCAGTAGCATGGGGTTCAGGGACGCGGGTGGCGCTGTGGGTTAAAGCCTCAGTGCCTAGGGCTTGCCGATCGAAAGGTCGGCGGTTCGAATCCCCGCGGCGGGGTGCGCTCCCGCTGTTAGGCCCCAGCGCCTGCCAACCTAGCAGTTCGAAAGCACTCTTGGGTGCAAGTAGATAAATAGGGACCGCTTACTGGCGGGAAGGTAAACGGCGTTTCCGTGTGCGGCTCTGGCTCGCCAGAGCAGCGATGTCACACTGGCTACGTGACCCGGAAGTGTCTTCGGACAGCGCTGGCCCTTGGCCTCTTTGAGTGAGATGGGCGCACAACCCTAGAGTCTGTCAAGACTGGCCCGTACGGGCAGGGGTACCTTTACCTTTACCTTAGCATGGGGTTCATAGAGACCTCCTACACTTTCCAGTAAGCACATGGACCCCCACATGGTTGTCTCTTCCCTAGGGCAAGCCTGAGACTAGTCCCAGTAATGATATGGGGACTCATAAATCCAGTAAAACAGATGAGGATGGACTCTTATCTCCACACCGTAAGGACAACATCAAACATTAGTAGTCCTACCCAGGGCGGGGCCTGATGGGCTCTATAAAGGACTGCTGCTGCTGCTGGACAGAGAGGGCTCTGTTTTGTTTGGTTTGGTTTTTGTTATTTACCTATGTCATTTTAAACTCTGATATGAATGGTGTATTCTTAGTTTTAGATTTTGATTTATGTGGTAATTGTTTCCCATTTGGTTGTGTCTTTTTTTTGGTGTGGTTTATTTATTGTTTATGACTTTTGAAATTATGTAAATCTTGTTATGCCGTAAGCCGCCTTGAGCATTGTTTTTTTAACTGTGGAAAGGCGGCATACAAATAAAAAATGATGATGATGATGATGATGATGATGAATAACAGCTATAGGACCCCCTCTAACCCCAAAGAGTAAGATTCCACAGAAGGCAGGTACAAATCTAGCTTCCTCCCCAACCCTACAAAGCTGCTGCCCAGAGGAGGAGGGATGCAGAGATAATCTCCTGGACCAAGTCTCCTGCACCTGCTGCAACTATATCACCTGACCTCTCCAATAAGTTTGTTTTCTGTCCTGAGACTAGCTTTCTTCTGGCCAAAGCTCCATAGTCTGGACCTGCAAGTCTTCTGACCACTGGTGAATGCACCAAGTAAACATTGACTTTCCAATTCTAACTGTCAATGGCTGATTAACTATGGTGGTTGGAAAACATGACCAAATTATGTTAGATTCTTCAGATGAAACACGAACCCATGTAGCAAAGCACGAGCTTTTCCTCCCATAGTCAAAGGCTCCCCACATGCAATGCCCCAAGCTGTCATAAGAAACATGCAGTCAAACTGCATGATTTTCTAGTCAAACCATGTGCTGCATCAACTATACTAATTTTTTTTTAATAAAATAAAATTAGAATGTAATACCTTTCACATTATAAATAATTTACCCGTAACGTTATGTGCAAGCTGTGTAATTGCAATAGAGGCTTAACATGCCCGACTATGCAATTAAAAATGATAAAAGCAAGGTATGTCATCGTTTTAAATGTTTGCTATCACTAAAACAAGGTCAAAAGGAGGGCTTGCAGATCTGAGGTATTTGCACAATCTCTTCCTGCTCCCCTAAAAGTCAACGTGGGAGAGTTTTGGCTGACTTTCTGTAGCCAATCAAAAAATCACTTATTTAATACAAAAACAAAACAACAACAACAACAACACACACATATAGATGATAGATATGAAGTTGCAAGTTGCCCTTAAAAGTATAAAAAAACAAATTTGAGGGACCCAGCACAGATCTATGCCACTTGCTTGCTCTTGGCTTCGAGAACTTTGAGGTTTACTTAAAAGTAATTCTAACAGGCCAGACCCTACCATCAGGCAGAGTAAGGCTACTGGCTGAGGAATCAGATTTTAGGTGTTGTGGAAGGGCAGCAAATTATTAGTTGTTTAATTTATTGCTAATGTATTTTTTATTCCAAGGGAGAGAGACTTGTGGGGTTTTCTGCCTCGAGCACAAGAATAACTTGGCAGCCTTGGGTGTTATGCACCTTGACTTGTTGAGGGGGAGCACCATTTGTTGCTCCAGCTAAAGCATCAAAATGTATTGGGCCAGACCTGAATGCTGAACCAAGTTGCAGATGATCTTCCTTCTTTTCTTTTAGCCAATGTGTGATCTTGCACATAGCCAGCACTAGGTAGCTCTGCTGGATTCTGTGTCCACATATCCCTTTCAGGACCGGTCCTATTATGAAGGAGAGTAAGGCAGCCAACTCAGGTGGCAGATATTGAGAGTGGACATACCGTATTTTTTGCTCTACAAGACTCACTTTTTCCCTCCTAAAAAGTAAGGGGAAGTGTGTGTGTGTCTTATGGAGTGAATACAGGCTGCGCAGCTATCCCAGAACCTAGAACAGCAAGAGGGATTGCTGCTTTCACTGCGCAGCGATCCCTCTTGCTGTTCTGGCTTCTGAGATTCAGAATATTTTTTTCTTGTTTTCCTCCTCTAAAAACTAGGTGCATCTTGTGGTCTGGTGCGCCTTATAGAGCGAAAAATACGGTAATTGTTTGAGCCATGCAGCCTGCCTTGAACCTCCTAGGCTAGACTGCTCGCTTCAGAAGCAATTGATGTTGCCAGCCTGCTCAACTTTCGTGCATGGAATTGGGGACGATGTCTTTGGAATGAGGGAGGAGTCTTCAGGCAGTAACTTCTTCAGTCATTGCAAGGATTTGCACTTGAACAGAATGAGTTAGTTGGATACCACCCTTTATCTTTAAATGAGACAGCCATGATTTAAACAGGGGGTGTCTTCAAAGAGGGCTGAATACTGTAGGATGCACCTTAAAGAAGAAACTCTACTACAAAATTGCAGTTAGTAATATTTTCCCCACACATAACTGATCTCGCACTCTATTTCCCCCAATCCCCATCCCCAGACTCTTAAGATATTGTTGGGACAGTGGAAAAGCTCCTATTTTGTTGTGCAAGCCCTGATATTGACATGGAGAACTTCTGAATCCTCTATAGCCCCCAACACATTGTTAGCACTATAGGAACATTAAATTATGTTTCGTTCAGAACAATGCAGCTGCTCTTTACTTACAAGGACAGGAGAAATGATTATACACACCATGCATGGCCCACTAATATTGGCTTGGCTTGCTGACCAGACACTATTCATGCTCACCACCAAACCTGTCCCTTTCCCTCTCCTTCTTGAAGTTCTCTGGCAGGTGGAAAGGGATTGTGGGAAAGGGACAGGTTTATTTTACTGGAATACAGAAAGACGGCCTACTGTTTCTTATCTCCTCCAGACTGAAATACAACTAAGACCTCGGAAGAAGGATGTACAGTATTAACGTAATTGACCATATGACACTGTGCTATATACCCTTATCAGTGTCTACCTAGCCAAGTATAGCAACAAAATTCCCAACCTCTGAAGAAAGTCCAGGGATGCTATTTAAGTGTTGCTGGGGGCAATGTGACCTGCATTTCATCTTCACTGCTGATGAGAGCAGGTATTTTTGCAGTAGCGAAACAGGATTTCTAGGAATAACTTGGAGCACTCATATTAAAGGGGTTGGTTTTTTTCCTTTGGTATGTGTTTTACGCCATTAAGGAGAGCACTGAAAATTTAGGCTACAGTTCTACATATAATCCACATGGGGAAAGTTCTGCTAAACTCAATGGGATTCTGTCTGTAGTAGGTAAGTATACACTACCAGGTTTTTAAGTGAGTTGCAGTAGCAGGCGGGGTAGCCAACTCAATTCAAAAGAATAGGGCCTTTCCTGGAGCCCCACATCACATACTATAGGGCAGTGATGGCCAAACTTGGTCCTCCAGCTGTTTTGGGACTACAACTCCCACCATCCCTAGTTAACAGGACCAGTGGTCAGGGATGATGGGAATTGTAGTTCCAAACATCTGGAAGGCCAGAGTTTGCCTATGCCGGCTATAGAGGAACCACCAGATCTCATCTGCTGATCTTTACAGCACAGGCAAGTCATTATGGAAGGAGTTCTTGCAGACACTTGGGTCCCAAGTCATTTAGAGATTTAAAAATCAAAGTACCTTGATTTGGGTCCAGAAAACAACTGGCAACCATTATAGCAATTTTAAAATATGAAATATAAAATATAAGTGATTTCCCGTCAGTCTTCAAGGGAAGGCCCACACAGAGTGCATTGCAGTTGTCTAGCCTGGAGGCTTCCAAAACACAAGTACTCACAATCAGGCTATCCCAATTCATAAATAGCACCAGCCAAAGCAAGGCACACCTAACCACTGAGGCCACTTCCAACTAAGCACCTGTTCCTTCAGGGGAAATGCAATCCCATGAAGAATAGGTCACTCTGCCAACTCCTGTTCATCAGAACCACCCACTCATAGCCCTTTCCACCTGTCCAGTAAAGAGCACCGCCTTGCCAATCTGCACATTGTTGAGAGCAGTATTTTGCTAACATCAGAACATACTTTGTTCTTGAATACCTTTCTTTAAACAAGTCTATAAAAGGTAAAGGGACCCCTGACCATTAGGTCCAGTTGTGACCGACTCTGGGGTTGCGGCGCTCATCTCGCTTTATTGGCCGAGGGAGCTGGCGTACAGCTTCCGGATCATGTGGCCAGCATGACTAAGCCGCTTCTGGCGAACCAGAGCAGCGCATGGAAATGTCATTTACCTTCCTCCGGAGCGGTACCTATTTATCTACTTGCACTTTGACTTGCTTTCAAACTGCTAGGTTGGCAGGAGCAGGGACCGAGCAACGGGAGCTCACCCCATCGCGGGGATTTGAACCGCCGACCTTCTGATCGGCAAGTCCTAGGCTCTGTGGCACGGTCATCCTCTGACTCAGAAGACTCCACTGTATAACATTCACACTCAGTTGCAGTAGGAGATTACTGGAGAAGGGTGGGCCTTTTGAGTAGAGCAGCTACTACTATTTATCGGCTCAGTTTTGGCTTGTTCGTTTCTAGTCCAATGTCAGAGCTTTGCGTTCCCCAGAGCATAGCCTACACCTTCCCTCTAGCCTGAACCCTGCCTTGACTCACTGTGTCTTGTCTTGCAGCCTGTTTAAGATTGCCAGGCCACAGAGCACAAGTGTCACTATGATGAAACTCACTGCTGCAGTGAAGGGTCAACTGTGCTTGCTTGCTTTGTGCACATTCATCATCATCATTATTGTTGTTGTTTTCATTTCATTTCTATACTGCTTTGTATTTTTAGGGGGGGGGACCTCAAAGCAGTCTGCAACCTACATTAAAACATCAAGTGAAACAATCCAGAATAAAACATTGCTGAAGAAAGCCAGGTATAAAGTATATATTCAAAGCAACTAACAGGATACAAAAGTATTATCTTAAAAGATTTCTGAAGAAAACATAAAGTAAGTCAAATATAAAATGAACCTTTAAAGAAGAATAATTAGCAAGAGAATAAAAGATTCTATACATTAAGCTTGAAATAATTTTGTATGCGTTATTTTGTATACCGCTTTGAGGTTTGTTTGTCTGACAAATCAAGTGGTATACAAATTTATGAAATAAATTCTATTTAGTTAAACTGTCAATATCTGTAGTTTTTGAATTTCATTTCTCTTTAACCTCTACGCTTACAATCCGTTCCCCTCCTCCACCAGCCCTGTATATATGTACCTACAACTGAGTATTGCAATTCATGCATCTGAATGAAATGGACTCTAGTCTACAAAACTTTGTTTGTCTTTAAGGTGCCACAAGGCACTTTCCCCCCCTTTTTTACTATGGTTGGTGATAACATAGTGAAAGGTTATTAAATTGAGAGCAATGTAATATAAACCTACGGAGAGAAGCATTGCTCACACTCTTCATTAGCAGTTAGTCACAGTGCTAGGATGCAGTTTTGCCATGTGCACTGCTCTTTTTTAAAGAGGTTTGCTGAAGTGTGCAAAGTTCACATGGAAGACTATGGCAATGAAACAGGTCAGCAAGCCCATTAGCTGTTACCTGAACAGTTTGCATCACAAGAGTGGAGGTGCTGATCTCTATTAAAACTACCTAAGCTGAATGTGGAAAGATTTATATTACATTGCAAGAGTGAGCATTCTTGCCTCTGTTACAGCTGCCTGCAACCATACTAATTGGAGCAGAGATTATTGTGGATTTACACGTTATTATAGGGGTGAAAGCATTTTTGCTGACTTAACTACCTTTTTAAATTAATCAGTGCCATTCATTCCCTATGTAGATCATAGTAATGGACTTCTGATTTAGATGGGTTGTAAGGGCTGTGGTCCTGTTGTAGAAATATTGTTCTAATGCAACACATATTTGCCTTTGCAATTAACGTCGTTGCTTTTTTATAATACAAAAAAAAATAATTGCATGCATTTATCAGCATTTGCCTACCAGTGCTCTCGAAACATTTTTCATTCAACTTACAGATTGAGCAGTGGTAGAAGCAGACAAAACTGCTACAGAGTATGAGACAAAACATTTTATTCCCTAAAATCCATGTTTTGTCCCAATTTATCACCAAGCTTAGCGTTCCATATAGTATTATGGCTCTTCCAGAAAAAAAACAAAAAAATAATAATAATCCCTATTTGTAGTTAACAGTAAGAGACCTCCTGCAAAATATAAATCACAATATCAAGGAAGAGCCTTTTCCACTGAATAATGCAAGCAGGGAAAATCTAAAACAGTTTGGAACAAATTGCAAAAAAAGGGGGTATCTGAATCGGGGTAGAAATTCCCCAGGCACCAGCCGTATGTCTAATTACAACCACGTGGATGATATCCGGTTGCCAGGTTGGCAACTGACAACTCCATCTGGCTGGCCCCTCCAGCAGGTAAGCAGAAGAGCTTATTTACTGCATTCATATCCCACTTTTCTCTCCAATGAGCACATGGTTCAACCCCCCTTAGGTAAAGGTAAAGGGACCCCTGACCATTAGGTCCAGTCGTGACCGACTCTGGGGTTGCGGTGCTCATCTCGCTTTATTGGCTGAGGGAGCCGGCGTACAGCTTCCAGGTCATGTGGCCAGCTTGACTTCTGGCGAACCAGAGCAGTGCACGGAAACACTGTTTACCTTCCCGCCGGAGTAGTACCTATTTATCTACTGCTAGGTTGGCAGGAGCAGGGACCAAGCAACGGAAGCTCACCCCATCGCGGGAATTCGAACCGCCGACCTTCTGATCGGCAAACCCTAGGCTCTGTGCTTTAACCCACAGCCCACCCGCGTCAACCCCCATTATCCTACGACAACCCTGTGGAGTAGGTTAGGAGGCTGTGACTGGCCCATGACTGAGTGGGGATTTGAACTCTCATCTCCCAGGTCCTAGTCAGACACTAATCACTAACACCACACAGGCTTCCTAGAGTACTTTTGCTGCAGGGCAGCTATATAAATTAAGTAGATAAATAAGGGGAAAACAAAATTTCCCTTAGAGAAGGATCTGAAATGTTTTCCTTGAAGCTTGAATTTGTTTTATTCCGGATTGTTTTATCTGATGTTTTAATGTGTTGCAAACCTCTCTCGAGATTTTTTCCCCTTTAAAATTTAAAGTGGCCTAGGAATGAAATGAATGATAATACTAATAATAAATTTCATTGTAAAAAAATGAATTCCCTAGACATTTTTGCTGCGACAACCGTAAACTAAGGTGCCATTTGGGGGGGGGGGCAATTAGCTAATACAGTATATGAGTTTCCAACAATGATCTGATTTAAACGAAAAGGCAGAAGTCAATTACAACGTGCCCATTCAGAGAGAGTCAAGATGTTTGAAAAACTAAATTCTTTCATCAAAGGCAGCCAAAATGTAGGTTCTGCTTCACCATTTAGGTCAGTTGTTTACTTGAATGTAAGCCTGAAAATATATAAGGCAAGTTGCTGTGTCTTTACAACTAGAAAAGGAGCAATTTGTTAAAAGCAGTGGGGGAAGCAGCTGATCATCTGAAAGGCCAGCAAGCAAACCTTCATCAGTTTCAATCACATTAACATTTTACTTCTCAAGTTTAAGGAGTACATTTTCTCTCCTAAAAGCAAAAGCACATTTTTTAAAAAGGGTTTTTTTTATACAAAGCACTTGATCCCACTTGGCATTAGGGAATTAAGAGTCATTTCATTTATGTATTAAGTTAGAAGGTTTTTTATACATTTGTCATTTCAATTATTATTTGTTCTTTTCTGCTTTCTTTCCTTGTGAAGCTGTTCAGAATGGAAAAGATCCACTGAAAATTAGTGCCGTTGTCAATGCTCCAAGTAGCTTGTCAACGAAAAAAGGCAAGCTAAACAAAAGGAACCACCAGAAATATGGTTAAATGTGTACAGAGCTTTTAAATTAAAACCCATACCACCTAGGGAAGAAAATTATGTATTGGCAGTTTTATAGAAACATTTTTCTTGCAAAACTTAAAGCTTCTTAACATATTGACTAAAGGGGGGGTGGCGAATCAAAGAAGTCCATTTTCAATAAAGAAGCAAACCATTTAAATTGTCACACAGAGGCTATCAACAGCACCCAGTTATGTAACAGCCATCCCATCCGAAATGAAGTGTTAGTGACACCATTAACCTTCCCAAGGAAAATACTTCCTTTCCTTTCTTTAAATATTTCCTGGTTTTTCTGTAAGGTTGGTTCAAAAGAGGCCAAAGGAAGTAAGATCTCCAGCAAGCTAATTCTCCAGAAAAATTAGATAAGAACAAAGCTCAAAACCAAAATAAGCCAAATCCTAAACATTCCCAGCTGGTTCATATTTTCCTATGGCAGCTATATTTAAGCAAAAAGGCAAGTAAGTCCCTGTACAGCACAAGGCCCTATACAAAAATCTAGTCATTTGTAGCCTCGCACCCAAGAATGTAATCAAGACATCAACCTGGTGTCAGAAGCAAAACATTCAAGAAAGGCAACTGAACTATACGTAATATATAAACTGAAAGGCTGCCTATGAGTGGCTTATGTCCAATACTACACACTCAAATGCTTTCAACTAAACCAGTTGACAGAACGCACTCCTGAGCCACCTTTCTCCTTTTCCCTGCAAATTCCTTCTGAATTTGACTCCTCGCCACCGGAAACATCAAAACCCAAACGCTTCCACAGATTCAGAGGCTGATTAAACTACACAGAGGTTTCAGGAGTTTGCTGCCGTTTTTCACCGTAATTCTAAGTCCCAGGGCAGCCGACCCCGGACCGGCCTCTCATAAGGAAATCCTTGTGTAATCGCCCTGTATGTGCGCATGCACACATGTGCGTGTGTGCATTAAGCACAGAGCCTGAGTTCTGGAGGAAAACGATGGCCATAACGGTACAGAGGAACCTGACACATCTGCCATTATCCTGCATGCTGCGGGAAACCGCACACAGGCAAGGCCAGGTGACTTTGTGCCAGGGGTGCCAACTTGATTAAAATATTGGGGGGGGGGAGGGCAGGTAAGCCCCACCCCACATCACAACAAGGTGTGGCACATGCACACCATTTGAATGGCAATGCCTGTCAACTTTAGGGGGGCCCCACCCCCTCCAATATTTTATGGGGGGGGGGAGAAGGGACCACAGGCCCCTGGGAGTTGGCTTGTGGTTTCCTCCATCCCTTTCCATGGATGCGAAGGATGCCGCCAAGACTCTGGCTGCCTCGAGGAAATGACATAACAATGCCATGGGTGGGTGTGCGTATTCCTCCTCCACCACCACCACCAGCAAAACTGACTCACGTTTGCATCCTGTATCTTCCCCTGTGGCCAAGATGCTGTGGGAAGGGCGAGCGCGCGCCTGGCGGCGCCCATCAAGCAAGCCAGCAGCCCACGCAAACAAAAGCAGCATCTCTCCCTCCATCCTCCTACCTGCCGTGGGAGGAGCAGCAGCAGCAGCAGCAAATAAACCCGCACCCACCCGAGGCATCCTTTCCATTCAACTCACCTCCAGCAACGCCGTCTGCAGCCGGGCACCTGCGCGAGGGGTGGAAGGAGAAACAAGGCCCGGGGGGGAGGGCGGAGAGGTTGCCAGCCGCCGCTGCTGCGCTCCGCTAGGCGAGGACTCGGCGCCCGCCTTGCTCTCCTCCATGCAGCGAGCGACACCTCTCTCTCTGGCGAAGGATGCTAAGGAGAGGAATGGAGGGAGGGAGAGGCTGCCCCAGTCGTTGAAGAACAGCCCCCACCCTTTCGTCTTCCCTTCAACCTGAGGCGCTGCTGCTGCTTCCTAATCCATTTTTTCTCTCCCCTCCCTCTTCTCTCTCGCGCGCGCTCCCGGCAGCCGCCTCAGCGTCCCCTCAGCCTGCGCCTTCTCTGGCGCCTGGGCGCGGGCATCTTCCTTGTTGACGAGGCTTGCTCCGTCCTGGAAAAGGCGGGAGAGAAAGGAGGGAGGGAGGGAAGGAAGGAAGGCGCGAGACCCGCCTGTGCTCAAGGGAGAGGCAGGCCCAAGGAAGCAACCGCAGAGGCAGCGGCTTTCGCCTCAGCGAAAGGCTGCGGGCAGCGAAGGCGAGAGCGCCAAAGCGCCACTCGGTGCCATGTTCTCCGGCGGCAGCGCCGGGGAGGAATGGAGAGAGACGGGGGTGACTGAGGGGAGGCGCGCGCGGCGTTTTTGCTGCCCAGGGCGGTGCGGAGGCAACGGGAGGGGCGCGCAGCGCTGCCTGCGCTGAGGTGAGAGAGAGAGAAAGGCGAGACGGAGCTTTAAGGAGAACCGCAGCAGCTTGCGCAAGCAGACGCTCTCCAAGCGCGAAAGCCGCCGCCGCCGCTACATTGCTTCCTCGTCGCCTCTGCTTTTTTGCTTCCCTCCCAGCTGCTGCTGCTGCCTGTGGGTGGGGAGCTAACCCTAACCTCCACCTCTTTGCAGGGGCTGCGGAGGGAGAATTGTGGGTAATCCAGCTGCGCTCCTTCCCTCGCTCTCTTGGGGTCTTTCTGCCTCTCCGCCTCGAAGCCGCCTTCTCCGTCGGAAGCCAGGGCGGACGCCGCCCCCTAGAGCAGCTGCCCGGGAGCGCGGCGAGGCGTCCGGGCGCCGCCACTGCCGCCAGGAGTCTCGCTCCCTCCCATAAGGGGAGACCTCCCCGTGTGGGGGTGTTTCTTTAAACAGTTTTTACACAGCCCTTCAACTTTTCTCCGATGGAAATAGGGGTGTCCTATACATCTCTTGTACATCTTAGCAAGGCTCCTCCGAGGCACAGCTGTCAACTTACAGATTTGAAAATAAGGGACCAGCAGCCTCGGTAATAAGGGATCAGCAGCCAAAATGCCTGCTTCTTGGGACGCCTGCTTCTTGGGAGGAAAGCAATGACAAACCTAGACAGCATTTTAAAAAGTAGAGACATCACCTTGCCAACAAAGGTCCGTATAGTAAAAGCTATAGTTTTCCCAGTAGTGACGTATGGAAGTGAGAGCTGGACCATAAAGAAGGCTGATCGCCAAAGAATGGATGCTTTTGAATTATGGTGCTGGAGGAGACTCTTGAGACTCCCGTGGACTGCAAGAAGATCAAACGCATCCATTCTTAAGGAAATCAGCCCTGAGTGCTCACTGGAAGGACAGATCCTGAAGCTGAGGCTCCAATACTTTGGCCACCTCATGAGAAGAGAAGACTCCCTGGAAAAGACCCTGATGCTGGGAAAGATGGAGGGCACAAGGAGAAGAGGACGACAGAGGACGAGATGGTTAGACAGTGTTCTCGAAGCTACAAACATGAGTCTGACCAAACTGCGGGAGGCAGTGGAAGACAAGAGTGCCTGGCGTGCTCTGGTCCATGGGGTCACGAAGAGTCGGACACGACTGAACGACTAAACAACAACAACAACAAGCCAAAATGCGGGATTTTGCTTGACTTATGCATAAATCCGGCACTCATGGAGCCATGCTGCTTTGACTGCGACTGTGTTTTGCAGGGGGTGGACTAGATGATCCTAAAGGTCTACAACTCTGACCAAAGAAGAGTGGCAGACAAAACTGATGAACGACGTCGAGATGGCAAAGCTTACAGGCAGAATTAGAAACCAGGAAGAGGACCTCTTTAATAAAGAATGGGGAAAGTTTATAATTTACCGTATTTTTTGCTCTATAACACTCACTTTTTCCCTCCTAAAAAGTAAGGGGAAATGTGTGTGCGTCTCATGGAGCAAATACAGGCTGCGCAGCTATCCCAGAAGTCAGAACAGGAAGAGGGATCGCTGCTTTCGCTGCGCAGCAATCCCTCTTGCTGTTCTGGCTTCTGAGATTCAGAATATATTTTTTCTTGTTTTCCTCCTACAAAAACTAGGTGTGTCTTATGGTCATAGGGCGAAAAATATGGTATTTGAAAAGCTATTGTAAAGAGTTACATACATTGGTAGGATTGACAGAAAACTTGTAGTAAAAATTTGAATTATGGATGGACAAATGATTTCTAAAAATAGAGTTATGAAAGGGATGCAGAGGGGGAAGTCACTACATTAAGATGCTGCACTGGTTGGAGGGGATGCTAAGCAGCACGTCGGGGCTGCTGTCATCCTGGTGCGAGGAGTTCCATTGGCCCTTCCCCGCCCGAGACGGAGGGAAAGAGACTCTCGTCCACGCCACCCATGAGCCTGGCATGAGGCGGTTGCGGCACCACGGCGGCCTCTGAAGCGCCGCCCTTCTGTGTTCCTCCTCATCCCCTCGTCTTCCTCCTCCCTCAGGCCGCCTCCTCAGCCGCTGCCACCTCCAGCTTCCCCTGGCAGCATGGCAGAAGTCTCGCAAGAGAAGGGCTGCCTGCCCGCCCACAGCCGCCCGTCTCCTCACGACACGCCATTGAGGGGGAAAGGGGAGAGACGGAGACGTGGCAGCTCGTGTGCTCTCTCTCTCTCTCGGCGGAGGACCCCAAGCCGCTGCTTCCCTCCCGAGCGGGCGAGCATGAAACCGGGAAATTTAAGGGACATCATCAATCCGGGACAGCAGCGGGAAACGGCGCTGGGATAAGGGAGTTTTCCGCCAAATAAGGGACAGTTGACAGCTATGCTCTGAGGTAAATACCATCTGTAAATCATTTTCAAGTACTCCTTCAACGAAGAATGTGCTGCAGATGCAATGAGGTCTTTCATAGGTGGTGGACCCCAAAAAGGCTAAAAGAGCATTGGGAAATAATTTATACAGTGGTACCTCAGTTCTCAAATTTAATCCGTTCCAGACGTCCGTTCCAAAACCAAAGCGTTCCAAAACCAAGGCGCGCTTTCCCACAGAAAGTAATGCAAAACGGGTTAATCCGTTCCAGACTTTAAATAAAACAACCCCTAAAACAGCAGTTTAACATGAATTTTACTCTCTAACGAGACCGTTGATCCATAAAATGAAAGCAGTAATCAATGTGCTGTGCTATAAAATAAATAAGACAGTATTGTATATAATTAAAATTAATTATTTTTCCTACTTGCTCTGATGCTAGTCATTGTTTGCGGGGGGGGGCGGGCTTTTATCCATTTCCGTAGTCACACAATCAATCAGCTGAACTGGGTTCCACACAGTCACAAAAACAAATTAACCAAAAAAACTTCAAAAACAAAAACACAAAATAAATAGCAAAACCAAAAGTCCCAAATACAGTGGTACCTTGGTTCTTGAACTTAATCTATTCCGGAAGTCCATTGGACTTCCAAAATATTCGAAAACCAAGGTGCGGCTTCTGATTGGTGCAGGCGCCTCAGAAACAAAAGCCGATGGCCGCATCAGACGTTTGGCTTCCGAAAAACGTTTGAAAACCAGAACACTTACTCCCGGTTTTTTGGTGTTCGGGAACCAAGTAATAATAATAATAATAATAATAATAATAATAATAATAATAATTTATTTATACCCCGCCCATCTGGCGGGGTTTCCCCAGCCACTCTGGGTGGCTTCCAACAAAATATTAAAATACAGTGGTCTGTTAAACATTAAAAGTTTCCCTAAACAGGGCTGCCTTCAGCTGTTTTCTAAAAGTCTGGTAGATGTTTTTCTCTTTGACATCTGGTGGGAAGACGTTCCACAGGGAGGGCGCCACTACCGAGAAGGCCCTCTTCCTGGTTCCCTGTAACTTGGCTTCTCACAGTGAGGGAACCGCCAGAAGGCCCTCGGCGCTGGATCTCAGTGTCCAGGCTGAACGATGGAGGTGGAGATGCTCCTTCAGATATACTGGACCCAGGCCATTTAGGGCTTTAAAGGTCAGCACCAACACTTTGAATTGTGCTCAGAAACGTACTGGGAGCCAGTGTAGGTCTTTCAAGACCGTTGTTATGTGGTCTTGGCGGCCACTCCCAGTCACCAGTCTAGCTGCCGCATTCTGGATTAGTTGTAGTTTCCAGGTTACCTTCAAAGGTAGCCCCACATAGAGCACATTGCAGTAAAAGCGAGAGATAACTAGAACATACACTACTCTGGTAAGACAGTCCATGGGCAGATAGGGTCTCAGCCAGATGGAGCTGGTAAACAGCTGCCCTGGACACAGAATTGACCTGCGCCTCCATGGACAGCTGTGAGTCCAAAATAGTTTGAGAACCAAGGCGTTTGAGAACCAAAGTACCACTGTAGTTCTGCTTCAAGGAATAAAATGCTGCATACATGCTGGAGATGCAATGAGGTCTTTCATATGTGACGGACCTGTAAAAGGGTAAAAGAGTATTGGGACATAATTTATAATGAATTGGAAAAAATGTTTCCAAAAAAACCCCAGAGTCCTTTTTGTTGGGGATAATTCAGATGGAAATTCCCAGGTGTCAACAAAGGTTATTTATGTATGCCACTATGGCGGTCTGTGTTTCGTTAGCCGAAAAATAGAAAACAAGCGAAGTCCAAACTAAAGAAAAATGGCACCTTAAACTGATGGAATATGCACAGCTTGCAGATCTAATTTATAGAACAAGAGAACAAGAAGAGCATTTGTTTCAAGAAGATTGGAAAATGTTTATTGTATATATGAGGAAACTGTGTACACTTGAAAACGGCAGCATTAAGAAATTCAACAGTGTGAATAAGTATTGATGGACGTAGTAATGGAATACTGAATGGTTTAGTTTATATAAAATATGCAGGGATTTATGTTATGCAAAATGAACCATGGAAAGAGAAGAAGGGAAGTCATTGATATCTTAAGGTTGTTTAAATGAATATTCTAAATTGCAAAACAGAAAATTTAATAAAATTTATATATATATAAAAAGAAAATAGGGATGTCCTATTCTATTTATTATTATTATTAGTAGTAGTAGTAGTAGTAGTAGTAGTAGTAGGAGTAGTAGTAGTAGTATGATGATTATTATTGCACCACCTATCTGACTGGGTTGCCCCAGCCACTCTGGGCGGCTTCCAGCATATAAGGTAAAGGTACCCCTGCCCGTACGGGCCAGTCTTGACAGACTCTAGGGTTGTGCGCCCATCTCACTCAAGAGGCCGGGGGCCAGCGCTGTCCGGAGACACTTCCGGGTCACGTCGCCAGCGTGACATTGCTGCTCTGGCGAGCCAGAGCCGCACACGGAAACACCGTTTACCTTCCCGCTAGTAAGCGGTCCCTATTTATCTACTTGCACCCAGGAGTGCTTTCGAACTGCTAGGTTGGCAGGCACTGGGACCGAACAACAGGAGCGCACCCCGCCGCGGGGATTTGAACTGCCGACCTTTCGACCAGCAAGCCCTAGGCGCTGAGGCTTTTACCCACAGCGCCACCCGCGTCCCTTCCATTCCATCATATGATTTCCATCATATAGAAACATAGAATTGTAGAGTTGGAAAGGGACCACGAGGGTCATCTAGTCCAACCCTCTGCAATGCAAAAATTGTTTGCCCAACATGTGGCTGGAACTCATGACCCTGAGATTAAGAGTCTCACACTCTCCTCACTGAGCTAACCCAATGATTTTCGATATATAAAAACATAATAAAATATTAGACATTTTAAAAAAACCCATATACAGGGCTGCCTTCAGATGTCTTCTAAAAGTTGTATACTTACTTATCTCCTTGGCTCAGGGGTCATATAACTCCATACCCTCTGATGGGAATATGGATATCCTACCATACATTTTTATGATGAAAATAGGGACGTCCTTAGGAAAAGCGGAACATTCTGGGATCAAATCAGAAACTAGGACGGCTTCTGTAAATTCAGGACTGTCCCTGGAAAATAGGGACACTTGAAGGGTCTGTTTTTATTAAACATTTTCTTGGATTATAAAAGTCCATACATCACCTCTCTTTTCAGTTCTTAAAGTCCTTTCTAAAGATGAGTTCTATTCTATCCCCAAGGTTGTTGGTGCATTTTAAATGGGCAAAAAAAAGGCTGAAATAATTGAACCCAGTGAGACTTTATTCTGAATAGATATGCAGATGATGACACTTGCAGGATTTCTTAACAGTAAAGCCATAACTAATCTGAGTTATGTGGCCCATAATATGTACTCTTGCTTAAGCAGTGCTTTACTTTGTCAGAAGGATGTCAACACAGACTGTGTACACATTACTCTTTTAAAGTGAAGTGGTTCCCTCCCCCCCCCCACTTCAAATCGCATTTGCACATCGTTGAACACGGTTAGATGTGTTTACCATGTGGCCTGAGTGCACACACACACACACGTGAGCAGAGAAAATACATAGATATATTCATATGATGTATGTTTTCAAATTGGAGTGGAAACGGTTTGGTGGAGAAATGCATCAAAACGCAACATTTCTCATGAAACTGCAGGATAGATGTGGATTATGGCTAACGTACGTACAGTGGAACCTTGGGTTAAGTACTTAATTCGTTCCAGAGGTCCGTTCTTAACCTGAAACTGTTCTTAACCTGAAGCACCACTTTAGCTAATGGGGCCTCCTGCTGCCACTGCAGCATGATTTCTGTTCTCATCCTGAAGCAAAGTTCTTAACCCGAGGTACTATTTCTGGGTTAGCGGAGTCTGTAACCTGAAGTGTATGTAACCTGAAGCGTATGTAACCCGAGGTACCACTGTACATGGCTTCACAAACCAACAGTGGGAGTATTCTGGATACAGAGTAAACAGGTAAAAAGATAAAGGTAAAGGACCCCTGGATGGTTAAGTCCAGTCAAAGGCGACTATGGGTTCTCGCTTTCAGGCCGAGTCATGTGGCCAGCATGACTAAACCGCTTCTGGCTCAACGGAACATTGTGACAGAAACCAGCATTCCTTACAATAGTTTCAGGATACAACAGGTACTAGGTCACACACACACACACACACACACACACACCCCGAAAGTGGCTTGTGGTCACCACAGAACCTCATTTTATCACCTGCCCATTGTGCTCTCAGTCCCATAAACTCCTTAACTGAAGAGGGGTTTGATCTTGCATCTCCCTTCTGAAACCTCAGGCCTGACTGCTGAACCCATGATTTGTTTTGTTGTGGGTTAGCATGACTGGTTGATTATAAAGGTTTTAACATCCAGCTGGATTTGGCTCATCGCCAAATTCAGGTTATTGGTGCTTTTGAGTGCAAAACAGAGCAATGAGAATAAATGGCTCGCCGTTGTTTTTTTTTTTTATGAGATATGGGCTGTACCCTTTAATAGCAGCTAAGCAAGGCTTTCCTGTCTGCCTCAACAGTGGGATCAGTCAAAGCCATGTCTAGCAGTCAAGAAGAAACCACTCCTGTGATGGACAGGCTACAGACACACAGAAACTGTTGCCGGAGGGTTGACAGGCTTGCGTCCCCAACAACACACCATATAAAACAGAGATGGCACTTGCTTCTGTTGTACCTCAGGCAGAAACAAGGAAAGGGGGAAAGAACAATGTGGGTGACATTCACTGAATATTGCAATACTACCTGAGGTTAAAAAGATGAGAGTTAAAGGCATTCATGCCATTGTGGAGGCCAGCAATGTGCTATTGGAGGTGGTAATCCTATACGTACTTACCTGGGATTAAGTTGCATTGAACTCAGTGGGACTCACTTCTTAATAAACATGCATTGGGTGCGATCAGAGTTGTAGCTCAACAACATGGCGGCGGGAGACCATAGAGTTGGTTTCTTAAAGTCTTGTTCTCATTTTGATGTTGTTTCCATTATTATGAATCAGCCTCTGAATCCAAACCCAGTATTGGCCGTTCTATCACTAGACAGTGCTCTAGACCATAGGTCAGCAAACTAAGGCCCGTGGGCCAGATCAGGCCCAATTGCCTTCTGGATCCGGCCTGCGGATGGTCCGGGAATCGCCATGTGGATCGCCAGTTTGTGCGTTCTTTCCCTCTCCCTCCCTCTCCCTCACGCGGCGCCTCCTCCCTCCCTCCTCCTGGCTTCTCCCTGCCCTGCCTAGAGGAGGAAGGGGGCTGGGCTTTGTTGGTGCCAGCAGCAGCAGCGCTCGAGCGGCCGCCATTTTAAGCGGCCCCTCTCTGGAGCCCTTTCACGCGCCACTCATCGTCCCCCCGCCACCGCCAGCCCCTGCCACTCACAAGACACAGGTAAGTAGCCACTGGGGCTCGTGGTGCTCTTGCCTCATTTTTTACCCAAAAATATAGTCCGCCCGCCCCCCACAAGGTCTGAGGGACAGTGGACCGGCCCCCTGCTGAAAAAAATTGCTGAGCC
This sequence comes from Podarcis tiliguerta, assembly GCF_965153285.1. NCBI lineage: Eukaryota > Metazoa > Chordata > Lepidosauria > Squamata > Lacertidae > Podarcis > Podarcis tiliguerta. The sequence continues at coordinate 17,534,391 of NC_139534.1, forward strand.
CTGCTCTAGACCCTCCCTTTATATATATAAAGAGCATGTTGGAATTCTGGAAGCCAAGATTGAAGTTTGAGGCAAGCATTCTTTGGTGAGAGAAGCCTAGCGCCATAGTCCTGTGCTGCCAGCCATGGCAGAAATCAGTGGAGGGAGAAGCCAGCCAAGCAGCTGAAGCTCAAGGGGTAGTTGCCTGGAGGCAGAGTCGGTATACAAGGGCCAATCCAGTCCAGTCCTAAGGTCAGGCGTATCTCAGTTCAGATGATCCGGGGGTCAAGAAAGACGAGAGTCCAAGGTCACAAGAAGCATGAAGCAGCAAGGTCTGGCCAGGAATGACAGGTGTTGTTTCCAACAATGGACTGAGGTTGGAAACCCTGTTTAAGATAGTAGGTTCTCCTCAGGAGCAAGAAGGCTGATCAGCAGCAGGTGGAGTCACTCTGCCTTTTGCTTCTGCGACTTCTGGCCCATGACACCCAGCGAAGATTTACCATCACAAAACATGCAGCAAAGTAAAGGGTGGAAATATAGTCTGTAAAACCTTTAAAATGTGCCCTTCCAGTGAGCCCCCAAATATCCCCCTTTAAAAGCTATTTCCAAGCTATCCCACTTCACTAGCATACAGTAGAGCTAGATCACATGTTTGGTAAGTCATAAAACACTTTACTTACAAAACTCTTCAAAGTTAGTTTCATGTGCTTTTCCATGCAGCAGTAAAAAGAAAAGAAAAAAAGCACTGGCAGTCAAAATGTTGCTTAGTTACAGAAAGTAAAATTTTCTAAACAATTGGTATATTAAAAGCACTAGTTTCAGACTCCGTTCTGGTCTGAAACAAAAAAAGGCTGGTTAAATTCATGTGCTGGAACAACAACCCCTATGGGTTTTGTTGGAATTCATCAATGTTATTTTACTATAAAATTAATAACATATTCTTTTTTTAAAAAAAAAAAAGTCTTATTCTCTTTCAGTCTGTAACATCAAACAAATTCACCAGGCATTAACCAAAATGTTTATTTGCTAGCAAATAATTGTTGATTTGTTTTAGAACTTTACTACCCTATTCCAAATTTTGAAGAGAGAAAAACATTGTATTTGGAAGCTATATTTGTAGGAAATCCTTAAAATATAAAGATTGGGTATGTGAAAAAATATCTGTGCAAACAATACGCTTTTAACCAGTAAGAAGTACACGTTTCAAAGGTTTCTAGAGTCATTTTATGGATAGAAAAGGCACCGAGCCATTTGTGCTACTTGCTTCTGAGTTCACTTTGAGGAATTTCTCACACACATAAACGTATCTGGTACTCAGCTTCATCTGACAAATGCTGGAGAGCACATTACATTTTATAACATCAAGTTCAGAGAGGGGTCATGTCAGGCCAGGTTGTGTCTGGGCATCAAGCACACAGGCTCCAACATGGGGATAAGAACAGGCTAGATCATGGCAATAATTAACTTAAAAAACCAAAAATGAAAAGGGGATCTGTAATATTTTTCGCTAATGAAAACAACTCCAAAAAGATGGGTCTATTTGTATTAGAAATGTTTGCCAGGGCAGGGACGTCCAACTATAGTGAGATCTGTCTCCACATGAAAAATGGCTATTGCCCAGAAGATAAGCTTTTAGGATTAGATCCTTTTAAGCTGTTTCTAGTTTGTGTGTGTGTGTGTGTGTTTTCAATGGACTAAATACGATTATTCAAGTACATTCAAATAAGATGCTGCCATCTGTTCTGTACGAGAATTGATATAGTCTGAGATAGAGTTCTACAGTATGGATAATCAAATACTGATTCATACCCTCCGCTGATCTTATTTCTCAGATGTCATGTGAATCCTACAGCTGATGTGCATGATAAATAGCTTAGAAATTGACTATTTCTACCATACTGATGTGTCCTTATAAATAGAGAAGTGTGTCTGTGTGTATGCTGGCTGTTTTTGCCAGGAAGAAGAAGAAGAAAAACAGTTTGGATTTGATATCCCGCTTTATCACTACCCGAAGGAGTCTCAAAGCGGCTAACATTCTCCTTTCGCTTCCTCCCCCACAACAAACACTCTGTGAGGTGAGTGGGGCTGAGAGACTTCAGAGAAGTGTGACTAGCCCAAGGTCACCCAGCAGCTGCATGTGGAGGAGCAGGGAATTGAACCCGGTTCACCAGATTACGAGTCTGCCGCTCTGAACCACTACACCACACTGGCTCTCGATAGCTCAGAATAGCTTCAGCAGGTGTCTGCCATACTCACTGCAAGAAACAGGCAAAAATACAGCCGTACCTCGGAAGTCAAGTGCCTTGTGAGTCGAATGTTTTGGCTCCTGAACGCCGCAAACCTGGAAGTGAGTGTTCTGGTTTGCGAATGTTCTTTTGAACCTGAGCGTCTGGCTTCTCATAGTTTCCGGCAATTTCCCCCTTCAGGGCCTGTCTATAAATGACTGGAGGTTTCCCAGTATCCTATCCCTCCGCTCTATAAATCCTGGCTATGCCGATGGGCTATACTAGTGGGTTTGTTTGTTTATTTTTTTGCTGTGGGTCAGGAAAGGTAGTTCTTACATATATCATAGGTCATTTCCTGTCAAAGCCGGCTTGATTTACCAGTATAAACTATTCCATTGTAAGTGGAATACACAGCAGAGAGCCAGTGTGATAGAGCTATTGGACATGGGCTGTGTATGTGTTTGCACTTACTCTGCATCTAGTGTGCTGGTTTGGGAAGCTGTTTACATAAAAAGTAGCAGCACATCGATCCTGTAGATTATTGCGAAATACTTTGTTTTGATGTGTTTCCCCCACCCCACAAACCAGCTTCAATTTGAATTGAGAACATCTCAATTTGAGGTAGATTTAGGGCAGCGTGACCAACTTTGCCACACTGGGTGCCAAGCTTACTTCTACACCACCTGTCCGTTACTCAAGAGAGGGAATGGCTTTTCAATAAAACGCAAGAATTGAGCAGAACGGAAGGCATGAGAAGCAGGTGCCAAATTTTGGCCTCGTACAGGTGACCGCTGAAATTTGCAAGACCCCTGCAGCTGATCAGGTAACGACATCCCCACCTGGTCACTACTCAGTGGCAGAGACATGCACCTGTTTTGCAGCTTAATACAGGACAGTGGAACCGCGGGTTAAGAACTTAATTCGTTCTGGAGGTCTGTTCTTAACCTGAAACTGTTCTTAACCTGAAGCACCACTTTAGCTAATGGGGCCTCCTGCTGCTGCCGTGCCGCCGCACAATTTCTGTTCTCATCCTGAAGCAAAGTTCTTTTTTTTAAAAAAATATTTTTTATTAACCAACCAATCAAATCAAATCAATTCACATCACATAAATTCCGAATTACAAAGCCGAATTTTAAATTTTTGTTGGGGAGACCCATATTTCAAGTTCCAAAGGGGGATTCCAATCATCTTCTTGCTGCTGCGTTAATATCCACAAATCTGTCCAAATAATGTTCATAATTCTATCCAGTCTTATCTTGCTGTTTCCACATCTCATCTTGTTCGTATATTTTTCTTTTTTTCTTTATGATCTCTTCTGATAATCTCCTTAAGCAGGTAAACACCAATTATAATCCTGTGTGAATTTTTCCGTTCGTCCAATCATCATATCAAGATGGTTTCCATATATCATCACTTTCATAAATAACAGCACTCTTTCCATCATTAATCTCGCAAATCTGTCGCTCTTTAGTCCCTCTGAGGAGGCTCACCCACAATATAAAAACAGATCTGTTCCTCCTCCCAGACATAAGTCTTCTGACAGAACTTGCCAAAATGGTGACGGTATTTTTTGCTGCGTCATTCCAAAGCTCTTATGCTTTCCACGATCTTCTTGAAACATGCTTTGGTTAGAAAATTATCTCCACACAGTCTTAAATCCACAGCTTAAGTCATTTAAATGGCATTTCTGACTTGTGACTTGTGTGTGTGTGGGGGGGGGAATTCTTGGTTAATCACATAGAGAAAATAAAGAAAAGTTTTTCCCCCTCCCCCATCCAGTCCCGTTGCTGAACATAACAAGCCTTTGTGTGTCTTCTCATGATTTATTCTTGTTCCTCCGACCCGTCTTGTTTATCAGAGATCTCTTCAGTTAGCAGTCTTTACTCCCCCTTCTTCCTTGAAATATGTGCATTAGCTTCCTCCTAATTGTTTCTTTTGAAGTTGCTGCAGCTAGAGGCGCGAGTCAGAGACAGCATCCAGGAGCGCCGAGATCCGCACAAGGGCTTTCTGCCTAGTGCCCCCACCCCCACAAATTCGGGGGTGGTATAGGGCACAGCAAGCAAGGGCAGTCCCCCCACACGCTTGGGGGGGGGCAGGGAGGCTGTTTATTCCCATCACAGCCTCTTAATTACCTCGTGTGGGTTGGAGAGATGTTATTGTCAGCCATCTTCCGATGCGCCCCTAGTTCTTAACCCGAGGTACTATTTCTGGGTTAGCGGAGTCTGTAACCTGAAGTGTATGTAACCCGAGGTTGAAGTCTGGCACTGGTCACCCTTTCCAAGCATTCAGTCAAGATAGAAGGAAACGTAAACAATGACAGCAGTCCAATACATGGTTCTCTTAATTCCTAACGCCCTGGGGTTTTCTTTCCCAAAGCGAAGGCTGTGTTGCAGAAAGACTGCATGCAGGCGACAACTTTCAAGATCTGGCTTTGTTGAGGGGAGACATATGGAACTATTGCACTTCTGCTGTGGGCTCACTTGTGGAGATGAGACCGGTCGCTTCTTTTTCCTAGTCATTTTCCTGGAGACGCAGTCAGTATCCAAGATCTCCCATGCTTTTGTAGACACTTCCCACCCTTGGCCTAGGCAGGTATTAAAGTCTCCAGTCAAGATGAAGTCAAGGTAGGTCAGGGCAGATGAAGTCCAGATTCTCGAGCACAAAAGCAGAGTTAGAGGTCATACATTTTCTATTATTGGGGAATAATCAGGAGCTCACCAAGTTAGTGGCTAAATATCTTTATCTGGTTTTTTGTCAGCGAAACACATTGCAGACGTCTGATCACCCTGGAGACCTAGAGATGTAATGTTAGACTGTTTTGCCTCTTTCATTTGACAATTGGTTTGTGTCACTGGGAAGGCGGTAATTTTTTATTGATTTGCTATGGGTGTTTGTATGTGATGCCAATAAAAGGTTTGATGATGATGATGATGATGATGATATGGAACTCTTATTCAAAGGCATATGGAGATATATAGTAAAAAAAGTTAAAGGACCACTGGACAGTTAAGTCCAGTCAAAGGTGACTATGAGGTTGTGGTGCTCATCTCGCTTTCAGGCCAAGGGAGTCGGCACTTGTCCACAGACAGCTCTTCCAGGTCACGCGGCCGCATGACTAAACCTCTTCTGGTGCAATGGAACACCATGACGGAAACCAGAGCACATGGAAACACCGTTTACTTTCCCGCCACAGCTGTATCTATTTATCTACTTGCGCTGGCATGCTTTCAAACTGCTGGGTTGGCAGGAACTGGGACAGAGCAACGGGAGCTCACCCCGTTGCGGGGATTCGAACCGTCGACCTTCTGATTAGCAAGCCCAGGAGGCTCAGTGCTTTAGACCACAGTGCCTCCAGAAGATGGGCGTCCTAGTTGGAGGGTATGTAGGCGCTGCTGCAATAAATAATCAAGTTCTTACAAATGCAGAAGGGGTGTGGATTCCTACTCATCCCAAGGAAAAAAAGTTGCAAGTTGCACGTGGATCGGTTGCTGTTTCATTAAGCTGGCCACGGTCAGCCTTGTGAGCAAGCCGCCCTCCCTCTCATTCCTTTACATCAGGGCTGCTTCTCAGCTGTTCAGCAGTTATCAGAGTTATGAGGGACACAGCTGGCTGTCACATAAGCCAGAGTTTCATAAAAGAAAGATGGGAGCAACTTGACAATTTCAAACACTTATGAGTAAGATGGTTCAAGAGCACAGGCTAAATATATTTCCTGAATGAGAATGCACACAAATAGAAACTGAGGCTTTGCTACCTTTTAGAAGAATGGCTCCGCATTTCCTTTTTGTCACATTCATGTTTTCACAGGCACTCGGGACCAAATTACTCATGATATGGCAGATTTACGATTGTGTCTTCTGTCTTTTTGTATGTATATATAAAAACCAAACTGCAATCTCTTGCAGAGCTATAAATGAAATTAGCATGCACAATGAGAAGTGTGGCATTATTTAGTTAATTTGTAAACTCCTCCCTTCTGTACTTGATGCCCAAGTCCTATAAACAGTTGCCCTATAAACTCAGAAACAGGACCCACTGAGTTCAATAAGACTTTAATGAAAATGCATATAGGATTTGTGGGATGTGAAACACATAGCTGTCAAGTACAGCATTCCTAGAGTGGACATGCTAGAGGATGCTTTGTACCAGCCAGGAGTCTAACTTCCCATTTCCTCCTGAGCTGTGACAAACTTCTTCTGCATGGGACTAGAGGCGTGTGTGTGTGTGTGTGTGTGTGTGTGTGGCCTAACCTGAGCAAGGAAGCACAGCTCCTTTCTTTGGCTCTTCTCCATTTTGCTGTTCCATGTGTTAGCAGAAGTGACTGCCTGTCCACAGTCACTTAGGCACTAACTCCCTAATGGGATAGTTAAAGGTAAAGGTAAAGGTACCCCTGCCCGTACGGGCCAGTCTTGACAGACTCTAGGGTTGTGCGCCCATCTCACTCAAAGAGGCCAAGGGCCAGCGCTGTCCGAAGACACTTCCGGGTCACATGGCCAGCGTGACATCGCTGTTCTGGCGAGCCAGAGCCGCACACGGAAACGCCGTTTACCTTCCCGCTAGTAAGCGGTCCCTATTTATCTACTTGCACCCAGGGGTGCTTTCGAACTGCTAGGTTGGCAGACGCTGGGACCGAACAGCGGGAGCGCACCCCGCCGCGGGGATTCGAACCGCCGACCTTTCGATCAGCAAGCCCTAGGCACTGAGGCTTTAACCCACAGCGCCACCCGCGTCCCTAATGGGATAATTACACATGTGTATATAGTTTTGCAACCTAAGTCTGCCTTCAGGGATCCAACTGTGAACTGAATGATTGTGAGTAAACTACTTTTATATTGACTTTGATAAGACTGCCGTGTCTATTCCTTTTAAGAGGGACAAGAAGGGATCTTACCAGGAATCCTAGCAAGTTAGGAAGGATATCATCAAACAACGTATCCTCTCCTGCATCCCTGAACATTCCCACAGGATTGCAGCCTTTTTCATCTGAATACAGAACATTAATGGGGGGTAAGCTGTAATGTGGTATGCTCCATTTTCACAATACTTATTTAACAAATGTATAACCCACATTTCACACTTCCGAGGCAGCTTTGTACTAGGATTACAGTCCCGGCCTTCCTCTAATCACACACACACACTACACACACACACACACACACAAATATATAAGCACATGGCACCCTAACACTTGCTTAATATAATGACTTCAGAGGAGCCAGTCTCACTGAAGAGTTCAAGGATGTGCCACTTCATATATTATCAGCATCCAGAGAATGCAAGAAGCTATGTTCTCCTCCTTCCTAGGACAGAATGTCTTCAGCATGAGGGGCCTTTTAAACCCTCCATACTATTAATGGGAAGCTCTGATACATCACATTATTACAACAGCTTTCTGACCTTTCACTATCCCTTGAGGCACCCTAGAGCAAGTTGCAGTAATGATGTCCTTCAGTATAAGAACTCTACTATCCATTTCTGGATATCAAAACTTTTATCATTAGAGGGACTGAATCTCCTGAGCAAGCATAGAATCCATTTTAATAGGGAATATAAAGTTTCCTCTACAGATCTAACTACACAGGTCATAACCTTCCTTTCCTAGAGTTTGTTCACACTCCTCTAGCATCTAAACATCCTAACATCAGAAGGTGTCTTCACATGTACACACAAGTACACACATCTTCCCATTATTGGATTAATGACATTTGATTCATGGCAATTGATCTGCCATTCCCAAGTCATTAACTCAGCTTTCATAGATAGATCTATGCTTTAGAATCAGCCAGCAATATGTAACAATATAGAGCTGACCTGTTTTCAACGTGGCCTTAGAGTATTGGAAAACCAGCCAGATGATAGGAATCTGGGCATCCCAACAGTAGCATAGCGTGGGTTGTTGGTGCCCGGGGCAGGCAAACTGCTGACGCCTCTGGTATGCCCCTTCACTGGAGCCAAGTGGGGCTCCAATGCACTACCTGCCTTCCCGTGCAGGAGGGAGCCTGGCCAGCCGACACGGTTCTTGGCAGATGAATCACCCTAATGCCAACGGAGAGGAACGCAGGGCTGGGGTTGCCCCTTGCCTACCTCCCTCCCTCTATGCCCACTCACCGCGGGCCTGGGTTGCTCTGCTGCCTTTGCCAGGACGGGGCAGGGATCCCTGTGGAAGCTGGTGCCTGCATGGGGGTGCAGTCCCTCAGAATTTTGTGCCCAGGTCCCCACCCCCTTGCCACCCACGCTATGCCACTGCACCCCAAATTTAGGAATTTTGAGTCCCTAGTACTGCACATATTGTTGGAAGGTTGCTTCAGGCAAACAGGTCTGCTAATTCTTCTTATGACATATACATCAAAATGTACCTGCTTGCTACACGTTTTAAAACCTAAGAAACTAACCACAGCGTTAAATCGAAATGAGACTTGGGTAATTTTGTGATCCTATGGGCTCGGTAAACATCTGTAAGGCTTGACTGGCCTGTTTCTACTGGGTCAACCTGCCAGTGGGTGACTCTTGGTCCTCTGAATGTGTTTTCTTTGTAATATTATGACAGAAACTGGGCATGGCATGGTTACGTTGAAGTCTACTTTTGGGGGTGTTTGGAAAGGAATGATGTCTGGGTTTTCTGAAACACTGTTTGGTGAGTTTTCCCCACCCAACTGCCTGGTCTCTTGATTCAGTGATGCTTATGGGAGAGAAACACCATCACTTTTCTGCCGCTCTATTTTGAGCCTGCCATGTCTTTTCCATACCAGGAGTACTAAAAATACTTTTTGGTGTGACCTTTATTTTCGCTTGCCTGAGAAACAGAACAGACGTATCAAAATAGTCTCTGATGTTATCTTCACTAACTTTCATTCCCAAACGGAAACAAGCAGAATGGCACTTTGTTATTTGAGTACCATCAAATAAAAGTGAGCAATGGATAGGGGTACACACACACACACACACACACGTGAGGAAGTTGCAGTCTAGAATTGTGGCTACGGTAAGTTTCACTTCCCCCCAAAATAACTTTTTGTGGTGCTTCCTAACTTTGGAAACTGCCTCTAACTGCTCCTACAGCAGGCTACTACTGCTAATAATTATAATTAAAACTATATATATATATATATATATATATATATATATATATATATCTCCCGCCCATCTGACTGGGTTTCCCCAGCCACTCTGAGCATCTTACAGCATATATAAAAACACAACAAAGCATCAAACATTAAAAAACAGAATATCCTATGCAGGCAACAAACAAACCAATAAATCAATAGAAAGCAATAATAGCAATAATAATAAATAGTTTACAGTTATACCTAAATTAAACTAAACCCAACTAAACATTTATCCAACCCCAATCTGACAGAAACAAAACAGAGGAACCAAAAAATTAGAAGTGTTGCCCCAACCCAAAAGTTGTTCCAGCAATGTCACAGGGGCCTCCCAGCAGTGGCGTAGCATGGGGGGTGCAGGGGGGGCCGGCCGCACCGGGCGCAACATCTGGGGGTTAGGGTTAGGGTGCGCAAATCCACAGGTTAGGGGGCGCAAATCCATGGGTTAGGGGGCGCAAATTACTTGCCTTGCCCCGGGTGCTGACAACCCACGCTACGCCACTGCCTCCCAGGAGCCTCTTTTGGCTGTTCAAGGTGAGTTTGGGCTCCGCCTCCTAGGCCACGTGGAAATGAGCCTTGTGGCAGGGAGCGGTCTTCCTTCCAGCGCTCACAGCAGCAGCAGCATGGTTCCCCAGATCCTCTGGGAACGAAGATTATGTGGGGTGTGAAGCACATAGCAGTCAAGTCCAACATTCCTAGAATGGCCATGCTAGGAGATGCTTTGTACCAGCCAGAAGAAAACTTTCTGTTTCCTCCTGATCTGGGGCAAATTTCCTCTGCATATGACTAGAAGGTGTGTGTGACCTAATCTGGGGAAGGGGAGCCTAGCTGCCTGAAACCCCCTGAGCGCAGCAGCAGTTTGCGCTGTGCTCCGGGGGCTTCAGGCTTCAGGCGGCTATCCGCAAGCCTTCAGAGTGCAGCGCTGTGTTCCGAAGGCTTGCGGATAGCTGCCTGAAACCCCCAGAGCGCAGCGCGAACTGCCACTGCGCTCCGGGGGCTTCAGGCGGCTTCAGTGAAAGCAACGCGAAGCCTCCGGAGTGCGGGCTCTCCGTCTGCGCTTTGGAGGCTATTGCTGAAGCCAAGGAGCCTTCATTCGCTCCATAGGACGCACACACATTTCACCTTCATTTTTGGAGGGGGGAAAAGTGTGTCCTATAGAGCGAAAAATACGGTACATAGTTCTCACCTTCTCATTTAATCCCCACAACCTGGCCCTAGGTCACCCAGTGAGCTGCACAGCTGAGTAAGGAGGTATTTGAACCCTAGTCTCTCCCAGGGTTTCCCCTTCTGAGAAACAGCTCTTCACCTCACTCACAGAAGCTGCTCAGTTCTGCTCCTGGTGAGCAGTTGCTGGCATGGTTTAAAAAAACAACAACTGCAAGCATTCTATGATGTCACAGTAGGGGGCTTGCAGGCACTGGGCAACCAAAGTTGGCATGAGTGTTACACAAATCTTAAGGTGCACGCATAGCAGACATGCATCCTAGATAAAAAACAATCCTTCACCATTCAAAAATTATAAAATATTCCCTAAAAAGAAAGACACATTCTTTGAGTTCACAGAGCAATCCTGAAGCCATCTTGACCCTCTAAATGGCCCCAGATATTTACTCTGCAGTTGAAGGAAAAACCTTTCGCAATAGTTCTTTTCACTTACAAATTCTTCAAAAGCTATAAGCCTCTCATATAAATAGGGGTAGATCTGTATTTACCATTTCAAGGGAACGGCTCAGACTGGCCAGAAAGGGGTAACCAGCAAGCATTGTCAGGTATCATGACAAGAGACAAGTCAGGAGACAAGACTGCCTCTTTCTGTGATGTATGTATGAGGCTTGTTGGGTGGGCAGTGGTTTTCAACCAAGGTGCTGTGGCACCCTTTGGTGCCTTGAATGATGGTCAAGGGTGCCGTGAGCAACACTGGCCTCTGTCCCTCTTTCTCCCCCCCCCCATGCCTTCTTGCATCTCTACCTCCCAAAGGCTTGCGCAGCTATTTGTTGCAGCACCCCTGGCTACAAGCTCCCCAGGCAAATGGTGCCTCTGGAACTGGCCAGGGGGTACTTCCCAGGCCCCTGTGGGGCAACATGAGGAGGCACCTCTCTTTAGGGAAGGGGCCGCAGCTGCGGCTGTCCAAAGGACTCCTAAGGAGAGGGGAGAGGAGAAGAGGGAACTCTCCACAAGGGAAGGAGTCAGAAAAAGAACGAGAGGCTGCCAGCTCTGCTGGCAATGGGTGACATAGCTGGGCTCCTGAGCCTCACAGGACTGCTGCAGAAAGAATGTAGTTGGTCAAGGGAGCCGTGGACTCAGAAAAGTCAAAAACCTCTGGGCTAAGGGAAACCCAGCCAGATTGGGGGGGGGGGGTTATAAAAAATAAATTATTATTGTTATTGTTATGGGCAATTTCTCAAGTCTTTAAAAGTTGTTAAACACACTTGTCTTGGCTCCTCACCTCCATGCAACATGTAAGGTGAGAAACCCTGTCGCAACAGTAAAATTAAGATCTGCCTTGCTTTGACTGGTTCCTGCCGCCGCTCATTTTTCTCTGACCCATCACGGATTGAGCCCCAACCCCAAGAAACTAGTAACTGAAAGGAGGTGGGTCATGGGAATTGAAGCGTATGCTTTCTCCATACAACACACCCACTGCCAAGCAGCTCCATCTCATCTGCACCCAACCCCATACCACCCTCTCTCCAAAAATAGACCGGGGTCACTGAGTCCTTCCCAGCAATAGAATTAGCCGTACTGGAAGATTCCTAAAATGTTATTAATCCAGAGTTCAGAGTTCAGAAGTCAAAGGTCCCAAATATGAAATAAACTTTCATAAATGTACAGAGCAAACACATAAGAAAGTACAGTGGTGCCCCGCAAGACGAATGCCCCGCAAGATGGAAAACCCGCTAGACGAAAGGGTTTTCCGTTTTTCAATGCGCTTCGCAGGACGAATTTCCCTATGGGCTTGCTTTGCAAGACGAAAATGTCTTGCGAGTCTTGAGATTTTTTTTCGCTCCCCACCCCCTTTTTCTAAGCCGCTAAACCGCTAATAGCCTTTTAGCAGCTAATCCGCTAATCCCTTAAGCCTTTAATAGCCGCTAATAGCCGCTAAACCGCTAATAGCGCTAATCCGCTAAGCCGCTAATAGGGTTGCTTCGCAAGACGAAAAAACCGCTAGACGAAGAGACTTGCGGAACGAATTAATTTCGTCTTGCGAGGCACCACTGTATAGGGGAGCAATCCTTTCAGCTTCTTTAGGAGACAACAAGAGTCTGCAAAGCAGGATACAAATAATAGAAAAAGTATTAAACTGTACATTTCAAAGAATATATATATATATCACCCTAGCGTTGCATGGCATTAACTTTGTTCTAACCACTAGGCCACACAGACTCTTCTAGAACCTTGGCACTGAGGCCAGGAATTCCATGTTCTCAACTGCCGTTGCCTAGCAATGGAGCTTGTGACCGTTTGAACGGAGGTTCCTGCATCTTCAGCATCTCGAGGTTGGCAGAGGTGGCCTGTAGTGACCTTCGCTCAGTCACTACATTAGAAGATGGCGTCCCAAAGACTCCTGGAGGTAAGTGGAGGTTGCCATGGTCAGGGGACTTAACTCTGGAACCTAGATTAATGGAATCACCAAGTTTGGCAAAGAGCTATCCAAAGTCAAAGAAAGGGTTGAGCTTTGCCCAAGTTTTTGGAAGGGGAGAAGGAATGCCAAAAAGGAAAATTCAGTGTCCTATAGTGAAGTCGATTGAATATTATTTTGAACAGAGGATTCCTTCTGATTTATGTACATGTGAATCTGGAAGAGACTTCATTTCTATTTATACATGCTGGCTGTTATCTTTGTACTATAGTTTGGAAGGGAAAGGGGAAAACAGAAGAAGAAAAGAAAGTGTGGGTGGCTGGCCCAGTGGAGGGGAAGGGGGTACCAGGTGGAGCTGATTTTTCTGCAGAGCTGAGGCAGGAAGCCCTGCTGCCCAGCTGCCCACAGAGTCCATCACAGGAAAGGGCTGCTCCCAGGTGCAGGCAAGGGAGAGACAGGAGCCCTGGCGGAGCTCTGCTCCTGGAGGAAAGACAGATGAGAAACCGCACCATGGGCTCTGCTGAGACAGGCCAGCTCCCTCAGGTCTCCTCTCCCCCAACTGTCATCTGGCGGCAGCCATTTCAGCAGGCTGCCTCAGTGGGAGAGATGACAACAGCATTCTAGACACTGGAGCCTGAGCTGGTGAGTTGTCTTTTCCTCTGCCCTCCTTGCCCCCTTTCCTTGTGTGTTGTATTTCTGTCGGTCAGATTGTTTCTTACAATAGAAGTCTGCCATTAGGGAGTTTCTTGCATTTGATTTCATGGAAGTCTCTCTTGGAGCCTTTTTGGCTTAAGAGAGGGGTACAAATGCTCTAAATTATTATTATTATTATTATTATTATTATTATTATTATTATTATTTTATTTATACCCCGCCCTCCCCAGCCAAGACCGGGCTCAGGGTGGCTAACAACCAATAATAAAAACAAGTTGATTAAGAAACAATTTAAAAGATTAAGATACAACATTAAAACATTAGGATGCAGCCTCTTCACAGGGGGGGAAAGGAAATAGAAAGAGGAGGAAGGAATCAAACTGATTCTAAGCCAAAAGTCAGGTGGAACAACTCTGTCTTACAGGCTCTGCAGAAAGAAATCAGATCCTGCAGGGCCCTGGTCTCATGAGACAGAGCGTTCCACCAGGCGAGAGCCAGTGTTGAGAAGGTCCTGGCTCTGGTTGAGGCTAATCTAACTTCCTTAGGGCCCAGGACCACTAGGGTGTTGCTATTTATGGACCCTGAGGCTCTCTGTGGGGCATATCAGGAGAGACGGTCCCATAGGTATGAGGGTCCTAGGCCGTGAAGGGCTTTAAAGGTCAAAACCAGCACCTTAAATCTGACCCTGTACTCCACTGGGAGCCAGTGCAGCTGGAAAAGCACTGGGTGAATATGCTCCTATGGCAGAGACCCTGTGAGGAGCCTCGCTGCAGCATTCTGCACCCGCTGGAGTTTCTGGGACAGCTTCAAGGGCAGTCCTGCATAGAGCGAATTACAGTAGTCAAGCCTGGAGGTTGGAACCGGTTCAGACCAGTTGGAACCGGTTGAAGCCGGTTTAAACCGGTCCAAGCTGATTGGAACCGGTCTAGACCAGTTGGAACCAGTCCAAGCTGCTTGGAATGAGTCTAGACTGGTTGAATTTGGTTCAGACCGGTTTGAACCGGTCCAAGCTGTTTGGAACCGGTCTACACCAGGTCGAACCGGTTGAGACTGGTTGGAACCAGTTGAAGCCGTTCTAAACCGGTCTGGACCGGTTTGAACCGGTCCAAGCTGGTTGGAACCGGTCTAGACCAGTTGGAACCAGTTCAGAACGGTTGGAACCGGTTGAAGCCAGTTTAAAACTGTCCAAGCTGGTTGGAACCGGTCCAGACCAGTTGGAACCGGTTGAAGCCGGTTTGAACCGATCCAAGCTGGTTGAAATTGGTCTAGACCAGTTGGAACCGGTCCAAGCTGATTGGAACCGGTCTAGACCAGTTGGAATTGGTTCAGACCGGTTGGAACTGGTTGAAGCCGGTTTGAACCGGCCCAAGCTGGTTGAATTCGGTCTAGACCAGTTGGAACAGGTTTAGAGCAGTTTGAACCGGTTGAAGCTGGTTTCAGCTGGTCTAGACCGGTTGGAACTGGTCCAAACCAGTTGGAACCGGTTGAAGCCGGTTTGAACTGGTATAAGCTAGTTGGAACTGGTCTAGACTGGTTGAATCTGGTCCAAACAGGTCTGGTCCGGTTAAAGCCGGTTTGAACCTGTCCAAGCAGGTTGGAACTGGTTCAGACTGGTTTGAACTTGTCCAAGTCTGAGGGAACAGGTCCAGATGGTCTGAACTGGTCCAAGCTGGTTGGAACCTGTCCAAGCCAGTTTGAACCGGTCCAACCTGGTTGAATTCGGTCTAGACCAGTTGGAACAGGTTTAGACCGGTTTGAACTGGTTGAAGCTGGTTTCAGCTGGTCTAGACCGGTTGGAACTGGTCCAAGCTGGTTGGAACCTCTCCAAGCCAGTTTGAACCAGTCCAAGCTAGTTGAATCCGGTTTCAGCCGGACGAAAGTTGTCCAAAGTTGAGCGCAGGCCAATGGCCTGAGCGCAGGCCGAGCCATGCTGTTTTATACCTGCTGCTGGGATTGAGAAAGCTGCCTCTAATTGGTTGCCAAGGCTGCTGGGATTGACAAAGCTGCCTCTGATTGGTTGACAAGGCATTCTTTGATTGACAAGGCATCTGACCCTCCCCTTCACTCATAGCTCACCAATTAACCAATTAACCAACGCATAGCCAAACCAATCAACCCACTTGAAGGATTACTCTTAATCTCTTTTCCTAAGGGTGTCCCTATTTTCAATGGAGAAATGTTGGGGGGTATGGAGTTATCCGACTCCCAAACCGTCTGAAGTCAATCCTGTACAGTGAAGGGGTTTTTTAAAAACATCCAGTGTTTTATTATGTTTTTATACATGTTGGATGCCGCCCAGAGTGGCTGGGGCAACCCAGTCAGTTGTGTGGGGTATAAAGAATAAAATTATCATTATGGAATGGGGCATCCCTCTTTTCATCAGAGAAATGTGGGGGGGCATGCTTGGTATATTTCAAAAAGGAAAGGGTATGAAAAGCTCTGGATTGTTAGAAGGTAACGTCTGGGAATGCACTGAACTGATTTGGAGGAGAATGGCAAGAAGAGCTTGCTATCCACATTACACAACAATCCAGAGGAGATCTGGACGTCTGGGTGACCTTGGGCCACAAGCCCAATCTCATCTACCCCATCAATGTTATTGTTCCTCCTAACCGTGAACTCAAGATGATGGGTGCACCTCAACTGCAGCCAAAGGAGGGTACTGAGAAATATTACTATGCTTGGAGGAACTTGTGTTTCGTGTGTGTGTGTGTGTGTGTGTGTGCGCGTGTGCGTGTGTGTAATGCACTTGGAGGAAAGAGCTGGCTGGAACTCTAAACAGAAGCAGCAGTTCGCACTGCAACATTTGGTTGCAGGTCCCATTTGTGACATACTACAGATGAAGTCCCTGCTTTGAAGCATTTACCATATAGAAATCCTCCTCCTCCTTTTGGGCTGACCAGTGTAAAGGCATGAGACAAAAGGAGCTGGAAGGAAAGAGGAAACTTTGTACAATCTGGAAGAGAGTGAAAGAAGGAAAGAGTGGTAAAGGAATTAAAGAAAACAAAAAACATGAGAATAGGATAAGACATCAAAGGTTACGAACTCTGGCAGACTACCGAAGACTTTCTTTGATCTAACTGAAAAATTTGATCTGTCAGATATATGGAGAATTAGAAATCCAATGGAATTTACCAGTGGAAAAAAAATATTCTAAGTCGCAGGAGTCACAATTTCAGCAAAAATCCGAAATTCTCCAATTCACTCAAGAATGGTGCCAAACTGTTGCAAATTCTCCACTGAAAGGTTTGGTGGTGGAAACAGAAGGCTTTTTATTATAGACCAATAAATCAGCCCTCGAAGACATAACCTGTGAAAAAAAAATATTCTAAGCCCCGGGAGTCACAATTTCAGCAAAAATCTGAAGGTCTCCAATTCACTCAAAAATGGTGCCAAACTGTTGCAAATTCTCCCCTGAGAGGTTTGGCGGTGGAAACAGAAGGCTTTTTCTCATAGGACATGAAATCAGCCCTCAAAGACATAACCTGTGAAAACATTATTTTTTAAGCGCCGGAGTCACAGTTTCAGCAAAAATCTGAAATTCTCCAGTTCACTAAAAAAAAGTGCCAAACTGTTGCAAATTCTCCCCTGAATGGTTTGGTGGTGGAAACAGAAGGCTTTTTGTCAAAGGCCGAGAAATCAGCGCTCGAAGACATAACATGGGGGGGGGGGGATTTCTAAGCCCTGGGTTCACAATTTCAGCAAAAATCCGAAATTCTCCAATTCACTAAAAAAATGGTGCCAAACTGTTGCAAATTCTCCCCTGAAAGGTTTGGCGGTGGAAACAGAAGGACTTTTATCATAGGCCAAGAAATCAGCCCTCAAAGACATAACCTGTGAAAAAAAAATATTCTAAGCCCCGGGGACACAATTTCAGCAAAAATCCGAAATTCTCCAATTCACTCAAAAATAGTGCCAAACTGTTACAAATAGATCCCTGAAAGGTTTCGGGCTGGAAACAGAAGGATTTTTGTCATACGCCAAGAAATCAGCCCTCGAAGACATAACATGTGGGGGGGGGGGGAATTCTACGTCCCGGGGTCACAATTTCAGCAAAAATCTGAAATTCTCCAATTCACTCAAAAATGGTGCCAAACTGTTTGAAATTCTCCCATGAAAGGTTTGGCGGTGGAAACAGTAGGCTTTTTATCACAGCCCAAGAAATCAGCCCTCGAAGAGATAACCTGTGGGGAAAAAAATTCTAAGCCGCGGGGTCACAATTTCAGCAAAAATCTGAAATTCTCCAATTCACTCAAAAATGGTGCCAAACTGTTTGAAATTCTCCCATGAAAGGTTTGGCGGTGGAAACAGTAGGCTTTTTATCATAGCCCAAGAAATCAGCCCTCGAAGAGATAACCTGTGGGGAAAAAAATTCTAAGCCCCGGGGTCACAATTTCAGCAAAAATCTGAAATTCTCCAATTCACTCAAAAATGGTCCCAAACTGTTGCAAATTCTCCCCTGAAAGGTTTGGCGGTGGAAACAGAAGGCTTTTTGTCATACGCCAAGATATCAGCCCTCGAAGACATAACCTGTGGAAAAAAAGAAATTCTAAGCCGCGGGGTCACAATTTCAGCAAAAATCTGAAATTCTCCAATTCACTCAAAAATGTTGCCAAACTGTTGCAAATTCTCCCCTGAAAGGTTTGGCGGTGGAAAGAGAAGGCTTTTTATCATAGGCCAAGAAATCAGCCCTCGAAGACATAACCTGGGGGGGGGGGGATTTATAAGCCCCGGGGTCACAATTTCAGCAAAAATCTGAAATTCTCCTATTCACTCAAAAATGGTCCCAAACTGTTGAAAATTGTCCCCTGAAAAGTTTGGCAGTGGAAACAGATGGATTATTGTCAAAGGCCAAGAAATCCGCCCTCGAAGATATAACCTGTGGGAAAAAAGTTTTCTAAGCCCCGGGGTCACAATTTCAGCAAAAATCTGAAATTCTCCAATTCACTCAAAAATGGTGCCAAACTGTTTGAAATTCTCCCATGAAAGGTTTGGCAGTGGAAACAGTAGGCTTTTTATCATAGCCCAAGAAATCAGCCCTCGAAGAGATAACCTGTGGGGAAAAAAATTCTAAGCCCCGGGGTCACAATTTCAGCAAAAATCTGAAATTCTCCAATTCACTCAAAAATGGTCCCAAACTGTTGCAAATTCTCCCCTGAAAGGTTTGGCGGTGGAAACAGAAGGCTTTTTATCATAGGCCAAGATATCAGCCCTCGAAGACATAACCTGTGGGGGAAAAGAAATTCTGAGCCGCGGGGTCACAATTTCAGCAAAAATCTGAAATTCTCCAATTCACTCAAAAATGTTGCCAAACTGTTGCAAATTCTCCCCTGAAAGGTTTGGCGGTGGAAAGAGAAGGCTTTTTATCATAGGCCAAGAAATCAGCCCTCGAAGACATAACCTGGGGGGGGGGGGATTTATAAGCCCCGGGGTCACAATTTCAGCAAAAATCTGAAATTCTTCAATTCACTCAAAAATAGTGCCAAACTGTTGCAAATTCTCCCTTCAATGGTTTGGCCATGGAAACAGAATGCTTTTTATCATAGGCCAAGAAATCTGCCCTCGAAGACATAACATGTGGGGGGGGGGGATTCAAAGCCCCAGGGTCACTATTTCAGCAAAAATCCGAAATTCTCCGATTCACTCAAAAATAGTGCCAAACTGTTGCAAATTCTCCCCTGAAAGGTTTCGGGGTGGAAACAGAAGGATTTTTGTCATAGGCCAAGAAATCAGCCCTCGAAGACATAACCTGTGGAAAAAAAATTCTAAGCCCACAATTTCAGCAAAAATCTGAAATTCTGCAATTCACTCATAAGTAGTGCCAAACTGTTACAAATTCTCCCCTGAATGGATGGAGGTGGGAACAGAAGGCTTTTTGTCATAGGCCAAGAAATCAGCCCTCGAAGACATAACCTGTGGGGAAAAAAATTTCTAAGCCCCGGGGTCACAATTTCAGCAAAAATCTGAAATATTCCAATTCCTTCAAAAATAGTGCCAAACTGTTGCAAATACTCCCCTGAAAGGTTTGGTGGTGGAAACAGAAGGCTTTTTGTCAAAGGCCAAGAAATCAGCCCTCGAAGGCATAACCTGTGGGGGGAAAAATTCTAAGCCCTGGGTTCACAATTTCAGCAAAAATCAGAAATATTCCAATTCCTTCAAAAAATGGTGCCAAACTGTTGCAAATTGTCCCCTGAAAGGTTTGACCATGGAAACAGAAAGTTTTTTGTCATAGGACATGAAATCAGCCCTCGAAGACATAACCTGTGAGAAAATTATTTTTTAAGCCCCGGGGTCACAATTTCAGCAAAAATCTGAAATTCTCCAATTCACTCAAAAATAGTGCCAAACAGTTGCAAATTCTCCCCTGAAAAGTTGGCGGTGGAAACAGAAGCCTTTTTATCATAGGCCAAGAACTCAGCCCTCGACAAATTAATCTGTGAAAAAAAAATATTCTAAGCCCTGGGGTCACAATTTCAGCAAAAATCCGAAATTCTCCAATGCACTCAAAAAAAATTGCCAAACTGTTACAAATTCTTCCCTGAAAGGTTTCGGGGTGGAAACAGAAGGATTTTTGTCATAGGCAAAGAAATCAGCCCTCAAAGACACGACATGAGGGGTGAAAAATTCTAAGCCCCGGGGTCACAATTTCAGCAAAAATCCGAAATTCTCCAATTCACTAAAAAAAGTGCCAAACTGTTTCAAATTCTCGCTTAAATGGATTGGCGGTGGAAACAGAAGGCTTTTTGTCATAGGCCACGAAATCAGCCCTCGCAGACATAACCTGTGAAAAAAAAAATTCTAAGCCCCGGGTTCACAATTTCAGCAAAAATCTGAAATATTCCAATTCCTTCAAAAATGGTGCCAAACTTTTGCAAATTCTCCCCTGAACAGTTTGGCAGTGGAAAAAGAAGGCTGTTTATAATACGCCAAGTAATCAGCCCTCGAAGACATAACCTGTGTGGGGGGCGGAATTCTAAGCCCCGGGTTCACAATTTCAGCAAAAATCTGAAATTCTCCAATTCACTCAAAAATAGTGCCAAACTGTTGCAAATTCTCCCCTGAAAGGTTTGGCAGTGGAAACAGAAGGCTTTTTGTCATAGGACATGAAATCAGCCCTTGAAGACATAACCTGTGAAAAATTTATTTTTTAAGCCCCGGGGTCACAATTTCAGCAAAAATCTGAAATTCTTCAATTCACTCAAAAATGGTGCCAAACTGTTGCAAATTCTCCCCTGAAAGGTTTGGCGGAGGAAACAGAAGGCTTATTGTCAAAGGCCAAGAAATCAGCCCTCAAAGACATAACATGAGGTGGGGGAAAATTCACTCAAAAATAGTGCCAAACTGTTGCAAATTCTCCCCTGAAAGGTTTGGCAGTGGAAACAGAATGCTTTTTGTCATAGGACATGAAATCAGCCCTTGAAGACATAACCTGTGAAAAATTTATTTTTTAAGCCCCGGGGTCACAATTTCAGCAAAAATCTGAAATTCTTCAATTCACTCAAAAATGGTGCCAAACTTTTGTAAATTCTCCCCTGAAAGGTTTCGGGGTGGAAACAGAAGGCTTTTTGTCAAAGGCCAAGAAATCAGCCCTCGAAGATATAACCTGTAGGGGTAGAAAATTCTAACCCCCCCCCCCCCGGGTTCACAATTTCAGCAAAAATCTGAAATTCTCCAATTCACTCATAAGTAGTGCCAAACTGTTACAAATTCTCCCCTGAAAGGGATGGCGGTGGAAACAGAAGGCTTTTTGTCATAGGCCAAGAAACCAGCCCTCAAAGACATAACATGTGGGGGAAAATTATTTTTTAAGCCCCGGGGTCACAATTTCAGCAAAAATCTGAAATTCTTCAATTCACTCAAAAATGGTGCCAAACTGTTGCAAATTCTCCCCTGAAAGCTTTGGCAGTGGAAACAGAAGGCTCTTTCTCAAAGACATGAAAACAGCACTCAAAGACATAACCTGTGAAAAAAAAATTCTAAGCCCCGGGTTCACAATTTCAGCAAAAATCAGAAATATTCCAATTCACTCAAAATGGTGCCAAACTAATTCAAATTCTCGTTTAAATGGATTGGCGGTGGAAACAGAAGGCTTTTTGTCATAGGCCACGAAATCAGCCCTCGAAGACATAACCTGGGGGGGGGGGAATTATAAGCCCCGGGGTCACAATTTCAGCAAAAATCAGAAATATTCCAATTCACTCAAAAATGGTGCCAAACTGTTGCAAATTCTCCCCTGAAAGGTTTGGCAGTGGAAAAAAGAAGGCTTTTTGTCATACGACATGAAATCAGCCCTCGAAGACATAATCTGTCTTCGATTTGAGCAAAATCTGAAATTCTCCAATTCACTCAAAAATAGTGCCAAACTATTGCAAATTCTCCCCTGAAAGGTTTGGCGGTGGAAACAGAAGGCTTTTTATAATAGGCCAAGAAATCCGCCCTCAAAGACATAACATGTGGGGAAATTTTTTTCTAAGCCCCGGGTTCACAATTTCAGCAAAAATCAGAAATATTCCAATTCACTCAAAAATGGTGCAAAACTAATTCAAATTCTCGTTTAAATGGATTGGCGGTGGAAACAGAAGGCTTTTTGTC
Source organism: Podarcis tiliguerta (assembly GCF_965153285.1). Lineage (NCBI taxonomy): Eukaryota > Metazoa > Chordata > Lepidosauria > Squamata > Lacertidae > Podarcis > Podarcis tiliguerta. The sequence continues at coordinate 17,556,524 of NC_139534.1, forward strand.
ATAGGCCACAAAATCAGCCCTCGAAGACATAACCTGTGGGGGAAAAAAATTCTAAGCCCCGGGGTCACAATTTCAGCAAAAATCAGAAATATTCCAATTGACTCAAAAATGGTGCCAAACTGTTGCAAATTCTCCCCTGAAAGGTTTGGCGGTGGAAACAGAAGGCATTATATCATAGGCCAAGAAATCAGCCCTAGAAGACATAACCTGTGGGGGGAAAAATGCCCCCCACATGTTATGTCTTCGAGGGCTGATTTCTTGGCCTATGACAAAAAATCAAACTCAGCCAAGAGCATAAGGTCAAACAGATTCCTCACTGGCCTTGCAGACAACTTCATTGTCCAGAAAGTGGGAGAAGCAACAAGAGGAACAGCCATTTTAGATCTGGTCCTAACCAATGTTGATGACCTGGTTAGTGGGGTAGAAGTGGAAGGATCATTAGGCGCGAGTGATCATGCTCTTCTGAAGTTTACTATACAGCAGAAAGGAGCAGCCAAGCATACTAGGACTCAATTTCTTGACTTTAAGAAAGCCGACTTCATAAAACTTAGGGAAGTGCTGGGTGAGATCCCATGGACAGTAATACTAAAAGGAAAGGGAGTTCATGATGGCTGGGAGTTTGTTAAGAGGGAGATAGTAAAAGCACAACTTCAGGTAATACCAATGAGACGGGAACATGGAAGGTGCCTAAAGAAGCCAGGGTGGCTATCTAAAGAACTTTTAACTGAGTTAAGATTAAAAAAGGATGTGTACAAAAAATGGAAAAGGGGGGAAACCACCAAAGAGGAATTCAAACAAATAGCCAGCACGTGTAGACACAAAGTCAGAAAAGCTAAAGCACAGAATGAACTCAGGCTTGCTAGAGAGGTTAAAAGCAACAAAAAAGGCTTTTATGGGTATGTTCGTAGCAAAAGGAAGAACAAAGAAACAGTGAGGGTCACTCAGAGGAGAAGATGGTGAAATGCAAACAGGGGACACAGAAAGGGCTGAACTCCTCTATGCCTTCTTTGCCTCAGTCTTCTCCGATAAAGAAAACAATGCCCGACCTGAAGAATTTGGAGCAAATGATTCAGCAGAGGAAACACAGCCCAGAATAACTAAGGAGATAGTACAAGAATACTTGGCTAGTCTAGATGTATTCAAGTCTCCAGGGCCAGATGAACTGCATCCAAGAGTATTAAAAGAACTGGCAGATGTAATCTCAGAACCACTGGCAGTCATCTTTGAGAATTCCTGGAGAACAGGCGAAGTCCCGACAGACTGGAGGAGGGCAAATGTTGTCCCTATTTTCAAAAAGGGGGAAAGAGAGGACCCAAATAATTACCACCCAGTCAGTCTGACATCAATACCAGGGAAGATTCTGGAGCAGATCATTAAGCAAACAGTCTGTGAGCACCTAGAAAGGAATGCTGTGATCACCAATAGTCAGCATGGATTTCTGAAAAATACGTCATGTCAGACTAACCTGATCTCGTTTTTTGACAGAATTACAAGCCTGGTAGATGAAGGGAACACAGTGGATGTAGCCTACCTTGATTTCAGCAAGGCATTTGACAAGGTGCCCCATGATATTCTTGTAAAGAAGCTGGTAAAATGCGGTCTTGACTATGCTACCACTCAGTGGATTTGTAACTGGCTGACTGACCGAACCCAAAGGGTGTTCATCAATGGTTCCTCTTCATCCTGGAGAAGAGTGACTAGTGGGGTGCCACAGGGTTCGGTCTTTTTTTTTTTTTTTTTTTAATAATATTTATTAAGATTTTTCAACAACGTAACATCAAAACAAAACATACCCACAAAAAACAAAGAAAAGAAAAAAGAACAGCAAAAGAAAAAAAGGAAAAAGGAAAAACAAAAATCAAAAAACCCTCTTCCCCATCCCCCTACACAAAAATCCCAAAAAACAAAACACAAAAGTACCCCACACAACACAAAGTCTCACATTCCCTTTTTTCCTTTAACTTGTTTCCATGACTTCCTCCCACCTCCCTCTTTATATTCCTGATTTTAATCTAATCGGCAAATTCCCTCCGACTTTTGATACTTTTCCCCTTATTTACCTTTACCTCTTTTTTTTTAAAAAAAAAAACAATAATAATATAAAGAAAAAGAATTTATCTTAAAACTTCTGATCTTAGATTCTATAATTATATACCCTTATATCTTAATTTTTCATTTTCTTTATCTTACTCCTGGAACCAGTTAACTTCCTTCCGTCATCCCCTCAAAATACTTATTAAAACCATATTTTATCAATTTTACTTAATAATCTCCAATTTTTCCCCCATCTCATCCCCCCGGTTTTAGGTGCTGCCAATCCTTTTTACAAATTTTTAAAGTCTTTCCAATCGATAAATTCAGTCCATCAGCCAGGCTGCCTGGTGTCCGAGGCCTTTAAATCATCTTTCTGGCCTGTCTGGAGAGTCTTTTTTGAGCTTAAAATTGTGTCCCAAACCACATTCCCCTCAACCTCTCCATTAACCTTTATGAACAAGCTTGCCCGAACTCTGTAATTCCTCTTGTAGACCAAGGAATTGTCCAAAGTTTGCTCCACACACTCTTTAAGGTTGCTGAAATTCACCTCTTCAAACTTTCTCAGAGTGCCAATTTCCAAGATATATCTTATCAAACCTGTGTCTCTTAGTCCATACATGGCACTCCTTATCCAGATCTGTCCTTTAAACTCTTTGCTCTCATAATCCACTTTTTGTCCATCAACTTGAGGCTCTATTACTGTATTTTCCACCAGGGGTTCCTCTTGTAAAGACGGAACCTGTTCTGTTTGATCCATATTCTTCTCAGTTGTCCTTCCTTGTTGATTTAATTCCAATCCTTGAGCCGAGTTTAGTAATTTTTTCCCTTCTTGAGCCAGGCTGTGAACATTTTCCTTCAAATCAGAAATGCCAAATTCCAAAATAGACAGTTTTTTTTGAAATTGCTCAAACAGAGCTGCTATTCTTCCCTCCATGTTCCCAAGTCTGTTCTTTCAATGTTATCTTGCTGTCAAGGTCGAATGCTTATTTAGTCTGTAAAGTTGCAGCCTGTGTGAAAGTTTCTATCCAAAGGTATAACAATTGTAACATTCCAACATGAGTTTCTGTAACTTTCCACAGCCACAAGAACAGTTGTCATTTAACTCCTTTTTTCCTTTCCCAAACAGTAAACAACAGATTGAGTTCTCTCTTAATCCTTTTCTTCTTAATAATTCTTAATAATTTATTTCTTGTTATAAAGATTCTTTTTCTTGTTTTGGCCGCCCGGTCCCGGGCTCGAGATGGTAAAGATAAGTTCAAAGTACCCTGCTCTGCAGGACTATAAACTGTTAAAAGCAATCTCCCCCTCTTCCCTGCTTCCGAGGGGGGGTTTAAAGGGCTTAGGTGACAGATTTATTACCTTGTGAAGTACTTTTTAAAGGCTCCAGTTCTCACACTTTTGCCTTGATCTTTCTACAAAGTGGAAGGCAGGCTTCCTGTTTTAACCTTCCATCTGATGCCGAGTTTCAGTAATTTATAATCCAATTTCCATTACTTACGAGAGTTTCTTTAATCCAAATGTCCACAGGAAAAGTTAGCGCTTCCTGACAGCAGCTGTGCGGCTTCACTCCCTGAAAACAGCGATCGATCCAAAGTGCCGCGCCGCTCACCCCACATCGCTCCGGAGCCCGTAGCCGGGTCTCCCCGCGAGTAAGGGAGGCGCTACTGGCACCAGCCGGATCCCAAGTCCACGGTCTTCCTCCGACCGTGGTTTTTAGCGGGTCTCCGCCTCGCCGTAGGCGGTCAGACCCTTCTTTTCAGAGAGCAGTCTCCTCCGAGACGAAGGAGGTCTGCTGCAGCCAAGAGCGCCAACCCGGAAGCCCTCCACAGGGTTCGGTCTTGGGCCCGGTCTTCTTCAACATCTTTATCAACGACTTGGATGATGGACTCAAGGGCATCCTGATCAAATTTGCAGATGACACCAAACTGGGAGGGGAGCAATGGATCCAAACTACAAGAAAGAAGATTCCACCTCAACATTAGGAAGAACTTCCTGACAGTAAGAGCTGTTCGACAGTGGAATTTGCTGCCAAGGAGTGTGGTGGAGTCTCCTTCTTTGGAGGTCTTTAAGCAGAGGCTTGACAACCATATGTCAGGAGTGCTCTGATGGTGTTTCCTGCTTGGCAGGGGGTTGGACTCGATGGCCCCTGTGGTCTCTTCCAACTCTATGATTCTATGATTCTATGACTGGACCTAATGGTCAGGGGTCCCTTTACCTAATGGTCAGGGGTCCCTTTGTACTTTTATCAAAGTACGAAGCATGCTTTGGCATGCCAAGGGCATGGGTTCCATCTTGGAATGGAACAAAGCTTCCCCAGGCAAATGAGTACAGAGACCAAAAGCACATGCCAAAATACTTATTTTAAAGTTGAGTTAGATACAGGGCTGGGGGTAGGAATATGGGGAAACCAATCATTTGGGCTCCCGTGTTTTCCCAGTTACTAAGAAGCACACAGTGGCACTGTGACAATCCTTAACATGTGGTTTAGCTCATGGAAGTAGCCTCTAAAGACATGCTTAAGGACAGGAAAAGAACCACCCCTTTATGCATTTTGAGGGGATGTTTCATCTGCAACAGAAAGAAGGTGATGTGTTCTGTATTCTCTTTAAACATTTCCCCACACCCATAGCTCCCTAATGCAATTTGTGGATAGGAAACAATGCAATGGAGTTTCATGTGGGGGGGGGGGGGGACACAAACACATGGAGACAAGAGTTTCATTATTCTTCCACTGCATGGCAGCAGAGCACCACAGAAAATCAACAGAGATTAATTCAGCTAGCAGTGCTTAAGCGACTTCTTGAAGATGAGAAGTCATACAGGCATTGAATAGACTCCCATAACCTCTGTCCCTGCGTTGTTTGTAACACATACGCAACACACCTTCGGTTTTCTGGCATGGGACTTGAAGTCAGATTACACCCACAGCCCCCTTTCAAGTCAGATATTCAAGGCAGTTTATGTTCGCAGCAATAAAGAAAGAAGATGAACCATTCTGCCTGAAACCTACTGCTGCTCGGAGTGCGGTGGTGAAGTCAAACAGCACCAAAGTGAATTCTCCAGGGCGCAAGCCAGGGAAGTGTGGTCTGGTTGGCCCAGATAACAAGACCTCCCTCTCAGCTTCACTGATGTGGTCCAAAGGAAAGCAGGGCAAAACGTTCTGGCTTCGGGGACAGCCCGTGAAGCCTCCGGAGGGCAGCGGGATGAAGGCACCCTGCTGCCCTGCGGAGGCTTTGCACAGCTAACCCTAAGCTAGAACAGCGTGACGGAGCGCTGCACAGTGCTCCCTCTCCCTGTTCTGGCTTCTGGCTTAGCCGCGCAGCCTGCATTCGCTCCATAAGATGCACACACATTTCCCCTTAATTTTTGGAGGGGAAAAAGTGAGTCCTATAGAGCGAAAAATACGGTATATACAACGGAAAAATACGGTATATACAACGGAAGTTCCCAGCAGACTGTGCTGGAAGTAAACAGACATGTGACCTTCAACAACTCCGCATGCCTGTTCTAAAGGTGGAGCGGAAACTCAATATCCTAACGCCGGGAAGGTAAGTGCAATGGCTGGGGCTTGGGCTGGGAGGTGGGGAGGAGGACTACTTGCCCCCTTCACCTCTTCTTCCAGCTCCCCCCCCCCCAGCACCACTTCTCCGGCTCACCACAAGGTCTGAGGGACAGTGGACCGGCCCGCAGCTAAAAAAAAATGCTGACCCCTGCTCTACAGCATGTGCAGAAAACACCTTCTTGACCATTGGACCCAATGTTGATCACGTCTGCTCAATCCACCGGAGCCTGTCTTCCCATTCAGGTGAAGTCCCTGACTCGCTGAGGGTTTGAGTCCCATTGGATTGGTGGTGGACTCTCCTTCCATGGAGGTTTTTAAGCAGAGGCTGGATGGCCAGCTGTCACGTATGATTTACTTGAGATTCCTGCATCGCAGGGGGTTGGACTAGATGACCCTCGGGTCCCTTCCACCTCTACAATTCTATTGTTCTATAATTCACTCTACATCCTCAGACATGAATTAAGGTGGGTGGTAATGAACAGCTTGTCACCAGGGAACCCCCCCCCACCCCATTTGATTTATAACAGCCACTACAGAGCAGTATAATGTTTAGCTGCCTTCCACCAGTATCATGGAATCATGGAATAGTACAGTGGTGCCTCGCAAGACGAAATTAATTCGTTCCACGAGTCTCTTCGTCTAGCGGTTTTTCGTCTTGCGAAGCAACCCTATTAGCGGCTTAGCGCTATTAGCGGCTATTAGCGGCTATTAGCGGCTATTAGCGGCTATTAAAGGCTTAAGGGATTAGCGGATTAGCTGCTAAAAGGCTATTAGCGGTTTAGCGGCTTAGAAAAAGGGGGTGGGGAGCGAAAAAAAATCTCAAGACTCGCAAGACATTTTCGGCTTGCGAAGCAAGCCAATAGGGAAATTCGTCCTGTGAAGCACATCGAAAAACGGAAAACCCTTTCGTCTAGCGGGTTTTCCGTCTTGCGAAGCATTCGTCTTGCGGGGCACCACTGTAGTCTCATGCAAAGTAGGTATGCTGTTCACAGATGGCACCCAATGGCATGCAGGGATATTGCAGCACCCTTCTTCAGATTACAGTCGTGCCTTGAAAGTTGAACGGAATCCGTTCCAGAAGTCTGTTCGACTTTCAAAACGTTCAAAAACCAAAGCACGGCTTCTGATTGCCTGCAGGAAGCGCCTGCAGCCAATCAGAAGCTGCAGAAGCCCCATCAGATGTTCAGCTTCCAAAAATAGTTCGCAAACCGGAACAGTTACTTCCAGGTTTGCGACGTTCAAGAGCCAAAACATCTGAGTACCAAGGCATTCGGGATCCAAGGTATGACTGTATAAGAGTTTTGCTGCATCAGAACATTTTCTCCACAAAGCATGCTCAGTGTTGCATTCCTGCCTAATAGCAGGGCTTCCCCCACCCCCAGCCAGCATTTTATTGCTCATTTCTCCTAATACAATTTTCGCTTGCAATTTTGCCTAAACAACAACAACAATAACAACAACAATTTATTATTTATACCCCACCCATCTGGCTGGGTTTCCCCAGCCACTCTGGGTGGCTTCCAACTGAATATTAAAAACAGTACAGCATCAGACATTAAAAACTTCCCTAAAGAGGGCTGCCTTCAGTTGTCTTTTAAAAGTAAAATAGTTGTTTATTGCCTTGACATCTGCTGGGAGGGCGTTCCACAGGGCAGGCACCACTACCGAGAAGGCCCTCTGCCTGGTTCCCTGTAACCTTACTTCTCGCAATGAGGGAACCGCCAGAAGGCCCTCGGCGCTGGATCTCAGTGTCCGGGCTGAACGATGGGGATGGGGACACTCCTTCAGGTATACAGGACCGAGGCCGTTTAGGGCTTTAAAGGTCAGCACCAACACTTTGAATTGTGCTCGGAAACGTACTGGGAGCCAATGCAGATATCTCAGAACCGGTGTTATGTGGTCCCGGCGGCCACTCCCAGTCACCAGTCTAGCTGCCGCATTCTGGATTAGTTGCAGTTTCCGGGTCACCTTCAAAGGTAGCCCCACGTAGAGCGCATTGCAGTAGTCCAAGCGGGAGATAACTAGAGCATGCACCACTCTGGCAAGACAGTCTGCGGGCAGGTAGGGTCTCAGCCTGCGTACCAGATGGAGCTGGTAGACAGCTGCCCTGGACACAGAATTAACCTGTGCCTCCATGGACAGCTGTGAGTCCAAAATTACTCCCAGGCTGCACACCTGGTCCTTCAGGGGCACAGTTACCCCATTCAGGACCAGGGAGTCCTCCACACCAGCCCGCCCCCTGTCCCCCAAAAACAGTACTTCTGTCTTGTCAGGATTTAACCTCAATCTGTTAGCCGCTATCCATCCTCCAACCGCCTCCAGGCTCTCACATAGGACCTTCATATTTTCTATGTTTTCCCCCAACATATGCGGGTTTTGTTTTTTGTTTTGGGCACATTTTTCGTTAGAGGGCTGCACCACAAATTGCAAAGAAGCATTGATTTCGAAGGCTAGCTCTGTTTCAGTTCACATTTCGTTTCAAGACGTTTCTGGAATTAGGTAGGTTTGATGCAAACCTTGGCCTAAGCCGACCTGAATTTCTGCCCCGTTCCTTTCTAGGATGTAATAATTGTTTTTCCTCTGTCTTTTACATTCTGCCTCTTCTCTTCTCTATTCGAGATCTCCGTCCTCCTAGCCAAACGCAGAGAGGAGCCCTGGAGAGATCCGGCAGAGAGGAAGGAACAAGAGACACAGGACTCAAAGCCAGCAATTGAATCTTAATAGATTTTGTGGTTTGGCATGTATTATTCAGATTTGCAATGACAGAATGTTGAGGATGGACTTATGAACAGGTAAGGCCTGTTTCTTGTCTTCTCTGACCATTGTTTCTTGTCTTCTCTTGCGTTACACCTAGGAAAATGCGAAAGGCAACCAAAATCTGAATTATGAATGTGGAAAAAATATTTATAGTGCTGTTGGATGGGAAGGCTTGGGGTAGTGGCCTACCCCCACCATAAATTTCTCCCTATATTTGGGATCCTGCTCCTGCCTGCACAAGGTGATATACACATTGTGTTATGTACTGAAGTTCTCACCCTGGGCCAGCAGGGGGATACTGTAGATAGTTTTCACTCAGGTCCACGTCAGTTATTTTAGGCAGGAAACCCTGGGTTGTTGTGGCTACAATGTTGACAGCCGGCTGCCTATAAAAGCAGGCCGGCTGAGCTGTTTGCTGTTCAGTTCTGTTCCAGCTTACAAAATAAAGAGCTGCTTTGGAGAAATCGCTGTGTCGTCTGCCATGCCTACCCACTATTCAACACATTGAGTCTCTGCTCACGTGATCGATACTTTTTATTTTTGCAGCCACAGATCGTGCCATCAGGGCCCGTGTGAAGTGACTCGCCACAGCAAACAGTCACAGAAGGAAGGGCCTGCCACAGAGGGCTAGAGAGCAAAGCAGAAGCCGCACAACAGTTTGAGCATCTGCGTTCACACGATGGGTTTTCCTTTAGGAGCCTCCTTGTAATTTTTGCTTTCTTTGCTGAATAAAGAAGCTTCACTGCAAGATAGCCTGCATTCTCTCTCTGTCTCCCTGACCCGCGAATGACCTGTCTGCTCCGTGACACTGGCAAGTTGAGATGCTTGTGCCGATGGGACAATCAGAAGAGCACACTAAGTAGAAGAATTGAAGCATTGCCACCCCCCTTGCCATTCCCCGCTCCCCGTCTTTCCCACGCTTTTCTTCCTAACCTAACACTGTATGCAACACTTTAAATAATAATAATAATAAAGTTTCATTTTTAATAGATGATTACAATTTTGTTTTTCACATAAATTCTTCCTCACATGAGCTGGACAAGTTTCTGCCCTTCCCGCCTCATGGTTACCTTAAATTCTTACTAAATCATCACATTTATACTTTTTCCTATTTACCTTACAGTGGTACCTCAGGTTAAGTACTTAATTCGTTCCGGAGGTCCTTAACCTGAAACTGTTCTTAACCTGAAGACCACTTTAGCTCATGGGGCCTCCCGCTGCTGCTGCACTGCCGGAGCACGATTTCTGTTCTCAACCTGAAGCAAAGTTCTTAACCCGAGGTACTATTTCTGGGTTAGCGGAGTCTGTAACCTGAAGCGTATGCAACCTGAAGCATATGTAACCCGAGGTACCACTGTACTTCCATGCCATTTGTCACATTTTAAATAAATCTAAAAAGGTAGATTCTTCAACCTTAAAAGGTAAAGGTAAAGGACCCCTGACAGTTAAGTCCAGTCACGAACAACTCTGGGGTTGCAGCGCTCATCTCACTTTACTGGCCACGAGAGCCGACGTTTGTCTGCAGACAGTTTTTCTGGGTCATGTGGCCAGCATGACTAAGCTGCTTCTGGAAAACCAGAGCAGCGCACGGAAATGTCGTTTACCTTCCCGCCAGAGTGGTACCTATTTATCTACTTTACACCACAGCGCCACCATCATCTTCAACCTTACAAGCTTTTGAAAAAGTCCTGCTGGTGTTGTTAATTGTTTACAATTGCACTTCAGATATTGTATAAATTTACCCCAGTCGTTTTGGAAAGTTTGATCTTGCTGGTTTCAGATTTCCCCGGTCAACTTCACCAGTTCTGCATATTCTGTTATCTTCGTCTGCCATTCTTCAAGAGTTGGTAATTCCTGGTGTTTCCATTTTTGGGCTATCAAAGTCCTTGCTGCAGTAGTTGCATATATAAATAATTTTTGGTCTCTCCTAGGTATTTCTTCCCCTACTATATCCAGTAAAAATGCTTCTGGTTTTTTAACAAATGTACTTTGGTACATTTTCTTTAACTCATTATATATCAAATCCCAGAAGATTTTTACTTTACTGCAAGTCCACCACATATGGTAGAAGTTTCCTTCTTTTTCCTTAACACTAACGTCTCACAACAAACGAAACTGATCTGTAGAATACACAGTTTGTAAAAAGAGATGAGGCACGTATTTTTGTAAACTAAGAAATCTTTAATAAAAATATATTCAAAAAGAAGAAAAGTACACTGCCGAATTTCCAACTCCTTTGACTTCCCATCCACCCTTCCGTGGATCCACCCTTCTGTCTCTGACTGGACTTAACTGTCCAGTAGTCCTTTACCTTTACCTTTTTTTAGCTGGTTAAGCACAATGTGGCGTGGTCTCCTTGCTACACCTGCTTTATAAGAGGATGGTTTTGTAGTACTAGCTTCAATGTACTATAGCAATCAAGAAATGTAATGATCTGCAACCCACCGTGGATGTTTTCATTACATTAGTGACTATCAGTTTGATGAGAACCCCTCTTTAATGAATACCTGACAAGGAAATCATTCAAAAGGAACGGTTTGACTTGACAGAAGCGAATTTCATATAATGTTTATGAGGTAAAAATATTCAGCAATTAGACTTTAAAAACCCCCACAAAAACCCCAGTGGGGTGTCACTATGAACCAATCATTCGAAATTATGAAGATCTCAAATTTTCTTTTAGCGTGGTGCACTAATTAAAAATGTTGGGGGTCAAGGTGGGCCGTATAATAAACTTTCCCCACTCTGTTACCAGCAATATGTTATGAAAATCGTGAGCTCTAGGCTGAGAAAGGCCTACTGCTCAATAAATGGGATATATTTAGAAGGAAGTTAGTAGACTGAATCAGTCTTTTTTTGTTTTTTGTTTATATTTTCAAATTTATATATTTCATTAGTTTTACAATCAATTTAATGTTTCAAAATTTGACTTGCTTCCCCCTCTTTCTGTGCTTCCTTAAATCCATCCCCCCATCTTCTGCATATCCAAATTCATTTAACTTGCTCATTTCTTTATCTAAGGTAAATATATACTCTTATAAAACTGCAGATTACATTAATCCCTCTAATGTTTTTATCTGTTTCCAATTTATCTGTAAATATTCAATAAACTATTTCCATTCATTTATAAAAGTTGGTTAACTTGATTTCTTACTTTTCTGGTAAGTTTCATCATTTCTGCATATTCCATAAGTTTTTGTATCCATTCTTCCTTTACTGGGACTTCTGGTTCTTTCCACTTTTGGACAAACATCATTCTTGCTGCTGTAGTAGTATACATAAATAAATTTCTATACAATTTTAGGCAGTTCTGTCCCTATAATTCCCAAAAGATTGAATCAGCCGTAATGCATATCTCTGCTAACACACCACAGTTTAGCACTGAATATATTTTACTAAACCTCAGATATGCAGATGACACAACCTTGATGGCAGAAAGTGAGGAGGAATTAAAGAACCTTTTAATGAGGGTGAAAGAAATATGGTCTGAAGCTAAACATCAAAAAAACGAAGATCATAGCCACTGGTCCCTTCCCCTCCTGGCAAATAGAAGGGGCTGAAATGGAGTCAGTGAGAGATTTTACTTTCTTGGGCTCCATGATTACTGCAGATGGTGACAGCAGTCACGAAATTAAAAGACACCTGCTCCTTGGGAGAAAGGCGATGACAAACCTAGACAGCATCTTAAAAAGCAGAGACATCACCTTGCCAACAAAGGTCCATATAGTTAAAGCCATGGTTTTCCCAGTAGTGATGTATGGAAGTGAGAGCTGGGCCATAAAGAAGGCTGATCGCCAAAGAATTGATGCTTTTGAATTATGGTGCTGGAGGAAACTCTTGATAGTCCCATGGACTGCAAGAAGATCAAACCTATCCATTCTGAAGGAAATCAGCCCTGAGTGCCCACTGGAAGGACAGATCCTGAAGCTGAGACTCCAATACTTTGGCCACCTCATGAGAAGAGAAGACTCCCTGGAAAAGACCCTGATGTTGGGAAAGATGGAGGGCACAAGGAGAAGGGGATGACAGGACGAGATGGTTGGATGGTGTTCTCGAAGCTACCAGCATGAGTTTGACCAAACTGCGGGAGGCAGTGGAAGACAGGAGTGCCTGGCGTGCTCTGGTCCATGGGGTCACGAAGAGTCGGACACGACTAAACGACTAAACAACAACAACAACATATTTTACTAAATGAATGGGCAGTTTTTCCTATTCAAGTAGTGGGAGAATGCTTTTAAACAGATGTTTCTGTGAAAAGGCTATAGCACTGTTTGCTTGATCAATACTAAGCTCCTGTTTTAGTTATGGAAAGAAAGGCCAATGTGATGGGACACCTAACCGTGCATTTGAGTCGTGTTCCGTAAATGCTGCTTGTTCAAAGGATCAAGTGTCCTTGTTACAGCAAATCCTTCTAAAATCTGCTTCTCTCCGAGCGGAGCTTGTGCACACAGACTGGGAGTGAGGTGGGTGGGGAGTCACAAGCATTGGGAATCCAAATTAAAACTGGATATTAAAGGATGACTCTGTAAGGTCTGAGCATGGCGGATGTCACAGGAGTGATAGGCAAGCTCACTGACCAAATAATCAGAGGTCATCACCGCTATCAGCATGGATTTTGATAGGCTGGGCACCATTCAATAATAAACAAGGGACAAAGGGACGAATAGAGAACAGGGAAGTCCAGCAAGCTCAAAGAAAAAGCTCTGCAGCACTAGTTAGGAATGGTTGGAAATGAAATCAATAGAAAGGATCATAAATTATTTTTATATGCAGTAACAGCAGCAAGAATATTACTGGCCCAAAAATGGAAGCAGGAAGAATTACCATCGATAGAAGAATGGAGAATGAAATTAATGGACTACGCAGAAATGGATAAATTAACAGGAAGAGTCCGAAACCAATGAGATCACAAGTTTACCAAGGACTGGAGTAAAGTTGTGGATTATATGAAAAGCATATGTGACGAGCAAACAACGTTTGTGGGTTTACAGGAAGCTTTGTGAAGAAATAATATTAGAAACACTGTAAAAAAGTGAACAAGGGAGTAAGTTTATTTAAAACAAAAGGCAATGTTAAATTTAGAATTGCGGATAGAAGATTTGATAACGGAAGATTTGCGGATGAGTCGAAGAAAGTCAAAATTGGTATTTGTGATAATATTGAAAATGTATGTTTAAATTTTATATTGGAAATTGAATAAAAATAATTTTAAAAAAGAAAAAGAAAAAGCTCTGCAGCACTCAGGACAATTCCTGGGCAATGGACAGCACGCGCCAACAATTTCAACAGCCTTTTTCCCATCAACAACATGGACCATTATGTCTCCTGGCCACCTTTTACTCAACCTGCAAGGAGTTGGTACTGAGTTCCTCCTGAAAGTGGCCCAAGGTCCACCAGTGGGTTTGGGAAACACCAAACTCAGTCCTCATAATCTGGGTTTAGATACCTCCATGAAACTATTAACTATGCCTTCCATGGATGCTTAATAATAATAAGGTAAATGTTATGTACTGAAGTTCTCACCCTGGGCCAGCAGGGGGATACTGTAGATAGTTCAGGTCCACATATGCAAATAAGGGATTGAAAGTGACGTTCAGTGATTGGATAGTTACAGAAAGTTGTTGCAGTTACATTGTACTGGAGCTCTATGTAAGCAGGCTGGCTGAACCCTTCAGTTCAGTTCTGTTCTGGCCTGTGAATAAACAAGAGCTCTTTGAAGAATCGCCATGTCGCCTGATATGTTCACCCACAACTTAACAGTAAAGGTACCCCTGACCCTTAGGTCCAGTCACGGACAACTCTGGGGTTGCGCGCTCATCTCGCTCTATAGGTCGAGGGAGCCGGAGTTTATCTGCAGACAGCTTCTGGGTCTTGGGGCTAGCATGACTAAGCCGCTTCTGGCGAACCAGAGCAGTGCACGGAAAGGCCGTTTACCTTCCCGCCGGAGCAGCACCTATTTATCTACTTGCACTTTGACTTGCTTTCGAACTGCTAGGTTGGCAGGAGCAGGGACTGAACAACGGGAGCTCACCCCATCACGGGGATTCGAACCGCCGACCTTCCGATCAGCAAACCCAAGGCTCAGTGGTTTAGACCCCGCCCATCTGACTGGGTTTCCCCAGCCACTCTGGGCAGCTCCCAACAGAATATTAAACAGAATAAAGCATCAAACATTAAAAACAACCCTAAACAGGGCTGCCTTTAGATGTCTTCTAAAAGTCAAATAGTTGTTTATTTCCTTGATCTCTGGTGGGAGACATTCCACAGGGCAGGCGCCACTACTGAGAAGGTCCTCTGCCTGGTTCCCTGTAACTTCACTTCTCGCAGTGAGGGAACCGCAGAAGGCTCTCAGAGCTGGACCTCAGTGTCTGGGCTGAACAATGAGGGTGGAGACGCTCCTTCAGGTATACTGGGCCAAGGCCGTTTGGGCTTTAAAGTCAGCACCAACACTTTGAATTGTGCTCAGAAACGCACTGGGAGCCAGCCAATGTAGACCCTTTAAGATCAGTATTACCGTATTTTTCGCTCCATAGGACGCACTTTTTCCCCTCCAAAAATGAAGGGGAAATGTGTGTGCGTCCTATGGAGCGAATGCAGGCTTCGCTGAAGCCTGGAGAGTGAGAGGGGTTGGTGCGCACCGACTCCTCTCGCTCTCCAGACTTCAGGAGAACCCCAGCGCCAGCCCCACAAGGTCGGGGGACAGTGGGGAGGCGGAACGCCGCCATCCCACTGTCTCCCGATGTGGTTTGGAGGCTGACGACTGGGAGACGCGTGCTTCTCCCCGCTGCCAGCCCCTTAAGCTCCAGGGTCAGCGGGGAGGTGCAGCGTGTCTTCCCGCTGTCCCCGGACCTGGTCTGAAGGCAGGTGGTGGTGAGAAGAGCGCTTCTCCCCGCTGCCTGCCCCGCAAGCTCCGGGGACAGCGGGGAGGCGCAGCGCGTCTTCCTGCTGTCCCCAGACCTGGTCTGAAGGCAGGCGGTGGGGAGAAGAGCACTTCTCCCCGCTGCTGGCCCCACAAGCGCCTGGGGGGGAAATAAAATTTTTTTTCTTTATTTCCCCCCCAAAAAACTTGGTGCGTCCTATGGGCCGGTGCGCCCTATGGAGCGAAAAATATGGTATATGGTCCCGAAGGCCACTCCTAGTCTAGCAGTCGCATTCTGGATTAGTTGTAGTTTCTGGGTCACCTTTAAAGGTAGCCTCACATAGAGCACATTGCAGTAGTTCAAGAGGGAGATAACCAGAGCATGCACCACTCTGGCAAGACAGTCTGTGGGCAGGTAGGGTCTCAGCCAGCAAACCACCAGAAGGCCCTCGGAGCTGGACCTCAGTGTCTGGGCTGAAGGATGGAGGTGGAGATGCTCCTTCAGGTATACTGGGCCGAGGCCATTTAGGGCTTTAAAGTCAGCACCAACACTTTAAAATGTGCTTGGAAACGTACTGGGAGCCAATGTAGGTCTTTCAGGACCAGTGTTATGTGGTCCAGGAGGCCACTCCCAGTCACCAGTCTAGCTGCCACATTCTGGTTTAATTGTAGTTTCCGAGTCACCTTCAAAGGTAGCCCCATGTAGAGTGCATTGCAGTGGTCTAAGCTAACGGTAGTTGAGATTCCTTACTAAGTCTTGGGAGAAGGTGCTGGGCTATACAAACAAGACACTACAGGAAAATGTAAGATTTTCAGAGGTGAATATGCTCTTGAACTATATACCCATTGTATGGAAGTTGACAACAGGACAGCAGAAATGGATTCTATGAGCCCTAATGGTGGCCAAGAGATTGATACCAATGAATTGGAAGAATAGAGATACAATTCCCCTTGATCAATTAGCTCGTTTCCCTGAAATTTAAAAACCAAATATTGTTGGCAGGATCCTTAAGGGAGTTTGCAAAATAATTGTACGTGTATTTCATACACTTACATATTTTTCAAGTAAGTGTACAGGAACAGCCAGACGCTGGCAGGAACATGAGTGAGTTTTCCACCATTCTCAACAGGTGGTCCAATGCTATGTGTTCACAGTTACTGGCACATGACAGTGGTGTTGTCTCTGCCTAGGAGCACATAGAAAGGGAACTATTTTCATTTCATTCTCTATATGGTAGTGAGATGGAAGTAAGTCGATTCTGCCAGGGTTATATTTCTCAGGCAGAACAAAACAGGACCATTCAGTTAAGCCAAGCTTGCAGGCTTGCTTATTGACGGATTTGTCTGCTTGCAAAAATTTTATGTCAAGGCATTTTGCAATCTAAAGTGACGGCTTGCAATCTGACAGCTGCCACATAAAAGGAAAAAGGGCTGCGGAGGGAAGAGGGAAACAAGCAATAGCAGGTACTGTCTTGCCAAATGCAACGTGGTTCTTTAAAAATGAGATTCAGAAGCAATACAAAAGATAAGTGAGTGAGAAGATTAAAGATTTTATTCTAAACAGCAAGCAATATATACATACAATGCAAGCACTTTGATCTGCCACTTGGAAGCCCTCTAGAAGTGGTGAAGTGACTCCCCTAGGCAGTCTTTAGTTTGCATGGCCCCGCGGCCAATCAGTCCATGCACGAGCTTCAAAGAAACTCTGCCCACAACCATCTGATTTATAGATAGCTAGATAGCTAGCCTGTGTGGCTTGCCTGACTGGCTATGTGCAGATCATTCATTAACCTCCCCCTCCCAGTGCCTCACTTTCTCAAAACAATGTCCAACATCAAAGAAGGTACTCATCACTATCTCTTCCTCCTACCTGATTAGGACATGAAAGGCTGTTCTCATGCCATCTGTTATGTACTGAGTTGAATAGGATCCAAAATGCAGCAGTCTGATTGGTCCTAGAACAATAGGATTCAGAATGCAGCAGTCTGATTGGTCCTAGAACAATAGGATTCAGAATGCAGCAGTCTGATTGGTCCTAGAACAATGCAGCAGTATGATTGGTCCGCAGGAGCCACCCAATCCAGCTCCAGGTGGAACTGAATCCACAACCTGGTTGGTCTACAGGAGAATCCCGGAATTAGCCAATCACGTGTAGCCCATTTTGTAAATAATGTATATAAAGCAGATACTGTGGGGGAACTTTCATTCCTCCTCATCACTATGAGCTGAATAAAGAGCATGAAATCCACTCTCGACTCCAAGTATATTTCACCATCAAAGAACTTAAGAGACAAGGAGAGGGGGAAGAAACAGAGGCAGAAAGAGGGCAACCATGTCAGATCACTAACTCCTCAATATTGTTGTAAACAATATCTTCCCTTTTTCCCTTATGGGGTATCCAAGAGCCCGCATGGAGTCCTTACGTGGGTTCCCTATTGGTAGGAGAAAATAACAGAGGCCAACCAGAGAATGTTGAGAAGCAAAGCAACTAGTAAGCCTGATCTTTATTGATCTGTTGCAACAGGGTGCTCCCCTCACACGCAGGAAAGGAGGAGGACCCAGAACCAAGGTGTGCCTGCCCTTATATAGACATTTTAAATTCCATGCCCTGGAGCTCAAGACCACCCCTCCATACATCATACATACATCACAGAAGGGGTGTAACCCAAGACCATCCCCCACAAACATCATACCTACATCACAGAAAAGGCGGTCTACAACAGAAATTTTAATGTTGTTGTTTTTCCTGTCTGCCAGGTTATCTGATAATGCCTTATCTGATTGCCTTTCCTGGTAGTCTGACCATTCCTTTGAGATGGTAATTGCCCAATTCCTGAGATAAGGAATTCCTGAGATGGATAAGTTTCTATACAATTTAGGTAGTTCTCTCCCTATAATTCCCAAGAGAAAGGCTTCTGGGTTTTTTTACAAATGTTATTTTGAACATCTTTTTCATTTCATTGTACATCATTTCCCAGTAAGCCTTAACCTTACTGCAAGACCACCACGTATGATAAAAGTAACCTTCTTACTCTTTACATTTCCAACACTTATTTGATTTAGTAGAGTGGAATAATTTGGCTTCATCCAGTGTCTGTGCCAAACCATTCATATCTGTAGCCATTAAAGTTGTGGCCCATTTGAACCCATAAATCTATATGCCGTTGTCTTGTCTGGTTATTCACTCCCTTGGGAACTGTGTGGTCACGGGGTCTTGACATGTCCCTATGTTCATCAGAGAAATGTTGGAAGGTATGTTCTTGTGTGTTTGTGAAAGGTGACATCATCATCATCATCATGGCCATATTTCAGAGGTTAGCTCTGAGAATGCTCATAAGTTGACTGCTGTCATCTGAGGAAGAAGAACTCTATTACTACTAATAATACATTTCCTGAAATTCTTGAAAGACATGAAGAATGCCAAAATGCAAACTCCCGAACCTCCCTGAAGCCACCCAAATCATATTCTAGCTTAGACTGAATAGCATCCTTTTCTAGCCGGCTAAGGTCATGTCTAATTAAAGTCGCGAGGAATCTCTGAGGACATTTGCCTTTTCACGACTTGCAAAACCTAGCTATACTTAGCTTCCAACTTTCAGAGGCTTTCTGAAACAAAGCTGAAAGACTGCTTACCTGCAGACCCTAAGAGGACTAGATATCTAATTATAATTTCAAAATAAATGGTATTCCCCCTAGTGCAAGAATCAATCCGGCAGCAATTAAGATTTTGCTGGGGAAATAAAGCAGCGAAAGAATGGACCTGATGAGGAGACAGGCAGGCACAGGAAGAAA
This sequence comes from Podarcis tiliguerta, assembly GCF_965153285.1. Taxonomy (NCBI): domain Eukaryota; kingdom Metazoa; phylum Chordata; class Lepidosauria; order Squamata; family Lacertidae; genus Podarcis; species Podarcis tiliguerta. The sequence continues at coordinate 17,575,528 of NC_139534.1, forward strand.
CCTCTTGACAGGAGAGGAAGGAGGAGATTCCCCTCTGAGCAGATGCCTCAAAGTCCTGAAGAATAATCACGACTCAGGAGGAGCAATACTGCCCCAGTGTCAAGGTAGGTGGGTTGCCAAGGTAACAGCATCCCACCTTCCTTTGTGACATCTCTTGCTTCTGGCTTAAAAACCACCAACCACAGATATCCAGTGTGGGTTAGCCAGAGGGAGTCAGGAGGTGATGGAGAGGAGGAGAGATTAGAGAGCTCTATTTTTGTCTACTTTTTACTTTTACTTTTTTCACTTCTGTATTTATTTTATTCTTTATTTTTTGCTTCTGTATTTATTTTAGTCTTTCTTTTATTTTTTTGTTTTTCCCCAATGTAAACCTTCATTTATTTTGTGTACACTTTTCTTTTTATATACTTTGTGTGTATATTTTGTGTATGATTGTTTTAGAGAGAGATTTAGGATTAGGGGTAGAGGTAGGATTAGGGGTTGAGGTGAAGGTTAAGTGGGCATTCTAGGTAGATTTAGATACTGCAAAGCGGTCATCCAGGAGCAACTTCCAGTGTGTTCGAAATGTACGTAGGATTTCTACTGCTTCTCTTCATATCCTGGAGTGATGACCCGGGACCCGGCTCCCTTGGGAGTGACTAAGTCAGTCACCCGACTCATTTGCTGAGTCCAGAAAAGATTGAGTGAGTAAAAATGAGTGGCAGGCAGTGGCACCGTCTTGTACCCAATATTGAGGGGGCCCAACATGTGGCTCATGCACATCATCATCATCATCATCATTATTTATTGAATTTATATACCTCCCTATACCCGGAGGTCTCAGGGCGGTTCACAGAATAAAATCAAGATATAAAAGATATAAAACCACAAAATGCACAATAAAAATAAAAACAACAACCCAACAGCCCCCACCAATAAAAACACATTTTAAAAGGGCATAGGATGTCAATCAGATCAACCAAAGACCTGGTTAAAAAGGAACGTTTTTGCCTAAAAGTGTGTAATGAAGGGGCCAAAGGCTTTCACATCTGGCTTGCTCACTAGCCTGATACGGAATTCTAACAGGCTCACCTCACCAATCCCACCTTAATGCATTTGTCATTTTGCTTAATATACTAAGAAAGATTACGATAACCCGTTGGGGGAGATGGAGGGTTAGGGATCGGGAACCAAGTTGTTCTTATTTGGCAAGGCGGCTAGATCTCCAAACCAAGCCACTAGTCCTTATTACGACTCAGAGGAGAAGGACACCTATCTGACTAAATTCTATTTTCTGAACAGTCGCTTTCCTTGTGAGAGGTGAACCCCAGCCTATACCATTTCCAGGCTGATGAGTGCACAGCTTAATGGATGCCACAAATCCTTATGATTGAATGAAATGCTTCTGATTATTTACATGTTTACTTTCATAAATATGGCTCTGATTAAACAACAGCTCCTGATTGTGAAGCCGAGATGGTTCGTCACTGGCATGCTGCTTTTGAGAAAAATCTGTGCAGCTGCTTGTCGGTACTATTTTTGGCTATACTGTGTGTGGGGAGCAGAGAAGCTGATCTGGCTATCTGCCTAGAAGGGGCCTTGCAGGTAAAGGAGTGGCTTGGAGGCCTTTAAGGGGTATGAATCACGGCGTGATAATAGAATCTCTTTCTGAATTTATTTTTAAAAAGCTCACAAAAGCACCACTTGCAAAAAAGCTAGAGCTACTGATAGAAGCCGTGCATAATATAAAACCAAATGAAATTTGTCAAACTGGGAGCCCCTTTTTTTCTCTTCCCCAACGGAAAAACTTAAAATTAAGCTGGATATTAAAATGCATCTTATCGCCACAGGCAGTTGTAGATCGTCGTTTTGCATTCATAGCATTGCACAGACCAGCAAAGCCAGCAAACCCTGGGTACTGGAATGACTCTACCAGTCCACGTTGGCCATTGGATCATTGAACCATGGTGGTGGTGCTTCTCAGAGAAAAATCTTGCCCCTTGCTAATTTGCATCTATGTAGGTCTTTGCCTGCATTCGAGTTTTGAAATGGCTCCTTGGGTATCACTGAGGGGATGGGGAGCTGTTAATGCACGCCAACTGTCAGGGAGCTGACAAGGAGAGCAGGTTGTTCACAGACCAGAGAAAGACAGTGAAACCACTTGGCTAGCTTGCAGCTAGTTTCTTTATAGAGGAAGCAGAACAAAGAACACATGGAGACTTCTAAGTGTTGCTCCTGTCTAGATGAAGCAGTTGCCCAGACTGCCCGCTTCCCTCTCTAGCCCTCTGTGTGAGGCCCATCTCTCTGTCTATGGCAAGTCCCAAGGGACCCTCTCTGTGTCTGCCTGGCTCTCTAATCGGTGACGTCCAATACAGGCATACCTCATGTCAGTGGCGTAGCGTGGGTTGTCAGCACCCGGGGCAAGGCAAGTAATTTGTGCCCCCTAACCTGGGGCAAGGCAAGTAATTTGCGCGCCCCCCCCCACTGCACTGTCCCTCCCCCAGATAGTCCCTCGCTCTCTCTCCGCACCGCACCGCACGCCTGGCACCCTCCCCTCCACAGTGGGCGGCGACCCGGCGGCTCGGCTCGGATTCGCACAGCCAACAGTGCAGTGAGAGAGAGTGAGTGAGCCAGGTAGGGGCAGAGAGCTGCGAGTGCGAGTGCCCCCCCCCGATGTTGCGCCCGGTGCGGCCGGCCCCCCCTGCACCCCCACGCTACGCCACTGCCTCATGTTACATTTACTTCAGGTTGCGCGTTTTCAGGTTGCGTCCCGCGGCAACCCGGAAGTAACAGAACGGGTTGCTTCCAGGTTTTGCCGCTCGCGCATGCGCAGATGCACAGGCGCGGGTTACGTTCTTTTCAGGTTGCGAATGGGCCTCCAGAACGGATCCCGTTCGCAACCAGAGGTACCACTGTAGATGCATTGTTCTGGGAGGGGGCTGACTTGCAGGCTGTCAGCAGAGAAGCTGTCAGAGGGGCTCTGCAGTAGCATAGCTGTCAACCGTCCCTTATTTGGTGGAAAACTCCCTTATCCCAGCGCCGTTTCCCGCTGCTGTCCCTTATTGATGTTGTCCCTTAAATTTCCCAGGTTTCAAAGGAAGCAGCTCCTCTCCCTTCATCCCTGCCGGCCAGGGAGGAGGGAGGCTCCAACCGTGTTGCTTGGCTGCCCGGCCTGCCCCCCTCCGGCCTCCTCTCACCAGCCACGGCCCCCGGGAGCCCCTCCCCGCTAGGACTGGCAGGAGCCTCAGGCCCTTCCACCGCCATCCTCCTCGCGTCCGCCCAACTGAGCATCTCTGCCTAGGGCCTCCCCTCTGCCCGCCGCCGCTCCCGCTAGGCCGTACTGCGGCTGCACTGCCGAAGGACCCGGATGAGATGGGCAGCCTGGCATGGCTGAGGAGCCTTGAGAGGAGAGCAAGGGCGACCATAGAGAAAGCAGTTCAGAGAGAGAAGGAGGTGCGGGCTGGTGTTCCAAGGGCTAACCATAGAGGGGGAAAGCAGAGGAAGGACCGCAAGCGCTTCTCCCATAGATTTGTAGTGGTAGACTAGCATAGATGGTCTGATCTGCGGGTTTACTTCGGGCGCTATTCCCCCCCTCTCTTCCTCCCGCCCCGCCTGATGGAACTGAGACCTGCAGATGGAGCACGAGAGAAAAGTTACAGAACTGCAGCAGCATCTTCGTAGCTTGGACTTCGTTTTGCACGAAAAGTGGTTGCTACTTGTAGTTATTTAATTGCAGTGTTTCATCAGCTGGTGTCTTGAGCAGCAACCTCTGGAAACAAAGGGCTAAAAACCGGCGCTGCTCTCCAAAATTATCTGGTCCCTTTTAACTTCGTATTTCAGCTGGCTGACTAAAATCCCTTATTTTGGCAGCTGATCCTTTATTTTCGAGGCTGCTGGTCCCTTATTTTCAAATCTGTAAGTTGACAGCTATGTGCAGTAGAGCTGCCAAGTCTGATTCCTGTCCCTGCCCTGTACTGGGGCACTTGCCTGTTTCCTTCTCTTCATCATCCTTCAAGCTCCCTGCCTCCAGAAGTTCCCAGATCATCCCCTCCTTTGGGCTGTGGCCGGTTTCCCACTGCCAGGAGCCAGGATCCATTTCCTCTCCCTCTGTTCTTCCCCTGGGGGGCTCTTGGTCAGGCAGCTTCCAACACTCCTCCTCAGCCAGCCAGCCCCTGATATCAACTCCCAGCAGCCCACATAATATGACCCTATGGTCAGGGATGATGGGAGCTGTAGTCCAACAACAGATACCCCATCGTTGGGCTAAACTAAGAGCACTAAAAGCAGTTTTGTGGTAGTAAAACAATTGGTTCATCTTCAAACTAAGTATGCAGCAGCACTGCCCATATTGAAACAGATCTGCACCAGGAAAGATTTGTTCAAAAGTCAGTGGTGTGTAGGAATACTTGCATGGTTTAACAAAAGCTGCTCGTTGGGCTTAGAATTTTAATTCTAGAGTCTCTCAGGTTTCCTTTACTGTTCAGCTAGTCAGCCTGAATATCTCTGTGACATCAGAGTAGTTAAGCCAATAGCATCTAAAAGGACAGTGACAGTGTTGTGTAAAAGCTGAGGAAACCGATGTTTATATATATGAAGATTCACAGCATTTGGAAAAACTGGACGAAGAGAATAGGGCCCCAAAGAGGAACTCAAATAAAGGTCAGTTTTGCTCTTTAAATAGGGGCGGGATGAAATTCTGTTCAGCTCACCTCCTTCCCAAGCCACACTTCTCTGAGTTTTGTGATGCAATTCTCTAATAATAATAAAAATGTGTTCATAAACTGCATACATTTAGGGAAGTGTGCTGAACATGCCTGCATTCTAAAAAATTGTATTCTGTTAGGGAGATGTTGCTTGCCAAGATGTGTATGTGAGGCACAATTGCGTACAGAAATATTCACACCAGGAGAATATCTGCACTAAAGTGTTGACAATTTTTGTGAAGTCTTTCTTTTTTTTAGTTAAAAACAAAACCAATGCAGAAAAGTAGCAAATGGAATTTAGCATTGAAAAACCAGGACTCAAAATAGATTCACTAATAATAATAATAATAATAATAATCCCCTCTGTGACAGGATTGATGGAGATACATTACTGCTAGCACATAGTCTCAGACTTTTGCTGACATGGATAGTCTGGTACCCCCTCTAGGAGCAAAATCTCACCAAGAAAGTGGCATCCTTGGGCAGGAGGAAGAAAACGAGACCTTCTGAATTTCTGTTCAAGGTGAAGGGGAAAGGCCTGATTTTTTTAACGGCGGCAACTTGGTTTTAGCAGCTTACAGAGACAAGGCGAAGAGTGGGCATTTTCACCGTTCCGAATCCATGGGGCATTGGTAGAAAAGTTAGCAGTTGTGAAGCGGCAAACAGCTGCATGGCTGGGTATTCAGGAAGGATGATTCAGTGTGACCAGGCAGGGGCGAGAGCTGTGTGAGTAGGACTGGGTACGCACAAGTGGTTGTGGGTGGTTATGACTGAGTATCACCACAGAGGAGCAAATTAGAATGATGTGTCAGAGCAAAAGAAGTGTTATTCGGCAGCAGTTGACTCCTGTGCAGATAGGTACTTGACCCGGAACAGAGATACAAAAGCAGATTTTTAAAACCAAAGCCATCATCCAGATTTTTGATGATGTTATCTCCCCATATGTTCTAACCATCGCTCATTATCAAGTGCAGTCCCTATTTTCTGGTTCCAGTCCTTGCTGAATCACTTGCACATAAGAAAGAGACCCGTCAGGTAAGCTCAAAGGCCCGTCTAACTCCAACTTCCAGTCCTCACAGATGCCTGTGGGAAGCCCACAAACAGATGCTACTTTCTTCATCGGAGACAGTCCTTTTTTTTCCTTTTTTTTTTTAAAAAAAAGGTTTAGGGATACTCTCATTTTGACTCAAGAAAATCACCATTTTATAGTTCAAATCGGGGAAAATAAATACAGTAAATGGACCAAAGTATAAAGAACATGCTACAAAAGAGGCTTATGTTGGGACCAGAGGGACATTGCTATGCCTGACAACAAATCCTAATTATTGGATTCGTTTGCCCCATCTTTTTGTGCCTGCCAAACAGCCGTGTCATGACAATAGTTTATTCTCTTGTTAATTATGCTGTTTTAAATGTGCATTTTATAGTTTGACTTCACTTAGCAATGTTTTTTTAAAAAAATGTTTAAGATTTATGTTGTTGTTGCTAACTTTGTGTCTGTATTCTGTAGCTGACCTCCTTTGTAATGTTTTATTTTGAAATCTTTAAGATAATATTTTAGTACTTCTGTTAATTATATCGCTTTGACTGTATACCCTATATTTGACTTTCTTCAGAAATGGTTGGTTCAAGATTGCTTTATTGATGTTTTAATATGTTGTAAACCGCTTTGAGATTTTTCTTAAAAATATAAAGCGGTATAGAAATGAAATAAATAATAATAAATAAATAAGTTACCTCCACATTGCACACTGCTTTGCACATTAAACACTCACTTCCATCTGAGACTCAGGAAACACCGGGAAATGAAGGAAATGAAGCCGCCATCAGAGGTGGTAACAACAAAACTGACCAATCACTGTGCTAGATTCCAACTCCTACTTCACACATTAAACGCTTGCTTCCATCTGAGACTCAGGAAACACGGTGACAGGAAATGAGGCCGCCATCGGGGGCAGCAACAGAACTGATGATTCACCACGCTATTTGACGGAACTGATAATTCACCGTGCTAGAGAAGAAACTTTTTTTAAAAAAAAAATAGTTGCTTCTCCCCTTAGATTCACAAAATGTTCAGGGGTACACGTACCCCTGCGTCCCCCCCCCCCAGAAAAAAATCACTGATCAGAGAAATGTTGGGTGGATGCCTCTATTTTCATCGGAGAAATGTTGGAGGGTACCCTATTTTCATCGGGAAAGTGTCGGAGTGTATCCTTCTTTGGTGGAGACCTGGTGCCATTTTATTATTTCGCCTCAGGTTCCAAAATGCCTTGGGCCAGCCCTGTCTGTGGACCAGTTGTAGTCTCAAACATCTGGAGGGCATCAGGTTCCCAGACTTCAACTCCCATCATCCCACAGGCCATACCTGACTGGGGCTGATGGGACTTGGAGTCCAAAGCTTCTGAAGGGCTCCTGGTGAGGGATATTTGCTTTTATTATCAATATTGAAATATACTCAGAGTCGAGAGTGGATTTCATGCTCTTTATTCAGCTCATAGTGGTGAGGAGGGAATGAAAGTTTCCCCAAAGTATCTGCTTTATATACATTATTTACACAATGGGCTACACGTGATTGGTTAATTCCAGAATTCTCCTGTAGGCCAATCAGGTTGTGGATTCACTTCCATCTGGAGCTGGATTGGGTGGTTCCTGCAGACCAATCAGACTGCTGCATTATTCTAGGTCCAATCAGACCACTGCATTCTGAATCCTATTGTAGGACCAATCAGACTGCTGCATTTTGAATCCTATTCAACTCAGTACATAACAAATATCTTTGTGACTTGAATGAGAATAAAAACACATTTGGCCTTGCAGAGGCTTTCTGAGGGAGAAGAAGAACAATGCCACAGTGGGAGGCCTGGGCTGTGAGCGCCTCTGACAAAAACAACACCTAGGCTTACATCGGGAAATCAAAGCTTTTGTGGAAAGGGTTTTTTTTTAAAAAAAATAAAAACCCACATCCGAGTTGAGCAGGCATCGCTTTGGCCATAGTCCTGCTTACTCACAGGATACATCACAACTTGGAATGAGAACGGGGGCTGGAGACGCTCAGCCTCTGCCGCATTTTAAATAGCTTTGTTCCCGATTGAGCGATCATTGTAATTAAAATGAAGCCGACTATCACCCAAATTGAAGCTACCAAATTGCAGGTCTGAGAGGTTATGCAGAAGCAGGTATCCAACTCCCTGGCAATCCAAAGGCATAAATGAAACTTTTGAGTTTGCATCCGTTGAGAGCGTCGACAGGTTGGAATCCGCACAAGAAACGGAAGTGGAGAGGTTCCTGGTAAGCTGGGCACGTCCATTTTAAAAAAAGAAGCCCAAGAGGCTCAGTGCCTTAGATCACAGCACCACCCGCTCCCTTTACCTGCCAATCAGTATAGACAGTGAACAGGTAAACGGAGCCGTGATCTGACTCAGGATAAAACAGCTTCCTAAACTCAGAAGGCCTTTTCGTGTGTATCCAATTTAGTTGCATTTCCTAATGCAATTATCTCATTAATGCACATGACTAAAGTAGGATGCGGGTGGCGCTGTGGATTAAACCACAGAGCCTAGGACTTGCCGATCAGAAGGTTGGTGGTTCGAATCCCTGCGACGGGGTGAACTCCCGTTGCTCGGTCCCTGCTCCTGCCAACCTAGCAGTTTGAAAGCACGTCAAAGTGCTATTAGATACAGTGGTGCCTCGCAAGACGAAATTAATTTGTTCTGCGAGTTTTTTCGTTCTACGAGTTTTTTCGTCTTGCGAAGCACCACTGCGTATTGACGGTTTCCCGTAGGAATGCATTGGCGGTTTTTTAAAAAAGGCGCAAGACCTTTCGTCTTGCGAAGCATGCCCATAGGGAAATCCGTCTTGCGAAGCAACTCAGAAAACGAAAAACTCTTTCGTCTTGCGAGTTTTTCGTCTTCCGAGGCATTCATCTTGCGAGGTACCACTGTAAATAGTTACCACTCCGGCGGGAAGGTAAATGGCATTTCCGTGCGCTGCTCTGCTCACCAGAAGCGGCTTAGTCATGCTGGCCACATGACCCGGAAGCTGTACGCCGGCTCCCTTGGCCAATAAAGCGAGATAAGCGCCGCAACCCCAGAGTCGGCCATGACTGGACCTAACGGTCAAGGGTCCCTTTACCTTTACCTTAAATTAGGACCATGGATTTCAGTGGGTTTACTCTGAGTAAAACTGTGTTGAAAACTACCCATACTCATATACTCATATACTCTCCTCATATACTCTTATGTCTATTTCCACTGTTCTGGTTAGAATCTGATAGTTGTGAGCATTTCCCCCCTAAGAAGGCATTTTATATAGATTTCTATGGGGCAGTCAGTTCCAAAACGAACACGGCGATTTATGACAACCAGATCGTAAGCATTTCTTACCACCTACAGCTTTAATCAGTTTATTATACACGCTGTGCTTTTTCGTGTTAATAGGGAGAGTGAGCATCACTGCAGCTAATAGTCAACTCAGTTGGTGAGTGTTAACAGCACTGCAGCCAACATGAGGCCAATGAAAAACAAGGAGATGTTCGTGTGCTCAGAGGAAGCTTAGTTTGCAGAATACAAGAGGTACTGTATTTTTAGCTCTATAAGACGCACTTTTTCCCCTTCAAAAATTGAGGGGAAATGTGTGTGCGTCCTATGGAGCGAATGCAGGCTCCTTGGATTCAGCGATAGCAATGCGAAGCCTCCGAAGCACAGAGGGGGAGCTCCCCCCGCGCTCCGGAGGCTTCACATTGCTTTCACTGAAGCCGCCTGAAGCCCCCAGAGCGTAGTGGGAATTCCCGCTGCGCTCCGGAGGCTTCAGGCAGCTATCCGCAAGCCTTCAGAGCGCGGCAGGAGTTCCCGCTGTGCTCCAAAGGCTTGCAGATAGCCGCCTGAAGCCTGGAGAGTGAGAGGGGTCGGTGCGCACCGATCCCTCTTGCTCTCCAGGCTTCGCTTCACTGGAGAGGCGCTGCACAGTTTTCCCTCTCTGTGCAGCGCCCTTTCAGTGAAGCGGGAGGAGAAATGGAAGGGGCTCTGTTTCTCCTGCCGCTTCGCTGAAGGGGCGCTGAGCAGAGAGGGGGAGACTTTTTTTCCCTTGTTCTCCCCCACCTATGCTCCGGTGCGTCCTATGGTCCAGTGCATCCTATAGAGCAAAAAATACAGTAGTTAAATATCTCAAAATAGTACAAAACAGTTTGGACTAATGACATTTCTGCAAGCCGTTTCCCCTAACATAATGCTTTTCTGGATGTCATTTCCACAAATATATATTTGGCTTCTAGGCACACTTTCTCCTAAAACATGCATTTTTGCGAACACTGGCTGGAGAATTCTGCACCGGAAAATTCAGATAAGTGCAAATTTCGAAGCCCGGCTGCGTTTTAGTTTGCATATCGTTTCGGAAAGCACAAATGTTATGGATTCAGCTTTAAATGGACACAGAATCACATCTCTCCCCCTAAGGAGGATATAGTTGGCTAGCTTAAACCCAGAATGAGCACCCATGTTGTCGGGTGATGATACACGCAATTATTTTGTTGCAGGTCCTGCTTGTCAAATACTAAGTACTCGCAATCACAAAACCTATGTACTTTTGTAGGTCTGATCCTGCCCAATAGAGGGTGTCCTTACACATATTTTCTTTCCTTGGTGTATATAAAAAGAGCAGACACACTGACCGCATTCTTGTTCCTAATCGTCTTCCAGGATAAGATTCCTGGGAAACTGATTTTGCCAGTGTGCTACAGGAGTTGTCTTGGTTGCCCAGTGCTGATTGGCTGGTAGCTGTGATGTCACAATCCCCATTGTTCCCATGAACAACCTGCAAGCTATTTTGAAGAAATTCATTCCTGTGTGTGTTTTAAAAAGAGAAAGAACGAACTTTCCCGTGCTTGAACGTACAAATATATTTTCGGCTTGCTTGAAGCACTGGGGGGGGGGGAGCAGCAAAGCACATTGTTGATGTTTGATGCTTTATTATTATTTTTATGTGTGTTGGAAGCTGCCCAGAGTGGCTGGGGCAACCCAGCCAGATGGGCGGGGTACAAATAAAAATATATTATTATATATATTATTATTATTATTTCAGAAAGGATTGTCTCCCAGCCCAACGTGGAAATGTCAAGGATTCGAATCTGGGACCATCTTCATGAAAAGTAGGTGCTCTTCAACCAAGCAGTGGCCCTTTCTCAAAGTCAGAAGCCTTCCTAAGGGGAAACGCTCAATAATGTTGGGAGTTGGGAGATGCCAGACCCCTTTAATCCCTGGATCCAGCAAGTATTAAAAGATAAGCCTGCTAATTCTGGGAAATAGTCAAGCTAGACTTTGGGGGGGGGGACGTTATTAGGTTGTTTTTGTTTTGATTATGTATTTTGTGTTTTTTTTACACTGTGATTTTATCCTGTAAATTGCCTTGAGATCTGCGGTTATAGGGTAGTATGCAAATGTTAATAATAATAATAATAATAATATGACTGAAGAAATGCACTTCTGCTTTCAAGAGGGTTTTTTTTAGTTTTACATTACAAAATTGTCAAAGTAAATGTTCTGTTAGTCAGCAAATATTACCTCTGTATAAACTCTTACCTTCAGTTATTACATTGATATATATATTATTTTTAAAATATACATTTTATTTAAAATATATACATTTTATTTAAAATATATACATTTTATTTAAAAAATATACATTTTATTTTAAATATATACATTTTATTTAAAAAATATACATTTTATTTTAAATATATACATTTTATTTAAAAAATATACATTTTATTTTAAATATATACATTTTATTTTTAATATATACATTTTATTTTTAAAATATACATTTTATTTTTAAAATATACATTTTATTTAAAAAATATACATTTTATTTTAAATATATACATTTTATTTAAAAAATATAAAGAGCCTGATCCAGGCCATGCGAAGCATTTCCCAAGACTATAACCCTAAGCATACCTGCCAGGAAAGTGGGTTAGGTTTGCATTTCAATGCAACCCTACCCAATTTGCACTTTGTCAGCAAAGGTTACTAGGTTCTTAGCCGGAGAAATTAAAATAAGGTCCATTATCTGACCGTTGACTCAGGACCCTAAACTGCGTTTTTATATTTAATTCCCATTTTCTTCCGTGTATATTGTAATGTTCTCTTGTTTCTATGGCCATCGGCTGAGGTGAATAAAGTTTCTATTGATTGATTGCACTTTGTCAAACAAGACATTAAGCAAAACACAGCTACCATTAGGAATTTACAGTTCTTGAAATTTTGCAAGAGAAGCTATCCACCCCCCAAAAAATGCGTACAAAGGTGCGTTTATTAGGGGAAAGTGTGCATTAAAATGCATACGTGCAAAAAATAACCTGCAAAGATACATTATAATAAGGAAATTTGTTTGCAAAGGAAGTGTATTAAGCAAAATTGATTACAAAAAATTGTATTTTAGGAAAAATGTGCCATGAAATGCAATATTTTTTTAAACTGCAAACTGATGCAGAAATATGATAAACTGATTTTAAGATTGAAATAATTAGAAATGGCGAGAAATCGAGGCTGAACTATTGGTCCATCCTCACACAAACCTGATAGATACCATAAGTTCCAATGAGCACAATGAAGTGAGTAAGACTTCAGCGTGAGACCAAGTGCATAGGATTCCTCTTTAAGTTCTACTTACCTGAGCAAGAGTTTGACTATCCTATTGAAAATGATGAGCCTTAACAGTGCTTAGCCTTGGCTGGATCATGCCCTAAATCTCAGAAATCTAGAGAAGGATTTGGCTTGATTTACTGCGCTTGGGCTTCTTTAACAACAGCTCAAAGCATCCCAACAATAGCAAAAAGCTATTAATTGCATTTTGCTCCTTATATCTGTAGGAATTCAAGGTTCAGTGGAACACAGCAGCACATTTCCTCCCCTCAGAGATATCCTGGGCTCTTTTTTAAATCTTCATCTTTCATCCCTTTTCTTTCTTTTTTTTAAAAAAAGTCTCTAGTCCTCTTCCATAAGGAAATATAAGGGACTACCCAGTGCCGGATTCACGTATAAGCCAAACAAGCTATAGCTTAGGGCCCCACTCTCTTGGGGGCCCCCAAAAAATCTAAAGGAAAAAAACTTGGATGTACTTTGATAAAATACGTATTTTGTTATGTGCAAATGGCTTTAGATACCTATTAGGTCCATAAATTACCATGTAGCATATAGTCAACACAAAAAAGTGACAATTTGTTGTTGACAAAGGACAGCTGGACATATAAAGGGCCCCATTACCTTCAGTAGCTTAAGACCTCATCAAACCTAAATCCGGCCCTGGGAGTAACATACTTTTCTCTATTCCAAAGTAAAAAAAAAAAGGGGGGGGAATAAGCCAAATCTCCCCACATCCTGGTGTTCTGGCCAAGGTACTAGGGCGAGAGAGAGAGATAAATGTCGAAACTACGGAATTAAATACAATATCAATAATAATAATAATAATAATAATAATAATAATACTCACCCATCTGACTGGGTTGCCCTAGCTACTCTGGGCGGCACTCAACATAATAAAAGACAGCAAAACGTTAAACATTAAAAACTTCTTAATACAGGGCTGACTTCGGATGTATTTGGAAAGTAGTGTAGTTGTTTATATGGGGCAGCACCCAGCGTCAGACAAGTGTATTCCTGTGAAGGGATCTTTCCTCCTCTTCCTCCCGGCAGTCACAATCTCCAAATCTGCTCAGATTTTGGGTGCAAATTGGAAGAATCTGTTCTTCCATTGCTGTCCCTTCTGCAGGCAAACCGGCATCATTTTGTTTTGCCCATTTTCAGATGCGCCTACTTAGGATTTTGCTCTTTGATTCAAATCACCCTGCATGTATTCTGAAGTTCTTCCACCAAACCAATTTCTGATTAGGTCTGCAGAGGCCCTAGGCTACTGACCAGCAAAGAACTTTGATTACTATGAACTGATTAGTTTCCATTAGTTTACGGGTTGTAATGTATTGTTTTGCGTCAAGTTCGCAGTTTTTTCGCTTTAAAAAAAGAAGCTATGTAAGACCATTTTCAAGTTCTCTTGATTATTAAATTTATATATACACTGTTAAGCATAAGAACTGTTAGGATATTTCTGTTCCACCTTAAAAGGGAGCAGGATGTTTGTGTCACAGCCTGCATATTTCCTGTTTCACAGGATGTTTCTGTTGTGTCTTTGCTTTCGTCTCTGTCTCTGTGCCGGAGACACTGAAGCAGGCAGTCATGTTTTCTCTTTGTTCTGACCAACGCTGAATAAAGTTGTAAATATGCTCTCCTGAGTGCATCTTTCGCTGTGTGCATTATCTGCTGATAGAGCGTGCATCGGCTCTGGAATGTGGCAAGCTATTTCTGGAGCTCGTGTCGCTGATTGCTGATACTGCGTGTCTAGGGGAGATCGATGGACGTCCGGAGACGACGTGGAGTCATGATGGACTTTGTCTCCCTGGCAGTATCCCAACAAGAACATCTCTATTGTTTCTCTACCAATAGGGTCGTCTGTCGCGAACATGTGTGCAATAATGATAAAAAGGTATATTTTCTGTTCCGTTTGCATGTGAACCTAAAAGATAGGACATTATTATATTATATTATATTATATTATATTATATTATATTATATTAATGTTGCAATTTCCCCAAAAATCCTCCAAGTAGCATGAAAGAAAATAACCCTTCCAGCATTTCAACAATTTTTACATTCTTAGCAGTGCCCCAGAAAATCTTAGAGCTACAATAAGAACATTTCTGCGTCATAGGGGCACTGCCAGGAACTGGCATAGTACCACATCTTTTTGCAGTGAGTAATCTCAGGTGTTACTTCCAGGGTAGGTTTGCACAGACAAGTGGGTATGACATGTTGTTCCCCACCGGAAGCAATGCGTGATGGGCTTTAATGGTGAGAAGGGAACAGATACGAACCACCAAGTACAATATTGATTGAGAAAAGAATCACATCCATGTAAATTTCACTTGGAGCTCTGCAGTGAAAATCTTGGCATTGGGCCCCCTTGGTAGAAATGAACTATTCCCATGACTTTGGTTATTGTGGACTGAGGCTTTCTACTGGTTTAGAACCAGGTATTAATGATGTGGTAATGGGATTTTCTTAGATACAACATTATTCTACAGTCGCTTCAGGCATCAGCTCTCTCCTCCTGGTTCTCGGCTCTGAACAACTTGCTGCGAACAATGACTCTCCAGACAGGTGTAGTTTGACTCTTAAAAGCCAAATGCACTTAAACACCTGGTTGTTTTCCTATTTATCGGCTGCTTTTATGGCTGCACTTTTCAAGGATTGCCAGTTTGTTTTCTGTATTCCATTTATCTTCATTTTTGTTCGTATGAGTTCCCTCGAGCTTAGCGAGGAGGCAGGATATAAATGAATGGATGAATAATGCCGCGATCCAACTGAAGCAGAGCTTGGCTAACCTGAGGGCTTCCTGGCGTGCTTGGATTCCTGCTGCCATCACCCCCAGCCAGCATAGCCAATGATTGGGGGAGCTGTAGCCTGGAAACATCTCAAGGGCCACAGGGTTCTCCACCTCTGAGCGAAATGATTTTTGCCCCATGGATTTCGGGATGGAAGAGTGCTAAACTTTCCTTCTGAAGTCAATGGGGGGCTGATGTTTTGATTTGATTGAGTGGAACAAACAAAGAAAGCAATTAAACGGGGGGGGGGGACCCTGTCAACACACCCACGTACCTCATTTTTGTCGAGATCTTGCTTTTCTTGATCACATGGCTCGCTGTTCAACGACGGCCTCCCCCCCCCCCCGAAAAACAAATGGAGATCAGCTTGTTTTGAGCTGCATTTTCAAGCAAATGGAACTGCCTCCTTTTGCGTGAAAATGTTTGCCGCGCCTCAGAAGAGCATCGCACATAAATGCCGGGAGATTTCTTTTTAAATGAGCTTTTTTAAAACAACCCCCCCCCCCCAGAAAACAAAACAAAAACCAAGCTCTCCATCTGAAACTCCATCTGAAAATCATTTGACTATTATAGCCATTTCACTAACTACTTAATTACAGCCATCTATCTACGTCTGTCTCACCCTGACACCCACAGATGCATCCGCCCACAGAGATCTACCCACGCAAACCTCCTCTCTGACTCATGTGACGAATGGTTGTCAAAAAGAAAAGGGAAAACAGAGGAAAGAAAGAAATCCCCCACTCCCTGCCAAACACAAACACTTTCTTCAAACGTATGCTGTTTCCTTTTTATCTCTTTCCGTGTGTTTCTGTGAGTCATCCGGTCGGTCTCTGATCTAAACCCAGGAGACGAGAACCTACATGTACGAGGCAATTGCGTGCATTTGGCTTAGATTATTGGTGGTTGTGCAGCCACCTTAGAAAACGCAAGCAGCTAATATTCTGAAATTCTCACTCCACCCCCATCGAAAGCATAGTAGCCTTTAAGAAGTGCCGTTTTTACTCTGGAAGATTGTGACGAAAATATCGGGGTGGGAACTGCCATGCAGCAAGAAAATCTGAAATATAGGTGCACACACAGATCTCAATAATTACTAGTATTTAAGAACATAATAACACAATAAGAACTTGCTGGATCAAGTCCATGTCTCAACTTGTCCAGCATTTTGTTCTCACAGTGGCTGACCAAGAACAGCCTTAAAGGTAAAGGTAAAGGGACCCCTGGCCATTAGGTCCAATCGTGACCGACTCTGGGGTTGTGGCGCTCATCTCGCTTTACTGGCCAAGGGAGCCAGCGTACAGCTTCCAGGTCATGTGGCCAGCATGACTAAGCCGCTTCTGGAGAACCAGAGCAGCGCACGGAAACGCCGTTTACCTTCCCGCTGGAGCGGTACCTATTTATCTACTTGCACTTTGACGTGCTTTCGAACTGCTAGGCTGGCAGGAGCAGGGACTGAGCAACGGGAGCTCACCCCGTCACTGGGATTCGAACCGCCGACCTTCTGATCGGCAAGTCCTAGGCTCTGTGGTTTAACCCACAGCGCCACCCACGCCCAAGCGTAATGCTGGTGGTCAACAAAAGAGGTTTAAAGACTCTCTCGAGTCTTTAAAAATGTAATATAAACACCGACAACTGGGAAACACTGGCCTGCAAGCGCTCCAGTTGGAGAACAGCCTTTACCAAAGGTGTCATGGGCTTTGAAGATGCTCGAACTCAGGACGCAAGGGAGAAACATGATAAGAGAAAGGCACACTTGTCAAACCCTCACCATGATCAACTCCCACCTGGAAACCTATGTCCCCACTGTAGAAGGACGTGTGGATCCAGAATCGGCCTCCACAGTCACTTACGGACTCACTGTTAAAACTGTGTTCATGGGAGACAATCTTACTCGGCTATAAGTGATCGCCAAAGAAGAAAAAAGGCTCAAGGCTTTGAGTACAAGTCAAGTAGTTATGGATTTAGTTATGTGCGCCATGAGTTCAGTCTTCTCTGCTATGCTGAAATGCGTTGCTTTTCTGTTTTAATTACAGATAAATGCGCAGATATTCTCCTGCATTATCATATGCAAATATTGTGCAGATCTCTGCCCTCTGTAGTGCTGTATGTGTGTGGCATTTATTTTTATTTATTTATTTTGACAATGCATCAGCTTAGCTAGCTTGCTTCCATTTGTCAGGACTGCCAGGATGAGTCCAACCAACTTGCACCTCCGCCAACCTCGTATACACTTTCCCCAAGGAGTAAATCCCATTCAACTAAACAGGACTTACTTCTGGGCATAGGAATGCCCTGTAGGTTTGCTAAGTGCCTAGCATTACACAGTGTTGATGTACCGTATTTTTTGCTCAATAAGACTCACTTTTTCCGTCCTAAACAGTAAGAGGAAATGTGTGTGCGTCTTATGGAGCGAATGCAGGCTGCGCAGCTATCCCAGAAGCCAGAACAGCAAGAGGGATTGCTGCTTTCACTGCGCAGTGATCCCTCTTGCTGTTCTGGCTTCTGAGATTCAGAATATTTTTTTTCTTATTTTCCTCCTCAAAAACTAGGTGCGTCTTGTGGTCTGGTGCGTCTTATAGAGCGAAAAATACGGTACTTGATTTATGACCTCATTTATGAATGGGAAATAAGAGGTACCAGCTGGAGGTATCCACGCTGCCACTGAATCATTTTCAAAATAATAAGTGTTAGGAGAATCAATAAAAACAACCGAAATTAGACACTTGAGGGCAGGGCCTCCTTTTGCTCCAACAAAAAGAGATGGCAAATGTCTCACTGGTCTCTAAATAGGCTTGGCATCTCCTGCTGGATTCATGTATCAGATGTGGCACTCATGATAAAAGAAATTAAACAGGGCCAGATTAACTGCTAGGCTAATGACCACTCCATTCGCAAAGTGATTCCTAGCCACTGCCCCATAAGATCAGATGCACTCATTTCAGTACATGCAATCTCCACAAATGCACATGTTCACCCTAAACTCACTCTCACTGCTTCCCCTTCTGCATGGCAGATGACTGGTGCAGATGAGAGTCATCTGCGGAACCTACGTGATTCAGGCTCCATATACACTACGTATACACGGAAAACACATTCAAAGCACGTTCTTTTCCATAAAGCATTCTGAGCACTGAAATTTACCCTGCAGAGAGTTACAATTCCCAGCAACTCTGTAACAAACCAAAGAACAACGTCACCTAGCAATGCCATTTCAGGTTAAAGCTGGCTGGGGTGGGTGGGAGTGGGGATTTTATTAATTAATTAAAAGATTGGTAACCAGCCTTCTGACTAAAACTTTCCAAGGTGACTAATAACACATCATATAATGAACCATGTAAACATACTTCAAGGACCGCCTCTTTCCATATGAACCTACCCGGACCCTGAGATCAACTTCTGAGGCCCTTCTTCACGTGCCTCCTCCACGAGAGGTCCAGAGGGTGACAACACAAGAACGGGCCTTTTTTGCAGTGGCTCCCTGTCTGTGGAATGCTCTCCCCAGGGAAGTTTGCCTGGTGCCTTCATTATACACCTTTAGGCACCAGGCAAAAACATTCCTCTTTAACCAGGCCTTTGGCTGATTGACATCCAATACCCTTTTAAAATGTGTGTGTGTGTGTGTGTGTGTGTGTAGGGTGTTATTGGGTTGTTTTTGTTTTGATTATGTATTTTGTGTTTGGATATTGTGATTTTATCTTGTAACTCACCTTGAGACCTGTAGGTATAGGGCAGTATACAAATTTAAAGAATGAGAAGGAGAAGGAGGAGGAGGAGGAGAAGGAGAAGGAGAAGGAGAAGGAGAAGGAGAAGAAGAAGAAGAAGAAGAAGAAGAAGAAGAAGAAGAAGAAGAAGAAGAAGAAGAAGAAGAAGCAGCAGCAGCAGCAGCAGCAGCAGCAGACTGGATTCTTAAAATGTCTGCTACACTGGTCATAGCACCAGAAGTAAGACAAGGCACTGTTCCAAGCAACCCAAAAGCACCCAATGCCATAAAAGAAGGAGCCATATGAATGTCCCTAGGTGCCACCACCGAGAAGGTCCTGTTTTGTATCACCACCTAGTATAATTCAGACAGTGAGGCACAAGAAGCAGGGCCATGGAAGAAGATATCCATATATACCGTTGCACACCACCCCAATTTCAGAGCGGTGCAAGATTCCAGGGGTTCCAGGCACGGTGGAGGGGTTCACAGCATTAACACCCCAAAAGCGTCTTCTTTCTCCCATAGCCACAGCCTTGGATTCAAATATAAATCCAGCATGGCCCTCTCTCCTGCTTGCTACTTTGATTCCAGCTCACATCACTGCAATTTTCAGCTCTAAAACTCTGGCTTTGTCTTTACGCACAAGCTGAGTTGGGAAAGGGGCCCCCACCCATTTGCCGTCTCGCACAGAGCCGCTTCCTTTGTTCCCCTTAATGGCTGATCGCCCAGCTAACCCCTCACCAGGAGGCTAGCCTGGCTATTCCAAGAATCAGAAGCCTTGATTAAATTCTAACACTTGCCGGATCCAGGGATTAGAAGGGTCTCAGCATATAGGCTAACACCCCAAACCCCTAACAATAAGTAGGTTCACATGGGCTCAGGCCATTTAGGGCTTAAAATGTCAAGCCCAGTGCTTTAAATTGGGTCTGGAAACCAAGTGGGAGCCGGTGAAGTAGTTGCAAAAGTGTTTCCGTACGCATCTGTCAACACCCCAGCGGCCACATGTTGCACCAGCTGCAATTTGTGGGTGCTTTTCAAAGGCAACCCCACACAGAGCGCATTGCAGTAGTCAAATCTCGATGTGACTCAGGCTTGATTCAACCCGCTCACTTCACAGCACTCTCCCACCGCAGAGCAGGTCTGAGTAATCTACTGGCAGTTGTTTGCAAGATGCGATGTGCTCTCTGAAACGATTCCTTGTGGCTGCTGTTTTGCGATGGACGTGGTTTTTCATTATTTTGTCTGGAGGCACATGTTAGATTTTTACATGTGTTGTTAATGCTGCTTGATTTGTGGGGGGGGGGATGTGACACATGTCCACACACACACACACACACACTTGTGTGGTTGGGCCAGAAAACTGTTGGATAGGGTCCAAAATCATTACAACCTTGAGAAGACCCCCAGCATGTACAGTGGTACCTCGGCTTACATACGCTTCAGGTTACATACGCTTCAGGTTACAGACTCCGCTAACCCAGAAATAGTGCTTCAGGTTAAGAACTTTGCTTCAGGATGAGAACAGAAATCATCCTCCAGCGGCGCAGCAGAAGTGGGAGGCCCCATTAGCTAAAGTGGTGCTTCAGGTTAAGAACAGTTTCAGGTTAAGTACGCACTTCCGGAACAAATTAACCCGAGGTACCACTGTATACTAAATCTAGCATTCTCCTTGTCCTGGGTTCATGTCAAACTCCCTGCAACTCGAAAATCCATCTTTTTATATAAGATACAGAAGCAGCCGGCACATTCACAGTGAAAGGAAAATCTGGGATACTCTTGGCTCGGCGAATGTACAGAGAGCCGAATACTCTCCTGGAGAAGCCTCCAGAGTAACGAAGTCATATGGAAAGGAATGGAAGCAAGCCTGTTGCTCACATTCGTGCGGAGACATGCTTGGTGCAAATAAATCTCTGGAGGAGACGTTGTTGGCTTAAAGGCCTGCGTGTTTGTGTCATACATTCTGCGATACAGTGCGAAGCCCTGCTGCCCTTTGGTCCAGCCCTGTCTATGTGTTCATTTTCTTGATTTTTGATTGTTTAAAATGACGCTCTTCACATCAGATTTTTATTTTTTTAAAAAATAAAGAGGAAGCATTGTTGCAGACACGCTTGCCAAGGAAAACACAAGCTGTTTCTGCTCAGGCAGGGTACTTACTGCATGATGCGTCACAGGAAAGGTTTTGTCGGGGTGGAGTGGGATGCTTTATTATTTTAAAACCTCTTTGTAGTCAATGAAGCTTGCGTTTCTAGCATGTACATAAATTGGCCATGGTATAATTAGCCAGGCTACCGCTGCCGATTAAAACGATAAACCCTTGCAGCGAAGAAGGGTTGAAAGCAAATGAGCGTGTCACATTCTTCTTCTTGGATATAGAGAAGTGGGGAGTTTAAGCGGACTTAAGTAGACATGAGTTTTAGTTTTTAACTGGTCTGCTTTAACTTGCCACTAACCTTATGGGCAACTCCAGCTAAACAAAAGGGGGAATGGGCTATACACGGACTACCAGGCAGAGGGCCTTCTCGGTGGTGGCGCCTGCTCTGTGGAACTGCCTTCTGTCAGACGGCAAGGAAATAAACAACTCCCTGACTTTTAGAAGAAATCTGAAGGCGGCCCTTGTTGAGGGAAGTTTTTAATATTTGATGTTCTATTCTGTTTTTAATCTGTTGGGAGCCACCCAGAGTGGCTATTATTATTACTGTTGTTGTTGTTGTTGTTGTTGTTGTTGTTGTTGTTGTTGTTGTTGTTGTTATCATCATTATTATCATTCACAGAACACACAATGGGTAAACTAAGAGTACCTGTTTTGGATTTTCATTGAGCAGGAGGAGAGTGAAGAGTTGTCATGGGCCAGGAGTCAACTTCACCTGCTGAACAGCAGCCTGAAGGGGTTACTATTGATGCTTTTGAATTCTGGTGCTGGAGGAGACTCTTGAGAGTCCCGTGGACTGCAAGAAGATCAAACCTATCCATTCTGAAGGAAATCAGCCCTGAGTGCTCACTGGAAGGACAGATCCTGAAGCTGAGGCTCCAGTACTTTGTTCACCTCATGAGAAGAGAAGACTCCCTGGAAAAGACCCTGATGTTGGGAAAGATGGAGGGCACAAGGAGAAGGGGACGACAGAGGACGAGATGGTTGGACACTGTTCTCAAAGCTACCAGCATGAGTTTGACCAAACTGCGGGAGGCAGTGGAAGACAGGAGTGCCTGGCGTGCTCTGGTCCATGGGGTCACGAAGAGTTGGACACAACTAAACGACTAAAGAACAACCCCATATATCTTGCTGTGTTGCCCCAGCTTCCAACATATATAAAAACATAATAAAACATTAAACTTTTTTTTAAAAAAAAAACCACAACAACAAACCCTTCCCTACAGAGGATTGCCGTCAGACGGCACGGGGGTCAGATAACTCCATACCCTCCAACATTTCTCCAATGAAAACGATGACATCCTAAGGAAAAGCAGGACATTCTGGGATCAAATCAGAAACCGGGACGGCTTCTCTAAATCAGGGACTGTCCCTGGAAAACAAGGGCACTTGGAGGGTCTGCCGCATTTACGAGGGACAAAGGAACCTTGATGGGTTGAAAAAGTCAACAGTGTTTCATTTCCCTCTGCAGAGTGTCCTGAATAGTGGCGCTTAAAACTGCTGTTGCTTCTTCTCCTGCTGCCCACAAGCATCCATTCAATCTGATATAGCAAGATTCGCTTTGTTTTCTTTAAACCATCAGCATGGGAGATGCGAGTTGCATCATGCTACAGGCCTCTGTGTGTGTGTGTGTGTTCTTTGAGATTAACCGCTTCCCACCACCAGAGCAGCTTCCCACATGAGATGGAACTAGCGTGGCATACGTGTGTGTGGGTGGCCTTATGGCTGTGAGCATGGGTGGGTGGGTGCGTGGGAGGCCTTGCAAAACGTGCCAACAGGCATGTGGGAGCAGAGGTTTGCAGCGAGAGGAGATGCCTCATAAACACGCCTCAGAATCCAGAGCCTGTTCAAGCCCTTGCACAACAGTTTTTCGCCTGAGATCTCTTGCCATCGCTTGCTTCACAGCCAAGGAGGGAGGCCAGGGCTGCAGGCTGCGGGGATATGTGGAAATCGAGACATTGCGCTGGGATGGATAAATGAAACGATACAGTCCAACATTTCCCCCCCCCCCACCTCACAGGCACAATATCTGTCCCTTGCTACTCCTCTCTGGACAGTCCTGCAAGAAATTAGTTCGGCCAATCTCTCTAAGCAGCATGCTTTGCTGCTACAACAATTGCCTGTGCTTTCCCCACAATGGCAATATTTAGGAATCTGCCTTATACAAACCATCAGTCCATCCAACTCAGTATTGGCCTAGATGCCGAGTGGTTGCAACTCTGCAAGGTTTCAGACAGGGAGACCTGGCCCAGACCTACCTGGAGATGCTGGAGGTTGCAATATATTTCTGATGAAAATAGGGACGTCTTATTTCATAACAATAGGGACGCGGGTGGCGCTGTGTATTAAACCACAGAGCCTAGGACTTGCCGATCAGAAGGTCGGCGGTTCGAATCCCCGCGATGGGGTGAGCTCCCGTTGCTCGGTCCCTGCTCCTGCCAACCTAGCAGTTCGAAAGCACATCAAAGTGCAAGTAGATAAATAGGTACCACTCCGGCGGGAAGGTAAACAGCGTTTCCGTGCGCTGCTCTGGTTCACCAGAAGCGGCTTAGTCATGCTGGCCACATGACCTGGAAGCTGTACACCAGTTCCCTCGGCCAGTAAAGTGAGATGAGCGCCACAACCCCAGAGTCAGCCACGACTGGACCTAATGGTCAGGGGTCCCTTTGCCTTTATTTCATAACAACAACTGTATGAAACTGTATGGATTTGGACAGAATGACAGAGCTGGGGTCTTTAGTGAAAACTGTATGTACGCTGATCTGAATGTTTCCAGTTTGCACAGGAAGTCTTGTAATCATGGGAGGAGGGGCAATTTGGAGCTTCCCAATATGTTCAGGCTTGTAGTTGGAGGCAGTGCAGAGGAAACTCTGATGTAGCCCTGGGGAAAACATGATGGCACTTACTGGCTTCAGATATTCTCCAATTTGTGCTTCTTTTCCTCAACCACACCCTTCGGCACCGTGTGGTGTGTGCACGTGAAGAGAAACTGAAATAAACGAATCTTTCTCTCTGAACAAAATCCTACCTGTGACCTTACAACTGTAAAACAAAAACAGTTCAGTGCAAGATTCATTTGCACGGAGCTATGTTGGGGGAAGGCCTTGCAAGGAAGACAAAGTTCTTTTGCAGCGAAGGAATGACTACTCTTATTATCTTTTGGAGCAGTCAACACTTTAGGCATCCTGGTATCACGTTCCAAAGGACTGCTGTTTCATAATTGCCCCCCGGAGTTGCCTGCGTAAGTATTTATGAGTCAGGTTCAAATGGAGATGGCTCATGCAGCAAACAAGCGGGGGGGGGGCGAGTTTTTTTACTTCCGTTCTCGCTTTGCCGGGTCGAGGCTGGCGTAGTGGAGGGGCTTGAGGACTGAGCCCCTTGGGGAGAGAGGTCAGGCATTGGATCCAGCAGATTCAAAGCCTCCGACTCCCTGCTACCCAAACCCTCATTCTTCAGTTTTCTGATGCTGCCACTAGCGGGGGAATAGCCAGCGATAGCTTTCCACCTGTCTGAGCACAGCTGGGTTTTTTTGGTCCATCAGTGTGTCATCCTGATCCCCTCTAGCCATCAGCAGCAGAGGGTTTAGGATCGTTCTCTTACGTGTATCATCCTTTAGGCTGGCAAAGCAATTTCTTGGAATGCTTGCTGCAATCGACAAGAGTAGCTGAAACATATAAAAATGTTAGCTTTGCATTTATCACTCTGATTAGTTCTAGAGTGTGCAAGGTATCACACAGCAGACAACACAGGTCAGCAAGATGATCAAGGGTCTGGAAACTAAGCCTTATGAGGAACGCTTGAAGGAGCTGGGTGTGTTTGGCCTGGAAAAGAGGAGACTGAGAGGAGATATGATAGCCATCTTCAAATATCTTAAGGGCTGTGTTATGTACTAAGCTTGGATTCTAGAACAATAGGCAAGTAGGATTCCAGAATGCAACAACTGATTGGTTTGTAGGAAAAGACCAATCAGGCACCAGGAGGAAGTTAATCAGCCTATTAGGCTGGTAGGATCATAGAATGCAACAACTGATTGGCCTGCAGGAAAAGACCAATCAGGCTCCAGGAGGGAAGCAGAATCAGCCAATCAGACGGGACTCATTGTGTAAATAATGTATATAAAAGCCTGAGGTTTGGGGGGGCAATTCAATCACTGTTTTACAAGCTGCAATAAAGAGCATGAAATGACTACAGGACTCCGAGTATATTTCAGGCTGTCACATGGAAGAGGGAGCATGCTTGTTTTCTCCTGCTCTTGAGGGTAGGACTCGAGGCAATGGCTTCAAGTTAGAAGAAAGGAGATTCCAACCAAACATCAAGTAAAGATTTCCAACAGTAAGAGCTGTTGGACATTGGAGCAGTCTCCCTCTGGAGGTTGTGATCTCTCCTTCCTCGGAGGTTTTTAAGCAGAGGTTGGATAGCCGTCTGTCCTGGATGCTGTAGCTGAAATTCCTGCATTGCAAGGGGTTGGTCTAGATGACCCTTGGATCCCTTCCAACCCTATGATTCTATAATCCAGGCAGATCTATCTCCTTGCTCCTTTCAGTTTGCAATGGCTCTCTACAAACAGCCAACAGTTAAAATAAACCACCAAGCTGAGTTGTAAACCACATTAGGAAACCACTTGCCCTTGGCAGTGATGGAGCTGGGCGTGGCCACAGATAGCAAAGGATTGCAAGGGAAGTTATGATTACAGAGTCTTACCCCGGCAGCCCTTTGGGAGAGGGGGGAAATAATTGCTCAGAGGGAGATGATTTATTCATTACCCAACTTGTTTATGAGAAATACAGATCAAACTGTTGCAGGAAACCAGAATCTAAATTCAAAGCCTAGGGCAGCTATGTTCAATAGAAAATTGCCAAAGGCCAGCTCACATGTAAGATATGTTTAATTGGGCCATAGAAGTAATTGACTGCGTTACTGCCTAAGATAAATACTTCCGTTCCTTGGAGACTTGCCAAATCTTCCAAGTATCATTTAGAATTGACTGCTGTTGTGCCTCTCGCTCTCTCAATCTGAGCTGTCTTTCAATGGCTTGAGTAAAAGCAGGGGATAGTCAAACCTCTTCTTACCTCCGCCTCCGCTCGCGTCCATTTCACCCAACGTCCACGGCAAACCCGGAAGTAACTGGCAGGTATGCCACCATTCGCGCATGTGCAGGATCGGCCATCGCTGTTCGTGCATGCACAGAAGCGGCGATTGCCGTACCTATTTATCTACTTGCGGTACCTATTTATCTACTTGCACTTTGACATGCTTTCAAACTGCTAGGTTGGCAGGAGCAGGGACCGAACAATGGGAGCTCACCCATTGCGGGGATTCGAACCGCCAACCTTCTGATCGGCAAGCCCTGGTCTCTGTGGTTTAACCCACAGTGCCACCCGCATCCCTGCTGTCCTGTAGACAATGTTAAAAAAGAAGGGAAAGGGGCATATTATCTGAAGGGAGCCCTGTTTAGCGAAGTTTTTAATGTTTGATGTTTTATCATGTTTTTAATATTCTGTTGGGAGCTGCCCAGAGTGCAAATAATAATAATAATAATAATAATAATAATAATAATAATATGCTCAGATCCCTTGAACTACCCACAACAATGCCTGTGATTGCCACCAAAGTTCACCAAAGCAAAAAAAGTGTGTGTCTGTAAAAGAAAGAGGGATGGAGGGTGAAATATTTCCACAGAATCATCGAATCTTAGAGTTAGAAGGGATCCAAGGGCCATCTAGTCCAACCCTTCATTGCAGGAATCTCAGCTAAAGCATCCATGACTGATGGCCATCCAGCCTCTGCTTAAAAACCTGAAAGGAAGGAGGTTTTACTGGACTAGTGATATTTCCCAGCGGAGGGGATTCCGCACAATTCTAGTCCTTAATATTAATGCATTAAAGGTACAGGGACCCCTGACCATTAGATCCAGTCGTGGCCAACTCTGGGGTTGCGGCGCTTATCTCGCTTTATTGGCCGAGGGAGCCGGCGTACAGCTTCCGGGTCATGTGGCCAGCATGACTAAGCCGCTTCTGGCGAACCAGAGCAGCGCACGGAAACGCCGTTTACCTTCCCACCGGAGCAGTACCTATTTATCTACTTGCACTTTGTTGTGCTTTCGAACTGCTAGGTTGGCAGGAGCAGGGACCGAGCAACGGGAGCTCACCCCGTCACGGGGATTCGAACCGCCAAACTTCTGATCAGCAAGTCCTAGGCTCTGTGGTTTAACCCACAGCGCCACCCGCGTCCCTTATTAATGCATTAGCCGCATACTATTACCCAGTCGTGAGTTCCCAAGACACTCAGCCTACAAACCATATTCTGAATCAATTGCAGTTTCTGAGTAAATTCAAAGGCAGCCCCATCTATTTTTATTATTTATTAAATTTCTATGACACCCTCCATCTGAGGATCATGGGGTGGTTTACAATATAATATATTTCACCTCCAGGGTATTCGGACGCAGATAATAGAGTCCTGACTATTGGACTGACCCTTTGAAGGGCGCTTGCAAATGGACCGGCACTCACTTTTCCTCTGGTAGGAAGTGCTCTGCATGGGGACTCAGGATTGGCACCAAAAAGGGCGGGGGTCAATGAGGGTCAGTTGAGGGGTGTGATAACTCTTTGGGGTGCAGCAGAAATGTAGGTGTCGAAGGGGCAGCACACACTCCAACATTCCTCAGATGACAACGTCCCTATTTTCATCTGAGGATTGTTGGAGGGTGTGCTAACATGGTCTGAAATATTCGAGGGGGGGCGGGCGAGGGGAACAGGCCTCCCTAAGTGGCATCCCTGGTTTAAAGCTTATAAGGTCAGTACCTACAGTAAGTCTTCTTCTTCTTCTTTGGCGATCACTCCTAGCCGAGAAAGATTGTCTTCCATAAACACAGTTTTAACAATGAGTCCGTAAGTGACTGTGGAGACCGATTCTGGATCCACATTGTTATTTACTGAAGTTCTCACCCTGGGCCAGCAGGGGGACACTGTAGATAGTTCAGGTCCACATATGCAAATAAGGGATTGAAAGTGATGTTCAGTGATTGGATAGTTACAGAAAGTGGTTACTGTTGCGTTCTAGTGGAGCTCTATATAAGCAGGCTGACTGAGCTCTTCAGTTCAGTTCTGTTCTGGCCTGTGAATAAACAAGAGCTGTTTGAGAGAATCTTTAAACCTCTTTTGTTGACCACCAGCATTACGCTTTCCATTTTTAAGTTCGGAATAGAGTACAGTGGTACCTCGGGTGAAAAACTTAATTTGTTCTGGAGGTCTGTTCTTAACCTGAAACTGTTCTTAACCTGAGGTACCACTTTAGATAATGGGGCCTCCCGCTGCCACTGTACCGCCACCACACGATTTCTGCTCTCATCCTGATGCAAATTTCTTAACCCGAGGTACTATTTCTGGGTTAGCGGAGTCTGTAACCTGAAGCGTCTGTAACCTGAAGTGTCTGTAACCCGAGGTACCGCTGTAGTTGCTTTGGAAGATGATAGCCAGGCATCCGCACAACATGACGAGTCCAACGAAGTTGATGTTGAATAATCATTGCTTTGACACTGGTGATCTTTGCTTCTTTCGGTACACTGGCATTAGTTTGCCTATCTTCCCAAGTGATGTGTAAATTTTTTCGGAGACACTGTTGATGGAGTTGGAGATGGCGTTTATAAGTGGTCCACATTTCACAAGCAGACAGTAAGGTTGGTAGTACAATAGCTTTGTAAACAAGCATTTTGGTTTCCCTGCAAATGTCCCAGGCCTCAAACACTACAGTAAATGCTCCCACATGGCTACCCCACTGTAAACTAAGGCAGCTCCAACACATTTCACTGGGCTGAGGCCTTCTTCTCCATCTGCTTTGGGAAAATACCTTGCCAGCTGAATGCATTTATGCAGCGCTTGCTAGCACCGTATGTGGTGCTAAAATTCAATGCTTCACCGTAAGGTTTCTTGTTGACTGTGTAAGAAGAAAACAAAAATCTCTTTACATGTTGGAATACAAAAACAAAGTGTGCCCTTATGGTAGGGGAGCAGGAAGACTCGGCCACCTGTTGCAATCTTTTGTTGATTTAATCTTTGGTGCTAATTTAAAAGGCTTTGGGCTTGAATTCATGGCTTTTCTCTAGCCTTGACACTTCACACAGGTCCTCACCATCTGTTGAGTTGGAGCCATCCGTTTTATGGAATTAGTAGGTTTAAATATGAGATAGCACGTATGCTGAGGAGAATGGCTAAGCAGCAGAATGGCACACAGTACCAAATTGCTCAGAACTTGGGTGCATCATTAAAATGCCATTTCTAGAGCACAAAATGGGTAAACTAAGAGTACCCATTTTGACGAGTTTGTCAAAGCATCTATGACACATTGGGCAATAGATATAGGACATAATATAGATTTTAATCCCTGGGGGAAATGTTGAAAAAAGCGATCTGAAGTTTACAGCATGTTATTTCTTGAAGGACAACTACTTGAAAATGATTTACAGATGGTATTTAACTCCGAGTTAAAGGCTTGCTAAAAGGTATAAGTCCAAATCAGATAAGTGCTGGAGATGTAATGAGGTTGAGGGTATATTTTATCATATGGGGTGGACTTGTAAAAGGGTAACAGAGTATTGGGAAATGATATATAATGAACTGAAAAAAATGTTTAAAAGTACCTTTCCAAAAAAACCCACACCAGAGTCCTTTTTGTTGGGGATAATTCAGACGGAAATTCCCAGGTGTCAAAAAAGGCTATTTATGTATGCCACTACTACAGCCCATGTTTTGTTAGCCCCAAAATGGAAAGTGAGCGAAGTCCCAACAAAAGAAGAATGGCAACTTAAACTGATGGAATATGTGTAGCTTGCAGACCTAAAATATAGAATAAGAGAACAAGAAGAACATATGTTGATGATTGGAAAATGTTTACTGAATATATGGGTGAAAATTGTGCACATTTAAAAACGCTGGTAGCATTAAGATAAATTCAACAGTGTAAATAAGTTTTGATGGATGTAACAATGGAATACTGAATGGTTTTCTTCATGTAAAATATGCAGGGATGTACGGTGTGCAAAATGAACCATGGAAAGAGAAGAACAGATTTCATCAGTACTTTAAGGTTGTTTAAATGAATGCTCTAACTTATAAAACACAAAAATTAATTAAAAAGTATATATACTAAGAGTACCCCGTTTTGGATTTTCAATGAGCAGGAGGAGAGTGAAGAGTTGTCATGGACCAGGAGTCAACTTTACCTGCTGAACAGCAGCCTGAAGGGGGAGTGACTCCACCTGCAACTGATTTGCCATCAAGGCCAGGAGGAGAAGGCACTGATGAGAACCTTCTGGCCTCAGCCTTCTTAAGCAGAGCTCTCAGCAGCCGTCAGATGCTGGAAACAATGCCTTGTGGTTCCGGACTCTACCTTTCTGCTCTCTGCTCATCACCTGGACCCTTGGCTCTGTGATCATCTGGATTCCCTGATCTGTGGACCCTTAGCTCTGTGATCATCTGGATTCCCTGATTTCTGGACTGTATGCGGATTCTGCTCCTAGTCCCTGCATGCTCAGCAACGGGACTCAGGATGGAGCTACGACAAGAGTGGGAAGGCTCATAGCAAGAAGCGGACCCTTTGAAAAGGACAGACTAGGACTGAGGCGTTTAACATTTTATTTTATTTAAAAAATTGCATGCCCCACCTTTCACTGAAAGCAACGTCAGGGTCCAATAAAACAACACAAGCACGCACATTAAATTAAAATCGATCAAACAAACAAGATGAAATAATGCATTTTCAAACTCACTAGGGTGTGCATACACCATTTCAACCTTCCTGTTGAACTCTGAGAAATGTATTTTAGCCTTACAGAGCAGCAATTCCCAGCACTCTTAACAAACCAGAGTTCCCAGGATTCCTTGAGGAGAGGTTGAACCACACCGTGAAAATGTCGCAGAAGGCCTGTAAATGCCATTTTGGTAGTCAATATAACCCCAGGACTAATTCTTATTTGCTGCAAGTAGGGTTGCCATGTGCCCTCTTTTTCTAGGACATGTCCTCTTTTTCAGGGGTAAGATTTCCATCCGGATGGATTTTTAAAATTTGCCGAAATGTCTCTGGCTATACTTTCTGGATGACACACAGACATAACTGGTGGTTGAAGACTTGCTTTCCTCTTCTCTTCCCCTGCCCCCCCCCCCCAGCAATATATCACAACTTCTACAGCCTACATATAGTAGAGGTATTTAAAACGAGAGTCATCACTGTTATGTACTGAAGTTCTCAGCCTGGGCCAGCAGGGGGATACTGTAGATAGTTTTCACTCAGGTCCACATATGCAAATAGGGGATTGAAAGTGATGTTCAGTGATTGGATAGTTACAGAAAATGGTTACTGTTGCATTCTAGTGGAGCTCTATATAAGCAGGCTGACTGAGCTCTTCAGTTCAGTTCTGTTCTGGCCTGTGAATAAACAAGAGCTGTTTGAAGGATCGCTGTGTCGTCTGATATGTTCAACTTAACTATCATAGTGCCCTCCTTTTTCTCTTCAAAATATGGTAACCCTAGAATGATCTCACATATGCTTATCTGCTTTGAAGCTTTAAGCTTTGGTTCAGTTCCGTGGAAGAGGAGGGGCTTTTCATACTGTCTGCCTGTCAGTTAGTCCCTTATCTAAGAGATGGATAAGAGTTATGAAGGGCCTCTAAGCCGGTTGAGTTAATGGGGCTATTGACGCTGACTTAGTAGCTTGTGTTTTGTATAAGTAACGCTTAACGTATTAGCACCTCACAGGCAAGTATGTGCAGAGCCCATAAAGGCAGCAGGGCTCTGCAGGCTGGGTTGCAAGTTTACACTTTTCTTTAATAAACTGGACGTCCTGGTGTTTTTGACATCCTTGTTTGATAATCCTGCACCAAACCACTTGCAAATGCCTTCCTTTGGGCCGGTGGATCAGGGCGGGGGAAATTTTAAATGCATGGTGTATAGAAAGGTGATATTATTTGGAAATATTTGTAATATTTATATTGGAAATATTTGCAAAAATCGAGCAGGCAAACATTTTCCATCTGTGGGCAGGAAAAGGCTCCCTGTCTGGATTTCTATTTGTCGCACAACTATTAAAGTCTAAGGAACCCTATTGGAGGAGGGCTACAGTGGGAGGAGCCAAGGAACTCCCAAAGTATCAGTAGAATTGCATTTGCTCAGCTTACGAAAAATGTTGAGATACCTGATTCCATGTCAGTGGAAGACTTGCATATTTTATGATTCTAGCAAGGCGAATTATCACCCTCACCAACAGGGTAGAAAAAGATGTTCTACGGTACTTGACACATTTGTATTTTATTTTTTTTAGGAGGAAAAAAACATTACAACTGTTTTATGATCATACTAGAACACTGTGGGGAGATTCTGCAGTTCTGGGCTCTCAGGCAATTCCTGACAGCATCAGAGACCTGTCAGTATCTGTCAAAACATGCAGCATGTCAGGGCTCACAGCCGCTGCCTAATAAAGCAAGAAGCAAAAAAAGGAGAAAGATTTGATTCTAATATGTGCGTGGGCGGATGTATATGGCAAAGAAATGAATATGAAGTAAAACATACTGCATCTTCAGGTGATAAATTCAGGTGTGTACACACAGAGAGAGACATAATATAGGTAGTTGTGGCATAGACAGACGTATAATTTCTCATAATATGGTGCCTTGTGTGAGGCCAAAATTTGGTGCCCCAAAATGGGTCTTCTCAATTACGGATCGTCTCAATTTTGCACCCCCTCAGCTTGGCGCTCTGTGTGTGGAGAATCTGTTGTTCGTTATGGATGCTGAGATTTGTTAGGAGACCTCTATTTCTCTCAAAGAGCTACAATTTCCAGAGCTGATAGGCAAAAAGGTTTCCTTGGTAAACCACGCTGGAAATTGTAGTTCTGTGAGCAGGATAGCAGAAGCGTAGGGGGTCCTTAGCCTATTCCCTGCCCACAGCCTTTCCAGTGCAAATCCTTCCTCACAAGCTGCCCTACTCTGCCATCCGAGACCACATAACACCGGTCTTGAAAGACCTACATTGGCTCCCAGTACGTTTCTGAGCACAATTCAAAATAGTGGTGCTGACCTTTAAAGCCCTCAATGGCCTCGGCCCAATATACCTGAAGGAGCGTCTCCACCCCCATCGTTCAGCCTGGACGTTTAGTCTGATGCTGTATTGTTTTTAATATTCGGTTGGAAGCCACCCAGAGTGGCTGGGGAAACCCAGCCAGATGGGCGGGGTATAAATAAGAAATTATTATTATTATTACCCGAGTTAAGCAGGATATCACAGATTGACAGAAGTCACCCTGGCTTCTATCCCAATCCTGGATGTCCCATTTTGGCTCCTGTGGTGTGTTAGGCCATGCTGGGCCCCATGGCATCTCCTGACGCTGTGCAGGCTGGTGTGACCTCATGCCAGGCTGCAGTGGTCTGCACATTTGTCCCCCAACGCTCCCCCGTGGCTGTGGAGGGTGACAGAAGACCAGGAGGGAGGAAGAGTAGGGAGGGGGTGAGCGGGCAGGTGAGGAAGGGGTCAGCAGGGTGAAGGCCCCAAATTGCCCTCCCCAAATGCTTGCAGGAGGCGTATGCAAGTGACGCAAATGGGACTAGAGCTGCTCGATTTCCAAAGCAGCTTGAATCATATTTTGACTGGAACGTGCAGTAAAGTTAATGAATACTGGGATATGATATACAATGTGTTACGGGTGAACATATCAGACAACACAGCCAGCTCTTGTTTATTCACAGGCCAGAACAGAACTGAACTGAAGGGTTCAGCCAGCCTGCTTATATAGAGCTTCACTACAACGCAACAGTAACAACTTTCTGTAACTATCCAATCATTGAACGTCACTTTCAATTCCTTATTTGCATATGTGGACCTGAGTGAAAACTATCTACAGTATCCCCCTGCTGGCCCAGGGTGAGAATTTCAGTACATAACACAATAAATTGAAAAAGATCTTTAAATATACTTTTATTCAAAAAAAACTGGAGGCTTTTCTTTTGGTTGTTGTGAGTGAAGAAATTCCCAAAGTAGACTTAAATATGTTTATATATGCTACCATGGCTGCAAGGACACTTTTAGCCCAGAAATGGAAGCAGCAGGAACTTCCAACTTTGGAAGACAAAAATGACTGAATATGCAGAAAAGGCAAAGCTGACAGGGAAAATCCAAAACCAGTGTGACGAGCTGTTTGAAAAGGACTGGAGTAAATTTATACAATACATGAAAGAACATTGTAAATATTTGAGTACGTTTGCAGGTTTGATTTAAAATATTTAGTAATGATAATTTTTGAAACTGATCTACAAATACTAAAGTAATTTTTTAAAAGTATAGTAAGAAGGTAAGTAGGGTGATATAGAAATGCCAAGATGATTGTGATTGCTTAAGAAAGCCAGGGAGTGGGGGGGGGGTCGATGCTCGGTATGAGCAAAGTTGTATGTGATTATATAATTTGATATGAATGTGACAAAGGAAAAATATGAAAATTTAATAAAAATTATATATATGAATCATATTTTGACCGAGCATGGCTCAATGCTTCTGATAGGATGGTCTCTTTGGATAGGAGTCATCTTGCTTTAAAAAAATCCTGTGTGGTAATAATAATAATAATAATAATAATAATAATAATAATAATAATAATTTATTTATACCCCGCCCATGTGGCTGGGTTTCCCCAGCCACTCTGGGCAGCTTCCAGCAAAATATTAAAATACAATAGTCTATTAAACATTAAAAGCTTCCCTAAACAGGTCTGCCTTCAGATGTCTTTTAAAAGTAAGATAATTGCTTATTGCCTCGACATCTGACGGGAGGGTGTTCCACAGGGCAGGTGCCACTACCGAGAAGGCCCTCTGCCTGGTTCCCTGTAACTTGGCTTCTCACAGTGAGGGAACCGCCAGAAGGCCCTTGGCGCTGGACCTCAGTGTCCAGGCTGGATGATGCTCCTTCAGGTATACTGGACCGAGGCCATTTAGGCACTTTGAAATGTGCTCAGAAACGTACTGGGAGCCAATGAAGATCTTTCAGGACCGGTGTTATATGGTCTCGGCAGCCCTCCCAGTCACCAGTCTATCTGCCGCATTCTGGATTAAATGCAGTTTCCGAGTCACCTTCAAAGATAGCCCCACGTAAAGCGCATTGCAGTAGTCCAAGCGGGAGATATCTAGAGTATGCACCACTCTGGCGAGACAGTCTGCAGCCTGCGTACCAGATGGAGCTGGTAAACAGCTGCCCTGGACACAGAATTGACCTACGCCTCCATGGACAGCTGTGAGTCCAAAATGACTCCCAGGTTGCGCACCTGGTACTTCAGGGGCACAGTTACCCCATTCAGGATCAGGGAGTCCTCCACACCAGCCTGCCTTCTGTCCCTCAAGAACAGTACTTCTGTCTTGTCAGGATTCAGGTAAGCAGTTGTTGTCTTGCTGCATTACATAATTTGAGATCTATATTGAGTAGCTAACCCTTCGCAACATACAAATCCATTCTCTCTGGGAGGGAAGAGTTCTCTTTTTATATAATTGTCATTAAAATTTCCGTTTTACATTTTAGCATATTCATTTAAACAAGCTTAAAATATCGATGACTTCCCTTCTTCTCTTTCCATGGTTCATTTTGCGTAACATAAATCCCTGCATATTTTATATAAACTAAACAATTCAGTATTCCATTATTACAGCCATCAAAACTTATTTACACTGTTGAATTTATCTTAGTGCTGTCAACGTTTCCAAGTATACATAATTTCCAATCTTTCCAATTTCCAAACATCTTCCAATCTTCTCTAAACGTTTGTTCTTCTTGTTTTCTTGTTCTATATGTTAGATCTGCAAGCTGCGCATATTCCATCAGTTTAAGTTGCCATTCTTCTTTATTTGGGACCTCAGTCATTTTCCATTTTGGGGGTAACAAAACATGGGCCACAGTAGTGGCATACATAAATAGCCTTTTTTGAGACCCGGGAATTTCAGTCTGAATTATCTCCAGCAAAAGACTCTGGTTTTTGTGGGGGAAGTACTTTTGAACATTTTTCTCAATTGATTGTAAATTATTTCCCAATACTCTTTTACCATTTTACAAGTCTACCACATATGAAAAAACGTACCCTCTACCTCATGGCACCTACAGCACTTTTTTCAGTCTTACCATCTTAGCAAGTCTACTTGGAGTTAAATCTGTAAATCATTTTCAGGTAGTTCTCCTTCAAGGAACAGCATGCTGTAAACTTCAGATCGCTCTTCCAAAGTTTTTCCCAAAACCTTGGGAGGGAATAGTTCTGTGCCCTCCTTTAAACACCCACCCCCAACTTTATTCACAGACCCTCCCTGTGTTCAGCAGCTATTTGTGTGCCTCGCAAATGCCCATCCGAAACGACTGTGGAGAGCAATGAGATTCCACCTACATGAACACCACTTGGCATCGTCCTACGTGCTTGTTCCTGAGTGACCCTATCAGTCAGTGAACACAAAAAGTAATACAAGCACAGCCCTGCCTACCCAGGATCCCGTGGGTGGGTAACACAGCACTTTTTGAAGCAGCTGAACTCGAAATGTATGAAGTGTAAACTTTTAATGGCAGATAAATGAGTCACTGCAGGATTTCAAAATGTGCAAATAGGATGCGCCTCCTAATTCAGCTCCTCTCAAATGGCTTAATACTAATTTGTTGAGAAGCACTTTCGAATTATGACAAGAATCCTCCTTTTTCTTTCTTGCCTTAAAAAAACTCACAAGATTTTCCTGCCTTCTGAAAGTGGCATGTGAATAGTTAATAAATTCTCTATATTCTGGGTTCAGAAAGTAATCTGTTTACTTCTAAAATGGTGACTCGTCTTCTTCCGAGGACAAGAAGAAAATGGGGGGGGGGGGAATTAATGCGAGGATTTATTTGAATTCAGGTTCTGTCCCCTTCTCCCCCTGCCAAAGCAATTATCTCTAATTTTCTACACAGCAAAGAGAATTAAGCCATTCTGGAATCCCAGAAGTAAGAAGTTTAAATCAGATATAATTTAGAGACACAATAGACTTAAGAAATAAATTTAAGATATTTAAGACAGCAAACACAATTCAATTAGCACCACTTATGTGTGACTAAAAGAGGAAAGACACAAATGTTTGAATGTCTGCGCTGAATGGAGAGGTGTCGATGTATATGAGACACTGTTTGGAAACTGGATTGTAGAAAATGGGCAAATCTCAACTTGACCCGGTGACTTCTTTATCCAAGCCACTATATTTATATCAGCCAGTTGAAAAGAGCTCAGGTTGTTTCAAATACAGAAGTTAATAATGAGTAGGCACAGATGCCTAGCTATATGCATCAGAAGAATATTGTGACATGCCACCCCAATCTCTGATGAGTGGCTTCGCAAGTTTCCTGGGGTTCCAGGCACTTATCTAGAGTTGTTGGAACATTAAGGCACAGCGGAGGGAAGTATCTTTAAGAAATACGGTTTATTAATACATATTTACACATTGAAATGTGCAGTGGAGGGGGTGCAGAACGTTATATCCCAGTAATGTTTTTCATTGCTACCCAAGATGCTCCTGGCCTGCCCAGCAACTAGTGGCCTTTGTTCTCCTTTTTCTTCCCAGCACGCCTCTTGCCAAGAAGGCAAGCCCTGTATAGGGAAGATTTTCAATGTTTAATGTTTTGTTGTGTTTTTATATATGTTGGAAGCTGGCCAGAGTGACTGGGCTAACACATTCAGATGGGCATGGTATAAATAATAAAATTATTATTATTATTATTATTATTATTATTATTATTATTATTAATTGAATTAATTGAAAAGGTAAAATACACCTGGACAGTTAAGTCCAGTCAAAGGCGACTATGGGATTGTGACGCTCATTTCGCTTTCAGGCCGAGGGAGCCGGCGTTTGTCCGCAGACAGCTTTCCAGGTCATGTGGCCAGCATGACTAAACCGCTTCTGGTGCAACGGGACACCATGACGGAAACCAGAGCGCACGGAAACCCTGTTCACCTTACTGCCACAGCGGTACCTATTTATCTACTTGGACTGGCGTGCTTTCGAATTGCTAGGTTGGCAGGAGCTGGGACAGAGCAACGGGAGTTCACTCCGTCGTGGGGATTCGAACCGCCGACCTTCTGATCGGCAAGCCCAAGAGGCTCAGTGGTTTAGACCACAGCACCACCCGTGTCCCAACATTATTATTATTATTAAGGACGTCCTTATATTTATCGGAAAAATGCTGGAGGGTATGCTGTTTTGCACAGACCTGATAACCTTATAAAATATGTAAAATACCTGGCCATTGTTTCAAAATGGCTAGCCAGGCTGATTTATGTAAGCCGGCCCAGGGATTCCTTGCTTGGCACAGTTCTGTAGCTTTCATTTTCCCTTCCTAGCCCTAGCTAGATTCTGACATTAATTTCTTGAGTTTAGGGGGGGGGGTCTCCCCTGCCAACTTATAACCATATCCCCCTCCCATTTCCCCCCATTTCCAACACCTAGTGGGCCAGAATGCTCCTATTCTTAGGTGTGCCATATTTTGCATGCTTGACACAGCAAGTAGGAGGAGCACATGGGGGAATGTATACTTTCTCCCCACTGATTCACTGCAGCACAAAAGGATCTAATGTTTCTCTATGTCTGCCCTCCTCCCCCTGTCTCAAGAATCATCTGCTTGACGAAACAGAAGACACTGCGGCAGTTGTGCTAAATTTGAAGCAGACTAGCATACATCAATTAATTTAACAGGGCTTCTCCTCTGTAGGCTGATTCATAAAATAGGATAAAGAGGGGGAGGGGAACCCTCC
The DNA here is from genome assembly GCF_965153285.1 of Podarcis tiliguerta. Taxonomy (NCBI): domain Eukaryota; kingdom Metazoa; phylum Chordata; class Lepidosauria; order Squamata; family Lacertidae; genus Podarcis; species Podarcis tiliguerta. The sequence goes on from NC_139534.1 coordinate 17,614,272, forward strand.
CCACATGGGTGCAGCTATTTGCACACAGGTTTATTTTTTTACTTTCAAGTATGAATTACTTCCCACAGAATGTCCCAAAGCCAGTGTGAGAGCCAGTAGTGGTCTGGGAGACTAGGGTTCTAGTTGCGGTTTCTACTGAGCAATGAAAAAACCAGGTGACCTTGGTCCAGTCACCATCTCTCAGGTAAAGGATCCCTGGACAGTTAAGTCCAGTCAAAGGCGACTATGGGGTTGCGAGGCTCATCTTGCTTCAGACCAAGGGAGCCGGCATTTGTCCACAGACAGCTTTCCCGGTCATGTGGCCAGCTTCTGGCGCAACAGAACACCGTGACGGAAACCAGAGCGCACGAAAACGCTGTTTACCTTCCCGCCGCAGCGGTACCTATTTATCTACTTGCACTGGTGTGCTTTCGAACTGCTAGGTTGGCAGGAGCTGGGACAGAGCAACGGGAGATCACCCTATTGCGGGGATTCGAACCGCCAACCTTCTGATCGGCAAGCCCAAGAGGCTCGGTGGTTTAGACCACAGTGCCACCTGCATCCCAAACCTACCGTGTAATTTGTATGTGGATAAATGACAGGATATATATGATATAAATTTGGCAAAGGGCCTTCAGGAAGTCTCCTTTTGAATGCAGTGTGGAGAGTCGGAATCTCTTCTGATTTACTTTAAAAAAATTATATGCCACTCTTTGTCACAAGAGATTCTGGAATTCTAGGTTCTACTACACAGTGGTTTAAAACCACATAATAAAAGACAGTCCAAAATCAGATGTTGTGTGTGTGAGAGAGTACAGCATACCTACTTCTGCAAATAGGATGCTTTATGTTGTTACAGGGTCCCCCAAAATAACCCGGGTATTTATTTTATGATAAATTCCATTTCTTGCCTGCCCTTCGCCAGGCTTCGGCAATTCAAAATTACAACATCAAAGCCAACTACAGTGAGAATAGGGGTCAGTGTAAGTGTGTCAGAAACCTCACAATGAAGGTGCCAGAGACACTTTTGTGGGGAGGGGATTCCACAACTTAGGGGCTATGGAGAAAATGTCCTCTCTTGCGGGGGCCACCCTCTTCTCTGGGCATCTAAGGGCAATGGAGGTACAAAGAGGGCCCCCTTTCTTGATGTTAACACAGTAACAATTTCCCTACAGATTCTCAAGGATGCTTCCATTTGCAAAGGTCCACTTTCCCAGGTTTTATTTCCCACCTTTTATTAGGAGACAGATATAGATAATGGGTTGATGAGAGCATGCTTGTAAACCAAGCAATTACAACTGAAAGTGTAATTATAACTGAGCCACAGGGCCAAGAATTCCAATTATTCCAATTAAGTATTCTATGCAAGTTTTATTTAAGGATTAAGATGCCTGGTTGTGGGTTGTATCTTGGCAGTGGTGTGCATTTGTGTGTTGGAAATGTGTGCAACCGTCTTCACTCTTCTGCTTAATTACTAAATGATGAAACAATAGGCTATATTATGGTAAGTTCTGCTTCCTGATTAAAGTGCACAAAAGGGTTATGTTCTGTGGGGCTCGGATGGGTGCAATCCTGTGCATGTTTATTCCGAAAAATAAGTCCCACTGTGTTAATTGGAGATTATCCCTGGGAAAGTGTGCATAGGATTGCAGCCCTTTATCTTGCTAGAAATCTTGTTGATGGAATCTTTTATAAGGAGTCAGCAGGAACTGGAAAGAGGATGTTATTCTCAGCTAATGAATGGTTGAGTAAATCCTTCTAAAGAGGGAAGATGAATAAGATAACTTGCCTCTACTGCATGTTGTGGGGGGAAATAAATCCATTTACTGGCAGGTGGTGAGGATTGAAACCAGTTTTTAATCTGGTGTATGGAGTATTTCGCTATGTAACCTACAGTACAGGTGATGGCTTCTTGTTTCACCTGGCCTGTTCTTTTTCAGAAATCTGCAACCTTGCGAATGTTACAGGTTCCTAAACTCCCCACTCCCAACCCACAGAGCACTTGAAAATCACTAAGAGTCTTGGTGCACCCATTTAACGATTTCTCTGCATGTTGTAGCAATTGTCATTCTACAGAATCCAACTTGTAATACAGTCGTACCTCGGATGTCAAGCAGAATCTGTTCCAGGACTTCCAAAACGTTCGAGAAGCAAGACGTGGCTTCCAATTGGCTGCAGGAAGCTCCTGCAACCAATCGGAAGCCGCGATGGACGTTCAGGTTACAAAGAACGTTCACAAACTGGAACAATCACTTCCGGGTTTGCGGCATTTGGGAGCCAAAACATTCGTCTTGCAAGGTGTTTTGACTTCCACGGTACAACTGTACAATAAAATACAATATAAGAAACAAAAGAAGCAACAAAAAGATGATTGAAAATCCTTATGAGTATTCAGTGGGATGGAGGTGTTGTCTCTCATCTTCAGCTACAATTCCATAGACGTGCCGTGGACCACATGAAGCTCACAGACCAGAGTTTGGGAACCCCTGTACTATCAACGACATTATCCCATACTGGTGAACTCTCTCTAGTTTGTTTACTCCTTTATAAATAATTTCAGAATAAGATTACCATTCATACAAGACGAACCACCTGGTCTCCTACCCTTCCATCTGCACCCCACCACAGGTAACCCTCTAGACCTGAGGATGGACAGCCAGTGGAATTTAATAGCGGGGGAAAGTTTTGGATAGATGCCAACACTTACTATTTACCAGCAGTTTCTTTTTTCTTGTATTTTACCTTGGAAAATTCAAATATTAAGATAATAAGGAACAAGGCAACTGCTTACCCAATTTTTTGTTGCTAATGCCCAAGTACCAAATACCTTACATAGTGCATCAGACAAAGTGGGCATTGACACATATGAATAAGTGGTTTTCCCTGTATATGCATTTTTTAAAATAAAAAAGTAATAAATCTCATATATTCCCTCACTGCGAGAAGTGAAGTTACAGGGAACCAGGCAGAGGGCCTCCTTGGTAGTGGCACCTGCCTTGTGGAACACCCTCCCATCAGATGTCAAGGCAGTAAGCAACTCTCTTACTTTTAAAAGACGTCTGAAGGCAGCCCTGTTTAGGGAAGTTTTTAAATGTTTAATGCTGTATTGTGTTTTTAATATTCGGTTGGGAGCTGCCCAAGGTGTCTGGGGAAACCCAGCCAGATGGTCGGGGTATAAATAATAATAATAATAATTAAAGGGATTGAGTGGGGAAAGTGAGGCATAAATTTTAAAGGAGGAAAGGGAGACACAGATTGATTTTGTAAAATGCAGCAAGATTAGAACTACCAATAACGTCTGATGTTTGCAAATATGCAGTTCTTGGGGGGGGGGGGGACACAGTTCTTTAAAAATAATACTGCTAAAGCAAATGACCCGTATGTTGTACACAGATTTCCCCACAAATATACCTTTAAGAAAAAGAACACAAGCGAGGCAGGTAGAAATTATGCAGCATCAAAATTACATGGCAGCATTTCTACCGGTTGTATTTATGTGCATAAATCCAAGTATAATTTATACATCTAATGTTTTGTAGAATCAGAGTCTGACTATGTAAATAAAATTGAACTGTAATCCCAAGCCATGTGAGATGTATTCATTGAACAGTACTGAAATTGGAAATATCAAAGCCTTAAACTGGTACCTACTTACATTTTTACCTGGCAGGTAATCAATTTTACTGGAACCATGCCCATTGTGGCTGACAAAGCCAATGCTCCAGGAAAATATGGTCCCTGAAAACCTAGTGCCATCCCCTGGGAAGTATAGTTTGCTACGGGTACTTAGTTTTTAGGGAACCGCTATTCCCTTCAGAGAACTACAGTTCCCAGATTGCCCTTCTTGGCAAAAGGACTGATCGTTAAGACACTGGGAATGTTTGAGGGCAGGAGGGAACTAACAAATTTCAGAACCCTTAATAAACTACAGTTCCCAGGATTCTTTGGGGGAAACCATAACTGTTTAAAGCGGTATGATACTGCTTAAAATGGACAGTGCAGATGGGTGTTACACACACTTACACATGTGCAGAGACAACTTGTGCCTGTGTTCAGTGTAACATGTGAAGTCATAAACTTCAAATTCACGCTCAAGTTTCTCCCCCACCTTCTTTGCGCCAACACTGTATGGAAGTTACTTGCCCCTCAGTTACAACACAGAGCAAGGCACATCAGGAAAATTTGTGCTGACACCATAAATAGTTCATCCTTCAGCTCGAGCCCAGAACTGAGTAGTTCACATAAACCGCTATGCAAACCAGAATTACCAGAAGAAACAAGGACAAATATGCAGTCTTTATTACACCTGTAGCAGAATTACCGTATTTTTTGCTGTATAAAACTCACTTTTTCCCTCCTAAAAAGTAAGGGGAAATGTGTGTGCGTCTCATGGAGCAAATGCAGGCTGCGCAGCTATCCCAGAAGCCAGAACAGCAAGAGGGATTGCTGCTTTCACTGTGCAGCGATCCCTCTTGCTGTTCTGGCTTCTGAGATTCAGAATATTTTTTTTCTTGTTTTCCTCCTCCAAAAACTAGGTGCGTCTTGTGATCTGGTGCGTGTTATAGAGCGAAAAATATGGTACCTCTTTTCTCCTTCTGTTCAAAGTAAGACCAGGGGAGGGAATACTTTGCCAATGAGACTTTTTATTTTGTATCCAACGAGGCACACAAATGCAGACAGACAAGAACACAAATGCAGACAAACAAAGATCACACTTTGGTCAAAATAACCCTGCTGAAGCTAACAGCCAGGCTTCCTTAATATCCCCGACCCCATTGGAAAGCTATAGAGACAAGACTTTTTTCTGCCTGTATTGCTGACAATCGGTGAGTCTTAATTATTAGCATTCTAGAAGAAGCCTGTGTACTGACTGCAAGATAAGCGAGATCTTGGAAACGTCGTGAGGTAAGTCAGAAGGGCGTGTGATGAAATCAAACGCATCTGTGCATGGCAGGAGAGGGCATTTTGCATGAATCTCTCTCCATGTGTAAAGTTCTATAATTCATGAAGCAACCCAAGTTACAAGGCTTGACTAGGCTTCTTCGGGTGAGATGAGTTTACCATGTGGGAGAAAGGGGTAAAGGGACCCCTGACCATTAGGTTCAGTCGTGGCTGACTCTGGGGTTGTGGCGCTCATCTCGCTTTATTGGCCGAGGGAACCGGCGTACAGCTTCCGGGTCATGTGGCGAACCAGAGCAGCGCACGGAAACGCCGTTTACCTTCCCGCCAGAGTGGTACCTATTTATCTACTTGTACTTTGACGTGCTTTCAAACTGCTAGGTTGGCAGGAGCGGGGACCAAGCAACGGGAGCTCACCCTGTTGCGAGGATTCGAACCGCCGACCTTAAGATCGGCAAGTCCTAGGCTCTGTGGTTTAACCCACAGAGGTACTTCCAGTTTCCCATGTGTTCTCCGAGGTGAATGTACTGTGTGCCCTTCTGTACACCCCTGAAATCAGCTCTTATTTCTACAGAGGAAGAGGGGCATGGAACTTCTGGCCTTCCAGAACTACAACTCCCATCAGCTCCTAGCGAGCTCGGTGAATAGCCAGGGATGATGGGATTTAGCATTCAGCAACATCTGGACTGCCAAATGTACCTGCTCTGGTAGTTAAGATGTTTAAGAGTGCTTTTCAGTGTTCCCCGAACTTGGGTCACTGGCTGGTTTTGTACTACAATTCCCATCATGCCTGACCACTGGTCCTGCTAGCCACGGATTATGAGACTTGTAGTCCAAATACAGCTGAAGACACAAGTTTGGGGAACACTACATAGCTGCTTCAGCTTACTTTGTTAGGTTTTTTTTTTTTAAAAGGTTGTTTAACACACAAAACAAAATGTAAAAGCCCTGCTTATTGGGACTGAAATGATTTGCAGGACTGTTTTTTTTAAAAAAAGTAAAAGTACCTTAGTACTTACAACACAGCTGTCTCAGGTCATTTACAACTGAAAATAAAAAAATAGATCTGTACCACAGTTTTAAATTTACATTACATTGGCCTTTATAAAACAAGATGCTATATACTATTGGTAAGTGGTATGTGCTTTCTTTGCTTGTAATTACTGTCAGAAATTATGAAACTGCTCAGATATCTGCTACTTGAAACCTTAGTTAACATGAAAACACACATTATTAATTCACAAAACAATAAAATGACCCAATTTTAAACTACACATTGATCCACCTGTTTTGATCCATTAAGCTGAAGATTCTACTCTGTTGAATACATTTGTCAGTAAAGTAGTACAACAAAATTCCAAAAACAGTATTTTCTCTCTCTTTTTTAAAAAAAGGAATTTCCCCCCCTGCCTATAATATTAAAAACATGTGCACTGGTGTTTCTACTATAAAGCTTTGCTCCACAAATCAAGTGATAAACAGTTATTAAACACATTTTACAATGATACCAGATAGTCGTGTGGACATGTCACCTTACACTTTACACAGAGTTTCAATATGGCATATGGAATGACTCAGTAAATCACTATTACACGGAGCAAAATCTTCAGATATGAAGAGCAATATCCTATTATGGCAAATAGACAAGAACCGGTGGCGTTTTCATCACTCCCCCCCCCAAAAAAAGTACTATAGGCAAATTCAGCATTTCAAAAAAATAAATAAATTATAGTTTTGAAAATCCCGTTTTTAAATGCAAACACACGATCTGAAGGAATGAAAGAGAGGAGGCTATTATTAGGTAGGTCCACATGTCACAATGATGTTGTGCATAACATGCAGACACCACATTGAAATACCCCGGAAATGTCTCTGTATTAGCCAGTTGTTACATTATGGACAAAATGGCACCCTTAAGAATCGAATCATCCTGCACAGCAAAAAATCCTCCAGAAAATAAATAATGAGTACAGTGGTACCTCGGGTTACATACGCTTCAGGTTACACACTCCGCTAACCCAGAAATAGTGCTTCAGGATAAGAACTTTGCTTCAGGATAAGAACAGAAATCAGGCTCCGGTGGCACGGCGGCAGCAGGAGGCCCCATTAACTAAAGTGGTGCTTCAGGTTAAGAACAGTTTCAGGTTAAGAACGGACCTCCGGAACGAATTAAGTACTTAACCCGAGGTACCACTGTACAGTTGTTCATACATCCATTTCCATGACACTGTAGCCAATATGTTGTCTTCTAGTTTTTGCTGGACTAATCCCTGAGACCTGCAGTCCAGCATCTCTGAAGCATCAGACTGGCTACACCTGCTGTATGTGGTTTATATTATATTATATTATATAGGAGTAAGCTACTCCTATAACAGTAACATATTCCTCCTCTTATTTCTCCTGTGAGTATTGGTTGTTTCAGACAATACAAATTTCTTGCAGTGCTTTCCCACCTCTTCTGTTATCTGGAACATTCCAGCTTGAGAAAATGAGAACGACTCTAAGGATCATTCCAAAATGTTGCCAGCATTTCAGCAGTTGCCCTGGCAGACCAGAGTGTCTTAATAAATGCAGATATATTTGTTACCCTGTTTGAAGTGTACAATATGAAGCAACAGGGTGCTGCTGCTTCTACCCATAATTCCCTAATAGCGGACAGGAACACAATGTAGATAAATACAGAAATGTGTCCAGGAAGTGCTTAAGAATGATCTCACATCAATAAGCATAAAAACGCCAGTTATCATACAGTCAGCTCTTGCGAGTGCTATTTCCCTATAAAATCGTATGTAATTGGTTTTTGTTTTTTTGCTTCTAAAACTTAAAACATTGAAAACCTGCTGTTAAAATGCTTTCTTAAGATGCTGTTCTCCCCTCCTTAAGTCTTCTGTCCAACTGCTTCAAAGTAAGGATTTTTCTTCTTTAAACCCACCTCAGTTATTGTTGTATCTCTACATTTAAAGTAGACATTGAAAACTTCAAGTAAAAATAATGGCAGCCACATCTACTGGACGTAATACAAATCTATGACACCTATTAGTTGTTGGGGTTGTGGGTCTGTGTGTTTCTAAACTTTTAAGTTATACAAATACACAATACATTCTTAAATAACAAGGGCCCACAGTATTATTAGTTTGTGAGCCTTTCCCAAATCACAAAGCCGCTTTTTCATTTCGTAAATGTTTGCACCCACTTCTCGTTGCAGCTGCAGTTTTCAACTGGTTCTTTCGTACGTCAGCTCCACAACATGACAGTCCCAGTCCTTAGGCTTTGGCTATGAAATCGCTTATTTCAATGAGGCAACGCTGGTTATTAAGGCATGTTTCCGTTTCTCATTCAAAGCTTTATTTTAACATTTTTTTAAAAAAAAACAAAAAGGGAGCATGGCTATCTTGTATCTTCAGGCTCTGTCTTTATCACCTTCCTTTCAAGGCTGTTGAAAGCAGAGTGAGGAAAATCTTTTAAGATACCAAGGCCTTCTGCAACAACAAAATGGATTCCTTTTAGAAAAATATCGACCCGAAACAACAGTGTTCTTTTCGACCAGTTGTAGTCAATAGACAGCATATAAAATCTTACACAAATGTGCCCTTGTAGTACCAAACAGCAATAAATTCAGTTTAACCACTAGGCGATATCTGCTTTGCGTCGTAATGTACTGCCAGCGGTTTACGACAATGTAAAAACATAAAACCAAACAATAAGATTATAAAAAGTTATAAGCAAAAAATGAAATTATAAACAATACTGATGTGTCATGCAATTCTAGCACACCATGTGGTTGGCCTTGCAGATATTTCTGCTGTGATATAAACCCTGAGGCATGCTGGAGAAATGGAGAAATAACATTTGAATGAGGCCCGAAATATCACTAAGCACTTAAAAGGCTATACAAGATGCCTGAGAATCATTTCCCCTCTCCTGAAAAAAGTGCCCCACAAATTTCACACGATAGAGGTGGCCCCAAGACATTTTGGCACCTGAGGTAAACCATAAAATGGTGTCCCCTCACCAGCAGAAAAGAGGGGATGAGGGAAGATCTACATCTGAAAGATCTCCATTGGGATCTGCTGCCCCTGTGAAACCTGCTGCCTGAGGCGGTCACCTCACCTTGCCTCATGGGTGGGCCGGCCCTGGTCATAGTTGTTATGAGCAGGAAAGATTTTTACCTGAAGGCTGTGACTTTGCTTCAGCACTGGCGTACAATCTGCTCAAGTCACTGCAGAGAGGCTTCACGACGTGAGGCTCATCGTCTAATGAAATGTGAGGCATATGCCTATTTGGTAGACTCGACATGCGTAGATTTAAAGGCCGTTCCCCTAAAATATATTGTAAAAGAGATATCCATTCAATACTATAACCGAGAGCTGGTCCACGTACAGTGCTGCTAATCGTAGCCCACAACAGCCCACGTCACCATGATATGATCATAACTTAATATGAATCTCTATTTTATTCACTTGTATACACTTTTGTGTGTTTTAATGTTGCTGTTTTCCTGATTTCAGCATGTACAGCGGAACCTCAGTTTCCGAGCGCCTCGGGAGCCAAACGATTCAGAAATGGAACGCCAAAAACCCAGAAGTGAATGCTTCCGTTTTCGAACGCTCCTCAGAAGTCGAATGGCTTCCAAGGCGAGTTTCTCCATTTTCTCCATTGACTTTGCTGACCGCCCATTGCGCCTTGGTTGTCGAACGTTTCTGAAGTTGAACAGTCTTCCCAACGGATTACGTTCGACAACCGAGGTTCCGTTGTATTTGTTTTCATTTTAATGATCTATTGCTGTCTTTCAGACTCTACACCACTTAAAGATTTTCTAAATATTTGCACTCAGGTGCCTCAAAGTGACTTACATTGTAAAAACAAAACATTGTAAAAGGTAGAAAGGTAAAGGACCCCTGGACAGTTAGGTCCAAAGGCGATATGGGGTGTGGCGCTCATCTCGCTTCAGGCCAAGGGAGCCGGCGTTTGTCCACAGACAGCTTTCTGGATAATGTAGCCGGCATAACTAAACTGCTATTGGCACATGGAGGACTGTGACAAGTGCCAGAGCACATGGAAACGCCCTTTACCTTCCCGCCACAGCAGTACCTATTTATCTACTTGCACTGGTGTGCTTTCGAACTGCTAGGTTGGCAGGAGCTGGGACAGGGCAACTGTAAATAAATAAATGTAAGTCCAATCCGTTCCAATTAACTTTATTGTACTAGCCACTAGCCATGACAAATCTGAATCAAAAATAAAAATAAAGGCTTGTTGTGCCAGAAATAATGGCCTCTTTTTAGATCTCTGCGTCTCCCTTACAGTTCACTGTACAGGGTCTTCTTTTGGGGAAATGTAAGTCAATAAACAATATCTCAGAGCTGTGGTAGCCCCTGCTCCTCTCGCAATCCTAAGGGGAACTTAAAAGTCTTCCACCCGTGTGGCTTGACTACTTCCATATGGCGTGTGGCATGGAAACACGAAGCCCTTTTCATAGCAGCCATTGCAGGCATGGTCTGGAACTAGCAAAATGCTTGTGAGATCATGTGGATGACCCAAGCGAGGCGGGAACAACCGCAGGAGAGGCAACCACGAAGGAATCTAGGTCTCAGAGGGTTTATTTCTCCTAACCCAGTATGTACACAGACTACATTTCTGCCCCCGCAATATTCGCCCAAGAAATCATTAACCACAGGAAATTTAATTTCATCACAATTTAGCAATCGTCGCTGTTGCACCAGTCTCAAGAAAGCTGACAATTCTAAAACAGATGTGTGATGGCAAATACATGCCTGGAAGCTACTGTACCTTGCCCAACACCATAATCCGATGTCAAGCCATTGGCACAATGCTCTTCTGAATTTTGTCTGTAGAGGCCCGTGGAAAGGCGTCTCTCCAAGCCAGCTTGGCTGCAAAGGAACTCCATCTGTTTGGCCATCATCTTCTCAGGCTGCAATTGAGACAAAGGCAGATTTAGGGACTTGCCACAATCACAATTACAATTACTAAGTACAGTCGTTTTACACCAACCAGACGCCAAGTGAAGCACTGTACACCGAAATGGCATAGTCTCGGCCAGGAATCCTACGAAGGCTGAATTATGGAGGGAGGAGACTGACAACCAGCAGTGGAGCTGGTGATCTCCAAGCAAAGAGAAATCAGGGAGCCAGCAAAAGGTAAGGATGACAGGATCTGAGAGTCGTTGCCTGGTTATTAATCCCTCTCAATGCTGACTGATAAAACACTCCAAAAAAGCAATCATAATGTGATAGTCACGATTCTTTTCTTATGGTGTTGCACCAGCACTCGGGAACACAGGTAAAACACAGCACAAGAAGAATCTCCGTACACTTGTACATCTGGTCACATCATGGTTGTTGTTTTTGCAGACTTGAGAGAAAATGACAATTAGCTGAAATCTACAGCAAGCTGCTTCAATTCAGAATTTGACTGGGGGAAATTCTCAAAGTTAATCAGAATTCACTACTCTGTTCCAAATTTCTCCCTCCCATCCTACTGGGGTACCAAAATCAAACAAAAAACGGAAAGGAAAACAAATCTACAGCTATTTTCAACCCACTTAAATATTTTGACACCTTTATGACCCTTCAGAATGAGCCCCTGCCCATTTTGGGTGCCTCTTTCTAATCAATCAATCAATTAATATTTCAACAGCAACTTTTTTTTCCTTCTTTGAAAAATTGCAAATACAATTATGGCAAGATTTCCCTCAAGCTTTATTTTTGGAAATAGTATTATCCTTTTTTTTTTTTTAACGTCAGCAATCTGCCATTCTGAAAAGTGTAGCATGGCAGTATGATTGTGGGGGGAAACAGTGTGAAAGTTTCGCCTGGAAAAAGACCAGGGCCTTATACACTACAGGAGAAAGATAATTAACAGCCTGCTAAAAGAGAGTGCAAAATTATCAATGCCAAGAGAATTATAAACTCTGAATGTGATCTATTTCCATTACTGTGATGTAGATCATTTGGAAAAAGGCAGAATTGTAATTTTGAAAATGTGTAGGTTAAATGTGTGCACGGGATTTAGATGAGTCCTTAATCAAAGTCAAAGCAAGCTTTCAGATTTTGCTTTTCCCGTAGAAGTCATCACGTTTCCACAGGTGGTGGAAGTGCTTTAGCACTTTTGCTGCAGGACCATCTCATCCTCTATCACTGAATATTCCCTTTCCAAGGGGTTAGTTACACTCCTACCCATACCTATAGCATAACTGTTTCTCTTGGTGGCTGGTATTTTTTCTTTCTCTCTCCCTTCAGATGCACATCTCCAGTGCATACACCAATCTGGTTTAATCTGCAGCCACAGGTGCAATGGTCTTTGCGCAAGTTCTCTATGTATTTCCACACACCAGGCTTCAGATCCAGTAACAGCTGTCTCATTGCACTCCCCAAGCTTTCTGAGGTCAGGTGGACCCAGTTTTCCTTCTCACCTGTGAATACAATACAGTGGTACCTTGGTTCCTGAACATATCAGCTCCCAGACACCTCAAACCCGGAAGTGAGTCTTTCGCTTTGCAAACGTTTTTTGGAAGCCGAATGTCCGGCGCGGCTTCCAATTGAGTGCAGGAAGCTCCTGCAGCCAATTGGAAGCCGTGCCTCGGTTTTCGAACCGTTTCAGGAGTCGAACGGAAACCTGGAACGGATTAAGTTTGAGAACCAAGGTTCCACTGTACTAGCTTCCTGACATTCTCTAGGCCTCTCCTTCAAGAAGTATGAATAGAAACTGGCATGCGGATTTCTTGCGTTCCTCCTTGATGAGGAAAAACTCTTCCTTGGGACTTTTCTAGCTGATGTAATTATGGTCTTCAGCAGGTACAGGAAGCAGCTACAAGGAGATGAGCTCAGCATCCTCCACGTGAAAAAGCTGCACCAGTAAAAATTGAAGCTATCAGCACTGAAAGAACGGCATTCGATTGGTGAGTGCGCCAGGGCTTTCAAGGATGAAGCCATTGCACAACCAGATAGAACTGTGATGGTAGAAGAAACTCAGCTGAGGACAGAGAGCTCACAAACCCAATGCAAGAAATGCCATCAGTATGAATCTGATAGGAGACACATTGGTGCTGTCTGTAATGAAGTGGCTGACTCACTTGACAACTTCTTAAATAAATGTTTTGATACCAATCTGTTGCTTGCCGTGAAGCCGCTTGCCACCTATTGGAAACCAGGTATAAGTTCACATGGTGCTAGGTGCAGGCTTTTTGATCTAGCACAACTTTCCCTTGTAGAAGAAGAAGAAGAAGAGTTTGGATTTGATATCCCGCTTTATCACTACCCAAAGGAGTCTCAAAGCGGCTAACATTCTCCTTTCCCTTCTTCCCCCACAACAAACACTCTGTGAGGTGAGTGGGGCTGAGAGACTTCAAAGAAGTGTGACTGGCCCAAGGTCACCCAGCAGCTGCATGTGGAGGAGCGGGGAATCGAACCCGGTTCACCAGATTACGAGACTACCGCTCTTAACCACTACACCACACTGGCTCTCACCAGACAACGTCAGTGATGTTCACAAGGAGACACTGTCCTGTTTGGTTTGTTTTCTTGCGTTATCCGGTGCACAGAGACATGTCACGACACTCACAGCACATCTTCTGGCAGCCGAGCCTCATAATACTGATGCTGGACATCTCAAGGGTGACCTTGGAAGTCCATCAACAGAAACAGACTCACCGCTGATTCAGAAAACGAATGGCTCCATATAACTACCACAATATGTTCCCATCAGTGCTCCTATGGATTAAAAAAATGTAAGCGCAGAACCCACGGCATGGCTAAACCAAGACAGCAGGTGTGGTTTCAGAGATTGTTTTTTTCAGAGGCCTGAAAGTGAAACTGCTCGTGATGCCCAGTCCCAGATGGTGAGAATCTAACCAGCTCGAAAGTAAAATGAAATCGAACATGCTCAGCCTGGTGTGGAAGGAGGCAGCATGGCACAACAGAGTAATCTTCTGTTCTGTGTTTGTTGTGTACTGGTCTGTAATGACTGTATACCTACATATACCATTTAAGTATAGTTTTTGTTTTGTTTTTTAATTTTATTTATATCCCGCCCTCCCCAGCCGAAGCCGGGCTCAGGGCGGCTAATAACAATAAAATAATACAACATTCTAAAATCATTTCATTATAAAATTACTTCAAATCAAATTGATGGCAACCATTGGGCTAGAGTTCTGTGAAGATTGCCAAAGGAGGGAGTCAGGCTGTGCCCTGACCAAAGGCCTGGTGGAACAGCTGTCTTGCAGGCCCTGCGGAAAGATGTCAAGTCCCGCAGGGCCCTGGTCTCTTGTGACAGAGCGTTCCACCAGATCGGAACAACAACCGGAAAAGGCCTGGCTCTAGTTGAGGCCAGCCTAACCTCTCTGTGGCCTGGGACCTTCAAGATGTTTTTGTTTGAAGACCATAAGTTCCTCTGTGGGACATACCAGGAGAGGCGGTCCCGTAGTTCAATTTGAATCAATAAATGCCTTGGACTGGCCAAGTAATTAGTCCTCATAATATACTGTATCGACCGGGGGGGGGGGCGGGTTTGAGCAGAAATTCGGGGGAACTAAGTTCCCTTACCTTTTTAAAATTAAATAATATTTTTTTGTCTGGGAGGTTGAAAGAGATAAACACCCAATGCCTGGGCCAAAAATCTACCTATATCTGTAATCAATGAAGTCGTGGGCATTTTTTTAATCCAGATCATTGTCTGCTTGGGTTTATTAATCACATCTTACATTTAGCCACTGCCCGGGGCGTGTGGCACTGCAGCTGGGCCCACAACAGACAAACAAACAAACTTTGTGACGAGTTCCCCCACATTTTTTCCATAAAAAAGAACTGTGTATTGATACAAGGTTATGAAGATTTGAAAGGAGCCAGTATTTATCTTCATTTCCTATTTATTTTTATCTTTTCTCATCTGTTCCTTTTTTAAGGGATTGCTTAGTTCCTTTTTAAATCCCACGCAAAAAATGCATCTCACACTGCACAATCGCAGCAGGCAGCATTTGAGACTGGCAGGGCTTCTGACGAGGGCTAGCTAGTCAGGTGTAGAGCCTGAAGTGGTGGAGATCTCAGAGAAGCATAATTGTAGAGGATATCACCATGCTCAGCAGCGCAGAGTGTTCCCTCTAGCAAGGCAGCGGCACTCTGGTAGGGCTTATCCCCTCTGCTATCTGCGCTGCTCAGCTTGCAATGGCCCAGAGAACTGCTGGGTCTCCACCGAAGTAACAGCACAACACACTTTCGAGGCTGCACAAGATCTGCGCTATGTCACCTGCCTACACTTCACGAAGCAGGTGAGCAGGTGATAAGTTCTAGCACACCAGCCTTAGAAGAGGCAGAGTCTGAGCAGTCAGGGAGGAAGGACAATAGGGCGTGAAGAATGAGAGCTCTCAGTCTCAACTTTCCTCCATAAAGTCGAAGGCAGCACAGCTTAGGCAGGTGATTATGGGGGATCTGGTGTGGTTATCTGCCCAGATGCCAAACTCTGTACTGACAAAGAGGCAGAAAACACTGAAAGATGCCCCTTGCTCCGGTCATTTAAAATCTTTTAAAAACCATCTTCCGCAGAAACTGCTGCTTGCCTTCTATCACTGTGCCACTGAGAGCGTGCTCACTTATGGCTTATGTGTGTGGTACGGAAGCTGTACTACCCAGGACAGGATGGGGTTGCGCAGGGTTGTTAAGGCAGCAGAGAGCATTGTTGGCTGCCCACTCTCCACCTTAGAGCAGATTTATGCCACAAGGTGCCATAGGAAGGCACTGGACATAGTAAAAGATCCATCGCATCCTGGTCACTGTCTCTTCGAGCTCTTGCCGTCGGGACGGAGATACAGGACGATGAAGACAAGAATGAGCCGTCTTAAGAACAGCTTCTTCTCCAGAGCGATCTCAGCCCTGAATAGGAAGCCCGGACTTTGAAAGTCATCTAATCTCCCTTGCTGTATTTTACTATATTGTTTGATTAGTGTTTTTATGGAGCAGCCAAGTAATTTCGTTGTCCCCGAAGGGGGCAATGACAATAAAGATATTATTATTATTATTATTATTATTATTATTATTATTATTATTATTATTATTATTATCTTCATCCCCTTACTATGAATGAAGATAAAGCTGTAGCTGTTACGAGTGCTTGTTTGTTTGAGCATGCCGTTTTCAAAAAAAACCACACCAGTTGTGAGTCATACCACCTACACTAAAAGTGAAACGATCGCAGCCAGGTCAGAAGGACCCCTTGGTCTGCAGAACGGGAACAGGGTGTCCTGTAAGGAAAGAACTGTGATTGTTCTGTAAGAAGCATTCATACGAGGAAGCCTTTTATTGCAGCCCCTAGGTTGTTTACCTGTGAGCCAAGCGCTGCCAGGTCTTCACACTTTCCTTTTGACAATGCCTGTTGTATTTTGACTGAATCCTGCTGGTAAAAACTCTGGACCGCGTCGTGGAAGTCAGGGAAGCCATCCTGCAAACATGAAAAAGCAGGGAAAGGAGCTGTTACTATTTCAGAATGTTTTGATTCACAAGACCAAAGATATTTTTCCAGTCTTAAATCATCACTACAGCCAATGGTGTGTGTGTGGAGAGAGAGAGAGAGAAAAAGAATAGTTCTTCCGCAGTTATTTTAAGGGCAAAAATAAATGTTTCAAGGTTTTGAAGCTGAGCAAGTATATAACAAAAGTAGGTTCTTTTAAAGGCACAAAGAAATGCTTCGAGTGCAAGTTGTTCTACCTAAATGAAAGCTTGTGGCACAATGAATGTGCTGGCTTTTAAGGTAGCAAAAGACTCCTTGAAGTTTTATTTAGGAATTTCAATCAGGAATATCAAAAGGTCTGCTTTGTGCAAGTTAAGACATTAGGATGGAAGGGAAATAAATAAGTAACCTTATCAGCAAGCAGTTTCCAAACGCAGCCACGGTGCTTTCATTCTGTTGTGAAAGCACGAAAACGTACAACAAAACAGAAGCCCATGTTGCATAACGTCACAGGGACACATCAAATTACGACTCCTTTTTCTGAATGACAAACTAGCACCACTGGTGAACCATTGCTAAACCCCCACCCCCCGCCAAAAGGCTTGGAACTGTAACGGGAAGCAAAGTGGACCGAAATCAGCTGTCCCTCACAGAGCGAAAAGCTGCAAAGTTTGCTCCCTAGAAATTCCAGATTACCATAAGCTCGCATTTAAGAAGACATGGTTTAAATATGCGTGGTGCTAATCAGCCTACAAGGGCAGCTTTCGCAAAACGGGCACCTGCGACAAGCCTCATTTGGGTGCTCAAGCAACAGGTGGGGAGGGGATCGTGGATGCCCCGCCCTGCCCCAAAATCATGGGTGCTGCCCAAACCTTCCATTGCTGAATGAACTGATGTGGTTAGAAGCTTTCTTCAGATTTCCCCACTCAATGGGGGAAGGCTTTGCTGAAGCTCCTGCAGCCAATCAGAAGCCCTGCTGGACATTCGGTTTCCAAAGAACATTTGCAAACCGGAACACTCATTTCCGGGTTTTGATAGTTTGGGAGCCGATCTGTTCAGGAGCCAAGGCGTTTGAGATCCAAGGCATGACTGTATTATATGTTGAAAACCTTTAATAAAATTGATTTTTAAAAAATATGTATTTAAAAATCGATGAAAAGGGGGTGAAGAGTGTCTTGATAGCCAAATGTTCCTTTCTCCCCATTGCTCTCTGTGGCCTGCTCTGTCAAACACACCCAGCGTGCTCCCTTCCAACTTGGCTGTTCTTAAAGCGATTTCTTTGAGCAGATGTTCCCAAACCCCACAGGCGCTTTCTTCCCCTCTGCCAAGCACTTCTCCTACACGAACACCAGATTGCACCGCTTCTGTTCTTTGTGATCTTCGGGGAGAGAAAGAAATCCCACACTCTCTTGCTTTTCAGCCCTGCTTGGCAGCGGCGTGGGCATACCCTCGTTCTTTTCCCCTCGTTCTTTCTCTCCCACCTTATAACTCATGCTGACATGAACGCCGAACCTCTCCCCCCACCACCACCATCCAGCCCTCCCAGCTACCCACCCGCCTCTTCCATTTCCCTCTAGGTCTCTTACTCCCACTGAATCTTTCAAGTTTCGCCCTCTCATCCATCTTCCCGCCACCTCCGCTTACGGATGTGCTGCTTGGCGGCAGGATGCCTTTGTAGTGCTTAGTCCATAGGACTGTAATGACTCTGTTGTCTGTCTCACATGCCCTGCCAACTCTCAATCCTGTATTTTTTTTGGGGGGGGGACACCCCTAGCTACACACCCTTTTCTGCACAAAATAAGAGGGAGCAGAGCTTTCCTTCAACCGCCAGTGATTTTGCTGTGCTTCCTCTGGGACAAAGACACAAAGCCTTGTGTGCTGTCAGTGTCATGGACTGGGGGGGGGAGGGGGGGCACCCACATCAAGTCCACACTTACACACACCCACAGATCAAGGCAGCTGCTGAAGAGGGAGGGTGGGAACTTCATGTAACTAAAATATTGCTTTTGTTTTCGTCGCACGTGAGAAGGCATTCAGGGACCTCGCCGCAACTCGTTAATAGCTACTCCCAAATCCGAACCTAATTGCTGCATTCCTTCTGCCACCCACTCGGCTCCCAGCGCTTGTCATTTTCCCGGGATTCCGCCCCCGCCTCTCCCTGCAAACTTACCCACCCACTCCATCGAGAAAAGGGAGAGGTCACATGAGGGAAGGGGGGGAGGCTTTCGCAGGTAAGCGGGTGTAATTTGTGATGTGCTTTGCCTCCACCCTCTTTCTTTTGTGTTGCTTATGCAAAACTCCTTCCCCCTGCAGAGGTGATGTTTGCAACGCAGCCCGTAGGTTTGCTTGCCCACGCAGTCCTGCTCTCAGGCGCCTCCATCTCCGAGAGGGAGGGAGGAAAACCCTCCTCTTTATTATACTGGGGGAAAACCATTTCACATCACACCCCGAGGGGGTGTGTGTGTGTGTGTGTGCAATCATTTCCACCTGCGGGAAAGAGGCGTTAAACACCTCCCGAGATCAAAATGGCAGTGTTTTACACGCACTGGCGTCGGTGGAAAGGCAGAAGGGGAATCAACAGCACAGTCATACCTTGGAAGTCAAATGGAATCCGTTCCGGAAGTCCATTTGACTTCCAAAGCGTTGGGAAACCAAAGCGCAGCTTCCGATTGGCTGCAGGAAGACCCTGCAGCCAATCGGAAGCCGCGGAAGGCCGTGTCGGACGTTTGGCTTCCAAAAGTAGTTCGCAAACTGGAACAGTCACTTCTGGGTTTGCGGCATTCGGGAGCCGAATGTTCGAGAACTAGGCTGTTCGAAAACCAAGGTATGACTGTAGTGGCAATCTGGGCTCCTGCGTTTCAGTCCTCATCTAAGCAGGGGAACTGAGGTGGCAAGAGAAAAAATAGTTTGGTGTAAGGGTTAAGGAGCCATCTATAAAAGTTTTTGGCTCATGCTTCAGCAAGCTGTATAGCACTTCAAGAACTTAAGTTTTTTAAAAGGGGGGGGGGACCACCACCTGCTGCTGTACGGGAGGTGTTTGCAAGAACAATACCAGACAGGCTGAAATCTTGAAAAGTTACTATGCCTCAATGAGGAAAACCATATTTCCCCTTGTCTTTAGCAAACAAACGGCACAATATCACAAACACTGAACATCCATAAAAATGGCAAAAGTAATTTCTTTCCCAAATAGGTTTTTTCTTAAGCAATAGCAAGTAAGTAAGTAAAGAGTTCGCTTGTAATATATCAGTGGTTCAGTGCTCATTTCTTCTCATTCCAAAATAGATACTATCTCGAACAATTGCAAATGCAGTAATAAAGAGTCCACTTGTGATATAAATCACTGGTTCAGTGCTTGGACGTCGTTCTGGTAATCCGATGTTTCGTTGCTAAAGAGCTTAGTCATTGAGCTTTGTAGTAAATAATACACAAGAGAAGGCGGTATGTAAATGACTTAAAGCAGGGTATATCTGTCCCCATCTGCATGTTTCCATCGGGAGAAACATAGAAAGAGGACGATGTCCTTCAATTTTATAGGATTATTGGCTTGCTTGCTCCATAGAGACAGGTATTGGCAGATTGAGCGGGCGAGATCAATAGTTGCTCCAATGGTCAAGAAGGCAGACTCTTCACGTGCCGTAGAGGGAAGTGAGGGGCAAATGGGGCTCCTCAACCTGGGAAGGTAGCCCATCTAGTAAAGGTAAAGGGACCCCTGACAGTTAAGTCCAGTCTTGGACGACTCTGGGGTTGCGGAGCTCATCTCACTTTATTGGCTGAGGGAGCCGGCGTACAGCTTCCTGGTCATGTGGCCAGCATGACTAAGCCGCTTCTGGCGAGCCAGAGCAGGGCACAGAAACACCGTTTACCTTCCCGCTGGAGTGGTACCTATTTATCTACTTGCACTTTGCGCTTTCGAACTGCTAGGTTGGCAGGAGCAGGGACCGAGCAATGGGAGCTCACCCCGTCGCGGAGATTCGAACCCCCGACCTTCTGATCAGCAAGTCCTAGGCTCTGTGGTTTAACCCACAGCGCCACCCGCGTCCCTAGCCCATCTAGGAGAAGGAAAAAACTCTGGACATAAACCTCTGCTACCTTGTAGGAGATCTTCAGGAGAAGAAAAGGCTAAGGAATAAATCCTACACAAATCCAGAGTAGAGTCCCTAAGATGGTTGGGTGGCGCCTTGTACGCCTCCTGCCAGCAACTCCTGCAGCCAAGCTGGTGCCAAATATATTGCTCTGCTTTCCTTTGGAGCTTCCTGCAGCCAATCGGAAGCCGCGCCTTGGTTTCCGAACGTTTTGGAAGTCGAACGGACTCCCGGAACGGATTTCGTTCGACTTCCGAGGTATGACTGTACAATCAAGCCACAGGAAATAATGGGCTTCACTCCTAGCCATCAATTTCAGTGGGTCTGCTCTGAGTATGACTAACACCAGGTACAATCCACGTATATATGAAACACGTAGATGTTTGGCATTTTGCAACCTTTTACTAGGGTGTAGTTTTGGGATGCAGGGATGCGGGTGGCGCTGTGGGTTTGGGCTAGGGCTTGCCGATCGCATGGTCGGCAGTTCGAATCCCCACGGTGGTCTTTCGGTCCCAGCTCCTGTCCACCTAGCAGTTCGAAAGCACCCCTAAGTGCAAGTAGATAAATAGGTACCACTTTATAGCGGGAAGGTAAACGGCGTTTCTGTATGCTGCGCTGGTGCTGGCTCGCCAGAGAAGCTTCGTCACGCTGGCCACATGACCCGGAAGTGTCTCCGGACAGCGCTGGCCCCCGGCCTCTTGAGCGAGATGAGCGTACAACCCTAGAGTCGGACACGACTGGCCCGTACGGTCAGGGTTACCTTCACCTTTACTAGTTTTAGGACAGGGCTATGTGTACAAGAACGGATCGCAGCAATTACCTTCCTTTTCCTGCTGCACAAAAAGGGACAAGACTTTCAAAGTCCCCTTGCAAAATTCTCACTGGCTTTTATAGGAACATGTAAGTCGCTAATTATTCCCTCGCCCTGTCTCGTCACTTTTAGTCCACCCAAAACAAGCAGTTACAGAATAAATATGTGCCCTCGACCATTTCCCAGGGTAGTTTAAACACACACACACCAAAAAAAAATAGAATTGTACAAAGGAATTTTTGCATCCAAAGGGACCATTTCCTGAAATGTTCCTTTACAGGGAAATATATGCATCCAAATGACTACTGGCCTGCTGCATCACATATCCCTCAACACAGAAGGGAAATTATGGTAAAATTGACAGCCTATTTACTTAGTCTGCAAGCTACATTATTTAAAACTGGATCTATTTTTTAAAAAATACCAAATGAAAAAATACTGAATATATTTCCATGTTTTTGCTAGGTTTAGTCATTACCTCCATAAGCCAGAATGTGTGTATACATGTGTTCATTTTTCTGACTATCAGGAAATTGTTCCCTAATGGCAACAAGATCCATTAGACAGGGCAAGAACATTCCAGAGCTACTGGCAGGAGTTTCTCTCCGTGCTATTTCCCTCCATTAGGAAGATCCGAACAACAAAACACAGTTTATGAGGCATCTGAAAACAGCCAAAAATAAAATAAAAATTCCACCTACTCAACAAAATTATTTGTGTTTAGGTCAAACGATGCTCTAGCGCACAAAAAGACCCAAACCGTATAACTGAGCAAGACGTGCAGAAAATTGTTGCCAGTGCTCCTCAAATGGAGGTAGAGAGGATCATGATTTGCCTGAAGAAAACCATGATGGAATAAAGGGCAACATCCAATGTCAGTCACACTTAAGTGAGGCTTAATTTATTTCAATAGGTTTACTATGAGCATAACGGGAACAGGTCTTCTCTGTGGTGGCTCCTAATCTGTTGAATGCTCTCCCCAGAGAGGCTCGTCTGGAGCCATCATTATATGTCTTTAGGCACTAGGCAAAACATCCCTCTTTACTGAGGCCTTCAGCCATTACATAATCTATAGTCTGTTAAAGAAAGGGGACTGTCGTTATGATTATTTTTATTATTATGCTGTATACTACGCAAACTATATCCTATACAAGAACACAGTCATACCTCGGGTTAAAGACGCTTCGGGTTAAATCTTTTCAGGTTGCGTCCCGCGGCAACCCGGAAGTACCGGGTTTTGCCGCTCAGGCAGGCACATAGCTGTCAACTTTCAGATTTGAAAATAAGGGATCAGCAGCCTCACCTGTCCCGGGGACAGTCTACGGGTTATCTAACAATCCGGGATAGCAGCGGGAAATGGCGCTGGAATAAGGGAATTTCCCGCCAAAAAGGGAAGGTTAACAGCTATGCGCATGCACTCAAAATGACGTCACGCGCATGTGCAGAAGCGGTGAATCGCGACCCACGCATACGCGTGTTGCATTCTGCTCAGGTTGCGAACGGGGCTCCAGAACGGATCCCATTCGCAACCAGAGGTACCACTGTACTGTACACTTGAGTGTTCCAGTTTGCGAACTTTCTTTGGAACCCACACCTCCGACATGGCTTCCGAACGTTTGGGAAGTTGAACAAACTTCCGGAATGGATTCTGTTCAACTTACGAGCTACCACTGTACTACTATGCTTTTTAATTATTTTTTTATTATTATGCACCATAAAATATAATTTTAATGTTGTACACCACTCTTGAGATCTTTAATAAAGGGCAGTATAGAAATCAATTTTTTAACAACAACAACAACAACCATTCAGTGTTTATCTAGCATGGCACTGAGGCTGCACTCAGCAAGCCCCATTTAACACAACGGAATAAGCAAACATGCACAAGATTGTGCTTCAATTAACTGATCTACAACTGAAGCTAGACAGGAGCCTTATGATGAGGATGTAACATCAGTCAAATTCCACTCCTAAAAATATTCTCCAGTAAAATGAGCCCGATATTTATAAAGTGAAATATTTAAATTCAGATCGGTGTTTTCTCCCCCTGGTATTCTGCTGAAATAATACCTGCTGATCTTCTCAATGAAAAAAAAAAAATAAGTAGAGACATCCTGGTCTCGTAAGCTTTTTGGGGAAAAGCTCTCCCCCATCTTCATGGGCCAGTATTTTCCTTTTACTTATTTCAGGGAAGAACATATGTAACTGTGCAAAAGGCCAGCTGTGTGTGTTTTACTACTACTATAACTAAATGTAAAAGAAAATCTATATATGCAGGAATTTATTGCACCTGTTCCACTGTAGAAATGCTGTGAAAAGGGTGAACACCAATTTCAAACTGCCCATTGAAAGCAATGAATAAATAAAACTGGGGCAGTGAAGGGGGAGATGGAACATGTATCTATTTTATCCTGATTACTGGTCAACATTTCCTCTCCAAACTCACAACTTCACAAGCTCCACTATATTGTTTCAACTGCCCTCATATTTTAAGTGACCTTTGATAAACCGGACCATATTTATTCAGAACGCATTGTATTTTAAGGGATTTGTTTTTCAGTTGGGAGAGTGAGGCAGAACATAGCCGTTCACCAAATGAAGCCTTCATGGTTCTTTCCTCTCTCACGCAAGTCGGTTTTAGCAATTACAACTAAACAGAACAAATTAAAATACAGTACCTCTATCTTAATTCTCTTTGGTGACAGTTCATCCCTTTCTCCACATTTAGACCTAGGAGATGAAAACACATTTTGTTTTGTTTTTACTAGGTAGCGCACACTTATCTTCAGAAAAAGAAACACCTTGGAAAAATCCTTGCCTGCAACAGAGAGATAGAAAACTGAAATTTCTCATTTAAGCCTCGATTTCCAGATAGGTTCACAAAGTAGTTTAAGAACCTGACGTAAGGTTCAATCTTGCTGGACTACCATTAGAGATTATGGGCGGTGGAGAAGGATTTGAATGTTTAAATGCTCCTTTGTATAAAAAAAACCTCCCTGTACAAAGGAAGCTAGCGTGTCGGGGTTGGGGTCAGATTTTTAATTTCAACGCTGCTGAAGCCACCTGATCTATGAAAAGTACAATTTTCTGCAACAACTAGGAAAAATGTGGTGTGGAAATGCCAAGACTCAAGGGCTCCCAATAGGTGGGGTGGGGTGTGCACAATTCAGCGTCAGCAAACTTTTTCAGCAGGGGGCCAGTCCACTGTCCCTCAGACATGGTGGGGGGCCGGACTATATATTTGGGGGGGGGGATGGGATGAACGAATTCCTATGCCCCACAAATAACCCAGAGATGCATTTTAAATAAAAGCACACATTCTACTCATGTAAAAACACGCTGATTCCCAGACCGTCTGCAGGCCGGATTTAGAAGGCAATTGGGCCAGATCAGGACTATGAGTTAGGGAGGGAATGGGACTCCTGATTTCAGGGTCGTGGGGGTTGGACTAGATGACCGGGTCCCTTCCAATTTTAGATTTCTATGATTCTATGACCCTGACTGCAGAACCAGAAAAATAAAAACAGGTTTTCTGATACAATAAACCTCATTAAAGCAATTAGAATCTCCCCCTCCCCCCCCCTTTTTTTTTAAAGCAGCTTACTTGGTAGTCCGGTAAGTGTATTTGTAGGTAACTTCTCGGGATATTTGTCGCGCCAGTGCGAAGAGTTCGTCCCTCCGGGTCAGCAGTGCGTTATCCTTCACACACAACTGAGCAGCGGCTTCGTTAACTGTGAGCTGGAAAACAAAAGACAAGGGATGCTTCGTTGCCTTAGCTGTATCACTCTTTTGAGGAACATGAAACCCTATGTATCTCCCATTACTGTTGCAATGTACATAAACAACATTATAGAGTTCCACAGAGAAATGTAGAGGGCTTTCTTCAGATTTCTGGCATCACGCTCAACACAGTTGCCACAGTTTTATAAAGATACACGCACGCACACACCCAGCAAAAGAAAAACAACCAAGTTTTTAAATGCTGCTAAGTACCTTTGATCCCCCCCCCCTAAATTCCCTCGGAAGTAAGTTGGTACTTTTAAAAAACAGTTATTAGATCAGGGACAAACTATTTTGTTTAAAACCAATGCATGCTTTTAAAATGAACTCAGGCAGACCTCAGGGATTCTGCTTGAATAATAATAATAATAATAATAATAATAATAATAATAATAATAATGGTAATAATGGTCCTGAGGTCTACTCAGGGGGCTGGCTGTGTAGTCAATCCCTTACTGCGGCCTGTGAGCAGCCACTGGGATGGACTGCTATGACAAACTCCTGCATTTTGGTGTGATCTAATGCGATCCCCCAGAGTGTCTGGAGATTTGGCTTCCTCTGCAGCGAAGCTTTAATAGGCTGCTAACTTGGGTTTTATTTCTGAGCGAACCATCTCAAGTTCATAGCGTTTGCACAAGATGGCCAAGTGGCCTAAACCAGAGGTTTTCAACCTTGCTGAATCCACGGCTCCCTTAACCAACTACATTCGTTCTGCTGCACCCCTGTGGGGCTCAGGAGCCCAGTTACGTCACCCCTTGCCTGCAGAGCTGCCAGCCTCTCACCCCTTTTTTTGGACACCCTTGTGGAGAGTTCCCTCAGCCTCCTCTCGTTTGGGAGTCCTCTGGGCAGCAGCTGCTGCCATCTCTACGATAATCTTTATTGTCACTGTGTCCCATACAGAACAACGAAACTGAAAATCTACAGCAGACATTCAGAAACCAACAAGCCTCCTATCCCAGCTATCCCAGCCTGGTTAGCCCCCTAAAAAACTCTGATACCCCATAATTAAATACAATATACGCCCATAGAGACTACCTTACACTGCATTTAAAACCAAAATCGCATTTGAATAGAAACTTTCTCAGGCGGCTAGTCCTAGTCTTTATAACCCTGTACCTTCTTCCAGACGGCAGAAGCTGAAAGAGATCATTTCCGGGGTGCGCACTATCCTGCACTATCTCTGCAGCTTTCTTATGGCACCTGGAAGCATAGATTTCATCCATGGTAGGGACGCGGGCGGCGCTGTGGGTTAAACCACAGAGCCTAGGACTTGCTGATCACAAGGTCGGCGGTTCGAATCCCCGCGACGAGGTGAGCTCCCGTTGCTCGATCCCTGCTCCTGCCAACCTAGCAGTTCAAAAGCACGTCAAAGTGCAAGTAGATAAATAGGTACCGCTCTGGCAGGAAGGTAAACGGCATTTCCATGCACTGCTCTGGTTCACCAGAAGCGGCTTAGTCATGCTGGCCACATGACCCGGAAGCTGTACGCCGGCTCCCTCGGCCAGTAAAGCGAGATGAGCGCCGCAACCCCAGAGTCGGCCACGACTGGACCTAATGGTCAGGGGTCCCTTTACCTTTAGGGAGAGTGCAGCCAATTATTCTCTCTGCAGTCTTTACAACCCTGGACAACACTGTTTTTCCCCTGACCATGCAGCTCCCAAACCACACACACTGGTCTCTGGTCTGACCCACCCCTGCCCCAAAGACAGATGCCTCCCAGAGGCACCGTTCGCTTGCGGAGCTTATAGCCAGGGCTGCTGCAATAAACAGTTGTGCAAGCCTTTGGGAGGCAGAGACGCAAAAGAGCATCAGATGAAGGAGGAAAAGAAAGAAGGACAGAGGCCAGGGTTGCCCATGGCACCCCTGACCATCATTCGAGGCACCCCAGGGTGCCACGGCACACTGGTTGAAAACCACTGGCCTAAACAGACTAATGGGAGCTCGGAATCATTAAGCAGGTGGAACGAACCTCTAAATGATGGGTTGCCCAGACCATTTATATCAGAGATGGAGCTACTGTTCCAAAAACCAATGTGCATCCATCAAGAGGCTGGTTTCTACTGGTCTGAGATTCCCAAAGAAATGGGAGACTTCACCCTCAGCCTTCATTGTCTCCTCAGAAGACAGTGATGGATGGATGGATGGATGATTATGATAAAAGGAGAATGAGGAGGAGCAGCTTGAGTCTAAAGATGCCCAGTTATCATACTCCCTATTCTGCTTATGAGAGGGCTGTTTGTGAGCTGGAATAGGAATGTTGTGTGAGGAAAACGCTCCAAATTCAGATCAAGTTTCCATTTGCACAAGGTGTTGTGCAAGATTTTATACGAGCTGCTAGAGGTCATATGCTATGGCCTATATATTCCTTATCTGCCATATTTTTCATTCTCTTAACACAATGCCCATTGCACTGTGTGCATATAACTTTTGGATCCAAGCCAATATAACCTGTATTATTAAAAATGGAGAAGTGAAAGTTGCCAGATGTACACTTTCTGTTATGACATTCCCAGCTGGGGTGTGTGTGTGTGTGTGTGTCCCACCTTTCCCCATCTAACCACTTCTCTGTGAATGAAAAACAGAATATAATGTCACAGACTGGCTCCTGACATATTATCTGCATTCACTCGCTGGATTAAGACTGACACTATAGCTGCCAGTTCCAAGTCACAACATGCTCTACATTTGCCTGATGTTAAGTAACCTCATGCGTGAGGAAGAACTGGTGTCAACTAGGGTTGCCATCAAAATTTCACCTGAAGTAGTTCAAAACAGATTAGGGGTTCCCTGGTTAGGCAAAACACCTGAGGAATTTTGAGGGAAGTCCAAAGTATCTCCATAAGGCCAGCAAAATCCCTCAATGTTATTCAGGCCAACATCCCCTAGGCCTAGGTTATAACTGAACTTCCACAGATAGGCAATTCTCAAGCAAAATAAATGAGTATTTTTTAAAAAACAAATCCCAATAGAAGACTGTCGATTTTTCCTCTGGGGTCTCATATATCAGGGATGTGCAACAAGTCGATCTCTACAAGGTTTTTATAGATCGTGGTCGATCGCTGGCCCCATTCTGGCCCCGGCCCCTCTCCCTGGGCTGGCTTCTATTGTTGCAGAAGAGAAGCTGGAGTTTAGAAACAGAGGCTGTTATCTGGCCAGCAATCATAAGGTTAGTGGCTGCTTCCTCCTCCCTCAGAAGAGCTGCCGAAAATTCCCTGACCCCCTAAGAAACGGGGCATTTCCCCTCCCCTAAAAGTAGATCACAGTCTCTCAGGAGTTGGCCACGCCTGTCATATATGATAGATGCTGAGGTTTATTTCATTGCTGGCTATTAAAATGATATGGCCCTTTCATTTCAACAGTATACCAAGGTGGTTGACAGAAGAGAACAACAATGTACAGTGGTACCTCTGGTTGCGCACAGGATCCATCCCAGAGCTCTGGTTGGATCCTGAGGTGTGCATATCTGGAGGTGCTGCTTCTGTGCAGGCACGTGGCGTGGTTTAGCACTTCTGTGCAAGCGCACAGCGTGTGGAGCGCTTCTGCGCATGCGGCAAAACCCGGAAAAATACTTCTGAGTTTGCCACATGCGTATCCCGAAGGATACAAAACCAGAGGTGAACGTAAGTAGAGGTACCTCTGTACAGTCGTACCTTGGATCTTGAACGCCTTGGCTCCCAAACAAATCGGCTCCCAGAAGTGAGTGTTCCTGTTTTCGAACATTCTTTTGGAAGCCGAATGTACGACGGGGCTTTTGCGGCTTCTGATTGATTTGGTTCTCAAACGTTTTGGAAGTCGAACGGACTTCCGGAACGTATTCCGTTTGACTTCCAAGGTACAACTGTATACCAAAATATAACAAGAAAAGTCTTATCAATAAAACAGTGAGGTTTTAGTAGCCAGAGATGGCAGGAGCAGGGATTAATAACCAGGAAAAGCTTAGGGTAAAGAGGAATGCTTTTAATGGCTGGCAGAAGCACCCAGTTGTTGGTGCCCACCTGATCTCTAGGGGGAGATGATTTCCCAAGGTGGGTGACCCCAGAAAGACAGCAGTTCTCCATACCACTGTAAGGTGGAGACCTCCAGGCACCAGGCGAAATTTTGCACTTGGCGTATGACCACTTGCGACTAAGTGAAGATACCTGGGCTTCAGGATGGCGCCTGACACCTCCACCATCTGGGGATCATTGGATCGGGACTGTTTTCACACGCTAATGCCCCATCTGTAGAATTAACTATCAGTTCTATTTCATTTGCACAATTGGAAACCTTCATCTGGTTGTAAATATTAAGAATGAGTCTTTCTGTAAAAAACCACATGATTTAAATCAAGTCTTACTGATTGGATTGGATCAACTGGATTTAAATCAAATCCCCCTGCCCTGTGACAAAGTCATTCTCGCCTCTTTACACTTTATAACATTCAACACGTCAAATGCCTATGTACATGCAGCAATGCACAGCGCTAGAGGATTCTAAATTTTACGGACCCAGCAGCCCGAAACCTTGTCCCACTGCAACATAAAGAAATTACATTAGCCAAGGCTGAGCCCAATATTCTTTCCCCTCTTCACAATTTCCAAAGTGCCACACTCAAGACCAACAGCCATGAATTCCTCTCAGTGACTACAAAGACCTTGGAATGAATCTTCGCATCAGGAACAAAAGCTAAATGAAGTGAGAATGTGATGGCTTATGCTGACATCCGCTACATATTGTTCTGTCAGTCTACAAGAAGATAAGATTTGGAGAATCAAGCAGGTATTATAAAAGTCTCTGAACACTGAGAACTTCAGAAAGAATGGATTTCATATGAATTAACACTATGGCAAAACTCTTGCTTACCCAGCAGAAGCTGTCTTGGAACACTGCAAAAGGATCTTTGAAGTAGCTCACACAAGAGAGCTGCTTCAAAAGGTGCTTTTGCACAGCTTCAATTCCCTCAAAGCTGACAAGCGGGGACTAAATTCTGCTGCCTTGGGCAGATCTTATTTCTGCATATCCTCCATTGCCTGCAATCATAAAACAACATTTAAATCAGTGGGATTCGCCTCCAAATGAAGGTATTGTCTCAATATAAAAAAGTAGATATAAGATTTAGTCCTATTCACTGACATACATCCTTTTTAGGTCAGACTAATTACATATCTCCTTTCTCCGTGGATGCAATGCATCTTAAACACACACACACATTATGGTTGTCGATTTAAAATCACATACTTTTATTTCAGTATGTCAGGGCATTTCGTATCCTATCTTTTAAAAATCTCTCATCAGAACACAAATCCATACAAAAACAAAGAATCTGTTTAGGTCAGATAGATTTTATTGCTTCCTTGAGTAAGGAAGATTTGGTTTTCACATGCTGCCATGAAAGGACGAAACTAGTACCACAAATAATCAAACCATAGATCTGACTCATTCTATTAAGAGCCACAACATTCAAATATATAACAAGAATGTGATCTAGTTTCATTTACATTAGATCTTATACCAGAGTAATGCATGCAGTTACTAGGGCCGGGCGGGACTTGACATCTTTCCGCAGGGCCTGCAAGACAGAGCTGTTCCACCAGGCCTTTGGCCAGGGCACAGCCTGACTCCCTCCTTCGGCAATCTTCGCAGAGCTCTGGCCCAATGCTTGCCATTAGTTTGATTTGAATTAATTTTATAATGAATGATTTTAGAGTGTTGTGTTGTGTTGTACTGTTGTTAGCCGCCCTAAGCCTGGCTTCGGCTGGGGAGGGCAGGATATAAATAAATATTATTATTATTATTATTATTATTATTATTATTATTATTAATGCAAAACTCTTGTAGGTTGATTGGTGCCTCAAAAAAAGGAAAGGAGACGGAAATTGAACTACCACCTGCTTAGACTTACAATGCCATAAATAGAGGGTAGAGAATCCTTTCCGGCTCCGCAAGGCAAATCTGACAGGTGGGTAGGTGCACCCATCTGGTGGAATCCCACACGCTTTGCATGTCTCACAGAAGCCATCTTAGAACATTGCAAAAGCATCTTTGAAGTAGCTCACACAAGAGAGCTGCTTCAAAAGGTGCTTTTGCACAGCTCCAATCCCCCCCACAGCTGATGAGCAGGGACTAAATCCTGCTGCCTTGGCTACGTGATCTTGTTCTCTACTGGCCAATGCAGGATTAAACCTTAACCTCCCACTCATCAGATGACATCACCAGTGATGTCAGCTGAGGAGTGGGTGGACACAGCTTGAGGGAAACGGCATTGGGGGCCAAACTGTTCCCCCTGACGGACCAAGAGTGGCTTGCGGCCCAGAGGTTCGTCACTCCTGCCATAAACCCACAAGTAATCCAGTCATGTGACAAATTAAATGCTATAATTTGGAGGATACTTTTTCCAAATAAAACACGAGCAAGTTAAAACGCATTTCACTGCTCTTACCAGTGAAATTCTGCACCTCACAGCTGGCTGATAAGATGCTGGTAGTGGGCTTGTTTTATAAATAACCGTAGCATTTATAGTTTTAAAAATGGAGTGCAAGTGGGGCTCCAGAGTGCTATACACAGGACACGCAAAAAATAAGCTCCACTACCTCCAAAAATAGTAAAGAATAAAAAAAACACAAGGTTGTTGATACTGAATTCTTACCAGCTGGGGTGACGGTCTTTTGGATTTCTCTTTCTTCTTATCACTGATATATTATTGGTGTATGTTTTAATTATGGTTTGTAATCCGGCAAACTGTTATGAAATTGTTACACCCTTCGGCTAGCACAATAAACTTACTGATGATGGTGATGATTTATCTTGTTACTGCAGCCCAAAGGCGATCATTATGAGTGATGGCACTCATGAGTGAAGCAGCGGGTGAAACACTCACAATAGCCTTTAGACCAGGACTGGGGAACCTGTGGCCCTTCAGACTCCATCAGCCCTAGTCAGCATGGCCAATAATCAGGAATTATGGGAGTTGTAGTTTAGTAACATCTGGAGGGCCACAGTCCTGTTTTAGACAGTCAGTCACCAAGGAACTTCTCTCTAGGAATCAAATGATTGCAGACACTCAATATCCAGAGCAGAGGTGGGGAATCTGGATCTGGCTGGCAGATCCACCTGGGCAAAGCCTGATTGATGTGTGGGGCCACCCTCCTGCCACACACTTGATGTCACAAGGACTTAAGTAACTCATTTTGCCCACACAATTCTCAATCAGCCAAATGCTCCTCCTTTTATCAGTATTTGCATTTTTTTTGCCTAGATATTCTGGAATTGAAGAGCCCCAAAGGCGTTTCTAAACAAAGATTTAATTTTGCGAAAGTATTTGCTCGGTATGTGAACTGGAATTCCTCTTCAGATATAAGAGGGGGGAAATATAAACTAGTCTAGGTATCATGTTCATTTTAAGAGCGTTGGCTTTTCCCCACATGGTCAGGTTCAATGACTCCCATCTGTCGATCTATTGATACCCCATGATATATTTTGTTGACGTTTCATGACACTAATTTAGATAAGTCTTGTGGCATTAACATGCCTAGATATTTAATGTTGCCATTGCAAATATAAACCTGGTATTGATTAAATGTTTGAACCAAAAAGTTGTTTCCTGTTAACATCAACTCCCGATTTGGACCAGTTTATAGTGTATCCAGAGATATTGCCAAAAACATCTATTTTGCCCACACAATTCTCAATCAGCCAGTTCACTCAAAGGCATAGCCTGCGAACCTCAGAACATGCCACGTCAGGCACAGCACTCCAGAAGACCAAACAAACAGTTGTTTGCTTGCCCTAGGGTATACAGCCTCGGTCCAGTATACCTGAAGGAGCGGCTCCACCCCCATTGTTCAGCCCAAACACTGAGGTCCAGCGCCTAGGGCCTTCTGGCGGTTCCCTCACTGTGAGAAGTGAGGTTACAGGGAACCAGGCAGAGGGCCTTCTCAGTAGTGGCGCCCGCCCTTTAGAATGCCCTCCCATCAGATGTCAAAGAAATAAACAACCATCTGACGTTTAGAAGACATCTGAAGGCAGCCCTGTTTAGGGACGTTTTTAATGACTGATGTCTTAATGTATTTTTATCTCTTGTTGGAAGCCACCCAGAGTGGCTGGGGAAATATTATTATTATTATTATTATTATTACGCACAGGGCTTGGCAATCGTGGGCACTGCGCTTCCCAAGCACTGCGAGTCAGCTGACTGCCTTCCATGCAAGCCCCACTATTGCCTGTCCCATCATATATGACATCAGCTGGCAGACCTTATTATGTTGGAGGTTCTGCATTCCCACTCGAGGGACAGAAGACCTTACAACAGTCAAGCGTTAGAAACTGAGATAGAAAAGCTATTCACCACATGGCTCCTGACGTTTTGCAGGCGCCAAAACAAAATATCTAGTCACTTTTTTAAAAAAAACAGCAACACTTTTTTATTCTTCTTCTTGAAAAGCATGAACCACTCTAGTGCTATGTGAGCCAGGTGATCTGAGGCATGTTGCATGGGTCAGTGCCAGCTTAAGTCCTCGTCTTTTGCCATTGGCGTTATTACAGAGGGCCTTCTCGGTAGCGGCACCCGCCCTGTGGAACACCCTCTCATCAGATGTCAAGGAAATAAACAACTACAGTGGTACCTTGGGTTAAGTACTTAATTCGTTCCGGAGGTCTGTTCTTAACCTGAAACTGTTCTTAACCTGAAGCACCACTTTAGCTAATGGGGCCTCCTGCTGCCGCCATGTGATTTCTGTTCTCATCCTGAAGCAAAGTTTCTGTTCTCATCCTGAAGCATACCCAAGGTACTATTTCTGGGTTAGCGGAGTCTGTAACCTGAAGCGTATGTAACCTGAAGCATATGTAACCCAAGGTACCACTGTATCTGACTTTTAGAAGGCAGCCCTGTTTAGGGAAGTTTTTAATGTCTGGTGTTTCGTCGTGTTTTTAATATTCTGTTGGGAGCCGCCCAGAGTGGATGGGGAAACCCAGCCAAATGGACAGGGGTATAAATAATGAGGCATTGCAGCCATGTCAGCCAGATGATGTTAGGCCCCAAACATCTCCACTTCCTCGCAAAAGGCGGGTTGCCTGTCGCAAAATACACCAGGCACCCGGCTAATTGTGAACGCTGGCTTACAACAAACCAAAGCAGCCTGTATGCCCTTTGAATAACACTGGCTACTTTCTTATAGGTCTTAGCGATAGAACCTACGACACACAAGATTCCTACACCTGCAACTCAACATGATGTTTTTATGCAACACTGAGTACAATCAGCAGTTGCCAACATCTGCCAGACATAACCTGCTTAAGGGAGAGGATGATCTGGCTGAGGTTTGCCATTTCACAAGACAATAAAGATTTTAGTCTCTTTTGAAATATTGCCCAGGAACTCTAAGTCGGAAGTTCCACCAAGGTCAAGGACACAGTCCCAAGCAGAAGCATATAGGATTGCATCTTAAAGCGTTAATTTTATTAGGACAAAAAAAGTTGGTCATCCACAAGTTGGGTGGTTATGTTAACTTCTGAAAACAAGAAACAACAAAACAATCAGACAAACTTTCTATATCATTCATTACAATGCATCAAAATTTTTACGGTGCTAAGAAGGTTTCTATAAATATGAACAATTCACAGAACAGTTCTTCTCTTTGGCTTTTTTCCATTGAACACCAGTTAAGTCTACAGTTAGAATTAAGAAAAAAATAAACTGAAAAGCAGAAATGAAGAAAATACCACCAACTATTAAAAACGTGTGTCGGCTCTTGAAGGCAGCTGTTCTAATTAGTTAGCAAGCCAAATTTAGGCAACGTCTGAGTCAACTTTCACTGGTTTTTCACCTAGGCTGCCCTGCACCAGTGACAGCTTTGCATTCCAACTTGGGAGGTATAGGCAATCACTGCAGGTAGGCGATGGAAGAAATTTGCTGTGTTGCTGTCATTGCTGCCCTAGTTAGTCAATTACACCATCGTGAAGGGGGAGGGGTAAGTAAGATCCACATAAACATTGGCATTCTTTGCTTAATTGAGTATTTGACTGCAATTAAGTAATAGGCAGTCAACTGATTTATCTTTGGCCAGTCGATTACAGTGGTACTTTGGTTCCCGAACGGCTTAGTTGTCAAATAAATCGGCTTCCGAACGCCGCAAACCCGGAAGTAAGTGTTCCGGTTTGCGAAAATTTTCCGGAAGCCAAACATCCAACGCAGCGTGAGTGTGGGAAACTCCTGCAGCCAATCAGAAGCCGCGTCTTGGTTTTCAAACGGTTTCGGGAGTTGAAGGGACTCCCGGAATGGATTAAGTTTGAGAACCAAGGTAGCACTGTATAACCTAAATCTGACCAAAAGAATAAGTAAAGGTAAAGGGACCACTGACCATTAGGTCCAATCGTGGCCGACTCTGGGGTTGCGGCGCCCATCTCGCTTTATTGGCCGAGGGAGCCGGCGGACAGCTTCCGGGTCATGTGGCCAGCATGACTAAGCCGCTTCTGGCAAACCAGAGCAGCGCACGGAAATGCCGTTGACCTTCCTGTTGGAGCAGTACCTATTTATGTACTTGCACTGGCGTGCTTTTGAACTGCTAGGTTGGCAGGAGCAGGGACTGAGCAACGGGAGCTCACCCCGTCGCAGGGATTCGAACCGCCGACCTTCTGATCAGCAAGCCCTAGGCTCTGTAGTTTAACCCACAACGCCACCAAATCCACAAATGAACACTTTAACCTTCCTGGCCATGCTACTGGTAGATCCCCGCGAGGTTTTGGTAGATCGCGGGGCGATCTCTGGCTCCCTTTCCTCATCGTTGTTGAAAATGACTCCTGCTCCGCCCTCCATTGTTGTCTGATCAGTAGAAGGGAAGATGGAGCTTTCTCTCTGTGGCTGTTTTCATTCAAAGCTATATTATTGTGAGTGATGTTTTTCCTTTGACCCTTGCCCCTTTAAATAATAATAATAATAAATAATAATAAACTTTATTTATATCCCGCCCTCCCCAGCCGAAGCCGGGCTCAGGGTGGCTAACAACACTAAAATAGTGCAACATTATAAAAGCATTATAAAAATTAATTAAAATCAAAATTGATGGCAACCATAAAGTTTTGTAAAGATTGCCAAAGGAGGGAGTCAGGCTGCGCCCTGACCAAAAGCCTGGTGGAACAGCTCTGTCTTGCAGGCCTTGCGCAAAGATGTCAAGTCCTGCAGGGCCCTTGTCTCTTGTGACAGAGCGTTCCACCAGGTTGGAGCCGCAGCCGAAAAAGCCCTGGCTCTAGTTGAGGCCAGCCTAACCTGTTTGAGGCCTGGGACCTTCAAGATGTTTTTATTTGAAGACCGTGAGTTCCTCTGTGGGGCATACTAGGAGAGGCGGTCCCGTAGGTACGAGGGTCCTAGGCCGTATGGGGCTTTAACCCTCTCCAAAAACGGAACATCCCTCCTAAGAAAGTATTTGTATAAAAACGGGGCCATTCTTCTTCTCCCTAAAAAAAGCTCAACAACTTAGACCTGAACCCCTCAAAAACGGGGCTTTTCTCCTCCCTAAAAAAAAAGTGGGGGTAGATCATTGCCAGATTTTAATTCTGAAAGTAGATCGCAGTCTCTCAGGAGTTGGCCACCCCTGTCCTAAACAAATCAATTTAGGTGGGAAAATTGGAACAAAATAGAAAAACCTATGTGCAAAGCCTATTTGTTTCAACTATGGATTTCACTCTCATTTAAAAACTTGATGGAAGAACGAAAACGCATCACCGGATGAAGATTCCACCTCAAAGTTTTCTTCTACAATCCAAGCAACCACAACTCAAAATATGCTTCCTTCTGTTCAATCCATTTCAGCATCTGACTATAGCTCATGCTCGTAAAAAAAAAAAAAAAGGGGCTAAATTTTTAAGTGGTGCACAAATCAAAACCTTTTTTAAGGAAACCATGGCTTTGAACTTATAAGGGAAGCACAATGTTTTAATACCATTGGATTAGCGTTTCACATCACAGTGCAATTTGTCTGCATCCCTGAAATGGCCACACTGCTATTCAGACATTTGTTTTATCTGAAGGTAAAACAGAGGATCTCTTTTGTTTTAGACTATAGTACACACATTGGCACGATAAATTTATATCCATCATGTGGGGTACAGGAGAAAATGTGTTTGTCTAAACGAGTTTTTAAAAAATCCACAAAACTGCTCAGGAAGTTTTTCATCGAGAAGAAAGGAGTTTTGCAGCTTTAAAGTCAAAGGACCATTGATTTCCACAGAGCTCCAGCCAGTAAATTTAACTCTGGTGGATGGAAGTACTATTACAACGCCCTTCTTTTTTCATCTTGCATTTTCTGAAAGGAAATACTTCGCTAGTTTTCTCCAAATTGTGAGGGGGGAAATGTTGCATCAACTGTAAAATGAAGAAATGCTGACACAATATTTGCTTTGTGTTGCATGTACTGTAACTGTTCATCAATAGTACCCAAACAAACAAGGACAGTTAAACCTGGAATTTAAAGCTACAATGTGCAACATAGAAACATGCAATTTGGTAAAGAGATACTCCTGAAGCGAATGACAAGATTCATTCCTTTGTGAATTGAGGGACTTAATAATTTAGAGAATTCGGCCTATAGTCTGATAGACCCTTCCTTAGAGATGCAGCTGTTCTTTGCTTGAACAACGATCAAGATTAATTTTAAGACTCATGTATTAGGCCTTTCCTTAAGTGCCCACGGTTCCTTTGGTCAAACTCAGGGTTTCCTAAACTTGGGTCTCAAGCTGTTTTTGGACTACAGGTCCCATGAGCCGTAACCACTGGTTCTGCTAGCTAGGGATGATAGGATTTGTAGTCTAAAAAAACAGTTGGAGGCTCAAGTTTGGGAAACTCTGGTCTAGCTTAACGGAACAGGCTACTTGCACTGCCAATCTTTACCAACCAACCAGAGCAGGAAACAAAATGTTTAGTCTAGGCAATATCACTTTAGTTAACATGTCAGACTCTGCAAGATCACACAGCAACCTGCAACAATTTTGGGCCAGGATATCTGAAAGGCTGCCTTATCCCAAATAAAGCTGATTTAAGAGCTAGCTGTTATGCCCCACCAAGAGTTTCTGTTGGTGAAAACAGGGGCAGAGTCTTTTTTGTGTTGGCACCCTGGTTATAGATCTCCCTTCCTAGGAAATTTAGACTGACTTCATCTTTGTTTAGCTTTAGGAAGGCCACTGAAACTTTCTTATAGCACCCAGTTTGGGGTCAGTTTTTAAAGGCATCCAGTAGAACGCAGGAGACAAATTGACTTAAGCCATGCCTATCTTTAAGGTCATTGATATTGCTGGTCGTATAGTTATATAATCCATTAATTCCAGACTGTTTTTAAAGGTGATCCACACCTGCCCCAGTTTTTAATCTGTTTCTCTCATTATTATTTTTAAGCTAAACTGGGGACTTTCTTTGGGTTAAAAGGCAACACATAAATAATTGCACAGGAAAAAAACAGCAGCTTTCCATTTAAAGTGCCATTTTAGCTATGCAGCCTGTTCTTCAGAAAGACACCTGACAACTTTCAGGTTAGATGATGCATCTTTTAAAATGTGCCCTATTATTATTATTATTATTATTATTATTATTATTACTACTACTACTATACCGCCCTATACTCGCAGGTCTCACAAGATAAAATCAAAATATGAAAACACAAAATACATAATCAATATTTTTTTAAAAAAACTAACCCAATAACACCCAACACTTTTTAAAAGGGCATTGGATGTGAATCAGCCAAAGGCTTGGTTAAAGAGTTTGTTCTTGCCTGGCACCTAAAGGTGTACAATGAAGGCGCCAGGCGAACCTCCCTGGGGAGAGCATACCACAGACGGGGCCACTGCAGAAAAGGCCCCGTTCTCATGTTACCACCCTCTGGACCTCTTGTGAAGGAGGCACACAAAGAAGTACAAATATTATGTTATAAGGTCTTGCTTGCTGCCTTAACAATTATTACTGGCCTGACCAGATTTGGATTTTCTGTGCTTCCCCTAAGAAAAATGTAGTATCTGGGCTGGTGCGGCCTGAGGACGAGAGAACCTCTGAGAAGAAGACTGGGAAAGAACAGGGAAAACTGATTCTTGCTCGCGCCATTTTACCTCGTGGAGGGTGAGATGCTTGCCATCTTTCCTTTTCGAGTCAAACCTGCCGTATATTGCACTGAATTTCCTGATCTCCTCCTCTTTGTGAGGGTCCTCGTCGCTCATCTCAAAGATGTGGCCCACCATCTTGGCCAGCTTTTTGTTGATTTTCAGCAGTTCCTTGACTTCGTTCAAGTCACTTTTGGGGAGGGTGGGAACCATGCGCTCGACGCACTCGGTGACCGACAGGGCCGCCGCCGCGTCCAGGGTTTCCGTGTTGTCCTTTGGTGAGGCCGGAGAGCCGACGTCGGCTGGGGAAAGGCTGTGCTCGCTCTCTGTAGTGTGGTGGCCTTGCCACAGTCTCGTTTCGCTGCCGCTCTGCAGAGTCAAGCTCCCCACCCCGTCGGACTTGCCCGCACCGACGCTCTGAACGCAGGTGGTGGCGGCACATTTTGGAATCTTCAAGTGAGGCTCCCGGGTATTACTATTCCTTTCGTAACTATTGCA
The DNA here is from genome assembly GCF_965153285.1 of Podarcis tiliguerta. Lineage (NCBI taxonomy): Eukaryota > Metazoa > Chordata > Lepidosauria > Squamata > Lacertidae > Podarcis > Podarcis tiliguerta. Next base: position 17,653,839 of record NC_139534.1, read on the forward strand.
TGAGATTCCCAACCAAGCAGGAGATCCTTCCGGTAACTTATATATTGGGATGCTACTGACCGGTAAGGAAGTAAGAGGCTGGTTAAAAAGGCCTGGGTTTGTCACCCAGTCTCTCAAAGCCTTCTGCAGTCTTCGGACGTGAAGGGGTTTGCTGGCCATGCCGACGAGCGCCATGATCTCCAGGAACTCCTCTTCCCCGGCTTCACACAACTGCTGGACGTCATCCCCTCCCTGCTGAATGAAGGCATCGAAGTAGAACAAGAGGTTGGCTTTCTGCAGGATTCGGTACAGCTGCAATTCTCCAAGGGTTCTGGGTAACGCTGTGGCCATGGTGGGTGGAGAGCCCTGCAAAAGAAGAAGAAGTAGAAGAAGAATAAGGGTAACAAAATGAATGTCCACTTCCAGATGCGTTTTCCAACCCTCGTTGGTTCTTTCAAAACGTCTGTGCTTTGGGTGGCAAGGGAGGTTTGCTGGTGAACAAACTTATTAGTTACAGGATCTTGCATGGTACAACAAAGAGAGTACAGTGGTACCTCGGGTTAAGTATTTAATTCGTTCCGGCGGTCCGTACTTAACCTGAAACTGTTCTTAACCTGAAGCACCACTTTAGTTAATGGGGCCTCCTGCTGCTGCCGTGCCACCGGAGCATGATTTCTGTTCTCATCCTCAAGCAAAGTTCTTAACCTGAAGCACTATTTCTGGGTTAGCGGAGTCTGTAACCTGAAGCTTATGTAACCTGAGGTACCACTGTAGTTACAGGATCTTGCATGGTACAACAAAGAGAGGACTGGACCGGGACCTGGTTCAATGTTAAAAAAATCCAAAAAAACCCTAATCATCTTCAGTGTTTGAAATTAGCCAGGAGCCAGGCGCATTTTGCACCTGGCTATTGACCACATGCGACCAAGCAAAGATGCCTAGGTGCGAGGATGGTGTCTGACATCACCATATGGAGGTTCATGCCTATCTGCATAATCGGAATGAATTTCAGGAAGCAAAATGCCTTTCCTGTGCAATTTTGAGCAGTCACCGTTAAGAAAAAGTGGTCAGAATAGGCCAGTATGTATGTAGTATCTGCCCAAGTCAAATCATAACAGGCCGCTTTCTGTGAAACATTAACCTTTATTAATATTTACAATTTTAGATCCAGGGAGCAACAACAGACTGGTTCTGCCATAAAAGGCATAAATCCCCCCCCCAAAAAAAATAGATACCCCTTTTGCACACTAGTGTTAAAAACAGGGAGCTGGGGACTAATCGCTGCTACATAAAATTATTAAGAAGTGTATTTGTATACAGAAAGTAAAATCGAGCTGCATATTGTGAGGGCCTTCGATTACTTCTGAACTCCTGTTTCTGCATGTGTGTGTGTGCGCGCGCGCATAGGAAACCAAATGACACGTAGCAACAGTTCTCTTCCTGTCCCTGAATCAAGTGACTTTTCCTCTTTAAGCTCTCCAAGTTCTTAACCTAGTTCAAGGCTGTCACCTGCTCAGACTGCACAGAAAAAGCATCTTCGGTTCCAGAAATTCTTTCTAACTATGCAGATAAAATATAACTGATAGAATTCTACAGGATGTGGTGTTAGTGTGTGAAAACAAGCGAGATCCAATGATTCCCCCAGCCATGTCCCTCCAGATTGTGGAGATGTCACGGACCATCCTGGAGCCAGGTTGTAAGTGGTCGATAGCCAGGTGAAAAACGTGCCTAGCTGATTTCAAAACACTGATCAACAGTTACTTTGAACCACTTCAATTTAACTTAAGATACTGAAGGGCTAGGGACGCGGGTGGCGCTATGGGTTAAACCACAGAGCCTAGGACTTGCTGATCACAAGGTCGGCGGTTCGAATCCCCGCGACGGGGTGAGCTCCTGTTACTCGGTCCCAGCTCCTGCCAACCTAGCAGTTCGAAAGCATGTCAAAGTGCAAGTAGATAAACAGGTACCACTGCGGCGGGAAGGTAAACGGCGTTTCCGTGCGCTGCTCTGGTTCGCCAGAAGCTGCTTAGTCATGCTGGTCACATGACCCGGAGGCTGTACGCCGGCTCCCTCGGCCAATAAAGAGAGATGAGTGCCGCAACCCCAGAGTCGGCCACGACTGGACCGAATGGTCAGGGGTCCCTTTACCTTTACTGAAGGACTGTTCCTTTAACTTTTTGACCATTTAAAATAAGGGTAGAGAATCTTATGCCCAAGTGATGAACGTGGCCCCGCTATCTGACTCGAGAACACCCCAGAAACCGTATCCCTCATTAGCCCTGCTGCTTCACATCTCAAGTGTTTTTGCCTGGCTGAAATGTGTCCTTGGACTCAGGATAATGCTCCTTGCCTGTCCGGATGGAGAGAAGATGGGCGTTTGAGAGAGTTTGTGTACAAGTAGCCCACTGTGCAAAGGTAAAATTAAAGAATTGTTGCTTCGCCCACATGCAAAAGCACGAAGAGCTCTGGCTGATTCCCACACACAAAAGTAGTTTTGCTGCCTGTGAACTTTTGAATCAACAGAAAACTTTCTGAAGCAAGCACAGAATGTAAGTCGAATGGTTAAACCTAAACTTTTTTAACACAAGGATGTATCTGCTAAGCTTTAAAAAGTCTCCGGCTCCTACAGATCTCCAAAAATCACACAAGAAAACTAATACATTAAATAAAAAAGACATGAATAAGTTAAATTAAGCCCATTTTCAGCTCATCACTGATACATTATCTGCCAATTTGTAAATGCTACACCAGGAGTGTCTAAACCTTTTTCAAAGAGGGCCAGATTTGATGAAGTGAACATGCTTGAGGGCCAACCAAAGTGTTGAGGTGTTGTGGTTTTTTTTGGGGGGGGGGGGGATTGAAGTGGTTCAGCTTTTTAAAAAATAATTTTACCCCAATAAATAAACTACCACAGGGGCCGGTGGGCCCCCAGGCCAGACTTTGGATTTGGACATGTATCTGGCCAAGTCAAATCGTACCAGGCTGCTTTCAGTGAAACATTAATATTTAATAATATTTACAATTTTAGATCAAGGTGGCAACAGAGTGGTTTTGCCATAAAAGGCATAACCCCCTCACAAGAGATGCCCTTTTGCAAGCTAAGGTTAAAAATGGGGAGCTGGGGACTATCCACTGCTACATAAAATTATTACTAACTATATTTGTATATAGAAAGTAAGTAAAATCAAGCTGGATATTGTGAGGGTCTTCAATTACTTCTGAACTCTTGTTTCTGCCTGTGTGTGTGTGCATGTGTGTTGTGCACATAGGTGCTGTGCAGATTCCACGTTTGGTTAGGTGCTGTGCAGATTCCACGTTTGGTCTTGGGTTCTAGGTATAACCTGAAGCCCACATAGCACCTAAATGAGTCCTGTTTGGAGGTCTGCTACCTCTTCCCATAAGAACAGAAGAAAAGCTAGCTGATGGTCCATATAGTCCTGTAATCCCTTTCCCACAGTGGCCAACTAGAGATTGGTGGGAAGCCAAGAAGGTGGGCCCAAGGGCAACAGCGCTCTCCCCACTTATGAGTCCCCCACTGCTTCCAGAAGTGGAGGCAGAGCCTAGCTGTTTTGGTTTGTACCTATTGATAACTTCACCCTCCTTGAATTTGTCCAACAGTTTTTTAGAGCCATCTAAGATGGCGGCCGCCACAACACACACATTTCACCTTAAGACTGTAACCAGAGGCAGACTCCAGGGATTCACCTACATCCAACCTTTTCTCCAAACATCCAAACATCCACCATCCCTGAATATGGGTTGGGTCCAGAAATACATGATCTGTATGGGACTAGCAGAAGGTGACTTTCCCAACCCACCTGCCCAACACTTAGAAGAAATATGGGAAGGTGACTGGGGATCGGATATAAGAAAGTCTGCTTCTATCAGCCAGCTTTGCATGCTCATCTCTGAACTTTTCAACTCAGGTGCCTCAGGTGTCCAGAAAGGCAAAGTAGATCTGTTTTAAATAAAAATTGACTCCCGTGGGAAAGTCTTAAAGCTTGTGCTTAGCTTCCCTACTGCAAACAACGAAAATGTGAACGGTGCAATTCTGTAGACGTCTGCTCAGAGGTTGGCCGCGCTGTGCCTAGGCACCTCCATCATGACCCAAATTATTAATGTCCTGAACCTGAACCTGTTCACAAGCCTAAAGATCTCCACCTGTTGATTTGGTCTCGCAAAGCATTAAGTCAGAATGGCGTTTCTCAAAGGGTGTGGCATGCCACACTGGTGTGGCAGGAGCGGACGGCAAGTGTGGCGGGAAAGTTCAAGAAGAATCAAAGAAGCATTTAAACATATCAGTGCTGTACAGTATAGTATAGTATAGTATAGTATAGTATAGTATAGTACAGTACAGTATAGTACAGTACAGTACAGTACAGTGGTACCTCAGGTTACATATGCTTCAGGTTACATACACTTCAGGTTACAGACTCTGCTAACCCAGAAAAAGCGCTTCAGGTTAAGAACTTTGCTTCAGGATGAGAACAGAAATCGTGCTCCGGCAGTGCGGCAGCAGCAGGAGGCCCCATTAGCTAAAGTGGTGCTTCAGGTTAAGAACAGTTTCAGGTTAAGAAAGGACCTCCAGAACGAATTAAGTACTTAACCTGAGGTACCACTGTACAGTATAGTATAGTATAGTATAGTATAGTATAGTACAGTGGTACCTCGCAAGACGAATGCCTCGCAAGACGAAAAACTCACAAGACGAAAGAGTTTTTTGTTTTTTGAGTTGCTTCGCAAGACGAATTTCCCTATGGGCTTGCTTTGCAAGACGAAAACGTCTTGCGCCTTTTTCTTAAAACCGTCAATGCATTCCTATGGGAAACCGTCAATGCATTTCCTATGGGAAACCGTGCTTCACAAGACAAAAAATTCACAAGACGAAAAAACTCGCAGAACGAATTAATTTCGTCTTGCGAGGCACCACTGTATAGTACAGTGTATGTTTGTGTACACACACACACAGACACACACACAAAAGCTAGAAACAGTATCCATGCTTCTCTTCAAGAGCATTGGCTATTATTCTACAGTTCTCCATGGCACAATATATTGTGAATGGAGATTTTCAACTCTTGACAAGTATGAAATATGAAAAAAGAGAGAGAAAGGCTTCCTTGTGTTGATGAGATGAGATTCTGCTTGCCTCAAGTGCGAATGCAAATGGGATTAGCCAGCAGAAGCAAGCTCACACCTCTCATTGAGTTTGTAGACACACTTAAATGTATTTATGCAAGCGGCTTGCTTATAATTATACGGTGGGAATGGTTCATGGCCTTATGTAGCTGCATTGTTTTATACTTTGTGGACGTCCCATGATGATATTATAAAGTAGCTGTGTTCTGTGTGGGGACTCTGGGGGTGTCAAGGCCACAGCTGACATTATTATGGGAACCAAATGCACTCCAGTGAGTGCCTCACAGTAGCTAGAACTCCCAACACACTAAGGAAAAACCAATGAAAAGTTTCCAAGATATGTCTCCCTGGATTCAATCGCACTTTTAAGCAAACCTAGGGAGGACGGCATCGCAAGCCTGCAAACTTCAGAATAGCTACTTTCAGGGTGGGGGAGCCCAGCTGCAATCAGTAAGCCTTAAAGGTAAAGGTAAAGGTACCCCTGCCCGTACGGGCCAGTATTGACAGACTCTAGGGTTGTGCGCCCATCTCACTCAAAAGGCCGGGGGCCAGCGCTGTCCGGAGACACTTCCAGGTCACGTGGCCAGCGTGACATCGCTGCCCTGGCGAGCCAGAGCCGCACACGGAAACGCCATTTACCTTCCCGCTGGTAAGCGGTCCCTATTTATCTACTTGCACCCGGGAGTGCTTTCGAACTGCTAGGTTGGCAGGCGCTGGGACTGAACAGTAAGCCTTACCTCTGAGTAAACACCAGTAGGATTGTCCAGTTTACATCCCTTAAGGAGTCTGGCACAATGCAATACTCTGAGCAACTTTAAACAACACTACTACCCTACCGGGCCTGAGCTTCCCCAGATTTTTGGGCCTGGGTTTCATTTCATTACCACTCCATGCCCTCTCGGAGGCTGATTGCTAGTCTTCCACTCAGTGTTAGAAACTCAGATATATAAAGCTAGGTGCCAAATGGCTGCTTAAACCAGGGTTACAGGTGCCAAAATGGAATGTCTAGTTGCCATGTAGAGGCCAGACAGCTCAAAGGTTGTGATTTTCGATAGGACATTTTGGTTCCTGAAATTCGTCCCGATTGTGCAGATTAAAATATCGTTGATAGAATTCTAAATGATGTGTTGCTAGTACAGTGGTACCTTGGTTCTCAAATGCCTTGGAACCCAAACACTGCAAACCCGGAAGTGTTCTGGTTTGCAAACTTTTTTCGGAAGCTGAATGTGCTCGGTTTTAAGTTTTACGCTTACGATCTGAGTGCCACACTTCCGTTTTGAGTGTTACGCTGAGGTCTGTCTGTTTTTGCGGCTCTTTGTGTTTTTGTTTTTGTGACTGTGTGGAACCCAGTTTAGCTACTGATTGATTGTGTGTCTGCAGTGCATTGTTCCTTGCTTTCATTTTATGGATCAATGGTCTCGTTAGATAGTAAAATTCGTGTTAAATTGCTGTTTTAAGGGTTGTTTTTAAAAGCCTGGAACGGGTTAATCCGTTTTGCATTACTTTCCATGGGAAAGCGCGCCTTGGTTTTGGAACGCTTTGGTTTTGGAACGGACTTCCGGAATGGATTAAGTTTGAGAACCAAGGTACCACTGTATGTGAAAACAGGCAAGACCCGAGGATCCCAAGGCATGCAAAATGCGCCTGGCAAATTTCAAACTCTGATTCCACTTATAACAAACACCTTTCCAGTGGAAAGTGCAGCACAAGACAGGAGGCGGCAAAGAACAGGGGAGCAATTCCACCTCAGTACGTACTTATAGTCTGCCTCCCACTTTTTTCCCTCGCCAATCCAACAAGCTTCTCCTTTGCACACAACATATTAATTAGTGTTGTACATGTATGGCCTCTTGTGCTCCCATAACCACTTACATCTGATCAAGGCCCAACAACAGCCGCACAGCGGCTAATCCAAATTCCAAGCGAGAGGGCGTGCCGCTCACGTGAAACCATGCACCAAGTGGAAATCCAAGATTTCACCCTGCCACGTGGGAGGGAGGGAAGCGGATACTCCGGATGCAGCGTCACCTGTCTGTAAATGGCTCCCGTGCACTAAAGAATGGTTCATACAATCATGGTTCGAAATTAGCAGGGCACCAGGTGCGTTTCGCACCTATGGATTCTCCATTTGCAAGCACCTCAAAAGGTCTGGATGCCATTTTTTTTCATGTGGACTACACTCGAGGATTACTGAAAGATATGTGCTTTGAAGCCTCAAAGTATATGTTAAGGATAAACAGTATGCTAAGGAGTCTAACAAGAAAGACTAGAGTGTTTTGAAATTTGAAGTACGGTACCAATATTTTTATTGTAAACACCAAATTAAACCTGTATTAACCATTTCTGCTAAAAATGTGATCCTAACAATGTGTCACTTATGTGAATTGTGTACAGTGGTACCTCAGGTTAAGTACTTAATTCGTTCCGGAGGTCCGTACTTAACCTGAAACTGTTCTTAACCTGAAGCACCACTTTAGCTAATGGGGTTTCCTGCTGCTGCCACGCTGCCGGAGCCCGATTTCTGTTCTTATCCTGAAGCAAAGTTCTTAACCTGAAGCACTATTTCTGGGTTAGTGGAGTCTGTAACCTGAAGCGCCTGTAACCTGAAGTGTATGTAACCTGAGGTACCACTGTACTAGTTCATGCCTATCAAAATAATAAATAAAAAATTTTGCCAACGCCCCATGGCGACTAGACTTTCTGTTTTGTTGCCCACAACCCAGGTCGCAGGAGCCATTTGGCTCTTAGCTTGTCTATCTCACTTTCAAACACTGCATACAATGCATTTTTTGTTGTTGTTCAACGGTCACAGCTTCACAGATCAAAAGGCACGGGTCGAATTCTGGGTATCACATCTTGGGCAATGCCGGTCAATAGAAGCTAAAGACATATTTAGCTGTGAGTCGTCCACCATCAAATTATTTACTGGCACATGTGAATAAGTGGCTGTGCCTTTCAGCACCTACAGGTTTGCACGTATGAACACGCAACCAGCCTCAAGAGGCTTTTAAAATTCCCTCAACAAGCTTTATGTTGTCTGAGGAGTTGAAGCCAGATCTGACGACAGGGAAACTGAATGATAAACTACATATGTCGAATCCTCTCACTGAATCATCAGGGTGAGTGCAGCCTTAACTTTGAAAGTTGTAAAAACCTTCTGGTAGAAACAGTGATACCAGGGGGATGTGTGTGAGAGAGAAAATTTCCAATACGTTTTCAATATTTTGATTTTTCAAGTAGGGTCTGGAGTGATAGGGGAAAACACCAGACACCTTTTATATCCAGGGATTATTCACCTTTCCCCCCCTAATTATACATCTGCCGTTTCCTGCTATTGTCTTGTGCTGTTTCTTAAATAATTGTTGCTGTATTTGTATTGTTTTATGCTGGTAGTCTGAGAAGTAAATGGCAGGCTGAACTTCACAACAGGGTTTAAATCCCCTAAATAAAAAATAAGTTACTAAGGCCAGTTACTAAGAATTGGGGGGGGGGGGGACATTTATCTAAATGGGATTGGAAAGGGAGTAGCAAGAAGGAAAGACTTTGTTTTCCACAGCACTAGATGAGTTTGCATCCTTAATAACAAAAGCACAGTGCTACTAAGACTGCAATCCTAACACCAATTACCTTGGAGTAAGGCCCACTGAACGAAATAGGATTTACTGGCAAGGAGGCATGGTTATGGTCACGCTGTAAAGCCAATTGTTTTAACGTACAATTACAAGATGTGATATGTGGCAGGCATTAGAGGAACAGCCTGGGGAATGCTACAGAAATGCTAAGAAGTGTGGAATTACTGTACAGTAGTTGTTTTAACTATCAAACAAACGGCGGGCCAGAAATCTTCAACATCTCCCTATCCAAGTCAACATCTTGGGATGACCAACTTTTAAAATAGAAATTCCTGCCCAGAGCAGAAGATGGAAATTGCAGGTTTTCTGTGAAGGTTACAGAGAGGAGGCGTTTCTGCTGCTGCGAATGTTGTTCATGTAGGCGAAGCAGGATAAGAGGAGAAGTCAAGAAAGTGTGGGCTGCGAGGGTGGGCTTAGCATGCATTAACCAGCTCCTTCCCAGGCTGTCTGCAGGCTGCCTTGGTAGCAAAGGCAACTGGGAACGAACGTTCGCCTAGAGAGATGCTGTATGTGGAACCGAGCAATCAAAATTTCACAGTCAATCTCTGGGCAGGCTGCGCAGAGGGGAACTAGCAAAGACCCAAATTGTCGCCTTTTAAGGCACACTCCGTGCCCTCACAAAACACCCCTCCTTGCCCCAATTAAGGCTGAATTGAAACAGCAAGCCTTGCTGTATTTTTTTCAGCAGCGATACTCTGGCATTATGGGGTGTTTTCACACGAGACTCCCACCCGCATCTGTAATACAAATGACTAGCGGGGGATACCTTGGAAAAAGAAGGGGAAAGGAAGAGGAAGAGAACTGTTTTACATTTCCCCCTATATTTGCACAGGTGTTGCTTGGTTTTCAATGCCCCCCCCCCCATTTTAAGTTCTCTTTCTGCCTCTTTTCACGTGGCTAAGGAGCGCTCCCATTCAGCGAAAGTTAAATGGCAAGGAATGAAAAGCAAAAATAAATATAAAAAATGATCTAGTAACAGAGGCGCCAGCTTCTCGTGCCCATCTTCAGATACAGTTAAAGTGGGTTGTACGCAACAGAAGGTTAATTCAGGAGTTGGTGCAGCGCATCTTTTTAGGTTTTGAGTGTCAGCAATTGCTTCCTGCCCCCCCCCCCCGCCACAAAAGAGAGAAAGGAAATCCCAGGCTTGAGAACTGGGTTGCAGTAGCACAGAGCTCAAAAGCCAGCAATAGTGAGAATTCTATAGGTACAGAGGACTGCCTATAGTAAGACAGAATGGGGTGGAGTGAGGGGTAAGATCTCTCGCCATTCCCAGTGCCACTGGGCACATGTTTAGATCTCTCACTTGCAGGAAAAGCAATAGAATGCATTCTAAAACGATCTCTTCGGACATTCCAGAGGTGGGCATAAGTTCAGACTGGGATCTGCTAGCGGACCTCAGGGTTATTTTATGTAGGTCAGCAAGGGATTTCTGGCTTCCAGTCATTAACAAAATGGAAGCAGCCCAAAGGAGAGTGTCTTTGTGACCCGCCTCCCTACTCATTATAATGCTGAAATCATGAAACCTAAGGGACTGGGAGACACCAGGAGCGGATTTGCTGTGGAAGGAATGTGAGCTCAAGTTCCTGGGCTTGTTAATTCTTTCATTCCAAATGTACGGATCTCAGGGGTTTCTAGAAAAAACAAAGTACATCCTGAAAGCCTGCCCACCCACTAGACTATCCAAAAGATTTCCTCAGAAACGACTGAACAAAGATTTGTGCAGCTCACAGAATCACTCTATTTTCCACAACACTCGATTTATTTTGAAAGGCTCTGCATCTTTCTGAAGCCTAGCATTCCGGTAGGAAACATTAGTAGATGGCTATTTCTTTTTTAGCAAGCAGGGCTTAAATAAACAACTTTATCAGTGGCATCTTGATGCTAAACTCTGTTTGCTCTGATGTAAGTCCATTTTAATTTGATGCAGATTATATATATGGTACACTGCCTTCCTTGATGTACCGGGAAGAAATGTTAAAATCAACAGGACTTCTTTCCAAATTCAGGATGAGGGTGCTAACAATACAATCCCAATATTTTCCCACACAACCAGCTATTTAGAACTTTTTTTTTGCTAACTAAACAAGAAGGATGGTGTTTGTTTTTTTTCTTTCCCAAACTAGCATTTCTTTCAAAATATGCAATCAGTTCTGCTCCCCTACCAAAATGGCATTTAAGATCTACTGATGATTTAAGGATCTCTACCTTAAATTTATTATGTTCTGTTTTGACAATCCACCAGCTTTTCAGTACAGTATTATGTTTTGGTAGTAGAATATCTTCAGCGCTCTGCCCCACCACCACCACCTTGGAGGCAGCTGAATTATTAAGTTACAAAGCAAAACAGCCTCTCATCAAAGTTGGTAAATAAACCTAAGTCCTTTATTAAAACAAATTGTTGCTTTCAGTAAAATAATTTGGATCACCTACCTACGCTTTCAAAACCCTACAAAGTGCATCATTCTTTTGAGGGGGCGGCAGAAAGAAACAGGAATCCTCCCATTCAAAAATATTAAGCTGACTTTAGTTTACAACTAGGGTGTGTCTGTGCAAAAAAAACCCCCCAAAACCACACATCATGTACAGTATTTCCACACACATGGGAGTATGCCTGCAGCCAAATGAAGGGAAGCTGTTAAAATATATTTGCTGGAGGGCAAATATCGTGAGGACAAGTGTCTAAGAGGGACAACCAGCAACCGCTTAAAAAAAAAAGTCTCAAAAATCTGTAGCATAATAAATTTTTCCAGCACTTAAAAAAAGTTCACAGACGTAGAGAAAACATAGTAAAAAAAAAAAAAATCCCACCCAATGTAGTGTTTGGATTTGCACTCCATCCCCCAAACTTTTAAGCGAAGACAATACATGGACGTTTCAGTACTTTCCTCCCACGCCCTCACCCTTTTCTGCTCTGGATTTCTCTGGGAATCATCCACACTCCGCCTACATATACACGAATCCGCCCTCTCCTTCCGGCAATCTGCAGCAGCAGAATGAATTGTACCAAGCAGCAGCTAAGAAAACACCCTGCGGGACAGGGCAGAAACTTCTCCTATTTTCCCTTTATCCCATTCGTCGCATCAGCCTCAAGGCAGCATGGCCAAAGGTCAAGTAGTGTGATGTGATGTTGGGGAACCTGGATACCTCCAGATGTGGTTGGGGACCCCACCCCTGCCTCAGTTTCTCCCAGTTACACCCCCCCCACACTTTACCACCATCGCAGCCTCAGAGCGCCAGCGAGGCTGAACCAGAACTTGCAGTAGAAGCCTCGCGCGCAGCTAGAATTCTTAAGATACTCGCCTACCGCACCAACACGCGGAGGCCTTACACTCGCGTTCACACGTGCGTTTTTGACGCGCGAGACTGTCCGAAGCACGCAGGCAAGTTTCAGCCGCTGAAAAGCCAAGCGGGGGGGAAATGCCTCCCGAATCGCGAGCAAGAAAAAAAAATATCCATTGCGGTCTCTCCAGAAAGGCTTTTTTGTGTGTGTGGGTTAGAAGGGGCGCGGGGAGAAAACTTAGGTCCTGCATTGCAGAGGGGGCTGGACTGGATGACCCTCGGGGATCCCTTTCCAACTCTGCAAAAGCTGCAGCCTTCAACCCGAAGAGCGGATCCCATGCCGAAGATCTCGCTTTGCCGGGAAGCAAAGGCGCGCCCCTCTTTTAAGATAACTCGACGGCAACCTGTTCGCCAGGCGCCAACGTTTCGCAGCCCCGTCTCTCCATACGCTTCCTCGGCAGCCAGGCAAAAGAAAGGATCCCCGCGATCGCGCCCGCACAGCCCCTTGCGCGTCTCTCTCGCCCCCCCCCCCGGTCCTGCGCGCGATCCAGTGCCCACGAGGGTCCCCGACTTACTTCTTCCTCGCAGGACGCTGCTGCCGCTGCCTGCCCGGCTCTTCCCTTCTCCCGACGGGCGCGAAGTTATGGCCAGGGTCGCCTGCGGCCGGCCTCGTCCTTCTGCTGCTGCTGCCGCCTTCCCATGGGTGGGCGAGCTGCCTCCCGCCCCCTCGGCCCAGCTCTGCCCGGCAGCCCCGCGACAACCCAGCACTGGCGGCGGCAGGGCTGCAGGGAGGCACCGGCGGCGGCGGCAGCCTCGCCTTGCCTCCACCTCCTCCTCCACCGCCGCCTCCTCCTGGCCTTCCCGCCCGCGCGCACATCCAGGGCCCCCCTCCCGCGCCGCCGCCGTCACGTGGGGAGATTCCGCGCGCCCGCCCGCCGACGAGCCTGCGCCGGGCCCACCTCCCACGCGAGGCCGCGTGACGCAGAGCGGGGAGCGGGGGGGGGGCGGAACGACACGGCGGCGGAGAGAGCGCGGCGGCGAAGGAGGGAGGAAGGAATGGGACGGAGGAGCGCCCGGCGGCGGCGGCGAAAGGGAAGCAAGGAGCGCGGAAGGGGGAAGGAGGCGCCTCCTCGCTCGCGCCCGCTGCGCTGCTCGCGGGGCAAAGCTTTAGTCGTCGGAAGGGAAAGGGAGGCTCGTTGGGAGGTTGGAGAGCTCTCCTTTTCTCTTTCTTTCTTTCTTTCTTTCTTTCTTTCTTTCCCTCTCCCCCCTTTCTCTTTCTCTCCCTCTTCCCCCCTTTCTCTTTCTCTCCCTCTTTCCCCTTTCTCTTTCTCTCCCTCTTTCCCTTTCTTTCGCTTTTCCTCTTTCTCTTTCTCTCGTTCTTTCTCTCTTTCTCTTTTCCTCTTTCACTTTCTCCTGTTCTTTATCTGACTCTCCCCCCTTTCTTTCTTTCTTTCTTTCTTTCCCTCTCGCTTTCTTTCCCTTTCTCCCTTCCTTTCTCTTTCTTTTCTCTTTCTGTCTCTCTCCCTTTCTCTCTCTTTTTTCTCACTTTCTTTCTCTCTCTCTTTTCTTTTTCTCTTTCTCCCTTTCTATTTCTCTTTCTTTTTTTCTTTCTGCTTCTCTCCTCTTTCTCTCTCTAGCTTTCTTTTTCTTTCTCTTTCTTTCCGGGGCACAGAATGTTACATGAAGTGATCCCATCCATCCCTGCCTGTGCTTTAAAGGCAAGCTTATCGGGAGCCCGTTCTGTGAACCACCCTGAGATCTATGGATGAGGAGCTGTATAAAAATGTAATTATCTGCTGCTGCTGCTACTACTGTTATTATCAGAAGTTTTCTTCTGTGTACCCTTGAGTACCCCCAGAAAAAAGCACTGATTATTATTATTATTATTATTCTGTGCTCCTCATTCCCACAGGTTTTCCAAATGGACTTCATTGAAGTTGTTTATTATTATTGTTATTATTATTATGCTGCATTCTGCGCTCCCACAGGTTTTCCAGATGGACTTCATTGGGCTTTTTCCCAGCCAGAGCTGAGCTCCAGCACCTCTCAGGTGGGCGTCATTGCCATTCTAAGGGAATAAGGGAGAAGTTTGTGGTTAGCTGCAGCCCCTCTTTTGGTAGAAAAATAGCTCCTCTTCTTGTTATTTGGCACTTAACAAAGTGCTGTGGCGTAGCGTGGGGGGAGCAGGGGGGGCCGGCTGCACCGGGCGCAACATCTGGGGGGGGGGCGCGCTCGCACTCGCAGCTCTCTGCCCCTACTAAAATCCACGGGTTAGGGGGCGCAAATTACTTGCCTTGCCCCGGGTGCTGACAACCCACGCTACGCCACTGACAAAGTGAGTTGTCCGTCACAGCTTCCCTGCTATTCTCCCATCCCCACCCCTACATAAAAGGCTGCAAGCCTGAACCTGCTTTTCAACCAGGAGCTCAGCGTGGTTTCTGCCATAGAACTGCAGCGTTGGAAGGGATCCTAGAGCTCATCTAGTCCAACCCCGAGCAGTGCAGGAATGGCCACAAAAGCATCCCTGGCCTTCCAACCTCAAAGGGTAGCTTCATTGACTCGGAACCCCAAAATCTGGGACCCCTTCCCAACCCGTGCCAAAGTTTTGCAGTTGTTTTTTGCAGCCATCTTCCGCCTTTGCCAGGTCTCTGGAGCACTTCTTCGGAGCTCTGGAGGCAAGCGGGGTGGGCAGCCGAGGGGTCTGCTGCTCTAGATGCAAGGCTGAACTGCGCTCAGAGGGACTTGCCCTGAAGCAAGTCAGTGACTCAAGCCCTTTGCTAACTGCACAGTAGCAAAACCATGCCCCCCCCCCACCTCTCAGATTTATTATTTGTTTGGGGACTGTGTTGTGGACTGAGCTTTACATCCTTATTCCACTTTGATTCTGATTTGATTTTAGGATGTATTTTAATTGATTGCTTAATTTTATGGTAATATGTTATATATTTGATGTTAGCCACTCCGAGCCCGGTTTTGGCCAGGGAGGGTGGGGTATAAATAAAATGTATTATTGTTGTTGTTGTTGTTAAGATTTTGATTACTTAGGCACCTTGAGTTTATTTTGCAATTTAAGAAGATAAGTTTTTTAAATGAATAAAGGACTGTTCCTTTATTACGCTACCTGCTAGCTTCAACAGTTCTGTGCATTTTAATTCTTTCCTTGTTTTCCTTGTGTCAGCTTGCCCTTTTCATGTACTTAGAGCCTCTTATTTCCTTCTACTTTTCAATGTTGTCTCTTATAATATGCCATTGTATGAAATGCATCCTCCTCCAATTAAACTTTCTTGGGGGGAAACCCCAGAAACTACATACATATTTGCCCTTTTCGAGTGGAGAGACACTCCAGCTCAATAGACTTCTAGTGGGGAAAGCTGTTAAGGAACTTATCTCTCATTCTGAACAAGCGACGTGGGCTCCGGTTTGTAGCATGCCTTGTGTGACAATGGTTTCCTGGAAACTTTCTTTTCAAAACACATAGCCTCCCCAAGCATTGAAAGAACCAGAAGTATTCCATTGTTCCTGTAAATGAATATTACTGCATTAAAAACACATTATTCAAGCTGATCTCATTGAGACTAGCAGTGGGAACCAGAAAAATGCTCTCCACCCATCGCAGATCTCAATCCTAAAACATTTTAATCCGAAGTGATTTCAATGGGGCTTACTCTCAGATAAGTGTACTTATCTGTACTGGGGCTGTACCTGCCTTGAATGACTTCTACCTAAGTCCTCAGGAGGTTGAACTGAAATTGGTGGGTGTTCCGGGTATAAGTTGTTTATAGTAACACGAGGTTCTGAAGGCAATAACCCAGCGTATTTTTTGCTCTATAAGACTCACTTTTTCCCTCCTAAAAAGTAAGGGGAAATGTGTGTGCGTCTTATGGAGCGAATGCAGGCTGCACAGCTATCACAGAAGCCAGAACAGCAAGTGGGAGAGCTGTTTTCACTGCGCAGCGATCCCTCTTGCTGTTCTGGCTTCTGAGATTCAGAATATTTCTTTTCTTGTTTTCCTCCTCCAAAAACTAGGTGCGTTTTGTGGTCTGGTGCGTCTTATAGAGCGAAAAATACGGTACTTTGTCAGAAGCTTGAAGTGGGCGGCGGAGGTGTTGGGCACCATCTTTTATAAACCTCCAAAAGCCATATTTGGACCTTTTATTAGGACCAGCCTAAATGGAAACATAAAGTAGGTGCGGTGAACCTGAGGACCTCCATATGTTTCTGGACTACAACTCCCATCATTCCTGGCCACTGGCTGCTGGGAGTTGTAGTCCAACGACACGCCCCTGCAGTTGCAAACTGCAAATCCTGTGCCCTTTGCACAAGCTTGTCTTCTGCAGTGGAGCAAACCCACCGTCCCACAAATCCACCATTTTTATTTTGCCTCAGTTCCTTCCCCCTCTTCTCAGCAAAGCTTCCACGGAATTAGTATGGATGCTAGCGGCAAATCTTGCCTCTGCCATGCAGGGGGTTAGACTAGATGACCGTTGGGATCCCTTCTACAATTCTATGATTCCATGACATCTGGCGAGCTGCAGGTTCCACATCCTTGAAAGAAAGCAGTGTTCAGATCTGAGTAGAAGGCAGACTCTATCCTTTCAAAAGGGGGTCGGGGGCAGCCATTGCTCCTTTTCTCCCAAAATCCTAGGTGTGTAACCTGATATCTATGGCACCTGACAGATTCTAACAATTCCATCTTGGAATTGACTGCGAAATCTGATCTCACAGCTGCAACATCCAATATTCATATTTGTATTTGTTTCCTCCCACCACTCATCCCTCTCCCTCCAACTTTGTGTAACATCTGAAGAACTTGACAGCTTGCCGGTATTTTGGTCGATCCTAACAAACACAGCGGATGGCTAGGGCTTGCTGATCAGAAGGTCGGCGGTTCGAATCCCCACAACGGGGTGAGCTCCTGTTGCTCGGTCCCTGCTCCTGCCAACCTAGCAGTTCGAAAGCACATCAAAGTGCAAGTAGATAAATAGGTACCACTCCAGCGGGAAGGTAAATGGCGTTTCTGTGTGCTGCTCTGGTTCGCCAGAAGCGGCTTAGTCATGCTGGCCACATGACCCGGAAGCTGTACGCCGGCTCCCTCAGCCAGTAAAGCGAGACAAGCGCCGCAACCCCAGAGTCGGTCATGACTGGTCAGGGGTCCCTTTACCTTTACTAACAAATGTATTGCCCAAATATTGATTGCCTGTCCTGTTGTACACATTGAAAAGCATGTGACTCCCCCCCCCCCAAAGAATCCTGGGAACTGTGATTTGTTAAGGGTGCTGGGAATTGCAGTTCTGTGAAGGGGTAAACTATAGTTCCTGTGATTGTGGGGAATGCCTATGGGCCTTAGATGTATGGTGTGTATTCAGCAGTTGGATGGCAGCAGTTGCCTAGGATCTCGGACAGAGAGAGACTTTTTCCCAGCATTCTTCTGCGAGTTCTCTTTCACTACAGAGGTGCTGGCAGACTGAGCTATATTTGCTAGCTCTATATACAACAGGAATCATAGAAATGCAGAGCTGGAAGGGACCCTGAGGATAATCTAGTCCAACCCCCTGCAATGCCGGAATATGGGGATTGAACCTGCAGCCTTAATGTTTATCAGCACCATGCTCTAACCAACTGACCTATCTAGGCCAACATACATGATTGGGTGTCTTCTTTATTAAAAAAAAAGAGAGGTTATAGAGGCTTTGCTTTGCTTTTAATATATCAATATGCAGTACCAATGTACAAATAAAACATAGAATAACAATAATATTAGCATTTTAAATTAATAATAATAAGCAACAAATTAGCCTCTCTCCCCAACATCCCAAAGCACTCTCACTAGCTTCTCACATAAAATCTTGCTGAAATAAGAAAGACCTCGTGCTTCCTCTAAAAACAGGTTAAGTAGGCATGGCCTTTTGGTTTGAGAGAGATGGGAGTTGCAGCTTGATAAACTAGAGAGATACAGTGCACGTGATTTTTAATTATGTGTCCCTTTTCCTTTCGAAAATTCTTCCGCCACCTCACTGTTCTTCCAGACACTTGGCATCTTTTCAGTCCATAAATCCAATGCAAAATAAGACTCTTGCCTAGGCTTATTCCTCAATAAGCCAGAAGGAACCAAACTGCACATTCAGAAATATCATATGGTAGCAGTCCTCCTTTTTTTGGACTGTGTCACTCCAGAGTCAGGGTGGGGAGATTCGCGGTTGCATGGTCTCTCACACCAAGACCTCCTAGTCTATGGAAAGCTCACATGGCAGAAAGGTGGTTTCTGGCTTTTTAAAAAAATGGAGTGGAAGTGCAGATTTTCATGAAATGTATGACAGATGCTGCAATAATTTCTCTGCCCGAAAGGACAGAAGTAGTTTTAAAAAATCATGGAAACACCATCTGTCAAGGCAATTTACACAGTTTGGGCTAAATATAATTTCAAATCGGCTCTGGCGGTATCTGCATGTACATCTTGTTACTATAATGAACAAACTCATAATTAAGATGTTTTAAGGGATATTTCATACTGGGGAAAGGAGAATCTTAAGTGTTTTGGAGGAGTTTATCTCAGGATAAACTCTCTTAACATTTGAACAAGTGGCGCAGAAAATGAATCCCTATAGTCCTAAATTGCTGTTTTTTTCTTCTTGAAATTAGCCGTGCCATTATTGGAGAAATGGCCCAATTAGAGAGCGCAAGTGGAAAATTTATTGCTTTCCCTAACCAATAAAACACCGGCAGACAAGACAGATGGAATACTCTCAAGTATTCGATCTGATGGCATCCTGGTTTTTCAGAATAAATAGGGAAGAGATAAACCCAGAACATCACTACCAAACTCTGATAGTTGCTGTATGGCGTACATGGAGGGGAGAATTCATTGTGATGAACTTAAAACACACCTTTTAAAGTTGTTACATCAGTGGTACGCAACTCCTTTGAATTAAAGTTGACTTACGGTTTTTGTCTCATGATCATTGCTGGTGTTAACAGCCAACTACATACAATTATATGAAAATATATTGAAAATGCTAGGAAATCAGAAGTTTGGGCTGCTTTGCACCATTGGATATCTAACAAGTTGCTGGGTATTAACTTCCAGTTGATCCTTTCAAGAAGGCAAAGGCAATATGGACAAAAATGGTGCAGAGATGATAATTAATCTTATTTAAAAATTTAAGGTTAGACCGTTAAGATAAATTATAGAACAAAAATTGAGAAAGATGGAAAGAATTTGCTGAAATAGTTAACCGAAATAGAATACAAAAAAGGGAGGTGTGAGGAGGTCGATGAAACAAGTTAATGAAAGGTAAAGATATGGAATATTGGATGTGTGTGTTTAGTGTTTTGTTTTGTTTTTGTTTGTTTTTTCCCCTCTGCATTGTTGTATTGCCTTTTTATGTTTCTATATTCCTTTTTCTTTGTTTTTTTATGTATTGTAATTGTAATGTATGTTTTGTTGAACTTTTTATTGTTTTTCCTTTTTCCTTTTTCTTTTTTCTGTAATTTTTAAACTAATTTTTAAACTAATAAATATCATTAAAAAAAAAAAGATAATTAATCTTATTTCTGTGAAAATACAGCACCACAGTGGAACAGAACTATGCCCTCCCCAGCTGATTGTGTACTTCTTACACAACAGCAAGAGAGAATGATAAATATAACAAATTTGTCAAAGAAAATGCCTTTTATCATTTGTGGGTTTTGCTGATATGCCTACTGTAAAAAAAAATATTGAAGGTACGGCAATCACTATCAGTGTGATCTGGGGCAGGAGGACTGTCTGTTATCTGGGCCTCCTCTAATGAGACTTCCCCATTTCCTGACCTGCTGCTCCCCATTTTGCATGTTTATATCATTTCTCTAAATTTGCAAATCCCTTTGGGTGTGTTGGCAGAAAGGCAATTTATGAATGCATTGGAGAAATAATAGTAAATACAGACTCCAAGAGTACCCAGTCCTTCTCTGTATGTTCTGCACATTGAAGTTCTTAGTAGTAATAGTATCTCCATCTGACTGGGTTGCCCCAGCCACTCTGGGCAGCTTCCAACAGAATATGAGAACACAGTAAAACATCAAACATTAAAATCTTCTCTATACAGGCCTGCCTTCAGATGTGTTCTAAAAGTTGTATAGTTATTTATCTCCTTGACATCTGCTAGGAGGGTGGGTGCCACTACCAAGAAGGCCCTCTGCCTGGTTTCCTGTAGCTTCACTTCTCAGTGAGGGAACTGTTGGAAGGCCCTCGGAGGTGGACTCAGATGGGCATGGTCTGGACAGGTAAAAATGTAAAGGACGCCTGGGCAATTAAGTCCAGTCAAAGGCGACTATGGGGTGCAGCGCTCATCTCTCTTTCAGGCTGAGGGAGCCGGCGTTTGTCCACAGACAGCTTTCTGGGTCATGTGGCCGGCATGACTAAACTGCTTCTGGCGCAGCGGGACACCGTGACGGAAGCCAGAGCGCACGGAAACGCCGTTTACCTTCCTGCCACGGCGGTACCTATTTATCTACTTGCACTGGTGTGCTTTCGAATTGCTAGGTTGGCAGGAGCTGGAGCAGAGCAACGGGAGCTCACCCCATCGTGAGGAATCGAACTGCCAGCCTTCTGATCGGCAAGCCCAAGAGGCTCAGTGGTTTAGACCACAGCGCCACCCGTGTCCCTGGACTGGACAATGGAGATGGAGACACTCCTTTAGCTACACAGGGCCGAGGCCGATTGGGGCTTTAAAGGTCAACACCAACACTTTGAATTGTGCTCGGAAACGTACTGGGAACCAGTGTAGATCCCTTAGCTCTTACCAGTGGCCCATAAAAGTACTGACTATCCATTCAGATATCTGATATGGAAGCAAGGAATACACGCAAGAGCATTCTTTTCATGACTCGTTTCCAGGGCGCCAAATGAGTAACCTTGAAGGTTTAGGCAGCATTCCCCCCCCCCCCCGCAACATTTTCCCATGAGAAAATGTGGCAATGTGCTACCCTACAAAGCCATAGAAATCTTCACAAAGCTGCCATCTCGCCTCCCACTCATTTCCCCCCACTCCATACCCTCAGGCAGTACAGTAATGATAATTAGAGCTGCAAAATACCATTACGGTCTATGGCCCTTTCATCCTCAAGATATACAGCATGCATTACCCAAGGGTAGGGGAATCTAGCAAAAAGGGGAAGGGGTCTACAAATTGAGATTGAAAAGCACCAAGGCAAAACTCCCTAAGAAGCCTCAGTGTACTTTTTAATTTTTATTTAAAACCCAAAACCAAGCACTTGTCATAAAGGCGTACTGCTGTATTTAAACTGCAAATGCAGGCAGCTTTTGCTTGTGAAATGTGGGGGAATGGACCGTTTCGTCCTTTGCCTGAGGTGGCAAAATGTGTCAGCGTGGCTCTGCGGAGTCCCATAGTCCTGTCTAATGATGGATGGAACTCTTGGGAAGACTAATTTCTGGAGCATTAGACAAACACTTTGCTCCACCGTTCCAACTTTTGCTTCCCCTTTATCTTAGCAAACTGGAGGCCTGGAATCATGCAGATGCCCAGCCAAATTCTAATCAACAGTACAATTGTTTTTAGAGTCGTAATGGGTGGAATGACTGCTATCCTGCAGGTATTTACCGTATTTTTTGCTCTATAAGACTCACTTTTTCCCTCCCAAAAAGTAAGGGGAAATGTGTGTGCGTCTTATGAAGCGAATGCAGGCTGCTCAGCTATCCCAGATGCCAGAACAGCAAGAGGGATTGCTGCTTTCACTGCGTAGCGATCCCTCTTGCTGTTCTGGCTTCTGAGATTCAGAATATTATTTTTTCTTGTTTTCCTCCTCCAAAAACTAGGTGCATCTTATTGTCTGGTGCGTCTTATAGAGCGAAAAATACCGTAGATATCTGCCCTTTTGGAAATGTTTAGAGGAGGTTTGTACCTGTAACTAGCATTGACAAAAAGTTAAGGATTATTGAGAAATGGTTTATAATGAAATGAAAAAAATGTTTAAAAGAACGTTCCCCCCCCCCAAAAAAAACCCAGAGGCATTTATTTTGAGTATGGTACATATAGAGGTACCCAGGGGGCAGTAAAAGCTATTTTTGTGTGCAACGACAGCAGCTCAGATTTTGTTAGCTCAGAAATGGAAGGGGGGTGAGGTTTCAAATAAGGAGGGATGGCAGCTGAAAACGATGGAATACGCAGAGCTAGCAGGCCTAACCAGCAAGGTAAGAGAAGAAGAACGGGTCTATTAAGAGGAATGGAAATTATTGCAAATTTGACAGTATAATGTAGATTAAGACATAATGGAAGGGGGGAAACTAGAATGAGGAAATAGAATATGCAGCCAATTTTGGAAGTACCGTCGTAGCTCAGAAGTTGAACAGAATCCATTCCAGAAGTCTGTTTGACTTCCAAAACATTCGGAAACCAAAGCTCGGCTTCTGATTGGCTGCAGGAGCTCCTGCAGAAGCCACAGAAGCCCCGTCGGCCGTTTGGCTTCCCAAAATAGTTTGCAAACCGGAACAGTCAGTTCCAGGGTTGCGGCGTTTGGGAGCCAAAACGTTCGAGAACTAAGCTGTTTGAAAACCAAGGTACGACTGTACGAGGAACCATGGAAGCAGAGGAAGGGAAGTTGTTGTATGTACTGTTATATATTTAATGGTGGGAAATGTAAATCTAAAAGTTTAATGAATTTTTTTTTAAAGGGGAATCCCAATGGTGTAAGAAAAATCAAGTAGTTCACTAAAGGGGGAAAAAAGCTGCAGAAATTCTGAACATGCATCCTGCTGAAATTGTTTAATGGTTATACCTAACGTGATTAAGCCTACCATGCAGAGATGAAGAACAGCATACCCTCAACATTTCTCTGATGAAAATAGGGACATCCTATTCCATAATCTTAATAATTTTACTATTTATACCCCACTCATCTGACTGGGTTGCCCCAGCCACTCTGGGTGGCTTCCAACATATATAAAAACATAACACAACACTAAACATTTCAAAACTTCCCTATACAGGTCTGCCTTCAGATGCCTGCTAAAGGTTATGTACGGTAGTTATCTCCTTGGTTCGGGGGTCACATAACTCCATATCCATTATTTCCCCAATGAAAATGGGGACGTCCTAGTGATGTATGGAAGTGAGAGCTGGACCATGAAGAAGGCTGATTGCCAAAGAATTGATGCTTTTGAATTACGGTGCTGGAGGAGACTCTTGAGAGTCCCATGGACTGCAAGAAGATCACATCTATCCATTCTGAAGGAAATCAGCCTTGAGTGTTCACTGGAAGGACAGATCCTGACGCTGAGGCTCCAATACTTTGTCCACATCATGAGAAGAGAAGACTCACTGGAAAAAACCCTGATGTTGGGAAAGGTGGAGGGAACAAGGAGAAGGGGACGACAGAGGACGAGATGGTTGGGCAGTGTTCTCGAAGCTACAAACATGAGTTTGACCAAACTGTGGGAGGCAGTGGAAGACAGGAGTGCCTGGCGTGCTCTGGTCCCTGGGGTCACGAAGAGTCGGACACGACTAAACAACAACAACAAGGAAAAGTGGAACATTCCGGGATCAAATCTGAAACCAGGACAGCTTCTGTAAATCTGGGACTGTCCTTGGAAAACGGGGACATTTGGAGGGTCTGCATAGAAGAGCCTTGAAATTAAAGAAAAGTTGACAGCAAGCGATTGTCTGAAAGGCGAAAGCTGCAAGAAGGATCCAGAGGCAGTACCATGCGTGCCAACAGAACAGCTGATGTCGCTCCCTGCGGAGGAGATTCTTGAAGCACACGTCTCCCACGTCTTGCTCCTTAGAGGAGGACGAAGAGGAGGAGGAAGAAGAAGATATAGCACTAAACAAGCATGCAGTTGCCTCACCCCCTCAGTACAGTCTGTTTAGTTCTGCAGGCAAGGAAAGGTCACAACACAAACAGAATTATTACATTAAAAGTGTATGCTTAACCATATTTCCTGAAGACGCTATCGACGCCTGTGAAGAAAACACTCCCAACTGTTTGCTACTTAACATTGAAGGCTGATGAGACTTTACATATGCATCTTGGTGTACTCAAAAGTAGCATTTTAAAAATAGCGCCCAGGATGTTTTGGCGTTGGCACAACGTGCTGAACAAATAACGGGTTCCGACGAAGAGTTTACGGTTAGTTGAATGCTAAACTGCAGATTTATGTGGGAATAAAGCCCATGCAACTCAACGGGCAAGCAGCCATGTATTCAGGTGCCAAAGCAGTTCTGTACAACAATTTGACAAACCCCCTGCTTTTGAAACATATCTAGGGCTGCAAAAGCCAAAGGTTCTGCATCTGAAACACCTCACAGGCCATAATGCATGACTGGCAGATGGTATGTCTGACATTAGCATCCCCCCTCTCTCTGCCGAGTGGTGGCAAGAGGCCTTAAGCATTAAGAAATAGATAGCTTATTCACCTATTTGTACCTTCAGTCTGCATGGAGGGAGTCCAGATCTTACAGCATGGTCATTTCAAGAGGCGCTTGTACCCCACAGCAATGCAGCCAGCCTTCAGCCTGCCTTCCCAAGATGGATCCCAGTCTTTCTACTCCATCTTCTTCCCAGGACACCCTGCTAAAAACTCCCTTTTCCTGTCCCCTCACACCCAGTTACCGTGGCAACCTTCCAAACCCTTGTCTCTGTTCACACCTCAGAGCAGGGAGAAAGGACAGTTCTCATCGCCCATGAACCTCAATGGTCCTATATTGTTTCTTAATGGCCCTAGCTTGGCCAGGTCATTTTGCATAGGCTAGCCCAGGAATTCCTCTGCAGCTTGTATTTCTCCCTTCACAACCCAAATAATCAAAATCCTACCATTTATTAATTTCAAGGTTGAGGGAGGGGTCCATCTGCCATATCTATCACAATAAAGGTAAAGGGACCCCTGACCATTAGGTCCAGTCATGACCGACTCTGGGGTTGTGGTGCTCATCTTGCTTTACTGGCCGAGGGAGCAGGCGTACAGCTTCCGGGTCATGTGGCCAGCATGACTGAGCCGCTTCTGGCGAACCAGAGCAGTGCACGGAAACGCCGTTTACCTTCCCACCGGAGCGGTACCTATTTATCTACTTGCACTTTGATGTGCTTTCGAAATGCTAGGTTGGCAGGAGCTGGGACCGAGCAACGGGAGCTCACCCCATCGCGGGGATTCGAATTGCCGACCTTCTGATCGACAAGCCCTAGGCTCTGTGGTTTAACCCACAGCGCCACCCAGTCCCCTAATCTATCACAATATTTTACCTTTATTTCATTTATATCTCACCTTCTCCCCAAGGAGCTCAAGATGGCACACATGTTTTACCCCCACATTTTACAGCAACCATGACTGATAGCCAGGCAGAATTCCTTCTGCAGAGTTATAGTTGGAGTCTACGTACGCAGTGAACTTAAATGCCACAATCTATTCTGGTTACAGCGTTTGGAGGGGGGCCCTTGTTTTTAATAAAACCTGGAGTTCTCTAATGACAAAAACCTGGTCTTCTGCCCTGGTTTCCATGTCTACAACCTAATGACTTAAGGCTGATTCATATGACCAAAATTGGCTTTCTCACGCAGCAGTCCAGAGCATGGTACACATTCCTGCCCGGCTGTAGAAGGCAATCTTTGTTGTTGGTCCATTCACCTCATCAGTGAAGATGTTTTTTCTTCCTGACCATCTGCGACATGCAAATATGCACAGACGGTCGCTCTGGGGTCATGCAAATTGCCCCAAGGACTCTTTCAGTTTCTGGAAGTGTCTGTAACACTTCCTGCCATAGCTTTCAGAGGCAAAAGAGAAGGATGCAAAAATTTTAAAAGGGGGTTGTCACAATGTCTCACCTTACTGTGATGAGCTGTCCCTGCCCCATATCTTTTTGCACTGGCCTTCCACCAGCCCTTTGCCCATAGTAACATCAGGAAAGGGACGCGGGTGGCGCTGTGGTCTAAACCATGGAGCCTCTGGGGCTCGCTGATCAGAAGGTCAGTGGTTCAAATCCCCAGGGTGAGCTCCCGTTGCTCTGTCCCAGCTCCTGCCAACCTAGCAGTTCGAAAGCATACCAGCACAAGTAGATAAATAGGTACCACTGTGGTGGGAAGGTAAACACCATTTCCATGCGCTCTGGCTTCCATCATGGTGTCCCATTGCGCCAGAAGTGGTTAGTCATGCTGGCCACATGACCCAGAAAGCCGTCTGTGGACAAACGCCGGCTCCCTCAGCCTGAAAGCGAGATGAGCGCTGCACCCCATAGTCGCCTTTGACTGGTCTTACTGTCCAGAGGTCCTTTACCTTTTACCTTTACCTTTCACATCAGGAAACGGTCCAGATCTCACCTTTCAAATCCTTATTTGGTGGCCATTTTCAGAAGAAAACCTAAAAAAAGAACGGTTTTGTTTTTCCCCATGAAAGCTGCTAATTTAATGCCGATGGCATGAATAATGAACAGGACTGGTTTCAGCTAAATGAAGTGGAGCAGAGACTCCTACGCAGTTCTGCCAATGCACTTCAGCTCTGACCCCTAGCCACCTTTCCACAGCCTTCCCCCTGAGTCTCTTGCATGGAAACAGGAGTAGCTCTATGAGCCGGTGAGAGCAACTAAAGAGAAATGACAAAGAGGGATTGCAGCAAGAAAAGCCAGGAATGGAATTCTGCCTGTATAGACACCATACATTTAAAGTACATTCCCCTGCTCAAGAACCGTGGGAACTGTAGTTGGTTAAGGGTGTTGGGAATTATAGCTCTTTGATGGATAAATGACAGCTTCCAGGATTAGGGTGGGAGAGAATGTGCTTTATCTGTATTTTGTGTACACCGTGCCATGTTTTGAGGAGGTAAAACTGTGTGTGTCCCCTTCCCCTGTTAAGCCTAAACACAATATACCTTCCTTCTTTTTACTGGTGGTATAGATTGGGGAGAACCCCTTAAACCATAGAAATTAATAAATGGTGGAATTTTGATTAATTGAGATATGGATGAAAGCAGAAGCTGTAGAACAGGCATAGGCTAACTCAGCCCGCCAGATGTTTGGGGACTACAACTCCCATCATCCGTGACCACTGGTCCTGTTAGCTAGGGATGATGGGAATTGTAGTCCGAAAACATCTGGAGGGCCGAGTTTGCCTATGCCTGCTGTAGAACTCTGCTAGGCAAGGCTAGCTTATGCAAACCAGTCTAGAGGAGAGCAATTCTGTTAAGATGACAAAATGGATTGATGGGCCATCTTAGATTAATCCTTTGGGCTTAGAAGACAGGGTTTTGTGTTTGAAGTGACAGGAAAAGAGAGTTTTTAAGCAAGGTGTGCTGGCAAGAAGAAGGTGGGGAAAAGGTTGAGATCCATCTTGGGCAGGCTGGAAGAGCCCCTCTTGAAATGACCATACTGTAAGATCTGGACTTCCTCCATGCAGGCTGAAGGTGTAAATAGGTAAACAAACCATATTTTTTAAGGCTACAACAGTCTCTGCCGCGTCTCAATTCTCCAAAGGAGTACAGTCTCTGGCTGAGCGTCTGGAACTCCCTGGAATATTGCAGAGGGGGGGGGCGTGTCCCAAAACATTTGCAAGACTATTATTAATTTCTAAGCTGCCTTTCAGGCCTGGAGGTGATCAAGATGCTTAAAGGTAAAGGTAAAGGTACCCCTGCCCGTACGGGCCAGTCTTGACAGACTCTAGGGTTGTGCGCCCATCTCACTCAAAGAGGCCGGGGGCCAGCGCTGTCCGGAGACACTTCCGGGTCACGTGGCCAGCGTGACATCGCTGCTCTGGCGAGCCAGAGCCACACACGGAAACGCCGTTTACCTTCCCGCTAGTAAGCGGTCCCTATTTATCTACTTGCACCCGGGGGTGCTTTCGAACTGCTAGGTTGGCAGGCGCTGGGACCGAAGAACGGGAGCGCACCCCGCCGCGGGGATTCGAACCGCCGACCTTTCGATCGGCAAGCCCTAGGCGCTGAGGCTTTTACCCACAGCGCCACCCGCGTCCCTAATAAGATCAAGATGCTTACAACCTGGTTAAGGCACAACCATCTTATAAAAACAGCAGCAAAAATTCTCCTTGCCTTCAGAATTGTAGAGAAGCTTCCTACAATTTGCTGCCCACTTAAAAACAAGCATTGATGGGCCCATCCCCAAGGAGCCCATTCAAAATCCTGACCGCCTCTGAAACATCATGAAGGTCTCCCTTCCAATAGCTGGAATGAAGGACTCTGGTCCTCGGCGGTTGTAGATCTTTAAAGGCCAAAGACAACAGATTGGACTGAGCCCAGGAACAAATTGGTAGCAAGAGAAGCCAACAGACGATCTACACAGGCAGTTCCATTGCAGCTGAATTCTGGATCAAACACTCAGACTGCCTTCAAGCCCCTTACGATAATCTAATCTTTGGGGTTTTTTTAAATGTCCCTCTCAGTGCTAGAAGTATTTGTTTTCTGTGAAAATGCTTGATCTGTTTAAAAAAATAAAAAATGCTGGAGGTGGCAACAGAGGAGGACAGGGAAACTGGTTTGACTGACGGCGAGTGTGGCTGTGAACTCGAGAAGTGGGTGTTTGGCTTAGCAGCCAGTCACTTAGATCTCCTCAGTTCCCCAGGAGCCTTTTTAGTTTGTAAGGCTAATCTTATAATTCTCCCCCTCCCCTTGCATGTGGGAGAGCAGTGCACACTGGTGTGAAAGTTCTGTAGCCCCTGCCTTCCTACGTATCCTGTGCACGCGCAGAGTGCACAGTCCTTGTGTTAACTACAAAGTAACTGAGACATAGACATTCTCTTCTGTATACCAGGGGTCAGCAAACTTTTTCGGCAGGGGGCCAGTCCACTATCCCTCAGACCTTGTGGGGGGCCGGACTATATGTTGTCTTGATTATGACCCGCATTTTTGGCAAAAAAAACCTTATTGGGACCAACCCCAACGTTGCCCAAATGTGATGGGGGGGGGGGTGTTGTTTCCTCATACACCCACGCTGCTTCCTTTGCGTTTTACGCGTTGACAGTTATTGTTTCTCTCGTAAGGCGGGCTGGGGGGCTGAGGTAAGCGCGCCATTCCTGTTCATAGCTGTCAACCGTCCCTTATTTGGAGGGAAACTCCCTTATCCCAGCACCGTGTCCCGCTGCTGTCCCTTATTGATGATGTCCCTTAAATTTCCAGGGTTTCAAAGGAAGCAGCTCTTCTCCCTCCCTGCCTGCCGGCCAGGGAGGCTCCAGCTGTGCTGCTTGGCTGCGTTGCTCACCCAATAAGGAGTCTAAGAACGACTGGGGGGTGGAGCTTGCATGCTTTGTGCCGATCAAATCGGCTGCATTGCCTGGGGACTCGCCTTTGCTCAGCGCTTCCCAGCGGAGAGGTGACGGTGGTTTTCCTTGCTGCATCCCCTTTGCTAGGTTGCTGCGCTGTGGGAACCACCACTTGAGGCTTCGTTTGGCTGCTGGCTGGGCTTTCTGCCTTTGGCTCGGAGGGGCTCAGAAGCTGAACATACCTGTGCCCAGAAAATCCCTTATTTTGGCTGCTGATCCCTTATTTTCGAGGCTGCTGGTCCCTTATTTTCAAATCTGCAAGTTGACAGCTATGTTCCTGTCAGCCCTGGAGAGTGTGTGCGCATGCGTGGGTGAAGGGAAAAGCCGTTGGCCACGCTAAGTCAGGCCGGTGCCGCTCAAGCAAAAACTTTCTTTTCCCGGAGTGAGGGAAGACGAGGCGGCAGCGGCTATGTACCTTTCCATGGCTCACACCGTGTAGCTAACAAGCGGGCTCCACAGCAGAGCGCAGAACGGATTCGGAGTGCAGCCGCCCAGGCACTCCCCACTTCCTATGGCAGGGAGCACCGCCGCCACTGACACCTGTGGGTGTCGCTCCTGAGGCGCCTCTGAGCCCCTGCCGCCACAACTGCCCTTCCTGAGGGCAGTTGCTGGCAGCTCCATGGTGAAAATCCAAACTGTGGCTCCTTTTCCTTCTTCACCATCCTGGAAGAAAAGATTGCTGTGCATGCGCGATGCATGAAGAAGGGGCTTGTCTCGAGCAGCCGCCTGCCTCACTTTTGACCCCCAAGCCTGGCTGAGTCGCAAAAACTATTGTGTGTGTGTGCTACGGCGGCTTCCTGGATTCCCAGACCATCCACGGGCCGGATCTAGGAGGCAATTGGGCCTGATCTGGCCTGCGGACCTTAGTTTGTCGACCCATGCTGTATACTAAGATGGGTGTGAGCTGCGACGTGTGTTTGTGTGTGTGTGTGTGTGTGTGTGTGTATGCGTCTGTGGCTTCCTCTATTACTCTTTTAAAAAATCCTCCAAATAAAGATTTTTTTGGCCTCTTTCAAGATGCCTCTTGTGTGAATCTTGACTGTAACACTCCTCTGCGTTGGTGTTGTCAAAATCCCAATTCTAAGGAATTTCTCCCACTCTACGTGGGCTTCTAAATGTCATGGAACATGACTCTAAGCAAGAAAGCATGTCCCACATGCACATACTGTACAAAGAGAATCGTAGAATCGTAGAATTGTGGGGTTGGAAGGGATGCTAAGGATCATCTAGTCCAACCCCCTGCAATGCAGGAATATGCAGCTGTCCCGTTCAGGGATCGAACCTGCAACCTTGGCGTTATCAGCCCAGGTCTTTTACAGCGATGCATGCTTTGCTTGCAAATTATACGGTAATCGCATACCACTGCTTTTTAATTTTCCTTTTCAAAAAGCTCTGCCCTACAAACCATGCTTTTAAAATATCATTTGCATTTTGCAAATGCCATAGCAGTTTGCACAGCATGGTTATTGCAGTCCTATCCATGTCTACTAAGATGCAAATTCTACCAAATTCAATGGGGCTTACTTCCAAGAAAGTGGGGATAGGATTGCAGCCTAAATATTTGAGAACCTGAGGAGTCCCCACTGTGCAAATTTCTCCCATCCCTGCTTCCCAGGGAGTTGCAAAAGATAAACCTCAAAGACCTTGAAATCTCCAAGAGTTGCAGTTGTTAGGATATTTAATATGTACCAAGGGGCCTTTTCTAAGTCAGGAAAAGGCATTTCACATTCTGGCACCTTCCTTCTTTTGCATCATATTCAGCGTAGGCATTGGTCATTATCAGGAAGCGACTCCCCCAGTTTACAGCTGGCAACACCACCTGTGCCAATCTGATTCCAGCCAAGACAGCCAGCCATTCATGCCCAGAAGGACACAAGGAAAATGGACTTTGACTACAATCCTATGCTAGGGTTGCCATATGCCCGGGAAAATCAGGACGTATGGCAACCCATGTCAGAAGTCTGTATTTTGCCAAATCTCCTTTAAAATAGCTCCAAAAAAAACACAAAAAAACCCTATCCTATGTAGACTTAGCTGGGAGTAAGTCCCATTGAACTCTATGGGGCTGACTTCTCAGTAAATATATCTAAGACTGCCCTGTTACTTGCTTGCGCGTTTTCCTGGAATTTTATTTCTTTTCCAAAGTGGCATTTTGACTAGTTTTGCAAAGCAGTTTGCCAATAAATTTCAGAGCTTATAAAGGAGAACTAGTTTGCCTACCCACCTGTTTTATAGCGCTGTTCCATGTTAATAAATGGCTGCCCGAACCAGATTGCCTGGGTAAATAAATGATCTAAACCTAGAAGACTGAAATACAGTGGTGCCCCGCAAGACGAATGCCTCGGAAGACGGAAAACCCGCTAGACGAAAGGGTTTTCCGTTTTTCAATGCGCTTCGCAGGACGAATTTCCCTGTGGGCTTGCTTCGCAAGACGAAAATGTCTTGCGAGTTTTGAGATTTTTTTTCCGCTCCCCACCCCCTTTTTCTAAGCCGCTAAACCGCTAATAGCCTTTTAGCAGCTAATCCGCTAATCCCTTAAGCCTTTAATAGCCGCTAATAGCCGCTAAGCCGCTAATAGCGCTAATCCGCTAATCCACTAATAGGGTTGCTTCGCAAGACGAAAAAACCGCTAGACGAAGAGACTCATGGAACGAATTAATTTCGTCTTGCGAGGCACCACTGTACATAGCGAAGAACTGGGAGATAAATGTGGTGAATTGCTGCCAGAGTAACATGAACAGAAAGGAGGAATGCTTGCTCATATCCAAATGCACATTCAAACTTCTTGAATGGTACTTGTATCCCCACGTTAAACTATGTATATGTTCGATTCATTATGAATGGTGTATGCCATCTTCTCCTTTTTCCAATTTGTTATACTTGAAATCTATCATCTACAGCAAAAAGAGCTTTTTGACCCGCATACCCTCCAACAGGGACACGGGTGGCGCTGTGGTCTAAACCACTGAGCTTGCTGATAAGAAAGTTGACGGTTCGAATCCCCGCAACGGGGTGAGCCCCCGTTGTTTGGTCCCTGCTCCTGCCAACCTAGCAGTTCGAAAGCATGTCAAAGTGCAAGTAGATAAAGCGGTAACGCTCCAGCGGGAAGGTAAACGGCGTTTCCGTGCGCTGCTCTGGTTTGCCAGAAGCGGCTTAGTCATGCTGGCCACATGACCCAGAAGCTGTCTGCGGACAAACTCCGGCTCCCTCAGCCTATAGAGCGAGAGTCATCCGCGACTGGACCTAATGGTCAGGGGTACCTTTACCTTTACCCTCCAACAATTAATGCAATAGGGACGTCGTATTTCAAACCTAGCAGTTCGAAAGCACATCAAAGTGCAAGTAGATAAATAGGTACTGCTCCGGCGGGAAGGTAAACGGCATTTCTGGTTCACCAGAAGCGGCTTAGTCGTGCTGGCCACATGACCCGGAAGCTGTACGCCGGCTCCCTCGGCCAATAAAGCGAGATGAGTGCCGCAACCCCAGAGTTGGCCACAACTGGACCTAATGGTCAGGGGTCCCTTTACCCTTTACCTTTAAGGGGTAAACTACAGTTTCCAGAATTCTTTGCAGGAAGCCCTGTGCTTTCAGCGTATTGTGCATATGCAGCCTATAACCCATTGGTAAAACTGTTGCGCAAGTGCTAGTGGAAGATCATGGGAGAAAGTATCTGCAACTTGCATCGCTGTGTGCCTGCCGCAACAAGCCCACAAATCATCCGCTGGAAAACAAGCTCATTGCAAAGGAATCCTTCATGTCTGGGGGTGCAAACCGTTCCCGATAGGAAGGTGCTTGCAGCAGCGACTGCCAAACCCCAAGCACAACGTGTGCCTTCCATTCTTTCAGAGAGCTGCTTTTAGTGTATTTTTGGTCTCTGTGGAAGCCGCCCAGAGCGGCTGGGGAAACCCAACCAGATGGGCAGGGTACAAATAATAAATTATTATTATTATTATTATTATTATTATTATTATTATTATTATTCCAGCCATTGGACCAGATGGGCGGGGTACAAATAATAAATTATTATTATTATTATTATTATTATTATTATTATTATTATTCCAGCCATTGGACCTTGCGCTGCAAGAGGGAACCACATGATGCACGCCAGCCATAGAACTTGCTTTGACAAGTATAAGGGATTGAAACAGTTAAAGGTATAAACTTGGATCTAAAGATCCTCTGCACAAGTAGAAAGAGACTTCTTGCCTCGCAGAGGGTTGGACTGGATGACCCTCATCTCCCTTCTAACTCTACAAGTTGATGGTTCTCTTATTCTTTGATCACCAGTTTTTGCCACTCCCCGCTTCCAACTGCTATGAAGTTGGGGCTGTCGACAGGGATGCCACCAAAGGGGGCAACACTTTGGGGATGGAACAAGGGCACAGGCCAGCTCCCTTGTGCTAAAATTATGGTTTTAATGGGGGTGGAGTTTTAACGTGGGTAAGGGACGCGGGTGGCGCTGTGGTCAAGACCACTGAGCCTCTTGGGCTTGCTGATCGGAAGGTCAGCGGTTCGAATCCCCATGACAGAGTGAGCTCCCGTTGCTCTGTCCCAGCTCCTGCCAACCTAGCAGTTCGAAAGCATGCCAGCGCAAGTAGATAAATAGGTACGTCTGTGGTGGGAAGGTAAACGGTGTTTCTGTGTGCTCTGGTTTCCGTCACGGTGTCCCGTTGCACCAGAAGCGGTTTAGTCAGGCTGGCCACATGACCCGGAAAGCTGTCTGTGACTAACACGGGGTCCCTCGGCCTGAAAGCGAGATGAGTGCTGCAACCCCATAGTCCCCTTTGACTGGACTAAACTGTCCAGGGGTCCTTTACCTTTTTCTTTTCTTACCTTTTTAACTTCGGTGGCTGTTGTTTGTTTGGGGAGGGTTGTCTTTTAAGTGTTCTTAAGTGTTATGTGTTACCGGTAATTTGTATTTTGTATTTTTTTTGGTTTTATACAACTGATTAATATTCTACAGACTTTTAAATGTGTTTGTAGGGTGGGAAGGTTGTTCAGTGTTTTGTTTTGTTTTGTTTTGTTTTAACTATTTACTTGTGTTTTTAGCTTGTATTTTTATCCAGTGAACTGTGCTGAGATATTGTGAAAAGGGTGGAATAATAATAATAAGTGCTTTTTTTTCTAAAAGAATGTTTAGGGGTACTCTCATTTTGACTCAAGAAAATCACCATTTTGTAGTTCAAATCAGGGGAAATAGATACAGTAAATGGACAAAAGTAAATAGATACAGTAAATGGACAAAAAGATTTACAAAATGTTTAGGGGTATGTGTACATCTGTGTATCCTCAGAAAAAAAGCACTGATGATGATGATGATGATGATGATGATGCAATGTTTTCCCACCTCCCCAATGCCCACCCTCCCCAACCCTCAGGAGCCGGGAGCCAATACACCCCAGTTCTCTGTGGTCGGGATCCAGGTTATGGAATCCAGAGAAAAATTAGCAACCTATTCTATGCAAACAGTTATGCAAAGGGCAGAAGCAAATGGAAGAACTCTGGATTTCTGTTGATGGTTTTTCCACAACACTCTAAGTCCGAAACAGCCCTTGTATGAGTAGATAAGGCTTTCCATTTCTAGAAGAGCACTTTTGGACCGGAGCCAGAATGTCTGTCTGTTCAAAACCAGCTAAGTATATGAAGAAAGGGAGAGGAGGTGTGAAAAGCATTGGTGTCACTGTTAGATTGCGATTGTCTAAGGGCAAATATATATGTTATAATTAGGGGAGATTGTGGGAAGATTATTATTTTTATAAGTCATTGAAATCCCAAATGTCAGTAAAGGAAAATGTGAAAAATGGCAAATTAACATCCCCCCCCCCAAAGGAACTGGAACTCTTAAATACCAGAAATGGTTGTTTCTGGGTACCATTGAGTTAATGGCACTCCAACAGTGCCCTGTTTCAAATGGTGATACTTTGAATTTTGATGATTATTCCCCACTTTTTCCTCAAGACTGCAATTGTGCTCCTCTAGAAAGAGGACCTTGCCAACAAAGGTCCCTATAGTTAAAGCTATGGTTTTCCCAGTAGTGAGAAGTGAGAGCTGGACCATAAAGAAGGCTGAACGCCAAAGAATTGATGCTTTTGAATTATGGTGCTGGAGGAGACTCTTGAGAGTCCCATGGACTGCAAGAAGATCAAACCTATCCATTCTTAAGGAAATCAGCCCTGAGTGCTCCCTGGAAGGACAGATTGTGAAGCTGAGGCTCCAATACTTTGGCCACCTCATGAGAAGAGAAGACTCCCTGGAAAAGACCCTGATGTTGGGAAAGATGGAGGGCACAAGGAGAAGGGGATGACAGAGGATGGGATGGTTTGACAGTGTTTTCGAAGCTACTAACATGAGTTTGACCAAACTGCGGGAGGCAGTGGAAGACAGGAGTGCCTGGCATGCTCTGGTCCATGGGGTCATGACTAAACGACTAAACAACAAGAAAGAGGTAAAATATATACCATATTTTTCCACGTATAAGACTAGGTGGTTTTTTTACCAAAAAAATAGGTTTAAAATTGGGGCTCGTCTTATACATGCGTAGTGCTGAGGGATGTTTTCTTAATTTGGAGTCCCCAAAAATAGGGGGCGTCTTATACATGGGTGTCTTATAGACGGAAAAATATGGTAACTTTGGTTTTGACCATAAGTATTAAACTAGGAATCCACAAAAGGGAAAAGTACTGAATGGGGATTTGGGGGGGGGGTGGCTTGTCTGTTAATATATGGAAGTGTTTTGTATTCTGTCATTCCTCTACATGTTTGACACTGTTAGATTCAATGAAAACTTTATTATTA
Organism: Podarcis tiliguerta; assembly: GCF_965153285.1. NCBI lineage: Eukaryota > Metazoa > Chordata > Lepidosauria > Squamata > Lacertidae > Podarcis > Podarcis tiliguerta. Next base: position 17,689,916 of record NC_139534.1, read on the forward strand.
TCATGCAAAATTATTGCTCCCCCCAGGTTTGCGAGATGAATCATTTCCTCATATTGATATACAGATTAAATAACTCTGAGCTGACCGACGACAGGTTGCCCTCTGTAGATTCATACACCAATAATAAGAGGATAATAGGAATATAATTCCCCTCCCTACTAGGACTAGCAAGTCCTGCTGTGGCCAAATGGGCCTTTTCATCAAATTTGTGGCAACTGGAAAAAGGTTACCCAATAAAACAGCTTTGAGGTTATTCTGGGTGGGCAAAATGATATAGCTGAGGCATTAGAGACCTTGACTAAACACGGCTGCTTTACTCCTTCTCACAAAGTACCGTTTCTTCTTCTTCTTCTTCTTCTTCCTTAGTTTCCACCCCACCATTTGCTAGTCAGAAAATGAAAATAACTAGTCAAATACTTTCAAGTAGGGTTATTGTTTGTATAGCACTATTCTAACACTACATCCTTTTTTTTATGTAAAGTAATGTATTTCTCATGGCCTTGTGAAAATCGGAACTGTAATTTTGCCGGTGAATCTTTTGTGTCTGGGTAGGATTGGAATTCTAGTCGATAACTCTTTGGTTTCTTTTCCCCCAGTAACGATCAAATGTTGGTGTTGAATCGACATGCGTTTTCAAAGTTGGCCAAGTAAAACTCAATAAAAATACGGCATGTGTCCTAACGTATATGGATTTATTCAGATTTCATTCTTTGAGGTACAATAAGATGAAAACATGACAACTCTTTATATTGACGGATGCTAAGCCTTAAAAACCCCATCTGAAGTCTTGCATTTATTTATTTTTACAAGTTTTAATAGGTTTGTGAAACTTATCTTTTCTCATGTTAGATGAAAGTTTGTTATGTTAATATGTCCAAACACCAGGAAGAACTTTCTGATTCTCACAAGAGGTGACAGACTCTCCTTCCTTGGAGGTTTTTAAGCAGAAGTTGGTCATCTGTCATGTATGATCTAGTTGAGATTCCTGCATTGCAGGGGGTTAGACTAGATGACCCTTGGGTCCCCTCCAAATCTATGATTCTATGAAGAGACATTGAACTATTATTCAAACGAATAATGGGCAACTTTAGGCCCTCCAGACATTGGACTACAAACTCCCATCATTCCTGACCATTGGCCATGCTAGCTGAAGCTGATGGAAAGGAGTCTAGCAACATCCTTCTTCTAACCGCCAGTGCTGGTTCTTAAAGATAAAACTGGATAAACCTGAATATTTCTAGGGCATCAGATATAGCCTTCGCTGGAGGCTGGATGGCAGGCCGGATGGATTAAAGGGATTTCATTGCTGCTGTTGACATTAACAGGGAAAATATAAGCAGGCAATATTTGTGATTATTTAAATGAGGAAGAGACGCAGATGGCGCTGTGGGTGACGCAGATGGCGCTGTGGGTAAAACCTCAGTGCCTAGGGCTTGCCGATCGCATGGTCGGCGGTTCAAATCCCCGCGGCGGGGTGAGCTCCCGTCTTTCGGTCCCAGCTCCTGCCCACCTAGCAGTTCGAAAGCACCCCTAAGTGCAAGTAGAAAAATAGGTACCGCTTTATAGTGGGAAGGTAAATGGTGTTTCCGTGTGCTGCGCTGGTGCTGGCTCGCCAGAGCAGCTTCGTCACACTGGCCACGTGACCCGGAAGTGTCTGCGGACAGCGCTGGCTCCCGGCCTCTAGAGTGAGATGGGCGCACAACCCTAGAGTCGGACACGACTGGCCCGTACGGGCAGGGGTACCTTTGCCTTTACCTTTTAAATGAGGAAGAAATATACCATTGAACAGATTGTTTTGTAATCCTGGCGGGTTCACCAGCAGGTAATAGAGAGCCAGTGTGGTCCACAGTGCTGTGTTGGATTGGAGAGGCTTGTGTTCAAATTCTCATTTCAGCAATAAAGCTTCCAGGGTGGCTTCTGGGTCCGTTGTCCTCTTTCCTGGCCCAGCAAACCTCACAGAGTTGTTGAGAAGATGAAATCAGACATGTTTCTTTTTCACTGCCTTCAGCTCTTTCAAGCAAAGGCGGAGTTCAAGTGTAGCAAATAATTCTTGGGAGCAAAATAGACCGTAACGTTATCACCTGCATGCTGGAATTGATTTGCTTTTTGCTATGTTATAAGAATTTATAACATAGCAAAATATGTCTTATATATATATAAAGATAGATATATAAATGTTCATAAATGTACCAAGCAAGCAAATACATAACTGTATAGACCACACGTCTGAGACCCACAGAAAAGGTCCTGAGACCATTTGTCTCTTCCAAATTGACCTCAAATATTCGGTGGCGCTGTGGGTTAAACCATAGAGCCTAGGACTTGCCAATCAGAAGGTTGGCGGTTCGAATCCCCACGACGGGGTGAGCTCCCGTTGCTCAGTCCCTGCTCCTGCCGACCTAGCAGTTCGAAAGCACGTCAAAGTGCAAGTAGATAAATAGGTACCGCTCCAGCGGGAACGTAAACGGCGTTTCCGTGCGCTGCTCTGGTTCGCCAGAACCGGCTTAGTCATGCTGGTCACATGACCCGGAAGCTGTACGCTGGCTCCCTCGGCCAATAAAGCGAGATGAGCACCGCAACCCCAGAGTCGGTCACGACTGGACCTAATGGTCAGGGGTCCCTTTACCTTTATTCCTCTGCAAGGTCGAAGGAAATGGGAAGCCTCCCCATTGTTTCTTTGCTCACAAATCCTGTCTCATGGGCACATTTAAGGTATGAATAGGGTGAGCCTGTGACCTGGATTCAGGAACTGAGTAGTTATCATAACAAAAGAGTGGCCAGGATGCCCAGGTAATCCAATCAGGTAACCGGGCAGACAGGATAAAAACAACGCACTCAGATTTCTGTTGTAGTCCACCCCTTCTCTGAAGTAAGTATGATGTTTCTGGGGGAGCTCTTGGGCTCCAGGGTGGGCAGTTCAAAAGTCTATATAAGGGCAGGCACACCTTTGTTCTGGGTCTTCCTCCTTCCTGTGTGTGAGGGGAGCACCCTGTTGCAACAGCTTTAATGAAGATCAGGCTTACTAGCTGCTTTGTGTCTCAATACAGTGGTACTTAGGGTTACATTCGCTTCAAGTTACATAGGCTTCAGGTTACATACTCTGCTAACCCAGAAATAGTGCTTCAGGTTAAGAACTTTGCTTCAGGATGAGAACAGAAATCGTGCTCCGGTGGCGCAGCAGCAGCAGGAGGCTCCATTAGCTAAAGTGGTGCTTCAGATTAAGAACAGTTTCAGGTTAAGAACGGACCTCCAGAACAAATTAAGTACTTAACCAGAGGTACCACTGTATTCTCTGGTTGGCCTCTGTTATTTTCTCCTAATGATGGAAAACCTACATAGGACTCTATAAGGGGTCTTGTGTACCCCATAAGAGAAAGGGAGCAGTTTTTGTTGACAACAGCTATGTGGGAGGAATCCAAAGTATACTTTTATGGAGTGATTTCTGACATTTATATTGTCTTTCGGTGGTAGGAGGACTTTTTATGTGTGTCTGAGTGCCGTGCTTCTTTCCATACCTTCCGGAATGCCCCTTTTTCCCTTGCCAGCGCCAGCGCTGCCAAGCTCAGGAAAGAGGATGAACCGGCGCTTGTCCCGAGTTACGACTGTGGCGGTGGTTGCGGCATCTCTATGGCCGCCAGCGGTGGCGGCCTCCTCCTTTGTACAGAACAACAAACCCCTGTGTTGCAAACTTAACACAACAAACAATACAAGCAACACGCAGACCAGTATTCTAGATAGCACTGTAATTCTTATTGCATAACATACACGATTGAGTAACAAAAACAAAATGTGTGCACTTGTAAATTCTCTAATATATTTGAAATCAATTGAACACATGTCTGTCAATCTTTGAAAGTCCGTAGAAGCATAATAAGTCTATGGTTGAAACAAAGTAATAGAAGTACCGTATTTTTCCCTCTATAGGACGCACTTTTTCCCCTCCAAAAATGAAGGGGAAATGTGTGTGCGTCCTATGGAGCGAATGCAGGATTTCGCTGGAGCCTGGAGAGTGAGAGGGGTCGGTGCGCACCAACCCCTCTCGCTCTCCAGGCTTCAAGAGGCTATCCGCAAGCCTGCAGCCCGAAGCCCGGGGAGAGCGGCGCTGCGCACCCCGGGCTTTGGGCAGCTATCCGCAAGCCTTTGGAGCCTGGCAGGAGTTCCCACCGGGCTCAGAAGGCTTGCGGATAGCAGCAAGCTCTGGGAGCGAAGGCGAGGTTGCACACAACCTCGCCATCGTTCCTGGACCCGTTCTGGGGTCTGGGGAAGTTCGGGCTTCCCCTGCCCTCAGCCCGGCAAGCTCCATCTACCTTTAGCAGATGCTGGAGAGTGGGTGAGGAGAAGAAAGAGAAGCTGCAGCGGTCAAGGCCCAGCCCTGTGTGACGCACCAGCTCTGAGGGGCAGGCAGAGGGTAGGGCCACCCTAGGCAAGAAAAAAGGGGGAGTGAAAGGGGGTGTTGGAGGGTATGCAGCCGCATAGGTACTAGCACCATTGAAAAGTGTTTGGTGAAAAATGGCGCATGCGTCCAGCATTGTTATGTACTGAGTTGAATAGGATCCAAAATGCAGCAGCCTGATTGGTCCTAGAACAATAGGATTCAGAATGCAGCAGTCTGATTGGTCCTAGAACAATAGGACCCAGAATGCAGCAGTCTGATTGGTCCACAGGAGCCACCCAATCCAGCTCCAGGTGGAAGGGAATCCGCAACCTGATTGGCCTACAGGAGAATCCCGGAATTAGCCAATCATGTAGAGCCCATTGTGTAAATAATGTATATAAGGCAGACATTCTGGGGGAACTTCCATTCCTCCTCACCACTATGAGCTGAATAAAGAGCATGAAATCCACTCTCGACTCCGAGTATATTTCAATTTCTGTACAAGTAATCCTAATCTATGAGTAGAAAGAAAGAGACCACCATGACTCAGGTCATCATTATTATCTTGTTTTTCCAAATTAACTCGTTTGCCTTTGTTACGCAGTCTATTGCTACCAGTTCAGCATTCAACCAGCCTAACCGAATATCAGAATAAGGCCACGTGAAGCAGCTCCTCAGTGCTCCCCAGTGTCAGGGACTAGAAAGTGAGTCTGTTTAGCAACAAAAATCCTTCCATTTTTCTCCTGCAGGCTGACTACAGTCTCCAAATAGCTTCAGCTCAGGCCCAAACACCACAATCTAACCCTTGAGGGGGTGTTAAAGAGAACACAATGTGTCATGCTGCTATATTTACCCTTGGTTAATTGTTAGATTTGCATTGGTGACTGGAGAGGAAGAGAAGGGCCCAAACGGGCCATTGTTAAAAATGTCATGAGGAAAATATCCCACGAGGATTTCAGGGATAAACAAGAGTCATATAAGGAGCACAGCATTTTTAAAACTAACAAGATCGTCTACTGGTAGAATGAGGTATCTGTAGAATGCACATTGGCTTCACAAACACGTATTATTATTAAAGCACGATCAAAGCACATTCTTCTCCATAAAGAATTCTGAGCATTGTAATTTACCCTTTGTAGAGTTGCAATGCCTAGAAGATTTGAACAAACTACAGTGCTCAGAATTCTTTACCGAATTTCCCCCATCCCAGAATGTATTTCTTTTTTTTCTCTCCCCCCCGTAAATATTTTTAACTTAATTTTCCACAGTTATGTTTTCACAATTAAAAGCAGAAATTAATTCACATTTCTACCAGATTAGATTTATACAAATACATTTTCACGAACCTTCCCTTTGAGATTCTATGAATGGACTTCCCTCCATACCCTCTTCTGGATCCTTATATATATCAACCAAATTCTTGTGCATTTCCATACTTATACTTTTCCAATTATTATTTCCCTTACAGTAATTTTTTTCTAATTTTCTGCTAGTTGCAAGCGTTTACTTAAAATCCTGCCAATGTGTCGTTCTGTTTACAGTATTTTTGCACATAAACAATGAACGATTCCCACTCTTTTTAAAACTTCTCATTATCATAGTCTCTGAGCTTTGCCATTAGTTTTGCCATTTCTGCATAATCCATTAGCTTGATTTGCCATTCTTCTTTCGTCGGTCTCCTTTCTTCCTTCCACCTTTGGGCTAACAGTATTTGGGTGGCTGTTGTAGCATACATAAATATTTTCTTCTGTTCTTTAGGGAGTTCAGTTCTTATCAATCCAAGTAAAAAGGCTTCTGGTTTTCTAACAAAAGTTATTTTTAAAATTTCCTTCAGTTCATTATAAATCATTTCCCAGAAGCTTTAATAATCTTACATTCCCACCACATATGATGGAATGTACCCTCCTTTTCTCTGCATTTCCAACACTTTTTAGAACTTGTTCCATACATTTTAGCAAACACAAATCTCTTTAAAGCACAATCAAAGCACATTCTTCTCTGTAAAAAATTCTGAGCACCGTAGTTCACCCTTCATAAAGTTGCAATGTCTAGCAGCTTTGAACAAACTACAGTGCTTACAATTCTTTACAGAATTTCCCCAAACCCAGAATGGATTATAAATACAGATTGCAAGACATGATTGTGGCACTAGCTCATCCAGGAAAAGTACGGTACTACTGAGACTTTCCCAAGCTCTTGTCTCTTTCGTGACAAGTTTCTCGCTTGCGGTACCTCTCCTATGTTTTGATGTAAGGAAGAACATAAAAACTCAGATGGAATAAATCAATTAAAGCCTAGCCTGCCCACCGCCACGCAGCTCCACTGGGAACAGAAACTGTCGCTAGAACAATTAAGAGAAAATATTCAATGAGTAAATTATAGACGAATCCCTTTTATTAAAGGGATAAAGAGGGATCTGTAGAAACAGGCAAGGAACTACAAACAGGAAACTTTTAATTAACTGCCGAGCCATTTGGAAATCATAGTAACAAATTGTTCAGAACGCAAGATGTTCTGAACTTAAACTATGGGAGAGGAAGGGGCTTTGGAGCCTTGAAAGTTCAATCAGCCCCTATATCTACTGTTTTGTAACCCTAACCCTACCTCCCCCCCGTTAATGTTTGGGTGTCAGGCTGTTGGAACGAGATCTCTGTATAAATACAGCTTCTTAAAAATACTCTAGAATTGCTCACACCAACTACTTATGACCCACCTAACAGCTGCAGCACTTTTTACTGAGTGAATGCAAGGAATCAGACAGATAGCAGGGAGGGGAAATGAATGGCTTATCCCTAGACATTTCTCACTCACCAGTCTCAATTGTTTCCCCCCTGTCCAAGTAACATAGTCGTTGCTGGCCTATATGGCTTTCTGATCCCTAGAGGACAGAGCAAGGAGACTCTAATGGTTTCCCCAAACTCTTGGTATACTGCTGTTTACCCACACAATCTGCTGCCACACACACAAAAAGTCATCCACAATATCTCCACCCAATCCCCCTTTCACACAAATAAAGGCAAAAGTATTAAGTAAAGAATAAATGTTTATTACAGAAAGAGACACAGGTTCGCTGTTGCGCTTTCTCTGTAGCAGAGTCACAAAACAAAGGGGAAAGCTGTTCAAAGCAGCAAACACACCCTCCCGCCTGCCTGCGTATCATATGATCTGTGCTAGGAACTGTTTGTAGGTGTGACCTTCAAGGAAACAGCTCTGGGCATGCTCAGAACTCAAGTATGAAATGGGCAGGCCAATTCATCTGCCAGTCATCTGTTGTATACCCCTGCTGTACATAGAGCCTTATGCAAAGCTTAACACATCAGCAGGTAGGTGTTGTAATAGTGATGCTCCCTCAAAAAGGTTTTAGTAAAAACGCAGACCTCTTCTCAAAAACAGAGCCTGATAAAACCTACGTCAAAGTTCTGCATATGCTTATTCTAACCAGTTGATCATGATTAGCAATTTTGTGTGTGTGACTAAAATGGCTGTTGTTTACCACACAGCTAGCTCCACGCAGAGATTCAGCAGTCTCCTCATTTCTCATGATCTTCATGTTCTCCACCCACAGAATGCCCATTTGAAGATGTTCTTCAGCATCACTTAATAAAAAACAAAAAAGGAATAAGAAGAGCTACACTTCAAGCAGGCTTTATTCCAAAACAGCAGAATACTGAATATGACAGTGCATGCAAACAGCTTATAAAAGAGTCTGTGCTAACCTATTATACCAAACAGATTGGGCCATTTGCAAAATCTCAATTTTCCCATACCCAAGACAATACTTATCTCTTTATCTAGCTGATTTGTCTTTATCCAGGTGATTCATGCTTCCTGTTACACAATCAGCCATGCCCTGCAAACATATAATAGAAATATCAGCAGTTGCAAAACAACATATTTAATGTCTGAGCCATCTGCAATCATCTGCATGGACTCTAATCACTTCTTCAGCGCTCAGAAAGACAAAGAACACTTGCAAAAGCTGGTGGAAAGTTTCAATGATGACAAGGCATCCAATATCGGAAATCGCGCTGAATCGTGCCATTACTGGTTTCTTTTCCCCTGTCTGCCCATAACTGTATATTACTTAGGGCTCAGCTACATTAGTACTGAAATAACGATCTGAATGCACTATAAACATGCAGCACCAGATGGCACCAGAGAGCAGTCAAATTTAAAAAGTGATTTTTCATAGAGGTTTTTTCTTTTGTTCTAACAATCTAATTTCTAACTTAATTATAGCGTGTGTTTTTCCTGTGTTTAGCTCTGCCCTTACTGCATGTGATTTTCTGGGTGCAGATGTTTTATGTATATATGTATGTATATGCAGTGTATGTATATGTATGTATATGCCATGCTTTTGGGGGGGGCGCGTGGGGACGCGTACCCCTAAACATTTTGTGAATCTAAGTTTGGCCTCATTGAGGATCAGTATTTCAATATGAGTAGGAAAATGAGAGTACCCCTAAACATTTTTTTTTTTTTAAAAGCACTGTATATATGTATGTACTTAACACTTTTGGGCCCAGAGACTCTCAAAGCAATGAACAAAGCAGAAATTTTAAATCCTTATAGCAAAACGTTTCAGCTTCCACCTTCGTCAGTTGCTCTGATAAAAAAATGATGCTGTTTCCAAGGTGGATGGAAAGCTCAGAAGGGCTTAGAATGATAGAACTGCAGAGTTTTAAGGGACCCTCATGGTCATCTAGCCCAACCCCCTGCAATGCAGGAATCCCACCCACTTAGGGACTAGAAACTTGAACAGATGAGAAATACTAAAAAACCCCAAAGAGAATAGATTGTGGCTGCTGCAGTCTCCCTCAGTCCTTTTGCTTCCAGGGCTAAACCATAGTTTGGTTTAGTGTTATTATGTCCAAATTTGAGCTCATGCCTTGTTTTTCTCCAGACAAACCACAAGTGGCTGACCAAGAACGAACATTTTTTACAGGTTCTGGTTTTATTCTGGAACTAGACAAACCATCAGTCTGGGTTTGGACAGAGCACATTCAACCAAACCATGACTTAGAGCCAGTGTGGTGTAGTGGTTAAGAGCGGTAGGCTCGTAATCTGGTGAACCGGGTTCGATTCCCCGCTCCTCCACATGCAACTGCTGGGTGACCTTGGGCCAGTCACACTTCTCTGAAGTCTCTCAGCCCCACTCACCTCACAGAGTGTTTGTTGTGGGGGAGGAAGGGAAAGGAGAATGTTAGCCACTTTGAGACTCCTTAGGGTAGTGATAAAGCGGGATATCAAATCCAAACTCCTCTTCTTCTTAGCCACAAGTAGTCCGTTCCCACCCTCTACTCTGAGAATCTGCCTGTTTGTTCATTCTTGCTAAAGTCTGGCTTAGCATTTAAAGGCAACTTGGGTCATAGTAAATTACGGAACAGCTCACTGAAGGCTGCTCTGGTTTTCAGAAGAAGAAAAACACTCGTAATTAGTACCGCCACTCCCTCCTTCAGGAGTAAAGCACTAGGTGTTAAATAAAATGGTTCGTGAAACATTGCAAGGACAAAACTGCAAATTTCCCAAACGTGATTCCACTACCAAGAAGCTGATACACGCCTGAGAGTGGGTGGAAGCAGAGGGGTGGACAATCAGCATTGTGTTTTCTTAGTGAATACGAAAGAACAGCCAGCTAGGGTGATGTAGTGGATAAGGGAATGAGCTGTAAATCAGAAAGTTCTTGTTTCAAACTTTATCCGAGCTATGAATTTAGTGGGCGGCCTTTGGCGAGTCTCGGTCGCTCATAGCCACTCTTCTCCCCTGCAAGCAGCAGTATGGAAATGCGAATACTGGCCTATCTCAATGGCGTAGCGTGGGGGGTGCAGGGGGGGCAACCGCACCGGGCGCAACATCAGGGGGGGCGCACTCACACTCGCAGCTCTCTGCCCCTACCTGGCTCACTCACTCTCTCTCACTGCAGTGCTGGCTGTGCGAATCCGATCCGAGCCGCCGGGTCGCCGCCCACTGTGTGTGGGGGGGTGCCAGGTGTGCGGTGCGGAGAGAGAGCGAGGGACTATCTGGGGGAGGGACAGTGCAGCGGGGGGGGCGCAAATTACTTGCCTTGCCCCGGGTCGCCGCCCACTGTGGAGGGGGGGTGCCAGGCATGTGGTGCGGTGCAGAGAGAGAGGGACTATCTGGGGGAGGGACAGTGCAGCGGGGGGGCGCAAATTACTTGCCTTGTCCCGGGTGCTGACAACCCACGCTACGCCACTGGCCTATCTTAAAGGGTAGTGGTAAGGATTAGTGATAGATTAAGCGCTTTGAAATCCTATACTGTATACATCTGTGTAAAAGTCACAGGGAGCTCTGTGGGGTTTACTCCCAGGTAAGCGATGATAGCGTCAGTGGCATAACATGGTGGGGGGGGCCACAGGGGTGGTTGCCCCAGGTGCAAAATTGTTAGGGGCACAAAAATCCAACACCTGGTGCTGCCTCAATATAGCTGCTCCTTTCTGTCGCTGAGCTCCGTTTAAAGCTCCTTCTCCATGTGAACTAGGAAGTGACCCCCTCCAGATGACAGAAAAACTCTTCTTATCTCTGTGGCTGCAATCTCCTGGGCAGTTGAATGCGCATGGTACTCCAGCTGTTTCCCTCCCTCCCACCCTCTGTGTGGCCCCGGACACTAGCAAGCTATGCTATGTCACTCGATAGGTTTGAAGCAAACCTGAAATGAAGACTCAAATCATCAGCTGTTTGATCGCATCCGTGCCGTGCTGACCAGGTTCCAGGAGGCTGGGTTCAAGGTGAAAAAAGAAAAGTGCCAGATCGCCGTTCCGCAGGTGGAGTTCCTGGGTTACCTTATCGATGCCTCCGGTCTTCACCCGATGGCATCCAAGATCCGGGCCATTCAGCAGGCCCCGATTCCAAAAAGCAAGACAGAGTTGCAGGTGTTCCTGGGGCTGCCATAACATGTTCCCACCCCACAAAGCAACGCTAGCCAAGCCTCTACACTGCCTCCTCAGCATGAAGGTACTGTGGTCCTGGGGTCATCGGGAAACAGAGGCCTTCAACGCAGTCAAAGCCCTCCTCTCATCGGACAGTGTGCTGGTACAGTGAAGCCAGGCCGCTGGACCTCCCCTGAGGGGTCTCTTCCAACTCTATGATTCTATGATTCTATGAACTCCTTTAGAACCACGGGGCTAACTTCCAGTTGTGCAGTGATGGAATTAAAATAGCACACAGAGCTTTGCTTTGGTATTGCTAAGTCTGGCCAGAATGTGCTACAGAACTGTGAAGATGCTTCTCCGTTGCTTGGATGAAGGATGGAAACATGTATGTGTGTAGAAACCTTTGATTTATATGTGGCTAGAACGGAAGGAAGAATAGCATCAATCGGTTCATCCACTTTTGTCTCTGGCCCTGACCAGCACTTGCATGTGACCCCCAGAGTGTTCCCAGGGTGGAATGTGGACTGGCAAAGATTCTACCCCTGTTGCCGGCACATTTGTAACATCAACAGAAACATTACATTCAGCACAGATGCTTGCATATGGAAGCCTCCCTTGTGAAAATTCCCTTAGGTCTTGCCTAGATAACAATAAAATATCACAGAAAGTGGTAGCATAACAACAACAACAACAACAACAACAATAATAATAATAAATTTATACCCAGCCCATTTGGCTGGGTCTCCCCAGCCACTCTGGGCAGCTTCCAACAGAATATTAAAAACACGATAAAACATCAAACATTAAAAACTTCCCTAAACAGGGTTGCCTTCAGATGTCTTCTAAAAGTCAGGTGTTTATTTCTTTGACATCTGATGGGAGGGGATTCCACGGGGTGGGCACCACTACCAAGAAGGCCCTCTGCCTTGTTCCCTGTAACCTCACTTCTCACAGTGAGGGAGCCACCAGAAGGCCCTCGGAGCTGGACCTCAATGCTGAGCAAAGGGGGTGGAGATGCTCCTTCAGGTATACTGGACTGAGGCTGTTTCAAAGGTCAGCACCAACACTTTGAATTGTGCTCGGATATCCCATATCCAGCTATAATATGAAACCGTGGTTTGTTTTAGCACATTGACCTGACCATGGTTTCTTTGGTGCCAGCAAACCAGGATCTTGAAGTCAGAGTTTGAAGCTAGTTTGTGAAGTTCAGCTGCTGCTAAGCATGGTTAGCTGCTGTTATGATTGAATTCCCGGACCATTGGCAAGCCACATATGGGGCCATTGCTCTGCATTTGAGCGGCTGCCACACCAAGGAGCTGCGAAGGAACATATGAACTTAGAAAGCGGAATCCTGCGCAGATCTGAGAGAAACCAAAGCAGACAGACAACAGAGAACAAGAAGCTGTGGTTTTGTATCGACTGACTAGTCATTAACTAGTCCAGTCTTGTAGATACACCCACAACATTTACCAGCCCTGGGGGTGGGGTGGGGGACTAGCCTAAGCGCCCCCGGTGTCTGTGCTGATTGCAGCCAGCATGTAAACCAAGCTGGTTAGCATAGAAGCAATTGTTTTATTTCCCAGCTGGGTGTGACATAAGAAACACCCTCTCTTCTGTGGCAGTAGGATGGCAGGACAAGGATGGAGAACTCTACCCCTCCTTTCCCAGGCAGCCTGCTCACCTGCATAGAATTTCCTGTTGCCTATGGGAACCTGGTGAGACAAGGATTTATATTGTTTGATCGTCTTCTGAAAATATCCAATTCATTGTTGAATGGTGACACTAGCTGCTTTGGGCTTCCTTAGGGAGGGAAATCAGCCCTGAGTGCTCACTGGAAGGACAGATCGTGAAGCTGAGGCTCCAATACTTTGGCCACCTCATGAGAAGAGAAGACTCCCTGGAAAAGACCCTGGTGTTGGGAAAGATGGAGGGCACAAGGAGAAGGGGACAGCAGAGGACGAGATGGTTGGATAGTGTTCTCTAAGCTACCAGCATGAGTTTGACTAAACTGCGGGAGGCAGTGGAAGACAGGAGTGCCTGGCGTGCTCTGGCCCATGGGGTCACGAAGAGTCGGACACGACTAAACGACTAAACAACAACAACAAAGGGAGGGGAAAGTGAGATAAAAACATTGGGAGGCGTTGAGTGGTTCCCAATCTCCCCACTCTCCCCCCCCCCACTTCAATGGACAGGCAATTGATGTGGGTTCTTTCACAAGGGGACAGACAATGGGTGGTTTTGGCGATGCGTGCAAGTGGCAGCGTAGGTCAGGAAAGTGAGTGATTTTTTGCAACCCCCCCTAAAAAAGGCTCCACAACTCTGCCCCCAAAAAGCTCAACAACTCTGGGCAATCTACCCCCATTTTTTAATTTGGAGTCCCCCAAAATAGGGGGTTCTTATACACAGGGATGTCTTATACACGGCGGCATCTTAAACACAGAAAAATACAGTAAACGAAGACTCTGAATGTTGCAAACGATCAAATGCCAAAGGACAACCAAAGACTTGCCACGGCCGAAAATGAAACTCAGCATTTCTTCCAGCTTCGACTGGAAGGCGTCCAAGCACGCGATGATGTGGGAACCTCACTAACACCAACCTGATTCCTACGCTCAGCTTGAGAAGGAACCCAGCTTTGCAATAAGTCTTGTTTTATTCCGCTTATAAAAAGATGATGCTCTGATAATTACAGGCGGGATAAAGATCAAACAATGTCATGGGCGCTATTCCAGCAGCCTCACATTCTACCCAGCACAGAGTAGGAGGCAGAAGCAAAACAGAATCTTCCTCGATAACCAATGCCAACGTGTTCTGCATGTGCCTACTTTACCAGGAAGGGCGAGTGTGCCACTGGGTTGTGAAGCTTCATTCAAGGAGGTGCGAAATGGTATCTCTTGTGATCATGGTTACCCAGGGAGCCCATGGCTGTGCTGGGATTTGAGCTTTCACTTCCCGGACCTAGGTCTAACACAATCCGTACCATACATCTGAAGGACTCTACAATAGTCCTGGCTTCCAATGATGTGCAGTGAACTTTTTCATAGGGGAACAGTTACGGCCAGAAGGGGCAGCTTGCGACACGTTGTGACGTCCTGATGTCGCATGGACGAATATCGTGCCTTCCTCCTTAAGCTGGGCAGAAGCTTCCTGGGCTTTGGGAAGGAGGCATCAGGGCTCTGGCAGGATGCTAGAGCCCTCCTGCCTCCTTTCCAAGGCCAGGTAGGCTTTGGGTAGGTGGCAGGAGGGCTCTTGGACCCATCAGAGCTTCGTGCCTCCCTCCCTAAGCTGGGCAGAAGCTTCCCAGGCTTTGGGAAGGAGGCACCAGGGGAACATTAAGGGGACTAGCACAGGCTGGATCTCCATGGGGGGGCGCTAAATTAGATCGTTATAACAAAAGGAAAGAAAAAACCCTATGTAAAGTCTCATAGACAAAGTTTTGTGCTCTACAGTGCCCTCTGGTGCTGCATCTTTACAATGGAGTTACAACAATATAACTGAGTCCCCCTAGTACACCGACCGCACACCACTGCTGGCTTCCACCAAAGAATTCTGGGAACTGTAGTTGGTTAAGGGTCTGGTGAGGGATCTGCTGACCGCTCTCAGCATCCTTGACCACCCTTGGCCACCCCCTTGACACCTGGGGGGAGGGCAGAATTAATGATTAGTACTTCAAAGTATCAAAATAACTGACCATTCGAAAGCAAATGAATAAAGGAGGTTTAGTTTTTTGGAACAGCAAATGGTACCCGGAATCAGAGAAGCAAGCGTGTTTGTATCTGGGAGAGCAAAAAGGATGCCGGTGATGCTGCTGTAAGGATAAGCTAGCGCGTTTGGAGAGGGGGCTGCTGTGTACCCCTCCACTAAAGACTCAAGGTTGTGTGTAGGTGTTGAATAAACCACATATCATTAAGACATATTAGCCCACATTGTGCCTAATTTCTCCAAAGTAACATAGACCCTGCATGAGAGCCTGGAACCGTCCCCCCCCCCCCCGGGTTTCACTACCATTCGGCCAAATGTGGGGACGGTGTCCAACTTTCATAGCAATATTAACAACAGGGAGGGACACAACAGAGGGAATGCCGCAGCTACACCCTTCCAAACTCACTTGGTGGTTTTGGAGAGTGGATGTGAGCCACGTTTTTAATATCCTAGTGTTCTGATCACTCCGCGGCATTGTGGGAAATTTGAAATGGCAGATCTGTCTCCCATGGGGCTTGCCAATTGCCCGAGGGTGATGAGTTGATGAAATATCTCACCCCCAGAGGCAAAGCGGCAAGGTGTCAAATGAGTTAGGGGCCTGTCTGAAGAGAAGGTAAGTGAGAAGCCCGAATGAGGGCATATTATACTACAAAGTTTTGTTTCAGTTCCCAGTATTATTGTGAGGGGAGGGAGTGCCGTACCAGCTAAGTGGTATAAGCCACAGCTTCCCCCAAATAATGATCTAGATAAGGATGACAGGGTGTTTCGAATTCTGTTAGGTTTCCTTTCCCCATTCTCACAAAATTACAGTCCCCAGCGGGCTCCTTGGGAAGAAGGAATGATGATTAAACCCGTTCATAGCCTTTGGCAGTGAAAAATTGCCAGATTATCTCTCCCCTTCCTTTGCTGCCCCCCCCCCCGCCCCCGTAAATTGTACAAGCAGAAATGAAGGATGTGTTTGCAATTGTATAAATGAAGTATGGTAATGCCATGGCTCTGATTTGCATAAAGTTTACATCTAATTTGCATGGTGTGTGAAGGAAGTTCCCAGACTGGGGGTCCTGAGTATGGTGATGCTGTGCTGAGACCCATTCAAAACTGGCAGGAAGAAACCACATGCAGATCATTAAAAGGAAACGGAGTTTAAATTTGCAGGTTGCGGTGGGTGGCTGGGAAGGGATACACAGAGAGACTCCAACAGCAGTCGAGTCCAGCTCTCTTCATGCATAATAAATTTGTATCTGTGGGGAAAGCCCTGCTCTTTCTTGCAAAAAGCAAGAAACTGCAAGCACATTTGGCTAGGCACAATAGAATTTCCTCTGCGATTGGAAACGAACTGCTTGGCTTGGAGGAGAAATTTGATTCCCTTCACAGCAAAAGGCAGACCTACCTAATTTGCACTTTCGGATACAATATATAAAACAAAAGATTGTTAGCCTCCAAATTCTCCAAATTTTACATTGCAGTTCTCTAGCCAAGTAGGCCACTTTATGTGCACAAAACAGCATATTAAGGGGAAAGTACACACTAAAAGGGACGCAGGTGGCACTGTGGGTTAAACCACAGAGCCTTGGGCTTGCTGATCGGAAGGTTGGCGGTTCGAATCCCCGCGACGGGGTGAGCTCCCGTTGCTCGGTCCCAGCTCCTGCCAACCTAGCAGTTCGAAAGCAAGTCAAAGTGCAAGTAGATAAATAGGTACCGCTCTGGCGGGAAGGTAAATGGCGTTTCCATGCGCTGCTCTGGTTCGCCAGAAGTGGCTTAGTCATGCTGACCACATGACCCGGAAGCTGTACACTGGCTCCCTCGGCCAGTAAAGGGAGATGAGCGCCGCAACTCTAGAGTCGGCCACGACTGGACCTAATGGTCAGAGGTCCCTTTACCTTACACACTAAATGCATACAGTTTTATCTTGGTTTTCGAACAGCTTAGTTCTCAAACGTTTTGGCTCCTGAGTGCTGCAAACTCGGAGATGAATGTTCTGGTTTGTGAACTATTTTTGAAGCTGAACGTCCGACGGGGCTTCTGTGGCTTCCGATTGGCTGCAGGAGCTTCGGCCAGCCAACCAGAAGCCACGCTTTGGTTTCCGAATGTTTTGGAAGTCGAACGGACTTCCGGAATGGATTCCGTTTGACTTCCAAGGTACAACTGTATATTTGTGAAATTACGCACATGTATTCTATTGGAGAAATTGCTTCGGGGAAGGGAGGAATGTGTGTTGAAACAAAAACATGTATTTGGGGGATGGGATCTCATTAAAATGCTGGTGAATTTTCATAACGACTCATTTAAGAATAACAATAATCACAAACTGATGTGGAAATGTAGAGAATTGAACTTAAGATAGCAAGAAAAGAGAAACTGAAAGAAACCAAAATGGATAGATTTGCTGGCCCCTACTGATTGCACAAAAAGGGACACAGGTGGTGCTGTGGGTTAAACCACAGAGCCTAGGACTTGCCGATCAGGAGGTCGGCGGTTCGAACCCCCACGACGGGGTGAGCTCCCGTTGCTCGGTCCCTGCTCCTGCCCACCTAGCAGTTCGAAAGCACATCAAAGTCAAGTAGATAAATAGGTACCACTCCGATGGGAAGGTAAACGGCATTTCCATGCGCTGCTCTGGTTCGGCAGAAGCGACTTAGTCATGCTGGCCACATGACCCAGAAGCTGTAAGCCAGCTCCCTCGGCCAGTAAACGAGATGAGCACTGCAACCCCAGAGTCAGTCACGACTGGACCTAATGGTCAGGGGTCCCTTTACCTTTACCTTCTGATTGCACAAATCCATGCATGTGGGAGATTATAAATACATTCAAGTATACATTCAATGCACACTTAAAATCTCACTCCAGACCTTCCTGGTCAACCCAGGGTGCAGCAGGTATGAATGGCTCTCGCTTCAAATTTAGAATGGCTGAAGAGGATTTATCTGTCTGTCTGTCTCTTTAGTTACTGGTAGTTTAAGATTAAAGCTTGTATACCCTGTAGTCAGAATGGTTCATGTTTGGGGAGGGCCTTGTGTGTTGAGGGGAACCCCCTGAGAGTGGAATGCATCATCAGAAACCGTGTGTGCAACTGAACTGTTGGGAAAGAATGAACTGTATTGAGTTCTTGGGCTCCAAAAATATTCCTTGTCCCTGAACCTCTTCCATGGAAAGATCTTACCCCAGGGGAGATTGACTGAACAATTATTTAACTCTATATAAGAAGAGAGAGAGAGAGGAAGGAGATTTCCAGATATGATCTGTAGGGAAGATTATCTCCTGTAGCTAATTGATCTCAGGGTTGGGTTTGTTTTTGAAAAAGAGATATGTCCCTGCTTGTCCGGCCTTTGGCTTGGAAGTCCTTCCTGGTAACCATAGATAAGAGAAGGGAAGACTGGCTGTGGTCATTCAGTGGCGAGGGAAAGGCACTCTGCACATGCTCAAAGGGCAAAGAGATCACACAAATAATAGCAGAGTCCTGACAATGAGTACCTTTTCCAAGGGCTAAACAACTGTTGCTGAAAATAAAGGCTTGCTCTCAGACCCCCAATATAGGGTGCAAGCCCCCACTTGTTCCTGCTGCTCCTATTAGTTGGTCTGTCTGTGGAATAAGTTGCAGTGGCGTAGCGTGGGTTGTCAGCACCCGGGGCAAGGCAAGTAATTTGTGCCCCCTAACCCGGGGCAAGGCAAGTAATTTGCGCCCCCCCCCCCCCGCTGCACTGTCCCTCCCCCAAATAGTCCCTTGCTCTCTCTCCGCACCGCACCACACGCCTGGCACCACCCCCCTCCACAGTGGGCGGCGACACGGCGGCTCGGATCGGATTGGCACAGCCAGCACTGCAGTGAGAGAGAGTGAGTGAGCCAGGTAGGGGCAGAGAGCTGCGAGTGCGAGTGCGCCCCCCCCCAGATGTTGCGCCCGGTGCGGCCGCCCCCCCCCCCACGCACCCCCCACGCTACACCACTGATAAGTTGCCATGATTGTGCTAAGTTTCTGTTTGGGGCAGGAACCAGGGCATAAAGAACTCAGGACCACCGAGTCTTATACTGTCTAGACCTACTGGTAGATTACTGGGTGATTTAACGTAGCCCCCAACTTCCTTTCTTGTTCCCCAAAAAAACCCTGCTCCACGCGACTCCTCGCCATCTGCCTGCCTAGTTTTTAAAAGGAACATTTTTTCCTGCGGGCACAGCCTCCCCCTCTCCTGCTTTCAATCCTGAACCTTTTTCCGCCCACATGGCAACTCTGTTTTGCACAGATGCAAGGATTTCTCAAGCCACCAACACCTTTTGTCTTATCCCAGGTGAAGCTGTGGCTTGGAAAGGGAGCTTAGCCTGCATCTTCCCACTGGCCTAGAATCTTCCCTTCAATCCTTCAAATGTTATCTAAACACTACTTTAATTTCTACCATTTCACTAACAGATCCTGTTGTGTGTCGAGGTCCCCAGGTCCACCCCAAATAACTCACACATCACACAGAAATTTTTGTTTAAGATTTTTGGCATAATTTTGGCCACAACTTTATTAAAATACAAATTTGTGAGTGGTTGCTTAGGCATTGGTTGCGACTATCTGCCCCCACCATGGGGGACAGACTGACATTCCGCACGATGCGAAAGTCAGAATAGGGGAATACACTTGGGGGTTACGCGGAGCAGGGAACCTGCCCTCACCCCAAATGCAACCAGGAGCTCATTGCTATGGCCCGAGCCCCCTTGACAGAGTGGACAAGCAATAGTTAGCCCCCAATTCCTTTAACGGAATCCCTTGCAGCAGCAGCATTAGAGGGGCAGGCACAGCCAATCCATGCCCCTCAACCAACCAAACCATAAACCAATGCCTAACTGCGAACCTTACAAGTTGTGACGATTTGCTACGCAGTAGGCAAAAACCAAATGGCCCCAGCCAATCAGCCAGATGGACAAAATTCCTACTGGGCCCCTGCCCCAAGAGCAGACGACCCCATGACAGGCATAGCAAGGTCAAAGCAAACAACCCTATTCTAGGGAGGGGGGGACGGGCAATCCGATGCACGGTCGAAAAGAGGAAGCCCTAGCCCCGCGCAAGGAGTTTTAGTATTTCTGGCTGTCAATCAATAAATGGCAACATTAACTTCTTCCCAACAACAAGGGAAGCCCCAATCGCATCAGTGGCCAACGATCAATTAGCCAGCCCTTCAACTTTGGAGTGTCCTGGAGGCCCCACCGCAACACGTGCTCTCCATGAAGGAGAACACACTTTACAATAACAAGCTAAGGAGAGCCATTCTGAATCAGAACCCTCCAAATGTCCCAGTTTTCCAGGGACAGCTCCAGAATTATAGAAGCTGTCCTGGGTTCTGATTTGACCCCGGAATGCCCCTATTTCCCTATTTGCGTTGCTTTCTTATTTCTTGTTTTCCTCCCCTAAAAACTAGGTGCGTCTCATGGTCCGGAGCGTCTAATAGAGCGAAAAATACGGCAACTAGAGCATGCACCACTCTGGTGAGACAGTCCGCAGGCAGGTACGGGCTCAGCCTGCATACCAGATGGAGCTGGTAGACAGCTGCGCTGGACACAGAAATGACCTGCACCTCCATGCACAGCTGCGAGTCCAAAATGACTCCCAGGCTGCGCACCTGGTCCTTCAGGGGCACAGTTAGCCCATTCAGGACCAGGGAGTCCTCCACACCCACCCGCCCCCTGGTCCCCAAATACAGTACCTCTGTCTTGTCAGGATTCTACTTCAATCTGTTAGCTGTCATCTATCCTTCAACCGCCCCCAGAAGATCTACCACCAGGCAAATATATGGTAAAAGGTTAAGAAATGGAAATATTGCTAAAAAGGTGTAGTCATAGGTATATCGGTACTCAAATCTGAAATGTTAAATTGTGTTATTAGTATCATTGCGGTTTTTGTTGTATGTGTTTTTTGTGGTTGTTGTTGTTATTGAAAAAATGATTAAATATAAATAAATAATAAAAAAAGAAATGGATCCCCGATTGCATGTTTAGGTTAAAAGCGGTATAGAAATTTGTGATTTGCTTGCGTTGTTTTCTGGTTTTGTGCAAATCTTAGGAAACAAAGTGGGAGTGGGGGATAGATACGTTTTATTTATTTATAACCCCACCTTCCATTCAAAGGGGATTCTTAGGATGTATCCCATGTGTGCTTAAGCTGTGATCTACCTCAGAAATTACAGAAAGATGGGGAACGCAAAGTGCAATCTACCGGTATTTTGTCCCGAAGAAATAAAATGCAGTCCGAGCTTGTTTATCTTAGCCTTGACAACTGTTCACATTTGTGTGTTTTTTGACAGCTTGCATCTCAACTGATGCATTCTGTATTCATTTACGGAATAAACCAAAATAATTAGCTTGTCTAATCAACAACACACAGGATTTGGTTTGCTACCAGACTTGTTTTCTTTGCTAATTTGCTCTCTTGTCTGCTGCTCTCCCTCTCCTGCTGCTGTCACTCAGACGCTTTATTTTTACTATGAAGGAAAAGGGGGGGGGAGAGAGATAGATTACCTCAGCTACCTCTTTTGGTCCTCTTAACAGTAAACTTCTCATGGGGGGCTTACATTTTCTCAAGATACTTAAGTAGTGGATACACCGTTCATTGTTGTTATTGTTTAGTCGTTTAGTCGTGTCTGACTCTTCACGACCCCATGGACCAGAGCACGCCAGGCACTTCTGTCCTCCACTGCCTCCCGCAGTTTGATCAAACTCATGCTGGTAGCTTCAAGAACACCATCCAACCATCTCATCCTCTGTCGTCCCCTTCTCCTTGTGCCCTCCATCTTTCCCAACATCAGGGTCTTTTCCAGGGAGTCTTCTCTTCTCATGAGGTGGCCAAAGTATTGGAGCCTCAGCTTCAGGATCTGTTCTTCCAGTGAGCACTCAGGGCTGATTTCCTTAAGAATGGATAGGTTTGATCTTCTTGCAGTCCATGGGACTCTCAAGAGTCTCTTCCAGCACCATAATTCAAAAGCATCAATTCTTCAGTGATCAGCCTTCTTTATGGTCCAGCTCTCACTTCCATACATCACTACTGGGAAAACCATAGCTTTTACTATACGGACCTTTGTTGGCAAGGTGATGTCTCTACTTTTTAAGATGCTGTCTAGGTTTGTCATTGCTTTTCTCCCAAGAAGCAGGGGTCTTTTAATTTCGTGACTGCTGTCACCATCTGCAGTGATCATGGAGCCCAAGAAAGTAAAATCTCTTACTGCCTCCATTTCTTCCCCTTCTATTTGCCAGGAGGTGATGGGACCAGTGGCCATGAGATCTAATATCTTCCTCTCCTATTTTCTTTCAAATGTGTTTTAATTTTAATAGGCATCTTATTTCCAGTTTTAGTTCTGCATCTATCGATTTCTGAACCATGAAAATTTGGTGGGAGTGTGAGAATCAAAGGAGGGGGAGAGAGAATAAGAATGGATCGTACACAGAATTAGAAAGCCAGAAATGCAAAATATGTGGTACCCGTCACTATCTCTGTTTTGATTTTTGTGGATATGGAAATGAATTCTCTCCTGCTGGGATTCCTAATTCGAGGAGTGTGGTGGACACACCTTGCTGAGGCCAAACACATATTTGAGGCGATAAAATTGCAGGACTACCTTTTATGAGAGACAACTGACCTTTCCCTTCTGCATCCTCCCAAATTTAGTTGACTAGAAGGCATTCCACGCCAAGGTATGTTTTGTATATTTTGTGTGCTTTGTATATTTCGCTTCCCCCCTCCACCCCATAATTTTTATTAAAGTTTCTGTTTTACATTTTAGAATATTCATTTAAACCACCTTAAAATATCAATGACTTCCCTTCTTCTCTTTCCATGGTTCATTTTGCATAACATAAATCCCTGCGTATTTTATATAAACTAAACCATTGAGTATTCCATTATTACCTCCATCAAAACTCATTTACACTGTTGAATTTACCTTAATGCTGCCCACGTTTTCAAATATACACAATTCCCGCCCCCCATATATTCAATAAACATTTCCCAATTTTCTTTAAACACATGTTCTTCTTGTTCTCTTATTCTATATGTTAGGTCCACAAGCTGCGCATATTCCACCAGTCTTAAGTTGCCATTCTTCTTTAGTCGGGACTTGGCTCGTTTTCCATTTTGGGGCTAACAAAACACGGTCTGTAGTAGTGGCATACATAAATAGCCTTTTTTGACACCTGGGAACTTCTGTCTGAATTATCTCCAATGAAAAGGACTTTTTAACCTGAGGCTCTTCTGCCCTTCCATTGAAAAGAGTTTCTCTTTCTCCCTCTGTTGGTCAGATGTGCTAATGGTTATTTCTTTCCTAAAAACAGAGGGTGCAGTCCCTCAAACGTTAGCCCTAATTTTAGCAATTCAGTGTGCCCTTTGTTGGCGATAAGCTCTACTCAACTCAAATGGGATTTCCTTCCATGTAAACACATGTAACCCCAGGAGTGCTCGAAACTCACAACAATAGCTATCTATCTATCTATCTATCTATTCATCCAGAGCTTTTTTTCGGGGGGGGGGGGCGCATATCCCTAAATATCTTTGTACTTTTGTCCATTTACAGTGGTGCCTCGCAAGATGAAATTAATTCGTTCTGCGAGTTTTTTCGTCTTGTGAATTTTTCGTCTTGCGAAGCACGGTTTCCCATAGGAAATGCATTGATGGTTTCCCATAGGAATGCATTGACGGTTTTAAGAAAAAGGCAAGCCCATAGGGAAATTCGTCTTGCAAAGCAACTCAAAAAACAAAAAACTCTTTCGTCTTGCGAGGCATTCGTCTTGCGAGGTACCACTGTACTTTATTTATTTTCCCCGATTTGAACTATAAAATTGTGATTTTATTGAGTCAAAATGAGAGTACCCCTAAAATTTTTTTTTTAGAAAATAGCACTCTATCTATCTATCTATCTATCTATCTACCATCTAGCTAGCTAGCAAGCTAGCTATCTGTGTCTGTATATGTACACATACATACACACACAGATGCAACACACTCTGAGGTCAGCTATACATTTTCTGTTCAAACAGCAAATGAAATGATAAATCTGCTTTTCAATTGTGCCACTTCAGGCTACACCAAATTCAAGCATGGAGGAGAATATCCCAAACTGAGAAAAGCTGTCCATTAATCCATTTTGGTTGGGGACCAAAGGAGAGCCCTGTCTTCTATAGCAGGAACATTCTGGAACAGCTGCAAATATAGGGGGAGAGAGAGTTCTTGGTACCTGCAAACACGTCTGTGGCTTTTTCATAATTCCTGTCATGGCTTCTACTGTTCATAACATCGTTGTCATGACTCCCCTGTGGCTCCCCCCCCCCCAAAAAAAAATGTGTTCTGATGAACCAACAACCCCAGCGGTAATTATAAAGTATTATTTCAAAATAACAGAAAGTCATTATTGGCACTTCATGAGCACAAAAAGAGGCCTACTCTCATCTCAGAGAGGTTGACAGCTTCCTTTGAGCATGTAGAGCTTAATCGTTAGGCTACCTCAACACATTGGGGCTAAACTATAATTCTTAAAAAAAAAAAAAAGAGGACATTTTCAAACTGCAATTATCTCTCCCCATCTTTAACAGTGTTAGAAATGGAATTTCCAAGCACATGCCCTCAAATTATCAACAGCAACTACTGACACAGACATGACAATAATAAGCAGCTACAATTTATTAAAATGCAAATGTGGAAGTGCGATGCAGAGAAAAGAGCAGATATGTGTTGAAGGAAGACGAACATCGTGTTGAAGAAAGACACACACATGGCAAATCCCATGGAGCGGGCTATGTTGATTCCGATTTGCTTGTCAGATGCTTCATTAAAAAAGAAAAGAAAAGAAGGGATACATAGGATAAAAATCAAGCATGTATTCTTGGGACACCGGATTATTTTTGTCACTGCTTTCAGTAGATGCTGGATTTCATTTCATCAGTGCTCCCTGGAAGGGATGATTGGCAAAGACTTTCTGCCTCGGTCATTAACTAAGGTGCCAGTCTACAGGTTCAAGAAAATGCATGCATAAATGCAATGGCTGCCGCTAAGTTATTGGTTGCTAAAAATTGGAAAGCGGAAGAAGTACCATCTGTGGCAGATTGGCAACATATTTTTTTTGAAATGACTGAATTCGCAAAAATGACGGCAACAATTAGAAGGCAATCTAACCAAAATCTCAAACAGGAATGGAAGTGTGTGGATGAATACATGATTAAAAGATGCTCCAACAAAAATTGATTGATATGTATAGACTGATCTCACAAAGTGAATTTAAATAGATATACAAGAATGTATGTTTAATGATTAAGATACAAGAATACAATCACAATAATAAAGTTAGTTTAAAAAAATTACGAAGTCACGCACGGATGGAGGGAAGACATAGGGTAAGATAAGAAGTAAGTAAAAGGTAAAGGTAAAGGGACCCCTGACCATTAGGTCCAGTCGTGAACGACTCTGGGGTTGCAGCGATCATCTCGCTTTATTGACCGAGGGGGCCGGCGTACAGCTCCCGGGTCACATGGCCAGCATGACTAAGCCACTTCTGGCAAACCAGAGCAGTGCACAGAAACGCCATTTACCTTCCCGCTGGAGCTGTACCTATTTATCTACTTGCACTTTGACATGCTTTCGAACTGCTAGGTTGGCAGGAGCAGGGACCAAGCAACGGGAACTCACCCCATCGCGGGGATTCAAACCGCCGACCTTCTGATCAGCAAGTCCTAGGCTCTGTGATTTAGGCCACAGCGCCACTCGTGTCCAAGAAGTAAGTAAGAAGTGACTAAATGTTGGTACTTAATGAAATGAAAAATGTGAATTTGCAGGTATGATGTATATGTAATATTATGTAAACATTTTGTATATGTATTGAGATATCAATAAATAAACAAGAGAAACAGAGAGAAAGAGAGAAAGAGAGAAAGAGAGAAAGAGAGAAAGAGAGAAAGAGAGAAAGAAAGAAAGAAAGAAAGAAAGAAAGAAAGAAAGAGCATAAATACCTACGCTGCACCTGCTAGTACAATGGGTGGGGCATCCCTCCACCTTTTCCTCCTGTGCACCCAGCACTTCCCCCAGCTTCACTTTGGGGGCTCAAGAGACCCCCATCCCCCAGAACAGTACCAGGGGGAAGACGACAGGGGATCGTTCCATAGGGCAAGCAAAAATGCATGCACTTACGGAACAAGCAGAAAAACCCCTCACAAAATTGAATCCCTCTCTAAATTAATTCCAGGACATCTCTCCCTGTCCATCATATTTGCCTATCTCTCATATAGTACTGTTTACAGAGAGCACGTTACAACTTCTGGGTTAAAGATATGATGACAGATTTCTACCCCGCATACAAAATAATAATTCTGTCACTTTCTATTTTTACCCGACTGCATCCGGAGGGGACAGACATCAAGGCTCACACCACCATGAAAACATAGATGGACCAGTTGCCATTTGCCTCCTCTGCTCTCATATCTGTCTCTGCAGTGGCCAGTCCAGCTGCCACTCTTATTTCATGTTTTTTAAAGGTACCTGATTTAGCTTGCTTTCCTCTTCCCTCCCTAGTCGCTTTTCTTTTTATATCATGCCCATTAAATTGAAAGCCTTTAAAAAAGTCTGTGTACAGTACTTTCTCGGCCTATTACTATGATGAATGGAACGTTCAGATGAAATGCTAATAAAGCATAACCATAAACCCAAAGACAACTTTGCAATAATCGTTCTGGCATAAGACATACATTGTTTTGGGACAAATGACTGTGCATGAGTCTAATAATAATAATAATAATAATAATAATAATAATAAACCAACCTCACTTCTCACCTGCTCTGCCGCTGCTGTACACCCTGCCACATCTTTCTTTCTTTTTTGCATTTTAATCCTTATTATTTTACATATTATTAAGTCCCTTCACCACAAACAGAATGAAAGAAAAAACAGATCAAATCACATCAAATACAAAGAAAATGTAACTTATAAAATAATTTTTCCCATATGTTAAGACTTCCATCATCTTCAGTATGAGTCCTACGTTTCCTTGTTGACTGCATATTTATATATCCTTTAACTTATCATAAATTCGTCATAATCTTTGTAGCATATACGGTAACATTGCAGAAGTTAATCAAAGCATGTCAGAGATTTCAAAAGGAGAACAATGTTCTTTTAAATATAATCTGAATAATTCCTATTCTTTGTTGAACTTTTGGTTTGTCTGATTCCTGATTTTTCCTGTCATCTTTGCCATATTCAAATAGTTTCACCTGCCACTCCTTTTTAGATTCACCTGCCACTCCATTTTTTCTCCCTTCCACCCTTTAGCTATTAACATTCTCGCGGCAGTAGTTGCATACATGAATACCTTTCTCTGTTCCTTCGAAATATCTGCAGCTATGATGACTAAAAGAAAGGCTTCTGGTTTTTTGATAAAAGTTAGTTTGAACATTTTTTTTAGCTCATTATAAATAATTTCCCAAAAGTTTTTTATCTTATTACATTTCCACCACATGTGTTACTTTGTTCCTCAGATTCTTTATGTTCGCCAGCTTGCTTGGTGTAATGTACCATCAATAAAACAACCATGTTATTTTCTTTTAAAGTATAGCAAGCTGTGAACTTCAAGCCCTTTCTCCAAAGTCTTTCCCAAGATGCCATTTGTATCTTATAACCAAAATCTTTAGATCACTGGATCATTACTGATTTAACCTCCTTCATCACCTCCCAATCCAACAGGAGCCTATACTTCTTGGAAAGTAGTTTATCCTTGCTTTGTAGTAAGTCTTTGTCAAGTTTCGGTATTTCAGTGGTGAACCCTTTTCTTTTATCTAACTACAGTGGTGCCCCGCAAGACGCATGCCTCCCAAGATGGAAAACCCGCTAGACGAAAGGGTTTTCCGTTTTGGAGGTGCTTCGCAAAACGAATTTGCTATGGGCTTGCTTCGCAAGACGAAAATGTCTTGCGAGTTCCTGCGGGGTTTTTTTCCTCCCCCCCCCTTTTCCCCAAGCCGCTAAGCCGCTTAACAGCTGATCCGCTAAGCCCGCTAAGCCGCTAATAGCGCTAATCCGCTAAGCCGCTAATGGGCTTGCTTCGCAAGACGAAAAAAACCGCAAGACGAAGAGACTCGCGGAATGGATTCTTTTCGTCTTGCGAGGCACCACTGTATTTAAATTCATTCAACTGATGGAATTGTAACCGATCAGTTAAGTATTTTCTAATTTCCTCAAACTTTTTCAATTTTAATCTTTCAATGGTCTGGTTGTGCAGATTTCAGGCAAGATCTTGCCCAAAATGGGTGCCATCTTCTGCAAAATCAGCTCAGATAGTGGCGGTGTTTCTCTGCTGCTGGCGGAAGCGTTGGGGTACCTGTGAGCATGTTGTTTGGGGGGCGGGGCTTCTGCTGCTTGAGGCAGTGGCCTCATCCTGCCTCATGTACATTGGAGGAACAGTGACCCATCACCAATGTCAAAACAAGATTCTTCACTGCCAGTCTAATCTGGTTCTATATGTAATAATTGGGGTAGGTGTGTGCCATCTTGTTGTTGGCCTCAGGCAGCAAAATGTCTTGAGCCACCTCTGCCTATGACGGATGGGACTTGGAGAGCTTGAGGGTCCCTAACACCGACTTAGATGAAAGGCAAGTAAGGTGATTTCACAGTGGCCGCATGTCTGTAGCCAGGAGCTGAAATTTCTGCAAACTACAGCAGGACATAAGGAACTAATGGCTGCTGTAAATCAGCACACACATATATCCTGGATTTTTCTTCTTCCAGTAAATAGTTCCTCTGCATTATAGGACAATGCATGTCTAAATGTCTAGAATGCATCTCCCTTTTCCTTTCACATAGCCAGGCAAGCTGTTAAAAGTCCTCACAGCATCACAAGCAAATTATAGATGGCAGAATTTAGACTCAACATCAGTCTGTTGATTCCTTAGAATAATGTTTTAAACCTTCAGTGATATGTTTGCGGGTTAATGTGCACTGATAGTAAGAAGGCCCAAGTTTCTAATTAAGAAACCCCTGCCTTTGTTTTGTTCTGCTCCTTGTGTTTGGAAGCAGCCATGAATCTCTGAAACAGACACACGTTATTTCTGGGAGGCAATAAACAATTTCGGAAGGAATTCTTCCTGACAGATCTGGAGCTGCCCTGGGGGCTTTCGCACAAAGTCAGCAGCAGTCTGTCACAACTGTCTGGCACCCGACGGCTCTGTTTCTGACCCCTTTTATAATTTAACTGAGTATCAAGACCCTGGCCTCTGTTAACTGCAGGACTGCAGCGTAACCCTCATATTCACAATGGGAAGATATTCTATGGCACCGAGGCTGTGAAATCAGGGGCTCTGGCAGCGGGGAGCCACGTATATGATGTAGCACCTCCATGTGAACAGTATATATAATCCCCTGGGATTTATGGTGGCTGCACTCTTCAGAGCTGTCAGTCAACATGTATTTATCTATATCCCACCTTTTGCCCTGACAGGGACTCAAGGTGGCTTAGGGATTAAAGAAGGGCAGCTGAAAACAAAGTGGGACAAAGCCCAATAAGTAAAAAAACAAAACAATTTAACATAAATAGAATTAAAACTCTGTGTGTGTGTGTGTGTGTGTGTGTGAAATCAGTTTAAAAAGTAAGGTAAAGGACCCCTGGATGGTTAAGTCCAGTCAAAGGCGACTATGGGGTTGCAACACATATCTCGCTTTCAGGCTGAGGGAGCTGGCGTTTGTCCACAGACAGCTTTCCCGGTCATGTGGCCAGCATGACTAAACCGCTTCCTCAGTCAGAGTGCACAGCAACACTGTTTACCTTCCCACTACAGCAGTACCTATTTATCTACTTGCACTGGTGTGCTTTCAAACTGCTAGATTGGCAGGAGCTGGGACAGAGTGACGGGAGCTCACCCCGTTGTGGGGATTCGAACCGCCAACCTTCTGATCGGCAAGCCCAAGAGGCTCAGTGGTTTAGAGCACAGTGCCCACCGCGCCCCCAAAATCAATTACAATCAAACAGATAATACAATAAAAATAGCATGGCACCAGCCCTCTCATTAAAAGCAGTTAGTTCCCCAAAGCCTGTTGGAACAAGAAAGCTTTACCTGGTGGTGGAAAGACAACAAGGAAGGAGCTTCTCCAGGGAGGGAGGTCCAAGGTCTGGGAGCAGCTGCTGAGAAGGCCCTGTCCCGCATCCCTACCAACCAAGCGTATCTGTGAGGGTGGATGAACCAAGCAAGGGCCCTCCCTTGAAGATCTCAGAACCTGAGCAGGTGTGCTGGTGTGAGGCAATTCCTAGGGTCCAACACTTACGCAGCCAATCCGTCACACATTCTGAGGTGTTGCTTTTCAAATGCAGCATTGGCCTAGCTACCCAGGCACTATAATGGACTACATCATCGGGGGTTAACCGAAGGAAAGAAACAGAAAGAACTGAAGAGATTACTGAGTGCCATCTGCAAAACGCTGCATTTGCATACAAATCTTTAGCAGAATGAATAGAAGCTGCCTAGGCCCAGGGCTTCATGGCTTCTATTCTCACAAAACATTTTACAACCCATTTCAAAACTGCTGCTGCATCGCTCAGCTTTCAAATAACCTCTCATTGTTCCGCTCCAGCATTTCGCAAGGGGAGTGCAGCACCAGCCCACCTGAGTTATTACAGTAGATTAGGATAAGTGTTCCCAACAACAGAAGAATCTTCATCCTGGTATCTATTAATGTCAAAGAAAACATAAAGTTTAGCATAAGAATACTATAAGGGTAAGCACAGTTGCCTATTTTCTTGCAAATCACCCTGTGGCTTTCCCCACCCCCACCCCCAGCAAAAGGAACATAAAAAGCAAGCCCTGCGTTATTTTATCGGCAAAATATTTCCCTCTAATGTGCTTCTCAGCAAGAAATGAACATGTTGTGAAATTACTTGGCCTAATTTTAACTCTGTCGTGCAACGCAAGTCGTTTAACATTTCACATAAAAGGATTTGATGTATATATACCCATAGATGCAGATACACACACACACACAAATACAAAGACAAATATATACAGTGGTACCTTGGGTTACAGACGCTTCAGGTTACAGACTCCGCTAACCCAGAAATAGTACCTCGGGTTAAGAACTTTGCTTCAGGATGAGAACAGAAATCGTGCGGTGGCAGCGGGAAGCCCCGTTAGCTAAAGTGGTACCTCAGGTTAAGAACAGTTTCAGGTTAAGAACGGACCTCCAGAACAAATTAAGTTCTTTACCCGAGGTACCACTGTACAAGGACTCTCTTTTGTATTGCTTAATGCTACTTATTTTGAGAGTTTCATTCTTAGAATCAGGATACGACAGAATGAACCCTCTTCCTGAAATTGGAGGGGGATCTAGAAGGTGATTAATTAGCAGCGGCTGGTAAATTAAAGCAAAACAGCAGCAGCAGCAGCAGCAAGAAACTTGATTAGGTAAGTGCTGCTCCCAGTGCCCAGTTTTGTCATATAGGGCAGGCGAAAAAAAGACATAACCAGCAAGGCCTTCTTAGTTGTCCTTTACTTCAGGAAACCAAATATTAAGTACCTGGGTTACAAAACTGCTCCGAAAAGTCAAGCCCACTTCCTTTGACGTTCGCCTCCCACGAATGACACACAATCTAACACCCACCTACCAACCCTGAGAAACATCTACAAAACCTGCATCCACTTTCCTTCCAGCCAAAGATAAAACGCCCCGCAGCTCACAAAGCAAATATAACGAGCGCTTACGTAAAAAGGAAGGGGGGGAGAAACCAAGAGAGAAAGTCCTTAGTCATCAGGAGGCTATGCAGCAATTTCGCTTGCTTTTGTATTTATCTGTTATTATTCGCTTTCAAACGCTAAACAATGGGCAATATTTCTTTTGGTGGGAGAGCAGGGCTGAAACCATAATGGGAAGGCGGTTATTTGAAATGGAAGGGAAAGCCCAATGGTGACATAAATCACTTCACTTCGTTCCAAAACACACCACACATTTAGCTGTGAGAAGAATCGACTGGCTAGGCTTTGGGTTCAACAACACATTAAGAAAAGAGGGAGATGGCAGCTCTCTTATGGCCATAATGGACCAGGGTTAGCTTGGTCGTCATGGCGATTCAAGTTCCCCAACAGCCAACCAAGTGTAGCATCCCGTTCCCCACAGTGGCCAATCAGATGCTTTTTGGGGAGCCCACTAGGAGATCAGGAGGGCAATAGCCATCTCCCATTGTTGCTTCCCAGCAACCGGTATTTAGAGGCCTATTGCCTTTGAACCTGGAGCTTACATACAGCAACCCCACAAAACAAAGTGAGGCTGGTGACTGCAGGGTCTTTTCAGTAGTGGCTCTTGAGTCGCATCTGGTGTCATGAACTCATAGAATCGTAGGGACCCAAGGGTCATCTGGTCCAAGCCCCCTGCAATGCAGGAAGATCAGCTAAACCATCCATGACAGATGGCCATCCCACCTCTGCTTAAAAACCTCCAAGGAAGGAGAGCCCACAACCTCCTGTGGGTGACTGTTCCACTGGCAAACAGCTCTTCCTGTCAGAAAGGTTTTTATTCTGAATGTTTAGTCTAAAGTTACCAGATTTTTTTCAAAGAATCCAGGGACACTTTTTGTTTTTGAAAAGAGAAAAAAAAGTTATTTAAAATAATAACAATTAAGAAGTAATATCTTCTCTTCTGTGGTCTCCTCTGTCGCACAGCCTTCCTCTGCGCCCCGGCCTGCTATCTTTGAGTGCTAGCTGCCATGGAGTAGGCTCAGGTTGGGCCTGGGCTCTACCACGTGTCCTTTCCCTCCTGGTGCTCTCTACCTCTCCTTTTCAGTCGCGGCAGCAGCAGTGGTGCGGCAAAGTCAGGGCTCCCCTCTTTTTTCTCATTCCTCTTTCTCTCTCTTCCTTCTCCTTCTCCTCTCCTTCTCCCTGCGTCGGCCCCGGGGTTTTCCTGGCCCCTGAGCGCCACTGGGCAGTGGCGTAGCGTGGGTTGTCAGCACCCGGGGCAAGGCAAGTAATTTGCGCCCCCTAACCCGTGGATTTGCGCCCCCTAACCCTACCCCCCAGATGTTGCGCCCGGTGCGGCCGGCCCCCCCTGCACCCCCCATGCTACGCCACTGCCACTGGGCAGTCAGCTGGGTGGCCAGGCACCCTTGTTCCCGGCTCAATTTGGGTCATGGGGGGGTCAGCGGTTCCCCCAGTTGACGCGCTGGGTGTCCCTGGTTCCCCCTTGGCAATGGCAGCAGCAGTCTAAGCAGCTTGGAGCCAGCCTGGTAGTGCAGTTGGCTCTGGCTGGCTTCAGGAGCTGCTCGCTGCCATGGCGTCCGCCATTTTGCCTCACCAGAAGTCCCTACATGATGTGTCTTGTGCCGTTGAACCAATCACACAGCATTCATTCCCGACTAATAAATCTACAACACTTAAATCCGGGGACATTAACTGAAATTAATGGGGACGGATTTTGTCCGGGGACAGATTTGTAAATCCGGGGACTGTCCATGGGAAGCAGTGGCGTAGCATGGGTTGTCAGCACCCAGGGCAAGGCAAGTAATTTGCGCCCCCTAACCCGTGGATTTGCACCCCCTAGCCTGTGGATTTGCGCCCCCTAACCCTAACCCCCAGATAGTGCGGCCGCCCCCCCCTGCACCCCCCACGCTACGCCACTGATGGGAAACAGGGACATCTGGTAACCATAATTTAGTCAGAATCTCCTTTCCTGTAACTTGAAGCCATCGGTTCAAGTCCTACCCTCCAGAGCAGGAGAAAAGAAGCTTGCTCCCTCTTTCATGTGACAGCCCTTAAGATATCTGAAGATGGCTATTATATCTCCTCTCAGTCTCCTCTTTTGCAGGCTAAACATACCCAGCTCCTTCAACCGTTCCTCATAAGGCTTGGTTTCCAGGCCCTTGATCATCTTAGTTGCCCTCCTTTGCACATGTTCTAGCCTGTCAACATCCTTCTTAAATTGTGGTGCCCAGAATTGGACACAGTACTCCGGGTGTGCTCTGCCCAAGGCACAATAGAGTGGTACTATTACTTCCCTTGATCTGGACAGTAGACTTCTGTTGATGCAGCCTAGAATAGAGTTAGCCTTTTTTTGGCGTCATATTTATGGTCCTTCTAGTATCAGGTTAAGATGCTTCTGTTCAGCCAAGCTCTTACTTTACTGGTCTTTAAGAAGAAATTTTTGTTTCAATGGTTCTTGTGCTTATTTATGTATTTTAGGCATATTTACTAGTAAATAGTAAATATGCCCCGCTGAAGACTGTGGACCATGCATAGGATTGTTTTACTGCATTGTTTCTGTTTAACTGGAAATGTGTTGTTTAATATTTCATTTTATGAAATTGTCTTTAAGGTGCTTTGAGCACCTTTAAGTAAAAAATAAATCAGAAAAGTGGAGCAGGAGGAGGATACATAATTCAATTTGCAACTGCGGCAGATTAAGCCCGGTGTGAGAATTTCCTTATTTATATTCCTGTGCTTTGAAGTCTTCATTTTGAATACTTGGAGCAGACTTTGTTTTCCTTCACCGTATCAGCTTCCCAGGCAGCTGCCTTCTTTAGATAAGTGTGTGTCTTACCTAAGAAACAGGATATGCAGGGATATTGATTAAAAAAAATTATTCCAAACCAAGTTATTTTATTTTACTAAGCAGGAGTTAATAATAATAATAATTTTACTACTTATGCCCTAAAGTACAAAATAAAAAGGAAATTGGTAAGGTCACATAGCATCATGGCACTGTTTACATTTTGATAGCAAGCCTTGTCTTTAATATAGGTTACAGAAATAATAAGAGGTCTTTCCAGATATGGCTCCCCACCTGTGGAATGCCAACTTCTTTTCGGCGCCAGGTAAAGAATTACCGTATTTTTCGCTCTATAAGACGCACCAGACCACAAGACGCACCTAGTTTTTGGAGGAGGAAAACAATAAAAAAAATATTCTGAATCTCAGAAGCCAGAACAGCAAGAGGGATCACTGCGCAGTGAAAGCAGCTATCCCTCTTGCTGTTCTGGCTTCTGGGATAGCTGTGCAGCCTGCATTCGCTCCATAAGACGCACACACATTTCCCCTTACTTTTTAGGAAGGAAAAAGTGAGTCTTATAGAGCAAAAAATACGGTACCTTTTTCTTCAAGCCTTAGATGGGCTGTGCTGATTCTGTTGTATTGTTAATGTGCTGCACACCTTCCTATGACTGTTCTTGGGATAGAATGCCATTATTATTATTATTATTATTATTATTATTACCCATCCTTGTCCCTGGATGAGTTACAGCAATTTAAAAATTCTGTTTATGTTTCTAAATGTAAGTCATTTGGGGACCTTCTAGGTAGCAAGCAACTAATAAGTTTAATTATTATTAATAGTAATAATAGCAACACGTAAAAAATATATGATGGCATACCAGACCCACAACCACAGAGAATTTTCCCATAAAGATAAAATGGTAAGTTGCAATGCATTTTCCAAATGTTATCACGTTTCCTTTTTCATGTCCCAGCCTGATTACAATTAATGCAGCAATTTTCTTTGACTTTGATTAAGCCCCTATTTTTACCATTAAGTTTAGCAACATTTAGTGGGGACAGATAAAATACAAACAATTGCTACTTTAGAAACCATATGTGGCTAGACGTTACAAAGACGTGCTATCAAAAATCTCAAGTGCTAATTAATTATACTTTCTGATATGTGTTTGGAATAAAGTGGGATTTCACATTTTGCTCGCTTTGAAAAACTGGCTGGTGAGCTTGAAAATAGCCGAGGAACTTCAAGTTGCTTATCTGAAAAGAAGGAATCTTGGCAGAAGCAAGAACTTGCTGGTCTGTCGTGCTAACTGTTTCTCTTTAACAAGGTCAGAATAAGTATTTCAAAGCTTTCATTATTTGTGCAAGAATAGACGTTGTGTCTGGTTTGGGTTTAGGGGATTTGGGCGTCTGAGTTAATCTGACACCTGCTTTGAGACAGTCTACCATTTTCCTGCCAAACAAGCTGGAAAAACCTGTCACACAACATACAGAACAGCTTACAAAAACAAAGCCTCACCCTGAATATTTATATTTTATTTTTATTTTTTTCAACTTTATATATTTGATTTTCCATAGAAAAATTTACACTCACACCACAACATATTATATAAAAACAGGATTCTCACGAATCCTCTGAACTTCCCTCCTCCCCTTTGTGGTTCTTTTTGCTAAACCTTTCCTACTGCATCTTTTAATAATCCAAAATTTTATATCTCCATTATATCCATAGTCCTTGTCAGTGCTTTTTTTCTGGCGGGACGCATACCACTAAACATTTTGTGAATCTTTGTACTTTTGCCCATCTACTGTATTTGTTTTTCTCGATTTGAACTATAAAATGGTGATTTTCTTAAGTCAAAATGAGAGTACCCCTAAACATTTTTTTTAGGAAAAAAGCACTGGTTCTTGTTACATTACAAGTGTTATTGCAATCCCGCTAACAATTTTAACTGTTTACAGTTGTCTTTAAGGTAAGTTATAAATTTCACCCATTCCTTATTAAAGTTTTGGTCTTCCTGATTTCTGATTTTTCCAGTCATTTTTGCCATCTCGTCATAGTCCATCAACTTGATCTGCCATTCTTCTCTGGTAGGCACTTTGTCTTCTTTCCATCTCCCTCTCTCTCTCTCTTTCTCTCTCTCTCTTTTACTGAATACTTATATTTTAACTTATAAGAGCCTCTTTCTTCCAAAATGGTTATTATTTATTGACAATAGCTTCCTGGCTTTGTCTTAACCTGCATAACCTAGTTGGATTGTTATTCTACAGGTTAAAGTTTTCCACAGAGATGAGGGACCTGCAGGCACTTCAGAGGTTGATAAACTATGGTTCTTTATCGCCCTTCACGCCAAGCTGGCTGGGCGCTAATGGGAATTACAATGAAATTGTTATAAGAAAAACTGCTCCCTTTCCCTTATGGGGTATTGCAGAGCCTGTATAGAGTCCTTAAGTGGGTTCCCTATTGGTAGAAGAAAACAGAGGCCAACCAGAGTATATTGAGAAGCAAAGCGGCTAGTAAGCCTGATCTTTATTAAAGGAACTGTTGCAACAGAATCCCCACTCACCATGCACAGTAGAGAGGAGAACCCTGAACAATGAGAGCCAGTGTGGTGTAGTGGTTAAGAGCGGCAGACTCGTAATCTGGTGAACCGGGTTCGCTTCCCCGCTCCTCCACATGCAGCTGCTGGGTGACCTTGGGCTAGTCACACTTCTCTGAAGTCTCTCAGCCCCACTCACCTCACAGAGTGCTTGTTGTGGGGGAGGAAGGGAAAGGAGATTGTTAGCCGCTTTGAGACTCCTTAAAGGGAGTGAAAGGCGGGATATCAAATCCAAACTCTTCTTCTTCTTCTTCAATGGTGCGCAAGCCCTTATATAGACTTTTGAAATTGCCCACCCTGTAGCCCAAGACCCCTGAAACATCATACATACATCACAGAAGGAAGCAGTCTACAGCAGAAAGCCTGTCTGCCAGTATACCTGATAATGGTCACTGATTGCATTACCTGGGCAGCCTGGCCATTCTTTTGTGATGGTTAATACTTTAGTTCCTGAATCCAGGTCATGGGCTCACCCTTTTCATGCACAAATACGCCCTTAAGACAGGATTTGCGAGCTAAAGGAGAATGGGAAGGCTTTCCCCATTTGCCTCCCTTACTGCAGATCAATATTTGTGGTCATTGGGAGAGTCAAAATGGCTTCAGGATTGCTCTCCCATACCATTTCAGACACATGGTTCATATATTTAGATATGTGTGCATTTGTGAATATTTATTCTATATTTGAGACCTTAAAATTCTTATAACAAAATCTAGACGTCCACAGTTCCACCACCTGTGTCAATATAAAGGTAAAGGTACCCCTGACCATTAGGTCCAGTCGTGACCGACTCTGGGGTTGCGGCGCTCATCTCGCTCTATGGGCCGAGGGAGCCGGCGTTTGTCCCCAGACAGCTTCCGGGTCATGTGGCCAGCATGACTAAGCCGCTTCTGGCGAACTAGAGCAGCGCACGGAAACACCGCTTACCTTCCCGCTGGAGCGGTTCCTATTTACTTGCACTTTGATGTGCTTTCGAACTGCTAGGTTGGCAGGAGCTGGGACCGAGCAACGGGAGCTCACCCCTTCACAGGGATTCGAACCGCCAACCTTCTGATCGGCAAGTCCTAGGCTCTGTGGTTTAACCCACAGCGCCACCTGCATCCCAGTCAATATAGGGATGATATAATAGTGAAGTCCCCCCCCCCTTAAATGTGTCCCTTACTTTCAATATACCTGAAACCACTCTGCCTTTTGAGAGAATGGAGTAAAATATTGAGAAGTAAATAAAAGAAATTTGTCAGGAACAACTAATTAACTGCAAGTCAGAAGGAGACTTCTGGTTTGTTAACTAGGCTGAAGTGACCTAATCATTTGGTCTTTATGTCCACCTCCTCAAATACACTTTATCATGATTTCCCCCTCGGCATTTGCTGACACGAAGAGGGAAGTGTTATTTTCCGACACCCATACAAGTACTGTGGGACAGATTGCCAAAAGTTCAATATGTGGGGGATATTTTTGTATCTCAAAGCCTCATTCCACCCATGCAATTCAGCGACGTCGGAAATGTTTTGTGCCCAATTCAATGCGCCATTCGTGCTTGCTTGCTCTGTTTTTACAGTTTGTGACTCCTGACATGGTGGCACTTCTGCCGAGTGGCGCTGAACTTCCTGCCTCGCCGTTTTTCTTGCCTAAATGTTTGCACTTTGCTATCAATGCGATCTGCAGTAACTGTCAGAAAGCAGCACTTTGCTTCTCTCAATTAAGAGGAGAATGTAACTCTAGGGGACGGTGGCCTATCAAGAACGATTAGAAGGCTTTGCCATCAAGCAGTTTATAATAGCTGTAGGGAACTGGCTTGTGTCTGTACAGAGTTCCTTGATAAACAGGCTTCTAAAAGTAGCAGGAGAGCCTTAAGAGTTGATTCTTCTCCAACAGGAACGGAAAATATTACAGCAGGGGTGAGGAACTTGCGGCCTCTCAGAAGTTGTGGGACTACAACTTCTATCATCCCTGATGACTGGCCATGCTACAACTAATTTTAGACTCACAGCTGTCCATGGAGGCACAGGTCAATTCTATGTCCAGGGCAGCTGTATACCAGCCCCATCTGGTACGCCGCCTGAGACCTTACCTGCCTGTGGACTGTCTCACCAGAGTTTTCTCTAGTTATCTCCCACTTGGACTGCTGAAATGTGCTCTGCGTGGGGCTACCTTTGAAGGTGACCCGGAAACTACACCTAATCCAGAATGCAGCAGCTAGACTGGTGCCTGGGAGCGGCCACCGAGACTATCTAACACCGGTCCTGAAAGACCTACATTGGCTCCCAGTACGATTCCGAGCACAATTCAAAGTGTTGGTGCTGACCTTTAAAGCTCTAAACGGCCTCGGCCCAGTATACCTGAAGGAGCGTCTCCAGGAATTCAGTCATAACAGCAGCTAACTATGCTTAGCAGCAGCTGAGCTTCACAAACCAGCTTCAAACTCTTGACTTCAAGATCCTGGTTTGCTGGCACCAAAGAAACCATGGTCAGGTCAATGTGCTAAAAGAAACCATGGTTTCATGTTATAGCTGGATATGGGATATCCGAGCACCATTCAAAGTGTTGGTGCTGACCTTTAAAGCTCTAAACGGCCTCAGTCCAGTATACCTGAAGGAGCATCTCCATCCCCTTCGCTCAGCCTGGACATTGAGGTCCAGCTCCGAGGGCCTTCTGGCAGCTCCCTCACTGTGAGAAGTGAGGTTACAGGGAACCAGGCCTCCTTGGTAGTGGCACCCATCCTGTGGAATACCCTCCCATCAGATGTCAAGGAAATAAATAACTATACAACTTTTAGAAGACATCTGAAGGCAGCGCTGTATAGGAAATTTGTAATGCTTTGTTATGTTTTTATATGTGCTGGAAGCCCAGTCAGCTGAGCGAGGTACAAATAATGATGATGATGATGATGATGATGGATGGGGACTGAGGCAACATCTGCCTCAGATTTCCCAGCTCAGCATGAGAGCTTCAATAGCAGTATTCTCTATTTTTCCATGTAATATGGACTTAGCAGCACCGTTCCTTGGTAGGTTAGTTACTTCCACATCTTAGACAAACTCTTGTGCGAAAGAAATGAACAATTGTTTCTTCTTATAGGTTCTGAACTGGCCATGCCAGAAGCAGATGTTTATGATTTCTCGAGAAAGCAGGTTTTAATTGATCATGCCCTCAAATTAATGCAATTTTTTTTTGAATGTGTAAAAAACCACAAGTTTTCCAACCACCCTTTGTTTGGAACCTTTTAACACACGTTGCTTGTATGAGAGGAGTACAGTGGTACCTTGGTTTTCAAACGCCTTGGTTCCCAAACCAAGTTTTTGAATGTTTTTCGGAAGCAGCTGTCGGCTATTGTTTCCGGGGCACCTGCACCAATCAGAAGCTGCACTGTGGTTTTAAACATTTCAGAAGTCAAACGGACTTCCGGAACGGATTAAGTTTGGTGCTTTTGTTTTTGCTATTTATTTTGCGTTTTTGAGGCTTTTTTGGTTAATTTGTTTTTGTGACTATGTGGAACTAAGTTCAGCTACTGATTGATTGATTGATTGATTGATTGATTGACTGCGGAAATGGATAAAAGCAAATCCAAACAATGACTAACATCAGTGCAGGTAAGAAAAAAATACTTTTAATTTTTATAATCTACAATACTGTGTTATTTATTTTATAGTACAGTGCATTGATTATTGCTTTCATTTTACGGATCAATGGTCTCATTAGATGGTAAAATTCAAATTAAATTGCTGTTTTAGGGGTTGTTTTTAAAAGTCTAGAACGGATTTATCCGTTTTGCATTACTTTCTATGGGAAAGAGCGCCTTGGTTTAGGAACGGACTTCCGGAATGAATTAAGTTTGAGAACCAAGGTACCACTGTGCTGTTTCTTGTCCATTGTAACTATTCTGAGTTTTCGAACACCTGGTAAAAAAGCTCTTTATCGCCCTCACCTGGTAGTTAATGGAAGAGAAGCTTGGGATCTTCACTGTACATTGCACACCAATGAGTGACTCACGCATTCTCTGTTTAAAGTGCATATATGCTACCCTCTGTGACCCACATGGGTGGAAATAATCCTGGCACTGATAAATGCCCATAGCTTGTAGGACAACCTGTGGGGGTTTGTGAAAGTGATATTTACCAAGCTGGCAAGTTATTTAAATCCTAATGAACAGGAACAAGCCACAAACCTTTTCAAGGCAGATTTGGACATGATGAGAAAGTGGAACGATGTCCAAAAATAAAGGAAGTGCTAAGAATCATACGAACCACAGGCAGGTTACATCTGGAGGGCCATATCTGACCCATCTCAGTTTTAAAATTGATTTTGAAGTTAGGATTTCCTGCTTTTCAGCCAACCACTATAGCTGTGCCCTTCACAGTGGGTTGCAAACATATTGCAGATATTTTATCTCCATGCGGTGAGTGAAAAAATTTACCTGCTGATTTGTGAAGATCGAACTACTGCTAAATGGTAACTTTACTCGAATCTATTTATTTGTGAAGCTTCTCTTGGCCCTGGCAAATTATAATTACAGATAATATCCTATACTCTCAAAAGACACGAAAACATTAAAGAGGTTCTTTCCTTCCAACCATATGTGCTAGGCCGCGTTTAATTTAAACTTACCTCACATGAAATAGCAATGATGCTTGGAAGTGTGTAAACTGCTTTGGGGTTTATTTAAACCACATAGAGGTTTATTGGGGATTAAGCAGCATAGAAAAAGCTGTTTAATAATAAAACCTTGTATTTCAAAGTTTGTGTTGTTGTTTAGTGGTTTAGTCGTGTCCGACTCTTTGTGACCCCATGGACCAGAGCACACCAGGCACTCCTGTCTTCCACTGCCTCCCGCAGTTTGGTCAGACTCATGCTGGTAGCTTTGAGAACACCGTCCAACCATCTCGTCCTGTGTCGTCCCCTTCTCCTTGTTCCCTCCATCTTTCCCAACATCAGGGTCTTTTCCAGGGAGTCTTCTCTTCTCATGAGGTGGCCAAGGTATTGGAGCCTCAGCTTCAGGATCTGTCCTTCCAGTGAGCACTCAGGGCTGATTTCCTTCAGAATGGATAGGTTTGATCTTCTTGCAGTCCATGGGACTCTCAAAAGTTCAAAGTTATTGAAATACAATTAATCAGCTAAATATCAGATTGTTAACTTCAGAGTTTAAGTTCAGAACCTGCGGAATCACAGTTTCGCCAAAATCCCGATGTCATCCGATTCACTCAAAAACGGTGCCAAACACCTGCAACACTTGGCAGTGCAAACGTCGTGTTTCAGGCATGCCAAAAAAATGAGCCCTCAGCACCCTGACCCGCGGATCATGGTTTGACCAACCAAACGTTTTGCCAAACAAACCTTGGAGGGACCTTGTGCCAATGTTTGGATCCACTTTTGTGTGAATCGGACGGTGTTGAGTTTTAAATCTTGACGCCACGGATTAGGGCACTGAGGGGGTTATTTTGTGGGGCGCTGTGAAGCGTGTTGTTTTAACCGCTAAGCGTTGCAGGGGGACTCTTGTCAACGTTTGCAGCCGCTTTGGAGAGAATCGAATGACGTCAGAGTTACCACATTTTTCACCTATAGGACGCACTTTTTCCCCTCCAAAAATGAAGGGGAAATCTGTGTGCGTCCTATGGGGTGAATACAGGCTTTCGCTGAAGCTTGGAGAGCGAGAGGGGTCGGTGCGCACCGACCCCTCTCGCTCTCCAGGCTTCAGGAAGCTATCCGCAAGCCTGGGGAGCCCTGCGGGAGTTTCCGCAGGGCTCCCCACGCTGCAGATAGCAGCCTGCCGCCCGGCGCGCATAGCACCCTGAAGCAGAGCGCCCCGTGCGCCAGGCAGACATCTGCAGTGTGGGGAGCCCTGTGGGAGTTCCCGCAGGGCTCACCACGCTGCAGATAGCAGCCTGCCACCCGGTGCGCAGCACACCCTGAAGCAGAGCGCTCCGCGCGTCGGGCAGACATCCGCAGCGTAGGGAGCCCTGGGGGAGTTCCCGCAGGGCTCCCCACGCTGCGGATAGCAGCCTGCCGCCCGGTGCGCAGGGCGCCCTGAAGCAGAGCGCCCCGCGCCTCGGGCAGACATCGGCCAGACCCACAAGCTTGGGGGACAGCAGGGAGGCGCAGCGCCGCCATCCCGCTATTCCCCGACCTGGTTTTTTGGGGGGAAATAAAGGGGGGAAATTCCTTTATTCCCCCCCAAAAAAAACTAGGTGCGTCCTATGGGACGGAGCGTCCTATGGGACGAAAAATACGGTAAGTGAAAACTCATCAGTTACAGTTGCAAATGGCAACAAAATGCCTGTGCAAGGAAAAGGAGCAGGTTCGCTCAAGTGTGTTGCAAGTAGAAAAACTGTTTGTAATGAAGTGAGAGATGGAGTTTACTTGCCCAAATTAACAGTTTGCTGAGTGCGACAACCCTGCCCGAGCGTGGTTTTAATGCAAATTTGAATCACAACAAATGTGCAGTTGCCGAAGATGGTATTTTGTATGGACAGAATTTCGAAAACAATGGATCGGGGGGGGGGGGGGGCTTGTGTGCTTTGCTCCGGAATCAGGATTATAGCAGACCTGCAAAAAAGTGGGGCATATAATATTAATTCTTGCAGGTGGGGGTGTGGGGATCTAAGTGGATGAACTACTTGTCCTCCATCACTTATATTCCTAGGAGTTTATGGGTGGTGTGTTTTAGCTGGGTATATAAATTATAAAAAAGAAGAAAAAATAAAAAGAAGACAAGGTTTGGTGAGAGGAATGGATATGAAACCTTGTAAAGTTGACCTGAATAGTGAAATATCACAGGTGGGGCTTGGTAGCTTGGGAAGCAGGTGTCTGATGCCTCCGCTGGAGAAGGCTCAGGTGAGGGTCAGATGCCAGAGGATATAACAGGAAGACCTGTGTCCTGGCCAGGCCTGCGTCCCATCGTAGGACATAAAATGAGCCCTCAGTGCCCTAACCCGTGGGGTGACAACTTCACCTAAATCCCGACATCGTCTGATTCACTCGAAATCAGTGCCAAACACCTGCAAAAATGAGCTCTCAGAGCCCTAACTCTGCTGTAAACCAGCCCAGATTCATGTGTGCAGCTGGACCGTGCGGTTCCAAATCAGTTCAGCTCTATGTATTCCCCAAATGGCAAAATTTGGCCTCTTGACACTCAGTTCTATGTATAAACACGGACTGATCCTGCCTGCGGTCACAAACACAACATACATAATGCTGAAAGCACTTTATTAATTGCATCATCCATGTGTCACATATTAATTGTAGGCAAATTAAAGAGGAGAAACAACCTCTGCACTAACGGTCCCTGGAGATCTGCCTTCTAGCTTTCCAAGTGTTT
The DNA here is from genome assembly GCF_965153285.1 of Podarcis tiliguerta. Classification (NCBI taxonomy): domain Eukaryota; kingdom Metazoa; phylum Chordata; class Lepidosauria; order Squamata; family Lacertidae; genus Podarcis; species Podarcis tiliguerta. The sequence goes on from NC_139534.1 coordinate 17,734,255, forward strand.
AGCCTGCAAGAGTAACAGCACAATCCTACGCTTATTTACTCAGAAGCAGGTCCCACTGGGCGCAATGATACGTATTCCCAGATAAATGAATGTAGGCTTGCTGGCTTGGGGGGGGGGGGTAGAGAAGCAGCCATTTGTGGTGAGGGCAACAGGAAGTGAAATGAAGATGACTCAATGGGGAGGAGGGCAGAGCTCCCACCCCTTTCATCCCCCAGAGGCAGCTGTATTAATCTGTTGCAGTGAAAACAAACAACATGCTGCGGGTGGTCACACTTGTTGGCATCTGTCTATCTGCGGAGACAATGGAGGAGTGTGCCATTGGGGGTGAAGTCAAGCGGTTGGAGAGTTATAGTTCTTGCTGTGGCAGCAGAGACTGATACAGGAGAGACATATTTTGTTGCAGCCGGGGCAGATGAAGGCATCTGGTTGTGCTGCTGCAGATGCAGATGACACTATGGCGTTTCTTCTCTCTGTGCTCCTCTCAGAGGTCATTTCTCCTTGGGTCACTGCTATGGATGCATGCCTGTTTCCAGGGCACTGTGGCTGTATGCAAGAGATTCCCACCCGGTGGGGTCGATGCTGCCAGCCTTCGTGTCACGTTTGCAGACATCTTTGTAACGCAAAACGAACGGGCGCTACAGTGCATGTCAAGCGGCAAGTTGGACCCCAAGATTTATGAGGAACGGCTAAGGGAGCTGGGCATGTTTAGCCTGGAGAAGAGGAGGTTAAGGGGTGATATGATAGCCATGTTCAAATATATTAAAGGATGTCACATGGAGGACGGAGAAAGGTTGTTTTCTGCTGCTCCAGAGAAGCGGACATGGAGCAATGGATCCAAACTACAAGAAAGAAGATTCCACCTAAACATTAGGAAGAACTTCCTGACAGTAAGAGCTGTTCGACAGTGGAATTTGCTGCCAAGGAGTGTGGTGGAGTCTCCTTCTTTGGAGGTCTTTAAGCAGAGGCTTGACAACCATATGTCAGGAGTGCTCTGATGGTGTTTCCTGCTTGGCAGGGGGTTGGACTCGATGGCCCTTGTGGTCTCTTCCAACTCTATGATTCTATCTCCTACAATGATTTTTTTTGCAGATAAAGTCGCTCAGATTCGGAAAGAGGTAATCTCCATCGTGGGAGCAGGGCCAGGCCAGGAGAGTGCTAGAGTCCTGTCTAGTCAAGTTGTGTGGGATCAATTCCAACCTGTTACCTCTGAGGATGTGGACAGGCTTCTTGGACGAGTGAAACCGACCACCTGTCTCCTTGATCCTTGCCCATCTTGGCTCATAAAAGCAAGCTGGGAAGGGCTGGGTGATGGGCTCTGTGGGGTGGTGAATGCTTCCCTCTGTGAGGGAGCCTTCCCAAACCCACTGAAAGAGGTGGTTATTAAACCGCTTCTTAAAAAAAGAATCTTTGGACCCGGCCAATATGGCCAACTATTGCCCAGTCTCAAATCTACCATTCTTGGGCAAGGTGATTGAGCAGGTGGTTGCTGAACAACTCCAGGCACGCCTGGAGGATGCGGATCACTTGGATCCCTTCCAATCGGGAACTGTCCGTGGGACTGTCCATGGAGGGGCAGATCAATTGTGTCCAGGGCAGCTGTCTACCAGCTCCATCTGGTACACTGGCTGACCCCCTACCTGTCTGCAGACTGTCTCGCCAGAGTGGTGCATGCTCTGGTTATCTCCCGCTGGGACTACTGCAATGCACTCTGCATGGGGCTACCTTTGAAAGTGACCCGGAAACTACAACTAATCCAGAATGCGGCCGCTAGACTGGTGACTGGGAGTGGCCGCCGAGACTATATAACACCGGTCCTGAAAGACCTACATTGACTCCCAGTACGTTTCCGAGCACAATTCAAAGTGTTGGTGCTGACCTTTAAAGCTCTAAATGGCCTTGGCCCAGTATATCTGATGGAGCGTCTCCACCCCCGTCGTTCAGCCCAGACACTGAGGTCCAGCTCCGAGGGCCTTCTAGCAGTTCCCTCACTGCGAGAAGTGAGGTTACAGGGAACCAGGCAGAGATGTTTTAGGAGACAACTGAAGACAGCCCTGTTTTTGATGCTTGATGTTTTATTGTGTTTTTAATATTCTGTTGGGAGTTGGGGTATAAATAATAATTTATTATTATAATTAGGCAAAAAGTTCCCTGCATTGCAAAGGGGTTGGACTAGATGATCCTTGGGGATCCCTTCCAACTCTGCATATTCTATGATGAGACGGGCCAAAGGTCACCCAGTGAGCTGTCAGAGGGGATTCCCCCAGGGCAGTCCCGGGAAGGCACTTTCCTCCCCGTTTTCCTGCCTCCCTCTCCACCGCCTCGGGGCGCGTTTAATTTCATAGCCTTGAACTGCTTTTCCCAAACTCCCACTGCCGTGTGAGATCTCCTCCTACCGCCCTGGAGGAAGCGACTTCCTTCCCCCGCGGTAGGGAGGAGCGCCTTGATCTCCTCCGCCCCCTCCAGCCCCGGCTAGCCGATCCCCCATCGCCAGGGCGCCACCAATGCGCAATTGCGCGCACAACACAAGCGCCGGGCAAGTCGGTTCTCTCCATCCAGGCCTCGGCCGCCGCGGCTCTCGGCGCTTTCCGAGGCATCGCTTTGTTCAAACAGCGGCGGGCAATGCAGCTGGGATCCGGCGCGACCCGGCAACGGCTGCCGCCGTATTTCGTGCTCCTGCCGCTGCTGTGCGCCCTAGCGGCGGTTCGTCAGGTCCGGTCCGGTGGCGCGCCGGCATTGCTCGCAGGTAAAGCGGCTGGAGGCAGCGATCCTGAACTGCCTTTCTCAGCTTTGGGTCCCTAGAGGTTGATGGACTACAGCTCCCATCGTCACCCGCCACTGGTCCTGCTAGCCAGGGATGATGGGAGTTGTAGTCCAACCAAACCTCTTGGGGACCGAAGGTTGAGAAAGGTGGTCGGATTTACCTCTGAGTAAACATGCATCCTATTCCAGGGCTAAGCTGCAGTCGTAGGACCATAGGAGCCAACTCCGAGGGGGCTGAGGTCCCTTTGCCCCTCAAATATTTGTGGGGGGACCGCCCCCCCCCCCCGAAAGTAGATGGGCCTTGCCATTCAAATGGTCAAATGGTGTGCTTGTACTGCGTCGTGTTCAAGTGTAGCAGAGCCTATCTGGACCTGGCCCCCCCTCCAATATTGTATCCAAGTTGCCCCTCCTGCCTATGACGTTGGGGACAGAAGCTGTAGTGCTTTCAGACGTTGTTGGACTAATGGGGGTTGGACTAGATGACCGTAGGGATACCTTCCAACACTATGATTCTTTGGTTCTGCAGGTACACAGGCTCCCCATACCTGTTACTGCCATTCAGTAGGAATTTATGTAATTTGTGTAAACATGGGATAGGCTCGTGTGTTTACTTTTTCTCTCTGGTTGTGCGTTCAGTACTTTGTCTTGGCAGTACTTTGCTGCCCATAAATATTCCAGTTGTGTGCAAATGTCAATCAACCCTTGGCCTGTGATCCGGTAACCAGAATATGGGAGACTAAATAGCTTCATGGTGGTGCTGTGGTCTAAACCACAGAGCCTAGGGCTTGCCAATCAGAAGGTCGGCGGTTCGAATCCCCGTGACGGGGTGAGCTCCTGTTGCTCGGTCCCTGCTCCTGCCAACCTAGCAGTTCGAAAGTACATTAAAGTGCAAGTAGATAAATAGGTACGGCTCCGGCGGGGAGGTAAACGGCATTTCCGTGCGCTGCTCTGGTTTGCCAGAAGCGGCTTAGTCATGCTGGCCACATGACCCGGAAGCTGTACGCCGGCTCCCTTGGCCGATAAAGCGAGATGAGCGCCGCAACCCCAGAGTCATCCGCGACTGGATCCAATGGTCAGGGGTCCCTTTACCCTTTACCTTTATGTACATGTTTGTGTGAGGCATCCTGTGATCTCCCATCCACACTACTGATCAGAAGCTCTGTTAACCGCAAGCCTAAACGGCTGGTATCCCCTCAAAGTCTCTCCCAAAGTTTCGTGCTGGTTTCTAACTTTGAGATTCAGTTCTGCATCATCAGGTGCTTCAAAACAATTCTCAGGGCACAATGATCTTGATCTAAGATATATGTGTCAGCTTGCATTTCTTAGTACAGAAAGTATTGATCTGATGTGTAGAGATCTTTCCTATGCTAATTAATTCAAGAGGCTTCTGGAGAAGCTTCTCTGTGTGAAAGAAACAAGCAGAAGGTTCATGATGTTTGAGTACAGCTGGTTTAAACTGGTTCTCTTCTTATCTTTTCTGTCAACGTCATGCTGACTATAAAAGTAAGGCCAGACGGAGCCTGGGTTTCACTTTCTATCTCTCTTCCTTCTGGTGTCGTTCTGTACATAGTATGCTTAGTGTTAAAGTTTAGACTTATTATAAGTTATTCTAAGCTTAAGTCTGCTGCAACTGGATTTCTTATGGACAGCGCCAATCCTGAATGTATTGGATTTGTGACCATTCTGCTCATTTGTCTTCAGTAGCAGCAAAGCTCTGCTGGATGAAATACAACTGCCTCTGGTCTATTTTTTTTTGGGGGGGGGGGGAATCCTGCAATGTGTTGTAAGTTTTTACTCTGCTAGCTATACATTGGAATCTACTCTGGATCAATATTGGGTAGAATCCCATGACAATATGAACTTGTGCCCGAGAAGCGTTGGCTGATGTTACGGAAGACTTAGAGCAGTGGTTCCCAAACGGTTTGGGATGATGACCCACAAATCCAAATTTACATAATATGCATCCACTTACAGTGGTACCTGGGACGTGGGTGGCGCTGTGGGTAAAAGCCTCAGCGCCTAGGGCTTGCCGATCGAAAGGTTGGCGGTTCGAATCCCCGCGGCGGGGTGCGCTCCCGCTGTTCGGTCCCAGCGCCTGCCAACCTAGCAGTTTGAAAGCACCCCTGGGTGCAAGTAGATAAATCGGGACCGCTTACTAGCGGGAAGGTAAATGGCGTTTCCGTGTGTGGCTCTGGCTCGCCAGAGCAGCGATGTCACGCTGGCCACGTGACCCGGAAGTGTCTCCGGACAGCGCTGGCCCCCGGCCTTTTAGTGAGATGGGTGCACAACCCTAGAGTCTGTCAAGACTGGCCCGTACGGGCAGGGGTACCTTTACCTTTACTTTACAGTGGTACCTCGGGTTAAGTACTTAATTGGTACGGAGGTCTGTTCATAACCTGAAACTGTTCTGAACCTGAAGCTAATGCGGCTTCCTGCTGCCGCCATGCCACCAGAGCACAATTTCTGTTCTCATCCCGAAGCAAAGTTCTTAACCCAAGGTACTGTTTCTGGGTTAGCGGGGTCTGTAACCTGAAGCGTATGTAGCCTGAAGCGTATGTAACCCGAGGTACCACTGTATTGTCATTTGAAGTTAGACCTTAGGTCAGGGGTCAGCAAGCTTTTTCAGTAGGTCCACTGCCCCTCAAACCTTGTGGGCGGCAGGACTATATTTTGAAAAAGAAAAAGAAAAGAAAGAACAAATTCCTATACCCCACAAATAACCCAGAGATGCATTTTAAATAAAGGCACACATTCTACTCATGTAAAAACACCAGGCAGGCCCCACAAATAACCCAGAGAAGTATTTCAAATAAAATGACACATTCTACTCATGTAAAAACACGCTGATTCCCAGACTGTCCGCGGGCCGGATTTAGAAGGCGATTGGGCCAGAACCAGCCTACCCATGCCTTAGGTCTTTGGCAGTTGCTGGGTTCATGCATTTTAACTGCAAGCTTCCCTGTTTTTAAGCAGCATGTGTGGCACCAAAGCAAAAAAAATATTTAATGGCCCTATTAATGTGGAATTTGTCGAAATATTTACAGTACTTCCAAAGTCATTTACACTTTAGTTTGTGCGGTGGGTACTGCATTTAGGGATACTTATCAGCCAAGGAGAGCAATTTAAAAAGTAACAACCCCTTCTCTAACGAAATCAGTAAGATGAGATCCAAATATTTTAATCTGTTCAACTGCTGTTTCCAGTCATGTTGCAGTACTTTCTCCTAAGCCCAGATACACTGGTACCTCAGGTTAAGTACTTACCGTATTTTTCGCTCTATAAGACGCACCAGACCACAAGACGCACCTAGTTTTTGGAGGAGGAAAACAAGAAAAAAAATATTCTGAATCTCAGAAGCCAGAACAGCAAGAGGGATCGCTGCGCAGTGAAAGCAGCAATCCCTCTTGCTGTTCTGGCTTCTGGGATAGCTGCGCAGCCTGCATTCGCTCCATAAGACGCACACACATTTCCCCTTACTTTTTAGGAGGGAAAAAGTGAGTCTTATAGAGCAAAAAACCCTGTAATTCGTTCCGGAGGTCCGTTCCTAACCTGAAACTGTTCTTAACCTGAAGCACCACTTTAGCTAATGGTGCCTCCCACTGCCGACGTGCCGCGATTTTTGTTCTCCTCCTGAAGCAAAGTTCTTAACCTGAGGTACTATTTCTGGGTTAGCGGAGTCTGTAACCTGAAGCGTCTGTAACCCGAGGTACCACTGTATGCAGAAGCTGAATGTTATTCCACAGTAGCAAGAGCAATGCATCTTCTCATCTTCAGAAACACTCTCCACACACAGATCTTAGGATTGTAGCCTGAATAGTGTAGCATGATTTCAAGTAACGACATGAAAAGCCAATTCCTGGTTTACTCCCAGCCTTATAGTGGGGCTGCAGGCCAGGCAGTTGCACCAATGCAGTTTTTCATGGGCTCCATGCCTGCAGCCTAACACAGTAAAGCTCATTCATCTATTTTTTGCTGGGGGGGGGGGACCAGAATCATATGATTCTGGCCACCTGTTGAGGATTGGACAGGAAGACTCACAACAGCTTCTCTGTTGGAACAGTCTCAGCGGCAAGAATTTGGGGGTTTAGGAGTGGATTTAGCAGTGCCAGCATATCACACTTATAAAAAATACGCTGCCAATCAAGGTTTGCAACTGGGAAAATGGGTGTATACTGCAGATTACATATTGCAGCAGGAAAATGTCCGAGCAACTTGCATGCATCTCCAAACTTTGTGACGCCTTCTTCTTTCTCCGTCTAGAGAATAACTGTAGGCACTTGGAGACGATGGACGTCAGCCGTAGTTCAGAACCGGCTTGCTACTGCTACATTCCGCATGGAAAGATACAGCTGAAAAATATTTGGTCAACTATTCAGGTACAGCCCCAGTCCATGACTCATTCATCCCAAGGGAACGTGGTGACTGTTCTTCTCCCTAAAGAATACAGTTCTCACGATGGAAGACTAATGTATTGGAAGACAACTGCCACATGTTGGCGTTCGGAAATGCCAGTATGGGTGTTGTGTAGGAGAATATGGGAGGTGTGACGTGCTTTCCTTTCTATTGTGGGTAGGGAACTTTTGTGACATATCAACATCTTTCTTTTGAGTGGGCCTCTTTGCAAGACAAGCGCAGGAACAAATGTAAAAATCAGCGACAGCATATGGTATCATAAATATTTCTCAGCAGCGAGTGTCTCTCTCTAACAGCAAAACAATACATTGAGAGGAAAGGCGGCAGCAAGAATCTTGGTACAGTGGTGCCTCGCAAGACGAAATTAATTCGTTCTGCGAGTTTTTTCATTCTACAAGTTTTTTCGTCTTGCGAAGCACCAATGTGTATTGACGGTTTCCCATAGGAATGCATTGGCGGTTTTTTAAAAAAGGCGCAAGACGTTTCGCCTTGCGAAGCAAGCCCATAGGGAAATTCGTCTTGTGAAGCAACTCAGAAAACGAAAAACTCTTTCGTCTTGCGAGTTTTTCGTCTTCCGAGGCATTCGTCTTGCGGGGCACCACTGTATTCTATCCCGACCAAAGTGCACTGGCAGACAAAATTATTAGAATTTACAGAATCAGCAAAGATAACGGGAAGAATACAGACCAATCGTTTATTAGAGAGTGGGATATTTACAGAAAATATCTTAAAGAGCATTGTAAAAATGTGAATTCTCTGGCAGGCTTAGAAGGACCCCTGTAGAAACATAGAAAATCTTATAGAATTAATGATACGGGATAAGACTGGAGCGATAACGAAAAGTGTGTTCCATAAAAGTAACCCAGAACCCTCGATGGTGTGACTGGAAGTCATAATAGAAGTTGTGTTGTAAGAAATCTACTTACTTTTTGGAATTTGTATTACCTTTTGGTTTTTCGTTAGTTGACTGTTTTTTCTTTTTTAAAAAAACTAATAAAGCAATAAAAAGAAGAGGAAAGGCAGATGTACAGCTAAATCTGCTTTTGGGAGTCTTTGTTGCAGGTCAGCGAGCAGAAATTTTGGACAATGGGATTTAGGGCATTGTGTTTAATGGGACTTAACGTCCCAGTACGTATGTTCTGGTCCACGTCTTAAGGCTGAAATCCCAAATACTTTCCTGGGAGTCCCATTGCACTCAATAGGACTTACCTCAGACTAGATATGTACAGGACTGCACGGCATGTAGACATCTCCACTGCAAGCCTAGGTTGATTTTGTACTCAGAATCTTGGGAATCTTAGTTTTGGGGAGGGAGATCTGCCCCGTGCCGCAGATCTAAAGTTCCCAAGCTCCTCTGGAGAGACAGAATAACTGATAAATCAGGTTGTCGGATATATCTGTCCCTTTGGGCTCAATCAGAGTGCCTTCAACACATAGACTTTCTGAAAAGAGCGGGAACATGGAATAAGTATCTCCCACTTCTGGGTAATATAGCTATGTGGTTCTCCAGATATTGTTGGACTCTCAACTCCTATGAGCCTCTGGCAGGATGGCCAGCAGTCAGGCATGATGGGAACTAGACTAGCAACAAGCGAAGGGTCGCAGACTACCTATCCCTGCTGAAAAGGCAATAGCTCTCTACCTCCAAGGTATTTTGATCCAAGGTTCTCTTCTTCAGCTCTGCTATTTGTGTTAAGAGAGAACGGACGAAACAGAAGGCTGATAAGAGTGTGGCTTAGCATATTTTAGCTTGGAAATCAAACCAGCTTATCCTGGTCCCCCACAGAAGCCCTATTGGGGCATGCTGCTCGCACGTAGATCCTACATGTGAGCAAGGAGAAAGAAGCACCTTAAGTTGATCCCCTTTATTGCTATTCTCCTCCTGCTCCACAACTTGGAAGCTGAAGTAGGAGCCTCCATGACTTGTTGAGCAGAGACTCCATGCTTCAGATTTCCCCCTCCAACCCCTGGAGGTTGCTGGAAACAGTGGCAAGGGAGAGTACTGTTGTGCTCAGGTCTGCCTTGTGGTCATGGGGCTTCCCAGAGGCTACTTCTTTCTTCTTTGGTGATCACTCGTAGCTGAGTAGGATTGTCTTCCATGAACACGGTTTTAACAGTGAGAGCATAAGTGACTGTGGAGGCCAGTTCTGGATCCACACGTCCTTCCACAGTGGGGACATAGGTTGATCACGGTGAGGGTTTGCCAAGTGTGCCTTCCGCTTAGCTCGTTTCTCCCTTTCATCCTGAGTTCCAGCGTCTTCAAAGCCCATGACACCTTTGGTAAAGGCTGTTCTCCAATTGCAGCGCTCGCAGGCCAGTGTTTCCCAGCTGTCGGTGTTTATACAACATTTTTAAAGATTTGCCTTGAGAGAGTCTTTAAACCTCTTTTGTTGACCACCAGCAGTACGCTTTTCATTTTTAAGTTCAGCCATGTGGTTGGCCGCTGTGAGAACAGGACGCTGTTCTCGATAGGCCACTGATGAGATCCAGCAGGGCTCTTGTTTCTCTTTTATGTTCTGCTTCTCTCTTATTTTGCACCCTCCAGCTCATGGAGGGCAATGGAGATAGCAGCACAGGGGGAAATAGGGTTTAGGACATTCATCTCCATTCACTCTGCTCCTATGCAGTCAGATCTATGATTATCTATCTATATCTATCACGGGTGGCGCTGTGGGTTAAACCACAGAGCCTAGGACTTGCCAATCAGAAGGTCGGCGGTTCGAATCCCCATGATGGGGTGAGCTCCCGTTGCTCGGTCCCTACTCCTGCCAACCTAGCAGTTCAAAAGCATGTCAAAGTGCAAGTAGATAAATAGGTACCGCTCCAGCGGGAAGGTAAACGGCGTTTCCATGTGCTGTTCTGGTTCGCCAGAAGCGGCTTAGTCATGCTGGCCCCATGACCCGGAAGCTGTATGCCGGCTCCCTTGGCCAATAAAGCGAGATGAGTGCCGCAACCCCAGAGTCGGCCACGACTAGACCCAATGGTCAGGGGTCCCTTTACCTTTACCTATATCTATCTGTCTATCTATCTACAACTCCCAGCATCCCTTGTCATTTGCTGCCCTGGCAGGGAATGATGGGAGTTGGAGTACCAACAACATCTGGAAGGCTGCAAGTTCCCTATCCCTGCTATAGGCAAAATCAAATTGGAAAAGTTATTGCAGAGTTTCCCAAACTTGGGTCTCCATCTGTTTTTTTGGACTACAATTCCCATAATCCCTGACCACTGGTCCTGCCAGCTAGGGGCGTCGGGAGTTGTAGTCCAAAAAACAGATGGAGACCCAAGTTTGGGAAACCCTGAGTTATGTGCCTGTTGCTCATCCCTGCTCTGTTATTTCCTCCTGTCCTAAGCCGAGAGGAATAATTCAGGTATCTTCTTTATAGGTGAAGATAAGCAGCTCCGAAACATTTGAGGTGATGTCCATCCCAGAGGAACGGAATTGCCAAAGCTCTGAAAATCTGCTTGCCTTTTTCAAGTGCCTGTTTAACAATATTTGGCATTCGGGCGTGTCTAATGAAACCACAATATCAGCGCGCCTGTATGGAGAGAAAACCTGTTTCTGGGTGCAGCCTATGAACAAAGCATCCTTCACTGTACACACAAAACTAAACAGTGAGTCACTTTATTTAATCTGTTCGTAAAGTACACTTGTGTTATTGGAAGGATGCACAACAAGGAAGCGACTAGCTTAAAAAGGAAGCAATGTGGACTTTCCTCCATTTTTTCCATTCTGTTTTGTTTTAGTGTTGGATCGGACACTCTTTCTGCTGTTTCTCACGGGAATCGTTCTCTTTCATTTTGCACATAATCTGAGCAGGTGAGATTCAGCTCTGTTTTTCACTGGGTGTATCCCTTATGACTTTAACTTGCTGTTCACGAAAAAAGTGGTGATCCGTTGGCTGGAAGAAAAGCCCTTGGGTTGCAGTGGAGAAGAGGCTTTGGAGACATAAACCCTTGTTAGTGGGCACAGGGAAAGGTTGAGGTCTTCTCTCCCATGTACCACTTTTGCTCTGAAAAACCCACCACTCGTCTCTCCCTGTATATATATGATCGGAGGAGATCTGTGCCTTAAATATGTCGGCACAGAGTTTGATCCAGAGTTGCAGGAAATCTGTTTGCACAGAGCTTCCCCCTTCTGTCGCACACAATTTGATCTAAGAAACATATCGTAGCCGTGGCAGTTTTTGCAACCTTTTTGCAAACAGTGCACCTTGCTGGAGAGAGACAGCCAGACAGCTCATCCACTGAGTAAGAGAGAGATGAGAGACAAAAAAATAGCTAGCCTCGCTCTTTGGCTTTCCAGCCTTCCCAGTGTTGAGCAGGGAAAGTCTGAAGGGGGAGCGTTATACCTGTTTGCTTGAACACAGGGAGAAGGCTCCATATGATTGGGATCCTTGCATGGGATGGTTGGAAATGGAGAGGGTGGGACTGATGGATTGGAGTCAGAGGCAGCCAGTCACCCCACGCCTCTAACTTAGGTAAATATTTTCCAAGCAGAGCTTAGGAGGGAAAAAATGGGGGTTGTGAGCTGAGACTATGCAGGGACCCAAAGAGAGAGAGACAGAGAGAGATGAGGATGCTCCCTTTGGTATATTCAGGGAAGGTCAAATAATGTGCTATGTATAGGTATTCTCGCCCATAGGTCTCTAAAGTTTTAGTAAAATTGTGTTTTTGCATTTCTGTGTGTCTGAAACCACCTGCCCATCCACAAAAGTTCTAACAGCACCCCTCCGCTCTCAAAACAGGAGTATCACATTCTATTATTCTGCTGGAGTCACATTCGGTGTCCTTGCCACTCTTGTCTTTCTCCTTTTGATGCTTAAAAGATTTATTCCCAAGGTGAGTGTACCGCTGATAACATAAAACAGGCCAGATAAGTATATCGATGCTAAACTCTGCTTTTCAGTGTCAGTTTGCTTTTCATCCATTCCCGGGCTCCCGAAAGAAATGATGTTATCGACGTATGATTCCTTTAAACAGCAACACGTCGCAGCCGAATTTCTGACATTATTTGTACAATTAATTATTATGTCCTTCCAAGAAGCTCCTCTGAAATGGTTCTTTCCTTCGTTCCAACCTCTTCTTGGAGGAACCTGTGGCCCTGCAGACATTGGCGGACTTCAACTCTCATCAGCCCTGCCAAGACAGCAAGTCATAGGATCATAGAATTGTAGAGTTGGAAGGGATTGAACCTGCAACCTTGGCGTTATCAGCGCCATGCTCTAACCAACCGAGCTAATCAACGATCAGGAATGATGGAAGTTGTTGTCCTTCAATGACTGGAGGGCTTGGCTTAGTGGGCGGGTCTAAGGCAGGAGCAAGTGGTAAATGAAGCCTTTGTATAATTCTTGATATAGTTTTGTTTTTCATCATGGGACAAGCGATTCTGCAAGCAATAGCTTGGTCACTCTGCCTGGAATCCCAGTGTGTGCTTTGCCCCTGAACCCCAAATACCTGGCTTCATCTACTCCGTGGGTAGGCAAACTAAGGCCCAGGGGTGGGTCTGGCCCAACGGCCTTCTAAAGGTCTGGGAATCAGCATGTTTTCACATGAGTAGAATGTGTCCTTTTATTTAAAATGCATCTCTGGGTTATTTGCGGGGCCTGCCTGGTGTTTTGACATGAGTAGAATGCATGCTTTTATTTAAAATGCATCTCTGGGTTATTTGTGGGGCATAGGAATTCAGTCATTTCTCCCCCCCAAACAAAAATATAGTTTGGCCCCCCACAAGGTCTGAGGGACAGTGGACTGGCCCCTTGCTGAGAAAGTTTGCTGATCCCTGGTCTACTCCATCCTTCAACTTCCTGCGTGGAGTAGGAAATTCTCTTACAATGCCCCTTCAAAGCTTCCCACTCAGGGTGGATGCTCAGAGCAGGTTTTGTGCGTGCAGCTTCACCTCCCCCTTCATGCAACTCCCAGCAGCCCACAACCAGCATGGCCGATGGGGCAGAGATGATGGGAAGTTCCAATCCAGTAGCATCATCCTGGTATTAGATTGGGGAATAATATTAGCAAACTGCCAGCATATTTCACGTGTGACTTAAAGGAAACCACAGCAGGAAGTTTGCATTGCGTGAGAGTGTTGGGATACTGCCAGGGAGAGAAAGTCCATCATGACTCCACGTCGTCTCCGGACGTCCATCGATTTCCCGTAGACACGCAGTATCAGCAATTAGCGACACGAGCTCCAGAAAAAGCTTGCCACATTCCAGAGCTGATGCACGCTCTATCAGCAGATAATGCACAGCGAAAGATGCACGCAGGAGAGCATATTTACAAGTTTATTCAGTGTTGGTCAGAACAAAGAGAAAACATGACTGCCTGCTTCAGTGTCTCTGGCACAGAGAGAGAAACGAAAGCAAAGACACAACAGAAACATCCTGTGAAACAGGAAATACGCAGGCTGTGACACAAACATCCTGCTCCCTTTTAAGGTGGAATGGAAATATCCTAACAGAGAGACCTTAGAGGAGTAATGAAAAATTATAGGGGTGTTGAGTGGGTTTGTAAGAGAGTCTTCTTCCCTTTCCTACTTTATAGGCTCAGCCTGGTACCTGGATGTAGGTAACACACCAGTAAGAATTAAAAGTGGTCGTACCTCGGAAGTTGAACAGAATCCGATCTGGAAGTCCGTTTTGACTTCCAAAACACCCGGAAACCAAAGCGGGCTTCTGATTGGCTGCAGGAAGCTCCTGCAGCCAATCAGAAGCTGCGGAAGCCCCGGCTTCCAAAAGGATGTTGAAAAACCCGGAACAGTCACTTCCGGGTTTGCGGCTTTCGGGAGCCAAAATTTTCGAGAACTAAGCTGTCTGAAAACTCAGGTACGACTGTACATGAGACGGCGTCTTTATCTGATTGAGAATGCAGCCTATTTACCCGCTTTAGGCAAAGCTGCGCCTTTTGCATCCGGTTTCTCCACATTCCAGACTGATGTGACCCCCCCGCCCGCCCCCTGATTATGTTAATGTGTTGACATGGGTGCTGACATGATCGTGACAGCTCTGTCGCACATTCACACAGCCTTTAGGAAATGTGATAAGACGTCCTTGTTCACTTGACTTCTGATTTACGAGACGGTTGTTTGAAACATAATGCCCTGCGTTTTGTGTCCGGTTTTTATTTGGGGACAGGTGAGATTGTCGTATCTAGCAAACAGTGGGCTCCATGCACATGAACTTATATGTACACTAGTGGCCAACATTGTGGAAGTGTATTTCTGAGGTTTGATGGCTCATAACACCACTTTTTTGGGGGGGAGTAATACCATAAAATTCTATATCAATGGAAAGATAATTTAATGAAGAATGTAATGCAACAAGGTTTGTTCAATTATCTGTATTATATCAAAAGTTATTTCCAAATAACCATGAAAAGGAGTGTTTGGAGAGCCAATCAGGTGCCATCTTGTTTTGGCAATGATGGCTCATAAGACCACTTTCTTGGGGGAGCAATACTATAAAAAATTTTATCAATGGAAAGATAATTTAATGAAGAATTATATATCTTTCCATTGATATATAATTTTATGGTATTACTAAGAAAAAAAAGAAGTGGTGTTATGAGCCATCAAACCTTGGAAATAGACCCCAAAACGTTTCCACAATTTTGGCCACTAGTGTATGTACAAACGAACAAATTGCCATTTTTGTTCATCAGCCTCCCTTTTTATCTTCTCTCACCATCGTTAGGTAAGCACTTTCTGGATTTTAATGAGCGGCTGCTGGTTCTCTTCCCTCTATTTTCTTTACACGTGGAAAGAGGATTTGAAATGGCTGTGGCATCACTGCAGGCACTATGTACTAGGTAAGGGAATGAATAGAAATAGAAAACTGAAAGTGAACATTAGGCTGTGTCACACAGAAAGCATTGTCGTTCATAAAACAGAAAATTTCTAAAATGGCACTTCCCCCTCTAAGGTTTTAAAGTTGCAGCCACTGGCTTTGTTCACAAGTCATAGTTAATGGTTCCTTGTGAATGCAGCAATCTTGCTTATTTTGCTCCTTGCCGCAATATCTAAGAAACGTAAGAAAAGTTGTCCTGGCTTGGACGCAAGCCAGGTTTGCTGATGGGAATAAGACGGTTTGAGCATATTAGACCAATCCTGGTCCGACTGCACTGGCTACCAATTAGTTTCTGGGCCTGATTCAAAGTGCTTGTTTTGACCTATAAAGCCTTAAACGGCCCAGGACCGCAATACCTCAAGGACCATCTCTTCCCATATGAACCTACCCAGACCCTGAGATCATCTTCTGAGGCCCTTCTTCATGTGCCTCCTCCTCGAGAGGTCCAGAGGGTGGCAACACGAGAACGGGGCCTTCTCTGCAGTGGCTCCCCGTCTGTGAAATGCTCTCCCCAGGGAAGTTCGCCTGGTGCCTTCATTATACACCTTTAGGCGCCAGGAAAAAGCATCGCTTTTTAACCAGGCGTTTAGTTGATCTGTTTGACATCCTATACCCTTTAGAATGTGGCTCTTTTCTGAGGGGGCGGGGTGCTATTAAGTTGTTGTTTTTATTCTGATTATATATGTTGTGATCTTTTTTTGTGAACTGCCCTGAGGCCTCTGGGTATATTATTATTATTATTAACAAGAAGTTCAGCATCAGCTTTTCACAATGGCCAAACAGAGATCTATGGGAAGCCTATAAGCAGGACATGAGCACAACTGTACAGTGGTACCTCGGGTTACATACGCTTCAGGTTACAGACTCCGCTAACCCAGAAATAGTACCTCGGGTTAAGAACTTTGCTTCAGGATGAGAACAGAAATCGTTCTTTGGCAGTGCTGTGGCAGCAGGAGGCTCCATTAGCTAGAGTGGTGCTTCAGGTTAAGAACAGTTTGAGGTGAAGAACAGACCTCCGGAACGAATTAACCCGAGGTACCACTGTACTCTCCTCTAGCTTAGCACTACATCTAAACTGAGGATCATGGTTTTGTTTCACCCCAAACCATGACCTGTAACCAAGGTTTCCACTTGTCTTACTGATTGTGGTTTGTTTGGATGTAACCCTAAGCCAGCGATCATGGTTTGTTTCTCCCTGGCAATAGCAGGAAAGAGCAAAGGGGGTAAGACCAACAGGGTCCCAGCAAACCATTGCCCACAGTTTACCATGATGAGCAGGGTGCCCGATAAACAATGGCCATTGTTGTGGGACCTTGCAATTAGGCCGAAATCCTACGTACACTTACATCGGGGGTAAGCTCCGCTGAAGGCAGTAGGGACTTGCTTCCGGTAAAAAGGGAAGGAATCGGGCTTCGTAATTGAGCTCACTTCCGTTTCTTTTTAAAGTTTTGTCCCAATGAGATGCTAAAATCTTCCCTTAGTTTTTTTTAAAAATGAATGTGCACCTCAGCTTTTTTTATTCACATAAAGAGGTTACGCCGGAAACCGAATGTGTCAACTTGCCCACAGGCAAGTTTTATTTATTTATATTTTATTTTATTTTATTTTATTTTATTTTATTTTATTATTTTATTTTATTTTATTTTATTTTATTTTATTTTATTTTATTTTATTTTATTTTTTTATTTTATTTATCCATTCATTCATTCATTCATTCCACAAGGTGGAAAGCAGACTTTGCAAATAAATTTATCAAAATGATTAGCTTGCCTGCCTTTCGTACGGTCACGCGCGACATTGAAGCTCCCTTCCAGTTGAAGTCATTTCGCCTGGTCTCCTAGAACTGATTCTTACCGCAGATAATAGGGCAAGGGGCAATTTACTAGCTTGAAATAGGCTAAGGTAGTAGAGTTCCTTCCTTGTTGATCTTTGCATGGTTTTGTCGTTTGCTTTTCCAGGGTACTGCCTGATAGTCGGATCCGTCAGTTTTGTTTTTTGTCACAAGCACGGGCCGCTCAAGAGTGAACAGAGTATGAACCTTCTGATGTGGACGCTACAATTTGTAGGCTTGGTTTTCATTTATGTTGGCATTTCCATCCCAGTGGTTGCCTATGCAGTCATTGTCGCCATGCTGTGTTCAAAAATCCTGAATTATCCTCTTAGGGTATTCAGCTACTTTGGCAGGTTAGTATCCTTTTGGGCTGCTAAACCACTGGATGAACAATCCCCTTTAATGGACATGTTTCCTCCCACTGTGTATGGAATGCAGGATCTGTCCACGTGTGTTAGCTTGGATCACGTCACTTAAGAAATATTATTTTTATTGGTTCTGGAGAAAGCATGGGTTGGATGGGACTTGGGTGGGAGTTGGCCGTCCTCTAATACAGGCCTCCATCTGTTATATTCTATGTATAGCTTGGCAGTACGCTTCTCTTGTCAATAATACACAAGATTGCACAAACACTGCATTCTAAAATAAAGCACAAGCGTACCTTTCCCAGCACACCTTCCCTTTGATGGCGTCCCTGTTAACTGCAGCTGCTTTCACGACTCGCAAGAAGGGGCTGTTTGTTTTCCACTCTGCCTTTTAAAGAAGGTGCCCAGCAAAGGATATCGTGAGTTCTTTAAAGACAGGTGCTGTTTTAGCACACATATAAAAATAGGAATATTGGGCATGAGCCAGTGAATAAGCTCCCTGCACAGAAGGACCTTGGCTTCCACAATGGGGCTTTCCCTCAACCTCTCTGGCCCGTGACTTCCCCAAATTGGCTCCAGAGAGGGGAATAATAATACAGTGGTACCTCGCAAGACGAATGCCTCGGAAGACGAAAAACTCGCAAGACGAAAGAGTTTTCCGTTTTCTGAGTTGCTTCGCAAGACGGATTTCCCTATGGCCTTCGCAAGTCTTGCGCCTTTTTTTTTTTAAACCGCCAATGCATTCCTATGGGAAACCGTCAATACACATTGGTGCTTCGCAAGACGAAAAAACTCGTAGAACGAAAAAACTCGCAGAACGAATTAATTTCGTCTTGCGGGGCACCACTGTAATAATAATAATAAATTTTATTTATACCCCGCCCTCCCCAGCTAAGACCAGGCTCAGGGCGGCTAA
Organism: Podarcis tiliguerta; assembly: GCF_965153285.1. Classification (NCBI taxonomy): domain Eukaryota; kingdom Metazoa; phylum Chordata; class Lepidosauria; order Squamata; family Lacertidae; genus Podarcis; species Podarcis tiliguerta. The sequence goes on from NC_139534.1 coordinate 17,752,381, forward strand.
CAACCAATAATAAAAACAAGTTGATTGAAATACAACTTAAAAAACAAGATTAAAATACAACATTAAAACAATTAGAACATTAAATAACATTAAAGAAGAGGACTTACCCCATTCAGATAGAACAGCCAACGTAGCACCATGTTGAATTCCTTCCCAAAAGTCAAGCAGTATTTTAATTTTAATTAATTTTAATTAGATTAGATTAAAATATAATTGAAAAGTTAATCGATGTTTTAATTTGCAAATGCAGGGCTAGGGAGAAGGGGAAGCTTGGGAGGTTTTTTTTGCCTTGTAGCATTTGTTATTTGAAAACATTCTTTCCCTCTCTGTTCCCTAGTGTTCTATATATGGTCTGCAACCTGGTGGGGAGAGCACTGTCTTACTTAGGATCAATTACAATGGTACCTCTGGTTATGTACTTAATTCGGTCCGGAGGTCCGTTCTTCACCTGAAGCACCACTTTAGCTAATGAGGCCTCCCACTGCCGCCACACCGCCAGAGCACGATTTCTGTTCTCATCCTGAAGCAAAGTTCTTTATCCGAGGTACTATTTCTGGGTTAGCAGAGTCTGTAACCTGAAGCGTATGTAACCTGAGGTACCACTGTACAGTGCAGCTGCAAACAAGTTCTAATTCCCCATCGTCACACACTTTTTTGTATTTCAAATCCACGGAGCAGCATTCGATCCGCCAGCTGTGGCCTTTTGTTTTCTCCTTTTCAGAAAAGCCAGCCGGCTGTTCACATCAGGGAAGTTGGAGGTTCGTTACCTGACTGAAGAAGAATATCGGGAGCAGGGTGAACAGGAGACCCTCAAGGCCTTGGAGGACCTACGAACCTTCTGCCGTCGCCCCGATTTCCCCTCGTGGGTAGCAGTGGTGAAGCTGCAGTCGCCACAAAGGTAGGAACTTTCTTCTTCTTCTTCTTTAGGCCAATCAAAATTTCACAGAATAGCATGCCAGCTTTTGAGTTCCACAGAACTCTTCATCAAAGCAGCAGGGGAGGTGTAAGTGTGGATCTTAGCTGATGGCAGTGCCACAGGCCTGCAGCTGGTGAGTGTCTTGAGGCAGAATTTATTCACAAAGTAGCTTTCTAAAGGAAAAGGGTGGCTTTCCCCCAAAGCGAGTCTGTATGAGAAGCAAGTTAAGGAAGCATTCATTTGCTTTAGGCCAGGGGTGCAGGGAAGCTGTGGCCCTTCGGATGTTGTTGGACTACAATTCCCATCATCCCTATTGGCCATAGGGCTGGGGCTGATGGAAGATGGAGTCTAACAGCATCTGAGGTCAAGGACACCGGTTCCCCATCCCTGGTGTAGGCTGAATCTAGGAGCCACTTACTAAGCTGAGTTGTTGTTGAGTTTTAATCAAGTTCTAAACTGCACTTCTGCAAAAGGATTATTATTATTTGGGGGGTGGGTTGGGAGAAAGTTTTATTAACAAACTAATAGCGCACACAAAAAAGCAAAAGAATAAAAGAACAGAGAAAAGGTCATAGAGACTGGTAAGTAGACAGGTAAGTACAGAATGCTCTCTCACAGATATATCTTTTGTCCTATATAGAAAAGGGTGCGTCCTGCCATCATAACTGGGGGTGTCCCTTTCATCTCTCAGCCTCTCACCCCTGTTTAGGGAAAAATTTTATGCTTGATTTTTTTTATCGTGTTTTTAATATTCTGTTGGGAACTGCCCAGAGTGGCTGGGGAAACCTAGCCAGATGGGCAGGGTATAATTTATTATTAATAATAATAATTTATTATTATTACAGTGGTACCTCTGGATGTGAACGGGATACATTCCAGAGCCCCGTTCATATCCTGAAGTGAACGCGACCCACGTCTGCCGGGTCGCGATTTGCCCCTTCCACACATTATGTCATTATGTTAAGAACTTTGCCTCAGGATGAGAACAGAAATTGTGCCGCGGCAGCAGGAGGCCCCATTAGCTAAAGTGGTGCTTCAGGTTAAGAACAGTTTCAGGTTAAGAACGGACCTCCGGAACGAATTAAGTACGTAACCAGAGGTACCACTGTATTATTATTATTATTATTATTATTACTACTGCTACTGAGAGACTTCCCCTTCGCTGCCTCCCACACAGGTACATCACCTTCACCTGCGTGCAGTTCTAACCCAAATTCACTAAGATAAAATAATTAAGAGAAATAATAGTAAAATACTTAGAGAGGAGAAAATAAGAATGGTAACAAAACAGAAGGAGATGGAAAGAAGGTTGAGAGCAACTTCCTTAGTTGTTAGTTGTGCCAGCAAGTATTCCTCATCATAGTCCAGGTATCATAGTCCAAGTATAACGGGCGACCAGTGCTGGCTTATGCTTGCTTTGCCCATTTCCCCCCCACTTGAAATGTGCTCTAAGACACAAACATGTCTTGAAAGATGTGGGGGATATTGCTGGTGCTAAGAACGCAGTGGGTGTGGTGGACGAGAGTTTCCGAGCGGCACTTTTATATATAGCGCTTTATGACATAGCTGTCAACCGTCCCTTATTTGGCGGGAAACTCCCTTATCCCAGTGCTGTGTCCCACTGCTGTCCCTTATTGATGATGTCCCTTAAATTTCCCGGGTTTCAAAGGAAGCAGCTCCTCTCCTTCCCTCCCTGCTGGCCAGGGAGGGAGGGAGGCTCCAACTGTGTTGCTTGGCTGCCCGGCCCGCCCCCCTCTGGCCTCCTCTCACCAGCCTCGGCCCCTGGGAGCCCCTCCCCGCCAGGACTGAGGAGTCTTGAGAGGAGAGCGAGGGCAACCATAGAGAGAGCAGTTCAGAGAGCGGAGGAGGAGGCAGGTGTTCCAAGAGCTAACCATAGAGGGGGAAAGCGGAGGAAGGACCGCAAGTGCTTCTCCCATAGATTTGTAGTGGTAGACTACCATAGATGGTTTTGATCTGCGGGTTTACTTCGGGAACTATTCCCCCCCCTTCCTCCCGCCCCGCCTGATGGAACTGAGAGCTGCAGATGGAGCACGAGAGAAAAGATACAGAACTGCAGCAGCATCTTCGTAGCTTGGACTTCGTTTTGCGCGAAAAGTGGTTGCTGCTTGTAGTTATTTGATTGCAGTGTTTCATCAGCTGGTGTCTTGAGCAGCAACCTCTGGAAACGAAGGGCTAAAAACCGGCGCTGCTCTCCCAAATTATCTGGTCCCTTTTAACTTCGTATTTCAGCTGGTTGACTAAAATCCCCTATTTTGGATGCTGGTCCCTTATTTTTGAGGCTGCTGGTCCCTTATTTTCAAATCTGTAAGTTGACAGCTATGCTTTATGATCTCTCCTGCCCCACCCCTAGATTTGCAAAATTTGTCCTGGGCCTTCCGCACGTGTCGCCTGAGGAAGTGGCCGCCCACGACGAGTGGTACGGCTTGGGAGGGGCAGCCTTAGAAGAGCAACTTTTTAATCCAGAGGCCGAGGCCGAGCCAGACCGCCAAACGGAGCCCTGCGAGGTGGAGGAAAACCCCAAGGAAGAGGAACAAATGCAAAACTTTTTCAGTAAAGATGTTCTCTGAGTCACACTGTCTGGAGGTAGCGAGGGAAACGCACCGCAGTTTTGCAAGTGGGTGAGATTTCGCAGAACGGACCTTGGAAGGTTCTGCTTTCTGAACTGCACTGCAGGGGGCAGCCAAGGTTTTCCGAAGGAGTCTCTTCTGCCGCTTCAGATATCTTTTTGCAACCTTTTAAGGTGGCAGAGATTTATCGGAGAACGCGTGTGCTCCCCAAAGGTACCTGGTTTAACCAGAAGTTCTACAAGACCTTTGTTTTTTATAGAATCATAGAGTTGGAAGAGACCACAAGGGCCATCGAGTCCAACCCCCTGCCAAGCAGGAAACACCATCAGAGCACTCCTGACATATGGTTGTCAAGCCTCTGCTTAAAGACCTCCAAAGAAGGAGACTCCACCACACTCCTTGGCAGCAAATTCCACTGTCGAACAGCTCTTACTGTCAGGAAGTTCTTCCGAATGTTTAGGTGGAATCTTCTTTCTTGTAGTTTGGATCCATTGCTCCGTGTCCGCTTCTCTGGAGCAGCAGAAAACAACCTTTCTCCCTCCTCTATGTGACATCCTTTTATATATTTGAACATGGCTATCATATCACCCCTTAACCTCGTCTTCTCCAGGCTAAGCATGCCCAGCTCCCTTAGCCATTCCTCATAAGGCATCGTTTCCAGGCCTTTGACCATTTTGGTTGCCCTCCTCTGCACACGTTATTCCGAAACAGAGGCTTGCAGGGAAATCTCCTCCCTGCTGATAAAAAAAAAGAGGACCACTTTTATATGGTTTGTTTGCCCGATTGTCAAAAGACTCAACTTCTGGGGTGTTGAGCTCAGAAAACGAGCAAGAAGTTAAAGCCTAATAAAAAAGTATTTTATTTTATTTTCAAAAGGCGAGGGTGAATCAAAGTTGTCAGTCTTTGGTTTTAACATGGTGCTGATGTTTAAGAGGGAGTTGTAGCTCTGCTGCAATTATCCTCTTCCCTATTTACATATCCTGGTTTGGAATAAGTATGTATCCTGTGGTAGAGGGAGGGCAGCATTTTCCACTACCGCATCTTACGGGCCCCACATCCATTCAACTGTGGGTACAAGGCTTGCCTCCCCAACTCTGCTGAATGTCTGGATGTCTAGGGCAGTCCTGGGCAAGCCAGCAAGTCTTGTTCTTCCTTCCAAACATACACCGTGGGGACTCTTAGGGACACAGTCCCTACCAGAGTAGAATGGCAAACCAAGCCGACGGACTATGCTGAAATGGCAAAGTTGACCGGAAAACTCAGGAACCAAGAGGACAAGAACTTTATAATAAAGAATGGGGGAAATTCACAACTTATTTGAGAGACCACGGTAAGCAGATGGAAACATTGGCAGGATTTTGATTTCACTTGTAGTATAACAATTGTCATGGAAAATATGGAATGATGTGATAGTTCAAGAGTCTGGAGAAGATGCAGTTTTAAACGATGAAAAGGGGACTCCAGGGAAGGGGTGGAGGCATGTTCTGAGATTCAGAGGAATCTCTATATATGGATATGTATTTGATTATTATTTTTTTGTAATTTTGTATTGTAAAAACCAAATAAAAACGATTCAAAGAAAAAATATACACTGTGGCGTACAAGCGCACGGCTTGGTCTCTGCTTTATCACAAGTGGTGTTGAATGTTTTATTTTAAATAAAACAAGCCTGTCTGTATATCACATGCATGATGTGTTTTAAATTCTCTTAAGGTAAAGGTAAAGGTACCCCTGCCCGTACGGGCCAGTCTTGACAGACTCTAGGGTTGTGCACCCATCTCACTCAAGAGGCCGAGGGCCAGCGCTGTCCGGAGACACTTCCGGGTCACGTGGCCAGTGTGATAAGATGCATCTGGCGAGCCAGAGCTGCACACGGAAACGCCGTTTACCTTCCCGCTAGTAAGCGGTCCCTATTTATCTACTTGCACCCGGGAGTTACTTGCACCGGCTTTCGAACTGCTAGGTTGGCAGGCGCTGGGACCGAACAACGGGAGCGCACCCCGCCGCGGGGATTCGAACCGCCGACCTTTCGATCGGCAAGCCCTAGGCGCTGAGGCTTTTACCCACAGCGCCACCCGCGTCCCTTAAATTCTCTTAATGTACTTTTAATCTTTTGCTGGAAGCCGCCCAGAGTGGCTGATAGGCGGGATAAAAATAATAAATTTATTATTATTATTATTATTATTATTTGATTGCATGGAACTAATGGAACGCTCTGCAAAGGAGCATTTGATATGGGTTGGGAGAGATTCTTGTAGGGGTGGGGTGTGCGATTTTGAGAGCTGTTGATGGTGTGTATTCAATACACTGCATGCTGAGCCGATCCCTTTATTTTCCCTTTCTCGGGTGGATAATCTGGTTCAGAGTCTTTATCTTTCTACCTCACAAGGATTATTTGCGAAGGGAAAGATATAGTTAAGTACATCCTGAAATCTCGGGAGCCTGGGGAGGGGGAGAGGAGAGAGATCACAGCCAAGATTCAAATCAGTACGAATGGCTACGCTGCTCACGCAAGACAGCTTTTAAAGCTGAGCTCGACCGCCCAAGGGGACGTCGAAAGGCAGGGGCTGCCCAGGCACAATATTCTCTTAAAAGCAGAGGAAGCAGAAGCATGAGCCAGAAGACTCCCAACGCTGTCGCCAGGAGGGGAGTCTTGCAGAGCGCATCTGTATCCAGCAACAGCCGAGGATGCAGAGCAGTGAGATTTTGAATGGGCAAGGAAGCAAAGGTGCTATTCTGCCCGCTCCCTGTAGGGCTAGAGTTAGGATGGGTAAACGGTGGGTCTGGAGAACAGCAGACATACCATTTTGTGCTATTAAATACCAAGGATGAGCAAAGTGGCTCCCCAATAAATCAGTAAGATTGTTTGTTGCACAAAGGTGCCTCTACGAGTCATTTTTGGCGATTAATGAATTTCTGGTGAATGAAGCACAGGGGTGCCAACTATAGGGGGCTCTGGGCATTCAAGCTCCCACAAAATTTTCGTTGTGGGTGCTCAGCAGCCACATCACAGGGCCCCCAACACAACGTCCAGTGCCTTCAGAAACACCGGAAGTCACATCTGAGGCCTCACAAGACCTCGGAGATGCTGTCCGAGGCTTTGCAAGAACTTGGAACCTGACTTCTGGTGGCACTGGAAGTCAGGTTCGAAGGCCAGGGGGCGTGTGTGATGTCATGACATCATGACGTCGCAGTGTGACATCATGACGTCAAGGGCACCCATAACCTGGGGCCCAAGTTGGCTCCCCTGATGAGGCATATGCAAAAAATAAAAAAGCTGTGTCCATGGTTTTTCTATTTTTTTAAAAGCACACAATCCCACTGTCCACAATTTTAAAAGTTTACAGTCCCACTGTCCACAAAAATATAGTTTCCTGTGCCAACTCCATGCAGTTGTATGAACCTGGACGTAATAATTGAGCAGTGCCAGAGATCTGTTTTACATATACAGTGAAATTTTATTTCTCTCACTACATCTTAACAATTTCCACAAATACGAAAACCCGTGTACGGTCTCATCGCCCGCGTGTAACAAAGGAACAGGTTCAACAGACAATTCAGACGTGTAAACGTTAACGCGTAAGCTCGAAGCATTACAACGCAGCTGCTGCACATTAAGGTGTTACTGGCAACGTTAGCCATGTGAATCTCTCTACGAATTAGCTAAAGAGAGGGTTTCATATTTTATTTTATTTTTAAACTGTTTTTAGCCTGTCATCTGCTTGGTTGTTTCCTAACCTCCACACACACGTACCCCAGCTGTAACATAATAAATACAATTCTGATTCTCTCTCTTTTAAAGGACACTTAAACAAGTCATGAGAAATTTACAGTACATTTAAGTGGAAGTGCAAAAAAACCCAAAACACTTATCAACTACTCTCTGTTGTTTGGTCCCAGGTGTCCACGTCTAGATTCTGTAAGGCTTATGCATTCGGAAGACCCCATAGTATTCCATGCGGAAATCTGAGGGGCTCTTTTGCCTTCCTCACAACCTAGCTTGAGGTATTCCGTTACGTGGTCTGCCTTCGAGCCAAGTGTGACCCCCACACAGCTTTGCCTAGAACAGATCTAAAAATCTGACATGCTTCCTTGCAAGCAGCCTTCGCCAAGCCTGGAGCCCCACTCCAGCCTTTTTGGGACTACAACTCCCAGAAGTCTCAGGGTCACACTGTTGTGTTTGGGGCTGATGGGAGATGTAGTCCAAAACACCTAGAGGGTGGACACCAGGCTGTACATTTCCGTTCGCCTTTTAAAAGGATTGATCGCCTGCGGCCATCGCTTGTCTCGATTACATGGAATGGAATGTCTCTCCCCGTCGCCAACCAAAAGCCAGTTCAGGAAATGAATCTTAGTATACAGGCTGGTCTGCCCAGGGGTGTAAGTGCTGGGGTGGGGTGGGGGGAAAACACAGCCATTTGCCACGTCGCTTGGCTGCCAGAAGACAACAGTGGTTTGGTTCTGTGCTGCCTTTCAGTATGAGGGCAACCCTGCCCTTTTTAAGCAGCTGTTCCTCAGGAGAGAAAGCTTTTAGCAACCCTCTTGAGCCTCGAGGCTTCGGCCTGGAATAAATAATAATGTTAATAATTTTATTATCTATCCCCCACCTGCCCGGCTGGGTTGTCCCAGCCACTATAACGTTTCTTTTCTCAGCTATAATCGGCAAAAGCGGGTTCGACTAACATTTGGGAAACATGAAAAGAAAAGAAACATGAATCTGCCAGTGTATTTGACAAGCAACACAAAGTGCTGTCGCGACAGCTCAAAACGTACGGTGCCGATTTTTAATTTATGTAAGATGGCTCTCCTGTCATTCCAGCTATGTTTATATTAATGATTTCACCTTTTCCTAACCAAGAACCATTAGGAGTTGTGTCCCACCCCTTTTGGCAGCCCACAGGCACTTTAAATGTACCCCACACGTCGAGTGGGGAACTGGCAGTCTGTCCCCCCCCCCAAAAAAAAACCCATGTTGCTGGACTCCAGCTCCCATCAGCCACCGCCCATGGTCAGGAATCATGGTATGTGTAGTCCTAGCAACATCTAGCGAACGGCAGGCTCCTCACCCCTGCTATAAATAAATATAACCACGCCCCCCAATAAAATAAATTTTACACTATCGTGAGATAAAACATATTGGCCCTGATCAAGAAGTCAAGCGGCCGAGCTCACAAGGATCCCCTCTTGCACCAAACAAAAGGTGCTGTCAGCACGAACCACACGTGAATCCTGTTATGGGTTTTCCCTGGCAAGACCTGGGTGTCCCCCAAGTCCAACAAAGGATTCTGACATCCTATGTGAGCTAGGAGAACAGCCATTGGTCCCAGATGTGCATATGTGGCTCCTGCCTCTGAGCATGAACGCAAATACCCCATAGCTGACTACAACAGGGTTGGAAAGGTAAGATTCACCTCCACAGACTGTTTCTCCCCGCGTTGGGTTGGCTCAACAGGGTCCCATATTCTCACAAACGGAACAATTGCAGTCAAGTGGGGGGGTTTTATGCATAACGCCGAACCTACACAACACAAACACAAGCCCTAACCCACAGCCTCGTAAACGAAGGGTTGTAGGCAGCCAAATAGTTGTGATTCAGTCTAAATGGCCTGCGGCCTGGCCAGAGAGCAGTGAACAGCAACCTGGCCAGTTCAAAAGGTTCCAAGGCTCATTTTTAACACAGAACTCAACTGGCCCAAAGCTATTCAAAGCTCCTGAAAAGTCTTTACAAAAGACAGAATTCTAAGCCGCTCCTTCATTTAGGTATTTAACTAGCGTAGTCTCTCTCTATATAGAGTTTCAGTAGTTTATGCATCTCTCCTTGGGAAACTAATATACCTCCCAATAAATTAACATAGATTTAGGGTGGGTGGGTGGAGAGAAATACCTATGAATTCTCTTTTCCCCTTCCCTAAGAACTGATTTTAAAAATAATAATAATTCATTGTCTCGAGCAAGAGAGAATGCAAGGCAGCATTCCTCTTTCGGAACCGAAGCGGAACTTCATTTCACAAATTAAATCCACTACCAAGTTAGATTTCCGTTTTGTCTACGCACAAATGGACACCAAACCTCGTTCCCGCAAAGGTTGAAAAGCGTTTTGTGTGGAATATTTTAACTCCTCTGCTAGTTATTTTGACACCGGCCTCTTCTGGCCTAGCCTTCCTGCCACAGGCCTATTGGGCTTTGACACAGAAAAAGGCCTTAAATATTTAAAAACGCGTGCTGTGTCAGGTTGCCATCGCGGAGATGAAGGGAGCTGCGGTTTCAAGCTTTTCGTTTCAGCATTCCTCTCGGCTCCCCCCAAAGAGCAGGATCCAGTGCAGCAAGATGAAGACAGGCAGCAAAGGCCTATTCCTGCCCTGCCTCGGGAGGCTGAGCGCTGCAATCTGCAGGAGCTGGGTCTGAATCGGTGCAGCCTGGGCTGAGATGAGTTTCAGGAGCTGCTGTAGGTACAGAAGTCTCTGCAGATGCATCACTGCTTTGATTCTGAGGGACGCTTGGTGCAGAGTCATGACTATTGTTGGCTTTCTAGGAAAGAGAAAGGATCCCATGTAAAAATGCATACTTGCGGTTTTCCCGCTGCTCAGGAAAGCGCACATATCCTTCTACAGCAGGTAAGCCAGGCAGCCTTGTCAGAACAACAGCAGCAACGAAAAAAATCATAGACAGCACAGCACATAAGCGTTAAAAGCAATTAGGGGGAAGCGCTATCATATCCAGGTAAAAACGTTGGACAGCAAGATGACAAAAAACTTACCTTGCTTATTATCTTTTCCTAACTGCTCTTCCCCAAGAAGCATGCATGAAAAAAACTTGTTGTATTTTAAGGCAAAAAACGTTCTCTCGAAATGTTACAGAGGCAATCACGCAGCACATCCCTACGGCTCGTTAACACATTTTGGCGCTCCTGTGCACATACTTTGCTTGACATATTTTCCGTGTAATCCTTTGCATTAGCGAGTTAGAGTTTGCTATTTCTGGAGCTGAGCTATGAATATTTCAGGAGACTTACTAAGCAGCAGGCCATTTTCCCACTCATGAAAAAAAGTGGGGGGGGGGAGGGAGATTGTAACTTTTTCTCTGGTATTTTTAACGAGTTCCGTTTCTACAATATGCAAACATAAAGCTAAAGCTAAAAGTTAACACGACACCCCCCCCCAAATCCAAACACTAAACAATTCCCACAGACCACTGCGGCCCAATTGGAACATGGCAGCAGGCTTGTGTATTCAGATCTCCCTGCTAGCTTGGGTCCGATGGCTGCAAACGGGCCATATTCTTTCCTGACAGCAACAAAAGAAGGAAACATGTGGGTGACATCTATCATTCAAGGGCTGAGATGCTTATCCCTGGGTGCTTTAGATAGTAGTGGAACAGATTCTTGTGCAAAAGTATCAATGAGTTATCATTAGCGCCAACCTCTGAAGGGACACATTTAATCTCATTTTTAAGACAGCTGCTTTATGAGGCAGAGACTCCTCCTGATGACAAAACTAATAATTTTGTCATTAGCCGGTTAAGCTGCTTGTGAAGATCTTGGTGGAATTAAAGGCCAATGTTGCTTGAGTGTAACAGCACATTAAAGAAGTAGTTAGTACAGTGTACTTTCAGGCAAACACACACCAGGTTTTTCAAAACATTGGATTCAACAGCAGTGTTGATAGGCTCCCCCGCTGCCTTACAACAATGTGAATGTTTTCCTTCTTTTGTTGCTGAATCCCGCCTGGAAATTACTAGTGGAATTTGGTAATTTTAAACTCTTATTCACTTATTTCAAAACGCAATGACCACCCTGTTGTGTTGGGGGGGGGCAGGACTTTTGCTCCAGATTTTGGCCCCCGTGCATCATTGCAGCAAATCACATAGGACAGGCTTCCTCAACCTTGGCCCGCCAGATGTTTTTGGCCTACAAATCCCATGATCCCTACCTAGCGGGACCAGTGGTCAGGGATGATGGGAATTTTAATCTCAAAACATCTGGAGGGCCAAGGTTGAGGAAGCCTGACATAAAGTTGGGCAATGGACACTGTCAACAATCCAATTACTTGATCACAAATATGTACCTGATTAACCAGGAGATTCTCATTAGTTTTTTGGGGGGGGTTTCTTTTTAAAAAAGTAAGTTTTTAAAAAGTGATAGGTGCTATCTTATAAGAAGCATCCTCTCCAATGTTGAGAAGGGAGCATGGCTTTTCTAGGGTGGTGACGGCCATGCACATCAATTAAAACAAATACAGTCATACCTTGGTTCTCAAACGCCTTGGTACTCATCTGTTTTGGCTCCTGAATGCCACAAGCCCAGAAGTGAGTGTTTAGGTTTGCAAATGTTTTTTGGAAGCTGGATATCCGAGGCGGCTTCCGATTGAGTGCAGGAAGCTCCTGCAGCCAATCGGAAGCCGCGCCTTGGTTTTTGAACATTTTCAGAAGTCGGATGGACTTCTGGAACAGATTCTGTTTGAGAACCAAGGTACTACTATAATGCTATTTTCTTCGGATTCTTTTTCCTTGCATACATATTTATGCATTTTAAGATTCAGTGAATTAAACATCATTTGATTAACCAACTATATATATATATATGATCAAGTCAGTGAGAGTCCATATTTAAAGGGAACCCCACATATATGTGTGTGTGTGAGAGAGAGACAGAACCTTCTTCCCAAAATCCAGGTACTTTTAAGACTGGCTTTGTTTCCAGCCTTGCTCTATATCAACCTGCCGCAAATATTTGATGCTTGGAGGCTGCATATACCTGTTGTGGCTAATTTCTACTGATTATCTGCCCTTTCCAAGAAAAAAACACACACCAAAAAACCCACCCTTGTAAGATATACACATTATCTCCTCTTGTGGTAAAGCATTCCGTAGATTAAATCTGTGGTTGCACAAAGCAGAACTCTCTCTAGTCAGTATTCAAGCAACAGCTAATAGGTTTTGTTGAATAACCACAATCGGAGGAGCTTCCATGTTGGATATGGAGACCACCCGCGGAGTTTATGGGCTCAAGCTCCCAAATACAACCTTCTGGGGCTTGCATTGTTTACCTCAAAGAAGAGAAAAGCACTGCAAGCCCCATAATTCTTCTCCAGAACCCCCTGTGTACACCACTCCCAGACTGCCCTAAACACCCCAACGGACAGATCTGCGTGGTTGAGATACCCCCATTGCTATTTCTTTTGGAATGCAAAGCTTAACAGCTAGGAATTCAGGGAGGCTTGCAAGAGACCTTCGCCTGTCAGGTAAGCACACCTGTCAAAACAGGAGAATTAGCTAGGAAATGAATTGAGCCATTTCCCACTTTTTGGATGGGGTTGCCACCTCTAACTGTGCAAGAAGCCTTATTTGCAACCCGTTTCTCTGCTGTTGGGTTTGGTGGCACGAATTAAGAAAGGGATGCCAGGTATAACGTTTCCTTGGAACCCTAAAAACCTCATATCCGATTTCTCCTCCTAAAAACACCTTTTAGGCAGCAAAGCGTGGGTTACCTGCAAAGGCTGGTTCTCGAGCACCTGGTTGCTTTTGGAGAGCTGGACCATCTCCTTGATCTGATAGAGAGCATAGGCGAGAGTGACCCAGGGGGAAGAGCTGACACTCCAGGCAGGCTTGTTGACGTCTTCCTGCTCTTCCTGGTGCTTTGTTTTCTTGGGAGGAAGCTTGGGCTCTGGCCGAGGCATGATATCTTCCGTCTGCTGCTGTACCAGGTCAATGGTGGCTATGGGCACAGGGCTGGAAGGCACTGGGATCCTTTCGGCCAGCATGGTTTTCTCTGAAGTTTGAAATAACCGTTTGAAAGGTCAGTATTCGTTGCCATACAGCAGGGGTCGGCAAGGTTTACATTGCCTGGGCCGGTTCACTCCAGCGAGGATTCTTCCCTTGGGCCTGATCGCGTGCGTGATTTCCGGCGTCTGCACATGTGCAGCGCGGGGGTACTGGCCGAGGGGGCGGCTCGGTTCAGGGGCGGCTCGTGGGATGGTTAAACGACCCCCGGGGGCCACTTGTGGCCCATGGGCCTTAGACTGCCGACCCCTGCCGTACAGGGTGGATAAAAATCAATTAAAAAATATTAAAAATCAGATTTTAAAAAAAATGTAAATCAGATTATTAAAATACAATGCTTTTGGAGGAAAAATATTTCTATAGATAAGTTTTCTATTTAAGTTACATTACAGTCCAGGGGCTATTCATCAGGAAATAGGATTTATTTTAAGTTTTTCATGTGTGCTAAAACCCAGTCTTAAGGGTTGTTGTTTTTTAAAGAAAATTGTTTATGCGCATCAGTAAACAAACATGGATATCCTATAACATTATTGTTTTAGTTAAATAAATTGTTTAAATTGTTATTAAGCAAATTATTATTTTTTTCCTTCCAATAAAGTAGAGAAGAAAGGTTGTCCAAATATAAACAGTTAACTTATTAAACCTCACAATAATTTCATAATGATCGGTCTATGTATTTCTAATAGTATAACCAAATCAGTAATTTCTGATAGAACTGTAAAAACGACTCTGAAAATTTATTATTCCAAAAATGATACCTTCATCTGATTGTAAACATTAAGCTTACACTAGCAAGAATGAGTCTTTCTGTAAAATAAAATAAAAAAATGATTTAAATCAAGTCTTACTGACTAGTGAATTTAAATCGTGACTTAAACCAAATCCACCCTGTTGCCCTATAAAATTTACTTCTGAGCAATCAAGGGCACTTTTCAGAACCGCCAAACCCTTAAGCTCTGTATGGAAAGAATAATAGAATCCACTGTTTGATGATTCTTTCATGGAGAGGGACACACTCAGTGCAGCCCCCTGTAATTGTCAGGGACTGGGCATCTTGACCCTTTCAGGGAGGAGGAAGAGGAAGACAGTTTAGATTTACAACAGGGGGTTGAGGAAGGTCACAGCTCAGAGGCAGATGAGGGGGAAAGTTGGGAAATAATGGGAGAGGAGGAAGCCCCGGGGGTAACCAGCTGACGGACACAGTGTAACTTGCAGTTGTGGTAGTCCAAAACACCACAATGGCTTCCCTGGGCCCACTTGCTGCTAAGAATAACTCAGATCAGGGGTCAGCAACCTTTTTCAGCCGTGGGCCGGTCCACCGTCCCTCCAGACCATGTGGTGGGCCGGACTATTGGGGGGGGGGGTGAACGAATTCCTATGCCCTACAAATAACCCAGAGATGCATTTTAAATAAAAGCACACATTCTACTCATGTAAAAACACGCTGATTCCCAGACCATCTGTAGGCCGGATTGAGAAGGCAATTGAGCTGCATCCGGCCCACGGGCCTTAGGTTGCCTACCCCTGACTCAGATAGAGCGCTAGTTTCTTACTGCAGCTCAGTTTATCAAGAATCTGCTCATGCTTTAAAATGAATTATATGTAAGGTAGCAAGACAAATTGAACTATGGGGCAGTGCTTATCCTTAGCAAGCTCTTTCGCTCTTAGACCCCCATTCCCAGAGACATCCAATAATAATAATAATAATAATAATAATAATAATGTTGATGATGATGTCCAAATGCTGCTGTCTTTCCCTTGTCTCTGGATCAGTTTGTCTTGTAGACAGAGGACCTGACATTTTTGCTTATTAAGGATGGCTTCTGTTGAAAAAGCCCCTGTGTGCCCAGCGTGGAAAGTTCTGCTTTAAACAGAAGAAAACACGAGGTCATTTAAAAGTAAGCCCGGCCCTATAGCATTAAGGTTATGACTCGAGTCAAATGATCAATGAGACTAAATGGGCACAAGAGGAAAAGCAGATGAGATCACCCCAAGAGGCAGAGGAAAATGCTGTTAGGTTGGGTGCCTCTGAACATATGGGAATAATCTACCTACCTTCTTTCTCATCAGGAACTGCCACCCACTGGATCAAAGCAAAAAGCAATAGGATCACAAGACAGGCCATTCCTATCCCTCTGAATGTCGAAGCAGCTCCTGTGGAGAGAAGCAGGGAAGAGTGAGACCCAATTCAATCATGCAAAGAGCGATTTCTAGCCAGATTTGTAATGAAGTAGATGGACCAAAGGTCTAGCTCAAAAGGAAGACAGATTTGCATCTTTATAGGTATATATATATATATATGTACCTTATTTTTTGCTCTATAAGACACACTTTTCCCCTCCTAAAAATTAAAGGGAAATGTGTGTGCGTCTTATGGAGTGAATGCAGGCAGGAGGCTCTGTTCAGCGCTCCCTTTAAAGAGCCACTATGCTGCAATCCCGCTGGCTGTCCTAGCTTCTTGCTTAGCCACGCACAGCCTCCCCAGCCTGGGAGAGGCTGTGCACAGCTATCCCATAAGCCAGGGCAGCCAGCAGGATCGCTGCGCAACGATCCCGCTGGCTGTCCTGGCCTCTGGGATTCAGAATGTTTTTTTTCTTGTTTTCCTCTTCCAAAAACTAGGTGCGTCTTATGGTTTGGTGCGTCTTATAGAGCGAAAATTACGGTATCTATCTATCTATCTATCTATCTATCTATCTATCTATCTATCATCTATCTATCTATCTTCTGATACACCTCTGAGTAGACATACACAGGATTGCACTTTTAATGTGGTCTAAGCCACTTAGACCACACCCTTTGGATGAAAACATTAGGAGAGAAGTTGTAGAAGCATTTAAAACACCATGGCTTGGATTTAGTGGAACTACGGCGTGTCTAAGGACGCGGGTGGCGCTGTGGTCTAAACCACTGAGCCTCTTGGGCTTGCCGATCAGAAGGTCGGCGGTTCGAATCCCCGCGACGCGGTGAGTTCCCGTTGCTCTGTCCCAACTCCTGCCAACCTAGCAGATCAAAAGCGTACCAGTGCAGGGAGATAAGTAGGTACCACTGTGGCAGGAAGGTAAACAGCGTTTCTGTGTGCTCTGGCTTCTGTTGCGCCAGAAGCGGTTTAGTCATGCTGGCCACATGACCCAGAAAAGCTGTCTGCGGACAAAGGCTGCACCCCATAGTCGATTTCGACTGGACTAAACCATCCAGGGGTCCTTGTCCTTTCCCTTTCCCTTTTGGCATGGCTAACTTAAAGTGAATAAAATTTGCTCACGATGCTCAAAGCATTGAATTTATGCTAACAACTGGCGGGCAGGGTTCCTCCTCTGACCATGCTTGCCTGATTAAAGTCTCTAAATTCCTGCATGAAACTAAAAGAGTACTCAGCAAGGGACAGATATGGAGAGTTGGGGATTGATGTTTAGAACCTTTGATGTGTGCCCACACCTGTGTGTATCGGGACTTGCAAATATTTTAAAAGTATGGGAACATCTCCCATTCTGTTCCTCATTTGAATACAACTGTTAAGGCCTTCTTGGTGGTGGCGCCCGCCCTGTGGAACACCCTCCCATCAGATGTCAAGGAAATAAACAACTACAGTGGTACCTCTATTTAGGTTCACCTCCGGTTACGTATCCTTCAGGATACGTACGCAGCAAACCTGGAAGTATTTTTCCAGGTTTCACTGTGCGCATGCGCAGAAGCGCTAAACTACATGCATGCGCAGAAGCGGCACCTCCGGTTGCAAATTCCTCAGGATCCGACCGAAGCTCCGGAACAGATCCTGTGTGCAACCAGAGGTAGCACTGTATCTGACTTTTGGAAGACATCTGAAGGCAGCCTTGTTTAGGGAAGTTTTTAATGTTTGATTGCTTTATTATTAATAATATTCTGTTGGGAGCTGCCCATAGTGGCTGGGGAAACCCAGCCAGATGGGTGGGATAATAATAATAATAATAATAATAATAATAATAATAATAATAATAAATCATTATTACAGTGGTGCCCCGCAAGACGAATGCCTCGCAAGACGGAAAACCCGCTAGACGAAAGGGTTTTCCGTTTTGGAGGTGCTTCGCAGGACGAATTTGCTATGGGCTTGCTTCGCAAGACGAAAATGTCTTGCGATTCCTGGGGTTTTTTCCCCGCTCCCCACCCCCTTTTCCTAAGGCACTAAGCTGCTAATAGCCTTTTAGCAGCTAATCCGCTAATCCCTTAAGCCTTTAATAGCCGCTAATAGCCGCTAATCTGCTAATGGGCTTGCTTCGCAAGACGAAAAAACCGCTATACGAAGAGACTCACGGAACGGATTCTTTTCGTCTTGCGAGGCACCACTGTATTATTAGGTGTTTTGAAGATGACAGGTAAAAGAAATGTCTTAAAGATACAGGTCCTTCTAATTTGGTGTGTCAAGTACCCACACAATTTCATACATAACACAACCCTCCCCCCCCCGAAGAAAACACAAGCATGATATCAGCATTTGGCTAACATAACTTAAGTATAGGGAAGGGAATGGCTGGGAAACATTTAATAAAGCAGCATCCAAAATGCATGAAAGGAGAGCAAATTGCTAATGGAACTATCCAACATGTTTCTCTTACCGAAATAGTTGACCAGCACTCCTCCAACCATTGCTCCGCACCCTCTGCCCAGGCCAAGGTGGAGGCCCTGCAGAATACCCTGAGCGGAAGTTCTTAATTCGGGAGGAACAGCAGCACTTAGGTAGGAAATGCAAGCTGCCCAGATGGCTGCATGGGTCACACCTGCAGAAAAGGAAGATGTTTCAGAATTCAGTGCCTTATGCTCCTGAAAATTGTTTTTTGTTTCTTTCTTCTTCTTCAGCCAGACTCAGGTTGTCTTGGATGAAATGGATTTTAGGCTGGGCTTCATGGACAGATGTTGCTTGGTTTCTCTACTGGATGAGATGAGGGAGTGTGAGACCCTGTTGATTCTCTAGGGCAGGCATGGCCAAACTTGGCCCTCCAGGTGTTTTGGGACTGCAGTTCCCATCATCCTTGACCACTGGTCCTGTTAGCAAGGGATGATGGGAGTTGTAGCCCCAAAACAGCTGGATGGCCAAGTTTGGCCATGCCTGCTCTAGGACTTTTGTCACCAGCGACCATGGTATCAGTGTTGATGGGCTGTCTGGTTTAGAGGTGGGAGACCCTGGTTTTTAATGCTCCCTTTTCTACTTAGATGGCTAAATGCAGAAGATGGTGCTGGCGGATGACCCTACAGCACTTATGCTATGGACTTCCCCATAGAAATCCATTTTATCACCAATTCTAATCAACATCCACATGAAACTGTCATGAGTCTGGAGGTGTGAGGTGAGGCATCATTAAGATGCAGGGGGCACCATCTCTGTATCTCTCTTTTATCAAATCAGGAGAGGCAGGGGCTGTTTTGAAACAGTGCTTGGGAACAGAAGGACTGGATGAGGCCCGATAAATCAAGACCCGAGCCAGACAAAACAAAGGTATGGTTAATGGGAGGTTCATCTGCCTAGTTAGGCGGCCTTCAAACTGTTATGGATGGGGTTGACCCAGTCTCCCCAAACAGGGGTGGTTAACCTTTGTTTTGTACCAAGAGCCACAATGACCATGGTGCCCCCTCAGGAGGGTCACATGGCAAAGTGGGTGCGGCCAAAGTATAGAAGTGGCCATGGTAAGAATCGTAGTCCTGAATGCTGCCATCCAAAAACACATTTTCTACCAGCTGTTCTACACTATTTTAATTGTTTGAATCATTTGTTATTAAATCCAGCAAACAAACAAATAATATAAATTTCCAAACGGCGTGTTTTTGGGAGCGGCTGCTTGCTCCTTGTTGCAAGCAAAAGCTCTCTTTAACTGTTTTCTTCTTTTTAAAAACCAATTTTGGAAAAGGAACTATTTCCTATTTTCGAAACTGCGGGATCAGAAAGGCTAAAACAACAACAACAACCCACAATTCGGTTCCAATCTCATCAATACAGTGGTGCCCCGCAAGACGAATGCCCCGCAAGACGGAAAACCCGCAAGACGAAAGGGTTTTCCATTTGCAGAGGCGCTTCGCAAGACAAATTTCCCTATGGGCTTGCTTCGCAAGAAGAAAATTGATGAAAATTTTCGGGGGGTTTTTTCGCTCCAAAACCCCTTTTTCTGAATCGCTAAGCTGCTAAAAGCATTTTAGCAGCAAAACCGCTAATCCCTTAAGCCTTAAAAAGCCGTTTTTAGCCCTTAAAATGTCAATAGCGCTAATAGCGCTAATCCGTCAATGGGCTTGCTTCGCAAGACGAAAAAACCGCAAGACGAAAAAACTCGCGGAACGGATTCTTTTCGTCTTGCGAGGCACCACTCCACTGTATTGTAAAAGATTCACATGTAATTGGTGTGTACACTAATTTCAAATCAGCACTGCTAAGCTTCAGCTGCCTGCGATTCTTGTTGCTAGAAGGGGGACCCAGCTATTATTACATTCTGAAATGCATTAGATGCAAACTAGAGTTATCCGGGTTTCTAATTCATTGATTCCAAGAGTCAGGTCAAAGGCTGCCAAGGCATTTCTGCTGCTGCCTGCAAGGTGACATGCCTTTGATCTCAACTCTACTAGTTAAAACTGTACACACAGAGAGAGAGATAGCACAAATCTGCAGTTACAGCTCTCCCATTAAAGTTTACTGCCTTGTTTTGCATCACCCGTGCTTTTAAGTTTATACATCAGGCTTAACGTGGCATAGGCTGCTTTCACGCAACTTTAGTTTATCGAGAGCACCTGTTGTTTCTCTACAGCATTCCAACCTTCACTTAACAAAATGTCAAACATGTCAAAATGTCACGATGACAAAGCACAGGGACACTTTGCTGCTACTGCTTTGAGCCAGATATAAGGAACGCCATTCGCTGGGCGAAAACCTGTTTCAACTAATCATGTCTTTACAAGCTGTTTTTACTTAACTGTCAGGTGACACCGCCTTCTCCACCCTTGGCGCTGGCAAAAGTCCCAGGTAAATATCTACTTTGGCCGTTAACTATCTGTGGCCTTTTAGAAGCAAGTGGGATGCATTTAATGTATTTCTCTTTTCCTCTCGGTTTTAATGGGGGGGGGGTGTTACTGTCCATTTGTATGGTTGTTATGTCGCTCTGGATTGCCCCGGGCAAGATCAAGCGAGAGACAAATTTAATAACAAAATTAAAATACTTCTGTGTCACAGATCCTGAGAGACCTGCATTGGCTCCCAGTACATTTCCGAGCACAAGTCAAAGTGTTGGTGCTGACTTTTAAAGCCCTAAACGGCCTCGGCCCAGTATACCTGAAGGAGCGTCTCCACCCCCCATTGTTCTACCCGGACACTGAGGTCCAGCTCCGAGGGCCTTCTGGCAGTTCCCTCACTGTGAGAAGTGAAGTTACAGGGAATCAGGCAGAGGGCCTCCTTGGTAGTGGTGCCCGCCCTGTGGAATGCCCTCCCGTCAGATGTCAAGGAAATAAACAACTATCATACTTTTAAAAGACATCTGAAGGCAGCCCTGTTTAAGAAAGTTTTTAATGTTTGATGTTTTATCGTGTTTTTAATATTTGGTTGGGAGCCACCCAGAGTGGCTGGGGAAACCCAGCCAGGTGGGCAGGGTAGAAATAATAAATTATAATTATTATTACTGCTACAGAATTAGATCAGAAGCCTCATTAGCCAATTTTCCCTCAAGTTGGATGCTAAGGATAAGAGATTTCATGAGCTGAGACACAGGGAAGCTAGTTTGGCTAGAAGCCATGTGTTGAGGAGATTTCACCCCTCCCATATCCAAGAATCTCCTGAGGAGTCTGCTGGTTCTGCAGAGAGGAGGAGGCGTGTTCTGCTCTCTACTTATTCTGCTCCAGCACCACATCAAAGAGTCGGTAGTCAGTCAGTCAGTCAGTAAGTAAGTCAGTGTGTCGGAGAGAGAGAGACTGAGTGTTAGAGATTGTGTGTTTAAATAAGGTAGCTGCTAAGAGCAGCTGCAGACACTCAGTGCGGTTTAGCATTCATTTATGCTTAGGCTCATTTAGCTCTGTATATAGTTGTATAATAGTTGTAGATAGAATAAAGAAGATATTCTACAGAGCTGCTCTCCGAGTTGTTTATATACTCTGCTATACTCTGCTGTGCGGACGACTGTCTACTTGTGGAAGTGAATCCGGTGCTCACAACTCTAAGCTGTGAGTCCGCAGCACTTTGACCTGTTCCTGTGCAGAAGGTGGTCTCTGGAAGTGCTACCCAGCTCGCCTAGCCCAGTAGGGGCTGAAGTGGATGAGTCCAGTTAGTGGCACTGGCTCAAGGGCGATGCTGACATGTGTATCCAATGAGCCCACATAGTTTTGATCATATAAACCAGGAATGGGGCGCTGGTGGTGCTTGAGATGTTGCAGGACCTCATCTCCTGCAAGACTCAGTCAGTATGGCCATGGTCAGGAATACTGGGAGCCACAGTCTGACAACATCTCATATAAACATTGCTAGCTACAGCCCAGATATTAACATGGACTCAAAAGTCTGTGCTCAGGGGGCAAAGGGGCTTAGTACCTCCTTGGTAACTGGTGCATTGAGAAGCCGTGTCTGTTGCAAGGAACGGAGGTGGTCTCCTTGCAGAGATTTCAGTTTGGTAGACGTGGGACAAGGGGGATGTGAACGCAAAGCCCAAGACTCGTGCCAAGTACTAGCCCCAAAGGCACAAGCCCACCCCACAAATACCGTATTTTTCGCTCTATAGGACACACTCTTCCCCTTCAAAAAATGAAGGGGAAATGTGTGTGCGTCCTATGGAGCGAAGACGCCATAGCCCCACGACCCTCTCCCAGCTGGAGAGGTGACGCGCGGCTATGGCAGGAACCTCTTTAGCCACGCGCCACCTCTTCAGCTGGGAGAGCGTGTGGAGCTAAAGAAGCCATAGCCCCGCGACCCTCTCCCAGCTGGAGAAGTGACGTGCGACTATGGCAGCAGCCTCTCCGCTGCACCTTTCCGCTGCTCTCTGACCTGCTCTTTGGGGCTGATGGTGGGCTTCCCCCCGCCAGCCCCAAAGAGCAGGTCGAAAGGAACCTGAAGCCTGGAGAGCAAGAGGGGTCGGTGTGCACTGACCCCTCTCGCTCTCCAGGCTTTCAAGGTAGCCGCCTGAACGCACCTTAAACGGCACCTTGTTTTAGAGTGGGAAAACAAGAGGGGGAAAATTCTCCGTCTCTCTGCGCAGCGCCTCCTGCCACTTCGCTGAAGGGGCGCTGGGCAGAGAGGGGGAGATTTTTTTTTCTTGTTCTGCCCCCTCTAAAACAAGGTGCGTCCTATTGTCCGGTGCGTCCTATGGTGCGAAAAATACCGTACACACCGAGCCAGATACACAAGATTTCCAAACACAGCCTGCAAACAGGCCCCAACAAATGGCACTTGTGTGAACTGCAGCCTTCAAAAACGTCAATGCCAATTGGAAGGAATACGGCAGGATAGCACTGTGAAGTCTCTGTGGAAACAGCATGGGTGGTGAGCGTAACTGAACAGTGCAAAAGGACTATGCAAAGTAGAGAGGATGGCCACTAGGCATGTTCAGAAACGTACCAAGTAATTTGCAGAGGCGCAAAGAGTAAGCTAGAGCATAGGAGCAGCAAGCCAAAGGCTAGACAGGAAGCTACTGTACTTTTCCGTCTATAAGACGACCCCATATATGCTCCCTATTTTGGGGGACTGAAATTTAATAAAATGGGGGAGATGGCTATATTGCCAGAGTTGTTTGGGGAGGGTTGTTTTTGGGAAAGATTGTGCAGAGTTGTTGGGCTTTTGGGGGGGGGGGTTGCCCAAGGTTCTTGAGCTTTTTTTTGGGGGGGGGAGATGCAGAAAATCACTAACCCTAAAGACAGGAGCTCAGAATCGCAAACACAAGCTGGAAACCAAACACCCAATTGCCGCAGTGGCAGCCAATCCAAGGCAGCCCTTGACGCAGCAACCAATCACCTGCCCAATTAATGCAGGAGCAGCCAATCGAACGCAGCAACCAATCACCTGCCCAATTAACGCAGGAGCAGCCAATCCAATGCAGCAACCAATCACCTGCCCAATTAATGCAGGAGCAGCCAATCCAACGCAGCCCTTGACGCAGCAACCAATCACTCACCAAATCGCCGCTTACAAGCTGCAGCTCACAGCTGCAACCAATCACCCGGTCCCCAAATGCACTGCCCATGTGTAAGACTTGCCCCGTTTTTAAACATTATTTTGGAGTAAAAAAACCCTCATCTAATACACAGAAAACTACGTTTCCTCCCCCAGCCTAGCCTATTGTGGTCTGCTTTGACTGGCAACATTTCTTTGGGGTCCCCAGCAAATGTTTTCCCCCCAAATCCTTGAAAAGCGCCGACAGCACGGACTGGACCTCAATGCCACTGAGCGGCAAGACTCCTCCCTCCCCTGAGATCATTTGAAAAGGCCCTGCATAAAATGCTCCAGTCCTCTTAGCTGCTTCTCAAGGGCATCTGGAAATCAGAGAGATGGCATCGTTTGGATCTTGCGCGTATTAAATTACATTTCATTATCTGATCGCTTCTGCCTGAACAGAATGTACCTAGAAATGAAAGGGGGGAAGGGGCTGACTCTCAGACGGCAACTGATCTCATTCCATGGACGAGGAAAACTCCCACTGATTTCATAAGGAGCCCAAACGGCACGCTCTGTGGGCATAAATAAAGGGCAGCAACTCAAAGGAGAACGGCTTAGGAGCTGTAAAAACAGATCTGGAGCCATATGCAATCTCCTGGATACTTTTATCACTCCCACTTGAAAAGAAGTAGCCTCGTATCCAAGGGAAATGTTCGTATCAAGTTCAGGAGAAAATAATTATTTCTATTTACAAGGCCAACCTGAAGGCTCTCAGCATGTGTGTCAGACAAAGGCAGCTTCTGCCACAAGGGATTTAAGAAGGAAGGACACGTTACAAGGGAAAATATACGTATGTGTGGGGGCCCCCGGAACATAACCCCCATGTGGGGGGGGGGGGCGACAGACGCCTGCATTGAAAAATCAGGGCACATATTAAGGGCCATTTTTAGGTGAGGTTCTATCATACCCTGGCAAATTCAGGTTGTACAATTAAATCTGATTTAGTGCTCTCAATCAACAAACCTGCTACTCCTCCCAAACGGAAGTAAGGCATTCAATGTACAGAGGGAAGAGGGAGGAAAATAAACTGGGATTCCAGGGGAAGAGGGAGGAAAATAAACTGGGATTCCAGGGGAAGAGGGAGGAAAATAAGCTGGGATTCCAGGAGAAGAGGGAGGAAAATAAGCTGGGATTCCAGGAGAAGAGGGAGGAAAATAAGCTGGGATTCCAGGGGAAGAGGGAGGAAAATAAACTGGGATTTCCAGGGGAAGAGGGAGGAAAATAAACTGGGATTCCAGGAGAAGAGGGAGGAAAATAAACTGGGATTCCAGGGGAAGAGGGAGGAAAATAAGCTGGGATTCCAGGGGAAGAGGGAGGAAAATAAACTGGGATTCCAGGGGAAGAGGGAGGAAAATAAACTGGGATTCCAGGGGGAGAGGGAGGAAAATAAGCTGGGATTCCAGGGAAAATAAGCTGGGATTCCAGGGGAAAGGGAGTGGGGGAATAAGACAACCCAAAGCACCTGCCCCTGCAAGAAGGTCCTCTTTCCCTCCCTCCTCCCACCAACTGGGCCATCTACCACCAAGTACCATGTCAAAAAGATGCCAGGAGACAGGAGAGAAGGAGCGGAAGACAATGCCTGGCACCTGCTTCAGTGGGTCTCCTCAGATGATCCTAATGATCAGCTTGCTCTGTACAGGGGTGACGTGCCCAGCAGGTTTCTTGGTCCCAAACTGTTTAGGTCTTTAAATGTCGGCAGCCGTACCTCGAACTTGGCTTGGCACACCAGTCCAGATCTGTCAGCCGTGTGCATAAAGTTAGGCACTGGCAGCTTCGTTTTACAATAGCTGCAGCATCCAAATCAGGCACAAAGGTAGTCCTACATGTAGCTCGTTACTAGGGAGGTGACCAATGCATGCACCACCATGGCAAGATTAGCTGCCACACAGATGGAAGTTGGAAAATGGGGACCCTGAGCCACTGAGATCACTTCTATTCTGGTTTTGTACACTCCATCATTCTCCGAATGCACAGTAGATAATAAATATTGAAATAAAGAAAACAGTGACATTGATTTGGGCAGTTTCCCCCAAACTTGGGTCCTCTGCTGTGTTGTTTGTTTGTTTGTTTTGTTTGTTTTTGGACTACAACTCCCATCACCCCTAGTCAGCAGGACCAGTGGTCAGGGATGATGGGAACTGTAGTCCGAAAACAGCTGGAGATCCAAGTTTGGGAAACGCTGCTCTAGGAGAACACCCCTTCCAAAAAAAATTGCACCTGCTCCTTGAGAGGGAGCGCAACTCTGTCCGGCATAGGTACACAATTCAGTTCTCAGACCTGGGAACCGCACCTCAATTGGGTGTCCACCTGGCTGGGATTCAGTTGCAGCCCATGACTGCACCACCATTCAGATTGCAGACTGAAGGGCTGGAAAATCTCATAAACTGTACCAGCAATCCCCATGCCTACTTCCTTTCCCCTGGCTTCTGCCTTCCGTCTCTTCCCTGAGTGTTTTCTGCCAACACAAGATGAAAACAGTCATCAAAATAACTTTCTCTGCAGGTGATTCGATTTAATCTGGGTGTGGAGGCAAGTTTAGGTTCCACCTCCAGCAACTCCCTTGCACTGAATTCTTCCTGAGCCAATTAAAAGCTGTCATCCAGGTTGCAGGGTCGTTAACATGCGCAGCCGGGCATATTCAATGCGCGTGAAATTGGCAGCGCTTATGCAGAGCGTTTTGTTTGTCTAAGTCAGTGATGGCCAAACTTGTTCCTCCAGCTGTTTTGAGACTACAACTCCCATCATCCCTAGCTAACAGGGCCAGTGGTCAGGGATGATGGGAATTGTAGTCCCAAAACAGCTGGAGGGCCAAGTTTGGCCATCACTGGTCTAAGCGCAAGCCACGATCTCATGGTTGAAGAGGAGACCTGGAAAGTACAGTACCGTCTAGAAACTCAGAACCAAAAGTGGCAGGGCGGGGGGGGGGGGGGGGAGCAGCAGCAGCAGGAATCAAATAAAGGGTTCCTGTAGAAAAAAAGGCCAAGTTCCTGCAACCTACCCCATATTTTTCTTCTTGAGTCAAACACTCTTCCGTTCTGACCCTCGCTGCCATAACTACAGTGGTACCTTGGTTCTGAAACTTAATCCGTTCCGGAAGTCCGATCCAAAACCAAAGCGTTCCAAAACCAAGGCACGCTTTCCCATAGAAAGTAATGCAAAACGGATTAATCCGTTCCAGACGTTTAAAAACAACCCCTAAAACAGCAATCTAACGAGACCATTGATCCATAAAATGAAAGCAATAAACAATGTACAGTGGTACCCCGCAAGACGAATGCCTCGCAAGACGGAAAACCCGCTAGACGAAAGGGTTTTCCGTTTTTCAATGCACTTCGCAGGACGAATTTCCCTATGGGCTTGCTTCGCAAGACGAAAATGTCTTGCGAGTCTTGACATTTTTTTTCGCTCCCCACCCCCTTTTTCTAAGCCGCTAAACCGCTAATAGCCTTTTAGCAGCTAATCCGCTAATCCCTTAAGCCTTTAATAGCCGCTAATAGGGTTGCTTCGCAAGACGAAAAAACCGCTAGAAGAAGAGACTCGCAGAACGAATTAATGTACTACAGTCACACAATCAATCAATCAGTCAGTATTTGAACTGGGTTCCAGTCACAAAAACAAACAAAAAAGAGCCGCAAAAACAAAAACGCAAAATAAATAGCAAAAACAGACAGACCTCAGCTTGACACTCAAAACTGAAGTGTGGCACTCAAATCGGAAGTGTAACACTCAAAACGAGGCACATTCGGCTTCCAAAAAAAGTTCGCAGACCAGAACACTTCCAGGTTTGCAGTGTTTGGGTTCCAAGCTGTTTGAGTACCAAGGCGCTTGAGAACCAAGGTACCACTGTATTTGTTGTCTAGGTTGGTTTCAGTGTTCATGATGACACGGTTGCAATTCAAACGAACAGACAGATTAAAGGAATTTGTACGAATGAGCACTGACTATTCTGAGCACTGAGTTTTGGGATTGAACGTGTGAGTGCAATTTTTGGGAATCGCAATGTGTTTTGGGATTCGCAGCACGTGAGTGCAAATCTAACAAGGTCATGTTTATAAAACGTCAAACAGCAACTCGCGTGCGAAAAGCACCATTAGACAAGTCTTCCCTAATCTGGTGTCCTCTAGATGTTTTTAGGCTAGGACTCCACATCATCACTGACCATGCTCTCTGGGGCTGGTGGGAGTTCGGATTTTGACAACATCTGAAGGGCTTTCCAGGATGAGGAAGCGGTGGCAAAATATCTTGAAAGCACATCTTTTTGCTTCCCTTTGCATACAATCTGTCCAATTATTTTCCACTCCAGTCATTTCTTTCCAGACTTCATTATGATTCACAAAATGTCACTGATAACTGGGGAACACTGAAGAGAACCGCTTATTCCTAAACATTTACCTGGGTGTTTTTGTTTTAAGATCCAATGCTAAAAAATAATGGCCTCCTTTCTGTTGCACAATGTGAGAAAATCAGCAAATTTCAGGGATATGAATGCCTTCTAGACAGGAATAGGCTAAGGCTTATTTGCAGAAGGCACAAGCTTCCGTTTGAGCTCCTGTCCCCTTTGTTTGGGGATCAAGGTGTGTTCTGCCGTTTCACTGTTTGCTTAGGTGAAAAGCCACAGAATTTGAGGTCAACTGAAGAAACCACCTCCAGATATTAAACTTGCACAGAGCTTTTCAAAAAAAGATCCCTTGGGTTATTTACTGATAGGTACAAGAACATAGACAGACTTTTAGTTCATCATAGCCCAGATGAAGAATTTATGTACCTGGTAATGATGCAACCCAGGATCAAAAGTACACCTCCTCCTTACCTTGAAGAACTTCCATAGGCAAAACCGTCCAAGCATTTTCCAGGTAGGAGATGTAAATATAACGAGCTGTGTTACAAGCAAGGCCGATATACAGGACTCTAAAGGTAGGAAAGAAAGAAAACGACACGGGCTAGTTTAATGTTTGCCATGTCTTGCACATAGTAACAAATAAACAAACAGTTACTAGGCTGGCTTAGAGCAATTTTCTGGCAGTTTTATACAAGGTAGAAGTTTAAATAAATGAATGTAAAAAAGGTAAAGGACCCCTGACAGTCAAGTCCAGTCACGAACGACTCTGGGGTTGCGGCGCTCATCTTGCTTTATTGGCCGAGGGAGCCAATGTGTCTCCACAGACACTTTTTCCAGGTCATGTGGCCAGCATGACTAAGCCGCTTCTGGTGAAACCAGAGCAGCACACGGAAACGCCGTTTACCTTCCCGCCACAGCGGTACCTATTTATCTACTTGCACTGGAGTGCTTTCGAACTGCTAGGTTGGCAGGAGCTTGGACAGAGCATCAGGAGCTCACTCCGTCGCAGAGATTCAAACCGCCGACCTTCCGATTGGCAAGCCCTAGGCTCAGTGGTTTAGACACAGCTACTGCTCTATAACAGTTCTTCCCAGATAGCTCCTTTTCTGAGATATTGGTTCATTGTGCTTCCTTGCATTAATATGGACCCGGCCATTTTCAAGTTAGGAATGACGGCTCTCTCAAGTGATTTTTTTTTTTAAATAGGGGGCAGGCAAGCTTCAACGTTAGTACCGTCTCCTGCCCCCACCTCCAAGACTCTTATAAAAAAGAGGCTGCTGTGTTTCATGTACCGAACTGGAGGAAGGGAAACCAGGTCTCTACAGAGGGATCAACTTAACCATTATGCAAGCGGAGATGTGTACAGTGGTGCCTCGCAAGACGAAAAGAATCCGTTCCGCGAGTCTCTTCGTCTAGCGGTTTTTTCGTATTGCGAAGCAACCCTATTAGCGGATTAGCGGTTTAGCGGCTATTAAAGGCTTAAGGGATTAGCGGATTAGCTGCTAAAAGGCTATTAGCAGCTTAGTGCCTTAGAAAAAGGGGGTGGGGAGCGAAAAAAAATCGCAAGAATCGCAAGACATTTTCGTCTTGCGAAGCAAGCCCATAGAGAAATTCGTCCTGCGAAGTGCATTGAAAAACGGAAAACCCTTTCGTCTAGCGGGTTTTCCGTCTTGCGAGGCATTCGTCTTGCGGGGCACCACTGTAGTTCTATACTGGGGGGGGGGGGGAGTGTACGGTCTGCAAAGGACTGAAATAAAGTAAGATGAAACATGAATGAAATGGTCAGAAATTGTTTCAGGAGGGGAAGGCACCTTTCCTAGACTTGCCACCTTTTGTTTCTAAAGAGCTCCTTGCGCCCTGAAAGGTTCCTCCTGCAAACTAACATGAAGAATATAACTTTCAAAAAGTATCGAGAGCCCAGTGTGGTCTAATGTTCAAGGGGAAAGACTGGGACCTGGGAGACCAGGGTTGAAATTCTCACTCCGCCATGAAGCTCACTTCGTGATCCTTGGCCAGTCACTGTCTGCCAGCCTAACCTACCTCACAGGTAGGTTGTTGTGAAGATAAAATGAGGATTGGGGAGAGGCACGTACACTACCACCTTGACCTCTTCTGAGGAAAGGTGGGCTGTGAGTGTAAAATATATCATAAATAAGAAGTTAGAAGGCAAGTATTGTCACTGAAAGGGGATTTGCGAATACCTGGATCACCTGAGACAGAAGAAAAACATGGCGGAAATGACTGGCAGAATCCGAAACCAGGGAGAAGAGTTGACGGAAGAAGATTGGAAAAAATTTAAAGTATATTTACAGAAATATTGCAAAATTAATGAATGTTAGAAGAATATTGAAATGAAGTTATATGGTTTTAGCAGAAATCTTATAAAGAATTAAGCAAAAAATGATTGTTAATGGGTTGAAGTGGAAAATTTAATGTTAGATTGTGTTAAGATAAACTATGGAACAAAAAAAATGAGAAAGAGGGAAAGGATTTGCTGAATTAGCTAATTTGAACTAGAATACAAAAAAGGGAGGTGTGAGGAAGTCGAGGAAATAAGTAAATGAAAGATAAGATATGGAAACTGGATGTGTTTTTAAATGTTTTGGTTTTTCCCCCTTTTTTCTTGTTGTTTTGATGCATTGTTTTTTCTTCTTTTCTTTCTTTCTTTTTTCCTTTTTATTTTTGCTGTTAAATTTTTTATTTGTATACTTTTTTTCTGTAACTATAAAACTTTTAGTAAATATCTTTTAAAAAGAGAGAGACAGAAGAAAAACAGCTGCAAATGTGAAAATCTTTAATAAATTTTTTAAAAAACCCACAACTTTTAGCCATTACGCACTGACAGCTGGTTGGCATGGAGGAATTGTATTATACAGTCATACCTCGGGTCGCGAACGTGATCCGTGTGGGAGGCATGTTCGCAACCCGCAGCGTTCGCAGCCTGAAGCACCGTGTCCGCACATGAGCGTGATGCAATTCGGCGCTTCTGCACATGCGCCAAAACCCGGAAATAACCCGTTTTGGTACTTCCGGGTTTAGCACGGTCCGCAACCCGAAAACTCACAGCCCACAGTGTTCGTAACCCAAGGTATGACTGTATGAGGACACAAATCAGCCAGTGAAAAAGTACAATTAAGCATAACCAGTTATGCAGGGTTTTTTTAAAAAATGTTTTGTTTAAAAACGTTTCATAAAATGTATTTGGGAGGTGGCAGAATGAAATATTTTAAAACTGTTTCCAGTCTTTAGAGACACAGTTTATGGCATTCACGTGCTATTTACACATTTCTCAAACTGAGATTGATCCAGCTCTGGTAGTCTCTAAGTTTATAGCATCTCAAGTGTCAAGTATAAACAACAGACTAGGAAGCATATCCAACTAGTTACCCAAGAATGGACTCTTTATTTGCTTGTAGTCATTGCTAACAAAGCTCTCCGAAGAAGACAATAAAACACTTAGCAAAATTCCTGGCTAAACAAGGTGGATACAATACATAATCAGTTTCATCAACTGAAATTAATTATTTTCAAACTTTTCATTTGTAGCAAACGTCTCTTCATTAAAAAAAAAAAAGACTTCTGAAGTTAATACTGGAATATTCTAGAATACTCAGACAGCAGCCACTGATAATCATAATGCCTATGAATAACCGCGCTGAGACCTTCGGGTATAGGGTGGTACAGTGGTGCCCCGCAAGACGAATGCCTCGCAAGACGGAAAACCCGCTAGACGAAAGGGTTTTCCGTTTTGAAGGTGCTTCGCAAAACGAATTTGCTATGGGCTTGCTTCGCAAGACGAAAATGTCTTGCGAGTTCCTGCGGGGTTTTTTTTCCTCCCCCCCCCTTTCCCCAAGCCGCTAAGCCACTTATCAGCTGATCCGCTAAGCCCGCTAAGCCGCTAATAGCGCTAAGCCGCTAATGGGCTTGCTTCGCAAGACGAAAAAAACCGCAAGACGAAGAGACTCGCGGAACGGATTCTTTTCGTCTTGCGAGGCACCACTGTATATAAATAATAATAATAATAATAATAATAATAATAATAATGTGTCAAGTCACTTTTAGATGTATGCTTGCCAAGAATGCCTCCTTTTTGTATACATTGACCCACTGTGTGTAGCAGAGCTTTCACTTCTTTTTTAAAAGAACAAAATTTTCTCTGGTGATATGTAGTTCAACTATTGTGAGAAACGGAGGATGAATTATTCACTCCTCCCCCCCCCCCCGGTCATTTCTGATTTATGTGCATCCCATAATGCCCTTGTTTACTCAGCTCTTTTCTATCTGCAGAATTCCAAAGGAAGTCCACCCGAAGAAATAATTTATACACACAAAAAAGCAATCGGTCAAATATTGCTCTATGCAGTGCTATTTTTCTAGAAAAAGGAGTGCCGGAACTCATGCCTCCTTTGTTCTCTTATACAGCGGTACCTTGGTTCCCGAATGCCTTAGTTGTCGAACAAATCGGCTCAGGAACACCGCAAACCCAGAAGCAAGTGTTCCGGTTTGCAAATGGTTTTCGGAAGCCGAACGTCCGACGTGGCTTCTGTTTAAGTGCAGGAAGCTCCTGCAGCCAACTGGAAGCCGCGCCTTGGTTTTCGAACGGTTTCGGGAGTCAAACGGACTCCCAGAACGGATTAAGTTCGAGAACCAAGGTTAAGTACTTAATTCGTTCCAGAGGTCCATTCTTAACATGAAACTGTTCTTAACCTGAAGCATCACTTTAGCTAATGGGGCCTCCTGCTGCCGCCGCGCCGCCCGAGCACAATTTCTGTTCTTATCCTGAAGCAAAGTTCTTAACCTGAAGCACTATTTCTGGGTTAGCGGAGTGTGTAACCTGAAGCGTATGTAACCTGAGGTGCCACTGTAATGGCAATGGTGCCCACCTGAGAGGTGCCAGAACTGAGTTCCAGCTGGAAAAAAAGCCCCCTCAATTCCCTCTGTACAGTGGTACCTCGGGTTACATATGCTTC
The DNA here is from genome assembly GCF_965153285.1 of Podarcis tiliguerta. Classification (NCBI taxonomy): domain Eukaryota; kingdom Metazoa; phylum Chordata; class Lepidosauria; order Squamata; family Lacertidae; genus Podarcis; species Podarcis tiliguerta. The sequence continues at coordinate 17,785,112 of NC_139534.1, forward strand.
AGGTTACATAGGCTTCAGGCTATAGACTCTGCTAACCCAGAAATAGTGCTTCAGGTTAAGAACTTTGCTTCAGGATGAGAACAGAAATCGTGCTCCGGCAGCGTGGCGGCAGCAGGAGGCCCCATTAAGCTGAAGTGGTGCTTCAGGTTAAGAACAGTTTCAGGTTAAGTACGAACCTCCGGAACGAATTAAGTACTTAACCCGAGGTACCACTGTATTCCCAAATAAGTGGCTATTCATTGTTGTCCCTTGCCTCTTTGAGAATCTGCTGAACTATAGATTCACATTGTTTCCTGCAGACCCCATTCATTAGCCGTATCACATGGCTACCTTCTTGGCGAGTGGTCCTCTCCTATGTCATAAATAACACCACCCCCACAAATACTGTCAAGTCTTACACAAGTGTGCATCTTTTTTTAAATTTTTTTATTTCAGGCAAAATATATTGAGCGGTCTTTGTGTGTCAAGGGCATTATTATACCTGCACAACTCGTATTTCTGTTACTTTTCCGTTCCACCTTTTCTGGTTCTTCTACATTTCTTTTGTATTAGGATAGCTAAAGTGTATGCAAACACCAAGTGTGACATGATTTCTAAGAGGGCATAATGACATATGCTGCATCTATCCCATTTCCAAAAAAAATGTTTTTTTCGTGCCAGCAATAAATAAATGTGGTTTTGTTTTTCCATGTGTTGCGCTTAGCTTCGCACTCCAATAACCATTGTCCCAATGCTGAGCCATTTTCTGAAATGTCTCCAGACCTGCATTAGAGCTAAAGATTTTGAAATATTGTTATCATGAGAACATTCCAATATGTATTTGTTTTCTAGCATACGTTTCCCACCTTCCATGGTGGAACATGTGGAACTGAATGAGAAGAGGGCAGTCGCTATCCTTTTTTTTGCAACTTCAATATGCTTTGAAACCTTAGCAGCTTTCTGCCCATGCGCTCTACGTGGGGCTACCTTTGAAGGTGACCCGAAAACTACAACTAATCCAGAATGCGGCAGCTAGACTGGCGACTGTGTGGCCGCCAAGACCATATAACACCGGTCCTGAAAGACCTACATTGGCTCCGAGCACAATTTAAAGTGTTGCTGCTGACCTCTAAAGCCTAAACGGCCTTGGCCCAGTATACCTGAAGGAGCATCTCCACCCCCAGCGTTCAGCCTGGACACTGAGGTCCAGCTCCGAGGGTCTTCTGGCGGTTCCCTCAGTGAAAGAAGTGAGGTTACAGACAACCAGGCAGAGGGACTTCTCGGTAGTGGCGCCCGCATTGTGGAACGCCCTCCCATCAGTTGTCAAGGAAATAAACAACTATCTGACTTTTAGAAGCCATCTGAAGCCATCCCTTTTTAGGGAAGTTTTTCATGCTAGATGTTTTATCGCTTTTTTATCATTATTATTAAAATTCTGCTGGGAGCAGCCCAGATGGGCAGGGTATAAATAAAATAATAATAATAATAATAATAATAATAATAATAATAATAATAATAATTGGCTCAGGGCATGAGACAACCTTAATCTCATGGGTTCAAAGCCAATGTTGGGCGAAATATTTCTGCTTTGCAGGGGGGTTGGGTCAAGGGTCAAAATCCCTTCCAGCTCTACAATTCTAAGATTCTATGGTTCCCAGGTTGTCTGCTATCCAGGCACTAGCAAGGCCTAGACATGTGTGCCATCAAACCATAACCAAGATCAGTTACCTCATTCATTTCCCTTTTCAGATCATGAATGGGTAAAGCAGAAACAGGAAGCCCAATGCAGATATATGTGATAGTCTTAAGTGAAAAAAGAATGCAGCTCGCCACGTAGGAACATAAGATGTTTTTCATCAAGTCAAGGCCATTGGTACATCTAGTTCACTGCGCTGAGTGACAGCGACTCTGAAGGGTTTCAGAAAAGGGGATATTCGCAGCCCTATTTGGAGGGATTGAACCTGGGATTTTTTCCCATGCAAGCACATAACTCTACCGCTGAGCTACAGAAATCCATTTCAACTATGGCGTGGATTGGTGCAATCTTGCTATTTGCTTGGTTAACTGCCAACAGCGTAGCCTCCTAATGAAGATTGCTATGAACAGCAAACTGTGAAAAGGTTGCTCACAGGAGCAAGACGGTTTGAGCATATTAGATTGATCTTGGTCTGACTACACTGGCTACCAATTAGTTTCCGGGCCCAATTCAAAGTGCTGGTTTTAACCTATAAAGCCTTAAACAGCTCAGGACTGCACAACCTCAAGGACAGCCTCTTCCCATATGAACCTACCCAGACCCTCCTTCGTGTGCCGCCTCCTTCAGAGATTCAGAGCATGGCAACACGAGAACAGGCCTTCTCTGCAGGCTCTCCCCGGTCCTTGAGGTTGTGCGGTCCTGAGCTGTTTAAGGCTTTATAGGTTAAAACCAGCACTTTGAATCGGCTCCCCAGTGGCGTAGCGTGGGTTATCAGCACCCGGGGCAAGGCAAGTAATTTGCGCTCCCCCCCCCCCCGCTGCACTGTCCCTCCCCCAGATAGTCCCTTGCTCTCTCTCCGCACCGCACCGCACGCCTGGCACCCTCCCCTCCACAGTGGGCGGCGACCCGGCGGCTCGGATCGGATTCGCACAGCCAGCACTGCAGTGAGAGAGTGAGTGAGCCAGGTAGGGGCAGAGAGCTGCGAGTGCGAGCGCCCCCCCCCCCAGATGTTGCGCCCGGTGCGGCCGGCCCCCCCCCCTGCACCCCCCACGCTACGCCACTGCGGCTCCCTGTCTATGGAATGCTCTCCCCAAGGACGTTCTCCTGGCGCCTTCATTATACACCTCCAGGCACCAGGAAAAAGCGTCCCTTTTTAACCAGGCCTTTGGTTGCTCTATTTTTGACATCCTATACCCTTTTAAAATGTGGCTCTTTTCGGGGGGCCGGGGTGTTATTGGGTTGTTGTTTTTTATTCTGATTATATATGTTGTGATCTTTTCTGTGAACCGCCCTGAGACCTTTGGGTACAGGGCGCTATATAAACTCAATAAATGAAAAATATAAATAAACAATACACAGTACACGTATCTCTATAACAACTCTAAAGTGAAACTGTGTTTAAATGAAGAAAAAATTGAATTCTTGCAGCGGGGCAAACTTCTCATAGTATGGTACCTCCGATTCGACAATCATGCACTTTCTCAGCTGCTAGAGTTACCCCAGACTGGAAGATTATTGTATATTATGTTGCTACCAAAAAATAAGATAAATAAGCAGCAAGTGACCTACCACTGTGCCCCAGAATATTTTGTTACCTAAGGCAGAAAACCTTCCTCATTTATTTGGCAGAACAAAATGGCATGCATAAAATAATTCAAAGATGAAAGGTCATAAATATCTTTCCTGGGATGTGGGGGGGAAGGAGCGTTATGCTGGAAATTTGAAGAGGAGCAGATGAATTTTGTGGACCAAACATTTCTACTACACCAGAAACCAAAGTTCTTTTAAAGCAACCTCCCCAAACTGGGTTTTCTTAACGGTGGCATTGCTTTAAAGGCATACTTGTGTTTTTTTCAAGCAAAACTTGCAAAAAATGACAGTTCGGTCATGAGTTTTGCCAGGACTTTCCCTTGAAAGGTACTCTTATTTCATTTATGGCAGCATGGCAGAGAGATATGGAGTCTATGTGATGTCACGCTGCATTACAGTGCTGTCCGGGGCAAAGTCCCAGCTGCCAAATATTTCCCCTGTGGCAGCTTTTGAAAGATCATCTTTCAAGGTTAGGCACTGGGAACTCTATTTGACCCCACCGACGGTTATTATCCATGCTATGGAGAACAATGCGTTTGCGCCAGTAAAATCTAAGCCTGAGGCTATAATCCTATACCCACTTTCCTTTGAATAGGCTTTGTTAAACGCAATGGGGAGATTGCAAAAGGGCTCACTTCTGAGTACTCACATACAGGCTTGAACTGTTAAGGTAAGGTAAAGGTAAAGGTACCCCTGCCCGTACGGGCCAGTCGTGTCCGACTCTAGGGTTGTGCGCTCATCTCACTTAAGAGGCCGGGAGCCAGCGCTGTCCGCAGACACTTCCGGGTCACGTGGCCAGCGTGACGAAGCTGCTCTGGCGAGCCAGCACCAGCGCAGCACACGGAAATGCCGTTTACCTTCCCGCTATAAAGCGGTACCTATTTATCTACTTGCACATAGGGGTGCTTTCAAACTGCTAGGTGGGCAGGAGCTGGGACTGAAAGATGGGAGCTCACCCCGCCGCGGGGATTTGAACTGCCGACCATACGACTGGCAAGTCCTAGGCACTGAGGTTTTACCCACAGCGCCACCCGCATCCCGCACTGTTAAGGTACAGGTGGCTATATCCAAGTGAATTACACTCAGGGTGGGGCCCACTGAAATCACACCAAATATGACTCAGGCAATTCCAGCTGGTCCACTCACGGCCTTTCTTAACAGCCGGTTTGCATGCATGTATTTCTTGTGTGGTTACTACATGTTAATGCATTTGAAAGTCCTAATCATTTACCCTACCCTGTTCAAAACATCTCCAGTGTCTGGTTTTATGCCAAATAACGGCTGTCACCAAAAAACAAGCCTTTCTCATGCAGTTTCTTGAACTGGCTTCAGTTGTTATGCAGAGCAATTTATTAATCTGTAATCCTAACAGTGGCTGGTACCATGTTATGTGGGAGAAATGAAACCATCAACAGGTTAAAATGTTTGTTTGTTTTTAAATCAATCAATCAATCAATCAGTCTAGCAAATATTGGGAAAATCCAGAAAATAGCTCCTCAAATACTGACGTATCTAATAGATCAGATATAATAATACTGAACATTTACATAGTTCTTTTAACCATTCAAAGAATGTATTTTCAAGTATAACCCTCACAAGAGCTCTTTAAGCCAAGCAATTATTATGCTTCAAATTGCACATCAGAAGAATGAGGCTTAGAAAGAGTGGCTTGCTTAAGACCACCTAGTGTGGTTTTGCCACATGTGAAATTTGAACGAGGGACTATCCCGATTCACACCTTAAGCTATGTACACACGGTACATTTTAAAGCGTGTGCACACCCACCAATAATTTTTGGAACTGTAGTTTCCCCCAAAAGAGCTGCAATTCCCAACACACTTAAACTATAGTTCCCATTATTCTTCCTAGAGGAGGGACAGAGGTGCTTTAAATGTGTATGCAGCTTCACTCCCCTGGGCTGCAATCTTAAACCCACTTACTCGGGAGTAAGTCCCACTCACTTTAATATAACTTGGTTCTTTGTAGATATGCTTAGGACTGCACCGTTTTGCCATCACAATTCTTTTGCACCTTCAGATGTGGCGGCAAATCATTGGCTCTCCAAATGATTCAACTCCCAGTAGCCCCAGGCAGCATGGCCAGGAATCAGGACTGACGGGAGCTCTAATCCAGCAACATATGGAGGGCCAAGGTTTCCTTGCACTATTACATTCGTACCTTGGATCCCGAATGCCTTGCGAGTCGAACATTTTGGCTCCCGAACGCCACAAACCCAGAAGCGAGGGTTCCGGTTTGCGACGTTCTTTGGAACCCAAATGTCCAATGGGGCTTCCGATTGGCTGCAGGAGCTTCCTGCAGCCAATCGGAAGCCGCGCTTTGGTTTCCAAACGTTTTGGAAGTCAAACGGATTCCATTCGACTTCCAAGGTACGACTGTATTGTCGGAACTCCGTTCGACCAAGCTGGTAAGGCTCATCTTCGGAATTGCCTCCCGGCGATTAATTGACGACCTGATCCTTTGAAAAGGCCTCAGGCACGTCGTCCCAGCAGGGCTTCAAAGCAGCACGGAAGGATGAGATAGTATGAGCTACATTGCTATGCTTTATTTTCTAGCTATGCAGAGAGCAAAGAAATATACATCCTCTCCCTGTGAGAGCAGAGAGCAACAGAACAAAGGAACAAAGAAAACAGGAAACCACTAATGTCACATCCCGTCTCCCTTCCCGTGAGACTTGAAGGTCTCTGGAATGTAAACAGAGTCCTGTGACTCCCAGCAGCTGCTCAGTGATAAGAACAGAAACTAACATGTATATCTCTGCTTGGCGCAACACTGACTGCGGCTAGTCAACCACCACCGTACCGTTTGCTTACCTGATGTGTCCAATTAGCTCGATCAACTTGTGGCTGAAGAAATAAGCGGTCAGTTCGGACACGTGACTCAGGACGGAGCAGACCCCGAAGAGAGTGGTGGTGCCGTTCAGGTCCTCCAAGTGCCAGTAAAGGAAGGTGAAGACAAATCCGTACCCAAAGCCCATGAACCAAGCTACAAAGAGCACGGAGCCATATTGGATACTGCAGAGCAGCTTTATCAAGTCCCAGAAACTAAAGGAGGGCGACTGGCTCGTGTCACTCGGGGTCTCGTTGGAGGAGTCGTGGGAGTTCCTGTCCGCCTGGGAGACGTCCCCTTCTTTGCTTTGGTTCTCCTCTTGTTTGTAGTGGTTGTAGTGGAACCGGAACTGGGTGGCCACGATCAAGGAGAGCGTCATCAGCACGCCAAAGACGATGAAAACAATCCTGTAGTTTTTGTACTCCGGGGCTTTGCAGCCTTGCCCTTCGATGAGCACATCGATGCGGGTGGCATCGATGCCGATTCCTACAGAGAGCATGGCCAGGCCCCAGCCCAGAGAGCCCCACATGCGCTGGAGCCCGTAGCGATCTCGGTGCTTGCCAAGGTACTGCAGGGTCACCGTGTCCACAATCGTGACCGACGACGCGCTGAAAAACTCCCCTATGATAACAACCATCAGGATGAGCAAGAAGATGGCCTCCACTTCCTGGTGGTCGTAGACGAGAGTGGCAGCCCCGGTGGTGGCAGCGGGAGGCACCGTCGGACGGGTCAAATTCCCCAACGACCCGGCAGTAACGATGCCTTTCGGAGTACTGGGAGGAACCACGCTCTCTTCGGCCCTCAACACGTTCCGCGTGGTCAGAGGGAATGTGGTTTCAGGAGGAGCTGAGCTCACCGCTGCCAAGCTGTAAGGAGAAACGTCTCTTTTCCTCCGGCCCTCCGGCGACGCAGCCCGGGCAGTAGGAATCGCCGAAGGAAGGGAGACGTTTTGCGTGGTTGCCGTCGAGAGGTGGCTGGCGTTGGTGGGAGAGACTGGCGGCGGGAACTTTGGTACGCACCTCAAGGTAGCCGGCTTGACGAACCCGATTCCCAAATTGAACAGCACCCAACATAGGAGGGAGAAGAGGAGGACGACTTTCCCTTTTTTGAAGCGGTCCGCCACCACGCCCCAGAACGGAGCACTGCAGAACTCAATGAAGTACCTGATGCCCACCAGCAGCCCGCTCTGGCTGGGCGTCATGCCCAGCTGCTTATAATACACAGGAAGCAGCGGGTAGAGCGAACCGTAAGCAGCATAAAAGAAAAAATAAAAGACTTTGGAGATCAGGAGATCGTTGTTCACTTTGACACAGTGCTTTTCGAGCCAATCCAGCTCCTCGTCCGGAATGGTGGTGGTGGTCTCTGTCGAAGGTGTATCGCTTTGGGTTTGGGGGTCTGGCTCCTTCGAAATCCCGTTGAAAGGGTCAGCGAGCACATACTTCCTCTTTTGCTCCTCTTCGTCGTCGGTTAAAATGGCTACTTTGTCGTCGGCTGCCATGGCTTACGGTCAGCATGAGCTACGTGCCCAGATCTCCAAACTTTAATTCAAGTAGCCTGTGGAAACACACAAGAATCACCACGGTTAAAACACCATGCTTAAATACAGGCTAAAATATAGACTAGGGATGGACAACATGGCAACGGCCAGACGTTGCTGGACTACAACCCCCCATCAGCCCCAGCCAGAATGGCCAAAAGTCATGGATTTTGGGAAATGTAGTCCAATAATTTCCAGGGGGCCACAGTCTCCCCATTATGATATACTCATTTCCTATGGAATAAAATATGTCTTTTATTGTTTATGGCTACAGTTCAGGATCTTAAACAGGACTTTAGGACTGAACACAAACGTATTAGCCCTTACTTACAGAGATATGGCAGCAATGAATAACTCAATTTTTTATTAACAACTTTGATCCTTCCTACAGTAACATAAGACCCTTGCAACATTTGTAAATACAGAACTAATAAACGTCTGCATGCAATTGTCAAAAAATCTCTAGTTCTTATTATACGAATGACAGTACTCCAATAAGGAAAGGACAAAGGATTATTAAAGATAGATACCTGAAGTGTCTCTATGAGAAATTAATGCCAGGGTTATTTATGTATCATTAATTACCATATTTTTCGCTCTATAAGACACACCACACCATAAGACGCACCTAGTTTTTGAAGGAGGAAAACAAGAAAAAATATATTCTGAATCTCAGAAGCCAGAACAACACACAGCGATCCCTCTTGCTGTTCTGGCTTCTGGGATAGCTGCGCAGCCTGCATTCGCTCCATAAGACGCACACACATTTCCCCTTACTTTTTAGGAGGGAAAAAGTGAGTCTTATAGAGCAAAAAATACGGTACTTATTAAATTTCTGTTTCTGTTTGCCCACCTTCCTTCCAAAGGAGCCCAGCGCAGCAACCAACAAGGGATAAAACATTTAAATCACCATTAAAAAAATTCTTTTAAATTACTTTTAAACAATTTCAATACAGATGCAGTCTGGGAAACATCTCAACCTAGAAGGCTTATTGAAAGAGAAAGGTTTTCAGTAGGTGACGAAAAGACAACAGAGATGGCACCGGTCTATTATATAAATTCAATTAATAATAATAATAATAATAATAATACTCAACAGGGTAGGTGCTACCACACTAAAGGCCCTGTCCCTACATTTTGTAGAATAGACCTCCTGTTAAGTTGTTATTCACAGGAAGCAATACTGTGCAGAGTACAGTGAAGGGATGATATGATCTTTCAGGTATGATTATTTATCAGTCAGGAAGAATATTATGGATCGACTGCAAAGAAAACTTGCTCTAATTCTCTTGGAGGGATGGCATTACCCTCTGTGCCACATTGAAGGCTGTTCTGGAAGATACCACAGAAGCAAGGCCTATTAATAATATCAGTGAGTCTCAGGTTGGGGCCTGATTTATTTATTTTTAGTGACAGTTAACAGTGTTGGCTCTGCTTCTACAAAACCCACAGGTGTTCAGTACCTGAGGGGGTGGGTGGGAATGGGAACAGGCCACAGAATTCATACTATAAAGGGAAGAAATGAATCGTCCTAAAAAGTGAGGAAACAGTTCCTAGCAGGGTGGATAAAAATCAATGATTTTTTTAAAAAAATGGATTTTTTTTTTATTTAAATGGATTTTTTTTATTTAAATCAATTTTTTAAATTTAAATTAGATTTTTAAAATTAAATGCTTTTGGAGGGGAAAAAATCTTTCTAAAGACAGTTTTCTATTTAAGTTACATTCTAGTCCAAAGGCTATTCATCAGGAAATAAGGATTTGTTTTAAGTTTTTCCTGTGTGCTGAAACTCACTCTAAGTTTTTAAGGGTTTTTTAAAACGGTTAAACCACATCAGTTAACAAACATGGATACATATGCTGTAATGTTTTTGTTTTAGTTAAATAAATTGTTTAAATTGTTATTAAGGAAATGATTATTTTTCTCCTTCCAATAAAGCACAGAGGAAAAGTTGTCCAAATATAAACAGCTAACTTGTTAAACCTCACAATAATTATCTAAGTATTTCTAATAGGATAACCAAATCAGTAATTTTTGATATACAAATGTAAAAAATAACTCTGAAAAGTTATTATTCCAGAAATGAAACCTTCATCTGGTTGTAAATATTAAGATAATACCAGCAGGAATGGTCTTTTTGTTAAAAAATAAAAAGAGAGATTTAAATCAAGTCTTACTGACTATTGATTTAAATTGTGATTTAAATCAATTTGAGGGCTTTTCACCTCAGGAGAAGGGAGCAAAAAAGCCCAAGTCATTAAGCATGCAGCTTTCGCGAGCTTTTTCAGTCCTTTCCACATTCCTATACAAAATGACTGGATCTGTACTTCTTAGACTTTTGGGCACATCAGAAAAATCAAAATGGGAGACAGTCTGGGTTCAAATGCCACTCTTTTGTTGTTGTCGCATTTATTTTCTGAGGAACCATTGCAAAAATAGGGGAGTCTGCCCATAGGGACAAACTTCCTATTACATCACACTCTAATAATAATAATAATAATAATAATAATAATAATAATAATAATAATAATAATTTATTTATACCCTGCCCATCTGGCTGGGTTTCCCCAGCCACCCTGGGCAGCTCCCAACAGAATATTTAAGAACACGACAAAACATTTGACATTAAAAACCTCCCCTAAACAGGGCTGCCTTCAGATGTCTTCTAAAAGTCAGGTGGTGGTTTATTTCCTTCAAAGCCTGACTTTGCCCTCCTCACAACCACAATCCCATGAAAGGAATGCTACAGCCTCCCACAAACTCCATAAAAATCAAAATTTCAGAATAAGTTTTCAGGGCCAGAACCCACAGTATCCCAAAGCCCCTTATGAACATGGGCAGGTTAAAATCAGTTGCAATTATGATGCAGGACTTGATGATGAGACGAATGACGCATTATTATGAAGTACAAATCCAAAATCCGAATAGATTTTGCTGTACTATCCAAAATCCGTGGCAAAACCATGAAGCCTATACCGCTTCCTTTTAGATTAGATCTATGTGTTTTAGGCACTAGATCCTCAGTTCTTCACAAGATTGGTCAATAAAGATTAGGCTAACAGATCAGTCAAATATGGCTCAAATACTGAGTCAGGGTTTTTTTTTTTTTTTTAAAAAAAGCATTAACTTTATTAGAACAGCAACAACAAAAAAGGATTAGTGCTTAAGTCTTCAAGGGCCTTGGTATTTCTGCCAACTCCTTAATAGTAAATTGAAACAATCAAATTAGCTTTTATAACATCATAATGTGGGAATGTCATCCAACTGGCAAGCTTTCTGGAGATGTATAAATTAGTTTAATAACAAAACAAGAACCGATGGCAATCTCTTCACTAGTATTATTATGGGATGGGCAAAATGAAGGCGGATTGGATAAAGTATTATTCTATTATTATTTAGAAGAGCTAAATAAGGACGGTAAAATCTGGCCCATGGCTACTGATGACAAATTAACTAAAATATTAAGATATAGTAGAGTAGAAAAAAAAATATAATATTCATTTTCAACAACTAGGCAAAAAATTATTTTATGACAACAATGTTTAAATGCCTCAAGGGAAATATGGCACTATTTTGAATTCTTAATAACTCTTCAGCTTCAAGTGAGAATATCATAAAACTCTGAGGACAATATCCTGATATTACAAATAAAACATTTTATTTTTAAATAAAAGGCATACTACTACCCTCCAATAGCAATAATTATCCTTCTCCCCAGGGACTGTTAATGCAACAACCCCAATTTGTATTATTTGGGTATGTTTCATTTTAATTCAATTGTCTGTTTTCTGCTTCGTTTCCTTATTTTGTATATGTTATAAGTTAATGTTATGTGTTACAGAATGATATGTTTCGATTAAATAAAAATAAATATTATAATGAATTCTTTTTACTTTCTACAGTGCTAGGAAGATTTCTATAAATGCTAACCAATTGTCGAACATTTTTATTTTATACAGGAACACCAGGTCAATCTATCGTTTCCCAGCCTCGTGCTCTCCAGAGACTACAATTCCCTTTAAATCCATTTTTGCACAGCCATGTCATGTTTGGACTGATCAGAGTTGTAAGTACAGAGAAACTTCATTGTGCCAGGTTGCACACTGGCCTATAATTGCATGTTGCACAGAAGCCTGGCCTATATTTGCATGTTGTTGTTGTTTTTTAAAAAATGAAATTAAACAGAAATAATGCAAAATACAGCAACCATCTTAAAGGAAGCTGAAAAAAGCTATACCATGGTATTCTTGGCTTTGTAGAATATTTGCGAAGAGTTGACTGCAATCAAATATTAAGTAGTTAACTAACTGCTCAACGGCCAATATTTGACTGGTGAATTGACCAAATAAAATTCCTTCTATAGATTCTCTTAGAAAGCTAAAACTACTGAGAGTTTTGCTCAACTCTTCCAGGAAACCATACGGTTTCTATTTCTTAACAAATACCCCGGTTACCGATGACAGTGTGGTTTTCTACATGCGCTGAAATACAACTCCCTAAACCTCTGAAGGAAATTATGATTTCTCAGAAGTTTCTGTAAAGGAACTGAAAAAATTAGGGGAATACAGTCATACCTCGGATTGCGAACGTGATCCGTGTGGGAGGCACGTTCGCAACCTGCAGTGCTGCGCATGCGTGTAACGCGATTCGGTGCTTCTGCACATGTGCAAAGCGCGATTTAGCGTTTCTGCGCATGCGCTGAAACCCGGAAGTAACCTGTTCCAGTACTTCCGGGTTTCGCATGGTCCGCAACCCAAAAATGCGCAACCCGCAGGGTTCGCAACCCGAGGTATGACTGTACTGCTGGTATCAGAAGCCTTGAGTAGAGACCCCCTGCCTTATTTTAAAGCCATTATACATTTGTGAATGAGCTCTTGCTGCTAAACCTAAGTCACTAGTTGCTTAATAATAATAATAATAATAATAATAATAATAATAATAAATTATTTATTTATACCCCACCCATCTGGCTGGGTTTCCCCAGCCACTCCGGGTGGCTCCCAACTGAATATTAAAAACAAGATCAAGCATCAAACATAAAAAACTTCCCTAAACCTAAGGTGAATGTCAGATACAAAGTGAGGTTGCCTAAGTTGTCTTAATACTTGCTGTGCAAATTTTTCTTTGCAATATATGCATTTGCTTAACTGTGTGGGTTTTCCTTTTTCTTTTTTAATGAAAATTCAGGATTTGTAAGGATGAGGCAAGTTTAATCGCTGGGACAATCTTATTAACTGCAGATACGGTGATACTGAAGTTTCTGATTATATATAGTTGTGTTTATTTATTTTATTGCACTGCACCAGAAGGTGCTTTTTCTTACAGTCTAGGTAAAACCAAACCTTGCAGTCATTTTCACCACAGGCAATGGATGGGAGACGGGAATGCCCACCATCACTGATCTTCATCCTCAAGATCAGGGGTCAGCAAAAAATTTTCAGCAGGGGACCGATCCACTGTCCCTCAGACCTTGTGGGGGGCCGGACTATATTTTTTTTGGGGGGGAGGGGAATGAATGAATTCCTATGCCCCACAAATAACCCAGAGGTGCATTTTTTTAAAAAAGCACACATTCTACTCATGTAAAAACACCAGACAGGCCCAACAAATAACCCAGAAATGCATTTTAAATAGAAGGACACATTCTAGTCATGTAAAAACACACTGATTCCCAGGGCCAGATTTAGAAGATAATTGGGCCGGATCCGGCCTCCAGGCCTGTTTGCCTACCCATGCTCCAGATACTAAAGTAGCAATATCTCTTATCTACCCCGATCGCCGTGAAGTTTAGGTCAGGTTGAACCGAGCAACTTAAAATGCAGTCATCAAATATTTGCCTTTTGAACTTATCGATTCCCAGGTGCATTTCGGGCTTACTGGTTGCATGCAGATGAGCTCCAACAGAGAGCTTCCTACCCCCACCACCAACATGTGAAACTGTCCCTTGCACCTTTCAGAGCTGCTGAGGTCACAGAAACCGAGGAAGCCTGGTGAACAGCAGCTACGGCCGGGAAACCCAGAAATGGTGCTGTTTAGCCAGCACACCTGGCCATAAGCTCACCCGCAGATTCTTCTGCAAGAGTAATCAGTGAAGAACTATGCCGAGCAAATGAAACCAGTGTGCATTACTAAATGTCAACCAGGCACTGACATCTACTTAATAAAAGGGAGCGCGTGTTGCAGTATGTGTAAATATCCCTATGGAAGGAGCAAAAATTGGGACCAGCACCACCAGGGCCGGATTTAGGTTTGACGAGGCCCTAAGCTACTGAAGGTAAAGGGGCCCTTTATACGTCCAGCTGTCCTTGTCAACAACAAATTGTTGCTGTTTTCGTGTGTGCTGAATATACCGTATGCTATATGGTAACTTATGGACCTACCTTGTTTTGCGACCGGGATCCGTTTCAGAGCCCCAGCCACTAGCCAAAAAGGGCGCAGGGCAAAGTGCCGCGTTTGAGCATGCACGCGGAGCTGTTTGTGCTTCTGCACATGTGCAAAGTGCAATCTAGCGTTTCTGCGCAGGCACAAGCGGCAAACCCGGAAGTACCCCATTCCGGGTTTGCTGCGGACATTCGCCGGAATGGACGCTAGACGAGGCGGACGTTCGCGGAGGTATTACTGTAATAGGTATCTAAAGCCATTTGCACATGTTGACATGCAACCAGTCCCAGCAGAATGTAGGCACCCTATATATAGAAATGAGCAAACCATTACTTGCATCATAGGAGCCTACACAACCCAAAACATTGTTGCTGTATGTAGGTTTGTTTGTTTTTATCTTATATTTCGGAAATGTACATCACTGTTTTTTTCCCTTTAAATTTTTTGGGGCCCCCAAGAGACTGTGGCCCTAAGCTATAGCTTGTTTAGCTTATACATAAATCTGGCACTGAGCACCACTGACACTTAACAGCAGAACCTAATTATTCACATGTCAGTTTTAGACGATCCTTCAAGGGACTTGGAAGCACAACCTCACTGACTCAAAAGGAAGTCCCTCCAAGCTCTGTGGGGTTTTTCTTCCTAATATACGTGTTTCAGACTGAAGCCTCGCTCAATGGAAATAATTATACCCTCGCCGTTTACAATGGTAGTGTAGCCTCGCTGAAAGTCAGCACGATCACATCAGCACAAATTATCATTCTTAAAGAACCCGGCCTCCACTCTGGGGCTTAATTCCTAACAAATAAAAAAGAGTTTAAAAGACAGGTTTATGGGCCGTTCGGCTTTCAGCCTTCCAGAAAATTAATTTCCCATCTGAACTGCCATTACGAACGGTCTGCCTTATAAAAGCACTGCTATTCATTAGCACAACCATGCGGGTCTCTCTAGCAACACATACAAATCCACAAGTTAAGTGATTCATGAAAGCCTACCTTAGCTTTGACTTCTTCAAGCCACCAGTGTCTGAAATTTAGTGATTTGCCCATCGGCCAGTACTGTGACATCTATTATTACCTCACAGCCCACCATCTCATCCCCCCATTTGCCTCTGGTCAGTGGGTACAGGTAACTTGTCAGGTTGAAGGCAGGGGTATGAAGTCAACAGCCCCTTAGGCAAGCTTGACCTCCAACTACATGAACCACAAATGAGATGATCAGCAGCACTCACGTCACGACTTTTTTTAAAAAAAAATATTACAATTAATATTAAATATCAGTCACCAATTAACATGCCTATTCTCAGGGAACTGGGTATAGATTTGCAGCCTGAATAAATGTTGCAGCTTTACTAACTAGATTTCAGAAAAGCATCTCTCTCTAAAAAAAAGGTTCTCTGTTTTATTCAAAAAGGGGAAAAAACAGGTTTATAAGTGGCACAAAATAATATTTTAACCAGAGACAGGAACTAGAATATAGGAAATATCCCTGGTGACAAATGCAACATATGTCACACCGGGTTGGATATATTTTACGAGATTGCTGCTAGATTGTTTTCGCAGCCCACTTGGCTTCGCACGGCATTTTACAGCATTGGTGTGACATTAAAGTGAGAAACTTCTGGGAACTCGCAGGTGGGACTAGGTTATTTTCTTAACCACCAGTTTTCATCCTAAGGAAATGCTTCGAGCTAAATCAAGATAAGAAAAGCTCTTCCCTGCACATTAGGAAATACCTAGACGTTACAACACAGCCAATGGCGCTGCCTCTAGCATGACTGGATGGCACAATTATGCATGCAAAACTGCCAAGGGTTGAAGAGAAAGCTTGAGGGAAATTTTCCACCCTAAACAACAACGTAGAGCATAATCCCAGCGAAAGGCTCGCGTTATGAAGGGGTGCGAAAGAGGTAGATCAGAAATAAAAGCATCCATTTAAACCATTTACAGGTGCAATTTAAACCAGCATTCGGTTTCCAACAGTGACCAACCAGTGTCAGAAGCCAGCTGGCAGCAAATCACACTGATCAATTTGGAGTATATTAGCAAGAACATGATTTGCACAGACTGGGTGGAGTGTCATGCCTAATGAGCACAGCAGTTCATCCATAGTAGGTCTTGCCCCCATGAAGCGGTTGCTGAGACTGAAAGTCCCCCCCCACCCACCCAAAGCCGTCTAAATTTCCTCCTCTCCAGGGTTTTTTTGCAAGCAATCAGAGACTGTGCCTACTTGAAGCCAACCTGTCCTCCACCCTTTTCATGCCTTTTCTGGTTCTGGGAGATCAGAGGGAAGGGAGACACCATGACTCTTCACCAGCCTGACTCATCTCTGCTTCTTGGCCTCTCTCCTCTCTCTTCAGCTTCTGCCTCTGATTCTGGACTCTTCTCTGCCACAGACTCTCCGAACTCACTAAGCCCTGTTACCTCTTCAGCTTCCAATACCTCCTCCCATTCTTCTCCCTCTTATCACATATCGTTGTCCCACCACCACATCCTGGGCTGTTAGGAAACACCCTGTTTCCCTCACCAAGCTACAATTTCCTGAATTCCCTGTGAAGAGGAGCCGATTGTTAAACCACTCTGGAAATTGCAGTGCTGTGAAGGGAACAGCACTCTCCTAACAAGTCACCGCACTCCTAAAAGACTACATCTCCCAGAATTCTTTTGGGGGAAAGCCAGGACTGCATCAGAGCACTTTAACTGAATGGTTCAGACGGTGTTAGAAACTGAGATACGAAAGCTAGGAGCTAAATGGCACCTTAAACCTAGCATATGGGTGCAACAGCAGAATGCCTAGGCGCGCTTTTTTAAATAACAAAAAAAACAAAGCTAAAAATGAATGAACTGCAGCTAAAATATTATGTTCATTTTCAAATGGTCTAGTCCTTCCCCTGTCCCCCCTAATATTCTTAAGAGGGTTTCTTCTCCAGTCAGCAGAGAGTAGCTAGAAGTGGGGAGGCAGAAAAGGGCCCTCTTTTCCTTCCACTTTGAAGTTTTAATCTGAAATCTTAGGTGCAGCACTGCGCCCAGAGCTCAGAAACTGCTTGCACTAATGAAATACCCTGTTGCAAAATGCACCCAGAACAATGGGAGTTTCGAACACTGGGTGCAGAGGTGGCCTTAGCCTTCAGCAATCTAGAATGAGTGGTAGCTACTTCAGGAATAATATTTGGCGGGAAAACTGTCCATCGTTCCTCTTCAAAACTTTAGGCCACAGGTGGGGGACTTGCGAGTCTCTAGGTATAGCTAGGATTCCAATTTCCTAGTGTTGTCTATTCCCAGCGCTTGCTTGGTCCCCTATCCCAAACGCATAATTGCAATACAACAGGTAATGACAAAGAGATTCCCCAGTGTCTCTCCTTCAAGAAAAAACACCATTCAGCAAACATCCGGACTGAAATGCCAATTCAATTAGGTTGAAACCACAACACTCACAAATGTGAACTAACACGGCCAGTTTGGTCAGTCTTCCTAATCATTTTTTAAAAAATATTATGTTAATTAAAAGAGATACAACCTCCTTTCAGCCTCATGTGCTTGTTTTCAAAACACTCACAAATGACTCTAACCTATTGACTTCTGATGCCCTGCTGAGGGGCAGGAGGAAGCCATTTAGCTTGTTAAAAATAAAACTCATTAGAGCCGACCTAGTTGAACGTTGCGGCAATAAAAAACACTACAGTGGCTATTATGCAGCTAAAATAAAACTAAGGTGGGTGAGTGCGATAGTGAGAATGCAGGCAAAGTCCCATGAAAGTGTTTTACCTTTGTGCACAAAAGCCCTCCGATATTTTAGCTGCTTTTACAAGCAACAACACCACTTTTGCAAATGACACCGGTAACAGCAAGGATGACACAGAGAGAGATGTTGTTTCATTTTAGTAAATGCAAGCGCACGATTGGCTGCCTCTCTCTACCTAGCCCTCTCTTCCCATGTTAACAACCGCCCAGTTGCTTTTGCAACGTTTTCTCTTTCCGCTGGCAATTACATTTGCGGAAGTCTCCGGCAGGAAAACGCCGGCTCACAAAAACAAACAGGAGTCGGGTTTATTAACAGCCCCGCTGTCCTTCAAACATCCAGAGGACCTGGTGGAGCAGTGGGAAATGATGCCCATCTGATCCTCTTGTTAAATAATTTAATTTTGGTACTCATTTAATGTTTTGTTTTTTCAATCCTCCCTATGCACTTAAAACTTAAGCACTTAACACAGAAGCAGAGGGCCAAGGATAACAGCAGCAGGAGCAATAAGCACATAGAGCTTGCATTGTCATTATTATTATTTATTATATTTGCATATCGTCCTTCATCCAAAGATCATTGAGCAGTTCACAACGGAAAAAGACAAAACGAGAACACAAATTGTACGTAGAGCGTAACGCCAGGACTGTACACACTTGACCTGGAGGCAGGGTCCACAGCACTCGGATGAGTTTCCTTTTGAGGAGACAGTGGGCAGCCTTGATCCATTGACAGGAGCTTATTAACTCCCGTGTACGTCTGTGTGTGTGAATTCAACCACTCTGCCCTGTGCTGCGTTCCCATGACATATAGTGAGGCTTTCAACGCACGTCAAATTATTTTCTAAGGAACAAACACCCATCACAGACACACCACCCACTCAGGGGTGCCAACTTTAATAAAATATTGGGGATCCCCAGGTAAGCCCTGCCCCACATAATCAATCGCATGACACAGTGCATGCAACCTATTTGAACAGGAATGGCCATTAACTTTGGGGAGGCTGGCCCCCTCAAATATTTTAGGGGGGGACAAAGACCTCTCAGGCCTTAGGGGCTGGCTCCTATGCACCCATCTTCCTTTCAAACCACAGGAGCCAACTCCAGGGGGCTGTGGGTGCTTCACCACAATAATATATTTGTGGGGACTGGGAACCCCCCCCCCAAAAAAAAGTCAATGGGAAAAGTTGCAGGCATCCACAATCTTCAGCATGGGGTGGCACCTATGTTCCAAACCCACAGAAGGAGCCCACCCGGACTATGCAGGAGAAACGGTTTTGAAAGAGATATGGAAGGTGTTTGTAGAATTTTGTACTGTTAAAAGGGAAAGGGGTCAAACCATCAAAAGGTGTTGAAATTTTGGGAGGTTGGATAGCTCCAATGGAATGGTCTCTTAGGGGTGGGTGTGTATATTTTTATTTTTATATTATTATTACTTTGTCAAAATAACAAAACAAAACAAAAAGGAGCCCGTCCTAGAGTTAAGTGCCATACCTTATTGGAAGGTATAGCCTCCGCAGTTTACTATTTCTTTTTCACACGGAGAGACACACACACACAAATTCGTGTTCCTCCAGGCCACGCCTCTGCCATTCCAATAATAATAATAATAATAATAATAATAATAAACCACAGAAGCCAACTCAAGGGGGCCGTGGGTGCTCCGGCACCCACAATAATATATTTGTGGGGACTTGGTACCCCCACCCCAAAAAAAAGTCAATGGGCAAAGTTGCAGGCATCCACAATCTTCGGCGTTGCGATGGCACCTATGTTCCAAACCCACAGAAGGAGCCCACCCTAGAGTTTGCCAGGGGTCCCTTATGGGATGGGATGGCCTCCCCAAATTACTATTTCTCTTTCACACGGGGAGAGAGAGAGAGATTGATTCGGGTTCCTCGACGTCACGCCTCTGCCATAATAATAATAATAATAATAATAATAATAATAATAATAATAATAATAGCAGCAGCTGGGGAGCAGCTCCACCCGCCAGCCCTTCTCTCAGCCTTTTGTTCCTTCTCCGCAAGGCGCGAGGGCAGCGCGCGCCTCTCCGCGCTCGCCTTCGCCGGGGAAGAGGAGGCGGAGAGGCGGGGAGGGGCGCGCGGAGGCAGAGACTCACCTCGGCTCCGCGAGGGGGGCGCTAGGCTCGCTAGGCGACTGCAGCTGGGGGTTGGGGCGGCGGCGACGGCGACGGCCCTGGCAGCCCTAGCGTCGGCGCCTCGAGTGCTGCTGTTGCTGGACGGCGGCGGATGGCGAGCGTGGCGCACCATCTCCTGCTCGCCTCGGCGCGTCTGGCTGGCTGGCTGACCCCGGTCGCGCCCCAGAACACCGGCGCCCTGCAGGGCCCGCCTCCCCGGGCTGCTGCACGCTGATGCTGGAGGAGGAGGAGGCTTCGCCGGCTGCCGGAGCACCGCCTCGTCCGCCCGTCTCTCGGGGGACCCGCCGGGGAGGAAAAGGCAGGACCCAGGCGCGCCAGGTGCAGCCCAGCAGCGCTCCGCCTTCGCCGCGCCGCGCCTCTTCCTTGCGCAGCTTTTCTTCCTCCTGCCGCTCTTCCTTACCTTCCTCTAGTCTAGAGTCTAGCGGCTCCTTCTTCTTCGCCTTTTCCGGGTGTTTATAATATTTTTCATCCATCCAATTTCATACACAAGGCCTTATTTTTCCCCCCATTTTTTTTTATTAGTTGTCACAATATTATAAACAAACACACAAGACAAACACAAATCATAGCCTTATTGAAAATTACAGTTATTAACTTTGTTAAGTGACTTCCTCGCTTTCCCTTGGTTGAATTTCATTGCATGTTCTTTTAACGGTTTTCCAAATCCCAATTTTTATGAAATTTAACTTAAACATGCACAAGGCCTTCTTTGAAGGTATCACATCTCCACACTGGTTTATAAAGCTTTGCTTGTTGTCATGATTGACAACATAGTCCGACTTGGCAAGTGACCCACGGGAGAGAAAGCGGGAGCTGATGGGTGTTTGCAGCCCTTCAGATACGTAAAAAAAGGATGCTTTCTTTCTAAAGGTATTGTGGAATACTGAACTTTAAAAAACAACAACCCAGTATTTTTTTTTAAACATCTTTATTGAAAGTTCAAAAAGTACATAATGCACTAAGCATGGTGAGATGTAAATGAAAGGAAAAGAGATTTAGAAACAGTTTTTTTAACTGTTTTGCAGCAGTTTTTTTCTAAAAGATATAAACTTAGAGGTTTGTGGAATTACAAAAGCTGCAAGGCCTCAAAAAGACAATAAAGTGAGTTTTTCTGTGGAATTCATTCCATAAGTGGGGGGCCACCACTAAGGAGGAACTCCACTGGCAACATTTCTCAGATACATTAGCCCCTCCCCACGAAAGGTCTTAATGTGTGGAAATAGATGGGTCTTTGAGCATCCTAACCTGAGTTAAACCATGAGTAAAGGTAAAGGGACCCCTGACCATTAGG
The DNA here is from genome assembly GCF_965153285.1 of Podarcis tiliguerta. Taxonomy (NCBI): domain Eukaryota; kingdom Metazoa; phylum Chordata; class Lepidosauria; order Squamata; family Lacertidae; genus Podarcis; species Podarcis tiliguerta. Next base: position 17,806,331 of record NC_139534.1, read on the forward strand.
TCCAGTCGTGGCCAACTCTGGGGTTGCGGCACTCATTTCGCTTTACTGGCCGAGGGAGCCAGCATACAGCTTCCAGGTCATGTGGCCAGCATGACTAAGCCGCTTCTGGCAAACCACAGCAGCGCACGGAAACGCAGTTTACCTTCCCGCCGGAGCGGTACCTTTTTATCTACTTGCACTTTGACATACTTTCAAACTGCTAGGTTGGCAGGAGCAGGGACCGAGCAACGGGAGCTCACCCCGTCACGGAGATTCGAACCGCCGACCTTCTGATTGGCAAGTCCTAGGCTCTGTGGTTTAACCCACAGCGCCACCCGTGTCCCTTAAACCATAAGTAGAATCATAGAATTGTAGAGTTGGAAGGGTTCCCAGGGGTCATCTAGTCCAACCCCCTGCAATGCAAGAATCTCAACACATGGTAATTTAAATGTTGCTCTTTTTTTTTTAGTACTTCGCATTGGACTGAGAAAAGGACTGGGAGCTGTCGGCATAGTACAGAGATAACATGTTTAAAACACAGAGCCCCTCAGTTAATCTAACAGTTGTGCTCAGTAGTAAATGAAGTTTCTGAACTGTTTTCAAAGGCAGCCTCACAATAGTGTACTACAGTAGTCTAATTTGGAGGTTACCAAGCCCAGATAGCTAACCCCAGGCTACGTTTGTCCAAGTGGGGATGCAGCTATTATTTGATAGGCAGTATACAGCTACGTATCTACGTTTTTTCTGACTTAATTACAGGCAGAGGGGGAAATCCTTATCAGGAAGGCAGTGCGAGGGAAGAAGGAGTGGGGGCAGTGGCGTAGCGTGGGGGGTGCAGGGGGGGCCAGCCGCACCGGGCGCAACATCTGGGGGGGGGCGCGCTCGCACTCGTAGCTCTCTGCCCCTACCTGGCTCACTCTCTCTCACTCCAGTGCTGGCTGTGCGAATCCGATCCGAGCCGCCGGGTCGCCGCCCACTGTGGGGGGGGGGGTGCCAGGCATGCGGTGCGGTGCGGAGAGAGAGCGAGGGACTATCTGGGGGAGGGACAGTGCAGCGGGGGGGGGGGGGCGCAAATTACTTGCCTTGCCCCGGGTTAGGGGGCGCAAATTACTTGCCTTGCCCCGGGTGCTGACAACCCACGCTACGCCACTGGGTGGGGGGCAATCGTTTCCCTTCCCACCTTGCATGGCTAGAGGTTGGTGGGATGAGATAGCCAAGACAGACTTTCCCCTGAAGCTTCCAAGCTGCACACGGTGTGTGTGATCACGTTGGAGAGGTAATGACAGTTGGCTGATAATTAGAAGCACAAGGTGCCTGAGTGGTATCATTAAGTGAGAAACAAATCCAGGCACATAGCTTCCAGGTTCTGTTTACTGAATGTTTGCATTCAAGGCTTCTGGTAACAAAAAAATGAATCAACTCACACCTGCTCCCAAGCTGCAGATCTATTCTATGTAGTCCTATGTAGCGTAGAATGAACACCACGTGCTTAGACAGACGAACCACCCACCCAGAATATATCAGTCTTGATTGGATACAGCTTCAGATTACTGGCTACAGCCTGCCCATTTCCCTGTGGCTGGAATGATGAAAGCAGGTGGCATGGAGGAATGTTTGGATCCCCAATTTTATTCCCATTATTATTATTATTTCTTCCACTTTTGAACCATTTTAGGGAACTGATGCTCACAACCATAGGGTTTTTGTATTTTTTTTAAATAATAATTTGTATTAAATTTTATGTTTCACAATTTAGAAAATTCATTTAAACAACCTTAAAATATCAATGACTTCCCTTCTTCCCTTTCCATGGTTCATTTTGCATGGCATAAATCCCTACATATTTTACATAAACTAAACCATTCAGTGTTCCATTATTACTTCCATCAAAACTTATTTACACTGTTGAATCTATCTTAATGTTGCCAACGTTTTCAAGTGTACACAATTCCCCCCCCCCCATATATTCAATAAACATTTCCCAGTCTTCTTTTAATGTATGTTCTTCTTCTTCTCTTATTCTATAAATTAGATCCACAAGCTGCTGTGGTCTAAACCACTGAGCCTCATGGGCTTGCCGATCAGAAGATTGGTGGTTCGAATCCCCTCAATGGGGTGAGCTCCTGTTGCTCTGTCCCAGCTCCTGCCAACCTAGCAATCTGAAAGCACACCAGTGCAAGTAGAAAAATAGGTACTGCTCTGGTGGGAAAGTGAATGGTGTTTCCGTGTGCTCTGGTTTCCATCACGGTGTTCCGTTGCGCCAGAAGTGGTTTAGTCATGCTGGCCACATGACCTGGAAAGCTGTCTGTGGACAAACGCCGGCTCCCTCGGCCTGAAAGCGAGATGAGCGCCGCAACCCCATAGTTGCCTTTGACTGGACTTAACCGTCCAGGGGTCCTTTACCTTTACCTTTTACCTATTCCATCAGTTTAAGTTGCCATTCTTCTTTGGTCGGGACCTCGCTTGTTTTCTATTTTTGGGCTGGCAAAACACGGGCCGCCATAGTGGCATACATAAATAACCTTTTTGGACACCTGGGAATTTCCATCTGAATTATCCCCAAGAAAAAGGACTCTGGGGTTTTTTTGGAAAGGTGTTTTTAAACATTTTTTCCCAATTTGTTATAAATAACCATGGAGTTGCTCCTCTCCCTGCATTTCCCCCTGCTCCTCGTTCAATACTAATAAAAAGTGTTTTTTCAATCTCATTTGTTCTCACTTCAATGAACACACTCCCATTTACTAGCATATTCCCGCTACTGGTTTGGGAAGAGGCATGTGCACAATGTTGACCACACTCCATATCTATCTTGTTGTTTCTTAGGAGGAAGTACTACATTTTTCTGCATTTCCCCCGAAACCAGCTTTGATTCGAATTGAGAAAATCATAGACCCACCTGCATTTTAAGACAGTAATGTGTAAAACATTCTTATTTGATTAATCATGTTGCTTCTCACAAGTCCTTCTGTGGATAACGTTTTTTTCAAAGCAAGGCTTCAAAAATAATGTTTTTTTGGGTTTTTTAGTTTCCTTTTTACAGTGCTTCAAGACTATTGCTGTTTTTGGATGGGATTCAGCTGCACACTGGCAAATTCAAGTTGCGCAATTAAAACCGATTTGGAGCTCTTGCACAACAACAACAACCCTCACCCAATTCACCCCAGACTTTTGCAATAAGGAAAGTGACAGGAAAATGCACTGGAACGTGTGAGATAACAATTGCTCAATGCAATGTTTATCTGTTTATCTACTTGCACTGGTGCGCTTTCGAACTGCTAGGTTGGCAGGAGCTGGGGGAGAGCCATGGGAGCTCACTCTGTCGCACGGATTCAAACAACCGACCTTATGATTGACAAGCCCGAGAGACTCAGGGGTTTAGACCACAGCGCCACCTATGTCTCCGGAGTAGGCATGTGTACTGTACACATGCACACCGGAAGATAAAACACCTCATAACTTGCTTTTTCTCCCACTGTAATCTCAGCCCATGGGCACTCGAACACCATCTTCTCAGTCCATCGGTGGAAGTAGTTGCAAAACGTCATAGCACAATATACAGAGGTACCAGTTGGTCCTTAAAGATATGACTAGACCAGTGGCATAGTGTGGGGGGTGCAGGGGGGGCCGGCCGCACCGGGTGCAACATCTGGGGGTTAGGGTTAGGGGGCGCAAATCCACTGGTTAGGGGGTGCAAATTACTTGCCTTGCCCCGGGTGCTGACAACCCACGCTACGCCACTGGACTAGACTCACTCTCTTTGCTGCTGCAGACTAGCTCTTCTGGAATTTGTCTCTGAGGAAGGGCAGAGTTTGCTCTATTTGTGTAGCAAGGCAGAGACATCCACCCTTACTAAGTAAACGTTGGGAGTGGCTTGGTTGCCAAGGAAGGGTGGTTGCTGGTTCTTTGCCTAGGATGTTGGGTGGTGCTGTGAGAAGCAGAAAATAAGCTTTGTTTTCCTGGATAGGAAGTGGCTTTGTAATACTGGGTGGCACGTCAAATGAAAGCTGTGCTACACAACTGTAGGTTGTGCTCACACAGCATCAGCTACCAAGGGTGGTGCTCACATAGAAGCCCATATGTCCCGTGAGGCGGACAATACAATTGTTAATTCCTCCACCGGAACCTGAAATAAATCTATCCTTTGTAACTGTGAGGAGATGGCTCTGCAACAAGGATGGCTGGGGGGTGGGGAATTGTAGTAGTCAAGGTGATGGCATTCTGTAAATCTTCAGATGCTTCAAATGTTAGTGAAATATGAAGGCCGGTTGTTATTTTGTTTAATAAAGAACTGGGTTGTACCAAACTCAGACGATTAAACGCCACATAAAGGATATCGTTTTGCCCATTGTAAATGTCATGTATTCAGTGGTTTGTGTTTGCCTGAGCTTGAGTCTGGACTAAGGATTCTGAGCTCCTGTGTTCCAATTCGATACATGTTGTCCAATCACAGAACATTTTAGGATTTGGGCCTCTGCCATTGGTCCTTGAACTCTGAGTTGTGATTTGCAGCTTGGAAGTTTAGACAGCCAGTCATGTTGGGAGTGGGAGTGGCCCATGCTTTCAGGAATGTATATAAGCAGTTGCTTTGCCCCTGTTTCCCAGTGATGTAGTTCAATAAAGGTTCTTGCTGTTATCACTGTGTCTTGCCTCATGGGAACCCACCTACACTTCAGTAAACATATTTTTATCATACAGAAAGGTGACTTAACTGTGTAGATGCCATACATTTAAAGCACATTGCTTCCTCCAAAAAATCATGGGAACTGCAATTTACAGAGCTAAAGAATTCGACACCACTCTTAAAATACAGTTCCCATTATTTGGGGGCGGGAGGGTGTGGTTTGAATGTGCTTTAAATGTATGGTGTGTGTAAACAGGAAGAATTCTACTCCTGGCTTTTCTCACTGCAGTCCCTCTTTGCCGTTTCTCTTTAGTTTCTCTTACCAGCTGCTGTGTATTTCCATGCAAGAGAGGCTCAGGAGGAAGGCTGTGGGAAGGTGGCCAGGGGTCAGAGCTGGTGTGTGTTGGTAGAACTACATAGCAGACTGTGCTCTACTTCATTTAGCTCAAATCAGTCCTGTTCATTATTCATGCCATTGGCATTCAATTAGCAGGTGGCACTGTGGTCTAAACCTCTGAGCCTCTTGGGCTTGCTGATCAGAAGGTCGGCAGTTCGAATCCCCGCAACGGGGTTAGCACCCATTGCTCTGTCCCAGCTCCTGCCAACCTAGCAGTTCGAAAGCACACCAATGCAAGTAGATAAATAGGTACTGCTCCGGCGGGAAGGTAAATGGTGTGGAAATCTGTGGTGTAGAAAGAGGGTGTTTAACCCTTTCCACATCAAAATCCCCCCTTAAGCTGCTACGATTAGCCCAGGCGTTGCTTCCTCCAAATGATCCATGGAGTTGTAGTTTGGTGCCAGTGTTCAGTTCTCTCTGGCTGAGCTTCCAATAACTACTGTTCTCCCCAAAAAGCTATTGTGGGGGTGGGACTAAATTAAGCAGCAGCTTCAGGGGAGCTATTTCAGCAGCGAAAGGGTTAAAGAGCTGCACCACACACCCCCAGTCCTCCAACTTGTCCTCTGCTATAGCAGGTTGCTTTTTTACAAAGCCACGGAATCTGTCACAGATCGCTAAGGCTGCACATCGTTTGGTCCTTAGAGAAGTCTGAAATTCAGATTCGATCCTTGTATGAGACAGCTGCATATTCCTGCATTGCGGGGTTTTGGACTACATGGTCCTCAAGGTCCCTTCCACCTCTACAATTCTATATGATATAAACTTGTAGACACGGCTTCAGAATGCAAGCTTCCTGGTGTCAAAAGCAGAAAATGCCTTTTGAAATATTAATTCGGTCTTATTGATTAAATCTTTAATGGATGTCCCGGTTTATAATTATAGAAGCAAACTGAGAGTTGCCACGAACCTCTGATTATGACATCAATGAATGACTCACAGTGCAATCCAGTGCTTGGATCCTCAGTAAGTCATTCCCATTGAGTTTAACGACAAGGCTTACTTCCTGGTAAGTGGAGGAGGTGGGACTGCAGTCTCAGTTACTTTTGGTTTGGTAGCTAGTGGGCAGAAACACTGGGGGGAAAATGGACATGTTCGTGGGAGGAATAAGCATTTGCCAGTTCATTTGCCTGATCCACATCATATAAACCAGCAATTATTTAAACTGGAGTTCTTCAAAATGCCTTCACAATGATTACAAAAGTCCATCTTGCACCACAAAGAGGCACTGAAGCCATTAAGGATTTTTCCTTCTTAAGAAACTTGAGGACACCTTCCTCTTCCACTTGAAAAAATGGGCAGCAGGACCAGCATCAAAGGTCAGCATGGCTGGGCATCTCCCAGGGATCGCACCACCCTGGACCTGCTCCTCCTCTTGTTAAGCTGCTCCTTAGCTCTCTATCCCAGACAACAGTGGCAATGCGAAGGAAGAGCAGTAGGTGCCACTTCCTGCCTGGCAAGTAAGCCAGTGGGAGCGATGATGAGCCAGTAGCAAGTGACAAGGGCAGTGAGGAGGAGGCAGACTCACCCAAGGGCAAAGGGCTATGGAGAGGGTCTCGCCCAAGGGCTGCCCAAAACCTGGAGCAAACATTGATGAGCAGGCTGTCCTGATCTGGGACGCAGGTGGCACTGTGCTCTAAACCACTGAGCCCCTTGGGCTTGACAATCAGAAGGTCGGCGGTTCAAATCCCTGCAACGCAGTGAGCTTCCGTTGCTCTGTCCCAGCTCCTGCCAACCTAGCAGTTCGAAAGCACACCAGTGCAAGTAGATGAATAGGTACCACTGTGGTGGGTAGGTAAATGGCATTTCCATGCGCTCTTGTTTCCGTCACGGTGTCCCGTTGCACCAGAAGCGGTTTAGTCATGCTGGCCACATGACCCACAAAGATATCTGTGGACAAACGCCATGCTAAAATTCCTTTACCAGGAATGTGCTTTAAACATGTGTTGAGCAGACAGCAAAAATTTCACTGGTTAAAATCTATCACTTAAGTGTTTTAACTGTTAAGTTTGGCTGCCACCTTTTCCCCCTGGCAGGGCTGCTGTGCTATTAAAAAAAAGAATCACTTGTCATTCATTCATTTATTTTTGTAACCAGGAATGATTTTCCCATTGAATCTATCCAGTATCTAGGAATATAGATGAGTGGCTGGCATAAGCAGAATTTAGAAACATGGGTAGAACTTTGAAAAGGGGAAGAATTTGTCAACTGTAAGGGCATACGATATAATAATAATAATAATAATAATAATAATAATAATAATAATAAAATTTATTTATATCCCGCCTTCCCTGGCCAGAACCGGGCTCAGGACAGGTAACAACACAATGACTGGAGGCAAAGGAATACAGCTCTTTCAAATATTTTAAAGGAAAACGTATTGTAAAGTAGACATTGTGACAAACGGAATTCTGCAAGTGAACAGGACTCAAACAACAAATTATTTTGAAACCCAGATTAAGGAGGAGTATTTTGAGGGCACGTGGGTTATTACTAACATTAAATCAGAAATAACATAAATTTATGGGGCAGTGGAATAAGGGCAATTTGGGCACAATATTTGGAAAACTGGATTCCCGCCTCCATTTGTTTCACATTCCAAAAAAAAAAGCTGAATATAAAGGAATGTAAAGATTGCATTTAATCCCATAGAGGATAAAAACAGGTGAATTGCTGGAAAGCTGTTAAAAGGCCCAGCAGCTCAGCAGAGAAAAGGTTGGCAACCCTGTTTTTAAGTTGGGGCTTCGTTTTAGGGCACCTGTTTCCCCAACCATTTCAGCAATTGTGCTAATCCTAGATACTCCAGACAGACAAAATGTAAACAAGGCAGAAACAGGCTATTTTTGGTTAAGCGTGTTTTTCCCCCTGACCTAACTTTTTAAATTAGGTTGCTGAATTATAGCTAGAAGGTGGGCTGCTCTTCCTTTGTTCCTACAAAAACACATTTGACTCTCAGTGGGAAAGAAACAGGACTACGTCCTTTGACATAATTTCAGTGCCAATACAGTCGTACCTTGGTTGATGAACGCCTTGCTACTCAAATGTTTTGGCTTCCGAATGCCGCAAAACTGGAAGTGAGTCTTCTGGTTTGCAAACCTTCTTTGGAACCTGAACGTCTGACACTGCTTCCGCAGCTTCCGATTGGTTGCAGGAGCTTCCTGCAGCCAATCGGAAGCCGCGCCTTGGTTTCCAAATGTTTTGGAAGTCGAACGGACTTCCGGAACAGATTCCATTCGACTTCCGAGGTACCACTATATATTGTAAACCACCCCAATCTCTGAGCACTGTGAGATTCCAGGGTTCCTGGACGCTTACCCAGGGTTTGTGTTTCCTTTTGGAAATGAGGCACAGCAGAGACTGTGGTGTCTTTATGATGTATGGTTTATTTACACATATACACAACCTAAGCCTACGGTGGAAGGGCTCACAGCATTAACATCCCAAAAGGGTTTTGTTTCTCCCATAGCTGCAGCCTTGGATTCAGACAGAAATCAAACATTGTGCTCTTCCTCTCCAGCTTTCAGCCTGCAGCTTTTTCTCTAGGTCACATTACAACCAACTCTCAATTTTGGCTTTGTTCTATCTAAGAGAGGGAGGAAGAACCCCACCCATTCGCTATCTGATATAGAGTCGCTTTCCTCATAATGTTGCTGTTTGAGGATTTGCAGCGAAATTTTCCACACCACCGGCAGATTTAAATTCCTTTGGCCTCATTCTGTTGTTTCTCTCTTCACACCAGTCGGCAGATTAGGATGGGGTGCAGCCATAGTTCAGTGAATCCGCCCCACACAACTACCGTACTTTTTGCTCTATAAGACTCACTTTTTCCCTCCTAAAAGGTAAGGGGAAATGTGTGTGCGTCTTATGGAGCGAATGCAGGCTGCGCAGCTATCCCAGAAGCCAGAACAGCAAGAGGGATCACTGCTTTCGCTGTGCAGCAATCCCTCTTGTTGTTCTGGCTTCTGAGATTCAGAATATTTTTTTTCTTGTTTTCCTCCTCCAAAAACTAGGTGCGTTTTATGGTCTGGTGCGTCTTATAGAGCAAAAAATACGGTAGTTCTGTTTGCTGAGCATGCACATTGCTGAGCGTTCCATTTACTTTCCCCCATTTCTTCTGCTTTTCTACCATGAAATCAAAAAATAAAAAAGTTACCCACCTAGACCGCCGCTCATACCCCCAAAATAGACCGCCGCTCATACCCCCAAAATTTGGAAGTTTTCGACCTATTTTTAAGAAAATTCGTCGAAAAATCAACACTTCCAACATGGGTTGCCATACGTCTTGAGTTTTCCTGGATATTTTTCATGATTTTCGGAAATTCCACCCGGATGCTATTTCAATGGCTGAATCCCAATATGTCCAGGAAAGCCCAGATGTATAGCAGCCCTACCAGTGGCAACTGGTAGAGGGATTTATGGAAGGGCTACCTACAGGAGAAGTGAGAAGGTAGAGACGCTTTGTAATAAAGAATCAGTATTCTCCAGACTTCATTTTAGCATGTAGGGCTATGCTGTCTTTTCCATACAGAGCTTACCTGCAATATTGTTCTGTGCAACATCAATTCGCTGTAACATGCAAGTGACTCTTAATGTAAAAGCCACGACAGTGAAATATTGCTGTTGCTCTATGCTGAGTCTATACCTAGGCAATAGATTTTACAGTGGTACCTTGGTTCTCAAACACCTTGGTACTCAAACAACTTGGAACCCAAACACTACAAACCCAGAAGTGTTCCAGTTTGTGAACTTTCTTTGGAAGCTGAACGTGCTCCGTTTTGAGTGTTACGCTTATGATTTAAGTGCTACGCTTATGATTTGAGTGTTACGCTGACGATTTGAGTGTTACACTTAGGTCTGTCTGTTTTTGCTATTTATTTTGCGTTTTTGTTTTTGTGACTGTGTGGAACCCAGTTCAGCTACTGCTTGATTGATGGTGTGACAGCAGTACATTGTTTATTGCTTTCATTTTATGGACCAATGGTCTCGTTAGATTGTAAAATTCATATTAAATTGCTGTTAAACTGTTGTTTTTAAAAGTCTGGAACGGATTAATCCATTTTTCATTACTTTCTATGGGAAAGTGTGCCTTGGTTTTGGAACGCTTTGGTTTTGGAACGGACGTCCAGAACGGATTACGTTTGAGAACCAAGGTACCACTGTATTTTTGTATAGGTTGCGCCCATTGATTTATAAAAGTAGCATTGCTTCCTGGAAATATCGGACATTTTCCTGCATGCCATGTGCTGAGAAGGTAACAACCTTGCTCTGTGCACTGCATATTATTACTAACTTCTGCCCTTAGAGAGGGCATCCATATTCTACTTTAACTAAAAGGGCATAGGGTGGAATTGCATCCTTTGTATTTGTACGGAGGATTTGCTCCACGGGCCTGCATAAGTCACCTGCCTCTGGGCTTTTGTTTTTGTCTGTGAAATGGGGATGGGAAAAGACTCATCACAATGTGGCTGACTGTACTGGAAGCCTAATCCATTATTGGCTTTAGCTACCGCTTGCATTGGAAAGACAAAAGGGAGCCTCTCCTTAAATGGGGATGCAGATCAATTTACACATAGCCCGTTGATGCTAGAAATTATCATTAGGGACAGATGTTTATTTTGAACGCAGGAACGTATTGTAGGAGATCACAGTCAGTGTTACCTCTTAATTACTTATCCTAGGCCAGGGGTGTCCAAACTTTTTTCAAAGAGGACCAGATTTGATGAAGTGAACATGTATGAGGGCCAACCAAAGTTACAGTGGTACCTCAGGTTAAGTACATAATTCGTTCCAGAGGTCCGTACTTAACCTGAAACTGTTCTTAACCTGAAGCACCACTTTAGCTAATGGGGCCTCCCGCTGCTGCAGCGCCGCCGGAGCACGATTTCTGTTTTCATCCTGAAGCAAAGTTCTTAACCTGAAGCACTATTTCTGGGTTAGCGGAGTCTGTAACCTGAAGCGTATGTAACCTGAAGCGTATGTAACCTGAGGTACCACTGTACTGAGCTTTTTTTTAGGATGGAAGTTGTTGAGCTTTTGGGTGGGGGGGATGCCATACAATTTTACCGCAAAGTTGTTGAGCTTTTTTTAAAAGAATTACCCCAAAGTTGTTGAGGCCGGATTAAACTGACCGGCGGGCCGGATTACACCCCAGAAACAGACTTTAGACATGCCAGTCCTAGGCCATACTTTTTAATCACAGCCTCACATGGAGAAATGTAGAAGGTGAAGCTTTTCCTGGCATGGAAATAAAATTTGGGGCATAGAATTAGAGGGCGCCCTAAGGAAATTGGTGACCATGTTGGGTAAGCAACTTGCCTACAACGTCAGAGCATTTATTTAACAGATGATATATTTACAGGTAAGGGACGGTTTTATACCTGGAGATACTAGAGTGGCCAGCTGCAAAGGAAAGCAGGCCTCCTGCACATGTAATCGTTATGTAACTAGAAGAGGGGATTTGTCAGTTTATTTGCAGCTTTTCATACTCCTACAATGGCTAAAATGTCGCTGACAATCTGTAAATCAGTGCCCAGTGCAGGCAGAGTGACCAGGGACAACAAAGAACACAATGTCTGTACTCTTCATAGCTATGGAAAAAGGGGGAAATTTCATCAGATTATCAGCATTTTATGACAGAGTTACTGTTCCTCCCTCCATTGGTCCCTGCAGGTGTGCCTCATGCAGACATTAGCAAGGAGTGGGGAACCCGCCATCATCCAGATTTTGTTGGACTACGACTCCCATCATCGCTGTCCATTGGCCATGTAGTCCCAACAACGTCCAGTAGGAGGTCCTCCATCCAAGCAGCAGAGGAAGAGCATTTATTTGTTGTATTATCTACCACATTTATGTTAAGTTTACCAGATTTTTTAAAAAGAATCCAGGGACACTTTAAAAGAGAGAGAGAGAGAGAATATATTTTTTAAAAGTTATTTTAAAAAATCAAGAAGTAATATCTTCCCTTCTGTGGTCTCCTCTGTCACATGGCCTTCCTCTGGGCCCTGGCCTGCTTTCTTGGGGTGCTAGCCGCTGTGGAGTAGGCTGGGGTCAGGCCTGGGCTCAGCCATGTGTCCCTGCCCTCCTACCTCTCCTCCTGAGTGGCAGCAGCGGCGCTGCAAGGTCGGGGCTCTCCTCTTTTTTCTCCTTCCTCTTTCTCTCTCTTCCTTCTCCTCTCCTCCTTCTCCCTGCGTCTGCTACGGGGTTCTCCTAGCCCCTGAGAGCCGCTGGGCAGTTGGCCGGGAACTCTTGCGCCTGGCTCGATTTGGGTCGCAGGGGGGTGTCAATGGTTCCCCCAGTTGACACGCCGGGCATCCCCGGTTCCCCCTTGGCAGTGGCGGCGGCAGCAGCAGTCGCAGCAGCCAGGAGCAAGCCTGGTAGCGCAGTTTGCTCTGGCTGGCTTCAGGAGCTGCTCGCTGCTGTGGCACCCACAATTTTGCCTCACCAGAAGTCCCCATGTGATGTGTCTTGGGCCGTTGAACCAATCACGCAACATTCATTCCCTACTAATAAATCTACAACACTTAAAATATAAATCCGGGGACATTAAATGAAATCCGGGGACATTCCAGGGACAGATTTTGTCCAGGGACAGATTTGTAAACCCGGGGACATCTGGTAACCATAATTTATGTGGCACTCCTTGTGGGATAGACCGTGCTTTTGCCTGCTATGCCTCAGCAATCTGGAAGAGTCGATCAAGAGCTGTCAGGACAATCTTGTTCAAAACACACACACACACAGATGGCAGGAGAACGTCCTGTGTGATTTATTTTATTTAGTAAATTTATATACCGCCCCTCCTCCGTAAATCTCAGGGCAGTTCACAACATAAAAACACAAAATATACAATAAAAACAGTAACAAAAGGAACCATAAACCAATAACAGCCACTGCCTTCACACTTGCTTTCTGTAGCATGTATATGAGGCAATTATAAATGATTAGTACTAATTTTCCTATGAAATGTGTTTCTCAACAGTAAGGTGAATAAGGTTATTTTTTCCAAGGTGAAGTCTGTCTCCTAAGAGGCCATGGATTTGTTAATTCACTGTTTACCTAATGCAGACTAATACACAAAAGACAGGACATACTATTTGGCAGGCATATTATTGGGCAATAAAGCCATATTTACTGGCAACATGCAGCTTACCTGCAGATTAAAGGGCTCATTAATTAAAACTACAAATGGGATAAAAGGTTGTTGCTAAATAAGGTAAAAGGTAAAGGACCCCTGGACAGTTAAGTCCAGTCAAAGGCGACTATGGGGTGCGGCGCTTATGTTACTTTTCAGGCGGAGGGAGCTGGCTTTTGTCCACAGACAGCTTTTCCGGACCATGTCGCCAGCATGACTAAACCGCTTCTGGTGCAACGGGACACCGTGACGAGTGCCAAGCGCATGGAAACGCTGTTTACCTTCTCGCCACAATGGTACCTGTTTATTTACTTGCACTGGCGTGCTTTCGAACTGCTAGGTTGGCAGGAGCTGGGACAGAACAACAGGAGCTCACCCCATCACACAGATTCAAACTGCCCACCTTCGGATCGGCAAGCCCAAGAGGCTCAGTGGTTTAGAGCACAGTGCCATCCATGTCCCTGCTAAGCAAATAAGTAGCTGGCTTGTTATGTGGCTTTTCAGTTAAAACCAATTTAGCCAAACAAGACTGAGAACAATTCTGATGGTAAAAGTAGAAAATTGCAATATAAACCAGTAAGCTTTGAAAAGTTCCCTGTTGGGACTCAAGGCAGCTTACAAAGAAAACCAAGAACTGCTAAAAACATGGAAACATCAACCATTAAAATAGAATACAGTGGTACCTTGGGCTACAGACGCTTCAGGTTACAGACTCCACTAACCCAGAAATAGTACCCTGGGTTAAGAACTTTGCTTCAGGATGAGAACAGACATTGCAACAAATTGATTTATGGCCCTCCGTAATAATAAACCTCCATTGTTCCTGAAGCTCCAATCCTAGGCAAACATATCCCAGTTGAGTGCAGCGGGACTCCTTTCTGAGTAAACACGCATAAGGTTGCGGTGTCAGGTGTTGTTATGTGTATTCACTTGGGAGTTGGCACCAGCGAGTTCAGCGGGACTTCTGTTGCGTCAATGCGCAGAGAATCTTACTGTAAGGAGAGTTCGTTTTCCAACTCGCCTTATGCCGTTCTTTATAGCTCTTCCCACACACCCTTCAACAATCTGTGGCTTTGTTTACAGAGAAAAGGGAGTGTGAGCCACTTCCGATGGTGGCTTGCTTGCTTGGGGTTTGGTTTTGGGATTATTATTATTATTTGCTTGGCCCCATTTTTGATTCGGAACGCAGGGGCTCAGAATCCTTAGTCCAGACTCAAGCTCAGGCAAACACAGACCACTGAATACATAACAGGTGTGGTTCAGAGACACATTCCAGCCAGGCAAAATCACTTCAGGGGTTGCATAAGTTCAGGGCTGGTGGGGAGGGCCAGTGGCATAGCGTGGGGGGTGCAGGGGGGGCCGACCGCACCGGGCGCAACATCTGGGGGTTAGGGTTAGGGGGCGCAAATCCACGGGTTAGGGGGCGCAAATTGCTTGCCTTGCCCCGGGTGCTGACAACCCACGCTACGCCACTGGGGAGGGCAGCTCAGGGAAGAGTCCTAAAATCCAACTAGGGCTGTGAAATCCAAAACCTGCTCCTTTTCCCAGCTCTCCTTGCTCGTGCTAAGCAAACCTGGTTTTGGACTCTTCTAACTCCGCAGGGTTGTGGTGACCCTGGGTACATTTCCAAGACAGCTTCAGACAAAAAGCATCCTAATTGTCCATCAGTGTGCATTTATGCCTATCGGTGACCAGCTAATGTCAAGCAAGCTGAGATTGAGAGAGAGAGAGGCTTTGCAGCCTAGAACCGTATGAGAATACAACGGCTGCTGTTCCGAAATGCTACCAGGCTAAAGTTGGGCAGAGACCCAGGAACAGGATGCTGCAAGGCAAGGTGTGACAGAAATTCTGCCACTCAAAATTAGCAAAAATAAATATATGTCTGCGTACATTCCTTCCCTTAATCAAAAGAATCATTGTTGGGTTTGTTCGTGATGACATTTAGATCGCTCTTTTCCTCCAAGGAGCTCAAAGCTGCAGAGTTCTTCCCATCGGCATTTTATCTTCAGAACAACCCTGTGAGGTAGATGAGGCAAAGAGAATGTGACTTGCCCAAGGTCACCCAGGCTGGGTGGGGATTTGAACTCTGGTCTCCCAAGTCCGAGTCCAGTGCTCTAACCACTGCACCACACTGGTCTTCCTCACTTGTTCCTTTCTCTCCTCCCAATTCCTGTTTCTGTTGGGTAAAGAGAAAAGAAAAATAAATAAATATTTTTTAAAAAATAGTGTTAAAAAGGAAGGATGGCTGTTTATTGCACTGTTCACAAATGTGTAACTATTGCGTAACTATGTGTAGCTATGAGCTATGTGGGGGACGCGGGTGGCGCTGTGGGTAAAAGCCTCAGCACCTAGGGCTTGCCGATCGAAAGGTCTGCGGTTCGAATCCCCGCGGTGGGGTGCGCTCCCGTTGCTCGGTCCCAGCGCCTGCCAACCTAGCAGTTTGAAAGCACTCTCGGGTGCAAGTAGATAAATAGGGACCGCTTACTAGCGGGAAGGTAAATGGCGTTTCCGTGTGCGGCTCTGGTTCGCCAGAGCAGCGATGTCACGCTGGCCACGTGACCCGGAAGTGTCTCCGGACAGCGCTGGCCCCCGGCCTCTTGAGTGAGATGGGCGCACAACCCTAGAGTCGGACACGACTGGCCCGTACGGGCAGGGGTACCTTTACCTTTACCTATGAGCTATGTGTAGCTATGAGTGGGTAGAGTGTCGGACTCCAACCAGGGAGACCAGGGTTCAGTTCCCCACTCGGCCATGCATCTCACGGGGTAACCTCGGGCCAGTCACTCATTCTTAGCGTAACCTACCTCACATTTTTGTTGTGGAGATTAAATGAGAAGGGGGAGAACCATGCAACCCACCTTGAGATCCAAGGAGAAGAAAGGAGGGATATACAGTGGTGCCTCAGGTTACATACGCTTCAGGTTACAGACTCCACTAACCCTGAAATAGTGCTTCAGGTTAAGAACTTTGCTTCAGGATGAGAACAGAAATCGGGCTCCGGCGGCGCAGCAGCAGCAGGAGGCCCCATTAGCTAAAGTGGTGCTTCAGGTTAAGAACAGTTTCAGGTTAAGTATGGACCTCCGGAACGAATTAATTACTTAACCTGAGGTACCACTGTAAATGCAATAAATTAATTAATATGACTTCAAAGATGACCATTCCTTAAATATAAATGTGGATTATTTATAACAGGTAGGGAATCTGTGGCCCTCCACTTTTAACATTTGGGGGAGTGAGGTATCAGTACTGTGTACCCTTGAGAACCAGGGGACACAGGTGGTGCTGTGGTCTAAACCACTGAGCCTCTTGGGCTTGCTGATCGGAAGGTCGTTGGTTCGAATCCCTGCGACTGAGTGAGCTCCCATTGCTCTGTCCCAGCTTCTGCCAACCTAGCAGTTCGAAAGCACGCCAGTGCAAGTAGATAAATAGGTACTGCTGCGGCGGGAAGGTAAACGGCATTTCCGTGCGCTCTGGTTTCTGTCATGGTGTCCCGTTGCGCCAGAAGCAGTTTAGTCATGCTGGCCACATGACCCGGAAAGCTGTCTGCGGACAAACGCTGGCTCCCTCGGCCTGAAAGCAAGATGAGCACCGCAACCCCATAGTCGTCTTTGACTGAGGTTGCGGTACAGGGGTCCTTTAACTTTTTTTAACCATGAGTATCCCCAGGAAAAAAATTCACTGCTGACAATATAGGCCAGATCAAGGCTGGGGGCTGCGGAGGCAAGTTGTCTCCCCTTTATCAATACAGTGGTACCTCGGGTTAAAAACTTAATTTGTTCCGGAGGTCCGTTCTTAACCCGAAACCGTTCTTAACCTGAGGCGCGCTTTTACTAATGGGGCCTCCTGTTGCCGGCGTGCCATTGGTGCGCAATTTCTGTTCTCATCCTGGGGCAAAGTTCTCAACCCGAGGTACTACTTCCAGGTTAGCGGAGTTTGTAACCCGAAGTGTTTGTAACCCGAGGTACCACTGTACATTGTCTAGCTTCAGGGTCTTTATGCCAGTTCATTAACAGTAGAATCCTTTTCTGACACAAGTTTTGCTTCAGCTGTACAACTGATAATCTGAGAATGATAAAAGAAAGCTAGCAGTGGCTGTGTTGAATTCTACCAAAGGGATTCCAAATGAGCCAGATGGAGGAGCTCTGTTTTTAAGAGAAGAACAAGGTTGCCATCTGGGGTCTGCCGTGAGCATTTCCGAGACATAACAGCTGCTCGAGGTTTTAATCGAGCAGAAGTTTAGGATGTAGGTTCTGATTTTGATTCTTCTTCCCGGCATTGTAGATACTATTTGGAAGGTGCAATTTTCATAGCTGTCAAACGTCCCTTATTTGGAGGGACAGTCCCTTATCCCAGTGCCATGTCCCGCTGCTGTCCCTTATTGATAAGGTACCCCTGCCCTTATGGGCCAGTCTTGCCAGACTCTAGGGTTGTGCGCTCATCTCACTCTATAGGCCGGGAGCCAGCGCTGTCCGCAGACACTTCCGGGTCACGTGGCCAGCGTGACAAGCTGCATCTGGCGAGCCAGCGCAGCACACGGAATGCCGTTTACCTTCCCGCTGGTAAGCGGTCCCTATTTATCTACTTGCACCCGGAGGTGCTTTCGAACTGCTAGGTTGGGAGGCGCTGGGACTGAACGACAGGAGCGCACCCCGCCGCGAGGATTCGAACCGCCGACCAAGTGATGGTCCTAGGCCCTTATTGATGGATGTCCCTTAAATTTCCCAGGTTTCAAAGGAAGCAGCTCCTCTCCCTCCCTGCCGGACAGGGAGGAGGGAGGCTCCAACTGTGTTGCTTGGCTGCCCGGCCCTCTGCCCTCCAGCCTCCTCTCACCAGCCTCGGCCCCCGGGAACCCCTCCCCACCAGGACTGGTGGGAGCCTCGGGCCCTTCCCCCACCATCCTCCTTGCAGCCGAACTGATCGTCTCTGCCTGGGGCCTCCCTTCGGCCCACTACCGCCGCTTCCGCTCCCGCTAGGCTGTACTGCGGCTGTGCCACCGAAGGACCCGGATGAGATGGGCAGCCTGGCATGGTCTATGAATTAATGAGGAGCCTTGAGAGGAGAACGAGGGCAACCATAGAGAAAGCAGCTCAGAGAGAGGAGGAAGAGGAGGAGGCGGAGGCGTGGGCAGGTGTTCCAAGGTCTACAAGGGAAGGACCGCAAGCGCTTCTCCCATAGATTTGTAGTGGTAGTGGTAGACTAGCATAGATGGTCTGATCTGCGGGTTTACTTCGGGAACTATTCCCCCCCCCCTTCCTCCCACCCCATCTGATGGAATTGAGAGCTGCAGATGGAGCACGAGAGAAAAGATACAGAACTGCAGCAGCATCTTCGTAGCTTGGACTTCGTTTTGCACGAAAAGTGGTTGCTGCTTGTAGTTATTTAATTGCAGTGTTTCATTGGCTGGTGTCTTGAGCAGCAACCTCTGGAAATGAAGGGCTAAAAACCGGCGCTGCTCTCCAAAATTATCTGGTCCCTTATTTTCAAATCTGTAAGTTGACAGCTATGGCAGTTTTGTGCCCCGGATGGGTAAAATAAATATCAGAACCACATAGCTACCAAAATTTTATGGGAATAGGACCAGCTGTGTAGAAGTGAGGCTGTAATACGGGATGTTGCCTTGCAGTGTTTTGGTCCTTCGATTTCACAGCCTGTTCCAGAGGGAGTCATTAGGACTTCGCAGCTCCAGCCCCAGGAACTATTTAGTAGGGTGTTGCAAGGTTCAATCTCTCTTATGCTAACTAACATTTAGATGAAGTCGCTGGGCTAGATTCTCCAGACGATTGAAGTGTGTCATCATGAATGTTCCAGTATAGCATGCCCAACCCTATTAAAAATAAAATAAAATTTCTCTTTCCTATTCTTCTTTTTACAACGTTTCTCCAACAAAAATTAAATCTAAACAAAAACCAACCTTCTCTTCGACTTCCCTCCCCCCCCCTCTTTCTTATTTACTGCACAACCAATTCCAACCTATTTGTGAATTTAATCTTTTTACTCTCTGTAGGTTTTTGTTTTTTTCCTGCTTCTGTTTATGTCAATCCTGCCAACGTTTTTGATTGTTTACAATTTGTCTACATATATTAAACAATTTCCCCGCTGTCTGTTAAAAAAGGTCTCTCACCTTGGTTTCTTATTCTTTTGTTAAGTTTCAGCATCACTGCATATTCCATCAGTTTTAATTGCCAAACTTCTTCTGTTGGGGCTGTTCCTTATTTCCATCTTTGGCATAGAATTCAAATGAGACATTTGATGGTACTTCTTGATAAGGCAATATGGGAGTCATCTATTCTGAATGGATTATTACGCAGCACTTGAAAGCTTTTCAGTTTAGCTTTTTCCACATATAGGTTTTCAGGGGATGTGTGATTTAGGAGAGCTGCTGGATTCTGATGACGTGTTGTGGACAGGAGTGCTTTTTTTCCATCTTAGGCCGGTATGCTAACTACACTCCTTGCTTTGATAAGAGATTGGCACATCCAATTTTGCTGCCTGAGTTGAAACGGGAATGTGCCCCTCCTGCCACTGCCACCCCAACACTTACTGGGGTTGTGTGAGAGAGGTCCGCAAGATCTCACTCATTGGGGAGCTGCTTCTTCTGGTGCTCTGCCTCATCCCCACGATATATAGGTTAATAGCTGAAAATCCCCTTAAAACCCTATTCCTGCGTTTCATACAACCTATGCCAGCCATCAGCAACAGTTATTAATAGTACACAGATGTACTGTATGGTTTTTAATCTCTGTGCAGAAGCCAGCAGCATTGTACGCACTTCATAAAAATATATATTAATACAATAAAAGCATTTATGTTCTCCGGCGTATTAGCGTCTATCTAATCCACAGAAATTCCAGCACTGCGTACACACACACACACATAACTTGTAGGATACCATTTGCATTTAACAGCTGCGTTGCAAGCAGAAATTCAGCATGTGCAACTTTCTCCATCACTGCAAGATGGGAAAGACCTGCTGTTGAATTTCTGATACTATGATAGAGTTAAAAGATATAGCTTTCAGGGGACTGGGGGGAGGGGAAACGACAGCCCTTTCAGTCTGTCCACAGCAGGACTGTGATGCAAGTGTTGCACACACCATCTGTGGGCAATGCCAACAGGGCGACAGCCGAGTGGTGCAGCGATAAAACCGCTAGTACATTCGTTGGTGGTGAGAGAGGTTGGTGGTGGTTTAGGGTGTGGTTGGTTGTCTTTGGTTGGCTGTAGTGAGAATTGGTTTTGTATGTGAGCGGGTGTGTGTGTGTGTGTGTGTGTGTGTGTATTTTTGAATCACCCATACAAGTAACACTGACAGGAAACCCCACACATTCACTAATAATAATAATAATTTTTTATTTATACCCCGCCCTCCCCAGCCAAGGCCGGGCTCAGAGCGGCTTACAAGCAATAATAAAAACAAGATGAATGATTACAACTTAAAAACAAAAGTAAAATACAACATTAAAATAATGGAACATTAAAATATTAAAATGTAGCCTCATCGCAGGAGGAGAAGGAAAAGAAAAAAGAAAGAGAGCGAGGGAGGGAATCAAATTGGCTCCAAGCCAAAGGCCAGGCGGAACAACTCTGTCTTACAGGCCCTGCGGAAAGAAATCAGATCCTGCAGGGCCCTAAGTAGAATAATAGTGAAGGGGCATATTACAATATTGTTCTATTTATCCCCAAAGGGGAAGTTTTTCTACACCAGCCAGAAGGACAGGGTTTTTTCTGTTGCTTAAATGTTACAGTGCAAATGGGCCTCTCTTTGGAATGTCTAGGCTTAGGCGGGTGAAAGATAAGAGCAAGGCTAAAATGGATGTTATTCTGGCCCCAGACGGAGGGGAGACTGAAGACAAGGAGGCGAGTTGAAAGGGAGGAGGGTAACGCAGTAGACAAAGCCCCATTTTATTGCTATTAGTATAAATCATATGTTTTACATGTGAACACGTGTCGAGGTTCATGGCGTGGAGAGGCTGGTGCAGGAAGGAAAGGGGGGTCAAGCTCATGTAAGGACATAGGAAGTTGCCATAACTTTCGGTTTACAAGCAATCAGGTGGTTCACAAGAAATCAGGTGATAGTGTATTCTGCAAATGTATAAAAAGCTGGCTCGCTCAGAGTTCGGGGGCAGACATCAAGTAACGCTTGTCTGTACCATTATTTTGTCATGACAAAATAAAGGGATTTTTCCTGCAGTCATTTTGACTCTTTTCAAGCGTCTCTGTTGCTCCAAAGATCCCATCAGAAAATGGGGTCATAAAGAATGTCTTACAACAGAAGCATAACCACCCAACCCCACCCAACTTACCATCCCCCTCCCGTCTCCCCCCCTTTTCTTCCTAATGGTTTAAACCAATTCATGAACCAATAACCTCCTTTTGTAGTTGACCTCCTTTGTAATGTTTTATTTTGAAATCTTTTAAGATAATATTTTAGTTTTCTGTTAAGTAAATACTACATATTTGACTTTCTTCAGATTGTGTTATTGATGTTTTAATATTCTGTAAGCCACTTTGAGATTTTTCTTAAAAATGTAAAGCAGTATAGAAATGAAATTACAGTGGTACATATGCTTCAGGTTACTTACGTTTCAGGTTACAGACTCCGCTAACCCAGAAATAGTACCTCGGGTTAAGAACTTTGCTTCAGGATGAGAACAGAAATTGCATGGCGGCGGTGCGGGAGACCCCATTAGCTAAAGTGGTACCTCAGGTTAAGAACAGTTTCAGGTTAAGAACGGACCTCCGGAATGAATTAAGTTCTTAACCCAAGGTACCAATGTAATAATAACAACTTATGCATTGCCCGCTAATAATGAATCATATGTTGTAGATATCACTCCACATTCATTATGCTATTTTTGTGATATACAAATGACATGAGAAAACTTGGTATACTGATTTGTATAACATTATTCTAGTTTATAAACCCCCACTCCCACCCCCAAAGAAAACCCCTAGCACATTTGCAAAGATGAGCAGGGTCCGGTCTGGTTTCAAACTGGATGGGGGACTGCATTGTTGAGAAGGTTGGACTTAGATGACCCTTGGCATCCCTTCCAACTCTATAATTCTGGAGGCTGGTGGGGGGCAGGAAGGTAGAGAGTCCTGGGAGGCGGAGATGGGAATCAGGGGGGAGAAGGGAGACAGTCATTTATCAGCGAGGCCTCCAGGTGGCGTTAATGCCAAGAAACAAGGAGGCCTCCCACGTCATAGAGAAAGGGAAAGCAGGTGATGGAGAATAATGTTTCTACTCGCTTCCCCAACAATTAAGGCATTCTTCCACTTTCCAGTTTCAGGGATAACACTTCTGTGTGCAGCCGAACTCCTCCGGATTACGGCGGGGAAGAATCATGGAGTCGGAAGGGATCCCCAAGGGGTCAGCAACCTTTTTCAGCCATGGGCCGGTCCACCGTCCCTCAGACCATGTGGGGGGCCGGACTATATTTTGGGAAAAAATATGAACGAATTCCTATGCCCCACAAATAATCCAGAGATGCATTTTAAATAAAAGGACACATTCTACTCATGTAAAAACACGCTGATTCCCCGAGCGTCCGCGGGCCGGATTGAGAAGGCGATTGGGCCTGATCCGGCCAGCGGTCCTTAGTTTGCCTACCCCTGCCCAAAGGCCATCTAGTCCAACCCCCCCCCCCCCCGCAGTGCAGGAATCGCAACTAAAGAGTGGGCAATAGATCAACCTTTGCTGCAATCTAATGAGAGTGGGGTGGGGGTTTTTTGGGGGGGGGGTGTTGGCTGGAAACGCAAACAAACCTCTGTATCCCACCTGCAGTGTGAGCAGTGAGCTCCATTGCAGGGCGGCCGTGAGCCTCTGCCTGTCCACAGCAACGTGGAGGCAACAGCATGGACTACACTGAAGGGTTGTTGTTGTGTGCAGCTTCCCATGCAATCTTATTAAGCGCATCTGGGTTCAATGGGACTTGGTTGTAGTGTATTAAGAATGGACTACCTGGCAGGGTTGTCGTAAACCGTTCCTGCGGTCACGGCCATAACTCCCTTGCAAAAATATTTAAAGGCTTAAAATTTTTTAAAAATCGCGCAAAATAAGACCCATTGCCGCTGTCCAGTCGCAGCTACGTCATAAGGTTCCCCCTATTGATACTTATGGGGCAGCTCTCACGGTCAGGATTGTGTTGCCAAAGGGAACTCGGAAACGCCGCATCCGGGCTATGCGATGCGGCTCTTTCCTTTTACTTGATCTCTTGCTTCCTTTCCACTCCCCGGCCTCTCTAGGCCGCGCGAACTCTGTGCTCTGAAAAGTTTTCCAAACCGTTGACGCGCTAAGAGTTAGCCGCGCGCGCGTGCATAGCGGCGCAGCCACGTGATGTCATCACCTCGCGCCCTGCCGGCCTCCTCTCCTCATACCCGTCGAAGCCGTGCGTTAGTGGGCGAGAGAGCGCCGGTGGCAGGATGGGGCTGCCGGCTGTGGCTCCGGTGTTGAGGCGGAGGCTTCCCAGGTTAGACGAGGCCGGCGGCCCTGCGAGTGGGGCGAGGGCCGAGAGCGGCGTCGAGAAGCGCAGCCCCGCCTACCTTTCCTCAGAAGTAGCCTTGAACGCAGTGGGAGCTTACTCCCGAGTAGCGGGGCCTGCGCTGCGTAGCTTTCGCTGAACACTCTTATTATTACCGTCCTGGATATGGTTATAAACTTCAACCAGGCCATTGGATTATTAACAGTCCTGTTAAATGTGTTTGAGGGAAGGGTGTGTGTGTGTGTGTGTGTATTATTTCTTTTGTTCTTATACTTCGTTTTTACTACGCATTTTTGTGGTTTTATTCCATGAACCGCCCTGAGATCTTAGGATGAAGGGCTAAGACTGAATAAATAATAACAATAATAATAATATAAAAGGTAAAGGACCCCTGGACGGTTAAGTCCAGTCCAAGGTGACTATGGGGTGTGACACTGATCTCCGCTTTCAGGTCGAGGGAACCGGTGTTTGTCCACAGACAGCTTTCCGGGTCACGTGGCCAGCATGACTAAACCGCTTCTGGCACAACGGGACACCGTGATGGAAACCAGAGCGCACGGAAATGCCGTTTACCTTCCCGCTGCAGCAGTACCTATTTATCTACTTGTACTGGTGTGCTTTCAAACTGCTAGGTTGGCAGGAGCTGGGACAGAGCAACAGGAGCTCACTCCATTGTGTGGATTCGAACTGCCAGCCTTCTGATCGGCAAGCCCAAGAGGTTCAGTGGGTTTACAATTGCCCTTTCAGCCCTAAGGAGTGCCTCCCATAAGTGCCTCTGACCATGAATGCCCCAGAGGGGAATGGACAGTGTTAAGAGCAGGGACTGTTTTCTAGGTCATGAAAGAGGAGAAGGAAACTTATGGAAGACGGGGACAGGTGCTTTGGGCTGCCGAGATTCAGGAACAGAATCTCTTTAAATGAAGGCAGCTCTTTGTGGTTCATGCCCTTTGTTTTTCGACAGGTGTGTGTGTGTGTGTGTGGCGACAGGTACTTGCTCTCCCTGTGGGTTCCAGCAAGCGTCCCATTGCTGCATGTTAAGGTCATATTAAGGTATCCAAGGTCAAGGGCGATGTCAGCTTAGCTCATTGGCTGAATTTAAAGTTGGTGCTTTAAAGAGGGACCAAGTAGCTAAATGAGCCCTGTGAGAAGAAAAAAGTTTGGAGTTTGGGAAGGCTTATCCTGCTATGTGGAATGCTTCCTTCTTGGCTGAAAATCATTTCAAATTTAATTTTTGGACATGTTTGTGTTTATGTTAAGGTGTACTAAAAGCACAACATGGGAAAGGTAATGTAGGGAAGATGTATATTTTTTTCAGAAAGCTGGTCCCTTTGTCCTAAAGTTTGCACATGAATGATGCTTATTCGTTTGTTCATTCAGTATACCACTCTTCATCTGAAGATCACAGGGCAGTTCTCAACATCAAAATACAACATACATAATAAAACAAAAACAAACCAATAGTCCACAAGCACATTTAAAAAGCCATAGAATGTTAATCAGCCAACACCTGGTTGAAGAGAAAAGCTTCTGTCTGGCACTTAGAACACAATATAAATATGATGGGGGGGGGGACCCATGTTAATAAATATGGAGTACTCCCCGCACAAGCCTACAATTCCCAGAGTTCCCTGGGTCAATTCATAAACTACTAGAGAAAGTCCCCCCCCCCCCCCGCGCGCTGTTTCTGCTTTAAATGTATAGTGTAGGTGTGGCTGACAAAAGCATGTGCTTGATTTGCTTGACATTTTTACATAGGCTGTGGCAGAAGATATGGCTGAACTTGATTTTCTTGTTTCAGATTGAAGCCATTCAACAGGTTACAGGTCATTGTAGAACATTTGGTAAGTGTGGAGGTCTCCTTCAGGTTGGGGAGGCTAATGTGGGTTTCGTAATGTTCAATATGTAAACTGTTTTCAGCAAGCCCATGGGGGCTTTTGAATTGTGCTCCTCCAACAACCTCTCCAGAAGACAAAAACACAAGTTTCAAAGGCAATTTATGATACAACAAGCCCACAACTTATGTTCCGGGGATCTCGCCTAAAGCCAAAATCGCATTGGGTGTAATGGCTGGTGGAATTGCCCACCCCCTTTTTAATGTTTAAAAAATTACTTTGCCAAGCGCATAAAGCTGAATGCACACAAGTCAAATGTACATAAGTTGTGGGCTTCGTGTATACTGTTCACATGGGGGAAAGGCAGGAGACAAGCACTTGTGGGCGTGCATAAGCTCATACATGAGCCTAAAGTAGTTTGCTAGATAGGAACATAGAAGCTACCTTATACCAAGCCAAACTATTGGTCCATCGAGCTCTGCATTATCTTGCAGTGGCTCTCTGCGTTTCAGTCAGGGAGTCCGTCCCAGCTGGTGGTACCCGGGATTGAACCTTGGACCTTCTGCATGAAAACTAGACGCTTTTGGATTCCAGCTCCCATCAGCTCCAGCCAGAATGGCCATATAGAACGGGAGTAGTAGTAACATCTGGAGAGCCAGTTTTTCCTCCCCTGCTCTAAAGAATTTGCATGCTGGAACCAACTTGCAAATTAGCAGCTTGTTAAAAACCTTGGGTGGATCTACACACAGGAACCCTCCCCCTGCTATAAATAAGTCAGAAATTAAATTGTAACAAAATAAAAAAAACCGCTATGTAAAAATCACATCGATTGTTTTTTGTTCTCTGGCGCCATCTGGTGTTGCATGTTTCTAACACATTCAAAATGTTTTTTGGTTAATGTGGCTGAGTCCCTTGATTTTTGTTTTGTTTTGTTTGTTCTTGTTTCAAATATGCAGAGTATGTCCAAGACGGCAGCTTCTTCCTCTGAGGTTCTCTTGGAAAAAAAGGGGTGTGCTGGTGTTATAACCATGAACAGACCCAAGGCTCTGAATGCATTAAATATATCCATGATTCGACAGATGTATCCACAACTGAAGGTTGGTGATTTTCTTTTATATCAGTGCTGTGGGCACAGTGTGTGGATTGACAGAGGAGGCCATTCAAGGGCAGCACCTCGAGCAGCGGCTATAGCCCATCACGTTTTTTCTACACTTCAGCAGCTGAATGTGTGAACTGCCTCTGTTGAAAACCATTGGGTTTGAGGTGGTGCAAAAGTTCTGTATGCAACGTATGATCTGGGATGGCTCATTCACTAACAAAATCCATGTCTTGACCTCACATTCATTTGACAATGAGCATGCATGTGCAAACCAAGCCAAGGGCTCTGGATGAGCCAGCAATCCGATTAATTTTATGGACATCCTTCTGATTTAATTGGGGATGTACTGGGGAGTGGGGAAGGACCTGAGAATGAGAACAGCAGAAATTCTGTTGCCGGTAGTGGATGTTATCTACGCTCACTGAATAAGTAACACTGAATGAGACATCTTCGTCATATTTACAGAAGAATACTGGTGGTCTTAGCAACAGCAACCGTACCCTGTGGTGTCCCACAGCCAAACTTCTAGCAACAGAAATCCCTATTTAAATGGCAGAGTAGTAGGAAGGGGAGGGGGAAGCCTGGAAACCGGGCCAAGAAAGGCAGTATTGAAAGCAAGTGAATATTGCTTCAAGGGAGGGAGAAGAATGAATGTGACTGCTTCCTCTGGAAAAAGGAAATGTCTCAAGGGGGATTCCTGTGCAAGGTGGGAATGGATATTTCCCCTTGCCATCTGCAGTCAACATTATAGGAAAGGGCTCAGTCTGGCTGGGGGTTTGCTTGGCTTTGCAGCGTTCCTTAAGTTAGGCAGGGGAGAAGGGCAAGGGGGGGGGGAGATGTGGCTTCCCTGGACTTCCTCTGGAGGAACAGCAGCTATAAATCAAATAAACAAACTTCACTGGGATCCTAAGAAGCCAGGGCCTTTTATCGCTCTCCTGGACTTCTAGTCTATCACCTGGTTCAGCCATGGCTCAGTAGGGAAAAGTGCCGTGCATGGGGATTCAGGGTTTCGACAGGTTACTGAGATTCATCCCGAAGGTGTGGCATTGCTGCTGTCTGTATCGAAAGGAGGAAGAGGCCAAGCGTATGCTAGAGAGCTGTTTGGGTTCTCCCCACACCCCTTTTAGTGCTGACACTGCTCTGAACAAGGTGGCCATTCTGTCAAAGGTGGCCGTTCTGTCTTCAAGAAGAGAGAGGTGGTGTGGAGCCTCATAGAGCATGTGGCTTTGGCCCAAGGAAATTAGGGTGAAACTATATGATGCCTTGTGTTTCCCCGCAAAATATGTATTTCTATCAGGATCTGATTTCTTTCCGCAGGGCCTGTAAGACAGAGTTGTTCCGCCTGGCCTTCGGCTTGGAGCCAATTTGATTCCCTCCCTCCCTCTCTTTTTTCTTTTCCTTCTCCTCCTGCGATGAGGCTACATTTTAATATTTTAATGTTCCATTATTTTAATGTTGTATTTTACTTTTGTTTTTAAGTTGTAATCATTCATCTTGTTTTTATTATTGCTTGTAAGCCGCTCTGAGCCCGGCCTTGGCTGGGGAGGGCGGGGTATAAATAAAAAATTATTATTATTATTATTATTGCCATACAGATATAACGAGAGTGGAAGCAGCTTCCAGTGTAGAAGCAGCCAATGAGACAGAAATGCTGAACTGTTCCCTGCTGTTTTTCCTTAGCCTGGTTTATTTCTGTTATCAGAGCCCACATTCAACATGTTTTATCTTTTGTAGAAATGGGAGAAGGACCCTGACACCTTTTTAATAATAATAAAGGGAGCTGGAGACAAAGCTTTCTGTGCAGGAGGCGATATCAAAGGTAAGGTTTTGAGTATTCAGAAAGTTGAGAGTTCAGAAGTTTCAGTTGTCATTTAGTACTTAAACTTTCAAAAGCTTTTTGATGATGTCCCTCAGCAAAGACACCTGGGTAAGCTTAGCTGTCATGAGATAAGGGGGAGGTTCTGTTATGGACCAGGAACTGGTTCAGAAATGGGAAGAAGAGAATAGGAATAAATGGATTGTCCTCCCATTGGAGGGATGGAGTCCCTGAGGATCAGTGCTGGACCTGTGCTTTTTAACAGGTTCATAAATTATTATCTAGAGTTGGGATGAGCATTAAGTTAGCCAAGTTTGCTGCTGATACCAAAATATTCAAGGTACTTAAAATAAATTGGGAGAAGCTCCAAAAGGATCTTACAAAACTAGGTTAATGGACAGTAAAATGCATTTAATTGTCAGAAAGTGTAAAGTAAGGCACATTGTGGCAATGAATTCTAATTTCACGTACCGTATTTTTCGCTCTATAAGACGCACCCAACCATAAGACGCGCCTAGTTTTAGAGGAGGAGAACAAGAAAAAAAATTCTCTCCCTCTCTGCGCAGCGTCCCTTCAGTGAAGCGGCAGGAGAAATGGAGCCCCTTCCATTTCTCCTCCTGCTTTGCTGAAGGGGAGCTGCGCAGAGAGGGAAAGCTGCACAGCGCCTCTCCAGTGAAGCGAAGCCAGGAGAGCAAGAGGATCAGTGCACACCGATCCCTCTTGCTCTCCTGGCTTCGGAGATGGAGCCTGCATTTGCTTCAGAGCCTGGCTTCAGAGATGGAGCCTGCATTTGCTCCATAAGACGCACACACATTTCCCCTTACTTTTTAGGAGGGAAAAAGTGAGTCTAATAGAGCAAAAAATACGGTATATGCTTTCGGAGTCTGAACTGGCAGTGACTAACCAGGAACAACTGGCCATGTAGTTGATAGGTCAGTGAAGTTGTCTCAGTTTACAGCGGCTGGGAAAAGATAAATTCCATATTGGCGATCATTAAGAAAAGGTACTGAAAATGAAACTGCCCGTGTAGTAATGCTGTTATACAGACTTGTGGGGCAACTGCGCTTGGAATACAGTGGTGCCTCGCAAGACGAAATTCATTCATTCCGCGAGTCTCTTCGTCTAGCGGTTTTTTCGTCTTGCGAAGCAACCCTATTAGCGGCTTAGCGGATTAGCGGATTAGCTGCTAAAAGGCTATTAGCGGTTTAGCGGCTTAGAAAAAGGGGGTGGGGAGCGAAAAAAAATCTCAAGACTCGCAAGACATTTTGGTCTTGCAAAGCAAGCCCATAGGGAAATTCGTCCTGCAAAGCGCATCGAAAAACAGAAAACCCTTTCGTCTAGCGGGTTTTCCGTTTTGCGAGGCATTCGTCTTGCGGGGCACCACTGTACTCTGTACAGTTCTGGTTGCCTCGCCTCAAAAGGGATATTGTAGCGCTGGAATAGTTTCAGGAAAGGGAAACCAAGATGATCAAGGGATGGAGACTCCCCTGTAGGGAAAGGTTTTTTTGTAGGGAAAAGGCATTTGTGGGTTTTTAGTTAACGAAATAGTTAACGAAGAATTGATGCTTTTGAATTATGGTGCTGGAGGAGACTCTTGAGAGTCCCATGGACTGCAAGAAGATCAAACCTATCCATTCTTAAGGAAATCAGCCCTGAGTGCTCACTGGAAGGACAGATCGTGAAGCTGAGGCTCCAATACTTTGGCCACCTCATGAGAAGAGAAGACTCACTGGAAAAGACCCTGATGTTGGGGGAAGATGGAGGGCACAAGGAGAAGAGGACGGCAGAGGACGAGATGGATGGACAGTGTTCTCGAAGCTACAAACATGAGTCTGACCAAACTGCGGGAGGCAGTGGAAGATAGAAGTGCCTGGCGTGCTCTGGTCCATGGGGTCACGAAGAGTCGGACACGACTAAACAACAACAAACAACAACAAAGTTAACGAAAAGGGAGAGCAGAGGGAGACATGACAGAGGTGTATAAGATTATCTGTGGTATGGAGAAAGTGAACAGAGGGTTGTTGTTTTTTTATTCCCCTATCCTAATTCTAGAATCTGGTGCCATCCGATGAAGCTGAATGTTGGGAAATTCAGGACAGACAAAAGAAAGTGCTTCTTTACATAGCACCTAGTTAAATTACAGAATTTGGATGTCCACCAACTTGGCTTGCATATATTGTGATCATGAAAGTTTGCTGCAGTCACATTTCTTGGTATTCCAGACAGTTAAGTGTTTTGTAGCTAAATTTGACACTTGTTTTGTTTGCTAGCTATCGTTGAAGCAGGAAGAGCAGGAGAAGGGATGCCACAATATTTCTTCAGAGAAGAGTACGCCTTGAACAATGCTATCGGTGTGTATACCAGTAATTTAAAAGTATTTTAGTAATTTAAAAGTACGGGCTTAATTTGAGTAGGCGTAGAATCATAGAGTTGGAAGGGAGCCTGAGGATTCTCTTGTCCAACCCCCTGCCATGCAGGCATAAGCAGCTCCCCATATGGAGATCGAACCTGCAACCTTGGCATTATCAACACCACACGCTAACCAACTGAGCTAGATGTAACCCTTCTTAAACCCCTTCCCTACCCCACATTTTCACATTAGTACCTATGTGGTTGGTAACACGTCACCATTCCTTTTAAAAATTATTCTAAGAATAGTATTGCCAGTTTCCACAGTTTACACTGTACCTACGGGATCGCCTCTCCTGGTATGCCCCACAGAAGAACTTACGGTCTGCAAATAAAAATATCCTGAAGATCCCAGGCCTCAGAGAGGTTAGGCTGGCCTCAACTAGAGCCAGGGCTTTCTCGGCCGCGGCTCCAATCTGGTGGAACGCTCTGTCACAAGAGACTAGGGCCCTGCGGGACCTGACATCTTTCCGCAGGGCCTGTAAGACAGAGCTGTTCCACCAGGCCTTTGGTCAGGGCGCAGCCTGACCCCCTCCTCTGGCAATCTGCACAGAATCTTGCTTAATGGTTGCCATTAATTTGATTTTAATTAATCTTTATACTGAAAGGTTTTTAGAATGTTGGATTATTTTGATTGTTGTTAGCCGCCCTGAGCCCAGCTTTGGCCAGGGAGGGCGGGGTATAAATAAAATTTATTATTATTATTATTACACCAATTCTCTACAGTGTTTCTTTCATACACTGGAAGGAACCTTTTTCAGTCTGAGGGCTGCATTCCTTTATTTACAACCTTCCAAGGGCCATGTGCCGGGATAGGTGAGGCTAGGAGCAAAAGTAGGTGGAGCAACACACTTACATTTTCCTCTTGTGCAGTAAGGTAGTTTCTGCACATGCTCACACGCTCCCCACTAGCCTTTATCCTGAGAAACAAGAGGAGGTGGTGTTTGAGAACAATAGCACTCTGGGAGTGAAGCACAGCGGGCGAGGAAGTGTGGCCTGGTGAGAGATGCAAGAAGCCTGGGCTCTCCTTGGACCCTTGGCCCTGAGCTTCCCCACCCCTGATCTATTATGCTGCTATATTCTGTGGAATGCTTTGTATAGGTAGACCTGCCTGGCGTCTAGTTTCAGATACTCTTTGTGCCAGGCAAATAACTTTTTATTACCCAGGCTCACCACTAAGCTCTTCTTAATCAGTTGATTTTCCCCGCCCCCCCACATCCCATTCCTGGTATTGCTAGGTTTGGGGTGGGGGTTGCTTCGATTTTACTGTTCTCTTGTTCATTCCTTATTTTATCACTGTTGTGAGCTGCCCTGTGTGGGGTTTTTTTTAACGGAATGGTGGCATAAGAACATTTTAAATATCCAAATCTTATACAGTGGTACCATGGGTTAAGTACTTAATTCATTCTGGAGGTCCGTACTTAACCTGAATCACCACTTTAGCTAATGGGGCCTCCTGCTGCTGCCGTGCCGCTGGAGCACGATTTCTGTTCTTATCCTGAAGCAAAGTTCTTAACCTGAAGCACTATTTCTGGGTTAGCGGAGTCTGTAACCTGAAGCGTATGTAACCTGAAGCATATGTAACCCGAGGTACCACTGTATTCAGAAAGAGAGGAGGCACCACAGCACTTTAAAGCATGGATGGGGACTCTCAGGCTAAATGTGGCCCTCCACATCTCTCTGTGTGGCCCTCTGATGTCTCCCCAGGCCACCCCCTTCACTGGTTCTGCTTCCCACCCTGAATGTTTTTGCCCGGGTGCAGTGTGGCTCCCAACTCTCATAATGCCTCTTGCTGCTTGATGGGAGATAGAGAGGGGCTTGTGTAGAAATAATCATGGTGTGCTAGGGTAAAATTAGCATTTGTTGCTCCATCCACTTGCCTAGCCATACCCACCAATGACTTGTTGCACCTGGAAAGGGTGCTTTGTAGGGAATGCAGTGCTCAGACTGAAAAAGGGCCCCTGTGCCTACTTTAAAGGTTAACAGGTTTATTACGGCATATGCTTTTGTCTGCTGATGTTTAAGATGCTGTAAAACTCTTGGCTCTTTGCTGCAATGGACTAACATGGCTAATCTTGGAATTCAGAGTGAAATAATTATAATTTGGTCAACAATTTGTATATTCAAGTTATATTATCAGGCTTCACAAGGTCTTTCCTTGAAGAAGTGTGCTTTGTCCTGTTTTAAACACATATATGTCTTTTCATTTCACTTTTAATTTGTATACCACCTTCCTATATTACCAATATAGGTTTACAAGCTGAAGAAACAACAAAATAGACAGCAAAGATCACACACCTAATAACAATCTGATCCAATACCAAAAAAGCCATAATAAAAACATAACTTTAAAATAAGAAACTTACATCAAATGAAGCAATATTCAATAATCCATTAGAATATAATAGTAGGCAGTAAAATTAAATATCAGAAAATGATAATGAAACAGTTTATACTTAACTGTTACAATAAATAATTACTAAACTATAATCAATAAAAATAACAGCAAGTCACAATGCATAAAATACCACAGAACATACAAAAACACATGAAAAGATCAAACTGAGAACAAGGACACACAACATAATTTTTTAAAAAATAAATAAATCCCTGAACTCCCTTCACAGCTGTTTCTGCTATTCTTAAAGCCATGGTCTGGGAACGGCTCCTAGGAGGGTGGGCCAAGGCAGGTGGAAAGACTATTGCCTGATTGCCAACACAGAGTCTCTCTGCCCTTACCGTTCTTCACCTGGAAACATCTCTCTTATGAAGACTCCACCTGGGGCAAGGCAGGTGGAAAAAGTCATTGCCTGGTGGCCAGCACAAAGTCTCTCTCTCCTCACGGAATGTGTTGTTTCTGTCCTGACAGGCACCTGCCAGAAGCCATACGTGGCGCTTATTGATGGAATTACAATGGGAGGTGTAAGTAGAAATATTTTCTAAGGCAATTGGCTTGGCTTGTGCTTTCATTCTGTTTTAAAGTCGCCAGTGAAGTGACTACAAGGGGTTTCGAAGAGAGATGTGTGAGAATAACATTGACCCGGGATAGCTCAGTCGGTAGAGCACAAGACTCTTAATCTTAGGGTTGTGGGTTTGAGCCCCACATTGGGCAAAAGATTCCTGCATTGCAGGGGTTTGGACTGGAGACCCTTGGCATCCCTTCCAACTCTACAATTCTACGATTCCACATTTTTAGCATTTGCGAAATGTTCTGGAGCACCTTATTTTCTGAGGGCAGTTTTCAGTCTTAGAACGTTTACAACATCCCGCTCCCTGTGAGCTGAAAGAAAAGCACCTTTTTGCTGAGAACAGTGGCAGCACCAGAAAAAGGGGGCACAGAAGGGGCAAAGTATAATTCTTAGTGGTTGAGTTGTGTCACACACAGTAAAAACTCAAAGCAAAATAGCAGCAAATGTTAATGGCAGGAGTC
This sequence comes from Podarcis tiliguerta, assembly GCF_965153285.1. Taxonomy (NCBI): domain Eukaryota; kingdom Metazoa; phylum Chordata; class Lepidosauria; order Squamata; family Lacertidae; genus Podarcis; species Podarcis tiliguerta. The sequence goes on from NC_139534.1 coordinate 17,840,523, forward strand.
CAGCAATTGGGGCTGGGAAGCAAGCTCCTTGTTTTGGGAGGTGGGTGCTTATTCACCCCCTTTAGTACTGTGTATGACTGAGAAGGATCTCCATGCAGACTTGGGGATGGGTGTGTGGGCTTGAGGGTAAGGGAAGATGAAGATATTTGGCTAAGTCTGATGGGAGTTGAAGTTGGTTCACATGTAGCTTCTAGCTATCAAGTGTTAAGTAATGTGTGAACTCGCCCTTGGTTTCAAGGATGTTTGTGTGCCCAAGAAATAGTAAGTTTTGTATACTGTTGAACAATGCAGAATAATTCAGCACATTTGTGGAAGTTATGCTTTGTATTTATTTCAGAATCCACCTCATAGTTTGTGTGACGTTGATGTTTTTCCTTCTGTGTTGGTGTTCCTTGACTCATAATTGGATGGGACCTTGAAATGTAGTTGTTGACAGTAACTGCTGAATTAAAGCCAAAGCTGCTTATCAAACACAGACAGAGTGTGTTTGTTTATGCTTTAAAAATAATTCAGAATATTTATGATGTGATTCTCATTGTGAAGATATGTATAGTTAGCGTATCCATTACAAAATTCTGTAAGTTACATATTTTGGTTATCTGCGAATGCCAGACAACACCAAAAAGTTATAAAGTACTCATTGCAAATGCACAATCTACTGGGTTTGATCCAACTGTGAATTTTTTTAATCCATTCTTCCTTTTGATTCTGTGGATATTTCTGCTATTGGAGGAAGTGGGGATATGGTTTTTGATGATTTGGTCTTTCTCCCTGTAGTTCCCATCTGCCCTCCTTATCTTCAGGGGGTTGTGGGGACAGAACAGTAGTGCAGACGGAAGGATGGAAATTGGCAAAATGTCGTCCTCTCCCGTTCAGTTAGTGAAGATGTCTGCCGGATCAAAGACACTGTTATGCAAATAAAAGGAGTCCTTCCATTTGCCAAAGTGCACCACTGAATACAGCCCAGTATATCTGAATTTAAAAACAAATATGTCACATTTTTCACTGCTAATGCTTAAGGGTCTCGCATATCTAAAGTGCATCATGGAATATTAGATGATTTAATCGTCCTTTTCCTCAGTTATTGAATCAGCCCTGCAGATGTTTCCTTGTTTAAACCATCTGTCTTTGGATGACATATGCCAGAATGGAAGTGAGGCAGAAAAAGGCAAACATCTGTCAAGATAAAATATTGTGAGGTACGAAAGGATGGAAAACAGACTGCTTCCACTTGTCAGGCATCAGGGTGCTTTTAAGAACATTGCATTAGCTTAGAGGCCATGGTTTCATCAGAATTCACGTACATGAAATTAATGGCAGTTTGAATATCTGGTGGCCTAATGTGACCTCCTGCAAATATTTTTGAAGTTGGTTTTTAGGGTGTTTTTGTAAAGCTGGTGTGCCATAAAGTCATTAGTGACTTGGTTTATGCTAGCATTTTGTAAGCAAAGTGCAGGGAAGTGAGTTTAGCTTGGGTATATTTATCCTTTTGTATAGTTTGTACAGTTTGGGGATTTCTGAGAATATTTTTTCTTCTTCAAATATTCCAGTGTCTGCTTTTCAACAGTGAGAATGTTCTTCTATCACTGCTGAATATAATAAGTGGTTAACTGCATCCTTCTGAGATCCAGAGCAAATGTGCGAAGTGTTTGATACTTTAAAAATCCTTTCTAGAAGGTGTGTATTCCTAATTTTGCAGAGGGTTATATTAAATGTTACTCTATTATCCCCCCCCCTTCTAAATCGATCTAAAAAGCAACACAAATCTGTTAACAACAAGCTTAGTACTTTTCATGCTATGCAGTAAAAACTATATTAAAGAGGGTCATTTAAGGAACATTTCAGAGCATTGATTTTTGAGCAAAAGTAGAACAGGTTTGTGGTTTCTACATGTGGTTTCTTCTATTGGTGGAAAGAGTGGATTGTCCTACGAACCAGTAATTGGGCTTGGCTCTTCTTGAGAATAATAAAAGGAGCATATCATTCATTTGTAAAAAGTACGAAGTCGTTTCAGAGGCTGCTTGACATTGTTGTAAATAGAAATATGCCCTTTTCCCTTATGGGGTATCCAAGAGCCCATATAGAGTCCTTACATAGGTTCCCTATTGGTAGGAGAAAATAACGGAGGCCAACCAGAGAATATTGAGTAGCAAAGCAGCTAGTAAGCTTGATCTTTATTGATCTGTTGCAACAGGGTGCTCCCCTCAATCGCAGGAAAGGAGGAGGACCCACAAAAATGCTGTGCAAGGGCTTATAAAGACTTTTGAAATTCCCATCCTGTAGATCAAGACCACCCCCAGAAACATTATACATACATCACGGAAGGGGTGTAACCTAAGACCACCCCTCAGATACATCACAGAAAAGGTGGTCTTAAAACAGAAATTTCAATATTGTTTTTCTCTTATCCTTGTTTGTTTCCTATCTGGCACGTTACTTGATTGGATTGCCTGAGGAGCCTGGCCATTCTTTTGTAGTGATAGATACTTAGTTCCTGGGCCATGTCACAGGCTCACACCCTATTCAAACACATCAACATACCCTTAAGACAGGATTTGTGAAGGAAAAGACAATGGGGAGGCTTTTCCACTTTGACCATGCAGAGAAACATTTGCTCAGCTTAGGAATCAAAAATGGCTTCAGGTCAGTCTTCCTGTGCTTGATCTATGCACGTGCAGTTATGAACATTACCATATATCTAGACCTCAAAATTCCTATCACATTATGTGCACCCATTTTGCTGCATTTCAAAAGGCCTTCATAAAAGATGTTTCTGGAGTTTGTGGAAGATACCGTATTTTTCGCTCTATAAGACGCACCAGACCATAAGACGCACCTAGTTTTTGGAGGAGGAAAACAAGAAAAAAAATATTCTGAATCCCAGAAGCCAGAACAGCAAGAGGGATCGCTGCGCAGCGAAAGCAGCGATCCCTCTTGCTGTTCTGGCTTCTGGGATAGCTGCACAGCCTGCATTCGCTCCATAAGACGCACACACATTTCCCCTTACTTTTTAGGAGGGAAAAAGTGAGTCTTATAGAGCAAAAAATACAGTACTTTTTACAACCACATCTAAAAAATGGTTCATCGGGGGGTGGCATGGTGTGAAAGGGGGATGACCAGTTAAGCCTGCTAACGTAGGTGGTATTCAGCTAAACAGGTGCACTAGTGCAAGGATGTTCTATGCATAGGGTTAGGGGAACCCCTGGACTATATTTAGGGTAACACAGTGAGAGGAGAGGCTCGGAAAGTTCCACTACACAGCTAAACATCCTAGCAGTAGCGGAACTGTTTAACTAGATACCATCCTTTGGTCATATCTACACCATATATTTGAAGCTCGTTACTTCCCCCAGAGAATTCTGGGAAAGTAAGGGTGCTGGGAAGTCTAGCCCTGTAAGGCGTAAACTACAGTTCCCAGGATTCTTGGGGGGTTGGGGTTGGGGGGGGGTAAGGTCACATGCTTTAAATGCATGATATGAATGTGACCATAGACCCAAATTGCCCTTCTTACAGAATTGTAGAGTTGGAAGGGATCATGAGGGTCATCTAGTCCAACCCTCTAGGAATCTTTTGCCCAACACGGGGCTCAAACGTGCGACCCTCACATTCAGAGTCTCACGCTCTACTGACTTAGCTATGCCTTCATCTGTGCACTGGTCTGCCTCCAGAGTCTTTACTCTAGCATGTGAGTCAGAATCACCCACTTTTGTGTGCTTCTGTGCATGCCTCTGGCTGCAGAGAGGCCAATATCAGAACAAACTCATTGGGAGATGTAATGTGATTATTCTGTCTGTTTCTGTTGGATTTGAATACTCCAGTTTATCCCAGTGTGGAGACTCAGCTGAACTGCCTGTATCTGAGGAGGCTGATTGAAAAGAATGAAGATCAGAGAACCATGTGAAGATGCAGCAGAGAGCTGCCTCCATGCGTGGGTTCTTTGAGTTCATGGGAGCCTTTAATTCAGGCATAGGCAAGCTTGGCCCTCCAGATGTTTTGGGACTACAACTCCCATCATCCCTCACCACTGGTCCTGTTAGCTAGGGATGATGGGAGTTGTAGTTCCAAAACATCTGGAGGGCCGAGTTTGCCTATGCCTGCTTTAATTATTGACACGTGAACAGATCTCCCTTACTGCAATTAGCATACCCTGGTTCACAGTTTGGGGGAGACAGCTTTACAGGTTATGCATCTAAATCGGCTGGGAAACCTTTTGGGCTTTCACATGTTCTTAGCCTCCAACTCTCACCAATCCTAGTCAACATGATTAGTGTTCTGGGATGATGGTAGTTGTAATCAGACAACATCTGCAGGGCAAAAGGTTTCCCACCCCTAACCTAAGTAGGGGAGAGTGAGAGCAGCTGTGTACCATTGAATCATAAGCAAAGTGAACCAAAAAGCTAGATTTTGTAGGTTTATTTTTGCAGCTTTGTAGGTTGTTGACAGCCAATATGATTGAACTTGGATTGGATATTGATGTCCTGGCTTTAGCCATGTATCCCTTTAGCCATGTATCTCCGTCTCTGTCCAACAGTGGTCTTGGGCAGAATGCTGTTCCCTCAGTCCTGTTTCCTCCACCTTCAAATTGTGGTGGGGAAAGAAGGACGTTGAAAGTAGGAATGAAAGGATGTTTGTGATTGTTCTGCAGAGAGGATTTTGCACACTTAAATGTTACAGTGAATATAGGTATTAATGCATTCAGAGCTGAGTAATGTACAATTAGCAAAGTTCTCCTTTGTTGTGCTAAGTGAATTCATTTCACACTTTTCTAGTTCTATGAATGTAACTGTGCAGTTGTTGTGATCATGACATACAGGTAAATGCAGTTTAGCATCTTTTGATGAGCACTTAGCTAAATGTTCCTGCTGGTATTATCTGTCAGCAGGTAGGAGATGCAGGGCTAATGATTCAGTTGTTGCTGCACATTTCAGTAAACAGCTACTAACACAAATTATACCATTTCAACTGGGTCTTTCTAGACTTGGTAAAACACTCAGCCTGTGTGCAGTTGATCTTTTACTGATGCATTTGGCAATGGTAAGAAATTAGGGTCAGTATGGAGCAGACATTTTAACTTGTTGGAATTTTCTGCAGATCCTCAGTTATATGCACGTTGTGGAACTCGGGATATCCTTTAGTAGCATTTGACACTCTGGTTCCACAGCATGAGCCAGAACCCAGTATGCTACTAGGAAGATGTGCATTGGAGGACCTTGCTTAGTTTGCTTTTTTACAGGGGGCTGACTTGATCTGATGCTCCCAAGAATTTGTGCAGAACAGAACGCAACTCCTTGATGGATCACACATTTCTCAGGATTCTGCGACGTTGTTTTGATGTGCAAAAAACAAATACAAGAAAGTGCATTGAAAAGTGCATATTTTTTGTAAAAAGTGCAAATAAAATATGTACAGTTTAAGGGGGGGGGACTTTATTATGCTTAAAAAGAAAAAGCACCAAACTGGCTGGAGCAGACATACAGCTGAGGGCGAATGAAGCCAAAACTCAGTTAGGCAGCTCAGTTTCAGCCCTACTCCAAAGTAAGATCATAGGATCATAGAATGCTTCCTATGCCAAGTCCAGTCATGGGTCAGTATTGTCTGCTCAGCCTTCTCAACCTGATGCCCTTCAGACATTTATGGGAGGATAGCTCAGTTGGCTAAAGTGTGGTTCGGATGACGCCAAGGTTGCAGGTGCAATTCCTGTATGGGACAGCTGCATATTCCTGCATTGCAAGGGGGCGGACTAGATGATCCTCAGGGTTCCTTCCAACTCTATGATTTTGCACTATAGCTGCCATCATTCTATGCTGGCTAGGGATGACGGGACTTGTAGTTCAAAACAGTTGGAGGGAGCCAGGTTGAAGAAGGCTTCCATTGAATGGCCGTGGGAACTGCAGTTCACTTTTGCACATAAAGCTTGAATATTGTAGAGAGATCATACCATCATTGGTGGTACTTAAAATGCGTAGAAAAGGGTGAATGCATAATTCATTGGTTTATCAGTCCTCCAGCAGGTATTATGTATGGTGCTGGTTTTCTTTTCAGTAAGTTCTAAGCTAAGCATCCAATAGATGGGGGTGTAGAGCTTCTCTTTTACGCCCTTCAAAAGCACAGTTCTTTCAGTAGCATGCAGTTTCTCATTTGAATACCATTTTGCTTGTGTAATGGCTTCAGAACAAGTTGTTCAGTTCATAAGGAGAAGGGGGAAATGAGTTCACACAATACACTTGAACTTTCAAAGGACTGGCACAGATTATGGCGACCTGTCTTCAGTACCACTAGGCGTAATGGTGTTTTGGCACCGCTAACAAGGCAGTTTGAGGGTTGAAAGTCCCTAATGCAGACATGTCTGGAGCACAAGTTCATTTTCTACAGGCTGAACTGATTTGTTTAAGCTTTTCTCTTTGGAAAACCATTCTGTCTCTAATCCAATCCTGCAGTGGCTTGTTTAACAGAAAACGGGGGGCATTGCAGCCTGGGCCCCCCCCCCCGTGCTCCTTTTAGCCATGAGAAAACTGTCTAGAACTCGGTATTGGAAAAAAGTGTCACATAATTCTAGAGCTGCAGACTTCGTTCTTGATTTTGATGGCTTGAAAGACAGACTCCAAACTAAAGCTGTATTTTAAAGCAGGTTTGGAGAATGCTTCCTTTGGCAGGCTGTAGGGCAGGCTGCTGCAGCTTAAGTAACGAAGATTAGTTTATAAGAATATTTACATTTGCATTTCACTACAAATGTGGCACAGACCCTTTAAAAACACTGAACGTTTACCGATTGCAGAGGTCCATTTTTATGCTGCTTTGAAGTCCTACATTAAGTTCACGCAAGTTGCAATTGCCCCAGTCGCTCAGAAGTTGGCAAGAAAGCAAATTTGAAGCCGAGGTTGTCTACGCCCCTTTTGGACGGGGAAAGCCTTTCACTGTTTAACAGATCAAAGTTCTGTTTGTCATCCCAGCTAGGTGTGATGTAAAGTGGAAAAGTTTTGAAGCTATCTGTGGAACAATGTGAGTTATCTCCACAGGTTTATGGCTTAGTATAAACATAGCATACATTCTATCGTCAGGCCAACAGCGAGTGAGTCAAAAACAGAAAGACCTTTCCACATGACTGTGCAAAGCACTCTAATGTGGGAGTCAATAGTTTTGCTAGGAAACATGGAGGGCAGTTCTTTGAAATTAAAAGTAAGAAGTGAAACCATCAAAGAATGATAGGCAAAAGGGTAGCCTTTCTACTGTGCCATTTATTTTTCTTAATCGGAGGTGTGTTCCAGTGCTGGAGACATAAAATTTGCATGAAACACTTAAAAGATGGTTGGGATGAGTGTTTGTGTGTGTTTTCTGCTACTTCTCATTTTTCTTGCCATGTGTCAAATCCATTCCGTGCCTGTAATACTTAGTGCCGCTACAATCTGCACAGCAGCTGTAGTAGAAACAAGTTTCATTGCCTGCAGGGGAAATGGAAATTTCCCCAGTATGGAATGTTCCTGGGAAAATGTGACATCCCTCACTCAGAAGGGAAGACGGCTGCATTTTGTCCAACAAATGAGTAGCATCTTGTGTCCTTAGGAGAAGGTGGAGCCAGAGGGCTTTGCAGATAGTGGAGGTGGGTTGCTCCTCTGGAGTTGGAGATACGAAGTCTAGGTGTCTCTTCCCAATCCAGGAAGAGTTGAAAACTCAGCCTCTAAAGCTTGGGAGCTTTATGACAGCATGTTACTGTTTGCTGGGAGGAGGGAGTATCTCTGCTAGTCTCCGTCACATTGATAATGTCATAGTTAATGCTGTAGCGAAATCTAAGTTACGTCTACTTTTGCTTTGAATGTGTAATGTTGCCCCAAAATGAATAGATTACAGCCAGTGCTGGGTGTTTCCTTGGAAACTCAGTGTAATTTGTGCATCTAAATCATAGGGAAAGACAAAAATGCATTTTTGACTTACAGGAAGCACCTTACTGCTCTCTGACTGCAGAAGGCAAATCTGTTGGCCTACAAAGCTTGGCGTAACACCTGCTGCGTATTATTAGTTGTAGATAATAGAACACGGGAAGATTTCAGAGAAGCAAACAACAGAACCAAACCCCGACTGTGGTTCTTTGACTTCTGGCAAATGTACTGCTGGGAGACCTTGGATGTTGCAAAATCTTTTTTAAAAATATTTCAATGTCTTTGTCAAGTCTATAATGAAACATCACTCCTAAAAGATTTATTTTTGGAAAGTATTTAGTTACCAAATGGTGGAGTATTTTTAAAAGGGGGGGGGGGAGAATTATTGGGAAAATGCAGTTATAGAGACTGTCTGAACGTGTTATACATGTAAGATGCACTAGTTTGATGCCCAGCATCATCTGACAGTAAGGGAACATGGATGACTTACAATGAGATAGAATGGTTGGCATTTCTCCCCCTGCTCCAATAAGAAAGGCACAATTACGTAAATGGCCAGTGTATTTAAGGTAAAGGGACCCCTGATCATTAGGTCCAGTCGTGACCGACTCTGGGGTTGCGGCGCTCATCTTGCTTTATTGGCCGAGGGAGCTGGCGTACAGCTTCCGGGTCATGTGGCCAGCATGACTAAGTCGCTTCTGGCGAACCAGAGCAGCGCATGGAAACGCTGTTTACCTTCCCACCGGAGTGGTACCTATTTATCTACTTGCACTTTGACGTGCTTTCGAACTGCTAGGTTGGCAGGAGCAGGGACTGAGCAACGGGAGCTCACCCCATCGCGGGGATTCGAACTGCCTGCATTAAAAAACATGCTGCCTCAGACTGTTGATGTGTCTTGGAGGATTTTACTATTTACTTCAAGACTCCAGTACTGATGTTTAGGATTTATTTGATGAACTGTTCCTTTCTGGTATACTCTCCCCTTGCATATTGCTCTATAGATGACTTCCTACTTGGAAAAATGCTACTGAGCTGCTGCTGGGTTTCTACAATATCTGTTCTTGAGTTTCTGGTATTGATTGTGGTTTCTTACTTCGCAGAGGCAACGAGCAGAATTTTAATCACCTGCAGTTTTGTTTTGTTTTTTGGCAGGGGTATTTTCATTCGCTTGCTAGAATTTCTGTAGTTTGCTTAGGATCAGTGAGACTTCCTCAGCAAAGCTGAAGATACGAGGAGGCCCATGTAGGAGTACTTTAAGGGGTGTGGGTTATAGGTATAAGAAGTAATCTTTCATCCCCCCCTTTGTCAGGATCCTTCCTGTTGCTATTTTCCAATATTGAGCTTTGCCATGCATTTCAGAACAAATTCTCTGCGCCTGATTTAGGGCAGTGGCAAATGATTTTTTTCCACCTTCTGTTCCAAATAAGATGATGTATGAATGCCCAGTTTATCAAGACAGATACTAGCCAGGATGCCAGTTCTCAAGTCTCGTTTTGCGTAGGAATGACCTCATTCTGGGATCATATGAAGTCCTTTATGAATGATAAAATATTTAGCATGGGTTGGCGAAGTTTGCAGAGTAATAACCTGTCATTCTGCTGATTTCTGCTCCTGTAAACAATAAGTGTTTCACAAGTTATTGATAATATATTGCTAGGAAAACACATTCCTGGACACTGAGGTCTCATTTGCTCCCATTCCATCATTTCTAAGGGTTTATAATGTGATTTTGAAACAATTCTGAATAAAACAGTGTTCAGATGTATGGTCCATAAATTTCTGTTTCTGAGAAACGGTTGGCAGGCAGGTTATCAAAATGTGAAACTTACTGAACCTTTATGTTTACTAATAATTCTTAAGCTTTTGGGAGGCTTCAGAAAAATGTCAGAATTTCTTGGTAAGTCTAGTCATGTACCTTGAATAAAGAAGCACATTCCTCCATAATTTCCCTCATTTACTGGTCATCAGCACTCAGTCTCTTGCTAGCTCAGTTTTTCCTTTGCTTGGTGTTTTTTAAATTGGTGAATGTCAAGAATGAAGCTTGTTTTTGACATTTACCCACCAAGTCATTATAAATGACGGAATTAAGGGTAAGCTTTGAGGTTTTATAAAAAAAGTGTCGGGATTTCCTGCTGGTCTCAAAATCTTAATTATATGTCAACATTTATTATTCATTGACACTGACATGATACACGCATACTAAAAATCAATAATTGCATGGCTTTAGGGGTGGGTAATGGTTGGAAATGTAAATAGTATGGATTTGATCTAGAATTATTCATGCTGAAAGTGGACTCACTACAATCAGTGGGACTTGTTCCATTGATTTCAGTGGATCTACTCTCAGCATGATTCCGTCTGGATCTAACTGTATGTAAACAGCTTTTAAGATGCTTCCCCTGAGCTACTGCTGTTTACTTTGTCATCTTTAAAGATGGAGAAGATCTACGATGCAGTAGGTAGCTTTCTGTTTATGCACCGGGACTTTACATTGCCTTGCTTCCAGTGGCATCTCCTCCCTTTCAAGTTTGGATAAGTAGCACCCTGGGGCGGTTTCTGGAAGAAATATTGGTCCTCTACCCATGTATTGACGCTTTTGAATTATGGTGCTGGAGGAAACTCTTGAGAGTCCCATGGACTGCAAGAAGATCAAATGCATCCATTCTTAAGGAAATCAGTCCTGAGTACTCACTGGAAGGACAGATCGTGAAGCTGAGGCTCCAATACTTTGGCCACCTCATGAGAAGGGAAGACTCACTGGAAAAGACCTTGATGTTGGGAAAGATGGAGGGCACAAGGAGAAGGGGACGACAGAGGACGAGATGGTTAGACAGTGTTCTCGAAGCTACAAACATGAATCTGACCAAACTGCGGGAGGCAGTGGAAGACAGGAGTGCCTGGCGTGCTCTGGTCCATGGGGTCACGAAGAGTCGGACACGACTGAACAACTAAACAACAACAACCCATGTATTATTGAAGCACAGAAGCACTTCCTTGATGAGGATACCAACCAGAGAGGTGGGGGTGGGGGTTTGATTCATTGATGAAATGAGAGACTTTGAAGTCTTCAACAGTAGTTTTGCCAGGCTTTTGTCTTTTCCAGTACAAAAGAGGAACAAAAGATGGCAGTCATGAGATTTTACATAACACTTTAAATGGAGGTATAATTTAACAATTTGTATTCATAATCCCAAATAATTTTGCTTACAAAATAGAGGTGAGAGAGCGTTGACTTATCAAATTAGTTCAGAAACAAAGTGCTAATCTTGACGGTCTTATTAACTTGCTATTTTTTTAATGTGCTTGCCCAAATATCCAAATAAATCACTGGAATAATTTCCTCCATATCCATTAAAAAATATTGTGCCGCTGAGTGATGTCTGAGATCTAAAGTGTTGTATGCCCAAGGCGGAGGGACTATGTACCTTTGGTACTTAAGCAGTACAGTGGTACCTCGGGTTAAGTACTTAATTCGTTCCAGAGGTCTGTACTTAACCTGAAACTGTTCTTAACCTGAAGACCACTTTAGCTAATGGGGCCTCCTGCTGCTGCCGCGCCGCTGGAGCCTGATTTCTGTTCTCATCGTGAAGCAAAGTTCTTAACCTGAAGCACTATTTCTGGGTTAGCGGAGTCTGTAACCTGAAGCGTATGTAACCCAAGGTACCACTGTATTCCCTCTGAATGCCAGAAGCCAATTTGCTTCTGAAATTGAACAGATGCTTGCAAACAGTTTATGATACAGTGTGTCTCTCAAATAGTACTGAGAAATTATTGAAAAGCTAGGGTGTGTGTGGGTCCAGTTCAAAGAACAAAAAAGTTTTAAGGAACCACTGATCTTGCCCAAACTCTTAGGTGCTCCTACAGAAGCTCTGTGCATCCCAGCTAGTGTTGCTTCTCAGGAAACTTTTAAATATACAAGTGCCCCAGATTTAGTTGATCAGAAGTTGGATCCCAACAACCGTGTTTACCAAAATACATGTTTGTAAATCACGTCCAGTTTTCTTACCAGTCTTTTTTTGCAGTGAAAAGGTTCATAAAGAGCATCTACAGTATGTTTGGGATACATTTCAGGAAATGTGTGCTGCACGATTTCATTACCGTATTTTTCGCCCCATAGGACGCACTGGCCCATAGGACGCACCAAGTTTTTTTGAGGGGAAATAAAGAAAAAAAAATTATTTCCCCCCCCCGGCACTTGTGGGGCCGGCAGCGGGGAGAAGCGCTCTTCTCCCCGCCGCCTGCCTGCAGACCAGGTCCGGGGACAACGGGAAGACGCGCTGCGCCTCCCAGCTGTCCCCGGAGCTTGCGGGGCAGGCGGCGGGGAGAAGCACGTGTCTCCCCGCCGTCAGCCTCCAAACCACATCGGGAGACAGTGGGATGGCAGCGTTCTGCCTCCCCGCTGTCCCCCGATCTTGTGGGGCTGGCGCTGCGGCTCTCCTGAAGCCTGGAGAGCGAGAGGGGTAGGTGCACACCAACCCCTCTCGCTCTCCAGGCTTCAGCGAAAGTCTGCATTCGCCCGATAGGACGCACACACATTTCCCCTTCATTTTTTGGGGGGGGAAAGTGCGTCCTATAGGGCGAAAAATACAGTAATTACCTAGAGTTTTTGGGGGGTTTTTTGGAGGGGGGTGTCAAACGTAGAATCGGCCATAGAAGCCTACTTCAACTAAGTATTATTTCTGCTTTTTATTATGCAAGCAAAGGTGTGTCTATAGCTCTCAGTGTCCTCTCCAAATTATACAGATTGCACATATTCAGTCAACCCATGTATAAAATGTTGACATTCCCCACCCCCCAATGTAGTGTTCTTATTTCATAGAATTGTAGAGCTGGAAGGGACCACGAGGGTCGTCATCCTGTGGTGCAGGGATCTTTTGCCCAAAATGGGACTTGAGCCCATGTTATAAGAATTTTAAGGTCACACACTGTCAGGGAATTGCCATCGGAGCGGGAGGCGGACGATGGTGGAGAGGGTCCTAGTAGAAGGAGGGATAGCCCATCCGCTGGGGAAGGTAATCAGCGTAACACCAGTGGGAAAGGGGAGGAGATAGAGGAATCGGAGAGGTGGCTCCAGGACTCTTCGCAGGAGACCAGCGGAGAGGGCACGAGTACTCCGTTGCCCACACCCACTTTGCGCAGGAAACTTTCGCGCAGGCAACGGGGGAGGAGACTGGGCATCAAACAGCTTCTATGTTGGAAGCGGTTTAAGAAACGCCCACTGACGGATTCTGCCAGCGACTGAGGCAGCCACGGAAATTGAGGCTGTCCAGACAGAAAGGGTTCAACCATGCAACCTAGCCAGGAGTAAAGGCAACTTACGCACGAGCAACCCCTAGAACCATTACACACACACACACACACACACACATACACACAATGTTCATAACTGTATATATAAACCACATGTCTGAAACCCCACAGAAAAAGTCCTAAAACCATTTTGTCCCTCCCAAATTGACCTCAGATATTTCTCTGCAAAGTCGAAGGAAAATGGAAAAGCATTCCCATTGTCTTTTCGTTCACGAATCCTGTCTTAAGGGTATGTCTTTGTATGAATAAGGTGAGCCTGTGACCTGGCTCAGGAACTAAGTATTTATCATTACAAAAGACTGGCCAGGCTCCCCAGGTAATCCAGTCAAGTGACCATTAGTAGGTAACCTGCCAGACAGGAGATGAACAATGCACTCAGATTTCTGTTGTAGACTGCCTTTTCTATGATGTAGGTATGATGTATATGGGGGGTTGGCTACGCCCCTTCTGTGATGTATGCATGATGTTTCTGGGGGTGGTCTTGTACTCCAGGGCGGGCAATTTAAAATGTCTATATAAGGGCAGGCACACCTTTGTTCTGGGTCTTCCTCCTTCCTGCGTGTGAGGGGAGCACCCTGTTGCAACAGCTTTAATAAAGATCAGGCTTACTAGCTGCTTTGTTTCTCAATATTCTCTGGTTGGCCTCTGTTATTTTCTCCTACCAATAGGGAATCCACGTAAGGACTCTGTACCGGCTCTTGGATACCCCATAAGGGGAAAAGGGCAGATTTTGTTTACATCACCCTGAGATTAAGAGTCTCATGCTTTACCTACTGGCCTATTGAGGCATTCTTGCTGCAGTGCAGTTAATTTATCCATACGAATCGGGGGGCATGCCTGTGAGAATTGCATATTCTTACGGAGCTTTTGCTAATTACTGGTGTATCATTTTGAACACCTAGTTCCATGCTAAATATAACCTTTAACTGCATCAGACTGTTTAGTGCCAGAATAATGGAATGTGACTGTGTAATTTTAGAAGCACATAGTGTGTGGGAGCTATCATCAGTTAATGGAATAAGAATGCAAGTTTAAAAGATAAGTAGGCTGACATGTAGGTGCTTGAATACTGAATTGCTTTGGACAAATGGATGATGGCACAGGCTAACAAGAGGGGCAAGTTTTATCTAATGGAAATAACAAATTTAATTATTAGCAGAATCGCATCCTGCATTTCGTAAAATCCTTGTGGGCAAATGTCACACTGTGCTGATTTTAAGCCGTTTTCCATTTATCGCATAGGTTGCTAAAGCAGACTTTATCAAAAAGGAGCTGAATGACTTGTCACGAGGGCAATATTTAGAGCAGCTCAAACTCACAGATGCGACAAACGCTCAGTTCTTCCTACACCTGCCTAGAAGTTGCTGCCATCCAAAAACTAGATTCAAGTAGCTGCTTGTTGATCTCTCTTCTTCCTTCCCTGTTCTGACAGATGTTCTGTGCATACAGATATATAAACTTCCAGCTCTGTGTTCCTGAGTCTTTGTTTAGAGAACCCTAAAATACCCCGGATGTGCTGGAGATTCTAATCTCCGTGATAGAATTTGTACAGGATTGACCTGCATACGATTTTGCGCTCACGACTGAAAATGTTGAAAGCAGCCTTGAATCAAGACTGAAAAGGATTGTATCTTTGCTGATGCTGCAGTCTATTTCCCATCTGGCATATTGGCTCGACCGTTAAGTCCCTGAATATTATCCTGCAGACAAATGGTGCAGTTAGTTTCCTAGCTAATCTCTGGCTATTCGTAGTAATTCCTGGTAATGGATAAAAATGGTGTTAGCCCGTTGATTCACGGAATGCTTGTATTTGTGTAGTCAATCAAACGTACATTGTTCCTCAAGCGAAGAATTCTGTAGATGTGGAAGTAGACTTCAGTGGAAGGTTTAAGGCACTGCCAAAAATTGGAATCGCTTGAACAGGGTTTTACATTACTGTAATGTGTCGAATACTTTAATTCTGTTCTTCTTGGGAGTTGGAATAGTTTTTTTTAAAAAAAATGATATGGATTGAAATAAAATACATATTGAAAACAAAGTTTTACAGTGGTGCCTCGCAAGACGAAAAAATCCGTTCCGCGGGTCTTTTCGTCTTGCGGTTTTTTCGTCTTGCGAAGCAAGCCCATTGGCAGATTAGCGCTATTAGCGCTATTGACAATTTAAGGGCTAAAAACGGCTTTTTAAGGCTTGGGGGATTAGCGGTTTTGCTGCTAAAATGCTTTTAGCAGCTTAGCGCTTCAGGAAAAGGGGTTTTGGAGCGGGGGAAAAATTCAAAATTTTTCGTCATTTTTCGTCTTGCGAAGCAAGCCCATAGGGAAATTCGTCTTGCGAAGCGCCTCTGCAAACGGAAAACCCTTTCGTCTTGCGGGTTTTCCATCTTGCGAGGCATTCGTCTTGCGGGGCACCACTGTATAAGGTAAATTGCCACTCATAATTTGATAGAACCCACTCATAATTCAACAGAAGATGCCTACTTTAATCTTATATGTAGGCAATGTCAGATCAACGTAAGAACTTTAGAGCATAAAGTAGGCCTGGTATTCTTTGAGATCCTAAGCATGCAAATTTTTGTGCACTTGTGCTTCGGCAAGGTACTGTGGAGACGTGGGTGCATCTCTTGTTCTTGAAGAATTTTAAGAGCTCACCTGCTGCAGCACTTAGACCACGAGTAGACAACCTAGGGGCCGGATCAGGCCCAATCACCTTCTAAATCCAGCCTGAGGATGGTCCAGGAATCAGCGTGTTTTTACATGAGTAGAATGTGTCCTTTATTTAAAATGCATCTCTGGATTATTTGTGGGGCCTGCCTGGTGTTTTTACATGAGTAGAATGTGTCCTTTTATTTAAAATGCATCTCTGGATTATTTGTGGGGCATAGGAATTCGTTCATTTTTTATTCTTTCTCCAAAATAGAGTCCGGCCCCCCACAATGTCCGAGGGACAGTGGACCGGCCCCCTGCTGAAAAAGTTTGCTGACCCCTGGCTTAGACTGACTGGCTAGGCAGGACAGGGGAGATCAGGGTTCACATTCCCCACCCCAGCCATGAAGCTGGGCAAGAATTACTTTGGGCCACTCACTCCAGCCCAACCTACCTCACAGGGTTGCTGTTCTGGCTGCCCGAGCACGTGGGACAGCCAAGCTAAAAACAAATCATGTTCTGTGGCCCACGTAGATCCATTTGCCAATCCTTGAAGTCTGGGCAGCTCAGCTGCTTAGAGCGTGATGCTGATAACGCCAAGGTCACAGGTTTGATCCCCGTTTGGAACAGCTGGATATTCCTGCATTGCAGGGGGTTGGACTAGATGATCCTCAGGGTCCCTTCCAACTCTACAATTCTATGAATCTATGTAATTGCGGTTTCTGCCACTCGCTGTTACCACTCCTCCCCTTTTGAACGTATGATGCTGCATTATGCCGTGTTAGATAATCTAGCCCAATACAGTTTACGGGTAAAAGGTAAAGGTAAAGGTACCCCTGCCCGTACGGGCCAGTCTTGCCAGACTCTAGGGTTGTGCGCTCATCTCACTCTATAGGCCGGGAGCCAGCGCTGTCCGCAGACACTTCCGGGTCACATGGCCAGCGTGACAAGCTGCATCTGGCGAGCCAGCGCAGCACACGGAACGCCATTTACCTTCCCGCTGGTAAGCGGTCCCTATTTATCTACTTGCACCCGGGGGTGCTTTCGAACTGCTAGGTGGGCAGGCGCTGGGACCGCACGACGGGAGCGCACCCTGCCACGGGGATTCGAACCGCCGACCATGCGATCAGCAAGTCCTAGGCGCTGAGGTTTTACCCGCAGCGCCACCCGCGTCCCCTAGTTTACGGGCACCCAAGATAATTTTTCAAACATTTCTTAATCACAACTATTTCTGATAAGAGGCTCCCTCGCATCCAGGGGGCTAATGAGAAGTCCTCATATATTTCGTTTCATCAATACTGCGCAGCGTCAGGTGATCCTGGGCCATTCACTAGGGGAATTGAACTTTTGACACTCAGCTTATAAGGCATGTGTTGCTCCCTGTTATGCATCAGATTGGGAAAGCAGTTGTGTAGCAAGTCACTGACTTTTTTGGGGATTAGAGCAATACCCACAGCTCCCTCCCTGTTCCGTTACACTGCATTAGTCTAAACCCATAAACCCGTCGCTTCTTGGCACATTCCCATTTTCGCCTGATTCATTGTGTCCTGCGTGTTACCCCTGACATTTACAAAAGTCCTAGCAAATGACAGTTCCCAGCGCAGCCTGAATGGAACGATTGGAGATTTCTCTCCGTTTGTGTTGCAGTCTGCTTCCCACCAGATGTCAATAAGAGAGATATTTGTTGGCATCTTTCACAAGTAGGAATCCAGCACAAAGTACAGACGTCTTTTTGCCCGAATGCTGAGTCTGGCAGGTGCTTGAACTGACTTGCAGACAAAACAATACATCAGTCATTGAACCTATATTGTAATTCTAGGGGGTGTGCCCCTGCTCTCATTCCTCCACCACCACTAACCCAGGAGTGGGGAACTGTTAGCTCCTACCCCACAGGCCACCGCAGACTGGTGGGCAAGGCAAGTCACTTATCCATCACATGTAATCTTTAAAGGTAAAGGTACCCCTGCCCGTACGGGCCAGTCGTGTCCGACTCTAGGGTTGTGCACCCATCTCACTTAAGAGGCCGGGGGCCAGCGCTGTCCGGAGACACTTCCGGGTCACGTGGCCAGCGTGACGAAGCTGCTCTGGCAAGCCAGCACCAGCGCAGCATACGGAAACGCCGTTTACCTTCCCGCTATAAAGCGGTCCCTATTTATCTACTTGCACTTAGGGGTGCTTTCGAACTGCTAGGTGGGCAGGAGCTGGGACCGAAAGATGGGAGCTCACCCCGCCGCGGGGATTCGAACCGCCAACCATACGATCGGCAAGTCCTAGGCACTGAGGTTTTACCCACAGCGCCACCTGCGCCACCTATGTAATCTATATGATATCACATAATTGATAGGTGTGTTTTTCCACCAACCTGTCAAAATCCCTTGTGGGGTTCTGAAGCTTCTGCTGAGGGATGCCAGAAAGAAGGCTGTATTTTGAAATGTGGGCTTCTTTCTTGCTTTTTGTGATGACAATGGCAGCAGCAGCCTTGTTCCCTGTGCAACACTGGAGGTTGAAATGGGGTGTGCAGCCCTCCTGCTGCATATAAAGGGCTTTTGCAATCATCCATGCTTTTCAGATGCAAAGAGCATGAAATGGAATTCTCCCTCCTTGAGTAGGCGTGTTCCTAAGACCTGCCCCTTTCCACCTCATGCTGCTGCTACAGCCAAATGGGATGAAGAACTGGCCCAGCGGTGGGAAGAGAGGAGCATGGGGCACCAGGTGGCCTCAGAAGGTTGCCTCTTCATTGTGTTCAGTGGCTTCAGTTGCAGATTACTAGGCAGCCCAGCGACTGCTTCCAGTCCCCTTCCTGCACTCCTAATATGCAACAGTAGCAGAAGCAGCAGATCCCAAGCTCATTGGAGAGGAGGAAGGTGGCCAGTAACGATGCTGGCCAGCCTTGGGCTCTGGATCCTGGAGCCAGGGGGCCAGTTTTTGGCAGATGTTAGCATATATCATATTGAAACTCTTGATTCTGTGGATAACATTATCAGGGCCTCCTGAAATGGGATTGCCAGAATACTATGGCGACAGAGTTTGCATCTGGGTCTGATGCAGGATCTGGTCCCTGTGTTGATATTATGTGATATGGTGATGCTGGCAAGTAAAAAAATCACAAACGAACCTTGTTCAGACCTTTGTTGTCAAGACAGAGGTACTTCTTCATGTGTCTTTACATTAAGTCGGACTCCAGTTATGAATGCTCTTAACCTCACAGCAGACACTCTTTTTTCTTTAAATTCGCCATATATTTAGCTTTCATCAAATAGTTGGTTTGATCATGCATTTGTGGTTCATTTCTTGTTCCTGGCTATATATACCGTATTTTTCGCCCTATAGGACGCACCGTCCCATAAGGCGCACCTAGTTTTTTGGGGGGGAAATAAAGGGAAAAAATTATTTCCCCCCCAGGCGCGGGGTTGGGGAAGCCCGAGCTTCCCCCGACCCCAGCCCCCAAACAGGCAGCTCTCTGCAAGCCGTGGGAGCCCAGTGCTGGCTCCCGCTGCTTGCTGAGAGGTCCACGAAGCCTGGACGCGCTGAGCTCAGCGCGCGCAGGCTTCAGCATGCAGGCAACTCTCCGCCAGCAGCGGGAGCGCTCCTGCTGCTAGCGGAGAGGTCCGCGAAGCCTGGACGCGCTGAGCTCAGCGCGCGCAGGCTTCAGCATGCAGGCAACTCTCCGCCAGCAGCGGGAGCGCTCCCGCTGCTAGCGGAGAGGTCCGCGAAGCCTGGACGCGCTGAGCTCAGCGCGCGCAGGCTTCAGCATGCAGGCAACTCTCCGCCAGCAGCGGGAGCGCTCCCGCTGCTTATGGAGAGGTCCGCGAAGCCTGGACACGCTGAGCTCAGCGCTCGCAGGCTTCAGCATGCAGGCAACTCTCCGCCAGCAGCGGGAGCGTTCCCGCTGCTAGCGGAGAGGTCCGCGAAGCCTGCATTCGCCCCATAGGACGCACACACATTTCCCCTTCATTTTTGGAGGGGAAAAAGTGCGTCCTATAGGGCGAAAAATACGGTAGATAGAAATATGTACGTACAGTGGTACCTTGGGTTAAGCACTTAATTCGTTCCGGAGGTCTGTACTTAATCTGAAACTGTTCTTAACCTGAAGCACCACTTAGCTAACGGGGCCTCCTGCTGCTTCTGTGCCGCCGGAGCACAATTTCTGTTCTAACCTGAAGCAAAGTTCTTAACCTGAAGCACTATTTCTGGGTTAGCGGAGTATGTAACCTGAAGCGTGTATAACCTGAAGCGTATGTAACCTGAGGTACCACTGTATTTAAGACTGCTTATCCTTACCAGAATTGCCTTCTATTTAGCCACAGTAAACCTCACCATCCTTCTGCTGTTCACATGATGTGCATCTGGAGACTTGATTGCCTTGAAGTAAGGGAACCCTTATCTTCAAATAATCTGGTTTTCCCACAGAGATGCACTGCAAGAGAACAGTGTAAGTGAATTAATTAGCCTTTTATTGTATTTTGAAGGTCATAATCACCATGGGCTCTGGCAGCCCAGCGGAGGTGGTGTGTGCTGGTGCCAGGGGAAGCGAATGTCTCTGCAGATGCTTCGCTCTTGAGGCTGTTCCTCTAGAGCCACTTTAACTTGCTGACAGACGTCAGGAAATAGATAGAAAAGGCTGGTGCAGCCTATGTGTTGGCTTCCCTGGATAAAAGCTTCAAGCAGCGTTGATTGGTTTAATTATTACTGTTTTATGTAGATTGATTTGAAACCCAGTGTTTCCAAAGCACAACTCTCCTTTTTAAATGATGCTCTCATGGGCAGTAGTAACAGGCTCTGTCCCAGCTTCTGCCAACCTAGCAGTTCAAAAGCATAGCAGCGCAAGTAGATAAATAAGTATTGCTGCGGCAGGAAGGTAAACGGCATTTCCATGTGCTCTGGTTTCTGTCACGGTGTTCCGTTGTGCCAGAAGTGGCTTAGTCCTGCTGGCCACATGACCCGGAAAGCTGTCTGTGGACAAACGCCGGCTCCCTCTGCCTGAAAAGTGAGATGAACGCCGCACCCCATAGTTGCCTTTGACTGGACTTAACCATCCAGGGGACCTTTACCTTACCTTTTAGTAACAGGCACCATGTTGGCAGAAGCATTTCTCCTGCATGCATGAAAGAAGTGAGATCTTAAAATGTTGCATACCGTTGGCTGTTCTTTTATAAGCACTTGTAGTTAAAAAGCATATATTTGTTCTCTGCTACCTGAGGAAGATGCTGCTGCTGATTATATTTTATTATTTGTGCCCCGCCCATGTGACTGAGATGCCCCAGCCACACTGGGTGGCTTCCAGCATGTACGGAAACATAATAAAACATCAAACATTAAAAACTTCACTATGCAGGGCTGTCTTCAGATGGCTTCTAAAGATTGTACAGTCGTACCTTGGTTTTCAGACAGCTTAGTTATCGAATGTTTTGGCTCCCGAACGCCGCAAACCCGGAAGTGACTGTTCTGGTTTGCAAACTATTTTTGGAAGCCAAACGTCCGACGGGGCTTCCATGGCTTCGGATTGGCTGCAGGAGCTTCCTGCAGCCAATCAGAAGCCGCACTTTGGCTTCCGAACGTTTTAGAAGTCAAACGGACTTCTGTTTGACTTCCAAGGTACAACTGTATCTCCTTGATATCTGACCTAAGGAGGAGCACCTTCTTAGTTGATATTTAAAAGCATACAATGAAACCATTTAAAGCTTGCAGCCCTCATAAAACAGAGCTATCATGCACTCTCTCAGAGGTGAAGAAAGAGAGTTGCTGGCAGCCATATTTGTTTTGGGTAGGGGCAGGCATTTGGCTCAAATGCAAAGGGGAGGACATAGGGTTAGGCGGGCCTGTGCGTCGTTCAGAAGGCTCACCGAGGAGAGGGAATAGCACATGTTGGCTCCCATCGCTGCCAGTTTACAGTCTCGTAGCTCACTGTGTTGCTCTGTTGAGTGTGTGTGTGGGGGGGGGTGAGGTCAGGGTTTTCCGTGGAGTCCTGGCTCAGCCAGGAGTTACACAGGAACTGAGTGGTGGCGGAGTTGAGGCCGCTGCTGGGAACATCTCCCAGCTTCTCAGGAAGCCCTGCCCGTTCTTGGAGAAGAATAGCTTTTAAATGTGTATTTGAAGGTAGCTCCATATTAGAGGTAGCCTCTTGCTACGCCAGGAAGAAAAACGGTTTGAACTTCCACTAGCAGAGTGGACAAGCTTAATATGGACCCAGGTTGCTTGACAGGAGTGTGGTGCCATCAAGTGAAGTTACGTTACCAAGGAAAAGGAGAAGAGCAAACAAAAAAACGTAAAATGCTTGGAATTGTTCCGTTGGCGGTAGTTCTTGTAATTGAAATTAATTTTTTTTGGGGGGGGGGGGTATTCTTTGATCACAACTTGGTTGTTGCATCTTAATTCCACATGGGTTCCGATCTCTCCACTTGGCGACATAGCTAACTCTCAGCCTGGCCTAACCAACTCACAGGATTGCTGAAGATAACAGCTCAGTGAATGCTGTTGGCTGGAAGCAAAGGGGAATTGTTTCCATCATGCGCTGAGCCAAATTCTAGCCGCTCCTTTGCCTCAGGGAATTTTGGAGGAAGTCGTTAACTAGAAATAACAAGGATGGGGGCAGAAGATGCTACCTGGCTAATTCTGATTCTGTATCAATACTGTGTGATATTTGTCCTTGCACTAGTTTGGGGTATAATGTTAAGTTTAGATTATTATTTTAAGCTTCAGTGAACACCTCTTGGGGCTGTAAAATGGGGTATTATAAGGATTTTAAACAATAGCTAAAAAATACAGGGGTTGGGGAGAGCCAAGTATGCCATTTTGAAGAAAAAGAGGGATATGTATTAATAAATTTTGATAAGCAGTTGATTTGTGTTTGTAAATGCGTGTGCATTACCGGTATGTTGCAGATTTTTAGTATAACTTCTGCCTTTCCGTTTTTCTTTTTCTTCTTGGTAGGGTGTCGGTGTGTCTGTTCATGGGCACTTCAGAGTCGCTACAGAGAGGACGGTTTTTGCAATGCCAGAGACAGCCATAGGTAAAGGACTGCATGTTAACGTTTTCCACTGTGCCTTCCATTAAGTCTTTTGATAGAGAAGCAGTGGGGTGTAGCAGTTAAGATTGTTGACTTTAGCGGGGAATGGCTTCAAATCCCTGCCTTTGCATGAAGTTTGCTGGAGACCTTGGTTACACTCTTTCAGACTGACCTGCCTCCATGTATGCTGTTCTAAGGTCAACGGAGGAAGAAAAGTGGAATATAATGTGTTTATTGTAATATCGCTACCCCCACCCCACCCCGCTGCAGGATTTCCAAAGACCTTACATACAGGAAACAGAGACACCAAATAAACAAATTATGTATAACACCTCATGCTTTCTGTATTTCTGAGGCAGCTGTCAATAGATATCCTTGCATATCATATCATCATCATTATCTGAAATTAATAATAATAATGTCTGATCTCTATCTTTCCATTAATGGAACACTGTTGTGTTTTTGTTTTTGTTTTATGAATGAAAAGGACTTTGATTCAGTGGAGGCTCCTGGTGGAAAGGAGAGGCGATTTTTGATCATTCATGGAGGGGTAATTCAGGGTCTGAACCAAGACATTTGCAAGAAGAAAGGGCAGTGTGAGGAATATATCCAAGAAGAAAACATAAAGTCCAGGGTCAGCATCATTCGTAAAAAGTAGTTTTGCCAATTAAAACACAGGTCTATGAAGCATAGTGGCCATGGAAATCAGGCAGTAGCAGAATGACTGAGCATTAATGTGTTTTTTTGGTAGTGGGTGAAAAAAAGGAGGCAGAGGCAGAGATCTTAATTTCAGATGAAAGGGACCAGCTACAAGGCCTGGGGAAGGTTTGGAAAAGACAAAAGAGCAGCAGTATGTTTTAATGAGAGGAATAGTTTCCCACCTTCATAATTTTAATTTTAATTTTGCTTTCTTCAATTGCAGGTCTTTTTCCTGACGTAGGTGGAGGCTATTTCTTGCCAAGGCTTTCAGGGAAGCTGGGATATTTTCTTGCCATGACTGGATTCAGGTTGAAAGGAAAAGATGTTCACAAAGCGGGAATTGCTACTCACTTCATAGAAGCAGAGAAGGTAAATCTACCTGAGCAGGTACCCAGCCATGCTGTAATCCCAGGTGAACACTGGGGCCTAGCTTGGGTCTGCTGGATTGGGGGGGGGGTGTTCTTCTCAGGCATCTTTTTGCTTCCTGAGAAGGAGAACAAGTCCTCCTTTCCCCTGCTAATGCTTCTAGAGGTATCCTGGCTCTCAAAACAAATTTCCAGGACACATTGCAACACTGAATTAGGCACACTAAAGCCTATTTATTTCAGTGGACTTTAGCACAGCCTACTCTTAAGCTACATTGAGACTTCAGAGTTATGTGGCCTTGTATAGAGTTATTCCATTTTAAATAAATCCTGGCTCGTTCTGAAGCTGTTAATTGCAGTTTCCTGGTTCAAACAGGAGATGATAGTTAATGGAAACTGGATTGCTGTTGTGCACTCAATCATGTTGGCCTGTTGATTAGAGACATGGTAATATGAACATGGCTACTATGTTTAAGTCTTTTGATCTCCTTGTTGTGTATTTGTGAAGGCCACCTTCACTTTTGCTGAGAGAAGTGGGAAAAAGAATACGCTTGCTAGTGGGGATTGCCCTACCCCATTTGATTGCCCCGAGTTCTTTGCAAGGGAATATATGGGACGCGGGTGGCACTGTGGGTTAAAGCCTCAGCGCCTAGGGCTTGCCGATCGAAAGGTCGGTGGTTCAAATCCCCACGGCGGGGTGCGCTTCTGTTGCTCGGTCCCAGCGCCTGCCAACCTAGCAGTTCGAAAGCACCCTCGGGTGCAAGTAGATAAATAGGGACCGCTTACTAGCGGGAAGGTAAACGGCGTTTCTGTGTGCTGCGCTGGCTCGCCAGATGCAGCTTTGTCACGCTGGCCACGTGACCCGGAAGTGTCTCCGGACAGCGCTGGCCCTCGGCCTCTTGAGTGAGATGGGCGCACAACCCTAGAGTCTGTCAAGACTGGCCCGTACGGGCAGGGGTACCTTTACCTATATTGAAATTATATCAGCATCTTGTGAAATAATGCATTTGGCAATTGTATTTTCGTTTGCAGATGGCTGCCCTAGAAAAGGATTTGACGGAATTAAAGTCCCCATCGAAGGAAAATGTTGCTGATATATTGGATTCGTATCACAAGAAGGTAAATGGATAGCTAACAATAATAGAAGACTGCGAAAAGGAGAGCCTTCATACAGGACACTGAGTCTCTGTAAGTGTTGCTAATTGATTTCCCCCCCAGCACCTCAGTGGCATGTTATAAAATCAAGTTTGACAATCGATCATAAACTGCACCCACTTATGTCCTATTCCCTTTGCAGTTCACTCCCTCCCTGATTGTTGCTGTTCACAAGGTCACTTTTTGTTTGAAATGTTGTCAGCTAAAGCAGCTGTTAGTGTCAGAGCACTGAACATAATTTTTGTTTTGTTTTGATAGTGTTCCAAAAATACTAGTGCCAAAAATTACTTGCTGTAATTGCTAGAATAACATCTTTGGTGTTATTCCTATATGGGACACTTAATGGATTTAGTTTTTCTTGCTTTTCCTATTATCTTTTAAAAATGTATGTGGCTGCAATCCTATACATACTTACCTGGAAGGAAGTCCCATTGAAGTAATAGATAGCTCAGTTGGTAGAGCATGAGACCCTTAATCTCAAGGCCGTGGGTTTGAGCACCACATTGGGCAAAAGATTTCTGCATTACAGGGAGTTGGACTAGAAGACCCTTGTGATCCCTTCCAATTTTACGATTCTATGATAATTGGGTCTTACTTCTGAGTAGACATGGCTAGGATTGTGTTGCAAGACGCTAATCTTCTGTTTAACAGATGTACAGTGGTGCCTCGCAAGACGAATGCCTCGCAAGACGGAAAACCCGCTAGACGAAAGGGTTTTCCGTTTCCGAGGTGCTTCGCAGGACGAATTTGCTATGGGCTTGCTTCGCAAGACGAAAATGTATTGCGATTCCTGGGGGGTTTTTTCCGCTCCCCACCCCCTTTTTCTAAGGCACTAAGCTGCTAATAGCCTTTTAGCAGCTAATCCGCTAATCCCTTAAGCCTTTAATAGCCGCTAAACCGCTAATAGCGCTAATCCGCTAATAGGGTTGCTTCGCAAGACGAAAAAACCGCTAGACGAAGAGACTCGCGGAACGGATTCTTTTCGTCTTGCGAGGCACCACTGTAATGTATGCAACCTAATGAGTTTGACAGAGTACTTCCTTAGATGGAAAGGAATGAAGTCTAACTCGTGCCTCTGTATGCTTGAAATTTTGCTGTCTTCGAAGAAGTTGGACACATGAAAGGTTGATTCTCTTTCTCCAATATGGCTGCTTCTTTCTGTACCAAGCTTCTCTGATCAACAGACAATGGGAATATTAATGGAATGAGTAAATTTTCAGCAAATTGGGAGAGAGAATAGCGATATGCAAGCTGAGCGCTAATGGAGTGGAAGCTGTGCACAGGGAGCCACCAGAATACAAATGACAGGCATTAGTTTTTGATCCACAGCTGATGCCGTTGTAACTGAAACACATGTTTGGAGCTTAACCTTGGCCCCTGCAGCGCCGGCAGGTTCAAGGCATTTGTCACGAGCCACAATTTGAACGCTTCATGTCGTGCAGGGCCCCTCTGTTTGGCCGGGAATAGTCAATACCAGTCACCTAATTGACGTTCCTTTCAATCGAAATGTGTATAAATATAGTTCTAGTAGCACTGTGTGTTGCTGGAGATAGAGAAGGGAAGGTTAATTTGCAGGGTGGCAAGGAGCGCCTTTCATACATTGAAATAATAATAATAATAATAATAATAATAATAATAATAATAATTTATTTGTACCCCACCCATCTGGCTGGGTTTCCCCAGCCACTCTGGGCGGCTTCCAACAAAGATGAAAAATACACTAAAATGTCACATATTAAAAACTTCCCTGAACAGGGCTGCCTTCAGATGTCTTCTGAATGTCAGGTAGTTGTTTATCGCTTTGACATCTGATAATGTCACAAGGAGCAGCTTTTGCCACAAACAGAGGGGAGCCATTCTTTAGTTTGTAGGTTTGCTGACCCTGGCGACGTGCCATGCTGCATTTGACAAAATTCCTCCCTTCTACAGAACATAGAATCGTAAGGATCCATAAGGATCATCTATTCCAACCTCCTGCAATGCAGGAATCTTTCTGCCCGACGTGGAACATGAACCCAGAACCCTGAGGTTATGTCTCATGTTCTACCAGCTGAGCTATCCGGGCATACAGTCGACCTTGGAAGTTGAACGAAATCTGTTCTGGAAGTCCGTTCGACTTCCAAAATGTTCGGAAAACAAAGGGCGGCTTCTGATTGGCTGCAGGAAGCTCACGGAACAGTCACTTTCAGGTTTGCGGCGTTTGGGAGCCAAAACGTTCGAGAACTAAGCTGTTTGAAAACCAAGGTACGGGTGTATATTGTAATGACATGGGCTTCTAGCAGTCTCCCATCCAAAGGGCTGATCACGTCCATGCCTACTTAAGTGTCAGTACCGTTGCAGCACCAGAGTTTCTGAGGCCTGTTGTTCTTTATATCAGGCCATATTGTTCTTTTGTGCACTGTTCTTATACTCCACACTGTGTAAAAGTAGATAAGCTTTTAAAACGGTAGATAAACTTTTATCTTCAAAGCGTAGCTAGAACGTGTGAGGCACTTTGCTTTCAGAAGCACAAAAGAGACAGCTTTGTGTTCCATCAGCCATTGAAAAAGGATTCTGGAATCATGGACATTGTTTTAGTTACAGACTGAGCCCACCTGAGGATGCAGCACTGAATGATAAAGTAGTTCAGGGCTTGGTTGTAAATTTGAATGGGAGACCATGCAGAATCAAAATAGAAGTGTAATAAGCAAACCGAGAAACAAAAACAGGTTAGCTATAATTTTAGAAAAGTGGCTTGAACTCAAAATGATATTTTATTTATTGCATTTCTTTTTAAAAAAAGAGCAAATAGCTGCTTTGCTGCAATTTAGCGTTTGGGATACGGATATGAAAGGTGTTGGTGTGTTCTGCTTTTTGTAACAGTGCAAAGTTGATCAAGAAAAAGAATTTGTGCTTGCTGAGCACATGGACAAGATTAACAGGTACTTACCATTCATTCGTGTTTAGCGGGAGCTATGGATTGGGTTCAGTAAACCTTTTGGTTACTTTTTGTTGAGGTTCTTGCAAAAATATTTATCCAATAGACCTCTTTTGCAAAAATATTTATGTGATAGAACTGCTTTGATTCAGTAGCTCTTAAATAATTGTGGTTCCTCACTGAGGGCCAAACTGCACATAGCAAAAAGAAACTAGATTTCTTTCTATACAGGCCCGTTGCTATCATGTATAGAGCTGTCCCCAAAGCAGGAGGAGCACAGGGGTGGGATGTGTGTGTGATGGGGTCTCCCTTTCCATCCTCCTCCTTTTCCTCTGCAGTTTGTTGTTCTTCCTCCAATACTGGAAGTGAGCTTGGCTAGAGAGGAAGAGCCCTCCCTTGGGTGGGAAGCTCCGGGAAAGAGAGAGGATTCAACATCCCTGTGCAAACATGAGTTAAATTGTGTGACACCCCTTCCTTCCCCAATAGAAGGGTGACACGGGTTTGTTAGGCCAGATTCAGTTACTTGAATTTCCAGAAAAACGCTGAAATAAGGCAGGTGCTACCAAAATCTTTTTAACTGATTAGGGGACAGAAAGGAATGATAACCATGGCTTGTGTAAGTAATAATTGCCATGTATAAAACCAGAAATGCCTATGAGGATTTTTGTTTTTTAAAAAAGGTGTTATCTGAATACCACTTTGACCATGTTAATCATTGCTGCCCAGGTAGTTATTGCTAAAACATGGTGTGCCAACAATTCTTTAGGATTGAGGGACATTGTTTTCTATGTTATTGTGGACTCTTTGGCACAAACATTAAGGATTGTGATTTAATCTCTTTTAAAATCTCTTTTCAAATGGGAAAAATCTTGCCAAGGACATTTTCTTGAAAGGGTCAAAAGCTTCACATGCTGCCTGGTGTGACTATTTTAGTATATCTCTTATCTGATGGTACATGTATTCTACAACTTTCAGGTATACATACACCAGTCATACCACCAAGTATTATAAATATGTAAATAAGGTATATAGCTTGGGAATATTATAACTGCTTCCAAAAAATCCCTGTAATTTTGCTGACTCTTGACAAAATATTTCTCCTCTTGACTGAAGTGTGATATATTTTCTGTTTCAGCTTATTTTCAGCAAACAGCATGGAAGAAATTGTTCAGAACCTGAAGAAGGATGGCTCCCCTTTTGCACTTAAGCAGCTAGAGGTGAGGTGATTTTTATCTTATTTTAGGGTTGCATATGTAAGCTACCATTTTTAAGCCTGCCATACTGCCGTGAGTGTAGCACAGGGCAAACCACAATGGGATGTATCTAGCTCTGGCAACAGACTTCCACTTGTGCAGTTAAACTTATTATTATTATTATTTATTAAATGTATATACTTCCTTTCATACTGACTTTCATATTGCAAACATGGTCTGAAGTAGGTAGCTAATTTTACTTAAGTTTAGCTATTCGTGATGAGTTGTATCCAGTGAACTTCCTTTCTATGAAAGCTTTGTGACCGAGCAGAGGCTTCTGTGAATAGAAATGAGAGGGAGGTGATTTCCCACGAATTCTCCCTTTCTCTTGCAGCCCTCTAGCCACCCACCTCCCACCCACCTCTGGAGGGTCCTCAAAGCCTCTAGATCAGATTTTAAGGGGTATGGAGGGGATGCAGAAGGAATTTGTGAGAATCTGCTTCCTCCTCCAGTGCGGGGTCAGAGAGCTTTCTGTCAATGGAAGAACGCTATCGGATTACTTTCCCCTTCCCCTTTAACATTCCAGTTTAAATTTTGGATAAAAAGCACTAAACTCTACTCTGAGGAAAGCTTACATTCGCTAACATTTTAATGTTTAGATTTTGTACAGTGGTGCCTCGCAAGACGAAATTAATTCGTTCCGCGAGTTTTTTCGTTGTGCGAGTTTTTTCGTCTTGCGAAGCACCACTGCATTTAAACACTAACAATGGCGGGGAGGGGCGGGGAGAAGCAGGGCAGCTGCTGCAGCCGGTACCTCAGACTCACACGCGCGTTGTGGCCACCGCGCGACGCGGCTGCTGGAGGGCGGCGGGGCTCAGGAGCACGACTCCGGCTGCAACGCTGGCTGCTGGCGGCAACGGCTCCCTGAGGGGAGCGTGCGAGGGCGGTGGGCAGCGGCGCGAGGCAGCCGGAAGGTCGGCCGTCAGCCGGAAGGTGGGAGGGAGCCAGAAGAGCCGTCAGCGGGAAGGTGGGAGGGAGCCAGAGGAGCGGGGAAGCGAGCGTGCGTGCGTACAGTGACCGTCGCCATGACACGAGAGGCAGGGCCGTTTCGTCTAGCGAAGCAAGCCCTTAGGAAAATCCGTCTTGCGAAGCACCTCAGAAAACGAAAAACCCTTTCGTCTAGCGAGTTTTTCATCTTCCGAGGCTTTCGTCTTGCGGGGTACCACTGTATTATATCAATTTTGACCCATGGAAACTATAAATATAACCAAATTGAAGTACGCATTTTAACTTAAAATAAGTGTTTTGAGTGTTTATGTTTATTTAGTCAGGTGTATCTGCAGAGAGGAATCTGTTTCAATCTGGATCAAGGACTTTTGAATGTAGTTGTTGAAAATGAGTATGGACAGGAGACCTGTTCAGAGGTATCAAGGGCGTCCTTAATTGAAAGGAGCAGCATGAAATTTTAAATCTCTTCCATAATCAAATGGCGTTTATTCAGACGATTGAGAAATTTGGGGCTGTTTTTAAAAGTAGCTGTAGCACCAGATTTTTGCTTGGCTTAGGTGGGAGAATCTGTTAACATGTGTAAACATCTGCTGATGGCACAGGTGTGAAATTGCTGTTTGTCTTGAATCACACAGCCGAAGGCAGCAGGTGTAAAAACACTGCTGGATATAGACTTGGTATGTAAGAGGGGGAAACATTCATGGCTGTGTTTTAAAACTATCAGCACAGTTGATTTGGTTTTCAGCGTTTGCTCAGTGTTGCACTGCTGGATGGTGTTTCTGAAGCTAAAATAATGGAGATCAAGCATGTGAATCTTGTCCCGCAACCTGCTCCAAGAATCCACATTCTGTGTGTCCAAAAGTTATATCACAGTATATAGATTAGGTAATGATTAACTTAGAGCTACTGCCTGTTTATTCTTGTTCTCAAGCCCTTCTGTTCTGCAATTGCTGATAAGAAAATTCCTAGACTTCACTAATGTTTTGATGGCCTTGATTTTCTGTTGACCTTTTTTGAAGATTTATACCCTGCCTTTTGATCCTCAGTGCAGCTCACAACATAACAAGGCAGTACACAGTGGAACAAACAAAGTGTGTATGCACACAGCAGCCAGCAGCCATTATTCTGCTGGCTGTAGGAAGGGCTTGAGCAGGCATAGGCAAACTCTGCCCTCCAGATGTTTTGGGACTACAGCTCCCATCATCCCTAGCTAACAGGGCCCAGTGGTCAGGGATGATGAGAGTTGTAGTCCCAAAACATCTGGAGGGCTGAGTTTGACTATGCCTGGGCTTGAGGGCCCTTTCCTATATTTCTGCAGTCCCTGGGCAAGGGAGAAACAAACAAGCTTACTGCAACTGCTTGGATAGATGCTGGATGGGACTAAGCTTGTCTCCTCCTTGCCACATTGCTCTTCCCAGTGCTCCAACTTCCCAGTGACCCTGTAGTCCTTTGGCTAACAAATGGGGCCCATGTGCATTTCCCGGGATGTATGTGTGTGCTGTATTCAGCCAATATATTATTTATTTATACCATGCCCATCTGGCTGGGTCTCCCCAGACACACTGGGCAGCTCCCAACAGAATATTAAAAACACAATCAAACATCAATCAAACATTAAAAACTTCCCTAAACAGGGCTGCTTTCAGATGTCTTTTAAAAGTCAGATAGTTGTTTATTTCCTTGACATCTGATGGGAGGGCGGGCGCCATTACCGAGAAGGCCCTCTGCCTGGTTCCCTGTAACCTCACTTCTCGCAGTGAGAGAACTGCCAGAAGGCCCTCGGAGCTGGGTCTCAGTGTCTGGGGTGAATGATGGGGGTGGAGATGCTCCTTGAGGTATACTAGGCCGAGGCCGTTTAGGGCTTTAAAGGTCAGCACCTTTAAAGCATCTTTAAACTCTACAATTGAAAAAAAACCATGAATGAATGAATGTTAGCCTCCCTGTAGCTTATAGAGGTTCACTCCAACTTAGTTTTCGATTAATATACGCACGTCAATAATGAATTAATCTTTGGTTCTAAAATAACCCTTTCTTTACCGTAGAGAAGGTCTGAGATTGGATCAGGTGGGTAGAGTCAGTTCAAGTTCAAAATAAAAGTTGGCTTTTAGCAGATGCTAATTAACTTAGATGGTGATACCTTTAAATCCACGTCTAGACAAAGCCATGCAATTTGTAAGCCTAAGTCCTATTTACTGTCCATTTAATTGAACCAGTAACATGCTGGCTCTCACCCCCTGTTTTTAGGAAAACGAGGTGATGAATAGCTCAGTTAGTAGAACATGAGACCCTTAATCTCAGGCTCGTGGGTTTGAGCCCCACATTGGGTGAAAGATTCTTGCATTCCAGGGGGTTGGACTAGATGCCCCTTGTGACCCCTCCGACTCTACAATTGTATGATTCTATGTAGCTTTATTAAAACAAAGGTGCTGAAACTGTAGGTCATTCCTGCTGCCCCCCAGTGAAAAGTCTAAAAGCCTGCAAAGTTTGTTCTCTTTCTCTTTGTGTACACACACTGAGTTGTTAATCAAAACAGCTGTAGTTTTATGCAAACAAAGCAGAAGTTAATAATTGGAGCTTGATATAATAATGCTATTCCTCCCCAGTATAGTTGTCACTGATAAATATAACAGGTAATGGAATATATGCATTGCTTTCTGCCTTTGCAATAAAAACTAAAGTGCGGGCAAAAAGGTACATATTTTGTATGAATGCACGGTATTGTTTGTAAGTAGTAGCCACTGGCCTTGACTTATTCAAGGACACACATGGATCAGTGGCTGGATCAGGAACCATGTGTGCAAATCTGATTTGTGCAGAAATAGGCCATCTGTGTGGCATCCCCATTTCAGAACTTGTCACATCTAAATACCTTCAAAAATGGTGACTAGGCTTGGGTTGGAGTGGCTAGTTTAAAAGCAGTGTTGAACTTCCTTGGAATTATTATAAAATAAGTTTCTTCGGTGTATATTGAAATATGGTTTATTCTGGTGACACATATGAAGAAGTGTTGAAAGCCATCACATAAATTTTTGACATCTGAGCTAATTTTAAACATGCACCTTAGTAGAAGAACAGTGGCTCTGATGTTTTTGCCCTTGGCTGTCCAGAACATAGCAAAACTATCTATCTGAGTCTACACTTGAATCAAATTTTGTTTGGAAGCAGTATAAAGACAATTAATTTATGTCTTTTTAAATATGTGTTGCTGGTATTGAAAGCTCACCCAATACTGCCGATACAATTAGCAATAGGCTAAAGCAACCCAATCCAAATAAAAGCAATTAAAGTAAAATAAACAGACCAACAAACTAGGGGTAACAAGGAGCAGTAGCCGTCAAGAGGTCTCTCTCAGAATTTCCAAAATTCTCTCTGGAAATAAAAATGGCTGTAGAAAGCAGGGAGGAGGCTGTCAGGGTCCTCATAAGAAGAGAATTGTAGAAAATTGAGTCTGTTAAAGAGAAGGCTGTGATTCTGTTAGTGGAGACTTGTCTAGCCTCAACATAGGATGGAATTTGGAGCAGTTAGTAAAAATCCATGGTGCATTTATAGACTCATAGAAGTTATTACAATGATTTTATAGATACAGTGGTGCCCCGCAAGACAAATGCCTCACAAGACGGAAAACCCGCTAGACGAAAGGGTTTTCCATTTTGGAGGTGCTTCGCAGGACGAATTTGCTATGGGCTTGCTTCGCAAGACGAAAATGCCTTGCGATTCCTGGGGTTTTTTTTCCCTCCCCCCCTTTTTCCCAAGCCCCTAAGCCGCTTAACAGCTGTTCGCTAAGCCGCTTAACAGCTGATCTAAGTCGCTTATCAGCTGATCTAAGCCGCTAATAGCCTTTTAGCAGCTAATCCGCTAATCTCTTAAACCTTTAATAGCCGCTAATAGCCTTTTAGCAGCTAATCCGCTAATCCCTTAAGCCTTTAATAGCCGCTAATAGCGCTAATCCGCTAATTGGCTTGCTTCGCAAGACGAAAAAAAACGCAAGACGAAGAGACTCCCGGAACGGATTCTTTTCGTCTTGCGAGGCACCACTGTATGTAAAACACAGTGGGTCGGATTGAACTAATGAATCCCATCAGTGTAAGCCCCAGGCAAGGACTTTTACATGCTGAAGGGGGCTCCCCCACTCTGTATTATTTGGGGCTTTTATTTCAGTAGGTCAAGTGGTATAATTCTTTATCTTGTGTACAGCTGAAATATAATTGAAGGCACTGGTTGTAGAAGGGCTCATGCAAAGGTTAATGCCATTAGTGGAGTAGCAATATTGGGATTTGTTTTGTATGTATGGTGTTTTTGAGAAGTTACAACCACTGAGCCAGTGTGGTGTAGTGGTTAAGAGCGGTAGTCTCCTAATCTGGTGAACCGGGTTCGCTTCCCCGCTCCTCCACATGCAGCTGCTGGGTGACCTTGGGCCAGTCACACTTCTCTGAAGGCTCTCAGCCCCACTCACCTCACAGAGTGTTTGTTGTGGGGGAGGAAGGGAAAGGAGAATGTTAGCCGCTTTGAGACTCCTGAAGGGGAGTGAAAGGCGGGATATCAAATCCAAACTCTTCTTCTTCACTGTGAAAGTTATTAGTTTGTACAATGCTTGGATATGTGTGTGCTCACTACAGGAGCTAGCAGTTATAGCTCTGGCACTGATAATAAAAAACGATTTTATATACGTGAGCTAAGCAGAGTTGGGATCGTTCTCTCGTTCCTGTTATACCCACTTTGAGACTTAGTTTTAAGTAGACATGTTGTGGTTTCTGTATAATGTCACCTTAAAGTTGGGTGCTGATGCTTCTTCCAATTTTTAAACTCACTGCGATGCAGAGCCAGCATCCGTTTATTCCCAACTTCCAGCCAGATGAGGATTTTACTATATACCCCACAAGAGATTTGATAAAATTCGTCCCGCTGCTTAATGTAGACGAAATTGTTGTTCTGTGAGTTTATAAGTGGCCATCATGAGGCAAGTGAATAAAATTCGTATTATCATTGCCCGGGCTTTTTAAAAAAAATTTAAGCTTCCTTGGTCGCCCATAACGCATTATGTATTGTCACTCCAGACTTGAATTCAGTTACTTGCTAAAAAGAAATGAACGCCACTGTAAATATTTTGGACTGGAAAATGTAAAGCTGAGTTTTTGCCTTGACAAAAGTTGGTGGATGACAGCCAGCATGATGTCATTACTGAGTAAGCTTGCAGGGATTTGCCAGTTTGGAGGCTTTCCAGTCATATTCCCCTACAGAGGCATTTTTCTGAACCATGGGTATGTGATAGCATTGTTTGCTTCAAGCTAGTCGCCTCACGTATTGTAGCTTTGTCCTAGGAGTTTCCTAGCTTTCATCTTTCAGTTAATAAACACTGTAAACAGAAGAAACCATTGATTAGTAAAGCTGCTGTTTTCCAGGAGGATCCCTTAATCTGGGGCAACATCAGTTCCACCCCTCCCTTGAAACCACAGCTGTTCATCTGTCATTAATCCGGATGCTTCTTTCCTCAATGAGAGGGGAAGCGGGAATTGGGATATGCAGTTTGACCAAGTATTGTGATTGGATTGTTCCTGTGTGCCTGGATAACGCTTCGCATGCTGAATTTTCAGAGTCCCCCACTTGGTGTGTGCTGGGGTTTTTAAACTTGGGATGCTGTTTCTCACCAGAATTCAAACTCGCCCAGCAGAAAGCATTTATCAGCACAGTGCTGTAGGAGGCAGACTAATCTCACTTGAGAGATGCATTCTCTCTGGGTAGCTTCCTTTTTTAAAAAAATAATAATATTTTTTTATTAGCAGGCCAATCACATCACATCACATTCAAATCACATTAGTTCCAAATTATACAGCCAAATTTTAAATTTTGTTGAGGGTACCCATACCATCAAGCTCCGCACGAGTCCAAAATTCCGGATAATTCCAGGCATCACTTATTTTACTGCTTTAATTAGACAGTTCCATCCAGTTCGATCCGGATAGTCCTTTATTACTTTCTTTCTCTTCTTGTTGTTATCATATATTCCTTTCTTTGTGATCTCTGGTGATTTTCACAAGTAGGTTGAAAACTGGTGTCTCTGTGTGGGTTTTGTGCTCTTCGAAGACCATATCGCTCAGGGACAGCCTCTGTTCGACGCTCCTTAAACAAAATTAATCTTCGGTCTGTCCTTTATTATTCTCAGGCTAGCCAAATAAATCAAATAGATCACTCTCTGGGTAGCTTCCAGTCTTCCTTATGTCCCACTGACTGACCAGTTTTTTTCTCCACACTGCATTCATCTGCTAGGCCCAATCATTTCCTCTTGGCACAATATCTCTGTTATGTTGCTGCCGTGATCATGTCCAGCTTGCAGGCTTTCCACAGGTATCTGGTCTGCTGCCACTATGAGAATAGGATGCTGGACCAGGTGGGTCACTCTCCTGATCCAGCAATCTTGTCATATGTTCTTAAGGCTCAGTGACTCGCTTTTCTACAGCATACCTACCACTGATGCTCTTTTCGCCTTCAGCATTTTTCTCCTTCCTGTCTACTACCGTTAGATCCCTCCACCTTGAACCTCTTTGGGATTCTGCATACTGGAAGTTTTCAAACTTGTTAACTCGTCAGGGATCCCTTGCCCTGGAAAGTAGTGTGGATGTTACATCATAAAGATCAGAGATGGGCCAACGTCCCCTGACTTAACGTCACGTGGGCTCGGAAATGAGGCAAACTATTTCCCCTCCAAATATGGAGAAAAGGCTAGGCTAATTTCTGAACCAATCCAAGTTTGCTGACCGTTTTCCTGGTTGCGGCTGTTCAGAGTAACCCCTTTGCAAAATTGCGGAGTGCAGGAGCGGCTAAACTTTGGTCCACCCTATGTTGCTGGACTACAGCTCCCATCATCCCTGTCTGTTGGCCATGCTGGCTAGGGTTGATGGGAGTCTGAGTCTAGAAACATTGGGGGCCACAGTTTTCCCACCCCTCGCATGGGGTGCTTTGGAAGACTGCACCTAGGAAAACTGTGGCTGGGTGGAGGGAGGTAGAAAGTCCTGCCTGGGTGCTGTTATTCTAAGGATAATCAGTGAAACGACGTTTCCAATTATTTCAATAGGGAGAGTTAAAGAGGCTATTTTCCTGCAAACAGCTTGGGTGGGGGAATAGTAGCTGACTTCAGAAGATTCTCTCCTCCATCAACCTTCAGTGGTGGGTTAGTGTTTGCCCTCCACTGGGCGTTTTTGACTTCCAGGGTGGTGGTAAACTCGGAAGTCTTCTTTGACCTGGAGAATTTGAGAGCTCTTCTGATGCAAACACCACAGAGCCCTTAAAGCTCATTCCCCAGGCCTGAGTTTGGTGAACTTTGTGAGTGCATCTCTTAAGACTCATGGCTTCTTGTATGTACTGCAATTTTCTGGGAGGTGGGGCAGCATTCTCAGGTTGCGGCCAACTTCTTCCATCCCACATTATATAATCATCATCATCATAATTTTTATTTATACCCTGCCTTCCCCAGCAAAGGCCGGGCTCAGGGCGGCTAACAAGCAATAATAAAAACAAGTTGAATGAATACAACTTAAAAACAAGATTAAAATACATTAAAATATTGAAATATTAAAATGCAGCCTCATCACAGGAGGAGAAAGAAAAAAGAAAGAGGGGGAAGGGAATCAAATTGGCTCCAAGCCAAAGGCTAGGCGGAACAACTCTGTCTTACAGGCCCTGCGGAAGGAAATCAGATCCTGCAGGGCTCTAGGGGTTTAACTCTGGACAATGCGTAGGACAGGCTTGCAGCCACCTCAAGTTACCACTTGGCACAGCTTTGCAATACTTTCCCGATTTGAGACATGAAGAAATAGCACATACATGCTCCTCATCAATGACTTTTGAAAATTCCTGGTTAGGAAGCAACTGGAACGTTAAAGAGAGGTTGGAAGCAGATGCTGTTAACTGGGGTTTGTTTCTCCCCCAGTGCTTGTTCTTTCCTTGTCTCTGCTATCAAGCCAGCTGGTGGTGATTCATGTATACAAAACCAGAGGCACAGAACTGTGCTGCTAGTGCTTGCGGGAGTTAGCAGATGTAAGGACGCGGGCAAAATGGGTCACTGCTTTTATCCGCTGGCGTCTGGAGGGAGGGAGAGCCCTGCGCGATCAGGAGCCAGAAACACACTTGATGCTGAGGCTGGTTGGAAATCTGCCATTTGCCCCTGTGGGTTAAGTATTTAATATCCCCATTGAAAACAGCAGCAATAGGTGAAACTCACCATCTGCCGGTTCCCATTTTGTGTATCTTTCAATGTTGAATGCTGTTCGCTTGGATCTTTCCAGTTTCTCTGTTTCTTACATTCTTGTCATAAGCAGAGGGGCAAGTCACCTTCCTTAGGATCAGGAGGCAGTGAAGTTTTTAATTTGTCTTACCCAAGAGAGGAGATTCATTCCCTGATCTCTGTTCCTAGCTCAGCTAGGAAACAGGCTTAAGGCATTCCTCTGCTCCGACTATCCTCTTAATTAGTCTCTTTTCTCCCTAGCTAGGAGACTTGGGGAGGAAGTGCCAGTTGAGATGAAGGCTGAAAGGAAGAAGCCGAGTTGGTCTCCAAGGCTCGTCTCTGACTCCTCTCCTCCAGGAGAGGAATGTTAGAATGTTAAATGGAGCGCATTCCTTGTTGTATGCTGAAACTCCATTTTGTTTCTCATAGGCCAGGGTCCCTGGAGGGCTAAGGTTTCGAACAGTGCTAGCCAGGTGAATTAAGAGGGATGAAGATGCTGCCATCAAAAGTCTTGCCCTTTCATATGGAAGTTCTAGTCCTGCAGTAGCATCATGGTGTCATTTTCCTATGGAAGAAGATATGTTGCCTGAGAGAAGTTTCATTCATTTGCTGAGTATTCAGGATTTTGTCAGTAGCCAATCTTGCGGCCTCTGGTTGTGGAGTTTCTCCAGAGGATTTTGGGGGCATCAACTCTGAATCAGTTTATCCCTCTTGGAGGCTCTTTTGTATATGGCATACCCCAGAATTTCCCTCTGCCCATACCTTGAGAGAAGATGTTTCTTTAAGTGGTGACTCTCTTTTCTGAATATTAGCGGAGAAACATTCTTTTCCCACTCGTTTTAAAAATTCTTAGGTGCGTAGTTTCCCACATAGGTATCTTGTTCTGTTTATACTACTGTATTTTTCGCTCCATAAGACGCACCCGACCATAAGATGCACCTAGTTTTTAGAGGAGGAAAAGAATAAAAAATATTCTGAACAAAACGGTGGATGTATGATTTTTGTGGTTCATGCTGTGGCCACAGACATGATATGTGATTTGACGGTGAGTTTGGGGTAGCCCAATGCAAAAATCCTGTGGATCCGTGCTTTGCGCCATTGCGGCCCCACACAACAGTGGGTGCATGATTTTTTTGATGCAGGCTGTAGCCATGGACATACTATGTGATCTGATGGTGAATTTGGGGTGACCCAATGCAAAAATCCTGAGGATCCATGGGCTTTTACCTCCCCCCTCACAGGCAGCCTCATTTATCTCCCTTATCTCCCTCCTCTATCGCTTGCCAATCAGCTGCTTCCTTTCAACACTCCCTTCCCTTTTGTTTGCCTTAGTGTCTTTTCCTTAACTGGAGCAGTTTTTTGCTCCTCCTTTTCTTCTAATTTCTCTCCTCATTCCTTTAGTCTTCCTGTCTCCTCTCCTTACAAGTTCACTGTCTTTACCTCCCCCCTCCCAGGCGGCCTCCTTTATCGCTAGCGTCCCTTATCTCCCTCTGATCTCTTGCCAATCAGCTGCTTAGCGGCATTGTTTCAACACCCATTTCCCTCTTTCTAAAAAAAAGAGCACAATCTGCTTTGCACCCCTGGGCAATTCGGCTCCAGGGACCACACATTTGCTCCATAAGACGCACAGACATTTCCCCATACCTTTTAGGAGGAAAAAAGTGCATCTTATGGAGCAAAAAAAAAATAATGTTCTAATATTTTGCTGTTCCTGAGTGAGGGTAGGGAGTCCCCCACTTGAGGCCTGTTTCAGCTTTCTTCATCCTGGTCCTGTGGACGGGAACTTTCCACTTCCAGAATGTCCCTTTGCTCATCCCCATAAAGGAGATTCACCAGATGAAGACAATATCTCATTTTCTGAAAAAAATCAGCCACACCCACACACCCATGGCTTTTCTCCTCTCATAAATAAAATGTATGATTTTCCTTTAGCAGCTTTGATTAATGATGTACATGTTTGCACAGCAAATGGGGAAACAAACTTGATTTATTAGGCTATGTCACTAGTAGTCAGATGTGCTGGCTCTGTCACATGACTGAATAAAGTAGTAGTAAATTATAATTAATGATACATAGGCAGAAATCCAAAGAACTACTTTAGATGTGCTCAGGGGACACACACACTTGAGTGGCAGAACCAATTGTGCAGCATTCTGGATCTAGGCTTTAATACTTCTAGAAAGCTTTTCTTCCTAAGTGCTCACAGTGGTATACATCTTAGTAGTTCTTCCAACAACCTTTTAGCTCTTGATAACAAAAAAAAGTGTACAGTCCTTTGTAAGGCTATATCCTCAAGCTTTCTATTGGCTAGAGCTACAGGTAGGTAGCTGTGTTGATCTGCCGTAGTCAAAAGAAAATAAAAAAATTCCTTCCAGTAGCACCTTAGAGACCAACTAAGTTTGTCATTGGTATGAGCTTTCGTGTGCACGCACCCTTCTTCAGAGTGTCAGACCTGGAGCAGACTTGGACCGGAGACCAGGAATTCAAATCCCCAGTAAGCCGTGGAGCTGATTGGATGACCTTGAGCCAATCACTGGCACACAGCCTAACCTACCTCACAGGGTTGCTGTGAAGATAAAGGGTAGGAGGGATAGTCAAGTATGCCACTTTGAGCTGCTTTGAGGAAAGGTGTGATATAAATGTAATAACTGTATAATAATACATAACCTGGTATTAAGACACACTGTAGTCATTTAGTTCAAAGAGCAAGCAGAGCCTCTAAAATGGGAACAGTGCAAATTCCGTTACCGTATTTTTCGCTCTATAAGACGCACCAGACCACAAGACGCACCTAGTTTTTGGAGGAGGAAAACAAGAAAAAAAATATTCTGAATCTCAGAAGCCAGAACAGCAGGAGGGATCGCTGCGCAGTGAAAGCAGCGATCCCTCTTGCTGTTCTGGCTTCTGGGATAGCTGCGCAGCCTGCATTTGCTCCATAAGACGCACACACATTTCCCCTTACTTTTTAGGAGGGAAAAAGTGAGTCTTATAGAGCAAAAAAATACGGTAATTGGAAATGCCCAGTCCTAGGTATGTAAACCAACATGATCACAGAAGTCTGTTAACTAGTAGTTCTAGCCTGCTGTATCTTGTATTTCTTGTGAAATGGCCCTCTTGCCAGTTTTATACAGGACTGGATCCAAGACCTGTCTAAAGGTGTGGGTATAGTTTCAGCATTTTCAAAGCCCACCAGGAGGAGAAAAATAATAATGGAACAAAGAGCTTTAGAAGGGAGGGTAGGAGAACTTTGAGAAGTATTCAGTGTCACTCTTCAGAAGTGGCGTCTCTTAATTTGGGGGCGGGGTGTATGTGGAATGTCAAAGAACAATGATTACCTTTCATGAATGAAGCATTGGTTGGATTTATTCCGGTCAAGTATTTTGAAAGGGAACAGCGCACCTAGTGAACTTATACTATCAGATACTATGTGACCTTTACAATTACTTGTGTAGCGTTAACGCGGAAAGGCAGGCTTGTTTGTTTCCGGGTTCCTGTGACGTGCAGCAGCTCCTCCTCTGGAAAGTGAAAATTTACCTTGGAAATGTTTTTTTAATTTCCACAGACCATTACAAAAATGTCTCCAACGTCTTTAAAGATGACCTTGAGGCAGCTTAGAGAAGGAGCTTCCCTGAGCCTGCAGGATGTGTTCACCATGGAGTACAGGCTGAGCCAAGCTTGCATGGTAAGGCAGCTTACAGAGCAGTGTCATGCATTCATAATTCAGGTAAATAGGGTCAAGCACCCAGTTTCCTGGTTCAGAAGGGTGATTCCAGCTTATCTTGGTGCTCAGGGTTTGAGTAACAGCCAACCTTAGTCATAGAGTAAACTCATTGAAATCAATGGCCTTAAGTCCGTGGATTTCAGTGAGCCTCCTCTGAGTATGACTAACATGTACAGTGGTACCTCGGGTTACATACACTTCAGGTTACATACGCTTCAGGTTACAGACTCCGCTAACCCAGAAATAGTACCTCGGGTTAAGAACTTTGCTTCAGGATGAGAACAGAAATCGTGCTCTGGTGGCATGGCAGCAGCAGGAAGCCCATTAGCTAAAGTGGTGCTTCAGGTTAAGAACAGTTTCAGGTTAAGAACGGACCTCCGGAACGAATTAAGTACTTAACCCGAGGTACCACTGTATAATCTTCTGACAAACTGCATAATGCCAAATGGTGTCTGTGCCACTTCAGTCCATTTCTTTGTTTCCAGGGAAGGATGTGTATTCCAGATTTATTCTGCTTTCATGGCACAGAATGGTTACAGGATTTTTTTAAAAAATTGCTGAAAATCAGACGACTTATCTATAGAACATTCTTCGAGAAAAGAGGGGAAAGAGACTTGGGAATGCAGATGGTGGTACATTTCTCTTTCTGCCCCTTCTCCAAAGGAGATGTCAGCATTTGAGCAGGAGAAGATCTAGAAAGGATTCAGTAGTGGTGGTAATAATAATAATAATAATAATAATAATAATAATAATAATAATAATTTATTATTTATACCCCGCCCATCTGACTGGGTTTCCCCAGCCACTCTGGGCAGCTTCCAACAAAATATTAAAATACAGTGGTCTGTCAAACATTAAAAGCTTTCCTAAACAGGGCTGCCTTCAGATGTCTTCTAAAAGTCTGGTAGTTGTTCTTCCCTTTGACATCTGGTGGGAGGGCGTTCCACAGGGAAGGTGCCACTACCGAGAAGGCCCTCTGCCTGGTTCCCTGTAACTTGGCTTCTCGCCATGCTGAAATTTGGCTTACACGTGCTATCTAGACTACATTTAATTTGAATTTGAATTGCAATGGGAGCAAAATATAGGACTTTACATCTCAAAGTGTGCTAGGGAATTACTGTATTATGATGAGGGTTTTTTTCTTGCAGCGGGGCCATGACTTCTATGAAGGCGTCCGAGCAGGTAAAGTGGAGGCTAGAGAGGCCATTTCAACTTCCTAGCTTTCGTCCCCCCACTTCTTTTTTGCTTTTGTATTGTTGGTAGACAAGTAGTAGCCCATTTGACATTGACTTCTTGTGCTGCAAACCTTTGTAGAAAGGTTTGCAAAATGTTTGCAAAACTTAGAAAACCTGCTTCCTGACCCCTGCAATCCCCAGGCCTGTTTTGTTTTGTTTTGTTTTTAGTCTATTGGGTATCTCTCTGAACCCTTGCTTTGTGGGTAGCAATTTGCCTTATTATAGTCTCTATTTTGTGGTGAACTGCAGCCATCATACTCT
The DNA here is from genome assembly GCF_965153285.1 of Podarcis tiliguerta. Taxonomy (NCBI): domain Eukaryota; kingdom Metazoa; phylum Chordata; class Lepidosauria; order Squamata; family Lacertidae; genus Podarcis; species Podarcis tiliguerta. The sequence continues at coordinate 17,884,124 of NC_139534.1, forward strand.
CTCACTTAAAGTTCTCCTTTCATCATTAGCGACAGCTGTCACACACCATGTTTTGTGAGTTAAGCATCCTGAAAGATTAACCCAAGGCATGCAGGCTTGGCGCAGATAATCTAGAACCCAGCATCACGTAAGGCTGGTGGCAATTAGTTGGGTTAGGTGCCCGGCTCCTAGTAAACTTGTCAGAATGCCAGCACAACTCTCAAGACTGCATCACAGACCAGTGACAAGGGACTACTTGGAGGTCTTCATTCCCGATTGAACATACACTGGAAAAAACCTAAAGGTGTTAACAGTTATCAGGACTCAATATTTGTAGCACTAAAATTGCATTTTGCTGTTCCTTAACTATTATATTTCAAGACACCTATGAGGGAAAAAGGCCACAGTGAAGCACTCTTGTTGCATAGCCTCTTTGCTCATGCAAGGCAGACGAGAATGGGAAGCGGAAGCAGGCAAGCAACTGAAATCTGAATGCTAATATCAACCAGAGTGTTGACTTGGGTTGCTGTGTTTAGGAACATCAGTGAAATGCTTTTGGACCTTATTTTAAAAATGAGATTGAACTGCTAGTGCAGTTCTTTCAGAAATTGCACCAATATGAAGTCCCACAGCAAATGCAGTAAGCCGTCTTGAGTCGGAAATTTCTCTAGAATAGTTGTGAAATGTGAATATTCAGTGACCTTACCTACCTGACGTACGGTTTAACTTTTTAATGATGCCAATACTAATGACGTTAAAACAGGTATTGAGTGCTCCAGGCAGAATTGCTTACGCCATTGTTTTACATGGCCAGTCATTCTAAGAAATAAGCAGACGACCCAATTAATTTAATTAATTCTTAACTCTTTCTGAAATAAGCCTCCCTTAACTCTTCTCAGCCTCAGATTTCCCAATATGAATTGTGGACGTCAGGGCTGGAGAACCTGCCAGCACAGTTAAAGGGGGCCCTCCCACCCAAAATAGGCTTGAAAGAAGCATTGCTTATGGGGTGTTTATAAGTTTCTCTCCTTTGCAAACATACATTGATGATGAGATTGCCTAACACAAATGAGGAAATGGGACATAGTTACAGGATACACTGTACTTTGAATTTTATTTTAATTTCCGTTTTGGGACGCGGGTGGCACTTTGGGTTAAACCACAGTGCCTAGGAGTTGCCGATCAGAAGGTCGGTGGTTCGAATCCCTGTGACGGGGTGAGCTCCCATTGTTCGGTCCCTGCTCCTGCCAACCTAGCAGTTCAAAAGCATGTCAAAGTGCAAGTAGATAAATAGGTACTGCTCCGGCAGGAAGGTAAACGGCGTTTCTGTGCGCTGCTCTGGTTCACCAGAAGCGGCTTAGTAAGCAAGATGAGCGCCGCAACCCGAGTTGGTCACGACTGGACCTAATGGTCAGGGGTCCCTTTACCTTATTATGTTAAAGGATTAATAATGAAAGTGTTTCTAATGCAGTTGCTCTACTTCTCAGGCTACTAGCATGTAACTTACTGCATTAGCCTCTAAGACGGAGGGTGGGGGGAGATGCAAGCAGTGACAAGATGGAAGCTGGAGTCCTCATTCAAAGCAGACAGAAATACCAATAACTATGATTCTTATTGCTAATGTGCCAGGTTATTAAAACCATCTAGGAGTCAGACAGAGGGCAGAACCAGATTACTCGTCGTGCTGATCTGCATAGCCCCGTGAAGTGCTGACTGAGAAACGAACATTCAGAGCAGCTGTAGATAATCCATTTTCTATTTGAATAGCTTGGCTCTTTTTGACCTGAAGGTTGACTTCTACCAAACTAGGGTTATAAGTGTCTGCTTTCACCCTCAAATTGGCTAGTAACACCCCTCCCCTCACAATAAAGATATTGGCACTTGATTTTAACGTACATTGATACAGCAATGAGGAACCTTCAACTTGTGAGCCTAATTAAGTCAGCCAGGCTTTCCCATTTGGCCTGCAAGACTGTTTTGGCCAATCCATACTTACCTGCCCTGCACCTGATGTTATATATGGCAGATGTGAGCAGGTATAGATGCGGCTCACTCAGCCAAAAGTATGGTTTGCAGGCACTGCTGATCACTGGCACATGAAAAGCCTCGTGCCTTTGCAGTTTGATTTCAAATTCCTCGCCAAAGGAAAACGGGTCACTTGACATCATTGTGATATCAGGCAATTGGCAGGCAGGCAGGCAGTCTTATAATCTAATAATACAGCAGAGCTGGGAAGCTTTTGGGATGGAGAGCAGCAGCACCCAGAAGGTCACATTTTCCCCATTCTTTGGCAAGAGCAGTGCAGCCCCCTGTAATGAGTGCTGTGCACTTTAAAGAGGGCTTGGTCTCCTACTTGGCGTTGGGTAGACGAGTCTTCCTTGCTAGCTAAGCATAATAAGCCTTCAGTGAATGCTTTGTGACATTTTACATTTTGGGGGAAGCTTCTCCCCGCTTTTCCCATGGCAAGTGTCATGACTAAGAGGCCTCTGTAAGTCTTGTTTGACTTTCTTTTGAAGCATAAATCAGCAAGGATCCTTGGGCCCTTTGCACAGATACGGACTTGAAAGAAGATTAATGCCCACAAAGCATAGCAAGTTTTTGAAAAGCAAACATAAAATGATCAAAACATGTGGATATTAGGAGTGAAAAGGGGAACCCATTATGATCACTTGGTCTGACACTTTGTATGGCAAAAGTTCAACGTTACAATCACAGGCTGCTGGGTTTTTTTGCTGACTGTTTCGTTCTCAGCCATTCTATTCTTGGAGATAGGAGTTAAAGCAGTATTTACTTCTCCATTCTCTGTAGAGAATGCCCAGACCACCTGTTACATCCTGATGTACTATAACAGTTTGTTCTCGATATTCATTGGCACAAGGATAACACCTGTTTCAAATATTAAGAAAGGTATCTTAATGAGAACATTATTATTTTTGTTTTCTCTGGTAGTGATAATTGACAAAGATCAGTCTCCAAAGTGGAAGCCAGCCGTTTTGGAAGAAGTAACAGATGAATATTTGGACTCATGCTTTAAGTCTCTTGGAAGCGGTGATCTCAAATTATAAAATATTTGGACTAATGCTGTGCCTCTTTTAGTTCTAGCTTTTACTTAAAGCAACTAATGAATAATTTTGAATTTGACATATTTGGGATAACTGGCATTGAGTGAAATGCTCATTGCTGTTATATCAAGTACTGGGGTCAAATATTGGTCTAGAGGGAATTGTTGGGGCAGTGCTATCCAGGGGTTAGCCAGATATCCATCCTAGAGCTTTATCACCTGTGTGTTTGCATTTTTACTTTTCCATGTAAAATGAACAAGATTATTTCATATAAAGACTCAGATATCCTTGAATCAATGAAATGTTGTCTGCAGATTGGGTTGTTTTTAAAATATGTGCCATTCTTTAAAGTATGTTTTATAGGTGGATTATAAGATAAAACAAGAATTTAAAATAATCACAATTACCTTTATCATAATGTATGGAAACTTAATTAATCCAGATGGATGAACTGTTGAGCTGTGATCCAAAAGACTTGACGAGGACGAAAAGAGTGTTCTAACCAAGATATCTTAGCCACAGCTAACTAGTTTGTCCTGATGAGTCAAGAGCTGATTTGTCGTTGGACAGTACATGTGAGATTCATGAAAACCTATGATTGTATTTTTGGAGGGTAAGATATATGACTTAATTGATTAAACCTGCTTGAATATTTACATAAAAATAAGATCTGATGGACAACATGTACTTCCTGTGTTTTTGTTGCTAGGTGTATGGAGGCAAGTCTCCAACAGGTCTATCAACACCAACCAATCACCTCACTGAATGGCCTCTAATGTTGACTTAAAGGTCTCCATCTTGAATTCTTTTTAGGCCATCCTCTTGTTCAGCCACTTTAGGTCGAGGATTGCTTGCATTCCCGCTTTGTTTTTAGCCAGGAAGAATAGTAAGTACACCTTGTGCTTCCTGTCTTATTGCTACACAGGCTCCATTGCCTAAATAGCTGAGAGTTAGTGGCTGTGCTTGACTGGCTCCCTGGACTAATAAGTATTGATAAATTTATCTCTTGGCTGTCTGAAAAATCCAGCGAGTAGTCAGAGGAAATGGCATCAATCACTCACCTGTCAGATGTGGAGAAGTCTGCCTCCTGGAGGCCCGGAGACCTGGCATCATGCAAACTGCTTTTCGGTTCCCTTCTGAAACTTCATGGGTGAGGAATACCCTGAGTTGGACTGTGGCCAAGCAGAAGAGGCGGCTGTGGCTCGCTGTGCGTGGTTCCACATTTGTAGATGCTTGAGGAATGTTGCTCATTGTATTGTGATCACCCTTCATAAAGCGCAGGAGTGCCTTCTGTTTGTCATGTGTCTCCACTAGCAGCTCCTCAAAGAGCTTCCACCTGCTGTGAGTTAGCAAGCTGGCTCTGATGTCCCAGTTGCAAAGCCAGATGTTACATCTAGCAAAGATGGTTGCTGCCATAGCCCTGACACTGGACTGCACTGCATCCCGCGCAGCGTCTGCTTGGAAAGTTGCAGCAATGGAGAATTTCTTCACTTTTTAAAAGGTAAGAAAAGCCCAGCTGTCCCAAACAGAAGGCATCAGTGAGAAGGTTCCACCCCCATGCAATTTGGTCCCCGCCTGTGCAGCTGGTGGGAGGAGACATCCCAGCCTCATGACTGCCTACCAGGATCCCTTGGGAAAATCATAATTGAGTTTTACCACCTTACATGATAATGGTATGTCATTTTCAGGTTTTGGAGCTAGTTCAGTTCTCAGGAATTCCAACTAAGTTCTGTAGAGGAAAATAAGAGGCTAAAGATAGAGCGAACTCTCAACCCCAGCTAGTGAGATTGCTGGTGGTTAGGCTCAGTCTGCATCCCGCTGAGAATCCTTTTACTTGTGCCATTCACTCATACTGGGAAAAATGAAGGAAGCATATTCTGAAGCGTTGCAATAGTGTCCCAATGATGATTGGTAGAAGATGGCTATCTACTGCAATGTGCATATTTAAGTTGTGTGTGGACACAGACTTCTTCCTGTACTCTGTCTACACATTCCCTGCACTGCCGTGATATAAATTTTGCTGGCATTTAAATGGTTCTTCTGTTTCTTGGGCTTCTGCAAATGTAGCAATGCCCTGCAACTAGATTCTATTGATTTTAGTTACTGTGGTGGTTAGTTAATGAACATTTACATGCCACAGCTGGCTGTCGATCTTCCTTCTATAGGCTTTTTATAGTAAGGCAGGTCAAGCTACTGTTCTGCTTGTTTCCATGGTAATAGATGATAATGTCACAATTTCAGAATTTCTATTTCTCTGAAGAATCAAGATAGCTAAAAAATTGTTAGAAAATGAGAAAGCTTGTTTGAAAAGAAACGTTTTTAGTAATAGTTAATGAGAAACTGGATGGAATAACGAAAAGGAAATACAAAGCAGCATTATTCATCAGTAGCCCCTTAAGAAATTTAGGAACTGTGATTTCCCTATTTCCATAAATTGGGAGCAAATACACATGCAGACCAATCTACTGTTCTAGAACGAAGATTTGAGGGGGGCAGGATTTCTCAACTTGTGTCCTTCCATCTCTACACGGCATGTAAGTGGAAGGGCCACCCCCGCCTCGTTCTCTTCTTGAACCATCTCCCATCTTGGTTCTTGTTTAAGGCCTTCGGTACAGTACTGGACCAGGGACATCAATTGGCCTTATATCTTAAGCATCTAGTATTTGGAATCTGCTAAACCACCATTCTGTGCTAGAAAGCAAAATTCCATTGCCACACAATGGCAGCTACCCAGGTTTTAAGTTCAAATTTAAAGTTTTTCAACCAGATTTCAGACTCGATATTTGTAGTTAAGTTTTTGGAAAATGCGGCAACGTAATCACGGTATATTTCCACATTGATGTGTCATGCCTGTTCCTCCCTCATGCACCCATTCAAGCTGTTGTATGTATTTTTAACGCTCTTACTCAGTTTCCAAATAAATACACAAAAGTATGCTTTTTTTTTTATTCAAACACAGTTGAAAGTGATTAATCATTTGGGTAGAAAGAAAACATAACATATACTGTAAAAAATATATTGTAATAAGCTATAGTTTAGGTTACGGCTTCCTTGTGCTACAGAAGTACCAGATTTACAAAGTTGTGCTGTAGATAGTGCTTTAAAGCATGGCTTTTGCCATATTTACTTGGTCATTTTCCTGATTTTAAAATAAAAAATATGCTCAAAATAAAGTGTATTGTTAATGTCCATATTACACAGTATCAAACAGAAGCTAAATCTTTTGTGATACATTGATAGAACACTGGCAGTAGTATATCTTTTATAAAGTATAATAGGGGTCGCATTCAGTTTTATTTTGGTTAGCGTCCACTTTAGTGATATTAATTTACGTAGAAATGAAATATTTTTAGAAATATTAAGAACTTCATCTGGTGCTGAAGATCTGGAGAAGTCAAGCTCTTCCCCTATTACTCCAGGGCTCTTAAGATTGTATCTTTGCAATATGCCTGCTTGGCACTACCAAAGAAAGGACTGTGGCAGGAGAAACAAAGCAGCATCTGGGACAGGTGGCGTCTCACACATTGCTGCTATTTCTACTACAATAAGATACACCAGAAGGACTGACAGCACTGCTTGGAGATCACCCTCCCCTCCACCCCCACCATTTCAGTACTGAAATTTTACTAAATGGAAATTTAGTGTTCGGAAATGATATTGCGTACCATGGTTGGTCCAAGAACAAGTAAATGTTCATTACATTCATAATTAAATTTATTTTCACCAGCAATTCATATTGCCAGCATAACTAAAGAGTGGGACTGCTGTGTTGCCTTGGACATAACCTGCATTTAATTTGTCTTGTGCTTATCTGAAAATAATATTGAGGACATACCCCAAACATTTTCAGCAAAACTGTTGATCGTTTGACTAAATCATCAAATAACTTACCTAGTTCTCACCTCTTCCAGTTCTGCCTTTCATTCTGTCTGCTCCACTTCCCTTTTTCTCTCTCAAATAGCGTTTTAAACTGCAATATTGTGGTCTCGACAAAGGGTATTCAAATTAAAATGTGATATTTTTAAAGGTATGCTGCCCTGCTGTTTACTTTCTTACCAACAAAAAAATAGGCTAGAATGCTTTTTCAACAGGAACCCAGGAATTTTCACTATTTGTTGTCAGTGTAATTTGTTTCTTAACCATCAACATTCAATGTTAATTCATCTCCCTTACAGCAGCAAGTCTTTGGTCTGACATACGATTTGTGTACTCAACTGAACAAAGTTCCAAACAACTACCCCCGGTACATCAAAATGATCAGATATGTCTAGAAAAAGCAGCTCTGATGGTGGTATGAACCATGAACATGGTGGTATAAGCACTTGTATCCCTGGTAGAGTTAAACACTTAGCTAACTCTCCTATAAATGGGACTTAAAACTCTTTAACTTTGGCAACACTGTATTCAGTGCTTACATTTACAATTTTCTCTTAGGTGGAGTTAGCAATTCACATGCCTACTTCACCATCACAACTAATAGTTATAACCTTATTTCTTAAACCCTGGCTCAATCTTAATTCAACTATATCCACTGTTCCAGAGATTTGAAAAACACGAGCACTTATGCATTTGTTCTTGTGCACCTTTAGTGCTGCCGCCAATACTGAACACAACTGATTGAAGCACTGAGTTACACACAAGTTGATGAACCATTTGATGCTACTGTGTGTGGTTCTGTTAAAAACTGAGTAGTAAAGGCAAGGTGTTACATTACCAGAATCAAGGCTAGCTGCATCTGTACAACCGGTGTCTTAAAATCACAACTGCTGTTGTATGAATGTCGCTTTATTTGCACTAGCACCAAAAACAAGAGACGCCTGACAAAGTGAGAGGAGCCAAGCCTTGCAATTCATGAATCGTCACTTTCTATGTAGGGGATGTCACTATATTTGCTTTCAATCATTGACCACTGCTTCACAGCTTGATCCAGAATCTCTAGGGAGAGACGGTGAGCAAAGTCCATCACTGCAGGGCTTGCTGAAGACGACATCGCAGACTTTGTCTGAAATTGGGAAGATTTATCTACGTTACCTCCACTATATTCGCTGACTTCCCGGCTTCCATCATCTAGAATAGTGTGTGGGAAGGGGCTTTTGGATTTAATACAGCCCATGGTACAATAACAGTAAATGGAAGTTCAATTTAGCTGCACGGTCAACCTTGAAGTACTGTCCTTCAGGGGGCTCGAGAATGCCACTTTCTTGAAAGCAGAGATGAGAATATGTCTCTCTCCCAATATCTGTGGAGAAAACGTTTTACATGGTAGGGTTTAGATAGGTTCTTGTTTTGGGGTTCTACTCTAAAAGCGGATTTTTAAAAGACAGATTTGCTAGACAGAGTTTAAGAAAAATATAATTTGTTTTCTATTTAGGCCTTGAAAGGTTTTAGGCAAATGACAACCACTTACAACAAAGGACTCTCTCCAAACACCCCCTCCCCAATTTAGAACATAAATACTAAAAAGTTTAGTTTCGTAACTGTTACCCACACTAGCTAAATGTTATTTTCAAGTTTAACCTGAGTTGCTCAGCACACCTCAAAGGCTGGTCCTGGATATGAATATAGAATTGTATTCAGTGCTAGCCCTACTCAGAGTAGACCTACTGAAATTAATGCCCATTAATTTAAATGGCTCTATTCTTAGGATGTGTTGGATACCACCCATGGGCATAATTTTAGCCTAACTGGGTTTAGACTGCTTTAGGATACAATTAATGCTAATGACAGTTTAGTGGTAGCTGGATAAACCTCCATGGTTAAGAGTAGCATCAGGCTCACAAACTCCTCCCCTGTCCTGTACAGCCAGAAGGACTTTTAAAAAATGGGGCAGGGAACTTTGGCAGCCAGCCTGCATCTTCAGAACCTCCGAAATACAACACAGCAGGGTAACAACTTACACAAGAACTTTGACAAATGAAGCCACACAGTTGGATGGAAAGAGCAGACAGACAAGTATTGGAGAAACTAATCACAAAAGAAAGACTCAACATCTCAAACACTTTCAGAAACTTTATGAAGCCACGTGAAATTACTTTCGAGCACAACTTTTCTCATTGGAGTGTGTTCAACATTAAAGTGTGTGTTTGAATTTTTATCCTTGTAAAGCAAAAAAGAATTTCATTTAGCATACTGCCCAGCAGCTAATTCTTCCCTCAGAAGACTTAAGAGGCAGGACAACCAACTAGGAGATGACAACACTAGCACTTGCAAGTGCCATTAGCAGCCACTAGCATCCTGAAAATACAGAAGGCTCAGCAATGTCCAACACTACTACGCAGTTGGGATTTTGCAAACCTCTGGCAATGCTAGACTATTAATGACCTCTTATTAAAGGAGGGATGAGGAACCTCTGGCTTGAATTTGGCCTGGTGGGGGGGGTCCTTATTATTATTATGATTGGTATGGAAAACAGAGCTTGCTTTTGATGCTGAAGTCAATGCATGCACTGCTGGGATCAGATCCTCTTGGGAATGGATCCCTGCCAAATGGAACTTGCACTCAGCCATAGATTTAAATTGCGTGCTGACTGCAAAACCTGCTTTTGGCAGTGATCTTTGGAGCTCTGACTTGAAATCAAATTCAAGCCAGGGCTGCAAGTAAGAGTAGTGAGCACAATCAGATCCCCACCCCTGGTTTAAAGGATTGTATCTAACCAAGTTCTCTCAGGCCTTTGGCTAATTAAATAATCTATGGCCTTTTAAACTGGGGGGGGGGGGGAGGTTGTTTGTTACGACCGTATGTTAGTTATTTTTGCATTTTTAAATTGTGAACTGCCATGTGATCCTTGGATGAAAGATGGTATAGAAATTTAATAAGCTTGTGTTGCTAATGAACTTGCATATGAATTTTAAGAACTGTCTGCAGTTTCTGGCAAGAAAGGAAAGGTGTGAAAGCACCAATTGTGGGTGATACAGGCTTCTTCATTCATAGGTATGTACTTTATTAGGATCAATGCATTTTGAATTAGGAACTTTTTCAGGGGCACTATGCAGTTAAAATAACAAAAAAATCCCCAACCATTTATATTGCATAGAGTTCCTGAAGAAGATTCCCGTCTTAAATGCATTTGGCCTAATAAAGTTACCATCTGTGTACCTAAAGGTTTCCACTCATCTCTTGCTTCCACTGTCTAGCACACACACCTGTTCCACAACTATAGCCAGAGTTTTAAAAGCTAACAACTAGTATTTTAAACACACAGTACAATACTCAGACCAGAAAGCTCAACAGCAGGCTCTAACAGTTAACTAGATACAAGCAGCTATTGTCATATATGTCCCAGAGAATGAGAGCAGCAAAGTAGAGATGAAGAAAAGATGGACATCCAGTAAAAGACAATGATCACCTTAACTTTGTCGGGTAATTGTTAATGAAATATCCCAGTTCAGAAGTATTTCATGGTAGGCGTTAAAGGAATTTCTTGGACAGAAACTGCACCTGAAGAAAAACTGTCCTTTACGTATTCAACACTACAGAGCACTGAAAGCTGTCTTATGACAAGTCAGACCATTTGTCCATCTGAGTGGCAATGGCTCTCCAGGGTTTCAGACATGAGACGTTCCCAGCCATGATCCTCAGCATACAAAGCAGATGCTCTAAGGCAGGCGTGGCAAACTTATGGCCCTCCAGAAACTACACTTGAACTAAAATTCCGAATATCCTAGACACTGGTTAGGCTGTCTGGGGCTGATGGGAATTGTAGTCCAAAGCCACTCTCAACATAAGGGGGGGGGGTTTGCGGGCTCACGCCCACCTACATCCGTGTGGGGCTGGCTGCAGCCCCGCACGACTTGGGAATCCTCGGGCTGCGTCATTCCCTTCACCAGCCAATCGGATGGCGATGGGGGCAGCGCTAAGAAGGTCATATAAGGTTGGGGCAGCTCGAGATCGCTAGATTTCCTAAACTAGGGTCTCCAGCTGGTTTTCGACTACAATCCCAACCACCCCTGACCTCTGGATGATGGCAGTTGTAGTCCCAAAAACAACTGTAGACCCAAGTTTGGGAAATCCTGTACTAAAATTTGGCTAAGAAGTAACTGATTCCACATGCAAGCTGTAGGAAAGTCTATCACTGTCCTGATTATATATATAGGGAGGGTAATGTTTAAAAGCCCTTTACCATGTGCAAAACTCCTAATGCATGTACTGCTTGTGCACCAGTCATGCTCTCAGGACCTATAGTGTTGATGGATGCATAGGTTTTTAAACATGAATGAATCTTACATATAGTTTATAATAGATACTTTTCTGTGGCATACAAAAAATACAGTCTTAGCCAATTTAAGTCCAGGTGCATTTAACAGATAACAAGGGAATTTGCAGCACTAAGTTGTCAATCAAACTGTCAGTCCATGTTCAATATTTGCTGACATGTCTTCAGCCTCCTAAAGCAGAGTGGCTAATCAGTGCACCTTCTACTTATCATACAGCAACTCCAGGATTAGTCAATTAACATAAGCCAATTTTATGATTTGGGGGGGGAAATGGCTTTTGTAACCAGTCTGAAAAAGCATTTTAATGACAGAAGTTCAGCATTGTTTGAAAATGAATGCAGACATTGGGTTGTTGGTATTAGACATCCAATGTCTAACTAGTTGACAGGTCAAAGAAAATGGTCTGCCTAGCAGTTCCTTAATATGTCTTAAAACATTTCTTTCAACCCTACCTGGAATACACAAATGAAGAAATAATTCCCTTATTCCTGTTAGTGAGGGGACTCTTTTCATTCCACTATTCATTTTATTCATCTAGAAAACCACTGAAGAATCCTACTCCCAAGTACTAACCTCCAAAGAGACTACTACTCAACTGCATCTGTACTATATAATAAAAAAGGTCAGACTTTGGGATTTTGTACTAAGGCTCCAGTGTTCTGCAAAAACTCAAAAGTATATCAGATAAAATCCTATGATTGGTATTCTGCAAATACACCACTTCTCCACAACTTGACTCAAATTATAATGCTTCACACAATGGCCTGATACAGATGTAATCCACAAACACTGGTTTGCTGTTACAAGCTTCAAGATTGCACATGAAAGGAGGATATTTAAAACTTTAACTCCTGATGTACATTGTTTACTTAAGACTTCTAAAAAGCTGTTGAGAATATCCCATGCCAAAGACTCCTGGGTAGACTTAGCAGACATGGGGTAAGGGAAGAGACCCTCTAATGGATCATTAACAAGGAACAGAAAACAGAAAGTCCCCTGTGGAAGGATATAGAAAGTGGAGTCCCTCCAAGGATTGTTACTGGGATCTATGCTTTCTAACTCGTTCATATATGAGCTAGAGTTCGAGGTGAACAATGAGTTAGCCAGGTTTGCTGATGCCAAATTGTTCAGGATGGTTAAAACAAAACAAAAAAGACAGTAAGGAGCTCCAAGAGTATCTGTCCAAACTGAGTAAATGGACAGTAGAATGGCACATGTAAGTCAGTGAAAGCAAATGTTAAGAGATGCATGTTTTTTGGAAGGGGGGGGGGGGAATCTTAATTTCACATATGAGCTAATGGGGTCTTAACTGTCAGTGACTGGCCAGGAATGAGACATTGGCATCATAGTGGATAGCTCAATGAAGATGTCAATTCAGTATGTGGCAACTGCAGACAAAGGTGAATTCCACATGCTGGATCATGCAGAAAGAGATTGAGCAATAAAACTCCCAATGTTATAATGCCACTACACAAACAAGGGTGCAAGTGCACTTGGAATACCGTGTATAGTACTAATAACCTCACCTCAAAAAGAAATTTGTAGAGCTGGGAAAAAGCAAACGGAATGATCAAGGGGAAAAAGCAACTCCCCTATGAGAAAAGGTTACAACATTAGGGGCATTTTAGTTTAGAAATAGTGCGAGTAAAGGGGAACCTGATAAAGGTGTACAAGGTTGTACAGAGTGTGGAGAAAGTGGACAGGGAGGTTTTCCTCCCTCACATAATACAAAAACAATGAAGCTGAGTACTGGATGATTCAGGACAGACAAAACATATCACTTTTCCCCCACCCTGCACAGGTGAACAACGGAATTTGGTCCCACAAGATGTAGTGATGATGGCCACCAACTTGAATGCCTTTAGGAGGATTGGAGAAATTCATGGAGGAGAAGAGTATTAATGGCTGCTAGACACAAAGGCTGTGTACTGCTCCCACTGATGGAGGCAATACAAGTAAAAGTTGCTGGGAAATGCAGATGAGGTTCTGCCTGCAGGGTTCCCATGGGCAATTGTTTGGCCACTGTGAGAACAGGATGCTGGACTAGGTCCTTCTTTTTGAGGACTTTGAAGGGGAAGGGGAACCCAAACTGATGAGATATACAGAAACTACTAAAGAGAGGGCAATAGGCATTCAAGAGCAGGCTACAATTGTGGACGTATGGCCAATAATTCCTTAGCTTTAGGTTAGTAGAACTATGTCATCACAAATTTCAGTTACATCTACTCAATAAATCCTATGGATTCGAAAGGACTTGCTCCCAGGTAAGTGTTTGTATAGGATTGCAGATAAAATCTTTCACTAATTCCATGGGGTTTAGGCTTGAATTTGGCTGTTTTGAGCAACGGTTGTCTCGCATTTCCACATTCTTTCTATACAACTATGTGACTGGAAGCAACATGCAGTCTAAAATGACAAAAGCCAAGAATCTGAACATTCTGCTCAGGCTGCTATGTTCTACATTCTGTGCCATATCGTTTTTCTACCCCTGCTTATTTCACTTCATTAAATTAAGCATACTGAAGCCTAATTGACCAGCTGGGCATGAAACATTTCTCTCATTATGATTTACAGCTCCTAAACAAGGCCTTGTCTTTGCCAGAATACTCTGTCCTAAGACTACAGTTAGATGTGCCAAATACCTCTTTTGAAAAGGAAAAATCTAGCTACGACCTTTTCCTTACGCGTTTATGGAGGCCACTTACCAATTAGTATCTTGCTTTGAATGTATTTCTCCAAATGATCCACAGAATAAGAGGCACAACTCGCAGTCTAGGTTCCTGTGTAACAAATAGAGAATTTGTTCTTGTTAAAACTAAGCAGCCTCAAATGAACAAAGCTGCCCTACCACAACTCCTTACCTCTTTGCCTTAACAGTTCTGACAGGTCAACTCTATTCATGTTTATTCAAATGCAAGTCCCACCAAGTTAAATGGGATTTACTTCTTGGAATGTATGTTTGTAATTGCAGTTTTAATTTGGCAAGCATTTTAACCAGAAATGTGTTTTGCTTTTAAAGTACAGTACAGTCCAGAAGAGCCAAAGCACATCAGTGTATTAATTACTAAGCCTTTGATTCTATCTCACCATGCTTGCACCTTATAGTATAATTGTACTATTGCATTTTAGAAAATAACACCACTGTTATCTTTTAAGATCATGCCTACAATAGACAATTTTTCCCATGTAGAATATAGTGTACACCAAGAATTTATGAGGTTTGCCTTGAACTATGCTACAGAAATGCTTTTATCAGTATGCTAGCTTTTTTTAATCTTTCAGCATTAAAACGGTAGCTTGCATATTTACATACAGCATCATATGTCCAATGACAAATCTATGGTAACATTCTACCTTACTGTCCCGGAGCTAGTCTCTAAATCTTCTGTGTGTTTCTCTGGTAAAATACAGTTTTAGGAAGGATGTTCGGGTTGCCTTTTAAATAGAATTGCATCTTCTCAGAGTATCTAGAAGTTACATGTGACAGTGTTTTAAGTGGTGGGAAGATGCAATTTGATTTTAGCACACACCTACCATCACCACCTATCCAAATAGAAAACCTGTAATGTGTTGAGATTATAGCTATTTTAGAGTAGTAAGGAGAACTAGATCTATTGCCATATTAAACAATAGTAAGAAATGGTCACAATCACTTAATGCAGAGGTTTTAAATCTTTTTGAGTCCACAGCTCCCTTAATCAACTACCATCTTTCTGCAGCACCTCTGTGGGGCTCAGGAGCCCAGTTATGTTACCCCTTGCCTGCAGAGCTACCAGCCTCTCACCCTTTCCCGAACACCCACCCTTGTGTAGTGTTCCCTCAACCTCCTCTCCTCTCTTCCCCTCCCCTCCCCTCTCCTTGGGAGTCCTCTGGGCAGTCTCTGAGCCCCACTGCCCCAAAGAGAGGTGCCTCCTAGAGGCACAATTCGCTTGCGGAGCTTATAGCCAAGGCTGTTGCAATAAACAACTGTGCAAGCCTTTGGTAGGCAGAGACGTGAAAGGGTATCAGAGGAAGGAGGGAAAGAAAGAGGGACAGATATTTCCACTTGGTATTAACGTTTCCAAATTGTGTGGTTATCAACAGCATTTTTAGAGTAGTCATAGTATGTAAATATTTCTGTATACTTTTATAAAGCAGTATACGGTATTTTATTTTGCCAAACTATTCTATTCTTCAGTACTCTGTAGAGTGCAACAACAGTGAAGTTTATTGTACTTTGAACAGGAAAGTCTGTACTAAATTCCATGGCCTTGGCTTCTAAACCAACTTTACTTTCTGTTGGCTTGCACAATCTCTCTCTAATCTGCAATCCACATGGATTTAGCAACTATTTTCATATCAGAGATACTCCAAACATACTGCACAATCTTGGGAAGATAGAAGCAGCCATGCCACATCAGGCCAAAGATTCACCAAGTCAAGCATTCTGTTTCCCACAATCAATAACTGAAAGTAACTGTCCACTCTATACCCCTCCCCCTGCAACTGGCATTCAGTTCCATACCGCTTCTGAACTTGGAAGATCCATACAGAGTTCATGACTGATAGTCACTGATAGATTTATCCTTGATGAATTTGTCTAACCCCCTTTTAAATTCATCTAAGTTTTCTGTCATCACCATATCTTGTAATAGCAAATTCCATAAAATTAATTATGGGCTGTGTGAAGAAGTACTTCCTTCTTATGTCCTGAATTTCCTGGCTATCAATAACATTTGATTAACCTGTGTTTTGATATTATGAGAGAGGGGGAAAACATTGCTCTGCCTACTTTCTCTACACCATGCATAACGCTGCCAGTCTCTATCATGTCCCCCTTTAGTTACTTTTCTAAACTAAAAAGTTCTAAAGCTTGTAGACTTTTGCCACAGGGCAAGTGTTTATTTTGACTGCAGTATTCTATGCCTTTTACTAATCTACAATATTCTTTATGAAGTGGGGAAACCAGAGCTGCACACAGTATTCCAAGTGTGGCTGCACCATGGATTTGTATTAGGGCACTATGAACTTGATCACTCATAATTCCTCACATAGATTTTACATTTTTCACAGCTACCACACACTGCTTTAAGTTACCTACCACAATCCTAGTATGTTTCCCCTAGTTAGTCACTAGCAGTTCAGAAGCCATCAGTGCATATATGACATTAATAAGTTTAGGTTAATCAGACACACTGAGCTGCATTTGCCATTTTGTTACCTATTCACTTAGTTTTAAGAAATCCTTTAGAAGGTCTTTGCAGTCTGCTTTGGTTTTCAACACGCTGAGTGATTTGGTTACCTAAAGGCTCACTTCTACATCCAGATCATTTATTATTAAGTAAAAAAGCATCAAATAAGAAGGACCCCACTTTCTCTTGCTGTTGAAGCTGCTACCAACCCATAATAATTCTCATTCTCATTTCCAATAATTGGTAAGGAGCCTTTGGGGAGAGAAGTCTTTCATTAAAAAGAAAACTGGAACCATACCATGGATGCCACCAAAGACATATAAAAGGATGGAAACGCAGAACTTCCTTTTGCAGGAGCAAGGAATTTTCTCCTCAGCAAGACTTTTTACTTTATATGCTTAATAATCCTGTACTTAATAATGCTTTCCACCAATTTCCCTGAAACAGAGATTAAACTAACTGGCCTGTCATCCCATACACCTAATCTCTCTAACAATTATTACTAGTTTTACATCATGTATTTTCCAATTCTTCAATCCAAATACTATCCTTAGGGACAGGCTGCTTATTTTTGTTACAATATACATTTTAAATCTGAATTCTTTAAGAATTCTTGCCTAGATTCCATCTAGATAGATGACCTGATAATTTATCAGTGAACTCTAAAACTTTTTTTCATCTCTTGGACTCATCTTTTAGGCATCCATCTTAAAACAAAACAAACAAACAAAAAAACTCCAGATCCAAGAACATCTATGTCCTACATTTTCTACAGTAAAGAGTTGCCAAGATTTTGATTCAGCTTCTCTGCAGTCTCCACATCCCCCTTTGCCACTCATTTTATCGTCTCATGTTTAATTGCCTCTCTAGCTGGTTTCTTATTTCTGATACAATTAAAGAGATCTGTATCGCTGATTTGATATTTTTAGCCATATACTCTTCAAATTCTTTTTTCACTTGCAGCGTCTTGCTATCTTGCATATGCTGTGCCAGATCTTGGGCTCTTTCTTCTCATTTGGACACGAATTCTATTTCTGAAGACAACCTTGCTGTTTATAGCTTCTTTTAATTTACTTCTTAACCATGCTGGCATCCCCTTGGATTTATAGGTACTTTTCCTGCTCTTTGATATACATTCTAGCTAAACTTCTATTTAAATAACCTTCAATAACCTTTCACACATGGAGGAAGTTGACTCTCCCCTTTCCACTTCCTTGTAACTAAATCCATCATTTTCTTTTTAAAATAAAATGGCCCCTTTGAAATCAATAGTAGCCATGCTGGACTTTCTTGGTACTTTTCCACTCAACTGATGGCAACCCAGTTTCCAGTCAGTTCAACATTGACATCTCACACCTGAGAAGTGAAATGAACATTTCTGTACAAGAAGGCTCTGCTTTATCCTGTCTCAGGGATTGATTCAGGAATTATCCACCTACAAAGGCAAGGATGCCCATGATAAACCCTCAGGTTTAGTGCTTTTTATTCTCTCAATTCTGCATAACAATGCCCCAAATTTATTCTGTATAGAACACTGTCTCACATCATATGTAACTGATACATAGAAAAGACTTTACAACCTGAAAAAGAGACAATGCATGTACTTTTGTAAATCAAGAAAATATAACAACAAACAAACTGCCCAAGAGTTGCCACTAATGCCAGTATCTTCCTAGTGTGTTGACAATACTGCGCTATTCGGCTGAAACAGCCTATGTTAGGTAACTGGACTGGTCTACTGACTTAACAGACTGAACAAGCTTCCCAGACTCTTCAACCCATTGATTTCCAAGGCAAGAGCATTGGCATTTGTATTTTTTGAAACTGATCAATAAGCTCTCAGCTTCTCCTTACACATTTTCTTGGCCCTTAGAGCAGTATACTAAAAGCACTAACATTTAGACAGGTGCTCCACAGCTAACTAAATACTAGCCAGGCTTAACACAAACAGCAACCTAATCCCGCCACTTTACTGTTACTCTTTCATATAAATCAACTGCCCCACTCAGAGGCAGAGATGGTAGGTAATATGGCACCGTGAGCAAGGACAAAATTTGTCCCCCTTCCCAAAGCTATTATTTTCACAATTATTATTATTTTGCTTCCCCTCAGCTTGGTGCCCTGTACAAAGAACCACCCACAATGCCCTAAATCTGGCGACGCCCCCCAATTTTAACCAAACTATCCCGTTCCATTTCAATGCGCCCATAAGCAACTGTGTCCAAGGAAAATGTTTACATGAACTTAAGAAGCTAAAAACCTATCAAGTCCAGTATCCAGGTCTCACAGTGGCATATCACATGGTCTCTGATGATAATTTCAAACACAGCTCTGTGTAAGACGCACTTGTCCTTGGTTTCCAAGTGACTTCAAATCAAGCAGCTGAAAGACTGCCCTTATCTGTGTATTTTCTGCATATTCACATATGCCTCAGCAACACCTGTGCAACCTCCAGAACTTCTAGTTGCACAAGTGTAAAGCTGCCAATTATTTAATCAGAAATTAATATGAAGCTGGAATGGGTCACCAATCAACCTAGTCCTATGCACAATTTTTTAAATTTAGTGAGACTTCTCACACAAGTTGTTACAGGTGTACTTCATTTTCCCACCTTAGAAACAAGCAAGAAATGATACAACTTGCCACTACAATTTGAACCACTTTTAATGGAAGAATTTAAGCTTCTAAGAAAAGCACAAAACTTTCTAGCTGGACTATCTGCCTATCCTTGGTTACACAGCTTGGGGAGTGGTTGCACTTGCAAGCTACTGATTTGGGATTTTGTAGTGCCCCCAGTGCGCCTTTAGCCACGTTTGCTTAGCCAGCGTCACATTTTGCTGGCTTTCCCTTCATAAATTCTTCCTTTCCTAATTCCGTCGCTATTTTTTAAAAAAGGGAGTGGTGACAGGTGGAATCAATGAAGCCCCACCAATAAACTGGTGACAAGAAACAAGTGTCAGGCTCAGCCAGCCCAGTACCAGATGTCTGCTTTTCACCGCAGCACAGAAAAAGCGGGCGAGGAACTGCACGGCTGGAGCCTCGAGTCCTAAGCCTGATGGACAGCTTAACAGGCATCAAAGCCCTTTGACGTAGGGTGTTTTGCATCTATCTAGCAGAGACTGAAGGATGGCTAGCCCCACCGGCTCCTCCCGAAAACACAGGGCTGCACAAGTCACTAAGCCATTACTTCCAGCCTGCAGCCCACCTTTTGCAACGGAGGGTTGCCATTCTTACTGAAACCACTTACCCCGCCTTAGTTTTGTTGGCTTCAGAGAAGCTAAGGGAAGTAGGTGGTTTGTTCCCTTTCAACTACTTGGTGGGGGGAGGGGGAGGAATGGAGTGGATTAGAAATTAAGCACCATGGGTGGGGCTGGGGCAACCCTGTGAACGCAAACAGCTTCCCGGATACTTTTATCGTGATGGGCAATATCTATGCAGAAAACACGTCAGCTGTACCCGATCAAACCGCGCAGATCACTCTTCACCCCCTGGTGGCCCAGGAACGTCTTACAGCCTTATTTTGGGGGCAGCGCCCTCTCCTCTCCTCTCCTCCCCGCCCAACTCCCTTCCTTCTCGGTGTCACTCACGTTGCTCGGCAGAGAGATTGCTTCCCGGGGAGATGCACGCATGCTGCGGAGCTGGGCTGAAAGAATGCAATCCTCCAACTCTGCTTTGCCAATCACCCACATTCCCGAAAGGGCAGCGGCGGCAGCAGCCCCTCCCGTAGTGGATAGCTTATGGAAAAGAGCAGGGATTTGGAGGACAGGGCGTCCTTCTGCTTAGGCTACTCACTCTCGTCTTCGAGGCTGTTGCTGCAGCTCCAAACGCCGCTTGCCTGGAGACAAGGGAATGCATCTTTTACAAGTATACTGCGGGCCCAAGTTCGGGCTCACTCCAGTGCAACAGATTTTAATAGATCCTATAGACTAGTCAGATCAGCAATTGAAACTGCCGGTTGTTCAGAAAACCCCAACCACCTCCGTGCAATTCATCCGCCCCTTATTGCGCTTGACCTGCACGGTTAACCGCCCAGTCGCCAAATCCCGCCAATCACACAGCACTGCGGCGACACCTGGAGGTCGAGCTAAGAAGCTTCCTCTAATGAAACTGACATTCAAGGAGGAGCCCAGTTGTTGCTGTTGTTTAAAAAAATCAATTTGTTAGCAAGAGGTTTGTCAGAGAAAGGAAAATAAAATTAGAGAAGAATGGTCACACTTTCCAGAGATATATTTTGAAAGCTAACATTCCATTTCTGTGTGTGGGGTAGACAGTGTGCAACCTTTCACCTGTAGTTATCTAGTTCAATTATATATTTATATCTGTTGGCTTTACTACTACTACTACTAATAATAATAATAATTAATTCCTTTTACCCCAGCCTTCCTCAGCTGTAGTCTAGGCTGGCTCACAGAAATAAAATCTTTAAAAATAAGTATTAAAATAACAATTCAAAGTAACATAAAATACAATGCAGGAATAACAGTCATCAATGAAATCAAAACAATTCCAGAAGGATCCAGAAATAGTGCAGGAGACAGCCTGAGCTCGACAAGGATGCTGCAGCATGCCGTAGAATGGTTCTGATGAGAATGTGGTGTGCAGAGCCTATATGTACGTAGTATGGAATCAAGGTTTGCACCTGCCTGCACACCCCACCCAAGCAAGCTTGTCCTAGCAGACAGTCTCACACTGGATTTGGTGAAGACCTACATGTAAAGTCCAATGTTTGTAGGCCTGAGGATCCTGATTGTTTCCCTGATTGTTAAATTTATTTTTAGGTTAGGTTTTTTTCATGATTCCAAACCTTGCCCTCCTCCCTCCAGTTCAAAATTGGGGGATGGCTGGCTGGAAAGAGTCAGATTTCATTTGTTCCTTATATATCAATATTGCATTTGTATTCATTCCACCTTTCCTCTAGGGAGCTCAAGGTGCCATTTTCTCCATCTTAAACCTGTGATGGAGGTTAGGCAGAGATACAGCAATTGGGCCCAAAGTCAGACAATGAGGTTGTAGCTAATTTTAACTTTGGTCTTTCAGGTCCACTTAATATCCCTTAACCTTATTCCTCATTCTGGAAAATAGATGTAGAAGTGAATAAACTGAGGGAGGGGTATAATCTATTCCCATGTCTGGGAACTCATGGATTCTCTTGCTAACAGTCCTGTTTAGCACCTTTAATATTAACCAGTTCAGGCTGCAATCGTGTCTTAGGGAGCAGTCCCCATGGAATCCAGTGGGACTTACTTTCATTTAATGTACAGCTTCTTTACCATCAACCCACATTAGAATTGGGATCCCTTCTTAACCAAAGCAAGACACTTTTCAGTTTAGCTATTTGTCAAATCGCAATGCTTGCATGTCCACAGTAGCTTTACAAGGGAGGATGGGGAAAGAACCAGAACAACTTGGCCAGACTGCTGATTGGCTACCAGTTTGAGTGGGCACCAGCACCACTGCACAAATCCCAGTTATTATCCACCTTGAGGTCCCTGTGCTAGCTAATTGTTAAAAATAACAGCAGCAAACATATATGGCCAAACTTGCCTAGTTTGGTCCTTAAAGACATTTACTCTTTTAAAAATCCAATATTCTCTTTGAACACCATTTCATGTTAGCATTGTGGCGATACAAAATAAGTTTGGTTCACTGTTGGCATATTGTGTTTAAGTTATTCAGTAGTGCCCTAATTTAGAACCATTTTAATGAGATACAGACAGTAGTTGTCTCTTACATAGTAGCGATAAACCTAGGGGCACATAATTGATCTCTAGACCCAGTTATTTTGGAGCAGCCAATTCTTCTGACTTAAAAATTGGTTTGACGCAATGTATGCCTACAAATGGATGATGCAGAAAGCATTCAAGTTGTTTAAAAGAAACAAACCTAAAGCAGTAGTAGTCTTCCAAGGGTAATTTAACTCACAAGGTCCAAGTGATGATTGATTTTGCTATATAAAAAGGTTAGTTAAGGTGAAGAATAAAACTGAGCTTTACAGTGCCCCCCCCCCCAATAACTACTACAGATATCACATGGTGTATTGATTTGCTTGGTGCTTGCATTTCAGGAACTTTGGGGAGCAGAGTTCAGAAACTGAAGTATAAATTGCAATAGCTATGAAGCGACATTACAAATTTATAAGATCAATTATCACTAATGTTTATGGCATATCATTTACTGGAAGGTGCCAAATACTTGATGCTGATCAGCATTAAACATTAAATTTAATAACTCTTTTATGGTTGCTTTTCAACTGGAGCTTGCTGTTGTCTGTTCCTTACAGCAAAGTCTTTTCTGCTTTTTCTTAAGAAATAATAGTATGAGACCTGAACAAATATGACTATAAGGCACAGCATATATGCACCAGCTGTTTTACCTAGGTTATATCTCAGGACATACCAGAAAGTAATAGGAATAGCGATCTGGTTGTCATTGGTATTAATTATTAGACTCCCACTTCCATTGTTACAAGTAATTACTGCATTAAATACAAATGGACATCACAAGACACACTGCCCATTTGTTCTGTTTATGTGAAGCAGCAAGCTGGAGCAATTCCCTGCACAAATATCTAATTGCAACACAGTACTCTGCAATGTCACTCCCATTGAAGAGGCAGGGTAATGTTTCTCTCTGAAACAGGTCTATTTGTAAAGGAAGGATCTCAGCCAAATGTTGTAAATGGCAGATTGGATGTTTTACCCAGTAATCCATTTATACAAGGAGAAAGCTGAATCTTCTGCTTCAAGCACAGCGCTGCAGTGCTTTCTCACAGGTATCGTGGGGATCTCATTTGCTAGTAGCAGATTACTAACAAGCATATAGACTCTGCCCCTTGCCTTGGATACCATCCTAGAACTACAATGCAAATCCTTGCATGCACACTTCAATTTATTATAAACAAAAAGCATTTAAAAGTATAACTGAAATCAAAGCTTGAGACAGATCCTGTAGCATTTTAATTACTCATTTGGCAGTATTTTAACCATATTTTGTGTTCAATTTACAGAATTGTTTTAGGTTAAAGAGAGTATATGGCATGTTATCTGCCAAACAGCAAAGGGATTAACTGTGCAGAGGCCATTAAAATACTCCAAAGAGGATCAAAGTGATTTATGACTGAGAAATCAGAAACTAGGAACATAAATAGCCGAGAAATCAGACAAACAGCTGTTTTTTAAAAAATCAGGAATCAACTGGTTGATAGACCTGTGTGATGTATCAATACATTGCCCAAAACCAGTATGAGGGCCAGACCTCAATGAAGTTTAAAGGAGCTGCTTGCCCATGCAGGCAGTCGAGGGAGGAACAAGCTACATTGGCCCTGGCAAGGTGATGTCTCTGCTTTTTAAGATGCTGCCTAGGTTTGCCATTGCTTTTCTCCCAAGAAGCAGGTGTCTTCTAATTTCATGACTGCTGTCACCATCTGCAGTGATAATGGAACCCAGGAAAGTAAAATCGGTGTCTGGACTTAGAAGTAAAGCAATGGAATATATGAGATCTGTTTCAACACTCTTAATAATATAGAAGCAAACATTTTATTGATGAATACTGACTTAGATTCCTAGAGCTACTTTAGGTGTAATAACTGTAATCCCCCCTTCCCCTTGAGCAGCAGACCCCATGTCAGGGCTAGTTCTACCAACAGGCAGAGGGAGGCAGTTTCTTGGGGGCAGTGCCTCTCAAATAGCTGATTAAGGGTACAGTGGTACCTCTGGTTAAGAACTTAATTCGTTCTGGAAGTCTGTTCTTAATCTGAAACTGTTCTTAACCTGAGGTACCACTTTAGCTAATGGGGCCTCCCGCCGCCTCCATGCGATTTCTGTTTTCATCCTGAAGCAAAGTTCTTAACATGAGGTACTATTTCTGGGTTAGCGAAGTCTGTAAACTGAAGCATATGTAACCCGAGGTACCACTGTATAGTGAAAAGGGGTTGGGGACATAGTGTTATAGGGGACATGATGATTCTGATCCTACCTGCAGGACTGTTTCCTAAATATGGAACTTGGAAAATTGCTATGGGTTCTATGGTATCCTGCAGGCATATTAACATCTACATGAAACTACTTGAGGAAGCTGACTAACACCAAATAAGACCATTGGTCCATCTAGGCAGAAGTGCTGGTTGCTTTTGTAGGAGCTACCACTAAGGACCCTTCCCAGGTAATCCTGCCACACACTTCAGATGTGAACTTGAAGAAGGGTCTTTAATGAAGATCTTAGTGTACCAGGGGTACACTGTGAAAACAAGCAAACCTTTACTACTAGATAATGGGACCTTTGTTTATAAAACTTGATAATCCAAGATGGTGTTGGATTATTGCAGCTCCCAAACAAGTGCCTAGAAGAGTAGGCTGGTCCTTCAGAATAGAGAAACTAATTATCTCTAGATACAATGACTAATAGAACTGGATCTAGTTCCTTTCCTTTCCATTCACATTTTGCTTTCAGCAGTCATCTGCTCAAAACAAACATTTCCATTATTTGGTGCACATACACACGCATGCACGTATACAAATATGCACACTCCAAATGACTATAGTGACTGGTGATTTTAAAAATCCGTACCTTAAACAAGAGCTGTAGTAACTTTTCAAACAATTTTTGTTGCTGGTAACAGTTCTGATCTCTGACAACCTCTTTCCACCACTAACTGTCATCTCTTGACTAGACAGGAAAGGTTTCCTAGGCAAGCATTGTTTATACAGCCATTGTGACACAATTGCTAGCTTCAGGGCATTTTAGGATGAGTTTCTGTGTTTAAGAGCTTACAGCCTTTCTCAACCTGTGGATCCCCAGACGTTGTTGAACTACAACTCCCATCACCCCTAGCTAGAGCAAGGCCAGAGCTCAGGGATGGTGGAAGTTGTAGTCCAACAACATCCGGGGACGCACAGGTTGAGAACCACTGGAAGCAGAGCCCATGAAAGGTAATATTAGCCCCTGAGGGATTTAATATATCTATTTGTGAATTCAATTATAGCTTTCAGCTTCTGCATGTCTGTCATAGAGATGAAGGAGTTATCAAAGCACAGAACATGTAGATGTGCAAAAACTTATTCCTTGCCAACTAGGCTGGGCAAGGCAAAGGCTCCCACATGGGTTCCATTGTGCCCTGCGAAATTAAATATTATTTTCCAATAAATTCTGCCAAGAGATGTCTCCTCAAATCCCTTGTGTCTTTGCATCCTCTTCAAGATATGAAGGGAGAAAATAAAGTAGCAAAATCTTTCAATCAGCAGCCAAAGCCACTAACCAATTGTGCCGCAGGGAGTTTTATCCAATCCTCCCCCCAGAAAAAAAACAGAAAATTCATGGGTGGCAGGACAGAGGACAGGAAAAATAATGCCTAGCTGTGGCCACACAGATATTGTAGACTATGAGAGAGCAAGATCTTGAAAGCCTTCAGATAAAGACACATAAAGATATATTCCATTAAGCATTACATACATATAAGTACAAGCAAAGCAATATCAATAATAAATAAATAAAATCATGAAAATGCAGACTTAAGTATAAAGGGTAACTGAATAAATAGGGAACATGTGGTTAAATTAATTATTGTTAATGCTACACATGATTGTGTTAAAACACTAAGTATGAGCTGAACTGTAAAAGGGTTAAGTGAGTGGTGGAAAGGACTATGTTCAATGATGTTATTTAAAATTGAGCATGCATTTTTACTGTATTTTATTTTTACAAAGTTTAAAATTTAGTGAGGGAAATCCAGAGATTTTCTAACTAATGCATATAGGAACCAAAAATTCCACCAGAGGTCAGTATATATACACAGTACTACACAACTCAATGGTCTCCTTTTGATAATGTGCTTTATAGGAAATCTTCAGTATCAGAAGAAATGCAAGAAATGCACAGATTATAATACAGGTTAAATACGCTTCAGGTTACATACGCTTCAGTCTACAGACTTCGCTAACCCAGAAATAGTGCTTCAGGTTAAGAACTATGCTTCAGGATGAGAACAGAAATTGTGCTCCGGCGGCACAGCAGCAGCAGGAGGCCCCATTAGCTAAAGTGGTGCTTCAGGTTAAAAACAGTTTCAGGTTAAGAACGGACCTCCGGAATGAATTAAGTACTTAACCCGAGGTACCACTGTGCTGAAAAGCTCTACAGTTAAAGAAAACCTCCCCCCCCCCCTTTTATCTTTTTGGTGGAAAGGTGTATTTCAAAATCCAAAGGATTCATGATGCTATGTAAAGGGGTGGTTACTTTTAAAAAAGCCTCAGGCAATAAATCAACACTATAAGTGAATATTTTTTTTCACCATTTTATTATAATGATGCTTAATAGTTGTACGGTAGAACCTTGGTTACTGAACATAATCCATTCCGGAAGACAGTTCGACTTCCCAAACGTTCGACAACTGAGGCGTAATTACTGGTTGGCAAATTCCTTTTAAAAAATGGAGAAACGTGCCCTGAAAGCTGTTTGAAACAAGTTTTGGTTGTCTATGAAACCTAGAGATGACTTGGAACAAAAAAGAACTGCACTTTAGGAGCCTGGCTATTTCTTCAGGATGAAGATGATGAGCCTTAAAAAGGCTCCTTTTGGAGGAACCAGTTCTGTGTTCAGCTGTACAGGGTTAGTGGACTGAAGTAGTGGGGCATTACAATAAGGGGCAACCACTACATTAAAGTTAGAGGAGATCTGATCATTACTGTGCTGAAAATCCATTGCAGCTGGAGTAGGCTGAAGGATGGGGGGACACCATAAGTTGTTCTGGCTGCACTGAGAACTGTGTATCCATAGGCTGCTGACTAGTAACCCCTTAAACAGGGACCCAACCACCCTCCCCATCCACAGGAGCTGAAAGGAACACTGATGCCTTACCAGTGTATTGGGCCCTTCTGACATCTGGTGGTATTGGGCCCTTCTGACATCAGTAGGAGCTCTACACCTCTGCTAGTGAGTGCTCTGGGTATATCGCTGCTGCTACTCCAACTGCTTAATCTTTTTTGTGGCCTTGAGGCTGTTGCTCTTTCCAGGACACCTACTGCCACTGAGGCAGGGTCCTCGGAAGCCATCTCTGTTGCATTTATGTGTCCAACTGGTATGCAGGTCTAACATACAGTATACATGCCTAAGATGTAGTAAACTCAACGGTTGTAAAGGAGGAAAGGCATAAAAATTGATGCAGTAAGGGGCTGACTGTTCAGAACCCCGTCATATAGCTGATCAAAAGATCGGGATGGAGCACTACTGCTCCAGTGCTTCAGAATGTAGCATTAGATCCATCTCCCTTGGAAAGTAACATTGGAAACTCAAGTGAAGAGGGGAAGGGGGGAGGGCAAACACAAAGATCTTTTCTTAAGAGAGAGGCAGAGATCAGGAGAGTGTGCAGGAAGGCAACAAGATGGTGACTGGGGAAAAGCTAAAATGGCGACCAGAACAACAAGACAAACGACAAAATATCAAGAAACAAGCCTGAAGAAGAAATGCCCGAGAGAAAACACAGCAAAGATACAGGAATTGAAGACGGATACGTGATTGCATTCGCAAAGGCAGAACAGGTTATGGGAGTCGCCTGCATCCCAGTACGTTGTGCCTGCCCTTGACTGCTTGGTGGGATCACAGAACCCAACCTGACCTGATAGGCTTAATCCCACCATGGGAAATAGTGGAGGTTGCTATACTCCCCTCCTCCCATATTACCATGATTGTGCACAGGTACAAGTGGACAATATCACACAGCATGGCAGCCACATGTCCACTCACCACCACCATCATATTGGAGTTTCTGTTTAAACAAGCAATGTCTTCAAGCAGTCTTGGCTAGTTATCTATTAAAGGGCAGGAGGCTGAACTAGATGACATTGGGGAACCCTTCCAGGTCCTATCTTGTATGCTTCTATAATGATAGAAATAGAGAAACATGAGTCCCAGGAATAGGAAATTGCCTAAGGCTGCTAAAACTGTCATATGATTCCAAGTGGCCCAGTTGAAGTGGGTTATGTTCTGAAGGTAGATAGTTTACACAACTCTTTCAGCAAGTGCCAGTTGACACTGGGATATTAAAATACAACTATCATAGTAACAGCCATGCAAACTTGCTTCTTTTTATTAGTAACATTCACCTTGTTTTCATTTATTATTATTATTAATACCCTGCCCATCTGGCTGGGTTGCCCCAGCCACTCAGGGTGGCTTCCAACACATATAAAAACATAATAAAACGTCAAACATTTAAAACTTCCCTGTAAGTAAAATGACATCATATAAAACCAGGAATGGCAGCACCAATAAAGCATGAATTGTCCCGACAGCATGATAGGGTATAATACACTATTGTAAAGTTGTCATATGGCACAGAAATGGGCAACTGCAGAAAGGGATTGAAGTTATTTCACTGATGCAGCATCTAAATGATATTTTTAGTCACCACCCACCAATTTAATTCAGCAACAACTCACACTTTATACATGGCATTAACCTATTATAGTGGCACTGGAAATTATAGGCAACATAGCTTGACTGACTTGCTGCATGTGGTCTGTTTAGGACACTGTTGCAGTAACATTAGCACATATATCTTTACAACTAAGATGTAACTGTCATAATTTTAAAAAGTAAATGAATGATAAAGTGTTAAGTGTGGCCATGATGATTCCCATCCAAAGTCTTTTGCTGGCATCAGAAAGTTGGCTGAACATGGACCTTTTTCAGTGAAAATATTAGCTCGGATATGAACGTCAGCATACTCACATTTTTTCCAGCATTTTATTACAATGATGCTTAATATTTGTACATTTGTTTCCACTGTAAATCTTGTTTCTTTTTAAATATTGTGTAACACTTCCTCTTGACTTTTACAAAGTTATATAAATCTGAAGGACATTTTAAAGCATTTTAATCCTTCCACAATTCTCAATATACTATAAGCAATGAATGAGATATAAATGCATGTATGCATATTTCTATACTAAGAAGATAAATAAAAGATGGAGAGGATACTGTAGGGTTCTCACTGAGTCCCAATACTCCCAATACTCTTGGGAGTATGGCATGAATAGAATTTGCTTGTGGAATGGCTATTGTAATCAACTAGAAGAGCAATGAATTTGTGCACAAAATGCTTTAGAATATAAGAATTGATGTGTTAGGTCAGGCCAACTGTCTTATTTAGTGCAGCAATCTTGTCTTCTCTTGGTGGCAAACAGTAGGTTACCTTTCCCTACCTGCGAATTGGCTGAGATTATGGGAGAAGAAAATGATGTTGAGGGGAAAACAAAGGGAAGAAAAGGGGGTTTAATGTAGCCTCCTAAAATTTGAAAATGGTAAGTTTCAGTTTGTGAGAGCATTCCACCCTTTCCCACATCCATTTTGCATCCTTTTTTTCAAGCTAAAATTTGGTGCAACATTGATCATAGTATTTGTGTTTGAATGTGAATATTTTTCTGTCGAGTGCACAATTTTACTGAGAGAGATTATAGGTGACACATGATGTAGCAGTGGTATGTGAGAAAGAGTTTTAGCAGACTACAAACATAGTAAGCAGTGTGATGCAGCAGCTACAAAGACTATGAGAAAAGATTCTAGACTGCAGCAACAGACTTATAGAAACCAGATCATGAAAAGTACAACTGTTGAAAGTGTGGAATATAACTTCTGAGAAAGGTTTGCATGGTGTTAAAGCAGACAGTGTATGGAACCTTCATTTTCCTAAACTGTTTCTGTGTCCTTTGATCTCTATGCTGACCCTTTCTTCAAAATCTCAGACTGATACTCTTAAGCTTGCATGTTTTTGCTTCAGTTTCCCCTCCCACTTTTTTTTTTTTACCTTATTCAGAGACATCATTTTGAAACTCTCTCTGCTGAAAATAGACGCTTACCTCTTTCTCTGGGTGGGCAGCAGTTGCGGGCTCTCATGCTTGGTCACTATCCCCAGGCAGTGAGAACAGAGTGCACATGGCTGGGTGGCCTTTGGGGGAATTTCCCCTGGCCGCCTGGCTTGAGTTGCCGCCAGATGCTGCACCCCAAATTAGCCAATGAGTCGCCTTTCGGGGGGGGGTGCCTTGCAGGCTGAGAGGGTATTGGCTGCATGCATGTCCTCGCAGCCAGTGAGGCACAAAAGGTGGCAGCACCATCCTGCCTCAGCGCAGTTGGCACTGACCCGGGTTTGGGGCAGCACTGTGACTCAGCCCACAACAAAGGAATAAACAAACCAAGGGACATAGCTCCTTTGAACTCCAACTTAGTTAAAACTAGAGAATTCTTTACCACCCAAGTATGTATTTCCAATAATAAACCTCTTTCTTATTTTTCCACCTCTCTCCTAACAAGGATTCACAAGCTGGAAGCCTCCAAGCTGTGCAGTAACTTTGCATATCAGTCAACAACCACTCTATTCTGCTTTGGTGAAGCATCAAGAGTACTATGTCCAGTCCTGGGCATTACAGTTTAAGAAGGATACTGACAAACTGGAACAACTCCAGAGGCAAGCAACAAGGATGGTGGAAAAGCTGGAGACCAAGCCATATGAGAAAAGATTACTTCTCAACCTTTTGGAAGCAAGGGCAATTACGGATTTGGGGAAGAACGGACTAGGTGGATAATCAAAAATTTATCACAATTTCACTCTACGGAATTTCATCGATAAACATGTTATTGGTAAGAAAATGTATTTTATGCTTATAAAGTAGACATTATAAAATGTATTTTATGCTTATAAAGTAAATAACTTAAGGCCACTGGTTTCAGTGGGTCTGCTCTACATACTCATAGCCTGACACATATCACCCCATGTGAACAAATGGTAATATTTATATTAGTAATGATTTTTATCCTACAAAATTTGAGAGTCAGATTAGAAAGGCATGAAAAACATGGGCCTTCTCAAAATCAATTATGTAAAGACTAACGTGATAATCCTTGGTAGGAAACTGCTCTTTTCACAAATGATAATTAGGTAAAATTGATGCATAGGTCGATCAACTGTGGTCACTTTCCTCTATATCGAGGTCAACGGATGAGGCATATGAAATAGATGGCTGCCTCTAAAAGTGGTGTAGGATTTGTAGTCTGCAATTTTGTTTCCACTAATGGACCAGGCCCAGTTCAAGGTATTAGTAATGGTGTACAAAGCCCAATACAACCTAGCAAAATACTTAAAAGGCACACTACTTCTGATACTTTCAGATATCTGCAGGGTAAGTGCTGCTCATGGTGCTGTTGATGGGCACAGCACTGGCATGGGTCATGGCATTCTTGGCAATGGTTCACAATGTCTGGAACACATTCCTGACTGACATCAGAATTTCTCCTGCATTGCTGACATTTAGTTGCCATATTTATTTCCCCAGACTTTTTACTGCCTGATGCTGTTTCGAAGGTTGTTATTGATTTTCTGTAATTTTAAATATTTTCAATGGTATCTACTATATGCTGGGCTGTGATTACAGTGGTGCCTCGCAAGACGAAAAGAATCCGTTCCGCGGGTCTTTTCGTCTTGCGGTTTTTTCGTCTTGCGAAGCAAGCCCATTGACGGAGTAGCGCTATTAGCGCTATTGGCGATTTAAGGGCTAAAAACGGCTTTTTAAGGGGTGGGGGATTAGCGGTTTTGCTGCTAAAATGCTTTTAGCAGCTTAGCGATTCAAAATAAGGGGTTTTGGAGCAAAAAAAAAAAAAATTAAAAATTTTTCGTCATTTTTCGTCTTGCGAAGCAAGCCCATAGGGAAATTCGTCTTGTGAAGCGCCTCTGCAAACGGAAAACCCTTTCGTCTTGCGGGTTTTCCGTCTTGCGAGGCATTCGTCTTGCGGGGCACCACTGTATAATAAAATAAAATGTACATTTGGATGCAAGCATTCTTTAGTTCTTACAGACTCTGAATGTCATCTCAGAAATGAGATGTTCAGCAGTGAATTATGTTGTCCACCAATGTTTGAGCAGAGATGCACCCAACTGCCAATTGTTAGTTGGAAACCAAGGACAGGAGATGATCCGATCCTCATGTCTTTGTGGTCCATGACTCACTTAGCTCACACCTATTTCTATCAAATTGTGCTACTCATGCTGCCCAACAGGTGCAACTGCATCTTGCATGACCTATTTGAGCTACATACAGCTTAGAGTTCTCTTTGTGGGAGATTCTGAGGTCCTTATCTTATTCTGCTGGCACTTGGAACCTGTGAAAAAGTAGTAATGAATACCAGAGCCTCTTCCTGTACATGGATGAAGTAGGACCCTGGGCAGTTCCCAGCAATTCCTGCTAGCTGAGTTTGGGATGATGTTTCAGCAAAGGCTTAAATCAGGGATGGCGAATCTGTGGGCCTTCCTGATGTCGTTGGATTCCAACTCCCCTCACCCACAAGCAGCATGGCCAATGGTGAGATATTTAATTTAATTTAATTTTGTGTATTGCTTATATCCCATGTTTCCTTACTAGGGAAAGCCCAGAGTGTTAAACAGAAAAATAAACACAAAATATTACAATAATCAATAACCATGCCCCCATGTAAAAATGTTTTATTTGAGGTTTTAGAAGGTCGCATGCCGGGAGGGGATGGGGGGAGGTGGGATTCAAGAGTAATAGTGAATTCTGAATGAACCAGAAGATATAAATTCAGTGGGTTAAATCCCAAGAAAACAAGCTGAAGTATTAATGAAATGATCCAGAGAAACAATGCTAGGAGCAGAATGATATCACAAAACCATTTCTCCTCAAATTACTGGGCCAATTTATCAAATTATTGGTGGAAATGGTGTTTCTTCCCAGCCCTAATTGCAGCTATTTGCACCTTGATCCTAAATCTGTTCACCTCAATCAAGGAAAGATGATGTGAATGTTGAAGCAGGATCCTGTGTATGATGATACTATTCAAACTTTCAAAAGTGTGTTCCACAGGGTAACTGCTTGGTTTCAGAGTTATGTCAGCATATGCATCTCTGTTTGGGTTGGGCAGAGATACTGAATCTAGTCCTCTACACTGCCACCCCTAAACAGGTGACAGGTGTGCTGTCAAAGGATACCACACAAGCCAGCTGTCCTGGATATATGCACAAGGAGATTCCTTCTCAACAGTACATGTCTTGTCTACTTCTGCACTCAATGACCTGTGTAGAGTGGTCATTATGTGTTTGCTCCCTGTAATGTATTTAGTATTAGGATGTAAATAAGATTCTATCTCCTTAATTACTTATACCACCTGAACTCAAACATAATCAAATTAATAAAACATGCATATGTAGACTGGTTAAGATTTTGGTTTTAAATTCTTAGCTATTGTCCTTTCAGTGGTGTATTTCACATTTCATTTTTTAAAATCCATATTGTTAAATAAAATATTTAAGAACAATTTTAATTTATAAGAGTGACAGTCTTTACACTTATTAAATGTTTTCTTTTTCAATTATTGGCCAGCCTTTTTAGATATGGGAAGGATACATAGACTGATTCATAATAAAAGCAGCAGCTGATTCACATTTAAGAATGGTAATACTATCTTTTGATACTGCTGGCCATGCTCCTTGGAAATATTCTTACAGCCTGTGAGGAGATACTCTCTATGGAATAGTCAGAAAATCAGCTCACCCTTGGCAGTAACAAAATGCGGTCTAGCAACTTATGAGGGACATGGCTTTAACATCTGACAGTTAGATTCATTGTTGGTTTAGCAGCCAATCATTGGTTTTGACGACACAAGTCTAATGAAGGTTGGAATATAAAAAGCCCTCTTGGAATATACATGATTCACCAGAGTGGTGAGTTGTCTCAGATTGCATTTGCCTTCAGTGATTCACACAGTACGGAAAGATTAAAAAAGGAACCAAAGGAAGGAGAAAGGAAGGAAGGGAAAGCACTGCACTGAATGTGAGATCCTGCAGAAATAAAAAATGTATCTTTATATTTACCTTTTCATGTTAATCATACCTGGTCCAGTGGATCTTAATGAAAGTAACCAGGCAAATGAAAACATGGAAAAAGATGGACTGTGCAACGCATGTACATGGAGGCAAAGTACAAAATCTTCAAGAATAGAAGCTATAAAAATTCAGATCCTCAGTAAACTGCGTCTGGAGCAAGCACCTAACATTAGCCGGGATGCTATAAGGCAACTTTTACCTAAAGCTCCGCCACTGCAAGAACTGATTGATCAATATGATGTCCAAAGAGATGACAGCAGTGATGGCTCTTTGGAAGATGATGATTATCATGCTACAACTGAAACTATTATTACAATGCCTACAGAGTGTAAGTACGTTTATTCCTTTATAAGATAGCACTAGAGACCAACAATCTCCTTTTGACCTCATCTAACAAACTGCTTGTGGAAGCATGCAACTGAGAGAGAGAGAAAAGCATTTTTTTAAATTGAATCATGTTCTACTGACAAGTAATTTTTCTTTTAATGGTATTTCCCCCTTTATATACAAACTAACAATTAACTTGTTTATTGCTGTTGGTATGTAAATAAGTTATTTAGTTAATCAACCTCATTTTTTCAGTAATTTATTGTGCAAAAGTAAAAAAGGCATATTAATGCATCAGTTTGCATTAGCAAATCTTCTAGGGACACTTGTTTTTAGGAGTTCCAGAAAACAGGGAGTAAGGGGAACATCCATGTAACTGACAAAATAAAACATTAAGCTTCAATGTACTAATATATTTTTACATGTTTCCACATACAGATATATAAATTATAACGATGCCAAAAATTCTGTGTGAAAATTCCCCAAACTCCTACTTTTTGAATTTTGGTGCTTATTCACAATCATTCTTCTGATCTTCTGTTGCACTGGCACAATTTTTTAATTATAGCAGAGCTTTCGTTTCTTCTTCCTTATACTATCTCAGCCAATCATGTATCACATAGTGAATTTGATAGCATCATAGAACCAATTAGATTTGGCTACCTAATGTTGTCATGGGACGCGGGTGGCGCTGTGGGTTAAACCACAGAGCCTAGGGCTTGCCAATTAGAAGGTCGGCGGTTCGAATCCCTGCAACGGGGTGAGCTCCCGTTGCTGGGTCCCTGCTCCTGCCAACCTAGCAGTTCAAAAGCACGTCAAAGTGCAAGTAGATAAATAAGTACCGCTCCGGCGGGAAGGTAAACGGCATTTCTGTGTGCTGCTCTGGTTCGCCATAAGCTGCTTAGTCATGCTGGCCACATGACCTGGAAGCTGTACGCCAGCTCCCTCGGTCAATAAAGCGAGATGAGCACCGCAACCCCAGAGTCGGTCACGACTGGACCTAATGGTCAGAGGTCCCTTTACCTTTACCCTTTACCTAATGTTGTCAGTGAGGGCAAAAAATCCAGCCGGAACCCCAAACTCAGCTCTAGCTGCACCCCAAAGTAATTGATTGAATTAATGTACTGGAAGGAGCCCAGGTCAAACGTTAAACACTTCCCACTATAGTACTGCCTTCAGATGTCTTCTAAAAGTTGTATAGTTATTTATTTCTTTTGACATCTGATGGGACTGCGTTCTACAGAGAGGGTGCCACTGCCGAGAAGGCCCTCTGCCTAGTTCCCTGTAGTCTCACTTCTTGCAGTAAGGGAACTGTCAGAAGTACCTCAGAGCTGGACCTCAGTGTCTGGGCTGAACAATGGGGGTGGACATGCTCCTGCAGGTATACTGGGCTGAGGAGGTTTAGGGCTTTAAAAGTCAGCACCAACATGTTGAATTGTGCCTGGAAATGTACTGGGAACCAGTGAATTATATGAATTATATGGTGATATGGTCCCGGCGGTCACTCCCAGGCACCAATCTAGCTGCCGCATTCTGGATTAGTTTTAGTTTCCGAGTCACCAAGTCAATACTCATTCAAACATGTGTCCTGTTGAGCTAACATAGTACTGAGAGACAACGTTCCTTTTCTGCCAAGGTGTGTTCTGCGGCGAAAATGTTACCAGACAGGAAGGCTTGGTTGAGTTGTCAATACATCCAGAGCCACATACTCTCTCTCCAACAAACGTTTTCATGCCATTTTGCATCCCCGCAAAACACTAAACATGACGAGTACTTTCTGAGTAGCAAAAATGTTCACAACACTCAGTCTCTGTGCTTAGCTCTAGCATACATTTGCTTTCTCCTAATCTAATTACTTTGGCCACAGTTGTTAATTAATACAATCTATATATTAACCACATTATTAATCTAATGCATTCATTAATGTAGCACTTAATAAATGCCAATGGTGCTATATTTTAAATAATGAAATGTTCATGCACAGCTCTAGGAATTCTATTAGTTGTGTTAAGAAGGAATGAAGATATTTACTGAATGAGCAGATTCTTAGTTATCTTCTTAGTGCTGAGCATCTGCCATGGCTCCTATCAAGTATCTTTTGCACAGCTTATATTATAGTATCTTATGTTCTTCATTAGCTGAAGTATTTGGCTATGGCAGCTGTTTTCGGAATAACACTTAAGGCGATGATAAAATAAAGTAAAAGGACAGCTTGAGCACACACGACTTAGATTTGCTACCAGCAACAGTGGCATAAAAGATTCAAAAGGAGTGAAATGGTTATTTTAACATTTCTTTTGGAAAAAATAATCAAGAATTTATGTTTTAGAAATTCATATTTAAAGAAACATGATTTAATTATTTGTGCTGACTTATCCAAAACATTGTAGAAAATACTTTTATTCTATTTATTTCACTCTTCATTGATGGCATTTTAAAAATGCAAAAACCTTTTTGGTAACTTAATATGAAAATGACTTAAGAGTACATGTCTACTCAGAAGTAAATCCCCTGTGATTAGGATTGCAGACTTAACATATTTTTACTTCAGGCACAGGATCTTGGGTCTGCAACCACATCCCAATTAGAAGCAGGCCTATGCACAGAAAAGAATGCTATTATAAATCTGTCCTTTATATTGCTGTCTCTGGAAAAAGCCACTCATATAGGGGTTCTTTGTGGTACACGAGTGCTAGAATACATCAATATGTGATATTATTTTACACTAGATGTACTGATAGTTAAAATGTATCTAACAGCTTATATAATCTCACTGTATGCTAAAATAAGATTTTCTACTATACTGCAATTCCTAGTCTCACAAAGTAAGTCAGATATGGCAAATTAAAAATCAGAATATTAAAATAAAGTTATTAACAATACATTTTGTTGCAATGCAAATGAAAGCAACTTGGTTTCTGCTATACTTACTCTGTTATAGCCTTTTCACAACTCTACTATACAGTGGTAACTCTGGTTACGTACTTAATTCGTTCCGGAGGTCCGTTCTTAACCTAAAACTGTTCTTAACCTGAAGCACCACTTTAGCTAATGGGGCCTCCCGCTGCTTCTGCGCTGCCGCCGCACGATTTCTGTTCTCATCCTGAAGCAAAGTTCTTAACCCGAGGTACTATTTCTGAGTTAGCGGAGTCTGTAACCTGAAGCATATGTAACCCGAGGTACCACTGCATGTAATTAAAATAGAAATAACACTAACATGACTTGAATGAATGTTTGCCATGCATTGTATTTTAAGTGGAAGTTATATGTCACAGCCACTTTCAGGCTGAGTACACTGTACAATGTGTTCAGTACCCTTGGTAATTTTGACTAGGGGGTGGGGGGGGAGAGAGAGACTTTATTTCAGAGAGTGATTTGTACAGCTGGACAGTTAGTATAACTACACAGACTCTCCAAGATTCTCAGGGTATATTCCCTTATAATTTGTTTTCTTTTTAATAATCAGTATAATTTTAAAAGTTCAGCCTGTCCTTTTCAGCAGAAATCAGCGTAATCACATAGTATAAACATTACATCATATTCATCATATCCACTTAGCAGTCCATGGAATTCAATGGTATTCACTCCCAGGTAAATGGTACAAGATCAAAACATAAAACACAACACAGAAAAAGCAAATAGTGAAATTATATATACACATGAATCATTTTCACCTAAGTCCTCAAAT
Organism: Podarcis tiliguerta; assembly: GCF_965153285.1. Classification (NCBI taxonomy): domain Eukaryota; kingdom Metazoa; phylum Chordata; class Lepidosauria; order Squamata; family Lacertidae; genus Podarcis; species Podarcis tiliguerta. The sequence goes on from NC_139534.1 coordinate 17,922,442, forward strand.
GAACAAGCAATTCCTTAAGATTTCAGCGGATTTCCTCCAAGAAAGGTCTTTTGAGTACTGGAAATTAAAAATAAAATAAAATCCAAGCTTTTTTGTTTCATTAAGTTTCTTTCTTAATCTATGTTCAATATTCCCCCCCTTTTCTTTTCTTCCTACAATCTGCTTTCATATGACCACATATTTTGTGATTATGTTTCTCTTTTTTATTGCAAGCTAATGGAATCATTGTGTTTTATTGGTAGATCCAGATTTAGTTAGCTGCATGTAGGTATCATTCAAATCAATATGAAAACTTAGTTATGACTTAGATCCCACTGAAATCAACATAATCGAGGTGCAACTAATTTAGTCTGGACTCTGGACCCAACCCTATGGAAACTGTGAGGTGCTTTAGAGACTCCAGAAGGTGGTGGAATTCAAATTAAATAAATACAAATAAATACTGGATCCAAGGCCACCATCTATTGACAAGGGAGAATTTTAAATGTAAAAAGTGACTGGACCTACTCCAAAATACCACTGGAACAGCAGACATTATACATAGAACTATACAAACTGTGAATGGGGATCTCTATTCAATAAGGATTTATTATGTGCTCCTTATTACTGGATATGCACTCACTCAGATTGGCCATAAATGTTTGCTGCACATCAAGAGGTTGTGGGAGGGGGATAGCAAAATTTTGATGGAAGTATTGAATACTAATTAAAATGGGGCAAAGTGTGAAGCACTTGTGGTGGTTAAAAAAATAAAAGTGGTATACATCTTAGATGGTCACATGAGATCTGAGCAATTGTTTCCATTGCAAATTGTAAGTCACTGCTAAGAAATTGTCTGAAGATATTATAAAATGTTTACATGTTTTCTGATGTTTGCAAACAAGTAATATTTTCTATCCATTTGTTTATAGCTGATTTCCCTATGCCAGTGGAAGGAAAACCCAAATGTTGCTTCTTTAAGTTTAGCTCCAAAATACAGTATAATAAAGTAGTGAAGGCTCAGTTGTGGATATACTTAAGACCAGTCCAGAGGCCTACAACAGTATTTGTACAGATCCTGAGACTCATCAGACCCATGAAAGATGGTACAACCTCTACTGCAATTCGATCTTTGAAACTTGACATGAACCCAGGCACTGGTATTTGGCAGAGCATTGATGTGAAGACTGTGTTGCAAAATTGGCTCAAACAACCTGAATCTAACTTGGGTATTGAAATCAAAGCTTTGGATGAAAAAGGAAGAGATCTTGCAGTAACTTATCCAGGACCAGGGGAAGATGGTTTGGTAAGTTTCACTTGGAAATTTTGCAGGAACTTAATTGTAATTCATTGCTTAAAAGGATGTTTCAGACAAATGAAAGAGGAATTTACAAAAGCTGTGATTGTTAATGCAGTGTGAAAGCTCCAGCAAATTAATGATACCAGGAGCTGGAAAATGTCCTCCGTGCTCCAGCAGAACAATTAAACCAGAATTGTACATAAACTTCATGTAGTTGTTTGCCTGTACCTGGAATTATTAACACTTATTTTTGAGTTCCTCAAGCTGAGTGCTATATGGAAGGTGGTTATATAGGCCATTTTTAATAGCTAAAAATTAATAACACCAACAATTTGGGTGTTTGATGTCTTAATGCTTTTTAACAGGACAATGAAAAGGTTTATGACTAGGAGCCAAAGGGTTCCTCTTTGTATGTGTCCAAGAGGTTGAGGATTCACAGTGACATTTTAAAATTTTGTCCTTTGGGCAGTTCACTGTATAACAAATTGTTTTCAAAACCATCCTAGGTTTTTTGTTTTTTTTTTAAATGGATTGTCATGTAACATTGTAGCTGCTGCAATTCTTCTAGGCTTTATTTTATTTTTACCACTCTTCTCCTTACACATAAAAGCACCTCCCAAGTAAAAAACAGTCAAGGTTTTTTGGGTTTTATTGGTAACAAGGCTGGTTACATTATCATCATCATCACCACAGCTCTCGAATGCTATACCTTTAGAAAAATATATTTTGTGTGTCAAATGTCAATCACTTTACCAAAATACTATTCCTTTTTCTTTATTCATAGAACCCATTTTTAGAGGTCAGGATTACAGATACACCAAAAAGATCACGCAGAGATTTTGGTCTGGACTGTGATGAACACTCAACAGAATCTCGATGTTGCCGTTACCCGCTGACTGTGGATTTTGAAGCTTTTGGATGGGACTGGATAATTGCACCCAAAAGATACAAAGCAAATTACTGCTCTGGAGAATGTGAATTTGTATTTTTACAAAAGTATCCACACACTCATCTTGTACACCAAGCAAATCCAAGAGGTTCAGCAGGCCCATGCTGCACACCTACTAAGATGTCCCCAATAAATATGCTGTATTTCAATGGAAAAGAACAGATAATATATGGAAAGATACCAGCTATGGTGGTAGATCGTTGTGGGTGCTCATGAGTTCTTCATTAGGTTTGCCACTTCATAAAATATGGAATCTATGAAAAGTATTTCCCTTGAGCATTTTTTGAAACTGTGAATTTTGGTACAATAGGCCTACCTCTGATAGGCTATACTCTAGGCTATTGTAAAGATTTCGTACCAGACAAGCTACAGTATGTGAATTGAAAGACATTTTTATGCAAGGGCTGGTTACAAACCAGTGAAAAAGATAAGCTACAATCAAACTCACAGGATTTCACAATGAATTTCTTATTCTGGGAAGGTATTTTTTCATTTATGCAAACAACATAATCATATACAAGTTTCAGCAGATAGAAGTAGAAAAAGGCAACCTCCTTGTATTCCAGAGAATGAAAAGGAGCAGGCTATTAAATATAGTCTGAACAGTTGAATTCACTGTTGTACTTGCATTAGAGGATATATTTGTGACGTATAGAGTGAACAGAGTACCAGTGAATTTTTCTCAAACACTTGAATTGAGTTTAGAGTATAAAAACTGATAAGATGAAATTCCACAAAACAGATAAGTTCACAAATTAGAGTAGGTACATTTTGTTTCCATTCCTTTTATAATTAGTATGTACATTACTTTCAGCCAATGGTGCTATCATAGTAGACTTACAATCCAGTCCCAAGATTTGCTGCAGGAAGCATTAAGTATTTTGGATGGGATGTACCAACAGCTAGATTACAATATTGTCACAAAACTGGATATTGTATTGGAACTGCAGACACCAGGAGAACTGAGGTTCTGACAGCTTTAAGTGCACACACGACAATGAATCTCCCTCTCCTAAACTACAGTTTGTCATTCACAAGGATTTTTAAAAATTACTTTAGCAGACAGCTGCTAAATGGCAAGAAATTGTTCTTTATTGTACAATTGTTACAACCCATATTGCAACATTACAGTTTGCACTATGATAAACCAATTGAGAGAATTCATAAGTACAGTACTGTAAAAATAAAACATGAATATTTGTGTAATATAATATATATATTATATATACACACAATATTATAATGTAAATAAATGTGTTTTTTTAAAGTTACTATGACTATACCATATATATGATGCCACAAATTTGGAATAACTCAGACTAAAACTACACTTCCATCAATGATATAAATAAGTTATTTTATTATTTTGCAACAAATATACCCAGATTCAGTATTTATTCTAATGCTCTTGAGAACACTGTTATATAAATGAAATCACCCGAATCAATGATTGCTCTACCCACTTGTTGTATACTTGTTGCTTATATGGGTTCTGTTTTTTCTTTCTTTTAAAATTAATGAGTGAGCCTACATGTAAGAGTTTCATATGCACATGACTTAGTACAGGGTTTGCCAACCTGGTGCCCTCCAGATATTTGTTGGTCTCCAACTCCCATCATCCCTGATCATTGGCCATACCAGTCAGGTCTGATGGGAGTCCAACAACATCAAGTGACTTCACCTAAATTAGTGGATGAGAGCGATGGCAGACATAAGGCTGTAAACAATGGTATCCATATTAAACACAAATTCCCTGAAATTAATCAGCATGACTAATTTATGTCCAGTAAATTCAATGGGCCTAATCTGAGTAGAATTTAGTGTGCTGCAACCAACTATTATTGCCAGATCAACTATGTTAGCAGTATATGTCAGGAGGTATTGTGGGCTGGATCCAAAGATAACCTTTCAGGGATGGAAGAGAAGGGAAGGGCTGTTTACTTTGTGTTTAAGCACTGCATGAGAAAAGAGAAACTAAGTCCAAAATGTTCCTTCACTTGCACAACAGCACGAACAGCCTCTCATGTAAAAAGTATGAGAATGGGTAAAAAAATTACCTGTTAATAGCATTGTGTGAACTGTGGCATAAGCTTCTGTACAAACTTTTGCAGAGCAGCACTAGTGGCTGTTTTCCTTCACTCAACATTCTTTGCATTCAACATATCATTGATTCAGTTAAATTCTTAGCAATATATCAACACACTGTTGACACAGCACAAACCCATATATTTTCACTAACTGTATTTTTATTATGAGCTAGAATCTTGCAAAATATTTTATTACCTTCATTTTATAAGTATGTAATAAACTTTAATTTTCATGTATTACTGTATATTTTGCTCAGCATAATCAGTAATTTTTAATCAAAACAAGGTTTAGAAATCTATTTCCTATTAAGAAACTTTATTTTCAAATGTGAAAAACAACTGAAAATACAAACATTGTTCAATAACCACTATAATTTCTGTTAAAATATTTTCACTTTTGTATAATATCAAAACTCTATTTGTTGTATACTGGATTTCAACTTATCATTTTGTGTGAAATTACAGCAGAATATCAGTCTCTGGGTTTTCTTCTTTTCCCCCAGCTGTGAAATAGCTAAAATGCCAATTTTCTATTTCTTTTTATTTCAGTGGGATTTAAACAGTTTTGTGGGTTGCACCAAGAGGTCACAGTTCAGTGCAGTTAAGATCCACTATCAGAATCCATTAAATATAATGCATACATGCAAAGCACTGCCCCTTGTACACAGTGAGCCTAATTATTTTCTCTACTCGCAACGGCACCTCTTCAAGCATAACAGAATGTCACTATGGAAGGTCCCCTGACCTTGTGCATAGCTATCTACATGGGAGGGGCTAAATTAGGAATGGCATGACTGAGAAGTCCTTGCGCACGTATGGAAGATCACACATGGCAGTCATAGAAATCAGTGAGACTTAGGTATGTCTAACCCTGTAGTGTACTGAAGCCAGAATGTGTATGAAATACTGGAGAATATTAGGTATATTACAATACAATGTGTTGTAGGTGAAACATGGAAAACACACATTTTCCCATACACGTATAAAACACGTTTGGGTGGCCTGCTCTTTACACCATGGGTAGTTAACCTGTGGCCCTCTAGATATTGTTGGGCTACAAATCATGTCAGTCCTGCCAACTTAACTGATGTCACAGATAATGACAGTTGTACTTCCCCAAAATCTGGAGGGCATTAAATACTCTTGTAGTACATAAAATGGAGTACAAGGAACAAAACCAACCCCTCACCTGGCCTTACTTTGCTGTGCTCCCTACCTGGTTCGCTTCCAGTACCGAGGCCAAGCTAAGAAACATTTGCTTAAAAGCTACAAAATACAGCAAGATAACACATGAGAGTGCTTTAATATCACTTCCCCCACATGAGAGTGCTTTAATATCACTTCCCCCACATGCTCCGTTTTGTGTAAAGTGTCAAGTCCACACCCCTGTGAGAAGGGGCCATGTTTAACAATCGTGTGTGCCGTAGCCATTGTTTTGGTCTAGCCCCCTTTTATAGACATTCTTAAGGAATAGGCCCTTAAAGCTAAACATAGAAAGAATGCGTAAGAAATCTTGGCAGATCTCAGATGACTAGATAACGCAAATCTGATTTTCTAGAAAGCACGTTAGCAGCTAAGAATTTGTTTAAGGAACAAGCAAGATTTTGATCAAATGGATTCAATACATAGCACAAGTCCTGGATACAATGGTAGCTGCTGTTGCAATAAATTATATAGACAATCTATGATAATAAAATAGGTCCTTGTCTTAAAACTCACACAAATGACAAGATTTACACATGTCTCTTCTAATGCTGAAGAAATATTTTTTAAATAGATAGCTTCACATTAAACTGAATGCACCACATTCTCCAATTTATGCCTTTAAGAGACATTTTTCTTCAAAGCACTAAAGCCCTAATATTTTGTGCATAACTGTGCTTTCCCTGAGTCAACAGCAATAATTTTCAGGGCCAACAAAGTTATCTGGCACCTCAGGATAAAAAGTCCATAAATGTTCCCCCCTTGGATTAAAATTCACCAATATATAAAATTTACTGCCCTGTTGACATACCCAAATTCTGCTGCCATACATGGCTGCCTCACTCTGCCCAAATAGCATGTTTTGATGGGCTTTGCCTGAACTGGGGAACAGGAGTCCTTAAAAATATTTTCCTACCAAATAATTTAAATAATACAATTCTTTAAAATCCTATTACATTCCATGCTTGCAACATTTGGATCTAGTTCTGTTGCACTTTTTGAAAGAGAATATTCACACAGATTGGCAATAAGTCAGGTTTTAAAGGTTGCTTTGTTTCTGAATACTTCACTTTGTTCTCAGAAAAAATATTACTTACTGATGTACAAGATTCACTCAGAGATCATAAGCAACACCTTAACTAGCAGCAGCAGCAATGAACAGTTTTGATCAATATTTCAAAAATAAGCTAGTCTAAAACTATGTTCCATATGTTTTGTCTTGGACCCAGTTTATCCACTGATCACTTATCATAAATAACACAAAAGGTATGTGGTAAAAAATATTCCATATTCTGGAAATGACAAAACAAAACACAACCCAAAACATTTCCATGCTGATAAGCTTGGGTAAGACAATTTTTCTTTGATTTGCTCAAAAGATGGGCCTAAGTAAGATTTATTGGTGTTTCACTGCCAGTTATAGCCAATATACTTGACATACTGAGTTTCATAAATCAAAACAATACACACAAACACAGCTTCATCTTCATTACACTACTATTCAGCATGATTTAGTAGAACTGTGCCAAACAATCTCAATGGCAGTGAAGGAATATTACATAGATGCTTTTTGGCTGCGATAAGATGTTTGCTGTGTCATGATACTATTGCCATGTGGTATTACTATACAGCCTGGGTGATGGGCCATAGAGAAAATGCCACTGATATATGGCACAAAATGCAGCATCTTATCTCATATCCTAAAAACAGTTTCCATTAGCTGTGATTTCTTACAAGCGATATGGCAAAAACAACTTGCTAGTTCAGTGTAAGTTTTTATTTGAAAATGTTTTTAATAATGTCAAAATTATTTTTTATAGTTCACATTGAACACACTCCAAGGTTTCTAACCTTTTCTACAGTTTGTAATAAAGAAGAAGAAAAAAAGCAGACTCCCTAATTTCCAAACTACAGAACCCAGGCAAGAGAATTTACTTTCAACATCAATTGCATCAAGAGTCTATGAAACTTCACATCTTAGTCAATCATCCTCATGCAGTTATTACATAATTGCATACAGAAGGAATGGGAAACTTTTTCTATCAAGGACTACATTATCATAAGAGCAATCTGCAATGGGTCATATGCTGGTAGTGGGTGGTGCCAAAACAAAAAGTGGTTCTCTTTCTGCAACATCGCTATTTCACACTTTCTACCACCCTCCTTTTTCTTAAACTCCCTTCTTCTCCTTCCTCTGACTTCACCTTCACACACTCTTACCACCCCAGTTTTCTCTCTTTTCACGTACCTAGGTTCCATTGCAGCCTTTTCAAAGAGCTGTATTGCCACCTACCCATCCACCCTGGACCATGGACCATAAACTCATAAATTTTGCTTTTTGTCACCTTTCGCACTCCACCGTGACTTTCTCAATGGCCCAAAGCAACAGGAAGCAGCCCAGAGCAACAGGGAGAATACGGATGGACAGACGGGCTCATAGCCACTCTGAACCACAGTGGAGAGGTGCCAATTTTGCACCACTTCCCCGAGCTTGTGCCTTTGGTGGTTGCCAACCTCACCAACTCCTAGATATGCCCAAGCAGAGGGACCTACTCTCTTGCCAGAGATCTGAACAGCTTACTTGCAGAGGGCCCCTGCCTTCCTCCTTCCATCTTTTGATTACATCTATCCTGCATGTCATTAGGCTGAGGGATAAAATATTCCTCCACCCCTGGCTTTCCAGTATCCATTCATGTACCTGAAGTGCGCCAATATTTCCAGAAACCGAATAGCTGAAAATCGCCCGCATCTGTAAATTGAAATGGTACCTCTGCTTTTTCCATTCCTCTGTGTTCTAGCTCAGACACCTGCTACTTCTGCTTATTTCCCTTGAGCGGTTTTCACATTTTCTTAACTAAGTTTCTTTCTTCACACTTCCACACTTTCCTTCCTAGGAAACTTGTTTGCTTTATTTCTTCTTTGTTTAATCCCCTTGCTGTTGTTCACTTTCTCTGACCCTTTATCTCAGGCCACTGCCATCTCTGAGCCTGCCCAACTATAATTTTCCTGAAAGGCCACATTTCCATGGGAATAATCATGTAATAGCATGCAGCATAGAACTGCACAATATCTATGCCACTATTTGAGGCAAAGCAGCTGAAAGGGTCAAGCAGATTAAGGATCTAACATTTACTTTAAATTGAATTTAAGAATCACAAAGGATAAATGATGATGGGGCAAATATAAATTATAGAAAAAATTATAAACCTATTTTCTTCCAAAAAAATTAAGTAAAAGTACATTGATTACATTGTGGATAGGATCGCAAAGGTTAAGGAAGCTGAAATTTTCACATAATCTGTGGGCCGATCAAGTATTCTAAAGCAGAAAGAATATAAAAATAAATAAAGGCAAGGACATTATAAGAGTGCATATTTTTCCTTGAGAACAGATGTTTACTCTAAAAGTAATATGCAGCGCTGGTAGGGTATATTTATTTTCCAATTGTAAATATAGTTACATATTTCAGGGATATGTTTTCCTCCCAATGTGAGCACGTAACTCCTATTAACACTAATTGCAGTTACACATGCACACTGAAAGAAGATATATCCCTTTCCCTTTTATGTCACTATCCAAAAGCATTAGAGTATTGCCAGCTGCCTGAAGGATCATAGTGCAATTGTGGTGCTAATGTTAGCAGAGCTATATCAAGTACTATATGTAGAAATAAGGCAATCTATGCAAACATTTAAAATAGAAAAGTTTTCATTGATGGCTAGTGTAGAAAGAAGATGAGCATGTGGTATATTCGGTGCTAGTTTCTCAACCCTGTGTACAGCAGTTCAAGGCTCCAACACAACATTTGCTCTCCCTCTGCTCCTCTTGTTTCCTTAACATCTCATTCCCTTACACCTATGTAAATATTTATCCTGGCCAGGAGGCAGGTCTTTGGTTCTGTGTGAATGTATGTCAATGTGCAGTACCAATCAATATACAATACCAGTTGGCTATCTGAATATCACAAGGTCTAAATATGCAATAACATGCAGTTATCCAGGGGGGCTGGAATAAACACTTTTGCAAATAAACTTAAGTAGCATTGTTATTTCAAGTAAACCATCAGAAAAACAAATAGGAAACCAGATGATAGAGGTAATCAATTAAGGTGTGTAAAATGGTAATCAGTCTTAAACATTATTTGCAATTTAAAAATCCTGATAAAATATAACACAAAAGTGTATCAATTTGGTATGACATGTTAAAATGTTTTTCTCAGTTTCCAGCTAGTACTACCACCACTACAATTCATTTTGCAAACAAGTTTTGAGACCAAGATAATACGATCATTTGAAACTTGAAACCAAAGTGTAATAGATCACATCTTAATGGCATCACTAAAATACTCTTACTTAAGATTTTCCGTTAGTTTCCATTAGATTAACATGTCTGGAATGTTGAGACCTGGAAACTTGCCTCTCACTATGGTAACTATGCTTGGCCAAGGCAATGCTTGATTAAGAAATTAATTAATTGCCTTTTCGTTTATTACATTTGCACTGACGATCTCAGCTTAATAAAAAAGATTCCACTGCAGAATTATTTTCAAGACATACATAGGCTATATATAAAGAATGAAATCTATAAATGCCTAAAACCTAATATACGTGCTAAGCTTGTGAATGTGATATTTTGAGGCATCTGTAACCCTCTGCAGGAAACAGAAGGAGCTTCTCATCTTCCTAAAGTTTCTGCTGATGCATTCAGTATGCCGTCTGGGATTAATGCATCTCAATGTGTCTTCAATAGACTAATAATTACATTTGGAAATAATAATTATATAGATTACTTTTTCCTATATAATATTATTTAAAAAATGTAAACACAGTTCTGATGATGAATTAGAAATCGAATGACAGGAAAGAAATAAAAGGACACACACAAATATACACGGCTCGTAAAAACTAAATATACAAAATTGAATGAAAAATTGCATGTTCTGCAATTTCCTGCATGTTCTGCCAGAAAGTCAATTTGGGGGTCTGAAAGTGTAGCAAATTCTAGATTCTGCCAAGCTCCACCCACAAGTGACAAGTTCTGTAATGGCGCCACCTACCCTAGTTGTGGTGCTGCAGCCCTACCCGGGGGAGAGTATTTTTGCAATAGAATTTTAATCAACTCTATTAAGAAGTATGTCCCACTGAATTTAATGGGGTTTACTCACAAGTAAGTAGAGCTAGGATTGCAGCATAAATCAACCCTCCTGCATATTAACCATTTGTATCTTCAACTAATCAGATAGCAACAGATAAGTTTCTTAAAGTGAGTTCTGATACAAAAACATGCAATGTTATGGTTCATTCCTCTAAGATCTTATATCAAAAATATTTTGTTTTGTTACGTTGTACTTTAATATTCATTATTACGTGACTGGCAGTCACATTCATTACTATAATTCAAAATACAATTCAGGAACATTTCTCTTTCATAAAATCATGCGCTGTTGGTCTAAAATAATGTGAAAGAGTATGCCTAGTTGCTATGTTGACTCCAGAGAAAAGAAAATGGAAAAATGATAGACATAGGGTTGTAGCCAACATTCTACAAGTGCAACAGAATTTCTTTCTTCTGCCTTGCAGCCCCCTACATACCCACAAAATCTGCTCTAGAGGTTCTATTAGATTTTTAGGTTGTGCAGGGGGAGGGATGTGTGAACAGAAGTCTATTCTACTTGTACAATCTTGGATACAACCCCTGTTTTTCACCATCACTCTTCTATCAATGAAAATCTTAGACCATGCACAAAGAATGTTTGTGGGGAAATATACAGATAATTAGTTCTTGGTCCAGATTAGGTCTTGTTTTTCTATTTTGAAGGATCTTGATCCAGCCCTTTCTGTGCTGGATCAAACAATACAGCCATTGAACAATGTTGATATATGAGTCAAGGTCTCAGTTTAAGTTGCAGTTTTGCCTGACAGTTGAAGATAATGCATATGACATTTAATTCTAAAGCTATTAATACCTCTGATTTTGACAGCAGTTTGGAACATTCCATAGTAGGGAGAGATATAGAGGTCAATCCTCTCATAATGTTTGGCATCCAAGAGATGTATACGTATGAAAACATTTCAACAGAATGCAATTTGCTCAAAGATGATACTGTGAGATGAGGCTGGATGGTTTCATTTCACAAGATAATCTTCCAGTAAGTTGCATGGTTGAACCTTTCCAATGGAAGGTTTTCTAGGATGTGTATCCATGGAAATCATTCTAAGAACTATGTTATGAATGTAAAATACTACATTGTAAGTGATTTTCAGCTTTAACTACTATTAACAGTTTTTCCAACCACATTTCTCTCAGCAGTGATGTAGCTCCCTCTCTTCTCTCAACCTCTGGCAGTTTTCTTTGCTTCTGAATGTATACAGATCAGAACAGCACATGGCAATCCATGTGCAGAAACAGGTTCCCACAACTGAATGGCCCTTCTTTATTTAGTGCCTCATACAAAAACATGTGCTGCAGGAAGGGGAAGAAGCCTGCATCCAGCAAAAAGGAGGAGGAGCTTGCACAGTGCTAGAAACAAACTGCAACATATCTGATTGTCACAAATCTAATCGCTTGCTGGGACAACAGAATGATTCTAGGTCCTTCTGCTTCCCTCAACAACACTATCAATTTGGGACTGCAGTCCAGGCACCTGGGGCTCTCAAACTGCTTTTGTGAAATTTGGTGGAAAAGGAATTTGGTGGTTTTAGGTTAACAGAAATATTAAGCCTTCTAATTTGTTTTCTGCTTCCAACTTTTTTTAACACTACAGTTCTGGGCAGTGCTAATTCTCTAGAAAAAGAGGTACCAGAACCCACCACAAACATCTGCCTCTTAGAATGGCAATGGGGCTCACCTGAGAGGTGCTGAAACTTAGTTCCAGTGAGTTCTGGCTCAAAAAAAGACCTGGTTCTGGAAGAAACTGTAGGGTTCTTTTTAATTTTTAGTATAACTGCCTTGCTGGATTAGATCACAGTACGCCGTTTGGTTTCCAGGGGTGGACACCTAGGTGCCTCTGGAAGCTTCCAAGCAGAGCATAAAAGTGATGGTAATTCTCTTTGATGTATGCAGTCACCATCTACATGGATCCATCACCTATAATTCATGATTTTAACCCTTAGAATTTGCTAAAATAGTATGGATTACTATTCTATTAGCTATGTGTTGTGTGAAAAAGTACTTCATTTTGTTGTCCCGAATCTACTAACAATCAACTTCATTGAGCAATCCCAACTTCTAGTGTAATGAATGTACCATGCACAATTTTATAAGCCTTAACATAAACCACTTAAGATCCTTAGTTTGTTCCCACTGAAGGAAGCATTCACTGTGCAGACTACACCCACAGGGCACTCACACCAGTGGAAGTGGGATTCTTCATTCTCCTTACAGCCCCTATCCTGAAAATAGGTTCTAGAGGGCTGGAAGACTCTCTAACAAAGGGTGAGGGTGGAACTGAGGAAAATATATTCTCCCTCACCTCCCTACTGCCAGTAACCCAAGCGGACCAGACGTGAAAAGAGCTTTTAAGCTCTCTGCCTTGTTTGAGGGGCTAGGGATGCTCTGGGAAATCTCATGGGTACTTAGATGGCCCCACAAGACTTTGTGCAAGCACCCCCAGAGCTGGTATACTTCCTCAGTACACTGGGTCCCAGTGTGCTGAGTCTGCTTGGAGGAGGCAGGGAAGGCATGTAGCCTAATCCTATGCATTTTCATAGGAAGGTAAATAGGCAAACCTACCAGATAGAGCAAAGTATTTATTCATGGTTTTACCACATTTGGCTGTGAAATATCCTCACACAAATGGAAATAGTTGTTAAAGCTGTTAACTTTACTGGTACCTCAAAAATTAAAATTATAAGGTCTCCCAGTGATGGTTCCTCATTCCTCCAATTGTCTCCACAGGATGAGAGAAACACCTAGGCCTGAGGCAAGTAAGCAGCAGCAGCGATAGCTTCTTCTAAACAGTTGTCCTTTTCATTTTATTGCAACTTTTTAGAAGAATCTATTATTATTGCTGCAATAATCTCATGTAAACTGCTTTGTGAGATCCACCTGAAAGCAGTATTTAAAGTATTTAAACTTTATTTTTAAAATAACAATAATTTACAAACAAACAAACTGTAATCCCAGGAAAGGTTTTCTTCTCATCTATCTCATCTTCCTTTGTGTTTTAAATCATAATTCATTTGGCAAATGCACCCAATTCCGAAGGTACATAGACTAGATAAGGTTTATTGATGGGCAAATCTGTCAATTTTGGTTTCTCTCAATTCTATGTTTATGATAATATTTTACTCTCTTGTTAATTAAGCTGTTTTAAATCTGCATTTTATATTTGACTTCCTGGCGGGTGCAATTTTGCCTTTGAGCCAACTCAAGCCACTTCTCCCCCCCCCCCCTCCACTTGCTGCTAGAGTCAGCGGCAGGTCGCAGAGAGATCGCGGCGAGTTTTCTCGCTCTGCAGGAACCCTCGGCGCCCCACTCATCCATGGGGTTTTTAGGGGTGTGTGGAGTCTTCACACTCTCCCCTCAGCCTGATCCAGCTCCGAAACAGTTGCTGCTAAGTGGACAACACAGAATCCGCCGCCATTCCAATCAGAAGCAAACAGAAAGTCCTGAAGGGTTTGGTTGTTGTTTTTTTGTTAACTTTGCGGCATCATTGTGTAGTTGACCTCCTTTGTAATGTTTTATTTTGAAATATTTTGTAATACTTAAGATAATATTTTAGTTTCCTGTTAATTATGTTGCTTTGAATGTATAGTTTGTATTAATAATATATGCATTTTCCTGCACACTTTACTCTGCTATATGCATTTTTGTACGTATTACTTGCCTGGAAACTTGCACTGCAAAATTCAAAAAAGTGCAATGGCTGTTTCAGTTCCTGTGTTATTTTGTAAAGTGAATTAAGGAAGTTCACCTTTAAATGCAAATTGAACAGAATATCTTTCCCATCCCTAATGTTTATTTAATGATGGGTAAAGGATATTTGAATTGGGTATGAATTATTTGTAAAAAGAAAGTGTGCTATTTCCTTGGGCTGGAAGGCATGTTACCTACTCTAGAAGCAATACTCCCTTAATCCAAAATGTATAGAAACAGGCATGTGCTGATTTACTTGGTCTTGAGGGAAAATCCCTATGCACATAGAAACTTCTCTTCTTATATCTCAGAATGCAACCCTGATATTAAATAGGTTATGGGGTTGACTCTGACACAAATTAAGCCTTGAAAGAAGCAAAGTGTTTAATATTATTATTACTACAACTATCAACACCATCAATTTATAAGCAAACCCTTTATCAAGCGATCTCAGGGTGGCTTATGAAATCATTATGTACCACATGCAAGACATCCGTTAAAATGAGCAAAACACAGATATACAGGAAGTGATAATAATACCAAGGATTTTAAGAAAATGAGAGAGATGTGGGGTGAGGAAAATGCAGGAGAAAGAAAAAAAGGGGGGGGCCAAGAAACAGGAAGAGGAAAACTGAGAAACCTGGCAATAAAAGGAAAAAAATTAAAGTGCATCAATACTGTAGATCAGTGGGTTGAAAATGAACTCTGGATGTGGGAATAAGATAAATTTCTGTGTTAGAAATTTATCTAATAACCTAAATGTTTGGATCTCCAACAATGCAAAGTGCACCTCTGGAAAGCTACCAAGATTGTAGCCAGTAGAAAAGAGGTACGCTAATTATTTTATCAAGATAGCTTTTAATTTCACCTAAATACCAGGTTGATTTTCTGGGACAAACATGCAAAAGGTAGAGAAATTCCATATTAATATTAAATAATATTACAATATTATCCTGTTAACTACTGAATGAGCATTCAGCACCTCTAATGTGACTTTATCAGGACATATTCGTTTATGTGCCTTATGCAGAGTGATGTGCATTCAATATCACTGCCACCCCAGCTGTACAGAAGCTGAGCTATCACATAACAGTGGCAAGCCTCCAGGGAAGACAAAATGTGCTGCACCTGTTTATAAGTGCTTAGCTATTATTCATATTTACCTTCACCCTACTTTTGCTGCAGTACACATTCGTGCCAGAAGCACTTCCCACCATGGATATCACTATGTCCACAAAAGGTCTTCTTAAATTTCTGCTTTCTAAACAACTGAGTTTATAATCCTCCTAATACTACATGCTTTTCTCACTATCGAGCCTGCCTTTTATGACTATCATTGACTTCATACCTATCAGCAAAAGGGTTTAAGGTTGTTTTTTTATAAATGCAGTTCATATTATGCACATTATAGGAATGTCTGTCCCTATCTAGTAATTCATTTTCTGGAAGAAGCTAAATATTCTTTAAAAAATAAGCTAAATATCTACTAATCACAACCTTCCTCTTCAATTACAATGTAAGGATTCTACACATAAATTTTAAAAGAAGTGGCTAATTATTGGCCGAGGTGCTTTGATGCTGACATGTGTAAATAGCTTGTTCAACAGCTGACCAACTCCAGATCCAACTGTTAGTTTTGGAATCAGTCTGGGAGCTTAAGACACAGTTGAACAGCACATGATGAAGTATTTGAGAGTGATTTAAAACATTTAGCATCCATAACTGTAAAATTGAATTGGCTAAAAGTTGTTCTGGGAAGACGTCAGTAAACAAGAAACATTACTAAAGAATTGGAGTAACATCACTGCTCTGCAAGCAGATATGTATGAAATAGCTTTACCAGTCAATAGCATGTGGGAAGACTGATGCAGTACTGATTGCCAAAGAATGGGAAATGTGGTACAAAAAGCGTATAATTCATATCAAGTTTGAAGTGAAAATACTACCGGTATTCCTTTTACAGATGAAATCCTGGCTGCATGTATACCTGAACCAGAATGCCCCTCTTTTAGCAAATACTTGCATTGTATTATTAACTGTGGGTTTTATGAATGGTCCATTAGATCTTTACTCAGAAATATTTTATTTTTATTTTCTATAATGTAAAGTAATGCATCTGTGGCATTGAACTGAGAAAGAATGAAAGACACAGTTTTTAACACCATCAATTGTTGACAATGTTCAATACTCATTGATTGTAATTTACTCCAGTTATAAAGACTGACATATTAGCAATGCAGGAGAAACACTTTGGGGCAGAGCATTTTGTGGGGACAGATTTTTTCCATCAGTCTTCATCCATCTTTGATTAGCTCTGCTAACAGCGGACAGAGGTCTTTCCTACATCCACCAATAATGTGGGCTCTGGACAGACTACTGTCACATGTAGCAAGTGTAAGGCCCCCAAAGCAGGGTAGAGCAAGAACTGGAAAGAGGTAGAGCTGAGTCACCCATGAATCTACTGAGTGTTAAGACGGTCCAGCAGCCAGGGGGGACCCAATTTCAATATCTCTGCAGAGTCAGTTTGGTACTGGTACAGCAAAAAAAGTAAAATACTGCCACCCCCTTCTGCTCTGACCAATGCAAGTGACAGGGCTTCAGATTTGAACTCCATTGCTCCCCACCCAGAAGTTAGATTTGCTCTCTAGGTGACCAAAGATTAATGTATAAGCAACTGCTCCTAAAAACAGACACAACAGAAGTGGTCTGGGATAGGTGTGATTTCCAACAAAGCATCATCAAACGCTGAGTTATATGGCTTTCAAAAAACCTACCGGTACTTATATGCTCTGTTCTTATAATACACTCCTATCCACATTTTTTTGTTCTCTCTCTCTCTCTCTCTCTCTCTCAGAGAGACACACACATGTACTTCAAGACATAATTCTAAATCCTGAGAAACAACCCCTCTTTTTAAAAAATCACTAATTTGTTTAGCAAATTCTAGTTCTCACTCTTGCTATTATCATAATGTTTGGGGAGTTTGACTGGAGATTTGCATAGTATAAATCATATGTAGCATGAATCTAACTTTACAGAGCTATGGCCAGCAAGTTGTAACTTTTGGCACTTCTGTGAGAAGTCATATGTTTAATCTGATGTCATGAATTGGCTCTGAGGTTCCAGTGAAGGTGAAAATTCCCACAGTCCTGCAGTGCTTCAAGAAGTAAAGTATAAATGACTAAGTAGAGTAGCCTATTCTAGGATTTGGGATGGGTCTGTACTGATGTACTCTTCCTACAGCCCCTACTTCTCATCACAGCTGACAGCTATTACGGCTGCTGGCCGATGGCCTCAGATGAGAAGAAAAAACATACAGAACTTTTGACCTTATTCAGTTACTATCAGTGCCAAGCAGCAACCAACATATTGGGCATCACCCAAGTTCAACAGTACATGCTTCAGAGCTGTCCTTCCAGTTGCTCTGAATCTATTCCTTACACCTTCCTAAAATATTATTAACTGCTGTATTTCAATACTAATTTCAACGTGCATTTTACTAAATTTAGTTCAACTGAAAGTACCTGCTTCCTGTGATGCTCATTCTTGGCAATGGACTGCAAAGATTTCCACAGCTCACACCGTGAAAGTAGATCATAGCGCTTTGTCTTACTCCTTTGGAAGGTGTCAGATCTGAAAATTATGAATAAGAAATCCCCATTTGGAAGCATGTATTTGTACAGAACAAAAAGAAAACAGAGGGAAACTGCCATAAAATGCAAAGAACTAAAAAGAGAGCCAAGATAACCACAGAGCTCTGGGTATGGAAGGAAGTCTCATTGTGTTCACTGGGGATTACATCCTCCCTATTTATTCAGGATTGCAGTTTAAAAAGTGGAAGTAGATAAAGGAACAAGCAATAAAAACAGTAATACGATCACTAACTCTCCATAAGAACAAGTCTCCGTAATTTCAGTAAGCTATTCTTTATGAGAACCCAATGAAGTGGTTGTGAATAATTAAAATAAGAGGGAATTAAATAGAACTAGGTTGTAAAGAATGTATAAATGCTTTATATCACATTGAAACGATGAAGACATACTGGAGGGGGAAACACACAAATTCCATATGATTTTCTAGCTGCAAATACAGTGGTACCTCGGGTTACATACGCTTCAGGTTACAGACTCCACTAACCCAGAAATATTACCTCAGGTTAAGAACTTTGCTTCAGGATGAGAACAGAAATTATGCCGCCGCAGTGCAGCAGCAGCAGGAGGCCCCATTAGCTAAAGTGGTGCTTCAGGTTAAGAACAGTTTCAGGTTAAGAACAGACCTCCAGAACAAATTAAGTTCTTAACCCAAGGTACCACTGTAAACCCTTGATGACTTCGCTATTTCTTAAATGTCAAGATCTTTATTTTCATATTAAGTAAGCAATACAAACATTTCCTGTCACTTTCTTTCAATGAAATGATATTTTATATCAGCATTTGTACTTCAATATATTTGGAACATAACATTAATAACACATAAACATAGACATTCACAGTCCTTCTGAATCCATCTCTACAATACTGTTCAGCACTGAGCTTTGTTCCCTTTGACACTGTCTGTTTTTAGCTAGTTTTGAATATCCTATTATTTTTTTCTAATTCAACACTTTTCCTTGCGCGGGTTCTCAGTCTCAAGCTTGTTGACTGGCACTGAGCATGACTAGAGTGTTTGGACCATCATAGTGGGCAGAGCTTTCATGCTTACTTGACAAGAACTGAAAAACTGGGTTGTGCTGGCTATGGTTCCCAATTCAGAGAAAACAAGTAATAATTACTTCATTTTCATTCATTGATTCATTCATTCATTCATTCAATAACTGAATACTGCTCAATATTACAAACTATAAGAGGTTGATAATGGAAGCAGATCCTTGTAAATATGTAAATAAATGTAAATATTCTACATATTTGAGTAGGATTGTTTTAAACAAAAATGTTTTTAGCAGGCTCTGAAAACAACATAGTGAAGATACCTGTCTGATGTCAATAGGCAGGGAGTTCCAAAGTGTGGCTACAGCCACACTAAGACCAATTTCTTACAAATGCAGAATGAGCATTATGCGGCACCTGTAGTTCTGCAGAACGTTGTGGCTGAGTGGGCATATATGGGGTAAAGCAATCTCGCAGGTAAACTGGGCCCAAGTTATTAAGGGCTTTAGAAACTAATAGTAACACCTTGAACTTGTCCCAGTAGCAAATTGGCAACTAGTACAGATCTTTGAGCACAGGTGTTATATGCTGACAGAGTCTTTCCCACTCCTGTAACTGCAGCTTCCAGATCAAGCACAAGTGAAGCCCTACATAGGCAGAGATTACACATCTAAAAGAGAAGCTTCACACTCATCTAGCCTCAAACCTCAGCTGCAAGAAC
This sequence comes from Podarcis tiliguerta, assembly GCF_965153285.1. Classification (NCBI taxonomy): domain Eukaryota; kingdom Metazoa; phylum Chordata; class Lepidosauria; order Squamata; family Lacertidae; genus Podarcis; species Podarcis tiliguerta. The sequence goes on from NC_139534.1 coordinate 17,942,183, forward strand.
CACAGGACAATTGTAACTGGATTCAAAATTATAGAGATGGGTTGAATGAAATGGCTTAAACTGGGGCCACATCTTATTAAGAACATCTGCAGGAGAAATGACAAGTGTGGGAACCTTGGATAAACCAAATCATGCGTTGCCAAGTGACAAAAAAGAAGCCCAGCTCCAAAGCCTGGGCCCAACCTTATGAGTAGAAAGGCCTTCCTACCCCACGTTCCTGGGCCCCACAACTAGAGATGGGAAGATCTGGTTTCCAGAAAAATTGAAAAAAACAGTTTGATATAGTTTGAATATTCCACACACTTTTTTTCTGGGAAAAATGGCTTTGGGGGGGAGAAACCTCCCCCAAAAAACATTTTTTTCCGTTTTTTCCCAGGCCTTCCCATCTCTGCAAGTACGGCAGGTTGGACTCAATAATATTTCTGGCCCCCAGAAAATTTCTTCACCTGCAAATGTGTCCAAGGGTCATCACCTGTTCCCTTATCTCCCATTAACGTTTCCCAAACTTACCTGCCACAGAAGTGGGTCAAGCCTCTGCTTAGTTCCTCTACACTCACTTGCTGGAAATCCATTCCCAGGCTGTTGTTAACATTGGGGGGGAGGTACCATTGCACCATCAGACCTATCCAGGGCCAGCTGCAGTTCCCTGCTTATTTTGTGGATTGCTTTATTTGAACTCTTAGTTTCAATACCACCTTTCCATAACCTCTAGGGGAGACATTTTCAACCTTAAGATGACCACCCCAGGTCATCACTGCTGAATCAACATGATGTCCATGCGGCTTGTAAGACTAAGGGCCATGCCCTCCAATAGCCCCAAATCTTTGCTTCCCAAGTGTAACACCAAAACCTGTGGATGTTGCCATACATGGCAAGACTGGAACAAAGTCAGCGCTAAAGGATAGTGTACTGTTGCACAAGGTTGAGTGAGCAGTAAGTTATCCATCTCTCCTTGGAGCTTAGGAGTCTTGAGCTACTGTACTCTGAGCACTGTGAGATTACCAGGCCATGGCTCTCTAAAACGTATGCACATGCACACACATTATTTAAAATGAGTAACTTTTTCTTGTATCTCTTGATCACTTTTAGGCCTTTCAGACTTATGACCAGCAGTGAGGAGGATTGCTTGTCTAATTTCAGCTTTCTACGGTGAGTTTGTAAAAGTGAGTAGTTTAGCACCACATTGTCAGAGGGCAATTCCCACCTCAAAGCACAGTAGCTCAAGTTTTGCTGGTAGCTGCAAGAAGGAGAAATGGGTGGCAGGACAGGTGAATTAAAGTCATGAGTGCTTAAAAATAAGACATAATTTTTACAGCAGGAATAGAACCTCCATCTTATCCAGGTGGTGTTATGTACACTGATTCCTGCTGGCTATCCTGCTTAGTCCAGCTAGCAGCAAGCAAACGAGGAGGATGGAACTATAAAACAGTTTCTTACTCCCACTCTATTGTTTTATCATTGCTACCTTGTTCTTTTACTTGAAAATGTAAATAATTTACAGCTGTATAATCAAATGTTCCACTTCCTTCAATAGTGCCTACAGTTTATACACAGTGATCACTTAATCAGTTACTGAAATACAGCCACTTCTGGAATGAAATGCAACAACTGCTTCATAGTATAGAATGCATCCCATCATAGAAAAGGAAGTGAAGAAGAATACCAGAACTAATTGAAATTGCAGGGAGAATTTAGGTAGGAAGAATGCAATTATCCCTTTTGGAATTTGGCCAGGATATTAAGATTAACATCTTATACTTCTATGATGAGTCCCATAGGAATTTTAACAGCTACAAGTGGTCAGGACCTTGGTTTTACATCTCAGTCTACAGAAGCTCTAAAACATAATGCTTGCCTTTGGCTTATGCAGGAATTAAATGGAAGGGTGAGATATGCCTCACAAGTTCCTACACCATTTAGATTATTCCTTAGAGGTTTACCATCCAACTATCTGTCATCAAGACAAAGCCTTTTGCTTCTATCTTATATTAGCTTAACATAAAGAGTGCAAAGGTCTACAAGGATCTAAGCAGCTATGTGAAATGAAGGATTAGCAACCTTCTAGACAATAGTTTGAGTTACTGATTTAGTGGCTGATGCTTCAGTGTTGAAAAAAATGTTCTGTAACAAGTACAAAGTACAGGAGTTTGTGTGAATCATGTAGATACAACATTAGTGTATAAACATCTAAGCAGACTGCATAACATGTCATCAAGATGGTATCATATGTCAAAATGTGTGACATGGATACATAGAAGAACATAATAACCTTAATATTAACATAGGATTCACCCAAAGACAAACAATCTATTACCATCTTAAATTATTATTTGAATTTATTTACCATCCTATACCCGGAGGTCTCAGGGCAGTTCACAGAACTCACAAAAGAGTTTATGCAACAATCAGCATAGGGTTTTTTTGTTTTTAGAAAAAAAGTTACAATCATATGGAAAATCATATACATCCAACATAGGGAAGAACCCAACACTCTAGGATAAAGAGTGCCATGTTCTACTAACTGAACCAGCCAGGTTCATTCAGATGTTCCATGCAGCCGCCTTTCCCCATTCTTGGCCCTAGCCCCTCAAATTCTTATTCTGCATGTGGCTTTTTAAGCAAGGGTTTCAAAATCAGCAAACCTATTCTTTTAGTTAAGAAGATGCATGCTAAATGCAGTGTGGTACTTGAGGAGCCAGTTTCCCCCTCCATGTCCCATTCTGACCCATCCATGACTGTGCTTGGATTTACTTATTCCTGCCACCCCAAGAAGTTGCATCCTGTTTTTGCCACACAAAGGAATGAAGCAATGAGTACAATGAGGGTACAGGAGGTAGCGAAGTTATCTGGGCATCCAATTGCTTTTTATTTCACCCATTACTGCTCTACATTTGACCAAAACAATTCCACATCAATGAAAGGGTTAAGAGTTTATTATGCCTACATAGCCAAAAGTGAAGCAAAGTAACCATGTATCTTAACACCTGGAAGAAGCTGAGGAAGGCACAGCTGGCTTCTAGCTTTCACACATTCCTAAGTTTTCAGTTACTACCAGTATTTCCCAAACAAGGCTACATGACAAACAGTTGCAGGTGGCCAATTGCTCATATACAAGAATAGCTTTACTCAGCAAAATCCTACAAAAGTCATTTGTCAATAGAAATATTTGTATCTCAGGATGTAAGTTTAGCATTATTGAAATGTTGTCTTCCAAGACTGTAAGTGTGGAAAAATAGCTGTACATGGCTTGGAACATATGAAACAGAAACTGCTTTAGCCTAAGGAGCATGTATCATTGCCTAGGACCCTCGTACCCACGGGACCGCCTCTCCTGGTATGTCCCACAGAGGAACTAACGGTCTGCAAATAAAAACATCTTGAAGGTCCCAGGCCTCAGAGAGGTTAGGCTGGCCTCAACTAGGGCCAGGGCTTTCTCGGCTGCGGCTCCAATCTGGTGGAACGCTCTGTCACAAGAGACTAGGGCCCTGCAGGACCTGACATCTTTCTGCAGGGCCTGCAAGACAGAGCTGTTCCACCAGGCCTTTGGTCAGGACACAGCCTGACTCCCTCCTCTGGCAATCTGCACAGAATTTTGCTTAACAGTTGCCATCAATTTGATTTTAATTAATTTTTAGAATGAGATGTTTTTATAATGTTGGATTATTTGATTGTTGTTAGCCGCCCTGAGCCCGGCTTTGGCTGGGGAGGGCGGGATATAAATAAAAATTATTATTATTATTATTATTATTATTATTATTATTATTATTTTGAGAGGTTTTCCCAGCACCTTTACTTCAAAACCTTTGTTTTGCTTTGGAAGGTGAGGGAATCTAGGAGTGGTTACAAACAGCAGAAAAGTATACCTGTCCTCTTTTGGAATGGACAGGAAGAATTTCCCCACCAAGCACCTGGACTTCCAGAATGAGCGTGCTTTTTTTCAGGGGGTACTCAAATGTATGCAGCAATGGCACCTCTTTTTGTTGTTAAAAAGTGTGGCACTTACTGTAACAACTTAATGGTGAGTACCGGCATCTATTTTTCTAGAAAAAAAGAAGCACTGGGAATGAGTAAATCCCTTACTCCTTCCAATCGAAACTTTTCTACTTAGATCAAGTCACATGGCATTTTAGAGGTAGAAGGCACCGTGCAGGGAGCACCATGAAACCCTCTGGTAGAACAATACCATTAATGCATTAGCATCCATTAAGTTTAGAAGCTCAAATGAAAGTTTTTAAGGTTCAACACCAAAATCTATAATGCCCCGCCATCAGTCCTTCTGTCTCTTGATCTTGAGTTGCACACCCTTCAACCCTTATTCCCCCATTTCTCAGCCTTCCCCGCTCCTCTTGTCCATGAGCTACTGGCTGGTGTTTACCTTCATCCTGGGATCACCCAACATCCACTCATTTGTCTCCTCTACCTCCACATATACAGATGTGGAAGGTACCCACAGGTATCATCCAGACTGACCAAACTCATAACAGTATGTACACAGTGCCATAGCCCAACTACCTGTTTGTCCCTTTACAAAAAGCATAATGTAGTGTAACTATCGTTCTGCCCAGACAGTGAGGTCCAGCTCCGAGGGCCTTCTGGTGGTTCCCTCACCGCAAGAAGTAAGGTTACAGGGAACCAGGCAGAGGGCCTTCTCGGTAGTGGCGCCCGCCCTCCCATCAGATGTCGTATTTTTAAGGATTTTTGTATTAAGAATGTAAAGTGTCCTAGGATTAGTGTCAGGCTAGAATTTGGGAAAGCAGCATTCTAATCCCCACTCAGCCATGAAGCTGACTGGGTGACTTGGGCTGTTCACAGTTTCCCAGCCAAACCTATCTCATAGGAGGTGAAAGAACTATGTATGCCACCTTCAACTACTTGGAGGAAAGACGGGATATAAATGTTAAAATAAATAATTAAAAAGATTATAAAATGAATTTAAATTACAGTCAAATATAAAATAAAACCACTGCATTAAGCATATTCTGATTCTTTTTATATTAAGCTAGGTTCACTAAATTGTTTTTAAATATAAAAGATTTCTAGAAGAGGAAATACAGCAGAAACAAACAGTATTATGGTGCCTTCTGCACAGGTGTTATTTCAGAGTGATTAGTACAGATCATCAGATGATCATCTTCATCCATGTGATCAACAAGACCAAAAGGTCAATATGGTTTTAGTTTACCATATGCTATAAAATTTGTATGATAAACTGACAGATTAGCATACTTTTTCAGCTATTATAGACACTTCAGTCTTCAAATCAGAAAACAGATTAGAAATCATTTTGTAATCTCTGTTAAGAGTCTGATACATCATGCATAAAGCCTAACAGACCTCTCAAAATGTTAATCCTTCTGGCAAATTCTCACAATTACACAGGATTTGCCTAGAAACTACAATAACAGAACCAACATAATTACATATGATAACAGAGAAACATTGCACAGTAATATCTGTAAATAAAAATTATATTATATGAATATTTTGATTGTGGTAATTGTTTGTAAATGATATTTATCATTTTTTAAATAAACAAAATATGAAGTCTAGGTATGGTCTATTTATTCAGATTCCATTACTGAATCTTCAAATTATATTTGATTACTAATAAATGACAATTTTGCATTTCTGGTTCCATGCATTTCTAATAAGCTGCTCTAGCATTACTTTATTTAGCTGCAACACCATGCACAAATGCTGATCCTAAATATATCTCCTGAACTCCAAGTGACTTGTGTTTGTATAAATAGAGCATAACAAGCTATGAAATCTTCCTTCCAACAAACTGTCCTATGCCAAAATAGTTGCTCTGGATTTTTTTTAAAACTATGGCTGAAAGGCTGGATAACCAGAAAACAGCTTAACAAAATAATTATCCTTAAATCTGTTTTAACAATTTCTCTATATAGGTCTTTTCCATCAAATGACAAGGAAGCAGTGGAAGTTTTGAAGTGTTATAAAGGTGCAGTTGTGCCGTCACAGATTGGATCAAGTTTATAAATTCAGCTTTAAATCAGAAAGGATAGAGGTGCTGTTAGCCAGCAGGAGAGCTGAAACTAAAGTGGGAATTTGTTCTGTCTTGAATGGGGCTGCACTCCTTTTTGAAAACCAGGGTTTGTAGTTTGGGGGTGTTTCTGTATCTGCCATTGCTGCTGGATTCCCAGGTGGCTGCCATAGCTTTTCTACTTTCCTAATTGCATCAACAATGGCTTCCAATTAATTTCCTGGCGCAATTTAAGGTGCAGCTTCTTACCTATAAAGTCGTAAATAGTATGGGATCAGGATATTTGAAAAATATTGTGCCCTCCCATATGATTCTGCCTGTCCACTGTGCTCAAAGGACTTGGCTGTGTGTTGCACTTCCTTTAGAGAGCCAGCTAGTTAAGTCACAGGAAAGCGCCTTTTCTACTATGGGACCAAAGCAGATGGATGAAAATAATTAACAAGCCAGGGCTTTCCCATTGGACCACTGCTGAGCTACTGGTTCTGGTGGTAGATGCAGAATGTGATGGAGAGCCATGGTGTTAGAAGTCTTCCCCTTGCCCTCTGATATTCTAACTAACACTCTGCAGCTGAAACTCCCAGCCTGGATGTCTACAGAAGCAGACAGGCCAGGGATTTTGTCACTGGGCTGCTGCTGATGTCGCCTTGCCTTCTGCATCTGCTGGCAGCTGCAAAAGGAGCTTGGGGGAGCAATGGTGTTAGAAGCAGTTCTCTAGCATTTCAATTTTTACTCTGCAGCTGAATCTCCTGGGCTGGAAATGGCTGAAGCAGCAGATGTTAGTTCCTCACAGGCCAGGGCTTCCGCTCACAATTTGCTAAAAACATGGAAGATAGATGACTCAAAAAACACAGTGAATGAATAAATGTTAAATTTCTGTATGCATGAATTAAGAAACTGTTCTGGGCTGGAGTACAATATTTTAATAATGCAGCTGCCATGTTCATTAGTCTCTATGTTTCCGGAAACTAATCTCCTACGTAAGTTACAACACTCAACTACTATGCTTCTATTCTGTTCTGAGTGATGACTTAATAATGCTTCACAGTTGCATGACATTTCATTAACAACGCTACTTAAAATATGAAAATATCTGCCAATATCCCAAATTAAAATGAATAAATGCTGTTTTGTAAGTAAATTATGATTGCATGTTCATACAAAGGTTCTTAATGCAATGCTAATGAATACCTAATTCAATTTATAATATAACGTCAACACTTTATGCTTAAATTACATTCAGTTATAAAGTAGTCGACATAACAGTCTAAATACATTATACCTGATAAGATCGCCGTGACAAATGAACAGACAATAGGGACAAATGAAAGTTATGTAATTCAGTGCTTAAAGCAATCCAAGGATGTATTGTACAAAAGGAAATATACTTCTGCTTGTACGAGGCAGCGCCACTGAATTCTTATTTCCTCATCCTACTTAAACTCCCCATGCTCCATATCTCACTGTTGCAGAGGGTTTCTCGGCCCACAGGAATGGGTTTTAGTAAGTGCAGAGGGCTATGAAGGGAGAGGAGCCACAAAATCCTCATCCTGCAAGCTGAATTCTGAACACACTTCTCTGGATCCTCTTTTCAAGCAATCCAAGTTAATCGCTGCATTCTCACAATGCTAAGGATGAGTGGTATCTGGGGGGGGGGGAATCATCTTTCTTTTTTATATTAAGACATCTCTAGACCAGGCATAGGCAAACTCTGCCCACCAGGTGTTTTGGGACTACAATTCCCATCATCCCTGACCACTGGTCCTGGTAGCTAGGGATCATGGGAGTTGTGGTCCCAAAACATCTGGAGGGCCAAGTTTGCCTATGCCTGCTCTAGACAATGTCATTTTCCTAGGGACACTGTGAAATGAAATGCATGCTTGACTCCAGGAAGCTAAACATGGTATCACAGTGTGAGGCAATTCCCTAGTAAGAAAAAAATATCTGCCACCAGCTCTCCCGCCTGCAGTTTATAAGGAGAGTACAATAGTGTTCATCCCTCTTAATTATGGAACAAAACCTTTCCCCACCTCAAGCCATAATAAAGCCAAAGTAAATCAAATGTGCATGCAGTTATATCTTAACAGCATTAGCTACCTTTCATCATACTCTGATAACATCAGACATGTAGCCTGAACCGTATGGGAAAAGCCTAAAATGCATCTACTCCAGTTCCATGCCAAAAAACATCATCCTTTCCTAAATCTGAAGCAACACTAGCATGGAGAAAGCCTCTGTTGTTTGGCTGAGGCTCCCATGCCAGAGGAACAGTGATTGGCATGCCATAAATATACTAATATAACAGACCATTATTACTTGTATAGTATAAAAAAAATTGACATAATCCTTATTTCCAAACACACCCACTTGGGTCCAGAGCTAATCATCAAATTTATTCAATAACAGAAGTGTATCTTCACATAATATGTTAAGGATTGGACTTCACAACATGCAGAGCAAAATGAAATTATTTAACTACGGTACTTGGCTACTCCATTCCACTTCTACTTAGTCTCAGCAAAGCTAGAAGGAAATACAGAGTTTCTAACTTGTATTTCCATGGTAATGCTACTGCTGGGGGCACAGGGCTAGTGTTACCATTAGACAGAACAAGGTTGCTCCCTTTATCGGATGAATTCAGAAGTCATGAAAAAGCAACAAAATGTTACTTAAAGTATTTTCATTCCTAGGGAGAGGAGTTTGTGGGGGGTTTTCTGATATGGATGCCATGCTATCTTGGCCGCCTCAAGTACTACACACCTTGACTAGGGTGGTGCTATTTGCTGTTCTCAGGCAGTAAAATATATTTGAAAAGCCTTCCTTGTAGGAAAGAATTTTCTGGCTGGAAAGCAGTGCTCCATTATTTCCCTGGGCAAATGCTGTTCAAACAGTTTTACAACATTCCCACCACCAAGAAAACACCAAAACTCCAAGTAAACTCAGCTGAGGAAAAATTAACCTTGGGGTGGAATTTGCAGATTAAACACTGTCACTCCTATCTGTAAATCCATCCTTGCAAGTGCCTTCTGCCCTTCCCACTTTCCTACTAACTTCTTGACAAAATTTGGATTGGGTCACAGACTACCACTTTAACATCTTGCTTCACCTTGAATGTATTCTCATGAATACTGTGCACAGTCAAAGCATATCTTTCTGGCTTGCTCCTACTCTAGGATAATATTTTTTCTCTAAAATGTCTGTTTGTTGGGAGGAATTCAACACTGTGCTCTTCCGAATGTTCGATCAGCACAAGCATTTTGGCTTACCAAAACAATCTCCCTCTTCCCACCCACAGTGTATATTCCAGGGGTTCTCCAGACCCCCACAGATTCAATTGGCTGGAGGGGGGAACCTTATTGGGCAGGCAAAAGTCTTTGCAAAGGGCTTCCGCTGATGGGACTCAATAGTTGAAAGCCCACTTTGAAACATAAAACTACAATAAACAGAGAAAATGCAGCGGTTATTCAGTCAGTTATCCTGTCACATGAACTTATAAGCAAAGTCATATGCACAATAGATGCAGGATCAGGCCTGGAGGATATGAAAAAGAATTCCAAAGAATTTCTTACATTTTTAGACTTCAAGTACAGGCAACGGCTGATTAACACACGTCTGAATGACGTGCAATTGCACAAGCATGCATGGTGCCAAACCCGGAAATTACCCAAAAACGTCACTGAATGCATCACTAAAAGGGCGGAACGGGGGCAGGGAGGAATACACTCTGCCAGTGTATGCAGGAGCCAGGAACAGAACCCCCATGAGAAATGGTTGTCAACTATATATGCATTTTGAATAAAAAGAAAAAGGCATAAATTCTACAATTGTAAATTACAGCTGCATTACATTTAAATACTGAATCATTATGCTCTGAGGATATTTTGTAGTGAGGATTATCTTATTACATTCCATTACTTTCTGCATCTGCTTACTGATAATAAAAGAAGCAGCTGTTTTAAACTAACAGGTGTGAACAGTTCATTCAAGCCTTTAAACAGAAGCTAAATTCAATTTCCTTGTTGAATGTTTTGAAATTATATTCCAAACACCATTTACAATATTATAAACAGTTAATTTGTATGGACTTTGATTCATATGTAACATATATGAAATAACTTTTCTTCAAAGTTTAATTCAAAATCTTATGCTTATACTGTGCACATGCTGAACTAATTATGTCAGATGTTTTCTATAAAATCTTTAGTCACACAACTGAGCAGCTTTTCTTCGCCAACTGTTATATATCAAATTCACTGCAGAAAACCATGATAATTATGAAGTAACAGAGGATCAAATTCATAGCAGTAATATATCTCTATCTTAGTTAAGCTATAAATGATCATCAAGCTTGAAATCGTATATTTATTTAAAATCAGTTTTCTGTATCATTTGCAACGATGTGCGCTTCGCAAAATGTGATAAATATTTTCACTTTTAAACACTCAGTAGTGCTAAACGTATTATCATGACTCTAGGTCTTACAACACTTGAACAAAAGTAAAAAGAAAATCCTTTAAACTAATCTAAGCAGTGGCTGGCTTTGGTTAAAGAAATGCCATAGAATGATTTGTATTAAGCAATAAATCATATTGTAATAATTATGAACTCCTCTGGGTATCCTTTTAAAGAATAAAAAGAAATCCACTTATCAGTATGAAAATGCTTATAAGTATTTTTTAACAGATGTGATAATTCCACTTACTTCAATTACTTCACGGGCCTCAACTTTACACACAGAGACGTCATATATCAAGCTTTTTCTTGCAATATAAGTCTCCTGCAATGGAAAGTAAAATTAAACTATTTTATATCAAGAAATGGTTATTCATTTTATATAAGTTAAGCTGGAAGCCTGTTAAAGAAGGGACAGTGGTACCTCGGGTTACATATGCTTCAGGTTACATTCACTTCAGGCTACAGACTCCGCTAACCCAGAAATAGTACCTTGGATTAAGAACTTTGCTTCAGGATGAGAACAGAAATTGTGCTCCGGCGGCACAGCGGCAGCAGGAGGCCCCATTAGCTAAAGTGGTGCTTCAGGTTAAGAACAGTTTCAGGTTAAGAACAGACCTCCGGAACAAATTAAGTACTTAACCCGAGGTACCACTGTACTGCCATACTTACTGAGTTTAAGAACACTGACCTAAGCCAATACATGCCAAATTTGCTGGTTTTGCATTCAGTGGAACTAATTCCAAAGGTCCAACTTAAAAGTTCAAACAGCAGCTACTTTTTAAGTTGCCATATAAATACAGAACTTACACATAACACTGAAATTCATTTTGTTAGTTCTGGCCCAGGTCTCCCATTATGTCAAAATCATCTTGGATCCTGTTTCTGTCGGTGTTCGCTGACTCAGTTTGGTGCCATTTGCTCCTTAACCAAGCAATTTATAAATGTGTTAAACAACAGCAGGTCCAGGACACAACCCAGGGACATCCCATCAGTCCCTTTTCTTCAGGTTGATGAGCAGCCATTGGCTACCACCCTTTAGTATGGCTCACCTGCCAGCTACAATTCCACCTAATATAAACATCATCTAGCCCACATTGTACCAACTCGCTGGCAAAAATATCATGGAAGAACTTGTCAGAAGCCTTATTTAAATCAAGCCATGCTATACTACACTTTTTCCTTCTTCTAATACAAATATTATTACAGAAATACTAGCTAAATTTCTGTTCATAACAATGTACAGTACAGTGGAACCTTGGTTCTTGAAGCCCTGGTACTCGAACATTTCAGCTCCCAAACGCCGAAAACCCGGAACTAGGGGTTCCGGTTTTCAAACGTTTTTCAAAAGATGAATGTCGGATGCAGCTGCCGGCTATTGTTTCTGGGGCGCCTGCACCAATCAGAAACTGCGCCTTGGTTTTCGAATGTTTCGGAAGTCAAGTGGACTTCTGGAAAGGATTACGTTCGAGAGCCTAGGTACCACTGTGCTGGAGTTGCTTTGCTGATGCTCAGGGCTAGACCTCAGCCGTCACATGCTACTACAGTCATACCTCGAGTTGAATGTGCTTTGGGTTGAGCGTGTTCGAGTTGCGCTCCGCGGCAACCCGGAAGCAACAGAGCGCGTTACTTCCAGGTTTCGCCGCTCGTGCATGCGCGTACGCTCAAAATGAAGTCACGCGCATGCGTGGAAGCGGCGAAACGCAACCCGCGCACGCGCCGTCGCATCTTGTGTTCTGTTCGGGATGCGAACGGGGCTCCGGAACGGATCCCATTTGCATCCCAAGGTACCACTGTACTATGCAATACAGGGGATTTTCCAGTCCTTGTTCATTTCCCCACTGCATCACAGTATTTTTAAAAGAAATTTTAGAAGCAACTCTTCTAACCTCCTCAGACTCTATTAAGCAACCTGCCTGGGACCTCAGGATGAAAGGTAATGGCAGAAATACCCGGGGGGGGGGGGGTAGTGCCCCCTAAGACACTGGCAGAACCCATTATAGGGCCTAAATCTGACCTAAGACTGTAACCACAGCACTAATATCATAAAAACACATAATTAAGAAGTAGGTCTCCAAAGGCTTCTTTTGGCAAGCTTAGGCCTCAACAGGCAGACAAGTGCTGCCTGAGAGAGGCACTGCCAATGGGGGGGTGGGGTTATTGGGTTGTTGTTGTTTTATTATTATTATTATTATGTATTCTGTGAACCACCCTGAGACCCCCGGGTATACGGCCGTGTATAAATGCAATAAATAATAGTAATAAAGTAGCCACTCCCAAAGCTGTTTGCAAATCGCACCGATTTAGAAAGGTGTGTTTTAGAGCCGCGCATGAATTATTCCTCAGGGCCTAATTTATTTATTATTATTATTATTTACTGGGTTCTATAAACAAGAAGAATGTTGTACAAATAAGTGCACCAAGTTTTCTCATGTCATCTGTATATCCCAAAAATAGCATAATAAATGTGGAAAAATATATATACAACGTATGTTTCATTATTAGTGGTCAATGTCCCCCTCTTCTTCTTCTTCTTGTTTAAACCAATTCATGAACCAAAAACTTATTTCTAATTATTATGAGTATTTTTGGTGGTTTAAGAGCATAGGCTCTTAAAACAGGCTGGTTTGGGTGTGGGTGGGTGTTTGCAATTTAACCTGGGGACATTTCTGCGACTCTTACCTCCTGCTCCCAAACCCGAAATGGCATCTCTGCTTTTTCGAAACCCGACTAAGCCCGTTTGCCCGTTTTTAGAGAAAATGGCGGGGGTTCCTATCGGCGCCCTTCTCCTTCACTTGCTGAGAGACTGAGGCAATGAGTTAAAGCGGACGGGGGGTGTGCGTGTGTCGTTGTTAAAAACATACACACCACAACTACAATCACCACCAGCAAGGCCTGAGGAGGCAACCCGAGTCAACTCGGCGGGACTCGAGGCGCACAAACGAGGCGGGAAAGCCGGGCAGGTCTCGGATCTAGGCGCCCCAGTGCAACGTTTCCATACAACACCCCCTTCTTTTTCCCGCTTTTCGAAGGTGTTCCTTTAAGTATTTATTGGGGGACGGGAGAGGTGTTTTTTCCTCCCCGCCGGGAGAGGAGAGAGGAGGAGGATGGTGAGGGGATGAGGAAGGCCGCGACGCGCCTCTCTCTCGCTCTCTTACTCGCTCTCTGGCCAAGCTGGGGCCACGAGCTCGTTTCGAACGGAGGCAACGTTCGGCGGCCGTTGGAATGGCGGTTGGAGTCACAACGGAAGGAACCGAGGCGGGGGGACTGTGAGAGAGCGAGAGACCTTCGGTGTGTGGGTGGGATGGGGGCGGGGTGACACTTGTGTGCATATCCTCCAACATTTATCCCGTGAAAATAGGGGCATCCTATTCCATCATGTTATTATTATTATTATTTGTTAAAATCATTTTTATTTGATTTTACAAATATAAAGTTGTAACAATCCAAATGCATTTCCATATCTAGAGATTACTCTGAATCTCAGGACCCTCCAACATTTCTCCAGTGAAAATAGGGGCATCTTAAGGAAAAGTGGGACATTCTGGGATCGAATCAGAGACCGGCACGATTTCTGTAAATCTAGGACAGTCCCTGGAAAATAGGGACACTTGGGGGTCTCCGTGACCTCGTATGTTTGCAGAATTTAGCCAGAGGAAAGCCCCACCAGCTTTGTTGGCACTTTGAGGGAGGGCAAAAAATTGCCCCCACCCCAAATCCTTATTTTCTATATAATTCCTTTTGGTACAGTTGCTTTTTTAACGGATCTTGTCAACAGGCTCGTTGAAACTTCACATTATTACAAAAACAGTAGTAGTAGTTGTTTTGCACTCATCTGAAAGGAAAACTCTCATCCTAAACCTCCACTGCTTTGCAGCTCTACTCATACATTAGGCGGCTTCGGAAATAAACCCCCGAGGAAAAATCCAGACCCGCTGCCTTGCAGTACATATTTAGGCAGGAAGAACCAGCTGCACAAATGTAGAGCAACTTTTAATCTCAGAGTTGTGAGTTCAAGCCCCACATTGGGCAAAAGATTCATTCATTGCAGGGACTAGATGATCGTCATGGTCACTTCCAAGTCTACAATTCCACAATTCTATGAAATATAAGACAGGGCCATCTGGCTTCCAGTAGTATGTGTGAAAAGGATCTAGGAGTCTTAGTAGACCACAAGCTTAATATGAGTCAACAGCAGGCTTCCTCAACCTCAGCCCTCCAGATGTTTTTGGCCTACAACTCCCATGATCCCTAGCTAGCAGGACCAGTGGCCAGGGATAATGGGAAGTGTAATCTCAAAACATCTGGAGGGCTGAGGTTGAGGAAGCCTGGTCAAGTGTGATGCAGCAGCAAAAAAAAAAAAAAAAGAAAAGAAAAGCTAATGCTATTCTAGCCTGCATCAACAGAAGTATAGTGTCAAGATCAAGAGAAGTTATAGTACCGCTCTGTCCCGCCTTGGTAAAACAACACCTGTCGCAGTGTCCAGTTCTGCGCAGCAGTTTAAGAATATTGATAAGCTGGAACATGCGCAGAGGAGAGCAACCAAGAAAATCAAGGGTCTTGGAACCAAGCTTCATAGAGAAACAATTGAGGGAGTTGGGAATGTTTAGCTTGCTCTAGAGGCTAGGACCCAAACCAATGGATTCAAGTTACAAGGAAGGAAATTCCGACTCAACATCAGGATGAACTTTCTGGCAGTAAGAGCTGTTCAACAGTGAAAGAGATTCCCATGACAGGCGGTGGACTCTCCTTCCTTGGAGGTTTCTAAGCAGAGGTTGGATGGCTGTCATGGTTGCTTTAATTGACATTCCTACATGACCCACAAGGTCCCTTCCAACTCTAGAATGCTATGATCCCTGCAAGACAGGTGCATTTAAATTTGTGCAGCCCATATGAGGAACTGAAATTGCAACAACATGATTGTGGTTGTAATAAAAAAAAAGTAAACGTCTCTTAGGGAGTAGGCCCCCACTGAACACAGGACTTCTGCGAAAATAGGCACAGAATTGCACTGCCCAGGTTTCATGTTTTAATATACATCTGAATATTATCAGTAGAGCTCCTAATTCAGCAAAACAATCCCCAAGCAGAAGCAGATTCTGCACATGCTTCAGTGGCTTTGAGTAATAGCCATCTCATAAATTTTGAGAAATTAGAATATGAAATAACACAAGAGAAATACAAATTTTTATTTGGATGTATCCACATATTGTTCACTTGTAGAAAATGCATCTGTAAATAGAGCCATACACTTCAACCCTGAGTATCCATTTAGTTTAGTGGAGACAAATCAACATTAAACATTATATTCCATTTTCTTCTTGCTGTGAGCGGTCTTCTTTTGTACTTTTTTATTATTAACTACAAACTTGTCCAGTAGAAAAATAATGTAAAAATAGTTAATTTGGAAAACTATTTCCATCAGCTGATCTTACACTTTCAGAACGTGGATTGTCCTTCAGTATATTTTCTTAGAAACAGTGAATTGTTGAAAACACATTTCAATACCATTAATTCAATGCTCATGTTCATTTTAAAAAATAGCAATCTTCCACTTCATAGAGATCAAAACACAAGACAGTTACAAATAATCTCTTAATAAATTATGCCAAAAAAAAGGAGTGTTTTGTTTGTAATTATGTGAAATGTGACTGCAGGACGAGGATTTTCCTTGCTACTCTGGAATATTTGTTAAATAATGAAGAAATGGACGACCATGAACACAGCCTTTATGTTGATTTCCAAGTTGTGTCTCCATTTTGTGGATAGTTTCTTGTACATCTTCCTTGGATATATACAAAGGTAGCTGCCGACACAGTCTTACTGCTTCTCCCTATGGGAACAAAAATGTTTACATTTAGACATTAACCTGAGGCTACAATAAAATCCAATAAATTATATAGGGTGCAAACTTCTCCATTGAACATTTTTTACTACTATACTTTTTCATAGAAAATCATATTCCAATCTTCTTTGGCCAAGCAACTGAATTAGGTATCTTTGGTTTTTCCCAAATCTAATCTATGAAATAAGAAATTTTGCAAACAAAATGTGGGGCAGCTCCCAAGCAACAGTTAACCATCATAAGAAGGGCTTAAGGAGTGGCTCATTCTTAACCACATTCTTTTTTCCCCTTTTTGCTGCGGAAATAAGATCAGGCTGTTATTCAGAAACAAGCTCAGTGAGGCTTACTTTAGAACAAATTTGCCCTGCAGTCCAGTTTCCCAAATCCCAATGTGTAAGTAGGTTACTCCTCTGTGTGGAAAAGATCCTGCCATAAATTGAAGTACAGATTCGGATAGGTGACCTACAGATATACTGCAGCTAAATTATTCTACTCAGAAGTTGCCATTAAAGGAAAGAGGAAGGAATGGAATTTGATACATGGGCTGGCTCAAATTAAGAAAGGGACCTTTCTTCACTCTCCTCCCTTCCTTTAGCTCATATATTCCACATTCTGGAGACTCAAATGGCTCAGGGCAGTGGCTCCAAAACTTTCTCCTCCACAGAACACTTGAAAATTTCTGAGTGTCTCGATGGACCACTCAAAGATTTTTCTGCTAGCAATGCTCTATTTTAGAGGCCGTGTGATTTCTAACTATATTTTTGTTGCTTCATTTCTTATGTGTTGCATTTTACTGTTTCAATTCCACAGGATTCAAAGTGTAAAACAATAAAATGCAATATATAAGAAATAAAAATGGCCATTAAAAACACAGTTTTAAAATCTATATGGGTATCTGATGGGCCATCTTCCATCTTCCACCACAAATCCAGACATTTTGCAGACCACAGTTTGGGCACTCCTGGCTTAGCAACTACATGAATAGCTTTTTAGAAGTTGATACCAGATGGGTTTTCCCAGTAGTGATGTATGGAAGTGAGAGCTGGACCATAAAGAAGGCTGATCGCCGAAGAATTGATGCTTTTGAATTCTGGTGCTGGAGGAGACTCTTGAGAGTCCCATGGACTGCAAGAAGATCAAGCCTATCCATTCTGAAGGAAATCAGCCCTGAGTGCTCACTGGAAGGACAGATCCTGAAGCCGAGACTCCAATACTTTAGCCACCTCATGAGAAGAGAAGACCCCCAGGAAAAGACCCTGATGTTGGGAAAGATGGAGGGCACAAGGAGAAGGGGACGACAGAGGACGAGATGGTTGGATAGTGTTCTCGAAGGTACCAGCAGGAGCTTGCCAAACTGCGGGAGGCAGTGGAAGACAGGAGTGCCTGGCGTGCTCTGGTCCATGGGGTCACGAAGAGTCGGACACGACTAAACAACAAGCACCAGATGGGTGGTGGAGGAAAGCGATCTGGACCGGGGCACAGGAGTAGAGCTTTAAACACTCTGACCGCTTGTGCGTTCCAGATCAGGAAACCCAAATCTGCTACCTGCATTGGAAGAAGGGCACCCATTTGTGCCAATGGAACCTTTTATTGTAATGCAAATAACAGTCATCCAGGCCTGATCTGTATTGTGATTGCGTCTGGTATTAATTTCTCCTTTTAGGTAGCAATGCTTTATATTTAAGCATCAAGCTGTATCTTTTGATAGGACAGTGGCATTAAAAGCAGCATGCTAAAGAAGAGCTTGCAAACCATAAAGCAATACTTACCTCCAGGTAGTTCATGACTTTAAGAGGTCGACACTCATGAACTTCTTTTGCATTGCAATCTACCACAGCACTCAGAATTTCTTTCAGATCAGGTATCCCATAGTACGGCAGACAGTTTGCCATTCCTTCTATTTCCAGCTGATTTCCCATAGCTGAAACACCAAATAGTAAACAAATGAATAAACTGAACACAATGATACCTGGAGTTACCGAGTGTGTTTTAAATACTGTTTTGATTTACACAACAAAATATTCACATTGAAAATTGTTGTTGCAATCCTAGACACGCTGGGGGCTAAGCCCATCGGGACTTACTTTTGAGTAAACATGCATAAACATGCATACAGCACAAACTGTGCTGTAAAGTTGCAATTATAGATCCCCAGAGCTACACATTTTTAATTATCTTAAAATGAAGAACACAACTTAAAATATTTCATTATTAGTTACTTGCACGGTGAGTGTGCTTCAGTTTATTCAAGTTCAACTTTGGAAAGCATTGGCTAAATGCTTATTTAAATTTTTGTTAGTATTTCAATGTTTGAAACAAAGCTTTAATTCTATATAGTGGTACCTCGGGTTAAGTGCTTAATTCGTTCTGAAGGTCCTTTCTTAACCTGAAACTGTTTTTAACCTGAAGCACCACTTTAGATAATGGGGCCTCCTGCTGCTGCTCCTGAAGCAAAGTTCTTAACCTGAGGTAATATTTCTGGGTTAGCGGAGTCTATAACCTGAAGCGTATGTAACCTGAGGTACCACCTGTGTGTGTGTGTGTGTGTGTGTGTGGAGAGAGAGAGAGAGAGAGAGAGAGAGAGAGAAATGATGTTAGAATAATTTCATATGGTCTAACCTAGCTCTTTTCTGTAGAATGCTTGATGCCTATTTTGAAAATTCCCCCCTCCCGACATTTGGTCTCTAAAGTCTAATCTGCTAATAACATGGGTTTCGTTTTTGCTTTATTTATTTGCCAACCTCTCTATTAAAAGAGCCATAGGTTCTCAAGGTAACATAAATCCCATTATGTTCAAAATGGTCCCAATTATCATTTTTTAAAAAACCTAACACATTTACCATATAAGCCTAAAGTCTGCCAAATCCCAACCACACCTTCAACATTTGACAGCTTGTACAGTTCTGCAGTCTAAAATGTGTAAAATACATGAATACATTTTATCTAAAAACTTCCCTAATTCTCAAAATGCTCACGTACTGAACTTTATTAACCTTCCAGATCCTGTGCTAAGTTCAGATCACAATTAAACCTTCAATCTCTTAATGCCAGTCCTTTTACAAGTGTGTGTGTGTGTGTGTGTGTGTAGATAGACAGACAGACAGACAGACAGACAGATAGATAGATAGATAAGAATCACATACACATACATACATACATAGCTCTACACAGGGTAGAGCAAAAAGATAGTTTTCATAATGGAGAGAATAAAGCTGTTGGGATCCCCACATTTATTTATACTAAGGCTGATATGATCAATAACATATCTGGGATGAACAGGGAGGTAGCAACCAGGCAACAGAATGACAAGCTTGACCCAATGTACACAACTGCAAAGCAGGAAAATCTATACAGTGGTACCTCAGGTTACATATGCTTCAGGTTACAGACTCCACTAACCCAGAAACAGTACCTCAGGTTAAGAACTTTGCTTCAGGATGAAAACAGAAATTGCGCGGCGGCAGCATGGTACAGTGGGAGGCCCCATAAGCTAAAGTGGTGCTTCAGGTTAAGAACAGTTTCAGGTTAAGAACGGACCTCCAGAACGAATTAAGTTCTTAACCCGAGGTACCACTGTACTGGGATGCGGGTGGCGCCGTGGGTAAAACCTCAGTGCCTAGGACTTGCTGATCGCAAGGTCGGCGGTTCGAATCCCCGCGGCGGGGTGAGCTCCCGTCTTTCGGTCCCAGCTCCTGCCCACCTAGCAGTTCGAAAGCACCCCTAAATGCAAGTAGATAAATAGGTACCGCTTTACGGAAGGTAAACGGCATTTCCGTGTGCGGCGCTGGTGCTGGCTCGCCAGAGCAGCTTCGTCACGCTGGCCACGTGACCCGGAAGTGTCTCCGGACAGCGCTGGCCCCCGGCCTCGAGCGAGATGAGCGTGCAACCCTAGAGTCGGACACGACTGGCCCGTACGGACAGGGGTACCCTTTACCTTTTTTACCACTGTACTAATTTATCCAGCGAAGAGCTAAAAAGAGTTCTGCAGATTGAGGAAATGGTATGTGTGGGGAGGAGAATCCCCTCCCCTTCACCGGCATTACTTGGCTACATATTGTAGCTTATAGTTCAAATGGTAGAGCATGAGACTCTTAATCCCAGGGACGTGGGTTCGAGCCTCAGATTGGACTAGATGTGACCCCTTCCAACTACAATTCTATGATTCTCTTATTTGGAGCAAAACGTACAATGATCCCCCAAGTCTAGACATCTAAGCCAAAGGTCAGAGTTTTGTTTTTCTCACGTGCTGGCAGGGGAGCAAAGTAGTGTACATAGTAAACCCTGAATTATACCTCATCCTCCGATCAGCGCTTCTGAGAGGGTAGCAGTCAGGAGACACCCCTGTCCACTGACTTCCACCATGGGAAAGTCTCCAGCTACAGATGAGCGAAGTGGAGGCAACCCTACTTGTGCCGGATTACCCCGAAAAGAGTATTATGGGAGTCGGGGAGATTATGGGAGTTGGGTCACCCACTGATCTGTCTGGAGCTGGCACAGCAAAAAACAAACAAGAAAGAACCGCCTTTCCACCTTACAGCTTCCTCGTCAGGAGGAAGGATTCTACAATTATTAAAGCTGTAATCCTATACCTACTTACCTGGCAGTAAGACAAACTGAACTTAATAGGTTTTGCTTTTGAGCAGGCACTGGTTTTTTTTATTATTGTTATATAGCATTTAACAAAATTCCATATAGGTAAAGGACCCCTGACCATTAGGTCCAGTCGTGGCCGACTCTGGGGTTGCAGCGCTCATCTCGCTTTATTGGCCGAGGGAGCCGGCATACAGCTTCTGAGTCATGTGACCAGCATGACTAAGCCGCTTCTGGCGAACCAGAGCAGCGCATGGAAATGCCGTTTACCTTCCCGCTGGAGCGGTACCTACTTATCTACTTGCACTTTGACGCACTTTTGAACTGCTAGGTTGGCAGGAGCAGGGACCAAGCAACGGGAGCTCACCCCGTCACGGGGAATCGAACTGCCGACCTTCTGATTGGCAAGTCCTAGGCTCTGTGGTTTAACCCACATCGCCACCCGCCTCCCTAAAACTGCATATACATTAACATAATTTCCCCCCTTGGAGTGAGACAAGCGCCAGTAGATAAATTGTGCTCTATACCATATCCTGTTTTTCTGGGTATTAATCTTGGCACCCAAAAACAGGTTCCGCTCCCCAGAAGTACAAGAGAGTATTGATCAGAAACTATAAACTTTGATGCAGGGATAGACATTTGGGAAGTCAAGCTAAAGAGTTTTAAATCAAACACAAACTCTGTTTCTACAGCAATACATGTAGTTGGGATTACAGAATATGCCAATTGGAGACTTATTTAAAAACTGAATTTAAAATCAGCCTGCATTCACAGACTTGTGGATGGTTAAGAAAGGAAAACACTCTTCTTGAAGGGAATTGGTTTTTCATCAAGACACTGTTCCAAGGTTCTATCTTTCCCCCGCCCTTTTTCTTTTTAAAGACCTATCCTTTGAGATGCCCATATGTTACGGCAGATCTGTCAGCAGTCCTCTACATACAAGGCTGAAATGGTAACACATGAAGCTATAGCGTTTCTCAAAACTCACAGCAAATCTTTGTTTGGACCTAGCGAATTACCAGCTTGGCATCATATTGCAATTAAAGCTCACTTCCCCACAATACCGACCGAAACATCTTATTTGTATTTTAGCTGTTAAAACAATGAGTGGCTGTTAAAACATGAGTGGCTAATCTGAGGCACAAGCAGAAGGTCTTCAGCATGCCTGGTGTAAGAGCAGGACAGCCCAAAGGCCTGGCTGTGACAATGTCCGGCCTGCACTCTGGGCAATGCTACTCTTTCACCAGTTTAGCAGTCTAGGCAAAACCATACTAAGATGAGAGGAACTGAATATTATTGTACAGCAGTGAGGGTAAGAGCGGTTCAATAGTGGAATGGACTGTCATGGAAGGTGGTGGTCTCTCCTTCATTGGAGATTTTTAAGCAGAGGTTGGATGGCCATCTGTCCTGGATGCTCTAGTTGAGATACCTGAATAGCAGGAGGTTGGGTTAGATCAGGCATGGCCAAACTTGGCCCTCCAGCTGTTTTGGGACTACAACTCCCATCATCCCTAGCTAACAGGACCAGTGGTCAGGGATGGTGCAAATTGTAGTCCCAAAACAGCTGGAGGGCCAAGTTTAGCCATGGCTGGGTTAGATGAACCTTGGGGTACCTTCGAACTCTACAATTGGTACAATCCATTTCTTGACTTTCTGAGGTAAGAAATACCTGTATACCTGAAGGAGCGTCTCCACACCCATCATTCAGCCCAGACACTGAGGTCCAGCTCTGAGGACCTCCTGACGGTTCCCTCACTGTGAGAAGTGAACTTAGTGGGAACCAGGCAGAGGGCATTCTTGACAGGGGCGCCCTCCCTGTGGAATGCCCTCCCAACAGATATCAAGGTGATTTTTAAAAAACTACACCAATTTTAGAAGACACCTGAAGACATCCCTGTATCAAGAAGTTTTTAATGTTTCATGTTTTATTATGTGTTGAAAGCTACCCAAGGTGTCTGGGGCAACCCAGCCAGATGGGTGGGATATAAATAATAGAATTATTATTATTATTATTATTATTAAGAAAAAAGCTTGAAATGTGTAAACAAACAGAAATTACTTTTATTCACAAGCAAGGAAGTTTTTACACAGGAAACTAATCACACATGGCCTATGTGGGCCTTACTTATTAGAGACTAGCAAAATATGTCAACACATTTGTACCATTGGGAACGTAACATTATATTCTCTGAACATCTAAATGAGAGCATGAATTATGTGCTAAGCTCGGGTGTGCCACATGTCTCCTTCATACTGCATGACACCTTCTTTTCTCCCTATTCTCTAATCCGCAGGATTGCAGAGATGAATTTAAAAAGGAGGCCAGCAAAATTTCATGGAAAATGAGGGTTGTAGTCAATGCTAGCCCTTTTCAGAGTAGAACCACTGGAATTAATGGTTCTAAATTAGTCACGCATTAATTTCAATGGGTCTACTCTGAGTAGGAATGGTATAGAATACAACCCTGAGAAATTAAATGATTTTGAGTGAATGAAGATGAGCAGGGCAAGGGTTGCTGGTCAGTCACCCAAGAGACCTGCTGGTTTATTTCTTCAAGTCCTTGCAAACATTTGAAGACTGCTTCATGCTATACGTACCTCTGTGAACAGTGGAAATAATCCAATCAATATTAAGTACTTAAATATTAAGTACATTTTAATATTTTAATTTTTCAATATTTCAATGTTGTATTTTAATCTTGTTTTAAAGTTGTATTCATTCAACTTGTTTTTATTATTGCTTGTTAGCCGCCCTGAGCCCAGCCTTGGCTGGGGAGGGTGGGGTATAAATAAAAATTATTATTATTATTAAAATCAGTGCTTTTTCTCAGCCAGAGCATAGTTCCAGTACCTCTCTAATGGGTGTCATTGCAGGCCAGCGCTCCCCCTGCTCTCTTCTTGTCTTTATGTACTTCAGAGAAGCCCAAAATGAGCATTTCAAGTCAAAATGGAAGCTGGCTGGTATGTGAGTCTACACTATTTTTTAAAAATCTAGGATTTGAATTATCTACGAGCTGCTTGCGAGCTGTGATTGGTCAAGCTATGAGGCGGCACCAATTCGTATGTCCTTTTCAAGAGAGAGAGTCCATTCTTCCTCTTTAAAACTGGGCTCAGGGCAGAACATTTGTGGTATGAAACGTTACAGGAATTTCACAGGAAGCAACAGGACATGTACTGATTGCAAACGAAGGACTACGACAAGCCCAAAACATCTGCGAGTACAACTGGTTGCATATTACATTATAAGCAAAAAATCATAATGAATGCTCAGTAAAAGGGAAGTCTGGAGGGGCCCATAGTGGATAATAGGGGCTGTTTTTTTCTAGACACAAATGTGGTAATGAAACACAAGTATTGTTATATACAGTACTATGAAAAAGAGGCATCAAGTAATGAGAACTACAGGAGCTGAATTAAATCAAAATATGAAGCCACACCATACCTGGTATTATCTTTATCTTAAATCCGTTTGCTGTAAGTCTTGTATCCGACAAGTAGGATGACCCATCAAATCTTATGCTTTCCTTCGGCATATTGCAAAGAACTTCTTTATAACGCGAGTCACTAAAAAGACTGAAAATCAATCATTAATCACTTTTATGAGACAGAATCAAATTTTAATAGTTTCCCACAATCAAAGCACACGCCAATGAAATTTTAGAACTGCTTTACAGTGGTACCTCAGGTTAAGTACTTAATTCGTTCCGGAGGTCTGTTCTTAACCTGAAACTGTTCTTAAGCTGAAGCACCACTTTAGCTAATGGGGCCTCCTGCTGCTGCCGCGCCGCCAGAGCACGATTTCTGTTCTCATCCTGAAGCAAAGTTCTTAACCCGAGGTACTATTTCTGGGTTAGCGGAGTCTGTAACCTGAAATGGTGGCCATATTGATGATGTCATATTTCATACCCCCACCACTGATATTTACTAAGACTGCCATATTTTGCTTGTATAGGTAGCAGGCTATCAAAAAATCACCAGGGCGCTTTTGGCATTCAAGGGTAAATAAAATCTGGTCTAACTCTTGGACTACATGTGTCTTGTACTGGCTGTCTGAACCAGTAGTCTCTGTAGGTATCTATACATATCTTATACTTATCAAATCTCCTTAACTGAATTTGTTTGATACTGGAATATAATTATACAGTGGTGCCTCGCAAGACGAAATTAATTCGTTCTGCGAGTTTTTTCGTCTTGTGAATTTTTTCGTCTTGCGAAGCACCACTGTGTATTGACGGTTTCCCATAGGAATGCATTGGCGATTTAAAAAAAAAGGCACAAGACGTTTCGTCTTGCGAAGCAAGCCCATAGGGAAATCCGTCTTGTGAAGCAACTCAGAAAACGAAAAACTCTTTCGTCTTGCGAGTTTTTCATCTTCCGAGACATTCGTCTTGCGAGGTACCACTGTACCTCAATGCATACGACAATCATAGGGCCAATTCAGCTGTAATGTCAAGCTTTAATGTCCAGCACCCTGCCGTCTGTTATTTTCTGGCTTCAACATTGATTCCTATTGTGTCTGAAACACAGGACCATGGTTTGCTGTCAATTTACCAACCAGGGTCAAGCCATGGACTAAGGACCCTGATGAGGGAAACGGTATTAAACAACGGTTTCCTATTTCAGACATAACGGGGAAGAGACCAGGCTGGCAGTGTAGAAGCTGGTGAGCAGGCCTGAGGCGCATTTTGAGTTTAATAAAACCACGGTTTGTGAAGCTTGGAATGTAATGTCCAAAATAGGCCACAGGCACATTTAGAACAAGCAAAATGAAGCTGGAGATCCTAGGATCTCTGTTAGATTGTAACTATATAAGCTGGGTCTATACTGGATTTGGGAGAGAATGCAGGAAGGTGGAATCACTTTTATTACACTGTTGTAAAATATAAAATAAAATGAATCATTTGCTTGTGGCCCTTTATATCATCTGCTTTTGAAATGGCTTTCGCCTTACCTATCAGTTAATATAATCGGGTTGTCCAGTTTCTGTATAGGAAGTTTATGGTTTTCAAGCAGTTTTTTAAACAGAAGGGCTTCTTCTACTCTGTACGGATTCAACATCATTATCTTTTTCTCAGAGGCAATTATCCACGCATCAGGAAAATTCGGAAGACGAATTAGGCAAGGATCATCCTTAACAGTCTCTTTCTGATTAAGCACATGAAGTTTATGTCTGAATGAATCCATAGAGAAGGGCACTTGAACAATTTTTATTGCTTTGCAACTATTTGGTTTCTCCTCCATTTGAGAATGAAAAAGTTTATCAAGTTTCTGTTGATTAATTAGACAGTCTTTAAGTTTGGACTTATGTTTTCTCTCTCTCTCCCTTGTTGATCTTTGTATACTCTGATCTGCAGCTTTTCTGCTCTGCTTGTTGTATCGCTCCAAGTCTCTTTCAGCCTTTTCTTCATATCTTAACAAAGAGGGGAAGAAGGGGGAAGAGAAGGAACATATGAAAAACTAGCAATGTTTCAGTCAGAGTCATTATATATCCACCTATAAATTATGTTTTCTCTCAAAATTAATTGTTGGAAGAAAAATAAATGCCATTCTCGCTCGCTATTTTATCATCTTAGTTAATATCTTGTCTCTTATAAGTACCCCAATGTTCAGCAGCCAGTTCTGTTTGTAGTAGTGCTTATCAACACATTACTTTACAGATCTTATGTTTGTATTGTTTACTGCTACTAATCCGGAAAGTATTAACACCAAATGCAAAATATGATATACAAACTATATACACTGCATACAAGATTATGGGAATTTATGAGCCAATGTTTAATGGAAAACCAGGGGGCGGAGGCAGCAACATCTAAGGTTATAAATCAGCAAGCAGTAGATAATTAGAATTAAATTATCTATGCAAGATGTTACAATTATCAAGCCAAAAGCATTTTCCATTCTGGTTTTGAAATTACCGGTAATATGGATAAAACTTGTTTTTGAACATGAGTCACACACAGGATGGAAACTACTGTCGAGTTTTAGTGAGCAGATGTGAAGTTTGCAAACTTACTTCTTTTTCTCTTCTTCATTCAGTGTTTCCCACATTTCTTCCAATTTCAGCATTAGTTCTTCCATGCTCACTTTGGTACTTTCAGCTAACAATCGTGGGCGATGGTCTTGAGTAAAAAAGTCAAATGCTGACATGGCTTTCTTTATTATCCGATTTTTTATTATGTCATAGGCTGTAATCTGTCCCAGTTTATCATTTACCACGTTTGTTTTTTTCAGACTTTGAATGCTACTTCCCTCTTGAAATGTTTGTTGGCCATCATCATTTATTCTCTCTTGAGGCCTGGCACGCTCCATTTCAGGAATCAAAATCCGAACAGGTTCAATGTTCTCTCCTCTGGTATTCTTAAATGCATTCCCCAAACTCCATTTATCAGCAGTTACTTCAGAAGAAGCTTTCAGGGTTGTGGTTCTCTCTATTGCTTCCTGGAAATGGTCATTTCTCAAATCATCATCAAGCCCATTTGTGTCCGTTAAGGGATTGCCATCTAGGTGAAATATCACCTTAGACTTATTCTGTTGGTGCTCACACAAAAATCCATCAGACACAGCTGTCTTGCAGCCAGATAGCTCATTTTTGGTAGAAAATCCTACAGCTGAATTATTATACAACATTTGATTCTCCAAACAAACCTCTGTGGGTTTGTCCATTCCACTAGTTTGCGCATTACTCAGTGAAATCAATTGAGTGCATGCATGTGAATCGATATTCCTGGGTTCAGCTTCATTTATAGACACATTCATTTGTTCTGCTTCATTAACAAAGATGTCTCCTGACGAATCAGTTTCACAAGAAGCAGCCCCAGGTAGAGGTCCATAGAGTGAGATCAAGACATTTTCAACAGCAAGACAGACAGACTCCTAAAGCAGAAAAATGGTAAGTACATTATTGTGATAAATAACTTATGCTAGCTAGCTACAGCATAATTAAGTCAATTGAAAATAGATTCTGCTCAGCTTATTTTTAAACCTAAAGTTATGCATAGAAGCATTATTATTTAAAAAAAATCTAAACTGTAATTGTAGCAAAACAACATTATTAGACTGCTCATTTATATCTAAATGGACATGCTGTACCTTATTATGCAGAAACACTTGAGATTTATCTGGTGTTAAATTGACATCCACAGCAGATGGAGGAACAGCAATGTTGATAAAGAAAACAGGGTGTGAACGATTAGAATCCTTGTGTGACTTCAGGTTATAGTATTGTTGAACCAGCTAAAACCAAAAAGAATAGCATTTAAAATGTACTTTCCAATTAGAAATGAATGCAATACAAAACTTTAATATGATATATACTTATCTTCTATGTGTGCAAGTAGCAACATTTTATGTGCATGCAGAGCATGAATTTTTCTATAACATCTTGCGGGGAGTCCCCCATTAATAGGAAGGAATTAGCTTTCAAAGAATTGTGAAATTTTTGTAAAAAACCTTGTTACCAGAAATGTTGAAATATAGGTATTGACCTACAATTTTTCATTAAGCATTGTAAATGGATGTGAGAGTCAATAAAATTGGCTCATTACTATTCTACACTTACAAGAGTTAACTAATGCACTAATTAATTGTCCATCAGTAGTCTCTTGGGCTTGCCGATCAGAAGGTCAGCGGATCGAATCCCTGCAACAGGGTGAGCTCCCGTTGCTCTGAACCCAGCTCCTGCCAACCTAGCAGTTCGAAAGCTCGCCAGTGCAAGTAGATAAATAAGTACTGGTGCGGCGGGAAGGTAAATGGCGTTTCGGTGCACTCTGGTTTCCGTCATGGTGTTCTGTTGCACCAGAAGCGGTTTAGTCCTGCTGGCCACATGACCCAGAAAGCTGTCTGTGGACAAACGCCAGCTCCCTTGGCCTGAAAGTGAGATGAGCGCCACAACCCCATAGTCGCCTTTGACTGGACTTAACCGTCCAGGGGTCCTTTACCGTTATCTTATTAAGAAAGATTGCATCTCTCTCAATTTTATGATATATAAAAGGCAAAAAATCATGGCCAGGATCCAAAGAGCCATGCAACTAATTACACAAACTAGGACGCGATGGTGCTGTGGTTTAAACCACTGAGCCTTGGGCTTGCCAATGAGAAGGTCGGCGGTTCAAATCCCCGTGACGGGGTGAGCTCCCATTGCTCAGTCGCAGCTCCTCCCAACTTAGCAGTTTGAAAGCATGTCAAAGTGCAAGTAGATAAACAGGTACAGCTCAGGCGGGAAGGTAAACGGTGTTTCTGTGCACTGCTCTGGTTTCGCCAGAAGCGGCTTAGTCATGCTGGCCACATGACCCAGAAAAACTGTCGGCGGACAAATGTCGGCTCCCACAGCCAGTAAAGCGAGATGAGTGCCGCAACCCCAAATTCGTTCACGACTAGACTTAACTGCCAGGGGTCCTTTACATTTAGAGTGGGATTTGGCATTGCCATCTCTATCTCATACTAACCAACTCTGAAACTGAAGGGAAACTGGCCTGCTTGACAAAATTAAAAACCCTGCTGGCGCAACCTAGCCACTGCATGCAGCTAATGCAGCTCTTTAAAGGTAAAAGGTAAAGGTACCCCTGCCCGTACAGGCCAATCTTGACAGACTCTAGGGTTGTGCGCCCATCTCACTCAAAGAGGCCGAGGGCCAGTGCTGTCCGAAGACACTTCCGGGTCACGTGGCCAGCGTGACATCGCTGCTCTGGCGAGCCAGAGCCGCACACGGAAACACCGTTTACCTTCCCGCTAGTAAGCGGTCCCTATTTATCTACTTGCACCCAAGAGTGCTTTCGAACTGCTAGGTTGGCAGGCGCTGGGACCGAGCAGCGGGAGCGCACCCCACCGCGGGGATTCGAACCGCCGACCTTTCGATTGGCAAGCCCTAGGCGCTGAGGCTTTAGCCCACAGCGCCACCCGCGTCCCATGCAGCTCTTTGGAACCTGGCAAATATTTTATAATCTTCTGGGACAAGGAGCTGAGAAAAACCGTACCTTTAGAATTTCCTTCTGATGCACTGGTCGATTGTTTACAAAGATGAAGCTCCTTTCTGCACTTGAATGACTTGTCAAACAACCATCTGAACTGGGCTTTGGAAGAAAGCCGCTGAGAAACACCTAGAATTGCAATTAAACTGGCCATTAAAAACCACTGTTTCCCATGACAATCGGTTCACAAAAACTAGAAGGTTCGGATCAGAAAGAAGAAATGACTCCAGATTTCCATGGCATTTAGAAGTCTCCTGCTTCACTTCCCTTGAAATTAAATCAAGGCAGATGACGATGAATGAGATCAAGAGTTAGTGTGAGGCTGTCGACAGAGCACTAAATTTGGATGTTGAAAAGCCAAGTTCAAATCTCATCCAGGTTTGAAGGTCACCGGGTAACCCTAGATGTCATTCATAACCTCACCAGGTGGTTCTCACTCCCCTGGTCAGCACTTACTAGACATTGAAGTTAACTATGAATTCATCTCCAACTGAGATTTAATTCTGAACTAGGGTAGATTTCTGGAGTTAAGCCTGAATTTGAAAAGCTGCTGGAGGCTCAAAGCCCCCACAGTAGATCTTCTTGTCCTAAGGGCCTTCTACAGAAATGTTCGTTTGCCCCCCCCCCCCAGCAATTTTTCCACTGCTCTGCCTAATGGGATGTTTTGAAGAACTGCCCTGCTAAGATAATTCAGGAAATAATCAAGTTCTTCTCAACTGAGGGAGGGAGGGACTCGGGAGGGAGGGACTCAGATAATTTCCAAGCTAATCCAAGGCAGGTGAGAGAGATCTCACCCACCTCCACTAATGTTAAAAAGAAGCAATGAAGAAACCTTAAAAGATACAGAGCAAACCAACCGCAAGCCAATCAGAATCACAAAAGCACTGCATGTGCAGCACTTAAGTATTTTTACATCCTTTTTATAGGAACAATATCTTTACCTCATTCCTAATTACAGTTACTTGGAAGGTAGCCATATTGATTTCATGTGACTGTACAGTGGCACCTTGGTTTTCGAATGTAATCCGTTCTGGAAGTCCATTCGAGTTCTGAAACGTTCAAAAACTCAATAGCCGACAGCTAGGCCTCAGGATCTTGCACTCAGCGGAAATCGCGGGGCATGTTCGACTTCTGAGGCGCGTTCAAAAACCGAAGCATTTACTTCCAGGTTTACAGCGTTCAAAAACCGAAATGTTTGTCAACGGAGACATTCGAAAACCGAGGTACCCCTGTACTGTCATGGAAATCTAGTTAGGATTATAGCCTAAGAAGTGCGAACTTTGTTCCCCTTTAATGTGATGCTAGAAATTCACTGTGTGAACCAGTGACAAACAGGTAAACTCCAAAGCCATTCCTACGATATACCCATTGATGGTCCAAGCATAAAAAGTTCTTTAGATATCAACTACACCTTACTGAGAAAAGAAATTTAAAAATTAAGCGTGTTTTTTGTTGTTGAAACAAAACATATGCAGATGGAAAGGAATGGAATTTAGCACAATAGCAACCCAAAATATAAGCACGGTGCTCGATTTTATATCCTTATTTAAAAAGTGAAGAACTCATGCTGGTTGAACTGACGAAATAACAGGTGGGGGAAACATATAGATAATTAGAAACTTACCTCAGGATCTTCACTATGGTGTTGAAAAGGTACCATGCCGCTCATAACGGCAGTTCCCACTACGGCCATGAAAGCCATTTTGTGATCGGACACCCTGGTCTTCTGCCACATAACTGTCTGAAACAATATAGCATAGACTTCGTGTCAAAATTTTGACATTAGGTTTAGATTTATTCAACAGGGACATGACATGACCACAGATATTTGTGCGGAACACTACACTTGAAACCGTGCGTTTAACATTCTGTTCCTAGACACCAATGTGAACCCATTATTTTCTTATGATATAGTATCTAATACGGAACACTTTCTTTCTTCTTTTGTACACAATGAGCTATGCTGAAGCAACTGGACTGTCTATCCGAGTGCAGGGGGCATGACTGGCTGAGCTGCCTGTCTTCCAGATTGAGGATTTGGGCTTTATTTTTAACCACTGTGAAATATGAAAATGCAGGATTCTACCACTGATATCTGCTTCTTCACTCACAAAGCCCAACAACGCAATTAACAGACTTAAGGGAAAGTTGCAAAACAGGTTAATAAATAGGCTCACTGGTGCAGATGGGATACATGTATGTATGTAGAAAGTTATTGGTTATCTTTATAAAACCTTTCCCCAAAAAGTATAAAATAACTAAAGCAGCAATTAGCGAAGATGCAGGAGCATTAGAATCCATTCTTCCTTTAAGTGTTCATTATTATCCTAGGGAAGCGGGTGGTGCTGTGGTCTAAACCACTGAGCCTCTTGGGCTTGCCGATTGGAAGGTTGGCAGTTCAAATCCCTGTGATGGGGTGAGCTCCTGTTGCTCGGTCCCAGCTCCTGCCAGCCTAGCAGTCTGAAAGCATGCCAGTGCAAGTAGATAAACAGGTACCACTGTGGCGGGAAGGTAAACGGCGTTTCCATTCGCTCTGGTTTCTGTCACGGTGTCCCGTTGTGCCAGAAGCGGTTTAGTCATGCTGGCTACATCACCCGGAAAGCTGTCTGTGGACAAGCGCCAGCTCCCTCAGCCTGAAAGCGACATGAGCGCCGCAACCTCATAGTCGCTTTTGACTGGACTTAACCGTCCAGGGGTCCTTTACCTTTACCTCGTTATAATCCTGTTCAAAATAGGCACTTTCCATCAAACTTTAAAATGCTCAATTAACCTACCACAGCAGAGAGAACAGAAAATGGCCTTTATCTAGATATGCACATCCTCAAAAGGCTGCTTACTGTAGTATGTTCCATTCACAGCAGCAGTTACGGTGGTACCTCTGGTTACGAACTGAATTCGTTCCGGAGGTCCATTCTTAACCTGAAACTATTCTTAACCTGAGGTACCACTATAGCTAATGGGGCCTCTCGCTGCCGCCACGCGATTTCTGTTCTCATCCTGAGGTAAAGTTCTTAACCCAAGGTACTACTTCCAGGTTAGCGGAGTCTGTAACCCGAAGTGTTTGTAACCTCAGGTACCACTGTATTAGCTACGGCTCTGCACTTGTACCCACACTCAGAGATGGATTGGAAAATTACACCCGGATTCAGGAGCAACACAACTATATTATGTTCAGAGGTCCGCAAATTCAATGGGGTTGGCAATAGTTGCATCTACGGAGTCTAGTGGACCTGATCAATCCAAGCAGTTTTCCTGCATGTAGCACCGTCCAGAATATACACGAAGGACAAACTTCTGGTTCTGTTATTTCTGCCCCCTGCCCAATGCAATGGCATCTAAAAGCTGACTTCAGTATGCAAATGCAGTACTGCACGTAGAATCACAGAACTGTTGTGCTAGAAGGGAACTACGACATGGGGCCAAAATCCACAGCCCTGAGATTAAAAGTCTATGTTCTACAGACTGCGGAGAAGCTAAATATCCTCTGAAAGTATCTTTCCCAGACCTACATTCCCCGTAATGTGACTGCAAACAGTGCCTAAGAAATCAGCCAGGGACCCAAACACTATTTCCCCCAAAATTGTGGAATTGTTGTTTGTAGAGACACTTTCAAAAGTTTTTCACTTTTCTGATTGGGTCTAGCTTCTTCCAACAAAGCAGTTTTTTAATAGCATTTTTAAAAAGAGAGAGGTTATATTTGCAAGGCATTGTTTTCACTTGTTTTGTTAAAAAGTATTTTTTAAAACATTTAAAGCAAATGATTACATCTAGACCAAGACACTTTTGACACAACTGATATAAACATCACGGTGCTTATTTTAGCTTCTATCAATGTGACGCCGCAGATATAAATCTTAGTTGCTGATTAATGCAAGGATGTTATTACATTGCCTGACCTGCTGAATGTCTGATATACATAACTCTTCAAAAGATCAGTTAAAAAAAGTTTTAAGAGAGCTCTGGAACATGAGAACTTACTAAATGCAAAGTTTGTAAAAGCAGGTAACAGCTAATCACCGGAGGAATTTCTTATTTACTTTTCCTTAGGAACTGGAATCAGTAGGGAAAACCTCCAAAACTGATTTTTAAAAAAATCAAATGCACCAAGCCCAAAAAGCCTTGTTAACTTTTACACATCTTTACTTCTAAAAGCAACTTGATTTCCCAAGCAAGCTTCCTTGCACTACTTTATAATCTTGATTATACTCCGAAATCGTGCTATAAATATATCACACACCCCCATGTATTTTCTAGGTCACATAAACCTGGGGCCTAGGATGAGCCAAGAAAGAATATGACTCTGGGCAGTATGATGACACTGCGAAAGTACCCTATCAAAATATATTATTACATACAGACCATCTTAGGTTTTGACAGAGCTGGCCAAATATATCTCGACTCCTCTCTGTTTCATTGAAGAGTACTGCATGAATCGAAAGACTACGAAGTCTTTGACATCGCTTTTGCCCTGATCTGTTCTATGTGGGGTGCTGGAGAACCAGCCCACCTTACACAGAACAAATGCCTGCTAGACCTATTTGAATGATACTGCTTCCTATGGGCTGCCACTGAGAAAATTTGCTTTAAAAAAAAAAACCACAGAGAGAGGTGATCCCAGGGCTGGTGAACTCCCACGATACAAACCAGTAATGTTCCATTTTCCTCCACCCCTTGAAAACATTTGCTGTTTCAAAGTACGTTTTATAAGCTGCCAATTAGTTAACAGCATAAACTGTTTTGCACTTGTTTGACATATCAAAGTTATTTGTCTGTCCCTTTTCAATCTAGAAGAGAATAACCTAACTATATTTTGTAGGCACTGCACTCTTCCTTCCTGGATTAAGGAGACTAAAATAATAACAAGAGAGGAGATAAAGAAATAGTATATTTACAAGCAGGGCAAAAAAAGAGAGGTGCTTGCCATCTAGGACAACTGTGTCCTGGCGGAATTCAATTTTTGATCCTTAGATAAAGGTAAAGGGGCCCCTGACCATTAGGTCCAGTTGTGACCGACTCTGGGGTTGCGGCGCTCATCTCGCTTTATTGGCCTAGGGAGCCGGCGTACAGCTTCCGGGTCATGTGGCCAGCATGACTAAGCCGCTTCTGGCGAACCAGAGCAGCACAGAAACACTGTTTACCTTCCTGCCGGAGCGGTACCTGTTTATCGACTTGCACTTTGACATGCTTTCGAACTGCTAGGTTGGCAGGAGCAGGGACTGAGCAACAGGAGCTCACCCCGTTGCGGGGATTTGAACCGCCAACCTTCTGATCGGCAAGTCCTAGGCTCTGTGGTTTAACCCACAGCGCCACCCGGGTCCCGGTTTAGCTCCATAAGTAGATGCCAACATTGTAAAACAAAATCTTAGAGATGAGCATGGAAGTTCCTCTCAAAACAGACACAACTTCACACTTGTGAAAAGGAGGATGTCTTGTGGTGAATGAACTATTTTTATGCTGATGCTTATTTCTGATAGAATGTAGTGTTGGAAATGACCTCAAGAGTCGTCCAGTCCAGTCCTCTGCAATGCACGGATCACAATTAAGGAATCCCTGACAGATGGTTATCCAACCTTTGCTTAAAAACTTTCATAGAAGGAGCGTCCAAGGCAGACTTTCCAAGGTAGACCATTCCACTGTTTTGACAGCTCTTACTGTCAGAAAGTTCTTTCTAATGTTTAGTCAGAATCTCATTTCTTGTCATTTGAATCCATTGGTCCAGGTCCTACTCTCTGGAGCAGTAGAAAACAAGCTTGCTCCATCTTCCATGTGGCAGCCCTTCAGTTATTTTAAGATGGCTACCACCTCTCAGTCTTCTCCAAGCTAAACATACCCAACTCCCTCAACTGCCCTTCGTAAGACTTTGTTTCCAGGTGTCCTGGTTGTCTTAATATCATCATCATCAATCTTTATTACGGTCCAGAGACCCAACAAAGCATTACAAATTAATACAGAGTTCATACAGCCTGCCTCCAGGTTAATCAAGCACTTTGCTTGGAATATAGGGCTCATTTGTTCTTGCAACCACCGATAAAAACTTTGCCACTGCCAACGTTCTAGCTTTTGCTGGTCTTCCAGTATATCTTAATATAATTTTTAGATAAGCCTTGTGATTTGAGTACACATCCTTTGTGAACCACCCAGAACACATTTTTTAATAGGTGGCATAAATATATAATAATAATACAAAAAATTGGAAAGAAAAGAGAAAAATGGGAACCAATTATGACGCCTGCAAGGAATTTGCAAGTACCAGAATCATGCTCTGAAGAAGCAAAAACTGATATAATATTAGAAAAACCCATATTAAAAACAAAAGCATATACAAAGGCCTAGTTCACATGTAACACAAAATCGAAGTATGGTTTACCATGAACAGGCAAGCTTACTCATGCACAGGAAAACAACTGTCAACGAGTCTC
Source organism: Podarcis tiliguerta (assembly GCF_965153285.1). Taxonomy (NCBI): domain Eukaryota; kingdom Metazoa; phylum Chordata; class Lepidosauria; order Squamata; family Lacertidae; genus Podarcis; species Podarcis tiliguerta. The sequence continues at coordinate 17,978,455 of NC_139534.1, forward strand.
CTCTTCCCTCTCTTCTGCTGCCATGTTCGCAAAAGCTGAGCCATAGTTTACTTAAGTGCTATATCCAAACCTGGATGTATGGTTTGTCTCACTACAAGCAAGTTTGGACACAACACTAGGGCAAACCATGGCTTAGCTCATGGTTGCATGGCAGTACCAAGAGCTGGGAAGGAGCAAACCAGCTGCAATTTTCTCCATGTGCACCAGCACGCTTGCTTGTTCCCAATAAGTCAAAAAGTTTGGCTTAGTGTTAGGTGCATACCAGGCCACTGAGGCAATGCTAACTGTTCAGTACTGAATGACAGAATAGAATCTATTCTCGTTTCTTTATATTACTTGCACAACTTGCACAACTCAGTTTTCGTTGCCTATCAAGTGTTTGTTTCCATAGAACAGATGAGCCAGTTAAGATTCCTACAGAATCTTAACTGGTTCATCTGTTCTATGGAAACAAACACTTGATAGGCAATGAAAACTGAGTTGTGATCTGTGGCAATGGCCGGGTATCAAGTAGCACTAAGCCATGGTTTAGTGGACAACCCTCAGTGAGACAGAAAACATCAGGGTTGCATGTTCTTCCTTCCCCTTCTTCCTCCTATATAAATGAGGAGGACCTTCTGCCAAAATTACCTCCAGTTTCAAAGAATCATGGTTTAATAGTGGGTTAACGAAGAATCCTGGTTTAAAACGAACCATGTTTAGTTACTAAGCCCAAGTTACGAATCACAGGTTATAAAGCTAGCTTAATTATTATTTGTTTGAAACCAGGATTCTTGGTTTGTACACAACAAACAAAGTGTCCTTGAAACTCAAAGTAATCTTCACAGAAAGCAGAGGGAAGGGATTGTGTGCAAGAACACTTTGCATAGGCTCCCCGAGGCTTCTCTATGTAGTGCTAACGTTTACCTGCTAAACCATGGTTAGCAATACAGTGGTACCTTGGTTTGCATACGTCTTGGTTTGCATACGTTTTGGATTACAAACACGTCAAACCCGGAAGTGTGTGTCCCAGTTTTTTGGATTACAACCCCCCCCCTTTTTTTTTTTGATTACGAACAAATTTCTTTTGGAGGCCCCACTGGCGAAAGCACACCTTGGGTTACAACCTGTTTTGGTTTACAAACAGACCTCTGGAACGGATTAGGGTTGTAAACCAAAGTACCACTGTATGTGTAAACAAGCTCAATGTCCTATAAATTGAGAAAACAATTATAGAAGAGGCTGTGTTAATATCTCCTGCTAGGCCTAATTCATTTGTTAGTTTTCTCCCCAGACAGAAAAATCTAGCTTTTCCCATGCAGTAAATCTATCCCAGGTAAACATCACGCTAGTGCATAGAAAATTGCATCATGCATTCATACTTTTCTCCAGAGGGGAGATGAATTACTCTGCATATCTGAAGAAACCTTGGAAGTGTAAGAAGAGAAAGCACAGCTCGTTCGCTTATTCATTATGTAAAATGTGTCTTCCCTTTAATTATGTCACAATTCATGGAATTCTCCTGGAGCGGGTGGTCTAAAACACTGAGCCACTTGGGCGTGCCGATTGGAAGGTCATCAGTTTGAATCCCTGTGAGGGAGTGAGCTCCCGTTGCTTGTCCCAGCTCCTGCAGTTCGAAAGCTTGCCAGTGCAAGTAGATAAATAGGTACCACTGTGGCAGGAAGCTAAACAGCGCTTCCGTGTGCTCTGGTTTCCGTCATTGTGTCCCGCTGCACCAGAAGTGGGTTAGTCATGCTGGCCACATGACCCAGAAAGTTCTCTGTAGACAAACGTCGGCTCCCTCAGCCCAAAAGTGAGATGAGCACCGCAACCCCATGGTCGCCTTTGACTCCACTTAACCGTCCAGGGGTCATTTACCTTTACTTTTTACCTCATGGAATTCTATACTTGTTCAAGAAAAACCAATTTGTTTTAGGATATGTATGCTACTACTGAACACAAACATGGAAGATCAACTGTTTCCTCTCCCTTAAGGAAATGATTTTGGCAGTCATTCTATCTCCACATAGATCATTGTCCCGCGAGTGGTTCCACAGAAGACGAACGAACGTTTGCAAAGACTTTTTTTTGTATGGCTTACTTCGTCCTGTAGGCCCATTATGCAAATACAAAAATTTGTACGAACGCTGAACCCTCCTCAACCTGCAAGGAGTTCCAGTGTAAAAATACCTCCACACATTTATGTGGGGGGGGGGGGGGGAGAGACCACTGTTTCTAGCCAAGGTAGTCTGCTTCAGGGCCCAGGATCTGGCCTACAGGCTTGCCAGATGGCCTCCCCTATTTCAAAGAGCCTAACTTTAGAATCCTGTGTTAAAAAGTTACAAGCAGATGCAGCCATGTGTAGTACTGAAAGCTAATGCCGGGTGAAAAATAATACCTCCATCAGGAGTTTGCTTGGTCCTACAGAAGCACTGCAAGTACTTGTAAATTCCAGAGATAAGGAATTCTGCACCCTCAATTAACAAGCAGTGGTTGCTTTTTAAAAAAATTATTTGTTGTTTACCTGAATGGTACTCAATTATAAATCCCAGCTCTCTGAAGAGTGCATTACTAATCAGGTGAGCCACATTTTATTCTTTATGGACACCTTCTCAGCATCACCCGCACTCTCTTGCAGGCCTCGGGAAGATCTGTTTTCTATTAGATTTCCCCACTGTCAGTCTTCAGGGCAAATTCTGTCAACATTGTCATACTCAAATTTCTCCTTGCTCATCTAAACCTTTCCTCTCAAAGGGGGAGGTATTCTGGGGCAGCAGGTGACGGAGAAGCCTTTGGCAGGGTAGCTAGCTACTGAAAGGGACTGCCAAAAATCTGAAAATGAAGTGTTGTGAGAGTACTGAGCCTCCAGACAGCGAGCTCTTCCCTCTAGCGAAGTTTAGCAAAAAAAAACCCCAACCATACAAATCTTAGCACGGAAACTATGAGTCCCTTGTTCCACCGTGTATGAAACAGATTGAAGAACACGACACGCAAAAGGTTTCCCTCCACAAGTCCGCTTGTTTGAGTTATCTAAATACATTTCTTATTTTGAACAGTGAAGCATCTTGCAGCATCTTAAAAGACTAACAGTCTTTCGGCGGCATTAGCTTTCATGGACTAAAGACCACCACCAGCCCTCGGATGCACAAAGAGTTTTGCTTAGTTAGCAGATAATATATTAAATAATGCATCTATGGGCTTACAGCGGCGAATTGTAAACAAGTCATGAAATGCAAAAGACGCAGTCTGACAAGTCTATGCAAGCATCTCAAATCTACAAAGAAGTGTGACAGAAAGTCCAATAATTTCTCCTTTACAGACATGTGCATATACCGTATTTTTTCCGTGTATAACACGCCCCCATGACCCCTATTTTGGGGGTCACCAAAGTTGTTGCCCAAAGTTGTTGAGCTTTTTTGGGGAGGAGATTGCCCAGAGTTGCTGAGCTTTGGTTTTTTTTTGGGGGGGGGGGGAGATCGCCGACCACCAATCGTCTGCACACTCGCAGCAAAAAAGACCACCTGCCCACTCAACGCAACCACAGCCAGTCATCAGCAGACCTTGCCGCAGCAGCAAATCACACAACCAATCGCTGCTGCAAATCTCCTGATGCCACCAATCGCCCGTCACACCTCTGCTTTCCGTGTAGAAGATGACCCACAATTTCTGCCAATTATTATGTATCTGCCACTGAAGATCATACAGTTCAAAAGCAGGTTGTATTGTTAGGTGTCAGGTTTCATTCTTCTGATAAGATGAAGAAGATTTTATTACAGTGGTACCTCGGGTTAAGTACTTAATTCGTTTCGGAGGTCCGTACTTAACCTGAAACTGTTCTTAACCTGAAGCACTACTCTAGCTAATGGGGCCTCCCGCTGCCGCCGCGCCGCCAGAGCCGGATTTCTGTTCTCATCCTGAAGCAAAGTTCTTAACCTGAAGCACTATTTCTGGGTTAGAGGAGTGTGTAACCTGAAGCGTATGTAACCTGAAGGGTATGTAACCCGAGATACCACTGTAGTATTATTATTATTATTATTATTATTATTATTATTATCTCAGCCGGCACAGCATGAGACTCTTTTAATTTCAGGGTTGTGGGTTTGAGCCCGACACTGAGCAAAATATTCCCACACTGCAGGGGGTTTGGAATATATGAGCCTTGTGGCCCCTTTCCAACTCTATAATTCTACAACTTTTAGTGGAATTGCCCGAGAAAAAGAACAGTATGGCCCAAGCTGAAATTCCAAATGGTGAATGTCTGAACCCAGCCCATTTAGATGCTTTGCGCTCTAACCTAAGTGACCAAGGAAATACTGCCCTGGTCCATTTGTCTTTTTAAAAAACATTTCCTGAATGTCCCAAAATAACTCTGTAGCTGAAAACAGGCAAGAGATGTGTGCAGATTCACATTAGCCTATACATGGTGTGCATCTGTGGGAGGGAGAAACAATTTGGACCCCTTCAGAATAGGATCCAATAAAATCAGAAAGAACAGGAAAAATGCTGAGGGGCAGGGTAGTTTGCTGCTTGCATTTTCCTGCACAAAGGGGGAAGAAGAACTCATGTCAAGCATACTGATTGGTTTTTTTCAAATGGGCAGCCAGCACAGCAACGGAGCTTTGCCTCAACCACTTTGAGAGCAACTGTTTTGTTTTCTGGGGGAGCAATGGAGGACAGATCTTGGTGTCCAGCAGTGACACTGCAAGGCAAGCAAGCAGTAAAACGAAGGCGTCATTGGACGTTTCTGCAGCTCCCTCCGGTTCTCCTGGACACCGATGGAAAGCGAGTCCGCTCCCTTTCGCAAAATTGTAAAACACACTCACAGGACTCTAATCTACACAGTCCCTGCCCGTAATGTCTGACTATGACCTATAAGACCTGAAGACAAGAATTTCAACAGGTACCGCATACTATATATGCGAGCAGCTGATACCACATTTCTGCTATAAATGATGTGCTGTCATCTGAAAAATGCAATGGATGAGAAACTAGATGACTCAAGGAATTGGTAACATGATACAAAACATTCCACCTTTAGGTCAGCACTTCAAATTCAACCTGTTTTTTGGGTGGGGGTGGGGGGAGTTGTTACATCGAATATTGAACAGCTGGGAGAGTAAGATGAGTTGGTCTCAGTCATTTCCTAGTAGACAGGTGTCCATCTCTCGCACATTTACTAACCAATCAATAAGTTCTTTTCTGGTTCTATTAAACATGCTCCCTTTCTCCTTTTTCACATGGGTATGCACAGGTCTTTTTTTCTTACGCAAAACATTTCCCTCCATTCATACTGCCTTAGAAGGGACCTTTGCAGAGCAAGTTCCAAGGCAGAAAGGAGAAGAAGAAGAAGAGTTTGGATTTGATATCCCGCCTTTCACTCCCCTTCAGGAGTCTCAAAGCGGCTAAGATTCTCCTTTCTCCTTTCCCTTCCTCCCCCACAACAAACACTCTGTGAGGTGAGTGGGGCTGAGAGACTTCAGAGAAGTGTGACTGGCCCAAGGTCACCCAGCAGCTGCATGTGGAGGAGCGGAGACGCGAACCCGGTTCCCCAGATTACGAGACTACCGCTCTTAACCACTACACCACACTAGCTATTAAAGGAGGATGAACTATCCCAGAAGGACCATGACATGTCCCCCACCAGAGGTACTACCCTTCCCCTAACACCCCATACACCTGGTAGGACGTGGGTGGCGCTGTGGTCTAAACCGCTAAGCCTCCTGGGCTTGCCGATTGGAAGGTTGGCGGTTCGAATCCCCACAACGGGGTGAGCTCCCGTTGGCTCTGTCCCAGCTCCTGCAACCTAGCAGTTCAAAAGCACGTCAAAGTGCAAGTACGGTGTTACCTCAGGTTACAGACGCTTCAGGTTACAGACTCTGCTAACCCAGAAATAGTACCTCAGGTTAAGAACTTTGCTTCACGATGAGAACAGAAATCGTGCAGCGGCAGCGCAGCAGCAGCAGCGGGAGGCCCCATTAGCTAAAGTGGTGCTTCAGGTTAAGAACGGACCTCCAGAACAAATTAAGTTCTTAACCACTGTAGATAAATAGGTACCGCTCCGGCAGGAAGGTAAACGGCATTTCCGTGCGCTCTGGTTTCCGTCACGGTGTTCTGTTGCGCCAGAGGCGGTTTAGTCATGTTGGCCACATGACCTGGAAAGCTGTCTGCGGACAAATGCCAGCTCCCTCTGCCTGAAAGCGAGATGAGCGCCGCAACCCCAGTCTCCTTTGACTGGACTTAACTGTCTTGGGGTCCTTCACCTTTTACCTGGTAAACACAGGCAACAGGAGCTCAAACCTTCCAGCTACCAAGTGGTCTAATTTATTTCCCGAAGATGTTTTACTGCAAAATGTGAGCAGGTTGGCACAGGCGACAGCTCATTATCACTCTCCAAGTTGCCTCTACAACTGTTAGCGCTTCCTAGGTAGCAACACAATCTCGTATTATTTTCAGTGCTATTTCTGAAGTGTTACAAATAGCTGGAATGGAATTATCAATTAGAGTTTGTGCTATGTGTGCTATATATAGTATTTCCTTACACCAGATTAAAGAATTCTGCAGACAGAAGATTTGAGACGGACTGACGGAAGTTACTTCCATGCTGCCCTTCACTACAACGGTCACAAGACAACAAAATAAATACCTAAAAAAAACATTAGAACTAAAATGCCTACATAGCTAATATAGTAGATGTGCATAAATTATTCCTAAGATTTTAAATAGCAAAGAATTTGAAGCTATCTTTACCAAAAGACCAATGAGAGAGCTCAGATTTCAAGGTGAAATTAGTCGCTTCCAGGTATCTAGAATATGGCAAGCTTTTTTTTTTTAAACATTCTTTAATTCTTGCCTTTTAAACACCCAATAGTCTCAACTTTCTGTTGTTCACAAGAACATCAATTTTTTTAAAAAAAACAACAACAAACTAACTAACAAATACTTCAGTAAATTATCTGCCTGTGGCCACCTCAATATTCAGTTGGCTTTCAAGGAACATGGTGACGAAAGAGGGAAAATACCTCTTTCTAACATAACCATACTGGCAGGAGTATCAACATTATCAGCATTCAAAGAATGTCTTGGCAGGATAAACCTTCATAAACACATGAGGCACAAGCTAATCCAAGTTGTCAAAATAGCAATAGTCCCGTCAAGGGTTGATCTGTTAAGCAAGCCATTATTTACTGCTAATGCAAACAAAACATTTCAAACAAAAACAAAACAAAATATCATCCTAACTTTGTAAAGGGCAGCGATCAGGAAACTTCCAAGTAGACCGCTAAGCCTATATATCCACTTTTGTCTGGAAATAAATAAATAAAATGTCAGCATGTGGCAACACCGATTGATTGTGCAAAAATATAAAGTCTTCATTGAACACGTAAACCAAACAGACGGTTCTTTCAGTACGAGACAATAAAATGTCAAGAAATGAAAGAGGTAACTTGACTGATACTGTTTGGCAACACAGAAAATGAGCAGGGGGGTTTGAAAAGAACCAAGAGGTTTGGTAATTTTCTTGTCGTTATTTTCAGCGTGTTATAAAATACACCTACTCAGTGCTTTTTTTTCTGGGAGGAACGCAGGGGTACGCATACCGCTAAACATTTTGTGAATCTAAGTTTGGCCTCATTGTAGGGCAGTATTTCAATAGGAGTAGGAAAAAAACCACTAAATCTACTTATTTGCATTGAGCTCAGATGCCACTGTATGATTAGACACCCAAAAAGAGACTTTCTTACCAGAATATCTTTGACCACAGGATGGGGGTGGGAAATCCTTTTAAAAGAGCTGTGATAAATTTTCACAGTCGTTATAGGGATGGGTCTAAAGGCGTGATGTTTGAGCACAGCAGAAAGGCACTTTTGGTCACACAAAGGAACCCCCCAAATTCTTCCATGCCATTCTCATTCTTCAAAACCCACAAGGTTTTCGTGGGGAGCCTCCCTATTTAAGGAAGGATTCCCTCACGCTTCTCTCATAACGCTTCAACAAGTGAATTTCTTAATTTTCTTCACACAATCACTAAGTTTTGGGGCTAAAGCAGGGGTCGGCAAGGTTTACCGGCCATGGGCTGGATCAGTCCCACAGAGATCGTCCGGGGGCTGGACTGGGGCAGTATGATGCCAAAAATTGCATCTGCGCATGTCCGGATGCCAGAAATTGCTTCTGCACATGCCCAGATGCCAAAAATTGCACCTGCGCAGAAGCGATTTCCGGCGTCTGGACATGTGCAGATGCGAATTTCGGTATCTGTGCGCGCGCAGACGCGATTTCCGGCGCTGCTCAGCGAGTCCCCGCGCCGTGCTGGTTTAGCGCAGTGCACAGGGGATTTGCTGAGCGGGCAGCTTGGTTCGGGGGCGGTTTGTGGGCCGGTAAAACGGTCTTCATGGGCCGTTTCTGGCTCATGGGTCGCACGTTGCCGACCCCTGGGTTTCTACTATGCTACCACCTCAGTGCCCATTACCTGAAAATACTTTATGCTACCTGTTTCACCTCATAATTTATCTCATAAGCCATTTCTTCCTGCTCTTTAGTTTTTAGAAGCTGCCTCCCCGAGCTCACGGGACTCTTCTGTTGCAATCATGGACAAGACACAACACATGAAGCCAATCAATAATCAATACACAAAGGCTGCTCAACATAATCACTTATTCTTGCCTGGAATTTGAGCTTACTGCTAGTGGCATTTTTCTGTATCCCTCACAGCTCCTGTGGCCCACAACGGAATTATTTACTGCACACAAAACTTCCTAACACAGTCGTACCTTGGTTCTCGAACGGAATCCGTTCTGGAAATCCGTTCGACTTCCGAAAACGTTCGGAAACCAAGGCGCGGCTTCTGATAGGCTGCAGGAGCGTCCTGCACTCAACTGGAAGCCGCGGAAGCCACGTCGGACGTTCAGCTTCCCCCAAAAGTTCGCAAACCGGAACACTTGCTTCCGGGCTTGCGGCATTTGGGAGCCCAAATGTTCGAGTCGCAAGGCGTTTGAGAACCAAAGTATATGAAAAATGAGGCTGGTTTTAATCATGAGAATCCAAAGATTGAGGTCTGTGCACCTGCTGATTCTCCCAATAGCACCCTCTCAACCTTTACAGATTCCTTGGCCTTCAGGATAGGCTTTTAGGCGGCACACCTGTCTCAATATATATATATATGCACAATATATATATATATGTACTGGCTAATGAAGAGGCCAATGGATTCTAGTGATTTGTTTTTGCCTTGTTCCCACTCATGCTGTAGCTAATGATTGCCCTCTAGTGCTGAAAAGTCTCAAGGGCAATGCTTTGAATACTAACAGCTGCCCTGTCAAAAGTTCCAATTTAACACTTAGAAATGCAATTCTCACTACAGAGAGCTGAATTCATATTATGTGGCTTTTTGCTTAGGCCCTGTTACAGAATCTCTTGACCTGTGAAAACATTTTGAGTCTTAGTACTTTGCTGCAAATCATTGTTTGAAAACATTCCTTCCTACTGGTTCTTGATTTATATAGGCTTTCCCTCGTTATAAATATATTTGGACAAGGATTGTTATAGATAGCTTGTTTTAGTCTCAACATTTTAGAAGGATGCGATTCTGCAAGATTATCATGAAGGTTATGGCTGTATCCGATACTCCCTGGTTTAATTTTTTGAGCTGAAATGGTGAACATGGATATTTTTGTTAAGTCATTTCCCTAAAATGTCTCAATTGGGAAAATATTTACCTTATTCCAATAGAGTTCACTTCAATTGTTTCCCCCCGCTGGTGCAGACACATTCTCACCCTTTAAATACGAATAAATATTTTCTCTTTGTCCACGATTAATTACCATTGTTCACACATCGGATGACATTACACAACTACTCAGGTGAGTTAAACAAATTCAATAAGAGCAAGCGCAAAGCCACCAAAGTAAATGAACAAGTGGTGATTTTCACAAGCTGTGACACCCCCCCCCCCAAAGAAATCACTTGGGGTGAGTCAACACTACAGAAAAATCCCCAAACAATTATGAGTAGCTGTACTCTGTCTTAAAAGACCCCTTGGCTCTCAATAAACATGTACAATGTCTTACCCCCACAGACAGGATTTCTTATTATAAATAACTCTGATTTACTCATACAGAAATCAAACAAGAGTGGGGAAAAATAAGAGTCTCTCGTCTTGAATTTAACTACTTACCTGGTCCCCATTGACAACGAGGAATTCAATGCAGGCATCTACTTTTACAAAATTGTAGCAGCTCGTATAACCGCTTAAGAGATTTTAAAAAAATATTAAGCGGTTTATAAATTTTAAAATAAATAAATAAAAAGAACATAGGTAAAGGGACCCCTGACCATTAGGTCCAGTCATGGTCGACTCTGGGGTTGCGGCGCTAATCTCACTTTATTGGCCGAGGGACCCGGCGTACAGCTTTCGGGTCATGTGGCCAGCAGGACTAAGCCGCTTCTGGAGAACCAGAGCAGCGCACGGAAATGCCATTTACCTTCCCACCGGAGCGGTACCTATTTATCTACTTGCACTTTGACGTGCTTTCGAACTGCTAGGTTGGCAGGAGCAGGGACCGAGCAACGGGAGCTCACCCCGTCGCGGGGATTCGAACCGCCGACCTTCTAATCGGCAAGCCCTAGGCTCTGTGGTTTAGCCCACAGCGCTACCCGCGTCCCTAAAAAGAAAACAGAAGAACATAAATCCAAACTGGCTGCAGAGAAAGTGAAGCCCCGTGGCCTCTATAGTCAGCACAGAAATGGCAAAGGAGTGATATAGCAATCTGAACTTTTGCTACTAGCTTGCTGTGCACCATCACGCCCTGCTAGCCAATTAAAAAACAAAACCACACAACCCACCAGCTGCTGTGACTGCCACCCATTGACACTGCTGTGCTTCGGGGAGAACTCCTTTGTAAAGCATGAGGGCAGCCCGGCTGCTAGAGCTGGGCGATATCTGGTTTGCAACATCGTGATTTATCTGACATGAAATTCTACTCAATTTCGATCCAGAGCAGGACTCCAACATATAGTAAGCAGAGTAAAACCTTAAAATACATTGCAGGGTTCTCCCAAAATAGACCGGAAGCAATTGTATTTCATCCAGCAGAGCTTTGCTGCTACTGAAGGCAAATGAGCAGAATGGTCACAAATCCAATACATTCAGGATTGGCACTGTCCATAAGAAATCCAGTTGTGGCAGACTTAACTTAGGCTTACAATAACTTATAATAAGTCTAAACCTTAACACTAAGCAAACTATGTACAGAACCCCACACCAGAAGGAAAGAGAGACAGAAAGAAAAACCTGGATCCTTCTGGCCCTACTTTTGGCATGCCCTTGACAGAAGAGATAATAGAACCAGTTTAAGCCAGCTGCAAGGGACGCGGGTGGCGGTGGGTAAAAGTCTCAGCGCCTAGGGCTTGCCGATCGAAAGGTCGGCGGTTTGAATCCCCGCGGCAGGGTGCGCTCCCGTTGCTCGGTCCCAGCGCCTGCCAACCTAGCAGTTCGAAAGCACCCCTGGATGAAAGTAGATAAATAGGGACCGCTTACCAGCGGGAAGGTAAACGGCGTTTCCGTGTGCGGCTCTGGCTCGCCAGAGCAGCGATGTCACGCTGGCCACGTGACCCGGAAGTGTCTCCGGACAGCGCTGGGCCCCGGCCTCTTGAGTGAGATGGGTGCACAACCCTAGAGTCGGACATGACTGGCCCGTACGGGCAGAGGTACCTTTACCTTTTTAAGCCAGCTGCACTCAGCTTTTCTGAAGGAATAACCCAAACATCATCAAGTTGCTTTGACAAATTCAGCTTGACCATTAGGTGTCACTCTTGTCTTGGAAATAACAGTGCAGTTATTTCCAGGAAGGTTCTTTCCTCCAAACGCAAGATAGATCCAAGGATAGTTGTGGGTAACTTTTACCATTCTAGAATAAGATTATTTAAAACTTCACCAAAGCCCGGAAAGGTGACGGTCATGGACTACAGGTAGGACACCTCTACCTATTCAGAAATAACCCCTCCGAAAACACACCACCATCTCAATCCCCTTTTAAAAATGGTACCAAGTCTAAGAAATGCTTTGCACAGATTTGCAGAAAGTTAAGGACAGCAGCAGTGTATGAGCAGTGCATCATTTTCAGTTGCTTAGAGGTGTTTTGTTTTTTAACAAACAAAGCAGAATATAAATTTTGGATATTAAGGGAAGGGTAGCAGCGGCAACTCTTGGGCTCCATGATCACTGCAGATGGTGACAGCAGTCACGAAATTGAAAGACGCCTGCTCCTTGGGAGAAAGGCGATGGCAAACCTAGACAGTATCTTAAAAAGCAAAGACATCACCTTACCAACAAAGGTCCACATAGTTAAACCATGGTTTTCCCAGTAGTGATGTATGGAAGTGAGAGCTGGACCATAAAGAAGGCTGGTCGCCAAAGAATTGATGCTTTTGAATTCTGGTGCTGGAGGAGACTCTTGAGAGTCCCATGGACTGCAAGAAGATCAAACGTATCCATTCTTCAGGAAATCAGCCCTGAGTGCTCACTGGAAGGACAGATCCTGAAGCTGAGACTCCAGTACTTTGGCCACCTCATGAGAAGAGAAGACTCCCTGGAAAAGACCCTGATGTTGGGAAAGATGGAGGGCCCAAGGAGAAGGGGACGACAGAGGACGAGATGGTTGGACAGTGTTCTCGAAGCTACAAACATGAGTCTGACCAAACTGCGGGAGGCAGTGGAAGACAGGAGTGCCTGGCGTGCTCTGGTCCATGGGGTCACGAAGAGTCGGACACGACTAAACGACTAAACAACAACAACAAGAAGTAGCGGCAAATTCCTGGCAATAGTATGCTAGCATGAAGAATCACAACAGGTTAGGGAAACTCTTGAGTTGGCAGCAGCCCAGCAACAACTCGGATTGCCAAAGCTTGACCAAACGAGTAGTGCTAGATGTTAGGATATTTCCGTTCCACCTTAAAAGGGAGCAGGATGTTTGTGTCACAGCCTGCGTATTTCCTGTTTCACAGAATGTTTCTGTTATGTCTTTGCTTTCGTTTCCCTCTCTGTGCCGGAACACTGAAGCAGGCAGTCATGTTTTTCTTTGTTCTGATCAACACTAAATAAACTTGTAAATAATGCTCTCCTGAGTGCATCTTTCGCTGTGAATTATCTGCTGAGAGAGCGTGCATCGGCTCTGGAATGTGGCAAGCTATTTCAGGAGCTCGTGTCGCTAATTGCTGATACTGCGTGTCTATGGGAAATCAATGGACGTCCGGAGACGACGTGGAGTCATGATGGACTTTGTCTCCCTGGCAGTATCCCAACACTAGAGACCAAATGCAGCTGCATCTCCAGAGAGCCAATGAAATAGCCTTTCTCCCCTTTATTCCGGCCAGGATTGCAAGCCACCATCTCAAAATGGGGGCGATAGGTGCCCAAATGGGAAACCTTGCTGTGGTCAAGCTCTGCTGAAATCCTAAGGTGGCTAATTTAACTTTCTTTGGATTTGGGCCACGGAAATCTGACCGTATCTAAACTTTGGAGAACTCCAGGTTTGAAAAATACAACCGTAATGGTGGAGCCATCTTAGTCATTTCGAAGACAATGCGTTTGTTACCTTGTTGTGTGTAAACGTGATCCTCAGTTCTGGTTTTATGATGCCGTAGGCCATCAGAAGTTTCTGGATTTTTTTAATTTCTTCCTTACGTTTTTTATCTGTTGAGTAAAACTGCTTTCTCACAGGCAGATTCTTGAACAGCTTCAGAACAGTTACAGTTGTACCTACCAGAAGGAGAAGGGGGGAAAACCACAGAGTAAGATTAACTTGATATATGACGTAAGCCAAGATGACCAAGTGCTCATGGCTCTACCAATGTATGCTATTTCCCTCCCACTGGTACCCATATTAGTACAGTGGTACCTCGGGTTAAGAAGTTAATTTGTTCTGGAGGTCCGTTCTTAACCTGAAACCGTTCTTAACCTGAGGTACCACTTTAGCTAATGGGGCTTCCCGTTGCCACTGCACGATTTCTGTTGTCATCCTGAAGCAAAGTTCTTAACCCGAGGTACTAATTCTGGGTTAGCGGAGTCTGTAACCTGAAGCATCTGTAACCTGAAGTGTCTGTAACCCGAGGTACCGCTGTATTAGTATTAAAGGCAAAGGGACCCCCGACCATTAGGTCCAGTCGTGACCGACTCTGGGGTTGCGGTGCTCATCTCGCTTTATTGGCCGAGAGAGCTGGCGTACAGCTCCCAGGTCATGTGGCCAGCATGACTAAGCCGCTTCTGGCGAACCAGAGCAGCGCATGGAAATGCCCTTTACCTTCCCGCCAGAGTGGTATCTATTTATCTACTAGCACTTTGATGTGCTTTCGAACTGCTAGGTTGGCAGGAGCAAGGACCGAGCAACGGGAGCTCACCCCGTCGCGGGGATTCAAAACGCAGAGTATTAGTATTAGGGCTAAGCAAACATCTTAGCAAAGGCAGCATGACTGTCAGGATGCTGTCAGCGGCTCCCGGCTGGTCGCCCAGGAAAGGATAAAGACAAGGAAAAGTTTATTATAGTCCTTTATTTCAAACTTTACAGAGAGAGGCTATAGAACCCAGCATCTTGCATAATGGTGTTGTCCCGAATGCATCGCCATACCCCCCCGTCTCTCCCATTTCCTCATTCATCATTATCATCGCCTCCTCTACGGGTGCCCTCTGTCTTTGAGCTCTTTGCTCTCCTACTTCTAAGGCTCGCCGTGTTCTGGAAGATGGTGGGTCTGGAATGCTTTCTAGTGATAACGCCTCAGCCAGCTGCTCTGGCTCTCCCACAATTTCCCAACTTTCCCCCTCATCTACCTCTGAGCTGTGACCTCCCTCGACCCCCTGTTGTAATTCTATACTGTCTTCCTCTTCCTCTTCTCTAGAAGGGTCAGGATGGGGAGGCGGTCTCCACCAATCCTCCTCTGCCCAGTCCCTAACAACTGCATTCTCTAAACCAGTGCCCACCTACATGGTGCCTGCTCATTGCTGATGGACAACAATTTCCTCCATCCTTGACCAGGTTTAACAGGAGTCGTGGTACCTTCAGATATCGGACTACGTTGGCTTTCCCTGCTATAGACCAGGTCTCCTAGACTATGTAGCTATGTGCTTATCTTCGGGGGGATTTAATTGATGAGTGCTGTCAGAGGAAGCCCTGCGAAGGACTTTTGCTTGTGCAACAGGGCTACCTCCCACCCCACCCTACCCCCCAAAATTAGCTGTAGGCATTTGGAGAACCCCCAGAACAGCATGTGGAGGGGGGGGGGTAAGGGCTAGAGGCAAGAGAGGGGATCATTCCTTCTGGCAGTTTGAACATCTTTCCTTGACAGAACAATGATTTTAGCATGATGCTGAATTCCTTTGCAGGTATTCAACTGGGTCTTACTCAAGAGTTGATCCATTGGAATTAATGAACATAATTCAAGTTAAATAAATAAATAAATAAATTAAATAAATTATTATTTATACCCCACCCATCTCGCTGGGCTTCCCTACTCAATCTGGGTGGCTTCCAACCAAATATTAAAATACAGTAATACATCAAACATTAAAAGCTTCCCTAAACAGGGCTGCCTTCTGATGTCTTCTAAAAGTTTGGTAGTTGTTTTTCTCTCTGACATCTGGTGGGAGGGTGTTCCACAGGGCGGGAGCCACTACCGAGAAGGCCCTCTGCCTGGTTCCCTGTAACTTGGCTTCTTGCAGGGAGGGAACTGCCAGAAGGCCCTCGTAGCTGGACCTCACTATCTGGGCTGAATGATGGGGGTGGAGATGTTCCTTCAGATATACTGGACCAAGGGCATTTAGGGCTTTAAAGGTCAGCACCAACACTTTGAATTGTGCTCGGAAACGTACTGGGAGCCTATGGCGTAAATGGACCTATGCTGAGTAAAATTTAGTTGAATACCATCCTTTGTCTCCAGGTATGTTCAAATGACTTGACGCCACAAAGAGCTGTAGCATTTTGGACTGCAATTCTATATACACCTGGGAATAAGCCCCATTGAACCGTGTAGACACATATAGGGTTACACTGTCTCATATAATTAAATCTCATTATTTTTCATGTTAACGGCAAGCAACAATAATATGGAAAACTCTGTGATACGACTAAACTATTCAGAATGTAAAACAGATCTTATTAAAGAGATTATATGCTCATTTGAGATAAACGTTGCTCAAATTTGCTGAACCAAAAGGAAATACAATTAATATAGTAACTGATCTTGACTTGAATTTACATGTGCCCTTGTGCATGTCAAACATCTCATGCAAACCCCCCCCCCCCAATTCAATTTCTGTACAAGTTTCACTTACACATCTTAGGACCCAAAGCCTTATATATTTTACAAACCCCTATAAAAGTCAAATATAGATGCAAGTTGGCATCCCAACACCATGGCATAACCAAATGTTAAGTGCAATATCTAGGAACAGAGTGGCATAAAATCTACAAAATCCGTGATTAAATGCAATAATGTGCAATTATTTTAGAGTTTGGAAGATTTAAACCCCCCCCCCCTTTTATAAATATATAAAAAGGATATAAAAATGTCCTAATTTTCCAAAGCAGCAAACAACTTGCCAATCTTTAAAACTGCTGTATCAGGTGAAAATCTTTCAGGGAGGGGGGATGACATTTGCAATGCTAGAACAACACCCCAAAACATGATGCTATATAAGTGACTTTACAGTTAAGGTGCAAGCAGATACGACTGCACAAGTGTTTTATGATCAGAGTGATAACATATTTACAAGCAAAATGGGAGAGACACTATCATGTTTAACAAGAAGATTCTTAAGATTTAACTGCTCTGATTTCTGTTGAGGCGACTCTCCGCGCACCATGATTAAATTCCAGCATGGTACTCTATTTTACGAAGTACAGGCCGTACCAGCTTAAAAGTCCTACCCTTTATAGATGCAACGTATAAAGTTACATTTAGGATTGCACCATGGTGAGGTTTTCATTTGTTAAAAAGGTGACTCTACCAGCAATCAGCAATAAAATCAAAGTGGTGTGCCATCAAAACACACCTATTTAGATGTAGATTATGTAGTAGAAACACGATGACAAACGTTACATCTTTAGAGTATAATCCTGCCAGGTATTATTATTATTATTATTATTATTATTATACAATCATAGGAAATGAAATGATTGATGACTGATTGCTATTATCAGAATACATCTTATTAACTGAGATGCGCCTAGCTTACCCTGGGTAAAGGTAAAGGGACTCCTGACCGTTAGGTCCAGTCGCGGACGACTCTGGGGTTGCGGCGCTCATCTCACTTTACTGGCCGAGGGAGCCAGTGTGCAGCTTCTGGGTCATGTGGCCAGCATGTCTAAGCTGCTTCTGGTGAACCAGAGCAGCGCACGGAAACACCATTTACCTTCCCGCCGGAGCAGTACCTATTTATCTACTTGCACTGGCGTGCTTTCGAACTGCTAGGTTGGCAGGAGCAGGGACCGATCAACGGGAGCTCACCCCGTCGCGGGGATTTGAACCGCCGACCTTCTGATCAGCAAGCCCTAGGCTCTGTGGTTTAACCCACAGCACCACCTGCGTCCCTAAAAGCTAGTTGAGGGGGCACCCGGATTTTAAAATACGGTTTCACTCCTGTGCTTAAGTTGCACCGACTGAGGGGCTATGGGATACGGCAGAAGGCCCTCACGCCAGTGCCCTCTCTGCCAATGAAATCATAAGATACAATGCTACCACTACATGAGATATACAAGCACAAACTTATGGCAGCTAAACTGGCACAGCTCCACCAGCATGACAGACATGCCAGATTGGAGACATCTTTATGATTATGAATATGATTATTAAAATTTGCAAACTGCCTTAGACCTGCAGGTCTCAGGGTAGTTCACAAGATAGAATCGCAATGCAGTGGTACCTCAGGTTACAGACGCTTCAAGTTACAGACTCCGCTAACCCAGAAAGATTACCTCAGGTTAAGAACTTTGCTTCAGGATGAGAATAGAAATCATGCTCCGGTGGCACGGTGGCAGTGGGAGGCCCCTATAGCTAGGAGAGCCAGTGTGGTGTAGTGGTTAAGAGCGGTGGACTCATAATCTGGTGAACCGGGTTCAATTCCCCACTCCTCCACATGCAGCTGCTGGGTGACCTTGGGCCAGTCACACTTCTCTGAAGTCTCTCAGCCTCACTCACCTCACAGAGTGTGTGTTGTGGGGGAGAAAGGGAAAGGAGACTGTTAGCCGCTTTGAGACTCCTTAGGGTAGTGATAAAGCAGGATATCAAATCGAAACTCTTCTTCTTCTTCTCTTCTAAAGTGGTACCTCGGGTTAAGAACAGTTTCAGGTTAAGAACGGTCCTCCAGAACAAATTAAGTTCTTAACCCGAGGTACCACTGTATAAAAACACAAAAGACACAATGAAAATAATAAAAAAAGAAGAACCTAATATCCCCTCCTCCCCATCACATTTTAAAAGGGCATTGGATGTCAATCAGCCAAAGGCCTGGTGAAAGAGGAACGTTTCTGCCTGGTGCCTAACAGTGTATAATGAAAGTGCCAGGTGGACTTCACTGGGGAGAGCATTTCACAGATGGGGAGCCACTGCAGAAAAGGCCCGTTCTTGTTTTGCCACCCTCCAGACCTCACATGAAGAAGGGTCTCAGAAGATGATCTCAGAGTTCAGATAGGTTCAGTCAGATGGGCGGCATACAAATGTTGTTGTTGTTGTTACTACTACTACTGATACTACTACTACTACTATTATGACCATGATTATATGGGGAGAGGAGGTCCATGAGCAGTTTAGAAGACCCCTTCAAATACCGTATTGGCCTGAAGATAAGCCGCACCCGTAAATAAGCCTGCACCTTTAAAATTCAAGTGGTGAGAGAGAGAAAAAGTCAATACCCGGATATAAGCCGCTCCTTTAAAATTCCACAGGCACTCACACCCGTAAATGGCAAACATAAAAGAAAATCCTACAGGTACTAGAGAGGACCCGCAATTGAAAGCGATGAATGACATTAGAATTAACTGCACAACAGCATCAAGGTCGCAAATCGGCAACAAAACATTATTTTGTTCCGTTTTACCGTATGTATGTTTCAGCAGCGATGTTGTAAAAGCCAATTTTGGTAAGGTCGCGGATTTAAGCTGCACTTTTCACTTTTCACAGTTGGAATTTGGGGGGTAAAAAGTGTGGCTTATATTCAAGGCCAATACAGTATTGAAAATGGCCTGGGTTCAATTAACCCAGTGCAAGTGGAAGCCAGCCCAAGGGTTCCCACTAGGGCAACATAGTTCCCCCCCCCAATCTTCTCCCCCCGAAACCCCCGCCCAGCCCGCAATGAGAGGAGAGCAAAGGGACTGTTTTCTCTGGCCAGCCAAAACGCTCCTGCAGATGGAATGGCCCAAAGAGAGCGATACTGAATTCCTCCCCATAAATCCTGTTAACAGCCCTACCTTGTCCGAGATGAGACGGCTTTTGAGAAGTCACGTGACCGCTTCTATCCAACAGGTACTGGGTGCTGAAATCGTCAGAAGCGGTCTTGGTTGTAATCAGGACCTAGAAGCGGAAGGTGCTGGCGTCAAACGGAAGCTTCCAAAATCATTTGGTAGAGGCTGCTCATCTGCTCGCCAACCCCTGCTGCCATCTTCCCACATATTAATCGCCTTGAGCTTCCCCTTGGCTACCCCATACGACAACTCAGCTCACTTGTCCCCTGCCAATCCCAAAGCGATTTCTCTCTTCCATTTGCAGCCCCACTGTGCACCGGCTTTCACCTTCACGCCAATACCCATGTGCAATACTCTTTCTGTGCAACCCTCCTTGCACCCAAACCACTCTTATGGGTAGCTTCCTGTATGCTCCACTTCCTTCTCCCCCCCCCCCCACATTGCAGCTGCTACACCCCCTTCTCACCTTCTGCGTAGCTGTGAGGTCGCCCCCTACCTCCTCTTCTGCAGACCCTTTTATCTTCAAACCCAATCCCATGCCTCCTACTCCCTCTCCACCCCTCTCCATTTTCACCTTTACTCCTTTTTCCACTACCCTCCTCCTCAGTTTTCCTCAACTCTCCCTTACACGCTGATCACCCCCTATTTCCGTGTCTTATCTAGGGCTGGGCGAGACCTGCTTTTCAACCTCGCAATATGTCGCCAACCAAACGTCGCAATATACCGATATATCACCATGTCTGAGGTAAGGACAGAGCATTGGCTGGGCTTGTGGTTTTCCCCACATCGTGATTTTTGCTGGCGCCTGCTCTTGTGATTCGCTGCCTCTTGCGTGAGGCAGGAGGGGAGAGCTGAGCCGTTACGAGTTAATGGGGGAATCGAGAGAAGCCTTTTCTCACATTGTGTGTGTTATGCAAAAATCACGATTCACGATATATTGCCAGGTCAAAAATTACAAAACTGGCATCACAATATGGACTTCAAACCAGTTTTGGACAATACACTGATATAGCACCCCAGTCCCAGTCATATTCTCTCCGCTTTTGTGCAGCGCACATTTACACGCACACATTATCCTCTTTGCCCCTTTTCCGTCCTCCTCGCTCTCCCTTCCACACAAAACACCATACCCATTTCCTTGCCGCCGCCTCCTCTCCTTAATTAGCATCCTTTATGCACACACCATGTACTAATCTGTGCTACTTTATCAATAATAATAATAATAATAATAAATAAAAAATAAAATTACTTATACCCGATCCATCTGGCTGGACCTCCCCAGCCACTCTGGGCAGCTCCCAAAAGAATATTAAAAACATGATAAAGCATCAAACATTAAACACTTTCCTAAACTAGCTGCCTTCAGATGTCTTCTAAAAGTCAGATAGTTGTTTATTTCCTTGACATCTGGTGGGAGGGCGTTCCGCAGGGCGGGCACCACCGAGAAGGCCCTCTGCCTGGTTCCCTCTAACCTCACTTATCGCAGTGGAGGGAACCACCAGAAGGCCCTCGGAGCTGGACCTCAGTGTCCAGGATGAACGATGGGGGTGGAGATGCTCCTTCAGGTACACTGGGCCGAGGTCGTTTAAGACAAAGAGAATCTTAAGAGCAAGTCTGTCGTCTTGTTTTGTGCAAGGAGGTTAATTTCCGTTGACGGATGTTGTATGTATATGGGTGTGTATTTGTTAGCATCTTCTAAATTACTACACTGAATCCAGAAGTTTAGGTTTGAAGGCAACACATGGTACCCGGAGTGGAAAGTAGAAATGTGATAAGGTACTATGGAATATTTGAACCTAACAGAGCCTGAGATACCTGCACTCAGGCCAATCCAGAATAATTTACAAACAAATAAGCACCTGAAACTATGTTAGGCTTTTACCTCAGACATGCTACAAATTGAACCCAAAGCTTCACCACGGAAACCGTACGTTGCCAAGTTTTCAAGGTCCTCAGATGAGCTTATTTTTGAAGTGTAGTGTTTCACAGCTGCAACAGGAACATCCGCTGCCTTGATCCCATCACCGTTATCTCGGATTTCAATCTTATCAAAACCATAGTTTTCCTAGTTAAAAGAACACACACAAACACATCAGGTGTGTAACCAGACACCGTCTAACTCTTCTCAATACATATCATATCCATAATTGTCATAGAGCTCCAAAAATATATGTATTTTTATAGGCTACAGGGCCTGTAATCATGCACACAATTTATGGTGTACCACAAATTCTACGGAAATTAATTCTGATGAAAAGTTAGCCCATATCCATAAGGATAAAGGTAAAGGGACCCCTGACCATTAGGTCCAGTCGTGACCGACTCTGGGGTTGCGGCGCTCATCTCGCTTTATTGGCTGAGGGAGCCAGCGTACAGCTTCCAGGTCACGTGGCCAGCATGACTAAGCTGCTTCTGGCGAACCAGAGCAGCGCACAGAAACGCCGTTTACCTTCCTGCCAGAGCGGTACCTATTTATCTACTTGCTACAATTAGGCTTGGGAAAAGTCCTATACAGTTGTACCTCGGAAGTCGAACGGAATCCGTTCTGGAAGTCCGTTGGACTTCCAAAATGCTTGCAGACCAAGGCGCGGCTTCCGATTGGCTGCAGGAAGATCCTGCAGCCAATCGGAAGCTGTGGAGGACGTTCGGGTTTCAAAGAACATTCACAAACCAGAGAACTCACTTCCGGGTTTGCGGCATTTGGGAGCCAAAACGTTTGAGTCGCAAGGCGTTCATCAACCAAGGTAAGACTGTATTGGTTCCAGTAGAAGGTCCCCCCCCCCCCAAAGTCTAACTGTTGCAGTGTGTGTCATAGTTCAGCTGCCTCCTCACCCATACTCTTCAGGAAGATCAACCGCTTCCTCTCATTAAACTGGGGGGGGGGGGAGCAAAAACAGTTTTTCCAAGCCTTATGGCTTAGGTGAGTGCGCATATTGTAGTGTGTTTGTGTGTACATGGCTGCAACATGTAGGCAGTAGACACAACGGCTTTTTCAGTTTGCAAAGAGGCGCATGGGCCCAATAATCATACACAAACTATTAGTGCTTCTTAGAATGCTTTGCATCCCACTTCAGGGGTTTGGTTTTTGCAGAAGTGCGATCTATTAAATGTTTCAACAAAGCAAAAGACTGCAAGCAAAGTTCAGAAAATTATCAGCCAGCACTGTATCTGGAAAGACTTCTGCGTTCTCAAACAATCCCCTTGGGTTTCGATTGCTAGTCCTGAAGGCAAGTTAAACCAGATTATCCACATTGTCAAAAGGAGAAGCGACATGCAAGAGAAATCTTGGAAAACCTGCTCTTTGTAGTGGTTCGCGTGTATATACCTCAGGGCTGTTTTCCACATTATATTTGTTGACACTGGTATTCCCTTGCTAATCAATCCCACATGAAAGCCTACTGTCCTCCTTATGAAACACACACAGAGAATCTGGTGGCACACGGTTACTGCAATGTGCCTTGTAGATTTGCTACCCTTTTCCGGGTACATGGGTCCCATGGCTTTCATCCTGATCCTAAACCCTGTTCGGTTCAAGGGCCATAATTTCAACACACAGCTATCCAAGATCTTCTTAAAGACCTTCAGCAATGAAGAGCCCATCACCCCATCCAGACAACTGGTTCATTTCCAAATTGCCATCAAGATATTCCTCCCAGCTTGCAACTAAAACCCACCGTCCTGTAATGTAAGCCCATT
This sequence comes from Podarcis tiliguerta, assembly GCF_965153285.1. Classification (NCBI taxonomy): domain Eukaryota; kingdom Metazoa; phylum Chordata; class Lepidosauria; order Squamata; family Lacertidae; genus Podarcis; species Podarcis tiliguerta. The sequence goes on from NC_139534.1 coordinate 18,001,575, forward strand.
GGATCTAGTCCAGACCTATGGCGTAGCAGACAGCAACTCGTTGCCTTGTTCTATATGACCCGCCCCCCTTCCAGTATTTGAGGAGTGCAAACAACCTGAAAATAGTGTTTTGGAAGACAAAAGAAGCAATAAGAGATAAATCTAGGCTTTATAGTTGAATATTCAACAAATCTACCGCCTCTGCATAAAGACTCCTCATATGTCCTTCAGAAAATAGAGCATTTGATCTTACTGGGTGCAGTATTTTAAGAGGAATTCTGTTGCTGCTGTAGCAAGGAATTTTTTAAAAAATGAAAATAAAATATGTTTTAGGCAAAGCAGAGACCTCTATGTTTCAGAAAACATTTATTGTCAACCCCTTCCTAAAACCATTCACTCCCTCCATTTTTAAATAGGCTACCAAAAGCTTTCTTCAAGTAAACAGCGTTCAAGTGAGCAAAGTCTGTAAAATGTAAATTGTGATCCTCAAACAAACAAATGATTAACCCCACAGAAGTCATAGAACCAGTCCACAAACTTGTTTCAATGATTTGATATTATCTGGAACTCTGGATTAAAAAAAAAAAATGCAAATCATATTCTAACGCACTCAGTGGAACAATTATTATTTTTTGGTATGTACTGAATGTTAATAATTATCCCACATGAATAGTCATATGCAAAAATATGATTTCCCTTCAAAATGAAATCTTGAGTTCAATAGGGAGCTCTAAAATTATATGTACAGTGGTGCCCCGCAAGACGAATGCCTCGCAAGACGGAAAACCTGCTAGACGAAAGGGTTTTCCGTTTTGGAGGTGCTTCGCAGGACGAATTTGCTATGGTCTTGCTTTGCAAGACGAAAATGTCTTGCGATTCCTGGGGGTTTTTTCCCCACTCCCCACCCCCTTTTTCTAAGGCACTAAGCTGCTAATAGCCTTTTAGCAGCTAATCCACTAATCCCTTAAGCCTTTAATAGCCGCTAATAGCCGCTAAACCGCTAATAGCGCTAATGGGCTTGCTTCGCAAGACGAAAAAACCGCTAGACGAAGAGACTCATGGAACGGATTCTTTTCGTCTTGCGAGGCACCACTGTACACATTTTCAATAAAGAACTTACCAGCCAAAACCCAACATCTCCAGATGATAGACACAAACAAAGGAATCTGCATTTCAGCAAAGTTCAATTTCCTTACGCTTGGCAGGTTTAAGGAACTTCAGAATGATTTATATGGTGCCTGCGTGAATTCAAGCTATACATCCATATAAACCGCTAAAGATTATCAGATGTTGACAGAAATGTGTTTGTGAAATTTTAAAGCACAACTATATAAAAGAATGCGCTATTCAAACCTCCATGCAATAAAAATTGAGTATTATTGTATTCCCATCCGTGTTCCAGTTTTAGCTTCATATGACTTACCAATTTAACATCAACATTTGTTGCGTTAGCATCCAAAGAATTCTCTAATAGTTCTTTAACCACACTGACAACAGACGTTATCACCTGCGAACTCGAAACCAGCCGGATAGTTTCTGCTGCCAATTGCTTCATTTCCAGGCTTTCAGGATCAAATCTGAGTGGGGAAATATAAATAGCACAATTTTATGAACGTCGTTTTTTTAAAAAAAAATATTGCTTATTTCCAACACAGAAGTGACTGGAGTAAAATATAAAATAAGACAGAAGCATGAAACAATGTTAAATTGCAGGTGTCGTTCAACTGAACTCAGTACCTGTTGCATACTGCATGTACAATCAGAGCCTACTTCAGTAAATATCAATTTGTTAGTGGAAAAAATGTAGGCCATCCCTTTCAAATATAGACAGCTGTGTTCTTGTAACGCTTGGTGTATCTTCAGGGACCACTTTCAGGTTTTGATGGAAGTGGGCCGATGGGGAGGGAAAGGTTAACAACCCAAAGACCCACTGCTGAATATTTTCAATATTGCATTGCAAAAAAAAAAAAAGACGTCTCTTTTGTCGTCAATAGACTAGTTCAGACATAGCTTAGCATTGTAATAATGTGACTGTGACCCAGATTGCATGACATGCTAAGCCAACCATGGGTTAACATGAACGTGTGAGACCCCAGAGACAACTGTGTTCAGTTGTAACTGGAGACACTGAGATTATGTACGGGTGTTTTTTAATGTGTAGGTATATTTTCAAGAGCAGAATCACAATATAAATTTATTATTTATAGACTGTGATCTACAAAACACTGATTTCGGTATATTCAAACACAGAACCCCCCACAAAACATCCTACTGATGTCCAAGGCAGTCAATCCAAAGTAGCTAACAAATCTCATCCATTGAGGTGAGTGATTTAGACTGAACATGGAAGGAATGTCCCTGAAAGAATACACACTATATTCTCGTTTTGTATGAGTAGTGTGATCTTGGTTGGGTTGCTAAAAAAGAAACATGTTCCATTTCTTTTCACAGTGAGGCTATTAAGCCTTCCTGCTATACAGAAGTGGTCCAATGTTGGGCAAAGTTGGAGGGAGCTGTCTGCTGGGAGCCATTATTTGGACACTATGGAAGGACAGTATTAGAAGCAACACATTTCTGAAGAGCATATCCTGGGAACCATCAGTGGGGAGAGCAAGGCACTGTTGCTCTGAGCTCCTGCTTGCAGTGGAATCTGGTTGGGTACTGGACTCGATGGGCCTCTGGCCTGATCCAGCGGTGCTCTTACAATGTGTGGCCCTTGTGTCTGACTGGGTGATGTGTGCCTAATGTCCTGTGGGGTAACCTTACAGCACACCCTTGTATAGGTAAAGGTAAAGGGACCCCTGGCCATTAGGTCAAGTTGTGACCGACTCTGGGGTTGCGGCACTCATCTCGCTTTATTGGCCGAGGGAGCCAGTGTACAGCTTCCGGGACATGTGGCCAGCATGACTAAGCCGCTTCTGGCGAACCAGAGCAGCGCACGGAAACCAGAAGCCAAGGTGCCAACTTGAATAAAATATGGGGGGGGGGGCCTCAGGTAAACCCTGCCCTGCATAATTGACCACAAGACACGGTGCATGCATACCATTTGAATGGCAATGCCCATCAAATTGGAATGGGGTGGCCCCCTCAAATATTTTATTGGGGGGGCATGGGCATATTCAGGATTATGTTGCGGGATGGGCGGAACCAAGTTATCTCCAATGGTTAAGTATTTTTATTAATTTATTATTAGTTAAGCATTTTTATTTGCGGACTTGCTCCTCCTGGCTACATCCATATTAGGGGGGGGGTGCTGATGAGGACCTCGGCTCCTAGGAGTTGACTCCTACAACCAGAAAATTGATGGCTTAAGCGACAACTGTGGGCAGGATAGGTGCGTTGCAGGGTTGGTCTAGATGACCCTGGGGGATCCCTCCCGGATCCCTCCCAACTTTACAATTCTGTGATTCTATGTGCAATACTGTATTTGCATGCTGGTCAGTTTTTAGATGCCACTGGACTGGGGGTGTATGTGGCAAAAGTAACAGAACCTGAAGTTTCTTAGCCCCAGAAAGCTTCGAAACCCACCCTCCATATAATCTCTCCGCCAAGGCGCAACTTCTTCCTTCGCTTGCATCCGGTGCCACTATCCAGGCCTAGAGCAAAGCGCAGGAAGGTCCTAGGAGCAGGGATGCCAATTGGAATAAAATATTGGGGGGGCAGGTAAGTCCCACCCCACATAACCGATCGCATGACGCGGCGCATGCACGCGGACTGAATTGCAATGCCTCCGACATTGCAATATTTTATATGGGGGGGTGGGGGCGTTGGGGCGAAGGGAACTGTCTCCTATGCAGCGCCGCGAGGCCAGAGGAAGGCGAGGGAAAACAAACAAACAAAAAGCTCCCCCCCCCCTGCACCCAAAAAAAGCAGCTCGTCAGGCCGGCCCTCCGCTACCTGTTCCGGGGCGGCCACGCAAGCCGGCCGAAGAAACTCCCCCTTCTCTCCGCCTCCGGGAACGAGGCGCGCTCCGAGCCGCTCCCCACACCGCTCGCGCACACGCGCGAGCACACCTCGGCCGGAGCAGCGGCGGGGGCGGGGCCGAGACGCCCCGGCCAATCAGCTGCTCCGCCTGCTCCCAGGGCAACGTTCCACGGCGGTGGCCAGAAGGGTCGGGCGGCGTTTGCAAGCGAGCCGGAGCTGCCGAGGAGGGTCCGTAGCCGAGTGCATCTCCCCTCCCGGTAAGGGCGAAGAAGGCGCGCTGTGCCGCGGGGCAGGTAGGTGCATGGATGGTTTTATATGTGTGCGCGCCCTCGGCGCCAAGGCCGTCGTTATGCAACTGGTGGCGGCGGTGCGCGGGGCCGTGCGCTCCGTGCAAGCGCGGCTCCTCTGCGCAACAAAAGGCGGCTGCACCCTTCGGGGAACAATGCAGAGAGCTCTGCTGCTGCGTCTGCGTCCTATAGGCATTGCACGGAGGCCTCTTCTTGCTGCCGCCGCTGCCTCTGGTATTTAAATGCAGCAATTGCTTTAGAGGTGTGTACCCCTTCTTTTTCGCAAAGGCGCACCTCTCCGCTTCGAGACAAAGGATCCTCAGTAAGCTGCCGTCATGGCTCGGGCCGAGCCCGTTGCATCTGCCATGATCAGGGTGTCGGGGCTGGTGGCGATGGTGTGCTGCTGGCAAGGAGAGAGAGAAATGGATGCAGACGTTGCCGAAATAAATGCACGGTGGTGGTTGCTAATGCGTGGTTGTTGAACGCAAAAAGTGGCTTGAGCTGTGCGGAGCTTGGGGTGGTGGTGGTGAAATAAGACGTGCAGTTTTGCTTGGCCCACACTGGGGTGTGAACCGGAGGAGGAGGAAACGATGTTTACCTTTTCCCCATATATACTGCACCCCATAGAGAGAGACGTACAGTAGTTGTGTATCCTGTTGCAAAGCAGGAATGCACCCCGAGGCGGTCACATTTTAAGAACGTGGTGAAACAATGGCCTCTCGCCCTGGAAGCAAACTATTGAGAAAGAGTTCTTCTCCGCTTTCTTTTATAGTCAGATGTTGTTTGCAAGCGACATGCCCGTATACTTGCCGCTAAAGCCGTTTTAGAGCTTTGGGTTTAGTGGAGCTAGCACCCCAAACACCTCCAGTCCTAAAAAGTTCAACTCTCGAGAAAGGATGCAGTTTTATTGCTAGATGAGCTTCGGTTCATTTACTGGGACAGTGATTAATTTTCAAGTATGCACATTTTTTTTAACGCCCTAAGTCTATGTGCTGATGTAGCTTCGGTCTTGTGCTCATTCTTCTTGAGGATCTTGCTCCCACAGCTTCTTCATCCTTGGCCCTCCAGATGTTTGTGGCCTACAGCTCCCATGATCCCTAGCGAGCAGAACCAGTGGTCAGGGATGCTGGGAAATGTAGTCTCAAAAACATCTGGAGGCCTGAGGAAGCCTGGTCTTGAGAATAATTGTTACTGTGTGTGTGTGTACAGTCAATTTACATTAAACTATATTCCCATTTGGGGACTCAGGTGGGTGAGTATGCACATATAGGAGGGACCAGAGCATAACTGAACATTGTTTTCAAGGAGGCATCCTTCACCAGTCAGGTATTATGCGTCTCCTAGTACAATAAGGAAAATGCAAAAGGGAAAATGGAGTGAACGTTCTGCTTAAAATTGACAACACACTTGCTAGTGTCTCCTTGGCAATAAGACTTGGACCTGACACAGGCTTTCCACAAAGTCTCTATTCCCAACATAATGCAAATTATTCTCATCCTTGGTGTCAGTCGTTTTTTGAATGACAAAACAGGATCCCATTATTAAGAAGATGCAGTTGAACTCTCTTTTTTAAAAAAGAAGGCTGAGTTTTAGGAAACTGACGATCTTACACCCTCTCATTTTCTTTCATCCAAAATATAAACAAAGCTAGGGGTCCTTTACCTTTTTACCTGTTCTTAAATTGACCTTTTTGTGTGTACAGAATTCTGCAACTGATTTTACATTGCGTAAAGTGCATTGAAATAAGCATTCAGTGTGTGTTTTTAAGCCTGATGTTTAGGTAATGTTAACGACTGTTGACATTTTATGCTTAAATTCTGAGTATTTCTGAGTGACTACACTTTCTATCAAACTTATTTCCCTCCCTAATTTGGGGTGTGTGTGGCTTATTTCCTCTATGGAATGTCATAAAATTGATCTGTGATTGACTAACTGCATAAAATTGCAGCAACCTCTAAAACTGACAGCTTATAAACATTCAAAAAGCTTATTTAACTTCCATCAGCCTTAACTCTTTGTTTGCAGGGGAGGTGTGTGTGTGAGATATATGTGGAATTTTTGTTGCTTTGAAGGCAAATGAAACTAAAGTCTGTTGAAACTAAAGTGCCTCTGAACGCGAGCACTTATACACTAAGCCACAAACATTGCTGCCAGGTAGGGATAGGTCTACTAGTAAAAATGGAGATACTGCGTGTAATTTTGCAGCGCAGTCAAAAAGCAAGCCAGGAGTTGGTGATACACTGTTTTGAAATACCAGATATCGTTTTAACCTATGAGAAAGATGCTAAAGGTGTTTTGTGCAGCAATTACTTCTTATGGTCACGTCTGTAGTCTTCCAGTGGTATGTAGAATGTAACAGGTATCCCTGACAAAGCATACTTTCTTTCAACCTTTCTGCAATATTACTTTTCAGAATAAGAAAAGAAGATGAACGTCGGGGTTGCCCACAGTGAAGTAAACCCCAACACAAGAGTAATGAACAGCCGAGGAATGTGGCTCACGTATGCTCTTGGGGTTGGCTTGCTCCATATTGTCTTGCTGAGCATCCCGTTCTTCAGTGTTCCGGTTGCATGGACCTTAACCAATGTTATTCACAATTTGGTAAGTACCCTACAAAGCAACAGAGAAAGAAAGGCGATACTAAGATACCTGTTACGAGGTAGAGGCCCAGGAAGGCTCCTTTCCCAGAAAACAGTTGAGACTGTTGAATAGTGTCTTGAAATTCGTCAAAACAGAAATGTCATTGGAGTCAATCCATTCCATTCCCAAGACGATAAATAACATGTTTAATCTCATCGTCTGGATGCAGAATGATCTGGGGGGGGGGGCTCTTAACGCACCCGAGGACATAAAACAGGAACAAAAATAAACATTAGGAATATTCAAATAAGATGGCCGTTGAAAGCACTCTTGCTCATCTGAAAACTAGTGAGGAATTTAAATGACTTCATTGGACCTCTAGAGCAACAATTGCGTTCAATCCAGGGCGCTGGATTCTCCCCAGCTAAGCTGCTTGAGGGTTGTGGGTCCCCTCCTGATGGTGGTGTTACTTGCGTGTTGAGGCCCCCCAAGGACAACCCCAAATAAAGACACAGTTCACACAACATCTTTGTTTTGGTTTTTGGCATCATTTTGGCCACAACATTATTGAATTACAGTATGTGAGTGGTTGCTTAGGCCTTGGTTAGCGACTATCTGTTCCCATATAGAGGTAGGAGCAGAACTGACAACCGCAAGCCTGCGGAAGTCAGTAAGGGTAGACATTTTTGGGGAGAGAATAGAGCTGGGCTCCAGGCTCTCAGCTCTCCCCAAATGCTCCCAGGAGCTCTTGCGTGGCCCTAGCCCCTTGCCAGGGGTTCGGACAAGAGCAGGGCCGGCCCCTGGATTCCTTTACCGGAATACCCTTGCAGCAGCAGCATTGGAGGGGCAGGCACAGCCAACCACATCCCCTCCACCAACCAAAATTATCTAATGCCTAACCGCGAACCTTACAAGTTGTGACGATTTGCTACGCAGTAGGCAAAAAACCAAATGGCAGCAGCCAATCAGCCAAATGGTAAAAATTCCTACCAGGCCCCAGCTCCAAAGCAGACGACCCCATGACAGGCATAGCAAGGTTGGCACGAACAAACCCTAAATATAGGGAGGGTGGACGGGTAATCGGATATGCGCAGCGAAAAGAGGAAGCTGAACACTGTGCGCAGGGAATAAATAGCACCCCCATCAATCAAACAATTTTGCAACATTAAATTCCCCCCAGCAACAATTGGAGGTGTAGGCGTCCTATCAAATTCGTGGCCATTCATACTAACCCGCCCAGCAACAGGGGATGTCATGGTTGCCCCCACCGCAACATGTGCTCTCTCAAGAACCTGTGGGCCACTTCCCTACTGGCCTACGTGTGCTTCTCCCTTTGAAAATGGCCAGAGGGGCTTCTGGGGTCCTCTTGCATTTCTTAAAGGAGTAGGCACTTAACCACTGCGAGAAAAGAAGACTGCTCTCCAACTAGCTCCTCCATAGAGGAATGGGAGAGTTCTGCAGAGGTCTCTGTGAATACAATGGGGCTCTGGGTTAATAATTTCCCATTCTTTGTGGAAAGGACACCAGTTAGACAGGGACAGCAAACGGAGACCACATAACACCGGTCTTGAAAGACCTGCACTGACTCCCAGTACGTTTCTGAGCACAATTCAAAGTGTTGGTGCTGACCTTTAAAGCCCTAAATGGCCTTGGTCCAGTATACATGAAGGAGCGTCTCCACTCCCAGCATTCTGCCCAGACACTTAGGTCCAGCTCTGAGGGCCTTCTGACGGTTCCCTCGCTACGAGAACCCAAGTTACAGGGAACCAGGCAGAGGGCCTTCTCGGTAGTGGCGCCTGCCCTGTGGAATGCCCTCCCACCAGATGTCAAAGAGAACAACAACTACCAGACTTTTAGAAGACATCTGAAGGCAGCCCTGTTTAGGGAAGCTTTTAATGTTTGACGGATTTTAATATTTTGTTGGAAGCTGCCCAGAGTGGCTGGGGAAACCCAGCCAGATGGGTGGGGTATAAATAAGAAATTGTTGTTGTTGTTGCATTCTCCTTCTCGACTGTCCAGCACTAACTTCACAGAGATGGGGTTAGGTTGCAAGCCTTACATTACTGAAGCAACCACCTTCATATAGATGAGCTTTGATCGTTGTGTTTAATTTTGCAAACGCTTTGCAGTTGTTTGGCACAACAGGTTAAGCATGCAGTGAAATCTTAATGAGAAATGCTATGACTGCCATATTCCCCTGGATAAACAAAGTGCCACCTCAGGGCCTAGGCCTCTGGGGTCATTAGAAAGGACCAACTTAGCTGATGCAGGCAAATCTCTGAATAATGTTATGCAGGGAGGCATTTGGTTGATTAAAGCAAACCAAAGTGGCTTCTTATTTTGTTTACCTTAAATGTCACATTTAAAGAGTCAAATTTATAACTTCTGACACAAGAGGCATCTTGGGGAATATTACTAAGTGCCGTACCTATAAAACATCTCAGCTGTGATGAATTACTCCTGGCCGGTATTAATGCTGCCTTTAGAATTAAGTGTCGATTGTGACTAGCAGATAACTTGCTCGATTTCAGGCACTATGAATGGAGAACTGTGAGATGTTAGACTTCAAATAATTTGCACATTATCTGATATTAATTAACCTGTAAGTTGTAAGGAAAGGAAATAATTTTAAGTGAGCTGCTTTTACTGTACTGGAGTAACACACAAAGCTCCAGAAACACACTGGTCATTATTTTTAAAATTATTGCTTTCTAGTACCAGCTTATAGACTACCTTTTCTTTTGCTCTTCTCTGAGGAAAAAAACCTCCAGGGCTGCTCCTAAAAGCACCTGGAGCATTAAAATAGTCTTCCTGTACTTTTTGATATTGAAAAGGGAACAAATGATATATGAAGAAAGGGAGTTCATGTGGGGAGACCACAACAGCAAAGTCATATTTCGGGCCCTGCCTTCAATTTGCACCTTCAGTTTGTGGTTGAGGGGGGAAAGGTGATTTAGAGTGAAGATTCAGCAGCCGCCTTGTCCTGCCGTGCCCTTTAGGTATCACAGACTTGATTATTTTATTTATTGAAAACATTTACATGCTGCTTAACGTTTCAGAAATTTCCCAACTGGGTGCAGCCTGGGAATTCAACCCAGTGGCGTAGCGTGGGTTGTCAGCACCCGGGGCAAGGCAAGTAATTTGCGCCCCCTAACCCGGGGCAAGGCAAGTAATTTGCGCCGCCGCCCCCCCCCCCGCTGCACTGTCCCTCCCCCAAATAGTCCCTCGCTCTCTCTCCGCACCGCACCGCACGCCTGGCACCCTCCCCTCCACAGTGGCAGCGACCCGGCGGCTTGGATCGAATTTGCACAGCCAGAACTGCAGTGAGAGACAGTGAGTGAGCCAGGTATGGGCAGAGAGCTGCGAGTGCGAGCGCCCCCCCCCCCAGATGTTGTGCCCGGTGCGGCCGGCACCCCTTGCACCCCCCACGCTACGCCACTGATTCAACCTGTTTTGCACAAAACCAATGCAAAAATTGAAGGGAGAACCTTACAAAACCATTTTTACTTTGAAACCCCCGAAAAATGGGCGGTTGGAATGCTATGTTCTCCTTCAATTGAAGGGAGTGCAATGTTGAGGACACTTAACACCCTTTACACCTGAAGAGACATACTTGAGAAATAAACAACTTGTTACTTGAGAGCTCTTATTGTGAAACGCACCGGTGCATCACTATCCCTACCTCAAATTGCCTTTAAATCAGCTTATTTGGGTCGCACCCCCAGCTGCAAATTTCTCCAACACTGGTGTGACTTGCAGCTCAATCCTGGGCAGTTCTATTCAGAAACAAGGCCTGGGATTTACCGTATTTTTCGCTCTATAAGACGCACCAGACCACAAGACGCACCTAGTTTTTGGATGAGGAAAACAAGAAAAATATATTCTGAATCTCAGAAGCCAGAACAGCAAGAGGGATCGCTGCACAGTGAAAGCAGCAATCCCTCTTGCTGTTCTGGCTTCTGGGATAGCTGTGCAGCCTGCATTTGCTCCCTACGACGCACACACACATTTCCCCTTACTTTTTAGGAAGGAAAAAGTGAGTCTTATACAGCAAAAAATACGGTACTTAACATTGCTGCCTTCCAACGTTAGTGTAGGTGCCCCCCTCTGTGCAGATCATCACATGTTCAGTCTGATGGGCAGGGAAGTAGCAATCTGGATCCCCATTAAAGCCCTAAATAGAGTAGAGAACTTAAAACTCTCCCCTTCGCCTCATCCAGTGTTATGTGTACTTTAATCCCCCCCCCCCTTTTTTTGTTGTTGCTCAAAATCAGAGGAGTCTCGCAGGGCCATAAATTTTGCTTTGGCTGAAGTTAGCCACCCCCAGTCATAGGGTTTTGAGAAAGACCACACAGTCCGTTTCTTTATCAACTATTCAACTTTTCCAAAATAATAAGCTAAGGGGTGTGTCACATAGAGGCCAGCCACTGAGGACAATCGCCATTTGTCTTGGTATTTCTGCGTAGTCATTTGTCGAGCATGGGCACATATGCAAACGCAGAACAAATTCCTCTTTTCGTTCAATAGCAGTTCTTAATGTGGCATGATTATTTCTCACAGAGATTCTGTGTGGTTTTCTAATAATGCCATAGCTTGCCTTCTTTTATGTTATTTTTTCTCCACAGGGAATGTATGTATTTTTGCATGCTGTAAAGGGGACGCCATTTGAAACACCTGACCAAGGCAAAGCAAGGCTGCTGACGCACTGGGAGCAGCTGGACTACGGCGTGCAGTTTACATCCTCCCGGAAATTCTTCACAATCTCTCCAATTATTTTGTAGGTATCTTTGTTTTTTCCAAGTTCAACTATGGCAGTGTTTGTAGTCTGGAAATTGTGAAACAGTAATATTTGATGCGAAAAATCGGTTACTGCATAGGGTAACAATGTGTGAAATCTGCAAAAAATAATATTGGGGTCGCATATGTTTTACACAATCCTTTACTTGTCTACTCAGAAGTAAGTCCCACTGAGTTCAGTAATTCCTCAAACAAAAGAACTCATTTTTTTCTGTTTAGCTGCTTAGAAACATAATCTTATTGCTGTTCCTGCCCTCAGGAAACACACACCTACTGTAGTGAAGACTCTTTGGATTGTTTTTTCCTCTTCTTGGATCTTTCGTTTCCACCAACTAATGCAGTATCCATGGTATTCTAAACCAGAGTCAAACTTTGAGCAACCTTATTACAACGGTTGGTAATGCTCACAAGTATTAAGAATGCCCCGTGGGCCCTCTGTTGAACATTTGTTTTCTGAAACAAGCAAAGTAGCAACCTAGATTGTGAAACATGAACTATACAGAGGAATTTGCCCATTGGCAGCTCAGTAGGTATTGCAAATAACGTTATGCAACAACCTGAAATATCTCAAGTAGACTGCTGGCATTCAGCTACAGTATATAAACCGTTTATACCGTAGTATAAACATGGCAATTTGTTGTAGGTAAGTCACTGTCTTTTCTGAATCCTTTAGCTTCCTACTCGTTGTAATGATTTATGAGATATTGTATATGATGGTTTGAGTGCTTGGGGAAAGTGCTTTTGTGAATGGATGCTAATTGTCTTGCAAGCCACGTACCAGAAAGTCTAACCCAGCGGTCAGCAACCTTTTTCAGCCATGGGCCAGTCCACCGTCCCTCAGACCGTGTGGTGGACTGGACTATATTTTGGGGGAAAAATAAAAATGAACAAATTCCTATGCCACACAAATAACCCAGAGATGACTTTTAAATAAAAGGACACATAACCATGTAAAAACACCAGGCAGGCCCCACAAATAACCCAGAGATGCATTTTAAATAAAAGGACACATTCTACTCATGTAAAAACACGCTGATTCCCATACTGTCCACGGGCCAGATTTAGAAGGCGATTGGACCACATCTGGCCCCCGGGCCTTAGGTTGCCTAAAGGTAAAGGGGCCCCTGACCATTAGGTCCAGTTGTGACCGACTCTGGGTTTGCGGCGCTCATCTCGCTTTATTGGCTGAGGGAGATGCCGTTTGTCCGCAGACAGCTTCCGGGTCATGTGGCCAGCATGACTAAGCCGCTTCTGGCGAACCAGAGCAGTGCACAGAAACGCCGTTTACCTTCCCGCCGGAGTGGTACCTATTTGTGTACTTGCACTTTGATGTGCTTTCGAACTGCTAGGTTGGCAGGAGCAGGGACCGAGCAACGGGAGCTCACCCCGTCATGGGGATTCGAACCGCCGACCTTCTGATCGGCAAGTCCTAGGCTCTGGTTTAACCCACAGCGCCACCCGCGTCCCAGGTTGCCTACACCTGGTCTAATCTCTTAAAAGTTCCTGTGACTTCTGCAGTTGGAAATATTTTGTAATAATTGCATATTCTTTGCTGAGCTTTTCCCCCTTGAACCAGTTCTCAGTTCTGAAGTGGTAACTTTATGCATGCCCTTCATTAAAAAGAAATTTCTTTCCTTCTGCCCTGTATTCACTCCCCCTTTGTTTTTCTGCAGGTATTTCCTGGCAAGCTTCTACACAAAATACGATCCGGCACATTTCATCCTAAACACAGCATCTCTCTTAAGCGTACTTATTCCGAAGTTGCCACAGCTGCACGGAGTCAGAATCTTTGGGATCAACAAGTATTGAGCAGGAGAAACGAAACTAAGAGCAATCTGACCAAAACGTGGCATTGGCTGCTTGTTTCCCTCGGCGGAAGGAACAGTTTGCAGTGCCACTTATCTAACAATCTACAACAAGACTTTCTACTCCCAAGATGTGTGCTATTCTTTCAGAGCTATGCGGGAGAGGAGTAAGACTTTCTCAAGACGTATCAAACTTAAGTGGTATATCTTTGGAGGAAAGGCTTTGCATAAGGAGCTGGGCAGGCCTAGTTCTATTATGTTAGGTGCACTGGCAGGATATATGCCAAGCTAGCATAAATGAGTCTCAAAAGGAGAATGAGTAATTTGATTGAAGCATAGGCATAATGGTTCACAAGCTTAAGACAGCTGTGGTAACGCAAAGTGCATTAGGAAAAGAAGGGGAATTACCCAAGTTCTCCATTCTAAGAGATGTGTATGGTTTAAATGCTGTAAAGTAGCCAGTTAATGCTTTTTGGGTGTTTTTTAATTTTATTATTTTACATCCAGGATTTTATCTCCAGCTGCAGGAGTTGCCAGGTTAATATTATACTAGCAAGAGCTGTGACTCCATTGTAATGGATTTCATGCCTTATCGGTTCAGGGGGCTGAGGTCAAATTTAAAGTCTTTGTTTCATACCAATTTAAACCAATCAATAATGTTTTCCCGACCATGCTGATCGTTCTAAAACGTTCAGAGTATCTAAACTTACAAAATGATCTGTAGAACTGGGTTCTTTTCCGCTTTGGCTGACCTTAGTGGTTGGGTTCGTTAAGACCGAGATATTTCGCCTTCAGTGTAAACCGCTAAATAATTTTTCACTTCCAGAGATGGCTCGCAAAAATGAGAGCCCTGTTTCAGCTAGTAGAAACACTGTCTCCAGTGGAATATCTGGCCTTGTACAGGCAACAACCATTTTGCACGGGGGTCGTGGGCGTGTGCGTCGGCTGAGTTCGCATAAGCCCGCTCTGCTCTGTTGTGCCCATGCCCCCTTTTCCGGATACTTCCTCGCCGCACGTGTGCAGTCACACACATATTGGACACGTGCAAAACATTCATTGCCTGTACTCGGCTGGAAATTGCCACGCGATGGGAAACACACAACACCATATTGTGCTGCCTCCAGATTTCCGCATCCACCCCCTTGTGCTTTACGCAAGTTGTGAAAATTAAGGGTGGACTGCAGGCTTGATTAGAACTGTAAACGGGGGGATTTTTTGCCTTAAGAGCTTAAGGTCTTTGTTTCAGAGTTCGGTACTACCACACCCTGTATCAGCATATTCACAAAAAACCTGATGTGGCAAATACCTCTTGGATAAATCATTTTGTGTGACCCAAGGAAGAGGCATGTGTTTCCCCCTGTTGAATGGGGAATGGCTGTGACTTGGTAGCAAAGAAAAGCACCTTGCTTCAATTAAGACTCTGCCTCATTGCCCACAGAGACGTGTGAATTCAAGCTAGTAGTGATTATGCACTAATGGGCTACTTTCAATAAACTATACTTTCCTTGGACTCTGGAAATGTCTGTTAAAATATCAATGTTTTATATTAATAAAGTGAATGACTTTGAGACTGATCATATCAGTACAGTGCATTGTTAAGTACAGTTCACTGTACCAAAATAAGAAGAAGCAAGCATAACGAATTGTAAATAGAATTATAGTTGTAATGTAGGGCTAGTGTTTGAAACACTACGTACTAAAAATGTATGAAGAGTTGAGTAAGAAGCATTTTCAACAACTATCTAAGACATTGATGTGTTAAGGGTTTTCTGTCTGCCTTTTGACATTTCCCCTCAAATCTGATTTCTGTGATTTATTCAGATTAAAGAAAAAATGCCCTAAGAAGTCTTTCATTTGTTTAAAAAATGAATTAATCAACGCACCATTTTGCTTACCTTCCATAAGCTAACATGGCAGGTTAAGGCTTGCTTGCGCAATGTGAGATGCCTTATCTTATGTGAAAATTGTCACGTTAGATGACCTATGATGTTGCAAGAAAGATATGGGTCACTATTAGCATCCATCTGCCTCGGGAGACAAGGGAGGAGTGTGCCTTTGGGGTTGAAGTCAAACTGTTGGAAGGTTACGGCGCCTGCTGTGGCAGTAGAGACTGATAGGGGAGAGATAGGTTTGGTTGCAGCTAGGGCACATTAAGGCGTCTGGTTGTGCTGCTGCAGATATACCACGGTGACCCTTCTATCTGCATTCCTCCTAGCGGTCATTCCCCCTCTGGTTACTGCTTATTCATGCACAACCTTTCTTACAGTCTTCAGGCACTACAGTTCCTATGCTCCCATTTATTTCTGCCAGGCATGTGTAGCTTATTTACATAGTAAATTTTCCTGAGAAGGAGACAGATGACTTAACTCAGAAGTCCTTTTTTTAGGGTTGCCTAAGCCATCATTTTGGCGCTGTGTGTTAAACCACAGAGCCTAGGACTTGCCGATCAGAAGGTCGGCGGTTCAAATCCCTGCAACGGGGTGAGCTCCCGTTGCTCAGTCCCTACTCCTGCCAACCTAGCAGTTCGAAAGCACGCAGTGCAAGTAGATAAATAGGTACCGCTCCGGCGGGAAGGTAAACGGCGTTTCTGTGTGCTGCTCTGGTTCGTCAGAAGCGGCTTAGTCATGCTGGCCACATGACCCGGAAGCTGAACACCGGCTCCCTTGACCAATAAAGCAAGATGAGCGCCGCAACCCCAGAGTCGGCCACGACTGGACCTAATGGTCATCTTTTTAAGTCATCATTTAGGCTTGCCTCTTCCATGTTTCACTTGTATTTTGCTTTTGATTACACTGTGACTAATGAAAGCTGAAGGGCAGAGTAACTATTACCCCATTGAAATTACTCATGCATCAAGTGAGTCTTAACCAGACAACTAACCTGGGTCACAGGGTTTGGTTTGCATAGTCATATTCCATTTAAAGAATAAAAACTGAAAACCTTAAGGCGGGTCATGCACAACATACTGAACTTATTCCAAAATACATAGTATAAGATGTGATGGGCAGATCATAAGTCGTCTTTCCCTTCCTTCCCAGTAACCATGCAGAGTTGGAGAGGGAAATATGAAGTACCGTATTTTTCGCTCTATAACACGCACCCGACCATAACACGCACGTAGTTTTTAGGAGGAAAATCCGTAGGCATGCCACCCATAGGCATTTCCTCCATAACATGCACAGACATTTCCCCTTACTTTCTAGGAGGAAAAAAGTGAGTGTTATGGTGCAAAAAATATGGTAAGTTGACTGCACGTTGCCTTGATCTCTAGGCCTATATCAGGGGTTAGCAACCTTTTTCAGCTGTGGGCCGGTCCACCATCCCTCAGACCATGTGGGGGAAAGCACCATATTTTGGAAAAAAACATGAACAAATTCCTATGACCCAGAGATGTATTTTAAATAAAAGCACACATTCTACTCATGTAAAAACACCAGGCAGGCCCCACAAATAACCCAGAGATGCATTGTAAATAAAAGGACACATCCTACTCATAAAAACACGCTGATTCCCAGACCGTCCGCGGGCTGGATTTAGAAGGCGATCGGGCCGCATCCATCCCCTGGGCCTAAACAACTGTTTTACCCCTGGCCTATATCCTATCTCTACCAACCATGTTGCTAACAGAAATAAGGAGCAGATGGGAATGTCCTGCCCATTCATTGGATGTGCACTTTACCAGTTCGTTTAAAATTAGCAGTTAAGGACTAAAAGATCCTAAATGCAAACATTGTTTCATTATCAGCCACTGCAATATTTAAATCTGATACGATAACACTTTTCTAGCATTAAATGAAGTAAATTTTTGCATAATATTGCAAATGACAAACTTATCAATTTTTCTGACTATAGTTCAACTAGGGTTGCCTAGAGAACTTATATAGCCCATTGGGGATGGGGAGAGAGCCAGACCTGATGAAATTCTGCCTTCCGTGTAATTTCTAAAGAACTGTTAAGGGACGTTTTTAATGTCTGATGTTTCATCGCTTTTATCTTATTATCATTAATTCTGTTGGGAGCCGCCCAAAGTGGCTGGGGAAACCCAGCCAGATGGGTGGGGTGGTATTAGTCACATTCTTATTCTTATTAAATTTCTAAAGAAATAATATAAATCAGTCCTTTAGTGGCTATACCTCCTAACCCTAACAACTGATTTTAAAATTGAATTCTAAAATACTGTTCCCACTTTTAAGTTGCAAATTTCAAAGGAAGTTTTATAGTAGTTATATTAAAAGATTTTTAAAGAAAAAAGCAGACAAAACATTGCGGTCACAAGCTCAAAATTAGACAATAGTGGATCAAATACTGTTTTAACTGTAAATATGACTACTGGTTTGAATGCAGGGTGATTATTTACTTACTAAATAATTACGTGGCAAGAATTGTGTAACTAAAAATTATTAGAGGAACAACTGATTGCCCTTTCACGTGGCATGCATCATGCTCCTGTATTTTTTTGGGCAAGTTGTCCAAGCCCTTTTAAGGACTAAATAACTGTTTCAGCTGGACAAAATAAATGGGAGTAGCTGGTTTTAGAATTAGAGGCTAAGCCACTCAGATACATACACATAGCTAAGGAATGTTTACCTTCAGCTTGATCAATAAAGAGGATTTAATGGAAGAAATGTGCCCGAGTGCTAAATGTCAGCAACGCTTTAAAAAATGAGTGACAGAAGCTTTGTACAGCCACGTTTTTTAAAAATCAGTTGCTGTTTGTTAAGGCTTTTGACTCTACAATCACTGAGATAACACAAGGAAAGCGACAACATTCAGAACTGGCCTGGACTTTGGATACAAAGTGACTCATTTTGTCCAAGACGATCTTCTTTCCAAATATCCAGAAATAGAATATTATGCAGCTTCATGTTTGGGAGATCATGTGACAGCTTACCTGACTTAAGGGAGTTTGAACACTTGCATCCATAAGCTCTTGAGGTTTCTTACACTGCTGTGGCTTAATTCCTTTCAATCTGCTTTTGCTCTGATACTGTATCGGTGTGTGTTTTTTGAATATGCATATTGTTTTTCTGTAATGGAAAAAGTAGGTACTAAAAAACTGACATTTGGGTTGTTATAAGAAAATACTGCTCCTTTTCCCTTATGGGGTATCCAAGAGCCTGTATGGAGTCCTTAAGTAGGTCGCCTTTCGGAAGGAGAAGATAACAGAAGCCAACCAGAGAATATTGAGAAGCAAGGCAGCTAGTAAGCCTGATCTTTATTAACTGTTGCAACAGAGTGCTCACTACCAGGTAAAAAGGTAAAGGACCCCTGGACGGTTTAAGTCCAGTCAAAGGTGACTATGGGGTTGTGGCACCCATCTCATTTTCAGGCTGAGGGAGCCAGCATTTGTCTGCAGAGGGCTTTCCAGGTCATGTGGCCAGCATGACTAAATTGCTTCTGGCGCAACGGGACACCGTGACGGAAACCAGAGCGCACAGAAACGCTGTTCACCTTCCTGCCACAGTGGTGCCTATTTATCTACTTGCACTGGCATGCTTTCGAACAGCTAGGTTGGCAGGAGCTGGGACAGAGTGATGGGAGCTCACTTGGTTGCGGGGATTCGAACTGCCAACCTTCTGATCGGCAAGTCCAAGAGGCTCAGTGGTTTAGACCACAGCGCCACCTGCATCCCTACGCTCACTACCACTCGTAGGAGGCAGGAGGGACCCAGAACAATGGTGCACAAGCCCTTATGTAGACACTTGAAATTGTCCACCCTGTAGCTCAAGACCGCCACCCCAAAACATCATACATACAGTGGTACCTCGAGTTACGTATGCTTCAGGTTACAGACACTTCAGGGTACGGACTCCGCTAACCCAGAAATATTACCTCAGGTTAAGAACTTTGCTTCAGAATGAGAACAGAAATCATGATCTGGCGGCGTGGCGGCAGCGGGAGGCCCCATTAGCTAAAGTGGTGTTTCAGGTTAAGAACAGACCTCGAGAACTAATTAAGTTCTTAACCCGAGGTACCACTGTACATCACAGAAGGAGGCGGTCTCCAACAAAATTCTTGTTTTGTCAGGTTACCTGATAATAGCCACTGATTTCTCTACCTAGGCAGCCTGGCCATTCCTTTTGAGATGCTAAATACTTAGTTCCTGAATCCAGGTCACAGGTTCACCTTATTCATACACAAATAACATCCTCAAGACAGTAAGCAAAAGATGGAGAGGCTTTCCCATTCCCTTCCTCCTCACCAAGAAATATTTGAGGTCAGTTTGGGAGAGTCAACACGGTTTCAGGATTGCTCTCCTGTACTATTTCAGACATGTGGTTTATATACTTATGTATGTTTGCGATGGTTTTCCCAGTAGTGATGTATGGAAGTGAGAGCTGGACCATAAAAAAGGCTGATCGCCGAAGAATTGACGCTTTTGAATTATGGTGCTGGAGGAGACTCTTGAGAGTCCCATGGACTGCAAGAAGATCAAACGCATCCATTCTTAAGGAAATCAGCCCTGAGTGCTCACTGGAAGGACAGATCCTGAAGCTGAGGCTCCAATACTTTGGCCACCTCATGAGAAGAGAAGACTCACTGGAAAAGACCCTGATGTTGGGAAAGATGGAGGGCACAAGGAGAAGGGGACGACAGAGAACGAGATGGTTAGACAGTGTTCTTGAAGCTACAAACATGAATCTGACCAAACTGTGGGAGGCAGTGGAAGACAGAAGTGCCTGGCGTGCTCTGGTCCATGGGGTCACGAAGAGTCGGACACGACTGAACGACTAAACAACAACAACATGTTTGCCTTATACATTTATGAACATATGATTTATATATATATATGAGACCTTAGAATTCCTATAACAGGGTGTACATGCAATATGGGGGGGGGGAATCATGTAACAGCCTCATTTAGCTTCTTTTCCCCCTCTTAAATAATATTCCTAAGGAAAAGATAACAGCTCTGCAAATCCAGACTAACTGCAAAGCCACCATACATTGCAAGCGCATCACTTACTTCCAACCATCCTGGTAACTGGTTCATTAAGGATGTTGGACATTTCACAGGCTTCTATGTGGGTGTGGGTGTGCTCATAACAATTTAATAATTATGTTAATAATTATCATTTATACCCTGCCCATCTGACGGAGTTTCCCCAGCCAATCTGGGCGGCTTCCAGCACATATAAAAGCATAATGAAACTTGAAATATGCTTGAAGTGTATGGCGTGTACGCAGCCTAAAGGGGGGGACAGATAGAATCATCAAATCATAGGGTTGAGCAATCAATCCCCTGCAATGCAAGTGAATGTAATATAAGAATCTGCTGGTTCAAGGCTCATCCAGTCCCATGTTTACTGTTGGGCGCAGATTTAGTGAGTGAAAGGGACAGGACAAGGCTTGCATTGAGACCAGGAATATCTCTGAATTATTTTAGAAAGCAGCATATACCACTCCACACTACAGACTCGCACATCATGATTAAGAACAGAACCATTCTGATTCATGGGCTCCTGACTGCTGCTTGATGGACTCTTTTGTTCCAAAAGATGCTCGGTCACCTCATAGGCTTTTGTTTTTTTTTAATGTCATGGCTGTGGGAGTGGGGTGAAGCAGAGGGCAGAGGAAGGCGGAGTTCCTATTTTGTAGAAAAGGGAAGTTTTCTTTCAGGTCTGGCGGCTGCCCCAACCTATTAAAATGTCACACGAGGGTGCAGGATGCAGGCTTTCCAGTTCCCCAGAATTCTTCAACCCGGTAATTCCTTCCTCCCCCAGTCCACAATTTTGTTTGCCATAGTCTGATTAAGAGCCCTGAAGAAGTCAAAGGTTTGCCCATTATGGTGTGGATTTTTGGCTGCCCCAAAATTGTACCCCATTTTTGGATTAAAAAATAAAATAAAATTAGGGCCAATGTTATTATGTAGTTAAGACCATCTACTATAAAATTTGCATGATTGTTTGGGAAAGCCCTCATTATAGAAAGCAAGCGTGGGGAAAACGTTTCCCCCCTTTTTAATTCCCTGTTTGATTCCCTACCAAAAGAAAAAAAGGAAAACGCGCCATGCATGCAAAATACAGTACAGAAAACAAAGAATAACCCTAACTCTCGCAGTCCCCATGCCCTCCAAAATGGAGGGTTCAAAAAGCGACCCGGAAGTCGAGGGGAGCTCGCTGCTCTACCCTTTCGCTCGTCTGCAGCGACGTGGTTGTTGCAGGCGCCCGCCTCTCCCACCAATTCGATTGGTTTACCCTCGCTCACGTGGTCCCGCCGACTGCGCGAAGGGGGCGGGGACGGCCGTCCCAAGCGTCATTGCGCCAGTTTAACCCTTTCGGGGGCTTTCAACCTACCCCTTTGCACGCCCTTGAATGGGACAGAGGCTGTTTGTTGCCCGTTCGTAGACATATACAGTACCCGGTTGGCGGGTAGCCAGTGGCAGGTAACTCTCGTCCTGGGGAAAAGAGGAGGTTATTTTAGATTAAGGGAAGGGGTGGGGGACCTTCTCTGCAGGGCCCTTGTTTAATTTGGGTGGTTACCTGTCATGGATGCTTCAGTTCAGTTTCCTGCATTGCAAGAGGGTTGGACTAGATGACCCGCTGGGATCCCACCCAGCTCTGCAGTTCTATGATTTTTTTGTGGACGGAACCCCCAAAGCCAAATGCAGAAAGAAAGGGGCGAGGTAATGGCAACGATGTAGTGCCTAAATCAAAATTATTTAAAGTTGCTTCTCTGTGCGTGCATACTTGGGAGCAACGATTCTAAGATATGCATAGAAAGACAAAAAAGAAAACGCATATTGTCCTACAACACTAACAACCCCAGTGTGGTTTGCAATGTACCTTGTACGAATGCTGATGTTATTTGCTTAGGGTTCGCCAACCACAAAACAGAAAGTCACAAAATGTGAAGTATCTAAAAGGAGATAGGAGAAACTGGTTTCGGAATTTGCCTCTCTGTGCCAGGTGCTAGCACTGGGCCTTGTCCCTTGTCCAGTTCCCTAGCATCTCTGATTTAACAGACAGATATCAATCAGGTGAAGACGCTGGGCAGAGCATGCAATGCTGTGCAATGGTTTGGCATAAGCCAGTTTTCTTCGTGACTTTGTGTATATCAGGGGTCAGCAAACTTTTTCAGCAGGGGGCTGGTCCACTGTCCCTCAGACCTTGTGGGGGGGCTGGACTATATTTTGAAAAAAAGAACTAATTTCTATGCCCCACAAATAATCCAGAGATGCATTTTAAATAAAAGGACACATTCTACTCATGTAAAAACACACTGATTCCTGGACTGTCCGCGGGCCAGATTTAGAAGGCAATTGGGCCGGATCTGGCCCCCGGGCCTTAGTTTGCCTACCCATGGTGTATATCATTAAGTCACGGGTACAATTTGCGACCTCAGGGATATCGTTTGCGATTTGATTTGAGTGCTGGTAAATTGGATGCTTTCTCCAGCAGAAGCAGTGTTAGAAACTGAGATATGAAAACTAGGAGTTAAATGGCACCTTAAACCTGGATTGTGGGCGCCACAACGGAATGTCCAGGTGCGCTTTTTTAATAAAAAGGATACAAAGCTGAAAAGGAATGAACTGCAGCTAAAATATTACGTTCATTTTTCCCATGGTCTAGTTGTTCCCCTGCCCACCCCCCTAATATTCTTCAAAGGGTCTCTTCTCCAGACTTCAGAGAGTAGCTGGAAGTGGGGAGGCAGAAAAAGGTCCTCCTTTCCTTCCACTCTACGGTTTTAATCTGAAACCTTAGGCGCAATACTGCGCCCAGAGCTCAGAAACTGCTTGCACTAATGAAATTCCCCATCGCAAAATGTGCCTAGAACAATGGGAGTTTCAAACATTGAGCAGAAGCCTTGCAGCTCAGTGGTGGGTGCACAGTTTCTACAGGAAAACATCCTCAGGATTGTTTAATAATAATAAATAAAAATGTTTATGGCAAATATTTTTAAACCGCTCTTCATCTACACACCCGGGCAGAAGACAAAAGGCATGGAATAAAAGAGTCATGCTGAAAAAAGTCATCAGGAACAAACAGAGGCATATAAAAACAAACAGAAGAAACTAAATAATAAACAGGTTTTGAACTTTCAAAGGCTTGGTCAAATAAGCTTTTAACCCAGCATTGGGATGATGGTAATGTTGGCACCAGTCGTTCTCCATTCCACAAATGGAACACCATGACATTGTTGCTGCATGATGAATTTCCCCTGACATCAGGACAAAGAAAAGATCCTCCCCTTAAGACATGGGCAGGTGATTTAGGAAGAGGCACTCCTTTAGGTATTTGGGTTATAAGACCTTTATGGCTTTAAAGGTCAGCACCAGCCCCTTGAATTAGGGTGGGAAGCAAAAGATATTTCAGAATTGGCGTAATATGATTCCATCTAGCAGTAGGCAGTTAAACATTCCGGTATTCTGCCTCTGTTGAAATTTCTAAGCATTCTATAAGGGCAGCCCAAATTTTAATAACAATTTCTAGGGAATAGTACTAAATGTATGCTGATATTTTTTATTTGGTTTATTTATGACAGATTACAAATCTGTAACCTGAGTTTCATATAACCCTATATCAAACCTTCCACGGATGCTACCTACCTCTTAAGCAGGAGACAGAGGCCTTGATGTTCCATCTACTGCATACTCTAGTGTTTGGCTGTCTTCTATATCGCTTAAAGGATGAAGGAAAAGAGTAACACATTTTTAGACACAAGTGATAAGAGCAAAAACTATAAAGAATTCTTACGCCACAAGCTTTTAAAACGATTTTCAAAACACAAAATTGACTTTTGGAGAGGTTGTTTTGAAACATCAGATTGTATAAATGACTGTTTATGGATGAAGTTTGCTTTTAGCAAAACTGCAGTAATTTTAAGCCTACAGGGGAAAATGAAATTATATAGCAGCCAGATGTAGGAGACACACGGCTGTTGTACCTTGAATATGGAAGAAGGAATTTAAGCAGGTGTAGCTTGAAGGACAGAGAAGACTCCCTGGTAAAGACCCTGATGTTGGGAAAGATGGAGGGCACAAGGAGAAGGGGACGACAGAGGACGAGATGGTTGGACAGTGTTCTCAAAGCTACCAACATGAGTTTGACCACGCTGCGGGAGGCAGTGGAAGACAGGAGTGCCTGGCGTGCTATGGTCCATGGGGTCATGAAGAATCGGACACGACTAAACAACAACCTCGGTTTTCAAACATCTCCATTGATGAACATTTTGGTTTTTGAACACCAGAAGTAAATGCTTCGGTTTTCGAACACGCCTCGGAAGTTGAACATGCCACGCGGCTTCCACTGAACGCAAGATCCTGAGGCCTAGCTGTCGGCTACTGAGTTTTCGGTTTTTGAATGTTTCAGAACTCAAACCGTCTTCCGGAACGGATTACGTTCGAAAACCGAGCTACCACTGTATAGACCTGCTTTAGACAGCAATCTTAAACACATTTACTAGGAAGCATGTCTCATGGTACAGTAGAACTAACTACCTTACTGAGGAAACATGTATTGGGCTGTGCTGTTAGTTTACAAAACAAACTTCCAGAGTCACAACACACCATTTTGTCAAACCTACAGCCAAATTTACATTCGAAGTTATAAACAAGATTATGCATTAAAACAGATTTATAGCATGATCCTATGCATGTTGATCAGGAAGTAAACTAGAATTGCAGGACAGAGAACTACTTCTTATTTTCAAATCCTCAAACAGATAATCATCAGTCTTGTGCACCACCTTGAGATCTTTGGATGAAAGGCGGTATATAAATCTAACAAATGAATAATCAATTTGCAGAATATGACTTGGAACAATGACCGATTATGGTTACTCTAGTCTACCTTTCTTTTTCTATTGACATCTCATCTGTATTTCAAAATCACTTCTTGTGAGCCATTCTGTTTACTTTGCATGAGCTATGTTTGATCAGATGGTAACATATTCAACAAGGAGAATAAAAAACCCTGTTCCGCAAGATTTTAATCTCTTATCTTGAATAACCAGAAGAGATAATATTACATTCCTTTTGTCGCTCCGTAACGCTGAACAATAAAGACGCAGCACAGAAGGAAATGAATGTAAAAAAATTAACAAACGGTATCAGAGTACTTCTAAGTATTTTCCCCTTGTTTGGCCTTTATGTTCTGCTGCCACTGCAATCCAAATGATGGCTGCGTATTTGCTTTTGCATTGTTAAACCTTACAGCTGCCCTGTGGGTGTTAGATTAGGCCCTTCTAGGAGCGGGATAGGCAGACCAGTCTTGTGATATCTAAAGCTTTTGAGGTCCTCCAGTTGCTTCAGAAATACAGTCATAACCTTGCAAGTCGAACGCCTTGCGAGTCGAACGTTTTGGCTCCCTAACGTCGCAAACCCGGAAGTTCGGATTCCAAAGAATCCGAACGTCCGACATGGGTTCCGCGGCTTCCTATTGGCTGCAGGAGCTTCCTGCCAATCGGAAGCTGCACCTTGGTTTCCAGACATTTTGGAAGTCGAACGGATTTCCAGACGGATTCCGTTCGACTTCCGTGGTACGACTGTAGTGCCTTAGCCAGGTGGCTCTAAGGATCATGCTCAAACCCCAGGAACTTGTGATCTGGACCTGGACCTGGACCTGGACAGGACCAGGACCAAGGGCAACATCCAACAGAGTAGTTCTGTTAGCACAAGGACTTCTGCCTATGAAGTGGAACTTCGTCTCCCTGTGCATTCTGTGTATATGTTCTGGGGGTCTCCTTAAACCTCTTGGAGCCAATTAAAGGGGCACATGAGCAAAGGAGAGGAGAAGGAGGGAGAAGAGGAAGTTCTATTGTGCAAATGGAATCCCTTGCAATATCAGAACTACTTCATTGGATACCTCTCCAAGTTCACAAGTCCTTTCACATGAAAAATCCATCCCTGGCTTTCCTTCAGGATTCCTGTTGGAACAATCTAATTTGGTGAGGAGTGGAAGAGGAGGGAGCTTTTTAGTTGCTGCTGTTCTTAAGACAATTGAGAGCCAAAAGCTCTTTCCAATTGCCTGCAAATCACTCAAGAGACCTACCAGAAGTCTGCAGAAATTGCCTCTGGTAGCTCTGAGCTCTCCTGCATAAGCCTTTCTTAAATGAATGGGAGCTCTGCCAGAGCACAGTGCTGTTTGTTGAGATGCTCTGTAGCAGAGGTTTGGCTCTGAGGACCCTCTCTCTGAGTGCCTTTCTGACTCTCCAAATCAGCCAAGAGTAAGGTTCATTATGCACCTTTAGAAGCTTTTCATTATTTATTGAGAAGCGATGAAGGAAAATCCCTATAATAAAGGATTAACGCAGATGCTCACGTTTCATTCACCTGTGTTCCCTTCTGTAACCTGCCAACAGAGTTTTGTCCAATTATTTAATCCTTCTGTTGTTGTCCGCAACAGATTTCTCAGTGTTTGAAAGCTTCCAAAAGCACATCTCTCTTTCTTAGTTTTGGCATACGAAGCCATCCATAACGCTTAGCTTTCTTAAATCTTGAGGATTCTTTGGAAACAACACACTGGCATATTCTTTATTCATAAAATGAAGGTGGCTGAAGACTCAAATATCCAGTTTCACTATTCTCCCACTTTTGGGGCAATTGATACTGACTTCCAGCTACACCTGAATACCCTGGTCACATGAATCCTGAAGAAATGCACAGAATTCACCACTGTCCAGCTTTTGCCACACACTTCTTGTTTGCAGCATTCCAAGAATCAAACTGTTTTCAGTTCTCTGTGTATCATCCACACTCACACAGCTACTTTATGTTGCATAAACAGCAGTTACCCGTAACTGATGCCTGCCATGGGCAGAGAAGGTGGTTGTGAAAATGAGCCTTATGCTTAAAAAAGGTAAAGATAAAGGACCTCTGACAGTTAAGTCCAGTCGCGGACGACTCTGGGGTTGCGGCGCTCATCTCACTTTATAGGCCAAGGGAGCTGGCGTTTGCCCGCAGACAGTTTTTCTGGGTTATGTGGCCAGCATGACTAAGCTGCTTCTGGCGCAACGGAACACTGAAACCAGAGCAGCACATGGAAACGCCATTTACCTTCCTGCCGGAGTGGTACCTATTTATCTACTTGCACTTTTTTTGGCATGCTTTCGAACTGCTAGGTTGGCAGGAACTGGGACCAAGCAACAGGAGCTCACCCCATTGTGGGGATTCGAACCACCAACCTTCTGATCGGCAAGCCCAAAAGACTCAGTGGTTTAGACCACAGCGCCACCCACGTCCCACACTCACACAGCTACTTTATATTTCATAAACACCTATTATCCGTAACTGACGCCTGCTGTGGGCAGAGAAGGTTCTTGTGAAAATGAGCCCTATGCTTAACTACAGTAAAAGACCCAGCAGAAGACAAACCCCAGCAGAAACCTCCCCTTCTGTCTGTTAGCCCCTAGCATTGTACTACACAATAGCACAAGGAATTCAGGGCCTCGTGCCTGTTCATGTGCTTTTCCCTTTGCACAAGCCAACAAACAAACCCAGAATCTTGGCTTGCTGAAACATTGGTCAATGGCTTTGGAACAAGCCATGGTATTAAGACAGCTTCAAACCATTGTTTGAGATCTTGAATTGTTTCTGAAATAATTAGCCACAGTTTCCCAGTTGGTTCAGACAAAACAGGAAACTATAGTTAATTGAAGATTTCATTGTTTGCTGGCAGATATTTGCTGGCTTGCGGAAAGAGAAGGAGCAAAGAGCTGCAGCCAATCCCAAAACATGTAGCATTACCCAAAGGCCTCCTTTTTATCTTGGCTTCTTCTTCTTCTTCTTATTATTATTATTATTATACCAAAACATGATTTCTATTTATTCCAGATTTATTCAAACCGTGTGTCTTTGGAAACTGTGAAATGTGACGCCTGAATTGATAAAGAAAGAACACTCTTTCAACACAATGTTTTTGACACAGGTAAAATCATCCCCCATATCTATCTATCTATCTATCTATCTAATTGATCACTTTCTTTGCTTCCAGATGTCTAGCCCATTACATTACCTCAGAATGTGTTTTGTTTTCTTCTGTCAGTGTTTGACCTTCAGCATGACTATCATTCTAGACAGTATTGGTGTTTTCCAAATAGTTCGATGACATTTATTCATAGTTCACTAGCCTCAGGCTGCCCTTAATCCAGCATACGTCAACAAGTTATACAGAGAGCCAAGACATTAAAAAAACCTGTTAAAATTATGCAGCTATAAAGTTTGCAAAACCGCAAGAGAATGGATATGTTTGCTTTGTGCTGCTTATGAAAGGCCTGCGACAGATTCCTCAAAATCAATTAATGTGCTAGGACAGGGGTGCCCAAACTTTTTTCAAAGAGGGTCGGATTTGATGAAGTGAATATGCGTGAGGGCTGACCAAAGTTGTTGAGCTTTTCTTAGGCTCTCAGGATTTAACCCCAAAGTTGTTGAGCTTTTGAGCTTTTTTAAGGATTTTACCTCAGGACATATACTGCCACGGGGGACAGATTAAATCGACCGGCAGGCCAGATTAGGCCCCTGAAACGGACTTTGGACATGCCTGTGCTAGGAGGGAGGAGGATTGCTTTTGTGGTGTAGTGGTTAAGAGGGGTGGACTCGTAATCTGGTGAACCGGGTTCGTGTCCCTGCTCCAGCACATGCAGCTGCTGGGTGACCTTGGGCTAGTCACACTTCTCTGAAGTCTCTCAGCCCCCCTCACCTCACAGAGTGTTTGTTGTGGGGGAGGAAGGGAAAGGAGAATGTTAGCCGCTTTGAGACTCCTTTAGGTAGTGATAAAGTGGGATATCAAATCCAAACTCTTCTTCTTCTTCTTCTTTTGCCCTGGTAGAAAAATAGTACACTGCTGAGTGCAAGGAAACCGATATTCCAGAAACATTAAGGAAAGATGCCTGAATCTTTCCCAACAAATGAATTTGTTGGATTGTGTGAATCCACTGGGTTTTTGAAATACCCCAACATGTATTGCAGTTTAAATTTGTTTTAAATAATCATCTAGCTCTTATTTGGAACCCCAGCTTTGATAAGAGAATTATAAGGCTTACCAATTTCTTCCCCCGCCCCAAAGTTTTTCAAATCTATATTGAGGGGGGGCGGGAAATATTAGGTCAACATCTTTATTAATGTGAATTTTTTATTCTTTTCTTGTCGGCCAACATGGCCTCCTTTGTTTTTGAATAAATAGATAAACCTTGGCAAAAGTATTGTCATGTTGCTTGATGCTTAGAGAACAGAATTTGTTCAAGCCTATATGCATTAAATAACATGTGTGGGTGTATATCACATACACATATACAAACAATAGTGGGGGGGGGGGGAGGCTGTATTGTTAAATTGCATTAAAAAAATTTAAACTATGTTTTAATCTGAACATGCAGCATGCTGGTGCACCCTGCTCAAAAATTCCCGGGTATATGTCCCCTGCTCCAGCTGTTGCCACACCATGCAGTGTTTTTCCCCCTGGGGTTTTCTCAAGGGTGTGCTGTACCATTTTTTCCTAGAAGAAAAGCACTGACAACGTGTATGAAACAACCCATAGCCTGGCTTATCACAACGTCTTCAAAGGGCTGACGGTTGCTTTTCCCCAAACAAACAACAAGCAGTAATCTAAGAACAAACCTTGATTTCCACTCATGGTTGGTTTGGGGAAAACAGTCCACAGCAGCCCAGGTTTGAACAACACAACAGGCCGGATCCTGGCTTGTTTCATCAGTGGTATGGGAACAGCAGAAACAGCAGACGATTACCATGGGAAATTTTTGATCAGTGTGTTCCAGGATGTTGAGTGTTCACATTGAACCATAGCTTGTAGTCCATAGGGAACAGAATGTAGGATCTCAGTTCTGGTGATTTGGGGTTAAATGTCAGCTCAGCCAAGACGTCCCACTGAGAACGGGGGGGGGGGGTTAGTTTCACTTGGAAAATCAGCTAAAAAGCCAACTGAGGCACTCCCTTCCCTCATAAGTTATGCCGGAACTAATCACCTGTAGGGTGGGAATAGAAAGCCTGGGCATGGTAGTGACTATAGGTAAAGGTAAAGGGACCCCTGACCATTAAGTCCAGTCGTGGCCGACTCTGGGGTTGCGATGCTCATCTAGCTTTATTGGCCGAGGGAGCCAGCGTACAGCTTCCAGGTCATGTGGCCAGCATGACTAAGCTGCTTCTGGCGAACCAGAGCAGCGCACGGAAACACCGTTTACCTTCCCGCCGGAGTGGTACCTATTTATCTACTTGCACTTTGATGTGCTTTTGAACTGCTAGGTTGGCAGGAGAAGGGACCGAGCAACGGGAGCTCACCCCGTCGTGGGGTTTCGAACCGCCAACCTTCTGATCAGCAAGTCCCGCGTCCCACGGTAGTGACTACAAGATGTTAAATTCTAAATTCTGTTATTGTACAGTTCCTTTGTAGGTATGCCTGTCTACAGAAATCTTTTGCAGTGAGTGGTTTTGGAGGAGCAATTTCAAAACCTCCTGAACCTTGCTGGATCGATTGTTTAAGAAGAGTCTCTGTTTGCCGTGGCAAATGCTTTTCTACCAAAATAGTTCTGGGTATCGAAACCAGCTGCGATGATACAGCCGCAGCTGTGGTGGATGAAGCTGGCAACATTTTAGGAGAAGCCCTGTATTCTCAAAGCGCGGTTCATTTGAAGTAAGTAATTCTGACTGCTGGTGAAAACATAGTTTTAGGTACTACGTACATTGAATATCATGTTGTTATTTTGTCATCACGTGAGTTTGTTCTGTAAGTGCATCTAGAGCGCTGCCACAGTATCAACAATCCAAGATCAGTGGTGTCAAAAAACTCCTAAAGGTATGGGAAAAACCCCAGAAAGGTAGATCGCTTTGATTTCTTAAAAACATACACACAAACACACAATTGATCTCTAGTGTTGCTACTACAGCTGTGTTGGAAGCCAGACCTGCAGGTTGCCAAAAAAGAAAGAAGTGCTGACTAGCCAGAACATCAACTTCTGCGTTTGAGTTTTTGAGTTAGTCCAAACAGATTCAACATAAGCATCATGTACATTTTTTAAAAAATGTATTAGTATTTTGCACACAACAACAACACAAAAAAATTCGAAAAATAACAATATACAACACACAAAAACAACATTCAAAAACTGAAGAAAGCAACAACAGCTAAAAAAAACCAAAAAATCCATATCTTACAAGTTAATACTATAAACACTAAAACAACAACAACAAGACATTGACTTCCACCAATCCCACAGCACCTCCTTTATCTCTCATTGTGTCTTCCTGTTTTCCTTATCATCTCTATCCTAACATCTAGATATAAATCCCTCTTTCTTATCTTTTCACGTAAGCATCATGTCCATGTTTGTTTCTCATCAGAACAGGCGGAATCATTCCTTCGGTGGCACAACAGCTGCACCAAGAAAACATTGCAAGGGTAGTGCAAGAAGCACTTGCCGTCAGCAGAGTTAGCGCAGATGGACTCTCAGCCATTGCAACAACCGTGAAGCCAGGACTTGCTTTGAGCCTCGGAGTTGGGTTGGCCTATAGCCTGGAACTGGTGGAGAAATGCAAGAAGCCTTTCATTCCCATCCATCACATGGAGGCGCACGCCCTTACCGTTAGGTTGACCAATCGTGTGGACTTCCCGTTCCTGGTACTTTTGCTCTCTGGGGGTCACTGTATACTAGCGGTAGCGCAAGGGGTTTCAGATTTCCTTCTCCTTGGACAGACGTTGGACATTGCACCTGGGGACATGTTGGATAAGGTAATCCTTTTAATTAGTGTTTATTTATTAAAACATTTGTATGCTGCTATATCGTAAATATATATTTATCAAAGCAATTTACAGCAATAAAAACACAAAGCAATACAGTACAGTACAATAGAATATAATACAATACAGCTATAAAGTTAAAAACAGACATCAATTAACCATTGTGGAAGGATGTACAGTGGTACCTTGGTACTCAAACGGCTTGGCTCCTGAACAAATCGGCTCCCAAACGCTGTAAACCCGGAAGTGTTCCAGTTTGTGAACGTTTTTCGGAAGCCAAACATCCGACGCGGCTTCCACGGCTTCTGCTTGAGTGCAGGAAGCTCCTGCAGTCAATCGGAAGCCACGCCTTGGAGCCAGTGTGGTGTAGTGGTTAAGAGCGGTAGTCTCATAATCTGGTGAACTGGGTTCGTGTCTCCGCTTCTCCACATGCAGCTGCTGGGTGACCTTGGGCCAGTCACACTTCTCTGAAGTCTCTCAGCCCCACTCACCTCACAGAGTGTTTGTTGTGGGGGAGGAAGGGAAAGGAGAATGCTAGCCGCTTTGAGACTCCTTAGGGTAGTGATAAATCGGGATATTAAATCCAAACTCTTCTTCTTCTTCAAACAGTTTCAGGAGTTGAATGGACTACAGGAATAGATTGAGTTTGATTGAGTATTCCTAATTGCCTGCATAGGCCTGGTGGAATAGATGAGTTTTCAGCAGGTGTTTAAAAGTTGGCACAGAAGGCCCCTGCTGAATCTCTGTTGGCAGAATAGCCCACGGGACAGGGCCGATGCGGAAAGCCCTGTGCAATTGTCCCACTTACTTGGTGATCATTTAGCTTATTGGGATAAAACCATAATGATGTGGCTGCCATGCGGCTGGCTCAGTGTCAAGCCTCAGCACATAACAACAAGGATTTGAGGTGTGACTTGGGTCCTTCAGAATCATAAAGCTACTCCTTGTGCTTATTTGCCTTTTCCAGTGACTCTTAAAATATATCTGCACATTTCTTTAATTTCTGCTTCCATTTGGATTGTTTAGGTAGCCAGAAGGCTTTCTTTACGAAAGCACCCAGAGTGCTCTGGCCTGAGCGGTGGAAAAGCGATAGAACGCTTGGCTCAGCAGGGAAATAGATGGCGTTATGAATTCAAAGTCCCCATGGAGCAACATCACAACTGCAACTTTTCCTTTGCTGGACTTCAGTCCCAGGTCACTAGAGCGATTGCAGAAAAAGAAAAGGAGGAAGGTATTGACCAAAATAGGATGGATACAAATTGCGCGTGAGAGCTTCACATAGGCTTGGGAAACCTATTTGATCGTGATTTCTGCAGGGCGGCAGGAAGGACAACTCCTGTCCTGCATACCAGACCTTGCTGCAGCAGTCCAGCACACGGTAGCTGCTCATATTGTCGCTCGAACGCACCGAGCCATTCATTTCTGTAGAAGGAAGGGTATCTTGCCACAGAAGAAGGCAACTTTGGTAAGTGTCAAAACAAAATAAAAAAATTCCTTCCAGTAGCACCTTAGAGACCAACTCATAGCTGCCAAGTGTCCCTTATTTGAAGGGACAGTCCCTTATTCCAGCGCCATGTCCCGCTGCTGTCCCTTACTGATGGATGTCCCTTAAATGATGTCCCTTAAATTTCAAAGGAAGCAGCTCCTCTCCCTCCCTCCCTGCCGGCCAGGGAGGAGAGAGGCTCCAACTGTGTTGCTTGGCTGTGTTGCTCAACCAATAAGAAGTCTAAGAACGACTGGGGGGTGGAGCTTGCATGCCTTGTGTGTGGCTAGTTAATGTAAGCTGAGGGGTTTTTTGAATGCTGGACGCCATTTTGTTGCACGTGCTGCTGCAAACTTTGCAGTGCAAAGCCAGGCCAGGGAGCCATCTTAAGTTGAGGCTGCATAGGCCTTGTGGTGCATGTGATTCAGATTCTATTCAGTTGAACTTCTGGTTACAAAGTTGGTTGGACATTGTTCTCGAAGCTACCTAGCATGAGTTTGACCAGACTGCAGGAGGACAGGAAGACTGGAGTGCCTGGAACAGGTGAGGCTGCAGGTCCCTTATTTTGGCTGCTGGTCCCTTATTTGCAAGGCTGCTGGTCCCTTATTTTCAAATCTGTAAGTTGACAGCTATGGACCAACTAAGTTTGTTATTGGAATGAGCTTTTGTGCGCATGCACACTTCTTCAGTGTGTGTGTGTGTGTTGTCAGGAAAACAAACCAGGGAACTGCATCTTACCCGCCAAAATACCCCTTGGGATGATTCATCACTCTTCTGTCCTGAGTTGCTACTGCGACATATATCCGAAGATATCTGCACACACAAACATAGCAGAGTTCAAAGCAGAAGCTGGACTTGAGAATACTCAGATAATTTATTATGTACAAGATCAAGTGTTGCAGAACAAAGAAATCATGGCTCTTCTCTCCTCCTCGTCCGAGAGAGAACAGAAAATGCAAAAGCATAACATAACGGAGCAGTGTGACTGAACTTCCCTTCTCATGACTCCAACAGTGTGGAATGTCAACACAGACATGTGATGAAAACAATCACACATCAGTAGTGGGAAGGAATGAAATCCCAACATGTGTGTGTTGCACAGTTAACTTATCCTAAGCTCCAACAATATGGCCAGCAGCTTAGTTGTATTAATCGCTTGCACCTTTAGGTCTAGGAAGTGGTGACCTGATCAACAGAGAGACACAAATTAGTAACAAATATTATTAACTAACACGAAGGAAATAAAATAAAAACTGAATCCAAGAGCACAAGACTTTGCATGTACCTGGGGAAAGTCAACATGTCATGGGGGGCTATGGCCTTCCCACACCCGTTGTATGTAATACCTAATGGTGCCTACTCAAATATCTTTATATGAATTTCAAAATGGCAGAGGGGGAGAGGGCATGTTTCTGCCCTGTGCAGGGATTACTGCCAGCAAGGTGAGGCAGGTTGCTATAAACATAATCCTGCCGCCCTACTTCCTCAGACTTCCCATAAACATGACTTTCAAACACTGGTTTCAGGTGGCTTCGGGGGGTGTTGCAAGTAACCAGTATATCCGGAAAGCTCTGCAGGTTTTAACAGATGCCACCGATTTCGCCCTGGTATGTCCGCCTCCCAGACTGTGCACTGACAACGGTGTTATGATTGCATGGTAAGCAAATATGTGGTTTTTTTCTTCTATTTGGAATTCTGTTCTGAATTATAATGCAACATAGTTAATTGGAAAACACTTCGTTGGTATATCTAAACACAGTTTATGTGTAGCTGTATATAGCCCCATGGGAGTTAGTTGCCAATAAATGTATACGTTTTGTATATGTGATGGTGTTGTATATTTGGGGTACATACCTTTCTTAAAGGACGCGGGTGGCGCTGTGGTCTAAACCACAGAGCCTAGGGCTTGCTGATCAGAAGGTCGGCAGTTCAAATCCCCGCAACGGGGTGAGCTCTCGCTGCTCTGTCCCAGCTCCTGCCAACCCAGCAGTTCGAAAGCACGTCAAAGTGCAAGTAGATAAATAGGTACCGCTCCGGTGGGAAGGTAAACGGCATTTCTGTGCGCTTCTCTGGTTCGCCAGAAGCGGCTTGGTCATGCCGGCACGTGACCCGGAAGCTGTCTGTGGACAAACGCCGGCTCCCTCAGCCAGTAAAGCGAGATGAGCGCGCAACCCCAGAGTTGTCCACGATTGAACCTAATGGTCAGGGGTACCTTTACCTTTACCTTTCTTACATGGAAGTTCACTAAGTGCGAACCACCCTGGTAGCATTGTCCTTCAGAGAGAAAACTGCCTGTTATTGTTGGGCGAAGAAGAAGGAGAAGAAGAAGAAGAAGAAGAAGAAGAAGAAGAAGAAGAAGAAGGAGCACGGCCAAACCACGTTTTCTCCAGTCAAGGGCCCTTCTTAGGCTAGCAGAAATTATCTCTGTCTGAAATCTCTTTGCTGAGCTTACATCAACAATACTGCATTTAGTTCACTGTAATGGGCGGGGAAATGAACTAGTTTATGAAAAACACTTTACACAAATATTCTCTCTTTAGGAATGGCATTGAAAGGCTTTGTGCAGGACTGGGTGTTCTATATAGCACAGAAGGCATAAGATATGAGCCAAAGTAAGTAGTATTTATTATATTTCCCCCTCAGTTTTATATACTGTGTTTTGTTATCTCCGTAGCACTCCAGAAAAACAGAGACAATATCTGCTGAGTGCTTTCAAATCTTACGAGACCTAGAGAGAGTGGAGAGGTGGGACAGAAGTCCCATGCCATAGTTTTCTGTTCCTCTCCTTTGTTCCTTATATCCAGGATTATGCCTCTGTATTCTTCCTTGCTGTATAGCAGCCCAAATCAGTTCAGCAGTATTTAAATTCTGTCCCTAAAACCTTGCAAAATATAATGTATTGGGTGGGTGGGTGGGTGTGGGAAATGCACAATAGGAAAAGGTTGCACAATCGTTGGGACATATTGACAGAGAAAACACTAATCTCTGACCATTTCAGATTTTTAATGTTACCCAGGTGTTCTTCTCAAAATTTGGGAATATGATTTCCTGTCCGTTGGAAACCACTGTGGTGAACAAAAGTTGATGGCAAATTACAGCTGGCCCACACTGACTGACATGCTGGAGGTTGAATGGATACATAGAGCTTTTTGAATTCTGTTATTCGTCCTTGGATAAGGCGTTATAGGACCTCAGAATCCACCAGGGGTTTCATAGAGACAGAAAGAATGTTTTTAAATTTTAATTACAGTGCTCAGATATTTCAACAGGTTTATTCACCACTGTCCTTTTTTATGGACGATTTCCATATCAGTGTTGACCCTGTTCATATTATAGACAGCACATAATTCCTCTCACTGGATTTGGGGGTACACACTACTGCTGATATTATATAGTGGGCGGTCCTTCAATTGTTTAAATTAATATATAAAAAAGACAGAATAAGTGGCATTTCGTTCAGCAATACTAGTCGCGTGTTGTTGTTCTCTTTTGCTGTAGCTTGGCATCTTTTTTTTCTTTAGGCTCAGCTGCAATCCCAAATCTAAACATAGACTGAGTTACACTTTCCTAAGGACCAAATTCACCTTGGCTTTTCATCAGAATTTCAGCTATGTGCTGTTGTCAATGCCCTCTTCCGGGCTCTCAGCCATGTATCTGATTTTTCACTCACAAACGGCTGTGTCCGGTTCCCTGCGACTTTGTCTACAGCTTTTGGCTTGGACAAGAAGTTCTTGCTCTTCCAACTGTACTTTCAGAGCCTCTATATTTCTGGGGAGGACAGTTCTTCCCAAAAACCAACAGAAGTAGCCCCGCTTCTCATTGAATTACTTCAGAGATAGAAATTTGGGGGAGTGGGGAAAATAAAAGACAAGTAAATAAAAAATGGGCAAAAAAAATGAGAGGCACAAATACAAGATGGGTGACACCTGGCTTGAGAGCAGTACATGTGAAAAGGATCTAGGAGTCTTGGTTGACCACAAACTTGACATGAGCCAACAGTGTGACGCGGCAGCTAAAAAAGCCAATGCAATTCTGGGCTGCATCAATAGGAGTATAGCATCTAGATCAAGGGAAGTAATAGTGCCACTGTATTCTGCTCTGGTCAGACCTCACCTGGAGTACTGTGTCCAGTTCTGGGCACCACAGTTCAAGAAGGACACTGACAAACTGGAACGTGTCCAGAGGAGGGCAACCAAAATGGTCAAAGGCCTGGAAATGATGCCTTATGAGGAATGGCTAAGGGAGCTGGGCATGTTTAGCCTGGAGAAGAGGAGGTTAAGGGGTGATATGATAGCCATGTTCAAATATATAAAAGGATGTCACATAGAGGAGGGAGAAAGGTTGTTTTCTGCTGCTCCAGAGAAGCGGACACGGAGCAATGGATCCAAACTACAAGAAAGAAGACTCCACCTAAACATTAGGAAGAACTTTCTGACAGTAAGAGCTGTTCGACAGTGGAATTTGCTGCCAAGGAGTGTGGTGGAGTCTCCTTCTTTGGAGGTCTTTAAGCAGAGGCTTGACAACCATATGTCAGGAGTGCTCTGATGGTGTTTCCTGCTTGGCAGGGGGTTGGACTCGATGGCCCTTGTGGTCTCTTCCAACTCTATGATTCTATGATTCTATATGTTCCTTTAGCTATAGTGTCAATTTACCATTTCTCACGTGGCTGCTGCCCTGAAGGAAATAAACAAAGCGCTCTGCTTATGGATGTTCTCTGACCTATTTATATGGTCTTTCAGGACTTAGTAAATCTCTCTGGTGTAGCTCCTCCTCTCCTTGGGGTTGAGGAGAGAAAGAGGGGAGAATGAACTACTGATATTTGTCTTGGGAACAAAAGGAGGGTGAGGGCAAATCATAATTTTATCCTTGTGGAAAATGTATAATTCTTTTCCTGAAGAAAGCATACTGAACTCAAAAATCCTATGAAGAGAGGTCACTGTTATGAGAGGAATTGTCCAAAGACTTATGAGGAAACTTAAAATTTATTAACAGATGTTTAAATTCTAGATGAGATACGAAAGGTCAAATCTGTTTATACGGATCAAGAAAACCCAAATACTTCTGCTTGGTGTTAGTCCGCACAATGTAGTAATACTAAACTATAGCTGCATTGTTTTCCATAGTACAACAGTCTTCATTATGGGAGTTAAGATTAAGAATGATATAAAGGAGATACTAAGTATAGAATTCATTATTACCTACAGGAGCCAAATATGTATGCGGTTTATAATGCTGGCTAATTATTTTGTATGATACTGAATTTATAATGGGATGCCTATGCTTGTGTCTTAAATGTATTTTTAAATTTTTTATTTATTTATTAGAGCTCTGCTTGGGACGGATATCTCAGAAGAAGTCCAAAAAGCTTCCATCAAAATGCCAGCACCAAATCAGATGTGAAAAGTAAATTATGCCACCATCCATTTCAATGGGAGCTCCGTATCATTTGCCCCAGCCTCTGTATGACAATGTGCCATTGCTGAGATTTTTCATTACTAAGCTGGGGATATCAAAATGAAAAATAAACCAAGAACAGCATAGGCATTCTTATAAGCCGTAAATGAAGAATATATTTCTAAGCTTTCTACCCTGTTCTGTAAATTTCAACATCGACCCTTGTCAACAGTTAAACAAGGCTTTTGGTTTCCAAAATGACCAGTGGAAAGAAGAAGTAAAAGCAGAAGGGTTTCTGCATGACAGATAATGCCATTTCCTTTCCCAAGTGGTTGCATACTTGAATACAGTTGCTCTTCTTGATTGTGAGGCTACCTACACCAAAGTGAATTGGAATAAATCCCCTTCTGAACTTGTTTATAATTTTACTCTGTTTGTTAATACAATGGTACCTCGGGTTACATACACTTCAGGTTACAGACTCTACTAACCCAGAAATATTACCTCAGGTTAAGAACTTTGCTTCAGGATGAGAACAGAAATTGTGCAGTGGCGGCGCAGCAGCAGCAGGAGGCCCCATTAGCTAATGTGGTGCTTCAGGTGAAGAACAGTTTCAGGTTAAGAACAGACCTCCAGAACAAATTAAGTTCTTAACCTGAGGTACTACTGTATAGTTTATCTTTATCATGCTGTCACCATTCTTTGCTTAAGATCATGGCCCAGCGAAGTAAGTCCTTTGGTTTAGTCCCTTTGTAACTCAGTAACCACACTAAGCACCTGGGGGATAAGAATCAAATTTGGTACGTTTGTTTAGTACCTTCCAAATGGGAATACCAGTTCAAAGCCTGCACCTGTTTGCAAGTGGGGGAAGAAATGTTACACCTGCCTTGAAGGTTATTGATATTAAAGTTGATATATTGCCTCCAGGAATAAAGCCCCAGCAGCCCCTTTCAAATGGACCAAGAAAGATGGGGGAATCACTGTAACAGGATACATCCCTATGAAACCGAGCTACCTCACTGTAGTTTAATAATCACATTTACAGCGTAATTCTCTATTTTAAGTTAAAACATCTGCTTAAACCAGTTTTCAAGGTGAAGGGAAGGATGTAAAACATACCGCCAGTCAGGGAACTGCCATCGGAGCCAGAAGGAGAGGGAGGGCTCCAGAGGGATTCCGGAGAGCGTCCCGGGAGGGAGAGAAGCAGCACATCTTCTGGGGAAGGAAATCAGCGTAGCACCAGTGGAGGAGGGGGGCAGATGGGGGAATCGGCGAGGTGGCTCCAAGACTCTTCACCGGAAACCAGCGGGGAGAGCATGGGTCCTCCGATGCCCACACTCTCCCTGCGCAGAAGGCTTCCACGCAGGGAAAGTAGGCGGCGACTAGGCGTCAAAGAACTTTTATGCTGGAAGAAATTCAAGAAACGCCCACTGACGGATTCTGTCAGCGATTGAGACAGCCACGGGCGAGTGGCTGTCCGGACAGGAAAGGTTCACTCAGGCAACCCACCCAGGTGTGGCACCGATTTACGCACGAGCAACCCCTAGAACCACTACACCGCCGTTTACCTCCATCACTGTGTTCCGTTGGGCCAGAAGCGGTTTAGTCATGCTGGCCACATGACCCAGAAAGCTGTCTGCGGACGAACGCCGGCTCCCTCAGCCTGAAAGCGGAGATGAGCGCCGGACCCCATAGCCGATTTTGACTGGATTTAACCGTCCAGGGGTCCTTTACCTTTTTACCTTACCTTAAAACATACCACGGACAGATACTTTCTATGAAGAAGCCTTGAATTATTAGAGTTGATGTCCCAGCATCCCTTCTACTACGCCCGTATAGAAAAGACATAAAATTAATTTTAACGTGATCGCTTGAATTGTGAGAGTTAACACAGAGGCAAGACTGGAAGCATCATACGAAAGACAGTTCGCATTTGTCACCTGTCGCAAAGTGATTTCATGCTCTTTATTCAGCTCATAGTGGTGAGGAGGAATGAATGAAAGTCCCCTCAAAGTATCTGCTTTATATACATTATTTACACAATGGGCTGCACATGATTGGCTAATTCTGGAATTCTACTGTAAGCCAATCATGTTGTGGATTCACTTATATCTGGAGCATGATTGGGTGGTTCCTGCCAACCAATCATACTGCTGCATTGTTCTGAATCCTATTGTTCTAGGACCAATCAGACTGCTGCAGTTTGGATCCTGTTGTTCTAGGACCAATCAGACTGCTGCAGTTTGGATCCTATTCAACTCAGTACATAACACTTCTGTTGAACTATACTTGGGAAAACCAAGATTCTTCAAAGCACTGCCAAGACATTCATTCCAATTCCAAGCAGATTGTCAAAGCCCAAGATTGTGGGCTTCGACAATCTGTTAGGAATTGGAATGAATGTCTTGACGGTGCTTTGAAGGATCTTGGTTTTCCCAGAACATTCTGCATAGAACATTCCCAGAACATTCTGCACAGCATAGAATCTTGCATTGTCTGCAAAGATCTAATTTTGCATTCTGCAACCGAGTTTTCTTGGGGTGAAAATGCGTTTGATTTGCGATGAATGATCCCTTGCTTTCTTAGCCATGCCTGGAAGGCTTCAGGCAGCCCAGCTCCCAAAATTGGGATTTTTCTAACATGAAATGCAACCTCTTGAACACGTGCTATACTAGTTAAATTGGGCAAAGGCTGGTGTGCAATCCAGCCATCATTTAGCTCTTTTAAGTCTAATGGTTAAGGATGTGCTGATGGTCTCCCATTGAAGTCAATTATGCTTTAGAAAGTGCTTGGCTGCAGCTGAATGGTGCTACACACTTACTATTTCTGTTGCCTTCCAGCTTGAAGAAGGTGCGTATATAAGCAGGGGCTGTCTTTATCTTGGGGGTGGGGAGTGGGCTCCCCACACCTCTTGGAACCCTAGAAAAACAACTGGAAGGAAATGGGGCTGATCCAGTATGCTTAGCGCAGCTGCCTATCTTAACATGCCTATTCCAAACACTTGAAGAGTGTGTGTTGGCACCAACAGTAAGGTCCACTAGGTCTTTCTTCCAAGGTCTTTCTCCATAGCAAGTGTGCTTAGGATTTCAGGCTTAAAACATGGACTACTGCAATGCGCTCTACGTTGGGCTACCTTTGAAGGTGACCCGGAAACTACAACTAATCCAGAATGCGGCAGCTAGACTGGTGACTGGGGGCAGCCGCTGAGACCACATAACACCGGTCTTGAAAGACCTACATTGGCTCCCAGTACGTTTCCGAGCACAATTCAAAGTGTTGGTGTTGACCTTTAAAGCCCTAAATGGCCTTGGCCCAGTATACCTGAAGGAGCATCTCCACCCCCATCGTTCTGCCCGGATGCTGAGGTCCAGCGCCGAGGGCCTTCTGGCAGTTCCCTCATTGCAAGAAGCAAAGCTACAGGGAACCAGGCAGAGGGCCTTCTCGGTAGTGGCGCCCACCCTGTGGAACGCCCTCCCATCAGATGTCAAAGAGATAAACAACTACCTGACATTCAGAAGACATCTTAAGGCAGCCCTGTTCAGGGAAGTTTTTAATGTGTGACATTTTAGTGTATTTTTGGTCTCTGTGGAAGCTGCCCAGAGTGGCTGGGGAAACGCAGCCAGATGGGTGGGGTACAAATAATAAATTATTATTATTAAATTATTATAAAAGATACCAACATTGAGAGATATTGTGAATGTTCTCTTAGGTTTCTCTAGGCAACACTGGAGGCTATGAAAAAACACTTCTGCTTCAATACTGCACCTAAGTTTCTTTTCAGACACGAATGCTTACAGTCAATTGCCAGCCTTTTTATTCTCTACCACAGCAGCAATTATATTATTTTTTTGCATTATTAATAGACAAACTTTCATTGTGCAAATCTGTTACGGACAGAGCAGTAATATTTACCCTAATTATCTGAAAGGTATTAGCAGAGACGTTACTGTTTTCGTTGCTGCCCCAGTGCAGGCACTAAAGTCAAGATTTCTTTCCCGACAAGTTGCTGAGGAGCGCGGAGACGTTGACAATTCTCGGTCTCGAAACTTGAATGAGGTCCGATGTTGTGGCGTGTGGAAACGGAATGTGGCCGGATACTGGGACGCGGGGCTTTTCCGGTGTTTTGAACCTTCCCATCAGGTGAGTCGCCGTGGGCACCAAGAAGAGGGAATCCTTTGGACGACACTTTGTTTTGTATATCTTGACGCCACTAGTCTGGGATTTGTCTGCAAATTAAAACATTGCTTTCTTATGCGCCAGAGGAGCCGACTCCTAGAATATTTGAGGGGGTCACACTTTTCCCCCTCCCAGTGTTAGGGTTTTTATCCATTTGTGCTGCTCCAGCAGTAGCACTATGGTTTGTTTTGTGTGTGTGTGTGTGTGTGTGTGTATATATATATATATATATATATATATATATATACCGGTACTATAAACATAATTTTCTTAGCAAACAATATAACATATATTGGTCTTAACACTAAAGACCCGACCTCCCATCTATTCCATATTTCGATTTCATAATACTTATTGCCAATACACACTTTTATCATAGTTAAACTTATTCTTAATATATCTAATTTTGTATATCTACCTTGCAACTATTACTGAAGTTCCTCGAATGCTGCAACAGAATTTAAACTAGTATATTTATTTTTCAGATATTCTTTGAAAACCTCCCATTTTGAAACTAATTCCTGTTTTGATTTATTCTTTATTTTTTCTGTTAGAACATCTGTATTTTCCTACATATCCACCACATATGGTAGAAAGTTCCTGAGTTTTGTGTATATCATGTGAGTGTCTGAGAGAGAGCGAGACAGGAAGTCTCAGTACTGTTGGAGTACTGTTGGAGTTAGTTTCATTTCTGTTTGTGATGCTGTTCTGTACTGGTGCTGAGAGAGCACAGACATGCTGATGAAGTCTGTGTATACAGACTGTAAAATAAAGTAGTTTAGAGCTACTGATTGACTCTTTCTTCTGCTATGACATGCCAGAAGACGAGTGTGCTCCTCTCAGGAGGGAGGGGTCGCTTATCACCGGTCTCTCTGGACTGAGGGAAATTTAATTGACACGAATGCTACAGTCAATTGCCAGCTCCAGGTGGCTCTTGCGGGCTTTTCCCCAGGAGGGAGAAGGGACTGACGCGGCCAGTCAGTCCCTTCTCCCTCCTCGTAGAAAAGCCCGCAGGAGCTGTGCGCTCCTGAAAGGGTGCGCAGCTCCTGTGGGCTTTTGCGGGAGGTGGGGGAATTGCCATAGCCGCGCGCAGCCTCTCCCGGCCAGAGAGGCTGCGCACGGCTAAAGAAGCCAAAACAGCGAGCGGGATCCATCCCGCTGGCTGTCTTCGCTTCCTCTTTAATATTTTTAAAATTGATTTCCCCCTCTAAAAACTAGGTGCGTCTTGTGGTCCGGTGCGTCCTATAGAGCGAAAAATACGGTATATAGCTGAGCTAAAAGGGCAGAGCTGTCTAGCCAACGAGAGTTATTTCTGAATAAATTACCTCGTATGTGTACAGGAACTGCAGGTGGCCCTCCGTTTATCTCCAAACTGAAAATTAAAAAGGCAGAATGTTAGTAGTAGTCTTGACATATAATGACAAGCAGCGAGGACAACAAAGGATCTGTGTTCCAATTAAGCAATAGGCATTTAAACAATTAAATGCGGAATGTTGTACCTCAGCTCTGATTTCCAAACAGCTGGGATGGCAGAAACTT
This sequence comes from Podarcis tiliguerta, assembly GCF_965153285.1. Classification (NCBI taxonomy): domain Eukaryota; kingdom Metazoa; phylum Chordata; class Lepidosauria; order Squamata; family Lacertidae; genus Podarcis; species Podarcis tiliguerta. The sequence continues at coordinate 18,046,228 of NC_139534.1, forward strand.
TGCTTACTTAAATGAGTTTCTTGCTGGGGAATGTATTAAGGATCTAGACCAGGGTTTCCCAAACTTGAAGCTCCAGCTGTTTTTGGACTACAATTCCCATCATCCCTGACCACTGGTCCTGCTAGCTAGGGATGATGGGAGTTATAGTCCAATAACATCTGGAGGGCCACAGGTTCCTCACCCCTAAGCTAGGCACCGGTCCTTAACCTCAGGAGAAAAAGAAGAAATCTTATGCACGGCTTGTTATATAACAGCCATTTCCTATTTATATCATGATATGTAATTGTGGTGCTAGACTGTAATCGCCTTCCACACAAACTAGAAACACGCTGTTGTGTTTATGATTTTTTTCTGTGGTAGTACTGGGAAATTTAAAAATGCTTTCGTATTACGGGACAAAGCTCCCCCCCCCCCCCACTATTTCGGGGGGGGGGGAATGTTGTTCTTCAACAGATTTTCACAAAACTTCACCATCGATGGTGTCCAATGAGATAGAAATAAAGCTAAAACATCCACATTTGGTGATATATACCTCTCAGAGAACTTTGTGAAGGAAATAACCCTTCACACAAAAGAATTGCTTTGGGAACAAGTCTCTATACAACTGAACATAAAACTCCCTGAAGGTTTTGGAGATTACTCAAAAAAATTATTTATGAATTTATAAGCTGCACTGTCATTAAAAAACAATAACAGTAAGGTGGAATATAAAAACAAACTCAGCAAGTGTCCATAAAAACATAATTAAGAGCATCAATACAAACTGAATGGATTTAAAAGAGAATTGCAACAACTTATGAGAAATCAAGAAGCAGGTTGCGTTCTGCCTGTCCTGCTCTGCAAAGAGACTATGGGGACCAAGTCCTGTGTCCATGCCTGAACCCAGATTGAAATTGATCCCAATAATCTGTGTCGTTCAATAATGCTTGCAGCTGCTCCACCAAAACCCTCTCCACCACTGTCCCCCAAAAGGGGGTATTTGCAGAATCAATGTTACCCTGAGGTCAACTGATATTTTGATCGATATTTGCATGGGGTACTGAATAGAAATCAGTAAGATTTTCAGTACGTGAAAAGTGAGGGACTCAAAACCTTAAAAAACAAACAAACCATAAGATAATTGAAAGGTTGCTAATTGTTACCTGAGAGCTGGAAGCCCAACTCTTTTTTGCCTCTTAAATTCTCTCACAAAGTCTGAATTTATTCTTGCATCCTTGCTAAGGTTCAGTATTAGCCTCTTGAACAACTTGGGCTTATTCCTACATTGTACTAGCAAATGGCGATATGCAGTTCGGTTGAATGTTAAATATCCCAGAGCACATGCCATAGATGTACGAACCTGAAAAAAAGAACCTCACTTTCAGGTGTCTTTTCCCTGAAGGATTTTATTAAAGCATATATATATATATTCAATAAAAGAAACTCATCTAAATAAAAACACAGAGAAAGAAAGAGAAATTAAAATGGAGAGTTCTCTCCCAAAAGTAGAACTTGTCACGCCACAGAAAGTTTATAATTTGGCAGAATATTTGAACTATTTGATATTTATATGTATAATTTTGAATATTTAATGTGATTTGATTGGATTATTAAATTAGAAAATCTAATAAATATCTTTTTTTAAAAAGTGGGGGACCCTCCCAGCTCTCACCTGGGAGATTTCTTTTCTGCTTCCAGACTCCCACCGTCTCACCTGGGAGATCTTCACTTCCCTGCCCATGTGGGAACAGGATACTGGACTAGAAAGGCCTTTGCCCTGATCCAGTGTCAGGAACTGGCAGGCCTTTGATGACTGTGTGGGCAGAGGAAAGAGGCCAGGGGATTGACCCGGGAGAGGGGCCAGAGAGCCTGAGCAGGTGTGTGTGTGTGTGTAAGAGGAATGGTCAGAGATGGAGATGGGTGTGCAGGACGAGTCAAAGGAAGAGGCTGTTCAGGTAAGGGACAGGCTAGTCAAATCCCTGCCACCCCCTGCCTTCTAGAACTGAGGGGATTGAAAGAGGAAAGAGCAGTGATTGCTTCCACGTAGGAGAAGCCTCAGGTTGCATGGGTGCACCCCATCAGATGAGGGTACATAACCTGGAGGGGTGTGGTCCCACTATTGCTACAATTTCTCTGCAGAACACAGACCCGGGAACAGCTGCCTAGAAGCGTGTGTGTGTGCTTGTATCTGAGGCGTTATGGAAATTGCTGTTAGTGCATGTTTTCTCAATAAAGAATTAACTATCAGACTTGGCTGGGGGTGCCTAGGACATCCAACAGGGTTCTTCTTAAGTTCTTAAGAAAGCTGAGACCTTGGGTGGGGAAAAAATGCTATAAATAAGTCAGTAATTAAATTGTAATAGCGAAAGACCAAAAAAAAGGGCTATGTAAAAATAGCATAGAAATTCTTTTGCTCTCTGGCACCATCTGGTGTTACATGTTTATAATGCATTCAAAATGCATTTTTTGACTACTGTAGCTGAGTCCCTTGTAGGTTGACATGTTTTCTAGCTACCCTTGGTAAATTACTATATCCAGTCAATTAAAGTGATGGGAATTCAGACCTTCCAGATCCCTGTTTCTGCATCAAAAGACTCGCAGGCCACACCCTGAAATGTGTGATCCATGTTGGATCTGATCTGTTCTTGTATTCTCTACCATGGTGTCTGGGAGGTCCACCTTCCATAGTACCTGTTTTCTACTTAAAGAGTGGTGATGGGAGGTGATATAGGTTAAAAAAAGCTGGGGCTAAAATGCAGCCTTGCTTAACCCCCTTGGTGGCTGGTACAGGGCCTATGAGTTGGCCATTTCTGGAGGATCTTACGTACAACACAGTATCTTTATATAGGCCATTAATCAAAAATAATAATCTTTTATCAATACTGGATGTATTCAATTTGGCCCAGAGTCTTACTCGTGAAATTGAATCAAAGGCAGCCTTCAAATCAATGAAGGCTGCATATAAGACCCCACAGGTTTTCTTGGCGTATTTGTCAATAAGATGTGCTAAGACAAAACAGTGATCTATGGTAGATCTGCCTTGACTAAATCCAGCTTGCTCCTCCGCCAAGATAGCCTCAGGGTCCATCCAACTGAGGGAGGTGATATATTTTAAATGAACAATTAATCAGTGAACAGTTCCTGCTGCAGTGATATTTTAATTACAATTTATGGTTGTTGTATTTACACCAGTGTTTTCACCAATTTTCCAGGAAAAGACGGCAATACAACCAGCCTGTCGAGTCCATGATCTCCCCCGGATCTCTCTTTTCTTAAAAATCCGTGTTACAAAAAAGATGGTCGTTAATTGAGCAATCTGAATTTGCTACTATGTGGCTGAATATCACTCCAAAATAGCAACAGTCTGGAAGCACCCTGAGAGCATATATACAAAAAAAACCCCCACCCTTTCCCATTAATTATTTTTTGTTTTTATAAAATTAACGCAGAGCGGCTAAATAATGGCTTTAAAAGTTGGGTTTCCCCCACCATCACTGCCACCCTTCTAATGTACGCGTATTGGCGAAATATGGCTTCCAAAGTGCAATTACTGAAAAACCAATGCTGTATATGGCATTCATTTTGGATTAATAATCTCAGGGTAAAAGGAGGTGATGATATTTTGATACTATTAAAGGGTCCACGTTGCTTATTTTCATGCTGTTTTATATTTCACCAGTTTAGTTGCATTAGAAAGTTAGACTGAATGGATCAAATGGGGGGGGGGGGACTGCAAAAATAAAACACCTGTACCTCTTCTTCCTTTGCGTATAAATGATAACAAAGACGCTGGACAGTTCCTAAGCATGTAATTGCTTCTGGAATCCCTGCTCTTGTGTGAGCCAAACTAGCCAGTAGCTTCCCTATAGAGAAATAGATAACTGAGATTAAATGTTACTAGTAAACTGAGCTAAAATGATACAAGAAAGCTTTTTGGTACAATTAACTTCAGCAGGCAAATGTCCATTTCTGAAACATTTCAAGAACCCCAGTACAATTTCTTTTCAGTATTCTTTTTATTGCACTCTTTGAACATATTGACACTTAGGGCTTTAGGTAAAATGTGAGTTCCAATGTGCAATTACCATATTTTTCGCTCCATAAAACACACTTTTTTCCTCCTGAAAAGTAAGGGGAAATGTCTGTGCGTCTTATGGCGCGAATGCGTGGTCCCTGGAGCCAAATAGCCCAGGGGCGAAAAGCAGATTGTGTTGTTTTTGGTTTTTTTTAGAAAGAGGGAAGGGGGTGTTGAAACTAAGCCGCTGAGCAGCTGATCGACAAGCGATTGGAGGGAGATAAGGGACTCTAGCGATAAAGGAGGCTGCCTGGGAGGGGGAGGTAAGGACAGCGAACTTGCAAGGAGAGGAGACAGGAATACTAAAACAAGCAACATGGAGAGAAATTAGAAGAAAAGGAGGAGCAAAAAACTGCTCCAGCTAAGGAAAAAACACTAAGGCAAACAAAAGGGAAACAAAGCCGCTGATCAGCTGATCAGCAAGGGATCAGGAGGGATATAAGGGACTCTAGCGATAAAGGAGGCTGCCTGGGAGGGGGGAGGTAAAAGCACATGGATCCTCAGGATTTTTGCATTGGGGCCACCCCAAGCTCACCGTCAAATCACATATTATGTCTGTGGCCACAGCATGAACCACAAAAATCATACATCCACTGATTTGTTCAGAATATTTTTTTTCTTGTTTTCCTCCTTAAAAACTAGGTGCGTCTTATGGTCAGGTGCATCTTATGGAGCGAAAAATACGGTAATTTAAATGAAGCAAGAACCTTTGCTGTATTGTCGGCTGGGGCAACCCAGTCAGATAGGTGGCATAGCAATAATAATAATAATAATAATAATAATAATAAGTCTTGACAGAATAAACACCTGCCTCTAGAGAGTAATAGAAACCAAGACAAGGCATATCAACAATCACATCCTACTATTTTAAGATTTTGCACTATTTCAGTGTTGTATAAGCATGCTGCCTTGAAAAACAGTGCTTTTCTTTGCATCATTACTTGCCTATTAACACCAGAGTCGCTGTCTTTTCCGAACATAGCAGGTCGACCAAAATAGAAACTCCTTTTGCAGACAGACTGACTTTATCCTTATCAACTATAATTCTGGCTAGTATAACTATCTGAAATAAAAGAAACATTTTTACACAATGCCTTAATATATTAACCAGGCCTCACACATTTTCCCCCCATTTCTCTGCATTTCCTGCTTCCAGCAAAAATTGTTATTTTTTTTTTTTTTGTCCCAGTACAAAGCAAGCATATTTTAATGAGAATGTGGTTTATGGCTACACAATCATAGGAATGGAAGAGAATATGTTTGTGTTACCTGCGGATGGAGACAAAGCACAAAAGCTCAGCCCTTACACTTCTGAGTTTGCAGAAGCATTTATTAGTCTACGATGCAAACATATGCAGACATACATGGGAGAATTTACACAAGAAATTAAGACATGCGTACACATTTTGCAAGTAAAAACACGACACCTTTTTCCATATTTCAACCCAATTCTTTAAAAAAATTCTTGCTTGCACTTTTCCTATATTCTTTATATTTTACAAAGATATGCTATTGTGTTTATGTACATATGCTCTTGTTAGCGTATACAGGTTTCTCTGCAAACTAAAAATATGAAACTGCAACCGATGAAGTAACAATAGCAGAAGTATTTGAAGTGGGCACAGATTGAGACATTGGGCACAACTTTAAAAATGTTGAGATCACAGGTTCCCAAGCAATGCTTGGGAACCTATCGGGCAAAAATGACTCTTCACAATAGATGAATGGTTGAAGGAACAATTGGACAGGCTACGTTGGCACAAGTCATTGGTAACAGAAAAAGCAAAAATAGCCATGGTGGCCTTTAAGAAAAAAATCCAAAATCCACATTACATATACCTTTATTAGGCCAATGAAGGGGTCACAAAATAGTCTGCAAGTTTTCAAGCTCTCCAGAACTCTTCACCAGGCTAGATGGTAAACAGAGCAGGAGTCAGGAGGGGAAAGTTGACTCATATAGAAACTATGGAGTCTTTATTTAATTGTGACAATCTTGAAATGTGGGAGGAGGTAGCAGGTAGTCTAATGAGGCTCTTTTGGGTACTACTGTGATAGGAATTTTATGGTATTAGATATATGGTAATGTTCATAACTGCACATACATAGATCAACACAGGAAGACCAACCTGGAACCATTTTGATTCCTAAACTGACCAAATCCTTTCTCTGCAAGGTTAAACTGGAAAAGCCTCCCCATTGTCTCTTTCCTTACAAATCCTGTCTAAAGGATATGTCTGTTTGAATAAGGTGTGAGCCTGTGACCTGGCCCAGGAAATAAGTATTTTACCACTACAAAAGAATGGCCAGGCTCCCCAGGCAATCCAATCAAGTAACTTGCCAGACAGGAGATAAACTGTGACAGGAGAAAAACAACATTTAAATTTCTGTGATGTAGGTGGGATGTATCTGAGGGGTGGTCTTAGGTTACACCCCTTCTGTGATGTATGCATAATGTTTCTGGGGGTGGTCTTGATCTACAGGATGGGAATTTCAAAAGTCTTTATAAGCCCTTGCACAGCAATTTTGGGGGTCCTCCTCCTTTCCTGCGTGTGAGGGGAGTACCCTGTTGCAACAGATCAATAAAGATCAAGCTTACTAGCTGCTTTGCTTCTCAATATTCTCTGGTTGGCCTCTATTATTTTCTCCTACCAATAGGGAACCTATGTAAGGACTCTATATGGGCTCTTGGATACCCCATAAGGGAAAAGGGCATATTTTTATTTACAACACTACGCAGGTGTCAGGTTGTACCTAGGACACCTGAAAACTTTTCAAAGTTGATAGATATATCTTTCCCCCCCAGAGATTTGAGAAACGGAAGCTATACCAGAAAACTAACATAAGAAGAGCCCTTGTAGATCAGGAAAACAGCCCATCTCTCTTCTCCCTATTCTCACAGTGGCAAACCAGATGTTTATGGAACACAGACAAGGATCAGAAGCTGATGCCGAAAGGGAGAAGATGAAAATCTCCTTCTCCATGTAGTAGATTGAGCAGAGTCCTTTGTATTTGAGCAAGAAGACAGAGGCATAGCATTCAAACAGACCTTTATGGAAAACTCCATTTTCAAAAATGGCACATGCGTGCTTATGCATTCTGGGTGAACTCTGAGCGTGATCTCTGGTTTTGTACCTGAAAGGCAGCCATTGCTCTGTCTGTCTCTACTTCCGATTCCAGGAAAGGTTCAAATATAGACACAGATATTGGTCCGCTCTCTAAAATCAATAACTGCTGGCTGGGGTTATTGTATGCAAAAAGGGCAATAGCATTTCCTGCTCGCAAACAGATATCCTTAAAACAATCAGAGAAACAAGTAAATTGTATTGACTGTGAAATATAAAGTACATAAAACACACACACACACACACACACAAAACCATGGGTGGTATTCAGCTACCAACTTCTGTCAGTACAAGAATTTCTGCTTGTGCAGTGGGAGACATACAAACACACACACACACACACACACACTCAAGCAAGCACCCCACACCCTACCCAGACCTGCTCCAGAGGATTGGGGGAACCTTTAGGACAGATTTAGGGGGTGCACTTTCCGTGTGGCATTATTAAATTTCAGAGGGTGGAATTATGCAACAGCAGCTGCCAGAATATTGATTGCAAAAAAACTGGAAGGGGGAGAAAACCCCATCACTATTAGAATGGCAAAACAAACTGTGAGTGTTGTCTGTAGCTAGTTAGTGTTGTCTGTAGCTAGTTTGAGAGAAGGAAGAGGCAAAATGAGGCCATGAAATTCCATGCCCACTAAGAAACAGTGGATCAGGATGAATGTATCATCATCATCAACAACAACAACATCATTATTAAAATTTGTATACCGCCCTGTACCCGCAGGTCTCAGGGTGGTTGCAACATAAAATCACAGTACAAAAACACAATATACAAAGCCAACAACAACAACAACCCCCCAATAACACACACCCCCACACTCACATTTTAAAAGGGCATTGGATGGCAGTCAGCCAAAGGAATGTCAAAGAGGAATGTTTTTGCCTGGTGCCTAAAAGGTGTATAATGAAGCTGCCAGGCGAGATTTAAGTGAGATTGGAATAATAATGGCACATGCTCAGAGTTGTAGTTTTTAAAATCATTTGTGGCTCAAGTGTACAGTGGTGCCTCGCAAGACGAAATTAATTCGTTCCACAAGTCTCTTCGTCTAGCGGTTTCTTCGTCTTGCAAAGCAACCCTATTAGCGGCTTAGCAGATTAGCGCTATTAGCGGTTTAGCGGCTATTAGTGGCTATTAAAGGCTTAAGGGATTAGCGGATTAGCTGCTAAAAGGCTATTAGCAGTTTAGCGGCTTAGAAAAAGGGGTTGGGGAGCGAAAAAAATTCTCAAGACTCGCAAGACATTTTCGTCTTGCGAAGCAAGCCCATAGGGAAATTCATCCTGCGAAGCGCATTGAAAAACGGAAAACCCTTTCGTCTAGCGGGTTTTCCGTCTTGCGGTGCATTCGTCTTGCGGGGCACCACTGTATCAGGAATGTAGATGCAGTTGTAAAGCATGGGTGGAGGTTATTGTTAATTGTGCACTTCATAACTCAACTAACACACACACACAATCATGTAAAGCCTCTGTTCCCCACACTGTTAAGCCCAGGGTCTAGGATAGGGTTTCTCAAAACTTGTGTCTCCAGCAGTTTTTGGACTACAACTACCATCATCCATAGCTAGCAGGAAAAGTGGTCAGGGATGATGGGATTTGTAGTCCAAAAGCAGCTGGAGACCCAAGTTTGGATCTAAAATTTACCTAGCTGCATCACGTTTGGTCGGTGCATATGCTCATTGGCCCTCCAGCTTGTGGTGTAGTTCTAAGGTGGTTCTGTGCAATTGACAAGTAACTGCCAACTGTTCTCATGCTGTGCTGCAAAACAGCCTGATTTGATCCATATGTGAGCTTGGAGATCCCCTTTAATCTCTTGTATGTGTGCACTGGCTCTTCCATTCTAATGGCGGGAGCAGATCTGTACATGGAAAGGAGTATTTGCTCACAGCTTTGGGGAAAGGCTCCATTCCTGTAATCAGGCACTGACACTGATTGAAACAAACAAAGAAAGAAAGAATGCCAGTGCCTTATTACACCATGAAGCGTATTTAATCTTTTCTCTTAAATGGGCACTATGATGTTCTCCAGTAAAGCCAGTACCTTCTCTGGTGCGTAAAGGAGCCCAAGGACGTCAGAATAACTAAAGCCTTCCTTCTCTCGCAACACACTCTGCAGGTTATCGTTCTTTAGAACAATGCAAGCCAAAGAATATGCAACTTCAACCTAAACAATCAGTTGAATGGAAAAGCAAAAGTTAAAAAGAGAGAGAAAATATCATTTATATAATAAATCACATCCTATCCTATTGACATCAAAGTTCAGAATGGGATTCAGACATATACACTGCATATAAAGAACATTTTTACTGATTTAATAGGTGATCTTGAACACATTGGTTAAATTCAATTATCTTTACCCCAATACCAAATTTTCAGCCCCATTCCAAACGTCCTTCAGAGCTTGCTGACTATCCCTCAGTCCCCAATGAACAATCCCTTTAAGTAACATGTAGCTGCAGTACAAGGGCATTTACACCATAAAAAGCCACAATCTCATCCAGAGTTGTTATAATATGTGCACTTAATATATAACAAACTGGACTCTTTCTGTACCTCACAGCACAACAGTTCCACACTGCTTAATGGAGATTTTTGTCTTGCCCTGAGGTTTCCAAATATATTTACTGATAAACATAGTTCTCCTTCCCCTAATTGTATCCTCCTTGTCCACGCAATTAGTCTTTTGCCAGCCAAATAGCCAATGCCCCAAACAGCACCCTAGTACCTAATTCTCTCCCTCTCCCCACAACCTCCCCATAACCTCTAGTGAAATGGTCATCACATGGTCATCAAAATGCAAATCTCCCCATCCTTGCTCCACATAACTGGGTGCCACTAGTGGTTGAGTTGTATGATTAGAGGTCACAGGGGAGATGTTAGATATTATAGGGGAGAGAAGATGTGAGGCTATCAAGCCAGATATGGGGATGTTGCTGTTGGCAGCTCCTTGTCTACAATAACATCTCGTTCCAGTCTTTAAGAACTGGAATGTAGCAAACAAAATTATTATAGCCATGTTACTTTTGTGAACGTCAGCGTCACACAACTCTAAGCAATTAGGTGCCAGTTTCCAAATATGGTTGGCTGTGACCAGCAGCTAGTTTCTTTGTATAGGAACATAAGAAGCTGCCTTATACGAAGTCAGACCCTTGGTCTATCTAGATCCTCATTGCCAACACGGACTGGCAGCATCTCACCAGGGTTTCAGGTAAGGGTGCTTCCAAACCCTACGGGGAGCGTTTGCATGCAAAGCAGCAGCTCTGTCACGACTGAGCTGCAGCCCTTTAGCATCGCGCAAAGATGTATTAGCTTATATTATGTGCTGAACTGAAAGGACTACTTAAACCTACTCAAGAATCAGGGCTTTCCCTGCCCCCATACTGGAACTCAATGGAACTCAGTTCTGGCACTTCTCAGATGGGTGCCATTGAGAGTTTATGGTGAGTTCTGGCACTGCTTTTTCTAGAAAAATAGCAGTGTCAAAAAGTGTTCTATCCCCAAGGATGTGCTTTATGGAGAGCTTCAGGTACCAGGCCTGTTGGCAGACCAACTCTGTGTTACAAAGATGTTTCAAATGTGACATGAAAGCTGGCAACATCAACCCCACCACCTGGGAATTCATTGCAGATGACCAAAGTGCCTGGAGATAGACAGGTCACATATCCCCAGCAGTAACCAGAGGGAAAATGACTACCAGGGGAGCGCAGAGAGAAGAAAAACCATAGTTCATCTGCAGCAGCACAATCAGACACCTTCATCTTCTCCAGCTGCAACAAAACACGTTTCTACAGCCACAGCAGCCGCTATAATCTCCAACAGTTTGACTTCTCCTCCGATGGCACACTTTCCCACTGTCCTCCAAGAAAGACAGATAAAAGGTAAAGGTACTCCTGCCCGTACAGGCCAGTCTTGACAGACTCTAGGGTTGTGCGCCCATCTCACTTAAGAGGCCGGGGGCCAGCGCTGTCCGGAGGCACTTCCGGGTCATGTGGCCAGCGTGACAAAGCCGCATCTGGCGAGCCAGCGCAGCACACGGAAACGCCGTTTACCTTCCCGCCAGTAAGCGGTCCCTATTTATCTACTTGCACCCGGAGGTGCTTTCGAACTGCTAGGTTGGCAGGCGTTGGGACTGAGCAACGGGAGCGCACCCCGCCGCGGGGATTCGAACCGCCGACCTTTCGATCGGCAAGCCCTAGGCGCTGAGGCTTTTACCCACAGCGCCAACCCCGTCCCCACAAGACAGATGCCAACACTTAAACCTACTCAAGAAATGCTTTGGAGGAGTTCATCTCTATACTGAATAAGGCTACCACTTAAAACCCACCTTTATGTGAAGAGAACTATGATGTTTCAGTAAGTGGACCAATATTGGCAAGGCTCCTTCATCTACTACGTTGTCTTGACTGACTGGATTGTTTATGTTGGCTTCACCTGAAGGTCCAACAAGTCAGGCAGAGAGCACAGGAAAAATTGAAAAGATAATCAGAAAATGTAATATCAGTACAAGCAAACCTCATATTTGTAACTATTCTGTGTTCTTAACTCTTTAGACAAGAACATGTTCCAAACGGCTACCTCAAGTCTAGGGAGCATTATCACAGAATGTGGAAGACCTGGAAAATTTCTGTGCCGTTTGGTGGGATTTCATTTCTTATGTCGAATTCAGACATATGAAACCCTGGCCTCATCCATACTTCCCCTTGTCCAGCCACTTTCACTTGGGAAAACCTGCTCTTTACCGCTGAATCAGAACAAATGTCAATCAGGTGTTCCCGGGAATTGCTTTTTGCTCTGATTTGGCAGTAAAGAGCAGGTTTTCCTGGGAAAAGCAGAAAAACGCCCAGATCCGTGCTTTAAGGACAAGTGAAGTGTGAACGAGCCCTCTCTTCCTCCAAAAAATAGCAAAATTTGGCTTTCATTGTGTGTTTTGCTGCTTTTATTTTTCTACATTATCTGCTCCCTACATATTTGGAAAATGCAAAATGGGCAAACAGTAACTCTGTACTTGTTTGTTTGCATTTTTGGATTCTGGCTGTAACTCTGACTTGTTTCTTTGCATTTTTGATTTTACATTAATGAAAAATAACAATGAAATAAGATAAAAATAAAATGTGGGCTTTATAGAGTTTAGGTCTAAATGTGAGGTGTGTGTTCGCAGATAATTCTATTTTTGCCCTGAACAGATAAGGACCAAAAGGAGACATGGAAGGAAACTTCCTTCTCTAAGTTGGTGATTCAGTGTCAATTAAGCCTGAATTATGTGGTTGCCAACAAAAGCAATTCAAGGTAGCCTCTTGCTGGCTGTTTGTGTGTATTGGCCCATAGATAGCATCTAGGTTAGAGAGTGATAGCGGTCCATGTTTCATAAAGCTCACACATCTGCATAGTCATGCAGTAGAAAGAGGCTCTATGCCTGCTCACCAACATTGTCCTTATGAAAACTTGGGGCACAAGCCAAATGCAGGTCACCAGCCGTGGACTGGCTGACTAGGCCTTCTAGGTAGTTAACACTAGGAAGTCAGTTTTATTTTGTCTCCATTTCCAGTTTCCCCCATCTTAAATTCAGTTCACCACATTTCCACATCTGCTTGTGATGGGGGGGGGGGGAGTCCTCATGAAAATTCATCAGCAATCTAGTGCGAATTTCTTTGGCCAATATACACATTTTAATGCAACTTTGTCTAATATGCACATTTTTTGCCACCCACTTGACCCTATTATTTTTGCATGCTGTTTTCACAAATATATGCATTTTTATGCAGACTAGTAAAAATGCATTTTTGTACCCATCACCTGGCTGGAGAACTGCATTGCAAAATTCAGAGAAGTGTGAATTTAGAAGGATCTCTGTGTTCGCGTTCACCTACTGTTGCGAAAAATTGAGAATTGGGTAAGTTTGTCTTCTAATGTGAACTGAATCAAATTTCTCCTCCATCCCTACTTGACAAACTCTTCTTGCAATTACAGACTGGCAAAACCAGGAGATTTATAAAGGCCCTGGTCAAATACCACAAGCACCTTTTGTTAATGGAAAAGACTACTTATATCACTAAAAATGTATTAGGGGTTATATCCGATGACAGTCCTACTTAGAGTAGGTCCACTGAAGTTAATTAACATGACTAGTGTAGGCCCATTAAATTTCAGTGGGTGTAGTCTGAGAAGAACTTAGTTGTATACAACCCAGCTTCCAAAGTTCTTGCATTGTTCTAAACTGCTTGATTATTTCTAACTGTTATAATAAAAAACTGCTCCCTTTCCCTTATGGGGTATTCCAGAGCCTGCACAGAGTCCTAAAGTGAGTTCCCTATCAGTAGGAGGAAACAAGAGGCCAACCAGAGTACAGTGGTACCCCGCAAGACGAATGCCTCGGAAGACGAAAAACTCGCAAGACGAAAGGGTTTTTCGTTTTCTGAGGTGCTTTGCAAGACGGATTTTCCTAAGGGCTTGCTTCGCTAGACGAAACGGCCCTGCCTCTAGTGTCATGGTGACGGTCACTGCACGCACGCATGCTCGCTTCCCCGCTCCTCCGGCTCACTCCCACCTTCCAGCTGATGGTTAGTGCCTCGCGCCGCTGCCCACCCCCCTCGCGCGCTCCCCTCAGAGAGCCGTTGCCGCCAGCGCCTCTCTCTCCCTGGAGTCGCGCTCCTGAGCCCCGCCGCCCTCCAGCAGCCGCGTCGCACGGTGGCCACAACGCGCGGGTGAGTCTGAGGTACTGGCTGCGGCAGCTGTCCTGCTTCTCCCCGCCCCTCCCCGCCGTTGTCAGTGTTTAAATGCAGTGGTGCTTCGCAAGACGAAAAAACTTGCATAACAAAAAAACTCGCGGAACGAATTAATTTCATCTTGCGAGGCACCACTATATATTTGAGAAGCAAAGCGGCTAGTAAGCCCCAAATGGGGGATTGTTATGAGAATTTTAAGGTCTCAATTATAGAATAAATATTCATAAATGCACACATATCTAAATATATGAACCATGTGTCTGAAATAGTGGGAGAGCATTCCTGAAGCCATTTTGACTCTCCCAATGACCTCAAATATTCCTCTGCAGTAAGGGAGGCAAATGGGGAAAGCTTTCCAATTGTCGTTTTGCTTGCAAATCCTGTCTTAAGGATGTAGTTGTCTATGAATAGGGTGAGCCTGTGACCTGGAGTCAGGAACTAAATTATTAACCATCACAAAAGAATGGCCAGACTGCCCAGGTAATGCAATCAGTGACCATGATCAGGTATCCTGGCAGAAAGGATTTCTGCTATAGACCACCTCCTTCTGTGATTTCTACTGTAGACCACCTCCTTTCTGTGATGTATGCATGATGTTTTTGGAGGTAGTCTTGGGCTACAGGGTGGGCAATTTCAATAGTCTATATAAGGGCTTGTGCACTATTGTTCAGAGTTCTCCTCCCTCCTGTGTGTGGTGAGTGGGGACCCTGTTGCAACAGTTTATTTTTCCTTCAATAAATATCAGGCTTACTAGCCGCTTTGCTTCTCAGATATGCTCTGGTTGGCCTCTGTTGTTTGTTCCTACCAATACGGAACCCTCAAGGACTCTATACAGGCTCTGGAATACCCCATAAGGGAAAGGGAGCAGTTTTTTTCTTATAACATAAACTAAGTACAACAGAAAAGGAACTACAAACCAATACAAATGGTTCCCAAGGCTCTGATGACACTGAGCAATGTGCCCTCTGCTATCCTTCCACTCCTTAGCAGCCGAACCAAAGGGGAAATTCCGTTCCCTTCGCAGATCTGGTTCTGGTGCATCTCGCTCTCCTTGCTAAGAGCTATGACGGCTTCACCTCCTTCCAAAACAACCACAGCAACACACATTTAGCAACCTTCAGCCCCATGCCCAGTTTTTCTTTCAGAAATGTAGCGGAAAAGGTTGATGTCATGTCAGGGAACTGCCATCGGCTCAGAGGCGAGAAATAGAAGGGCAGTTATGTTACAGCGAGCCTCCGAAAATCTTGCGAAGCAGTTCCTCTTCCGGGGAGGAGGAATGCCCCACCTCCAGTGGGGAAGAGGTGCAAGGACCCGAGGATGCTGGTGGGAGCCTTAACACCGCTTCTGGGCAAGCAGGTCAGGAGGGAAGCATGCCCTTGCCATCGCCCATCCTGCACAGTAGTTTGAGGCGCAGAGAGGGGAGGAGACGGTTGGGGGTAACGAAACTCTTATGTTGGGGGAGGTCCAAAAAAAGACCACTCCCGGATTCTGCTAGCGATTGAGCCAGACATGAACTTTGGGGCTCTTCACTGTAAATAGTTTGCACCAAAATAAAGCCTGTAAAACACAGGTTGGAGTCCTGCCTGGTTACTCTCGAGCAACCACAACAGCCACCTGACAGTTGACTTACCAACACACTGCATTTTATCAGAGGGTGATAGCAGCATATCGATAATAAGGTTGTATCCAATCTGTTCTGCCATGTATTTCTGCTGCTTCAAGGTTTGCCCTGCCAGGGCCCAAAGTGTGGCAGCACCTTGTTCTTTAACTTTCAGGTGAAAAGCCTGCAGATCGGGCAAAATAATAATAATAAAATGTTCCTGGTTATATTTCAAAGCGTTAACGTCTCAGAGGATGTAATCCCAAGCTGACTTCCTCATCAATAAGCTCCGCTGAACTCAGAAGGACCAAGCTACAAAGTTATCCAGTGAGGTCAGATAACAGCCTACTCAGCTGCTCTACAAATCCCAGAGAAAAGATGGGAAAATACTTGCCTTCAGGAGCTTTAAAAGGAATTTGGTCACAGACTTGGATAGAAATCTCATTTGGATGTTAGTGTTCCTTTCAGCGAGTGCCTCAATCGCCATTGCTCCTTTGACTTGGACACTGATTTTCCTTCCTCTGAGAAGTTCAACTAGAGGAGCAATGACTTGCGCATCGGCAATGGCGTTCTGCATTCTGAAATTCCCTCGAGCAAGTTCTGCAATCGCTGCCGAAGCCACAGCCAGCAGCACATCTTTATGCAGAAAAAGATCACGAAACAGTAAGAGCCAGCCACATGTAAGACCACAGCAAATAGCAGCCCTGTTACTGTTTTCGCTGTTATTATTTTTCGTTTCATTTGCAGATCAGAGATTTGATGTAGTAATAAACGTCTAGTATTCTTTTCCCTAAGACAATGCTTGTTAAGCAATACCGCAGGGACGGGGGAGTTCTCATCGGTCCCAACCAGATAGGTCAGTGGTAAGGGATGATGGGAGTTGTAGTCTGACAGCATATGGAAGGTCACAGGTTCCTTATCCCTGCAATATAGGCTCTCAACCGAGCCAGTAAATCCATAATCCATGTCCATGTGTAACCCAAACTTGCTACTTGGGCCTCACCCCTCCTTGATTTGCCCCCTTCCCCTAAAAAGCAGCCTCTCTAAGAAGATCTATCTCTGCAGTGGCGTAGCATGGGTTGTCAGCACCCGGGGCAAGGCAAGTAATTTGCGCCCCCTAACCCGGGGCAAGGCAAGTAATTTGCGCCCCCCCCGCTGCACTGTCCCTCCCCCAGATAGTCCCTTGCTCTCTCTCCGCACCGCACCGCACGCCTGGCACCCTCCCCTCCACAGTGGGCGGCGACCCGGCGGCTTGGATCGGATTCGCACAGCCAGCACTGCAGTGAGAGAGAGTGAGTGAGCCAGGTAGGGGCAGAGAGCTGTGAGTGCGAGCGCCCCCCCCCCCAGATGTTGCGGCCGGTGCGGCCGGCCCCCCCTGCACCCCCACGCTACGCCACTGTATCTCTGTGCTCAGGGCATAGCTGTCAACCGTCCCTTATTTGGCGGGAAACTCCCTTATCCCAGCGCCATGTCCCGCTGCTGTCCCGGACTGATGATGTCCCTTAAATTTCCCGGGTTTCATGCTCGCCCGGCTTGGGAGGGAAGCAGCGGCTTGGGGTTCTCCGCCTCAAGAGAGCGAGCGAGAGAGAGCACACGAGCTGCCGCGTCTCCGTCTCTCCCTTTCCCCCCTCAGGGGCGCGTAGTGAGGAGATGGGTGGTGGCGGGCGGGCAGGCAGCCCCTCTCTTCGGCCGCACTGCTAGGGGAAGCCGGAGGCAGCAGTGGCAGCTGAGGAGTTGGCCTGAGGGAGGAGGAAGAGGAGGGGATGGGGAGGGATGCAGAAGGGCGGCGCTTCAGAGGCCACGCTGTAACTGCCGCATGCCAGGCTTGCGGGCAGCATGGGAGAGAGTCTCTCTCCCTCCCTCTTGGGTGGGGCAGGGCCAATGGAACTCATAAGCTAAGCAAAATCCCTTATTTGGTTGCTGATTCCTTATTTTCGAGGCTGCTGGTCCCTTATTTTCAAATCTGTAAGTTGACAGCTATGGCTCAGGGGCAGACCTTGGTAATATGCCGCCCTGTGCAAGGCCATTCACCGGCTTAAGCTGGGCTTTAGAAAAGAGGCACAAGGTTATGGCATGGTCCTAGGGCCCTCCTCCCACCTTTCCTAAGTCCGGTAAGTACTTGTCCAGCTTTGGGAAGGAGGCAGGAAGAAGAAGAAGAGGAGGAGGAGGTGGTGGTGTTGGACTTGATACCCCACCTTTCACTCCCCTTAAGGAATCTCAAAGCGGCTAACAATCTCCTTTCCATTCCTCCCCCACAACAAACACTCTGTGAGGTGAGTGGGGCTGAGAGACTTCAGAGAAGTGTGACTAGCCCAAGGTCACCCAGCAACTTCATGTGGAGGAGCGGAGACGCGAACCTGGTTCACCAGATTACGAGTCTACCGCTCTTAACCACTACACTACGCTGGCTCACAGGAGGATTCTAGGACCCTGCCAGAGCCCTCACACCTCCTTCCCAAAGCCAGGCAAGCATTTAGCATGCCTGGTGTGACTGCACCAATTGGACTGCCCTATATCTGCCCCTGCTGCACCCCCAGTATCCACCCCTTGCAGCTTTGATGGTCTGTTGCCCTCCTCCAAAAAGGGGGTCCAGGAGAACATGCACTGTGCCCACTCCCCTGTGTATGGATAGCAGCACTTGTGGTTCTGCATTTTGTTCCTTTGCTGTACCTGAATCTGACTGCAAGAAGTTGACAAGTGGCTCGATGCCCCTGGCATCTTTCACTTTCAACTGGTTCTCATGGTTGTTAATGCACATTACTCGAATGCAATTTATTACGTTCACAAGCAGGTCTTCTATGTTGTACTGCAATAGATTGACAAGCGCAGGAATTCCACCCTGCAGGAAAAAGAAAGAAAGAAATATAGTGTCGAAGAAAGCAGCGAGATCCATTCAGTCACAGATACCAAACTGTCGATAGTGCAGACACGACTCTTGTTCTCTGTTCATCAGAAGCCAACTTTGAGAATGTTCCCTCTTTATCTAGCCGCAGTTAGTAAATACATCTTCACCCCCTCTTAAGGCTAACCAGTACTTTTCTTAACCTGGGATCTGAATCTCTTGGCTTGACGTGGGTTCCTAATCCTGGGCTTAGGAACAGAGGAGACTGGTGCTCATAGGGGCTGGTAGGGCAGAAGGCAGGGAATACAGCAAAAGGTGGAGCCAGAGCCAGAGCCAGAGCCAGAAACAGGCAGAACCAACTAATACTGGTTTTGACCCCATTCCCCCTACTGAATTCTACAAAGGCAACACTGAGACTAAGGAGGAAGAAGCTGACTACCCAGTCCTTAGAGTGCCACCCACGGTAAGTAAGGGGCCAGGGAGCATGGTGGTGGCTCACGGCAGAATGTCGGAACAGCTTCCACCACTGAGGAGAACTCTAGTTACTTGTCAGGAATGAGCCAGCTCCAAACGAAGGATTGCAGCCAACTGCAGATAGCAGCCAGGAACAGGGGGGCTTAGATGTTAGCCAGGCAGGGGAGAGCCGGCAGGTGCAGACCGGCTCTTCCTGACCTTGACAAGCAGGCTGATAAGGCAGTAGCTGAGAGCAGGTGGAACACAGCCAAAGCTTGCAGGAAGTACAAATAGGCGCGAAAAGACTCAGAGTCAGCCTCGCAGAACAGGAAGAGGTTGCAGCTGATCCACTAAGTCTGAAGAGTCGGCGAATGGGAGGGCTGCTAGATAGGAAGCAACACAAGAGACTTAAGGGTCGTAAGTTCAATATCTTCTGTCAACGCCGGAAGAAGTCTTCAGAAGGGTCATCTTGTGTAATGATGCCAGAGGCTTTCTCAGAGCTGTCAGAAGCTATCTGTTTGTTTTTGCAATAATTACCTTTTTAATTACCTACGCTTACTGTGTTATCAAGTTGGGAACCTGGACTCCTGACATTACTATTAGGAACCTTAAGCACAATTAAGATTAGTTTCAATGTACCTAGATGATCCTCAGGGTCCCTTACAGGTCTACAGTTCTATGATTCAAAGGAAGAAAGGGGGGGGGTCTCTAACTTAGGATACTTTTAAAAATTGAACACACCTGAAGTAAAAGCAAACACATTTTTTTTTATTATAGTACATTTTAAAAAGGAGGGAATGAAAGAAAATACTAAGGTGTTTTGGTTTTTTTAGGGTTAGGCTTACCTGTTCAGCAATTATAACCTGATTGTTATCCAACTGGGCAATATCATATAAAAGGACAGCACAACGGGAAAGCAATTCAGGTTCATGAGTTGCCAGTAGCTTAATTAATACTGTGATGCCTCCTGCTTCTACAAAAGCTTTGGCGATGGACTCATGGATTGAGATGTTACTTAGAACTCCCACAGTGATGCACTCCAGGTAGATGTTGCCGCTTTTTAACAAGTTGATTAACGAGGGTATGGTACCTGCAGTGCAGAGCCCAAACGAAGGGTCAGTTACAGATTTCTTTCACAAACACAACATCCTGTGAATCACTTGAAAGTTCCCGACTTGTTTAGAAGAGAATAGGAGAATCTGTATGTGTTGGCAGCGAAGGGAAGTAGCTGGTGCACAGGTACTTATATGAGAAGCTCTGGCACTCCGAGTTGTTGTTGGACTCCATCAGCCCTAGCCAGACAGGCCAGTGGTGGGAGGGATTATTGGAACTGTCGTTCAACAGTATCTGGGGGCCCCGACCTATAGCATAAAGACAGCAACATATCTTATTCTGCTTATCTCACCTGCATCCAAAATGCACTTCCAGTAATGATTTTTGGCGAGACAAAGTACTTCCAAACACCGTATGGCCATTTCTTTCCTTTTCTGCTCTTTGCAATCCAGCATACCTGTTGAGAATCCCCATAGCAATCTGAAGACACTTTCTGGTTACCCCAAAGGATGTATCCAAGCTGAACCTTTTTGCAAGAACTCCAGTTTGCAGAATTGTTTTCCGTTGGAGTGTATCCAGCCAATAAATGGCCAGGAAACACATTTTCAAAACTCTGACGCAGCTCTAGGTAGAATGGATCTGTTATGTACTGAGATGAATAGGATCCAAAATGCAGCTGTCTGATTGGCCCTAGAACAATAGGATTCAGAATGCAGCAGTCTGATTGCTCCTAGAACAATAGGATCCAAAATGCAGCAGTCTGATTGGTCCACAGGAGCCACCCAATCCAGGTCCAGGTGGAAGTGAATCCACAACCTGATTGGCCCATAGGAGAATCCCGGAATTAGCCAATCACGTGGGGCCCATTGTGTAAATAATGTATAAAAAGCAGACATTCTGGGGGAACTTCCATTCCTCCTCACCACTATGAGCTGAATAAAGAGCATGAAATCCACTCTCGACTCCGAGTAAATTTCAGAGGGGCAATTCGAGAATGAGGTATCAACAGTGAATTTTTTATTTTTATTTTTTGCATTTTGCCCTGAATGATGGTCAGGGGTGCCGCGGGCAACACTGGCCTCTGTTCCTCTTTCGTTCCCTCCCTTCTCTGATGCCCTTTTGTGTTTCTGCCTCCCAAAGGCTTGCCCGGCTGTTTATTGCAGCAGCCCTGGCTACAAGCTCCCCAGGCAAATGGTGCCTCTGATAGGCACCTCTCTTTGGGGCAGGGGTGGGGCAGTTCAGAGACCAGGGGCTGCAGCTGCCTGGAGGACTCCCAAGGAGAGGGGAGAGGAGGCGAGGCTGAGGGAACACTCCACAAGGGAGGGTGTTCTAAAAAGGGTGAGAGGCTGGCAGCTCTGCAGGCAAGGGGTGATGTAACTGGGCTCCTGAGCCCCAAAGGGTTGCTGCAGAAGAAAATGTAGTCGGTTAAGGGAGCCAAGGTTGAAAACCTCTAGATTATACCATTTCAGGCTACAGTTGGCAGATTTTATTTCTTTTTAATATTCCCTTTCATTAAAATAAAGCTCCTTTTCTACTTGGAGCAAGCTTTCAAAAGAGGGATCCCTCCTCACCATTACCCTGAAGCGGCACAGCTCATTCAAACAACATTTTAGTCTACCCAGGTCTTTAGGACTTGATGGCCAACATATCCAACAGCTAAAACGGTGTGCTTTTATTGTTATTTTGTTTTAGTTTTGGTAGTGTTGCGGTTTAGTCCTGCTGGCCACATAACCCGGAAAGCTGTCTGCGGATAAACGCCAGCTCCCTCGGCCTGAAAGCGAGATGAGCGCACCAACCCCATAGTCTCCTTTAACTGTACTTAACCGTCCAGGGGTCCTTTACCTTTACGTTTACCTCAAAAGGTGGAGTGGGTTAATACAGTGGTGTAGCGTGGGGGTGCAGGGGGGGCCGGCCGCACCGGGCACAACATCTGGGGGGGGCGCTCGCTCGCACTCGCAGCTCTCTGCCCCTACCTGGCTCACTCACTCTCTCTCACTGCAGTGCTGGCTGTGTGAATCCGATCCGAGCCGCCGGGTCGCCGCCCACTGTGGAGGGGAGGGTGCCAGGCGTGCGGTGCGGTGTGGAGAGAGAGCGAGGGACTATCTGGGGGAGGGACAGTGCAGTGGGGGGGGCGCAAATTACTTGCCTTGCCCCGGGTGCTGACAACCCACGCTACGCCACTGGGTTAATAGAAAGCATTTAGTCTGCCAATATTTCCTTGTCAGCCTGCTGAGTCCTATGCTGCCACCATGTGGTAGTTCAAAGTTCCTTCTGACAAATCTGTTATGGTGTGGGGGCTGCTATAGGACAAGTCTTTCCAGAGTTCCCCCCCAGCTTCCTATCCTGCCTCTAGATAATACAGCATCAGATGTGTTATCACTGGGCTATGGGGGCTGTTGCCCCCTCCCGTTGCATCCATGGGCCACCTTGTTGCATCCTTATGAACTGAAACATCCCAGTGAGTCAGGGCCACCTAGAACCACTTTGCAGGGAGACAAACTGATGTGCTTACCAACAAGAGTTTTCCAAACCGGAAGATCGGGGTTGTGCAGCTCAACCAGATGCTTCAGAACCTCCGTGTGAAAGTTCAGCACCGCCAAATGAATGATATTATTTCCTTCGCTGTCCTTTTTCAGCCAGTTGGCTTTGAGAGAAAACAAATGCTGGATCGTATCTAATGCCCCAGATGTAGCCGCAAGCAAAAGTGGGGTGGAGCATTTTCTGTAGGAGAGAGGAGAAACATCACTGCGACGCAGATTAATACTCAGCGAAATAGGATGATGAAATGGATTTTATTTCATATACAGGACAAGACTTGGTCATAGTTCATGGTTAGTCCAGAGAGACTAAACCATTGGGCTGGAGTCATACAAGATGCTAAGCCAAACTATGACTGTAGAAGAGCAAATTGGCTGTGATCCCTTTCCCAAAGAAGAAGAAGAAGAGTTTGGATTTGATATCCTGCTTTATCACTACCCGAAGGAGTCTCAAAGCAGCTAACATTCTCCTTTCCCTTCCTCCCCCACAACAAACACTCTTTGAGGTGAGTGAGGCTGAGAGACTTCAGAGAAGTGTGACTAGCCCAAGGTCACCCAGCAGCTGCATGTGGAGGAGCGGGGAATCGAATCCGGTTCACCAGATTACGAGTCCACCGCTTTTAACCACTATACCACACTGGCTATCTGCACATCCATGTGTTCATGGTAAGCTATGTGCAAGCCAGGGCATTGTTTCTGCAAGTTAGCTGCCAAGTGACAGTAGAATCCTGCACACATCTATTCAGAAGCAAGCCCTACTGAGTTCAATGAGATTCACTCCCAGAAAAGTAGATGAAGAATTGTGGCCAAAAACGAACAAATAAAAGTATACACATCTCCCTATGTTCTCTAATAAGGAAAGCCCTATCATGTTCATTAGGCCTTGGTGAGATATCGATATATCATCCAAAACTGGTCTGAAGTCCATATCGTGATATCAGGTTCATTGTTTTTGACCTGGCAATATATTGCAAATCACGAAATGTGTTAGGGCTGGGCAATATATCACTCAAAACTGGTTTCAAGTCCGTATCATGATACTGGTTTCATAATTTCTGACCTGGCAGCATATTGCGGATCTTGATGTGTGCATGTGCGATGGAAAAATCACAATGTGGGGAAAACCGTGAAGCCAGACAATGCCTCTACATAGCTCCATCCTTATTTCAGACATCATGATATATTGGTATATTGTGATGTTTAACTGGGGATATATCACAGTGTTGAAAACCAGATACTGGCCAGCCCTAATGTTCATTGGGATCTACTCACTGGAATATAGGATTTATTGTTATTTTATCCTTCCAGACAAATTGCATGTAACAGAAATGCAGTTGAGCTGAACCGGGCTGTGGTGGGATAGTTTCTTTGCCTGCCTATCTTGCTCTCTTTACCTTCCCACTTTGCAACGTTGATTGCTCTAAAAAGGACTCTTATCAAGGATTCCAGGCTTGAACCCGGAACATGAAGGTGAATGTTGGCCTAGACTACATTCTTAGGCTATCTGAAGGTCCTCCACGCTCCCAGTAGACTCTTCCAGGAGGATTTGATTGATATGGGACAGTACACCTTTAGATTGATTAGAAGTTGACATAGCAAACATTTCAAAACATGATCACACCCTAGAATAGCCTGTTCCCTTGCAGTCAAATGTAAGACCAGATAGTTA
The DNA here is from genome assembly GCF_965153285.1 of Podarcis tiliguerta. Taxonomy (NCBI): domain Eukaryota; kingdom Metazoa; phylum Chordata; class Lepidosauria; order Squamata; family Lacertidae; genus Podarcis; species Podarcis tiliguerta. The sequence continues at coordinate 18,070,279 of NC_139534.1, forward strand.
TGTAGCCAGCTGATGGGCACATTATGAACCCTTGTCTCAAATTGATTGACCGAAGATTGGGCAATTTGGTGTTACATTATGCATAATCACTTAGCTTCGAACTCTGAAACTTGACAATATTTAGAGTTCCTTACTTGAATTCCAAAAGGAAACAAGGCGGCGTAAATTCCCATGCTGTTTTCTGCTTACTTACTCATTTCGTGTTTCAGACTCTAACGAAGCTGGGTGTTTTCGGTAGAGAATTGTGAAGCAGGTAACATTGTCATAGAAGGCAGCGTAATGTATAGGCAGCCACCCATGTTCATCAGGTATTTCGAAATCTGCTTTTAAGGCCAGGAGGAAATGGAGGGCTTCGACGGAGGAGCACTGAGCTGTTAGGTGCAAAGCAGTGGGACCAAAACCTGACAGAGGGAACAAGACGCAATAGAATGAACTACACCGGGGTCAGCAACCTTTTTCAGCCGTGGGACGGTCCACCGTCTCTCAGACCATGTGGTGGGCCGGACTATATTTTGGGAAAAAAATATGAACGAATTCCTATGCCCCACAAATAAGCCAGAGATGCATTTTAAATAAAAGCACACATTCTACTCATGTAAAAACACCAGGCAGGCCCCACAAATAACCCAGATATGCATTTTAAATCAAAGGACACATTCTACTCATGTAAAAACACGCTGATTCCTGGACCATCTGCGGCTTGAATTTAGAAGGCAATTGGGCCGCATCCAGCCCCCGGGCCTTAGGTTGCCTACCCCTGAACTGCACAGACATGGTACACTTCAGCTGGCAAAATTTAAGGCAAAGCCCCCAATGATTTGAATAATTATTTGCTAGTTTTATACCAGTGCTGTTTCTACACCACTCCTTTATTGTTTTATGTGTACAGTTGCACCTTGGTGGCTGAATGCCTTGGAACTCATATGTTTCAGCTCCTGGATGATCGTAAACCAGAAGTGAGTGTTCCGGTTTTCAAACGATTTTCAGAAGCCAAACATCCAGCGCAGCTTCTGTGGCTTCTGATTGGCTGCAGCAGCTTCCTCCAGCCAACCAGAAGCCACACTTTGGTTTCCGAATGTTTTGGAAGTCGAACGGACTTCCAGAACGGATTCTGTTCGACTTCCAAGGTACGACTGTATATGTATGTATGTGTTGAATTTATAGCTCTTTTCTCCAAAAAGCTCAAGGTGATGTCTTTGCTTCTCCCCCCCTCGTTTCAAAACAACGACAACCCTATACAGCCCTCTTCAAGCAATGCACCCTGGGTATTAACGATTTTAAGAAACAGGAAACAAACTTGCAAGACGTTTTCGTCTTGCGAAGCAAGCCCATAGGGAAATTCGTCTTGCGAAGCAACTCAAAAAACGAAAAACTCTTTCGTCTAGCGAGTTTTTCGTCTTGTGAGGCATTCGTCTTGCGGGGTACCACCGTAAGTTAGGTTAGTCTGAGAGGCAGGGGCTCGCCCAAGGTCACCCAGTAAGCTTGAAACCTAGTCTCTCTAAGGTCCTAGTTTCACACTCTCACCTCCCCACCACGCTGAATTTTCACAGAATCAATATTGTTTCTCTTTCCAGCACTAGAAAAATAGCATGTGAATTTATCAGATTTTTTAAAAAGCATTGAACATGCCATGCATTGTAGCATTCAAAATGGAAAACATAGCAAAATCTCTGCCCACCCCTGAATATGAACAGCATATAGCCCAGCCTTAGTGGAGAAAGAAAGAGAAATCAATGGCAACAAACTAAATAATTTTCATCAGTGTAGACTATAAAAAAATAATGCTGTGGTTTTTTTGCAACTCACCACTTTTCTCTCCTGCAATGTCCTTATCTTGGAAGCTCGTTGTTCCTGAAAGAAAGCATATTTATTTAATCACTCCAAGCATGACATCCCTACATGTGGGTGAGATATAGAGACATAGGTTCTTATTTTAAGATTAATTATATCATAGGTTCCAAAGCTATTGGCTATGCAGAATTTTCAGTGACGAAATACTATCGACTTCAGTGCAATCAATCTTTTTAATTATTATTATTTTATATATGTGTGTGTTTACAATGTAATCTCTGTATTAAATTTACTCCCGGAACAAAATTACAAAACTGCAACATGCTTAATGGATTCCGAAGAGATTTTCTTCCGAATGGGCTTACCTGTGCACCCCTTAATGGCAAGAGCAAAGCTCCCACTAACTCAAATATTTCATTGAATGAACCGTTCTAGTTACACTACAGAGCATTATCTCTTAAGGTACAGAAGCTGCAAGCCTTTGCCCTTAAACTTATAGCCCCTAGTTTTCCTAAAGCTAGCACAACTTTATTTTGTATACTTAGATATATTACAAAAGTCAGAGGACAACAAATTATTTATCACTTACCCTTTGGATCAGATTTCTGGGGACGTTTCCCTAGAAAAAAAATGTATTTATTATGATTTGGCTATTGCATCTTTCTTTCTTTCTTTCTTTCTTTCTTTCTTTCTTTCTTTCTTTCTTTCTTTCGGTATACACTATCCTGCTTCTCACTCTAACGATAAAGGCCTCCTCCAAACAGTTATTTCAGAGATGAAGAATCTGTGGTTCTCCTCTCCAGATGTTGATGGATTTCAGTCTGCAGGGCCAATGGTCAGATGATGGGAGCTGTTGTCCAGCACAGCAGCATATCGTGGGTTGCCAATGCCCAGGGTGGGTGGGCACGTATGCCAGGCGGGGGACAGAGACTGCTGCTCCAGCCCAGCGCCGAAGCAACCCCCCACTAGAGCCAAGTGGGACCACATTGCTCTGCCTTCTCGCCCACACAGGTATCTGAACTGGAGTCGGTAACAGGTCAGATGAGGGCTAACAGTGATGTCTGGAGCAATAAAGTATCTCACACACTTCAGAAAAGAAAATTGGAATCAAGTGGGATCTCCACAAAGGTGAACGAAGGCTTCCTCAAACTCAGCCCTCCAGATGTTTTTGGCCTACAACTCCCATGATCCCCAGCTAGCAGGACCAGTGGCCAGGGATGATGGGAATTGTAGTCTCAAAACATCTGGAGGGCCAAGTTTGAGGAAGCCTGATTTAGATATCTCTGGTTCTTGCACAGAGTCTTTTCTACAACCAAGAAAGGGGACAGGGGAGATGCTTTCCTTGTGGGAAGGACCCCTGGGAATTGTGACTCTAATAACTTCTCAGCATATACTATTTCTTACCTTGGCTAACTGGGATGCTGCGCCTCTGGTTGATTGTCAGATATGATTTAATCAGCTGGCATATGATGGGCACACGGTTGTAGATAGCAGCATAGTGGATAAGACCGTAGCCATGATCGTCTGAAAGAGCAAGGCTGGAGAGGGATGTCTTGCGGCAGAAGGTGAGGAAGATAGCAGCCAACCCTCTTTCAGCAGCAGCCCTCATGCCAAATGGCAGGCTCTAAATGTCACACGCCCAAAAGGCACATAGAAAAACAACAAGAATAGGAATACAGTGATTTTTCACTCCAGCTACTTTGATTTGGGCTGTGCGTACCATGCCCTGAAAGAAAGAGAACAGTTAAAACTCTGTACCAAGATAAATTGACTCCTGAGGCCAGCCGACTGCGGAAAGACACAGGGTCTCTCTTATTCTGCATCGCATTATATAATTTTGTACTTGTTCTGTATCACGCGTTCCATCCTGGCTCGTTAGATTGAATAGGCAAGGATGTATACAGGCCACTGAAGTCTTGGCCCCAACCACTGGATGCCAGTTTCAGTACAGTGGTGCCTCGCAAGACGAAATTAATTCGTTCTGAGAGTTTTTTCATCTTGTGAATTTTTTCGTCTTGCGAAGCACCACTGTGTATTGACGGTTTCCCATAGGAATGCATTGGCGGTTTTAACAAAAAGGCGCAAGACGTTTCGTCTTGCGAAGCAAGCCCATAGGGAAATCCGTCTTGCGAAGCAACTCAGAAAACGAAAAACTCTTTCGTCTTGCGAGTTTTTCGTCTTCCGAGGCATTCGTCTTGCGAGGTACCACTGTACTCAAATTATAGGGGGAAATGTAGAGAGGCCCTTAATGGAATCTTCAAGATACCCGCCTCCCTCAACAAATTGTAGCCAAATTATTATCCTGCCAGTGGCATGCGGTCAGTGGACTAGGGGGACTAGGCTAGTCCCCTAAATGTTCCCAGTAAATTAGAGTATTAAAGTATTAATACTCTGGTGCCTGCTTCTCAAAGCCTGGGAAGCTTCTGCCCAGCTTAAGGTGGAAGACATGATGCTCTGACCACGTCCAAGACTCCTCCCATCACGGAGGCAGCATCCTTCTCAAAGCCCAGGAAGCATCTGCCTGGCTGTCAGGGACTGGGCAGATGAAGAAAAGTGGTGGTGACCACCAGGAGTCTTCCAGAGAGGATGAAAGGACATTTAATATAGACCTCCATGTTAGTATTTTTCATCCTCCAATTGCTGTTGGATTCTGTGATCCACACTGTTTACATTCCATTCTTCTGGAAGTGTGAGAACGGAAACTCAGCACCGCATTTCCGTTCTCTGTGCTTTTGTTTTAGGCTCTTTGTTCTGTCTCCCGGACAGACAGGATGTTTGTGTGAGCTGTTGTTATTTTCTTTATTATGATTTGGTTTGATTTTATGTATAGCAATAAAATTAGCGATGCGACATACTTCCGCAGCCAAGCTTTCGTTTACTCTGCTGTTTGCATGCTCATATGAGCAGATCTGAGTCGGACTGCTGCCGAACTCTTCATGAGAGTCTTGTTATCGGAGGGAGAGGCCTCATACTCCAGAAGTGGTTTGGCAGAGGGCACACTCCAAAGGAAGATGAGGGCAAAAGTTGGGAGATAACGGGAGATGAGGAGGAGGATTTTGAAAGCATTCAACAGGCAAAGCTTGGGCAGCAGTTGAATGAGACGCTGTCACTGGAGTGTCTCCCAGAAAACGTAGCTGCCCCCAAAACCAGACGTTCGCTGAGGATAGCAGAGAAGAAAGCTCAAAGACAAGCGGCCCTGACCAGTCAGAGGCAGGAGGAATCTGATAAATAGGGAAGTAACGGAGAATGGGCTGTTTGGGCCATTTCCACTAAGGCTGCCACCTTTGCTCTGGCAAAATACTGGGCAGGGCAGGGTGGGGCAGAGAGAGGCGTTGGAGCGATTTTCTTTTCCACCTGGTGCATAAATGAACTCAAAGCAATCTGTGACAGCCTAACAGGATGGCCCCTCTGGAATTTGTCACATGCACAGAGACAGATATGCATGAATTTGTAAATCTGTCTGAGTTTTGCTACCTGTAGCTTAAATACATGACTTTTCACACATCCTTTTACACAGATAGATTTAGAGAGGAGCCCTAACTTAGCAGAGACAAGGGGGGGGGCAGGGGAGCGGAAATACAGGACAAACTGCATCCTGTATTGAATCAGCACAGGACATAGTACGATCCTGTATTATACAGTGTTATGTATTCTGTTTTTGCCTGAGCTTGAGTCTGGACTAAGGATTTTGAGTTCCTGTGTTCTGATTCGATACATGATATCCAATCACAGAACATTTCAGGATTTGGGCCTCTGCCATTGGCCCTTAAACTCTGAGTCATGATTCGCAGCTTGGAAGTTTAGATAGCCAATCACGTTGGGAGTGGGAGTGGCCCAAGCCTTCAGAAATGTATACAAGCAGTTGTTTGCCCCTGCTGTCCAGTTCTATTAGTTCAATAAAGGTTCTTGCTGTTATCGCTGTTTCTTGCCTCGTGGGAACCTACGCTTCATACAGGGTGGTTGGAAACCTTAAATTTTCCACCTGGCCTGAGAAGCAGGGCAGGCGGGTTGACTCCATCCACAAAAGCTGCTCTAACTGGAACGAAGCATGATTTTGAGCGACAGAGGGAGAGGAGCAAAACTGTTCTGAAAGTGCTGTTAAAGGAAGATGACCATAAATGTGGTGGACCTCACAGGGTCCAGTCCCTTAAAAAAAACAAAAGCCATACCTTGCATTTAATAGCCTTCTTATAGCCAAATCTTTTCTTGAATTGGTCCATTGCTTGAATATCCGTTAATGGAAGCCTTTTGGGTTTAAGTGTGCTTACTACTTCGTTTATGGCTCCCCACCACTGGCTCTTAAAAAGCAGATAAAATGGTTCAAGTTCGATCCCGATTACATAATAGCTGGAAAATGCAGGGGGTGGGGGGAACACACACGCACAGTAGAAACTGGAATATTTTAACACATTATTTCATAGCCTATATTTCACAATGCCTGTAAAGTGAGCCTGAGAATCTTCTGAAGGTAAACAGTGTTTCTGTGCGCTGCTCTGGTTCACCAGAAGCGGCTTAGTCACATAGCTGTCAACTTCTCCTTTTTTTAGGGGAAATCCTATTTGGAATAAGGGAATTTCCCTTTAAAAAAGGGAAACGTTGACAGCTATGTTTAGTCATGCTGGCCACATGACCTGGAAGCTGTACACTGGCTCCCTCAGCCAATAAAGCAAGATGAGTGCCGCAACCCCAGAGTCGATCCTAATGATCAGGGGTCCCTTTACCTTTACCTTTTAGTATCTGGGCACTGTAAAGATCACTGAAGTGTATGTTTCCCTAAGCCTGAAAGAATGGAACCTAGGCATAAAAGATAGAGCAAAGGTAGTTCTGGGGGCTGGGGGGGGGGAACACTTGATAGAGTAGAAGTGCACTGTAGGCAAAGTCGGCCCTCCAGATGTTTTGGGACTACAACTCCCATGATCCCTAGCTAACAGGACCCGTGGTCAGGGATGATGGGAATTGTAGTCTCAAAACATCTGGAGGGCCAAGTTTGCCTATGCCTAGTTTAGACTAAAGGGCTAACAGGAAGCACAAAAAATATGATTGTGTCATGCTTTATGCCAGACTGGATTCCATCTACAAGATTTTCACTACGTGGCTGGATTCCCTTTATTATAATGCACAGTGGGCAAAGAGCTGTGGTCAAAATAATTTGTTTTTTAAAAGCAGCAAAACTCAATTCTGCATTCAGATTAAAAAATCTCGATGAATAAATAATAAACATCCATACTCAATCGTCGGTATGTCTTTTAGGCAAACTTATTTCTAATCAATTATTATTGCATACTGTAACATCTGCTGCATGTACACCAGTGTTTGCTGGCACTTATGTATGAGCCACTTTTTGACTCTCAACCATTAACCAGTGTTACGTTCCCAAAAATTCAATCGAAAGCATCTCACGTTCTCTTTACCTCTTGCCTTGAAAATCCATTATTGGTATGGGGTAATGTTCTCTATAGGGTGCATCTGGGTCCAACAGTTGAGCGAGGTGATTTGCTGCACATGTATGCATTTCGTCATAGGCAGCCTACAATTAAAAACAACAGACCCTATTTATGCTTGCAAAGCCTTTAAAACTTCCTGTATTAAGGCCAAGCACTGCTTTAAGTAGTTAAAGCATCTTGTCAATTTTTTTTTTTTAATAAATATTTTATTCGATTTTGCATAAAAGACGACAAAGCAAAACAAAAGCAACAAACAATACACCAAAAACATACAAAATTACACAAACATAACATACTACAAACAACAGAAATAAAAACAATCTTATCTTCATATTGATCTTGCATTAACTTGCTTCTCTGACTTCCCCGAGTCTCCCTTCCCTGTATTCCAATTCATACAATTAAACAACAAATCCCTTCCCTCTGTCATAATTAACCTCCTTTCTGATTTGAATGTCTTAATATAGCTTATTCAATGCTTAGAACTTAAGATGTTGGGTCTTCTGATCCTTAAAGTTTTGCTCCAATAACCTTATACATTCAATCTGGTGTTATTTTAACATTCATTAATCTTGTAGTGTTTCTGTAAATAGTCTTTAAATTTCTTCCAATCTTCCTCCACCGTCTCTTCTCCCTGGTCTCTGATTCTGCCAGTCATTTCTGCGGATTCCATGTAGTCCATGACTTTCATCTGCCATTCCTCCAGCGTGGGTAATTCTTGTGTCTTCCAATACTTTGCAATAAGTATTCTTGCTGCTGTTGTGGCGTACATAAAAAATGTCCTGTCTTTCATACGTACCTCTTGATTGACCATGCCCAGGAGAAAGGCCTCCGGTTTCTTCGGGAATGTGTATTTAAATACTTTCTTCAGTTCATTATAGATCATCTCCCAAAAGGTCTTAATCCTTGGGCATGTCCACCAGAGGTGAAAAAAGGTACCTTCAGTTTCTTTACATTTCCAACATTTGTTATCGGGCATATGGTAAATTTTTGCTAGTTTGACTGGTGTTATGTACCATCTGTATATCATTTTCATAATATTTTCTCTTAGGGCATTACATGCCGTAAACTTTAGCCCAGTGGTCCATAACCGTTCCCAGTCGGCTAGCATTATGTTGTGACCCACATCTTGTGCCCATTTAATCATTACTGATTTCACTTCCTCATCCTGTGTATTCCATTTCAGCAGCAGATTATACATTCTTGCCAATATCTTAGTTTTGGGTTCTAACAATTCTGTTTCCAATTTTGATTTTTCCACCTGGAAGCCAATTTTTCTATCCAATTTATACGCCTCCATTATCTGATGATAATGGAGCCAATCACGGACTTTACTTTTTAATTTGTCAAAACTCTGCAGTTTCAATTTATCTCCATCTTGTTCTAGTATCTCCCAATATTTTGGCCAATTGGCCTCCATATTGAGTTTTTTGACTGCTTTTGCTTCCATCGGAGATAACCACCTTGGGGTCTTGTTTTCAAAGAAATCCTTATATCTAATCCATACATTAAACAATGCTTTCCTGACAATGTGAATCTTAAACATTCTGTGAACTTTAACCTTGTCATACCATAAGTAAGCATGCCACCCAAACGCATTATTGAATCCTTCTAAATCCAGTATATCTGTATTTTCAAGAAGTAGCCATTCTTTCAGCCAGCAAAAAGCTGCTGCTTCATAGTAAAGTTTCAAGTCTGGCAGGGCAAAGCCTCCTCTTTCCTTTGCATCTGTTAGTATTTTAAATTTGATTCTTGGCTTTTTGCCCTGCCAGACAAATCTGGATATATCTTTCTGCCACTTCTTGAAACAGTCCATTTTATCAATAATCTGCAATGTCTGGAACAAAAATAACATTTTTGGCAATACATTCATCTTTATCACAGCAATACGACCTAACAGTGAGAGTTTTAGATTAGACCATATATCTAGATCTTTTTTTATCTCCATCCAACATTTTTCGTAGTTATCCTTATATAAGTTCCCATTTTTTGAAGTCATAATAATTCCCAAATATTTCACTTTTTTCACCACTGTCAAACCTGTCTCATTCTGAAACCTTTCTTTCTCTTTTTCTGTTAGATTCTTTGTCAAAACCTTAGTTTTTGTTTTGTTGAGTTTAAAACCTGCTAATTGACCAAACTCTTGAATCAGTTCTAAAACCCTCTTCACACTGGACTCTGGCTCCTGCAATGTCAAAACCAAGTCATCTGCAAATGCTCTTAATTTAAATTGTTTAACTCCGACCTGTATCCCTCTTACCATCTGGTCCTTTCTAATCATATTCAGCAGCACCTCCAGGACCGATATAAAAAGCAGAGGGGAAATAGGACAGCCTTGTCGTGTTCCTTTTTCTATTCTGAACTCTTCAGTCAAAACATTGTTAACAATTAATTTTGCTTTTTGTTCAGAATAGATTGCACCTATACCATTTTCGAACTCTTGGCCTACCCCCATACTATGGAGATTCTTTTTCATAAAGCCCCAAGAAATGTTATCAAAGGCTTTCTCCGCGTCCACAAATACCAAAGCTGCTTTTGTGTTTATTCTTTCCTGTAAAAGTTCCAAAATGTCAATTATGTTCCTTACATTATCAGATAGGTGCCTTCCTGGGAGAAAGCCTGCTTGGTCCTTATGAATCTCCTCCACTAAAACCCTCTTTAATCTTCTAGCCAAGATGTCAGCAAAAATTTTATAATCCACATTAAGTAATGATATAGGCCGATAGTTCTTAAGTTGATGTTTTTCCGATTCTGTCTTTGGTATGAGAGTCACAAAAGCTTCTTTCCACGTTTCTGGTGTCCTTTTCCCCTGTAATATGTCATTACATATATCCTTCAAGGGTTGAATTAGCCAGTCTTTCATTGATTTATAATATCTTGCCGTCAACCCATCAGGTCCTGGGGACTTGCCAAGTTTCATATTTTGGATGGCGCTCTCTACCTCTTGTTCTGTTATCCTACAGCTCAATTTAAATTTACTTTCTTGAGATATTTCCGGTAGCCCATTTTCTTTCAAGAATTCCTCCATATCTGCTTCCTTCTGTGGTTGTTGTGAATAAAGCTGTTTAAAGTATCTATGAAAGGCACTCCTAATTTCCACTGGGTTCTGAATAATTCTTCCTTCCTCTTCTAAATTTATTGTATTCATTTTCTGTCTCTTCTTTATTTGCCATGCCAATAACTTTCCACATTTGTTTGCTGATTCGAAAGTTCTTTGTCTCATTTGTCTAACCTTCCATTCAATCTCTTGATTTATCATTTGCATATATTGTACTTGATATAACTTTATCTCTCTCAAGATTTGTTGTGATTTTGGATTTGATCTCAGTCTTTTTTCACCTTCCTTAATCTTTTCCAATATCTTTTCTCTTTTTTCCTGTTGTAATCTCTTCTTGAGTGCATTCTGTTGTATCAAAAATCCTCTCATAACAGCTTTACTTGCGTCCCATACAGTTCTTTTTTCCACCGTAGTGTTTAGATTTATCTCAAAATAGTCTTTCAGAGTTTTCTGGGCCTTCTTGGTTATTTCCTCATCTCTAAACAGAGAGTCATTCATCCTCCATCTGAAAGGACCAGTTGGTTGTAAGTTCATTACCATCTTTACAGCATTATGGTCGGAGTAAGTCTTTGGGCAGATTTCTCCTTTTTTTGTCTTTGGTGCCAGTCCTCTTGTGATCCAGATCTGGTCAATTCTTATCCATGTCTTTTTGGCTTCAGAAAAGAAGGTTCCTTCTCTTTCTAGAGGATTTTTGGTTCTCCAGATATCCACCAAGTCCAGGTTATCAGTCAGTTCAAAAAAGGTTTTTGGTAGTCTCCCATCTTTGGTGACTACCTGCCGTTGTGCCTTGTCCATATTTGTAGAAACAACTCCATTCATATCTCCCATCAAGATCACATTGTACTCCAGATAGTCCATCAATGTCTCATGCAACTTTTTGAAAAATTCCGATTTTCCTTCGTTCGGTGCGTATACGCCAACAATCAGATATTTCTGTCCATGGTGTTGAATTTCAATTGCCAAATACCTTCCTTGTTCATCTTTAAAAATTAATTTTGGTGCTAGGCTCTCTTTTGCATATACCACCACTCCTCTTTTTTTAACTTTGTCCGATGAAATAAACTCTTGACCTAGTCTTTTATTAATTAGAATTTTTCTATGGAGCCTAGTTACATGTGTTTCCTGTAAACAAATCAAGTCCAATCATCTTGTCAAAGATCGCATCTTGTCAATTTTCAGTAAAATATGCAGGCTCAAAATCTGCTAAGAGCTGAAAAACCCAATGGGTAGAGAAACTCAAGTTCAAATCCTGTCTGGGCAGTGGCGTAGCGTGGGTTGTCAGCACCCGGGGCAAGGCAAGTAATTTGCACCCCCTAACCCGTGGATTTGCGCCCCCTAACCCTACCCCCCAGATGTTGCGCCCGGTGCGGTCGGCCCCCCCTGCACCCCCCACGCTACGCCACTGTGTCTGGGCACATGGTGGAAACAGGTTTTTAGTTTCATAGAATCAAAGAATCAAAGTTATTTGACTTCCAACCCATAACATGTGAGGTTACAGTTCTACAACAGTCCTGTTCTTGCTGAATTTCATGCTGAATTCCTTCAAAGTAAATGCTCTTTAAAATAAAATAATACAGATAGAAATAAATGTATTCTCTTGTAAAATACATTTTCTTGAAACAAATCAGAACTGAAGGGTGGTATTGAACTAAATTTTGCTCAGACCCATTGGCATTCATGAACACGACTAAGTTAGATCCATTCATTTCAATGGATCTGCTCTGAGTAAAAGGAAGTTGACTATCACTCCCTACAATTTACCTTTCATGGTGTCATTTAATAATTATGTACGCACTTTAAATATGTTTATACTGCCTTTGCATGAGAATGACACCAGGGGAATTTACAATGCTGATATTAAAAGCAATTAATTGCAATAAACAGTAACAATAATAAAAAAACTAGCAGACAAAATGGTAATCAGATCTAAAAGGTGTAAAATGCTTAGAGAGTCCCTTTAAATCTCTGAGAGGTTTTTGTTGTTGTTTTCGTTTTGCTTAATGCCTGAAAGAATGTAAAGTTGCTACTAGGAGAGGATGTGCATGTTTTCCATCATGGGGCCACCACAACAAAAGGCCCTTCTTGCCATATGCCTAAATAAAACAAGGAAGGTGCAGAGAAATGGGCCTCAGTGGATTACTTCAAAGTGCAGGTTGTTTGATATAGGAGAAGCTGCTCCTTTCACCCATCCTAGGTAATAATAGTAATAATAGTAATAATAATAATAATAATAATAATAATAATAATTTATTTATGCCCCTGGGTAAAGAAATGTAACTCTAGATAGGCACTCTTCTTTTGTCCTATATGAGTGTCCAGCTTTACCTGCCAGTAATTTCTACATGTACCGTTGCACACCACACTGGCCCCTCTCCATGCATTGAGGGAAGGGCCCCACAATAATCTTAATTTTATTGTTTATATGCTGCCTATCTGACTCTGGGCAGCTCCCAACAAAGTATTAAAAGCACAATAAAACATCAACCATTAAAAACCTTCCCTAAACAGAGCTGCCATCAGATATCTTCTAAAAGTTGTATAGTTATTTATCTCCTTGACATCTGATGGGAGGGCGTTCCACAGGGCGGGCGCCACTACCGAGAAGGCCCTCTGCCTGGTTCCCTGTAACTTCACTTCTCGCAGTGAGGGAACTGCCGGAATGCCCTCGGAGCTGGACCTCAAGTGTCTGGGCAGAATGATGGCGGTGGAGACGCTCCTTCAGGTATACTTAGGGCTTTAAAAGGGAGCACTAGTACTTTCAAGCGGGCTCCAAAGTGAATTGGCAACTAGCCAAACCGTTTTGACATTTTTCTGAGGTACCATCTGAACAAGAAAGTACCAAGGGAAGCATCCAAACCAGCTTCAAAGGTGGCCCCAGATGGAACATTTTACAGAAATCTGAAAAAGAGCTTACCAGGGCATAGATGACTGGTTAGATGGCCTGTTTTCTGGAGAGGTTGTAGCTGCTGAACCAGACCCAGCTAGTGGTAGGACGAGTTTCTGTGGTAAGGAGACTTAAGGTGGTGTCCATGCTACATCTTTAAAGCACATTTGAAGCAGATTCTTTCCCTCAAAGAATTCTGAGCACTGTAGCTTTACCTGTCACAGATTTACATTTCCCAGCAAATCCTAACATTATCTACAGTGCCCAAAATTCTTTTGAGGGAGACTCTGCTTTGAATGAGCTTTAAAAGGTAAAGTGCGTATGCAGTCTTCATGAACTTCCCATGACAAAGGAGACATGCCAAGCTGTAAAGCTGAACCTTCAGTGGGAGCAAATTATTATTTTCCAGAGCAGGTGGAATGTAATCCCCTGAAGCTGTAAATCCCCACCCCCTACAATCTCTCCTTATCGCAGGCTAAATTATTTCGAAAATGCCGATTTAGTACCTTAATCTCATCTGAAAGGTCTTCAACTGAAGGAGTACCAACATCATATTCAATGCCACCGTGGAGATGGAAATACTGATTCTGGGTGTATACAAAATGCTGGCACTTAAAATCTGGTCCAAGCAAAATTGGAGGCAGTTCACGTTCCGTTTTGACTTTGTCGTCTACAAAAAGGAAGAACTGGATTTTAACACAAAGGAGAAGGCAGCTGCCAGTGCTCTCGGCGAATGACATGAATGAATGACATTACTAATAATATAAAATTATATGCCCAAACTTTAAGCAGCACTTTCAAAAATGCAGATTTCCCGTAGTTTCGTCACATAATAAGGACTGGTTGGTGTCAAAAGAGTATGGTATGTAAGAGTTCCCTGGGAAGAGGAGTTGATTGTTAAACCACTCTGTATCTCCATGAGAGGGACGCGGGTGGCGCTGTGGGTTAAAGCCTCAGTGCCTAGGGCTTGCCGATCGAAAGGTCGGCGGTTCGAATCCCCGCGGCGGGGTGCGCTCCCGCTGTTTGGTCCCAGCGCCTGCCAACCTAGCAGTTCGAAAGCACCGCTGGGTGCAAGTAGATAAATAGGGACCGCTTACTAGCGGGAAGGTAAACGGCGTTTCCGTGTGTGGCTCTGGCTCGCCAGAGCAGCGATGTCACGCTGGCCACGTGACCCGGAAGTGTCTTCGGACAGCGCTGGCCCTTGGCCTCTTTGAGTGAGATGGGCGCACAACCCTAGAGTCTGTCAAGACTGGCCCGTACGGGCAGGGGTACCTTTACCTTTACCTTTTATCTCCATGAGAGGAACGTGGGTCTCCTCACAAAACCCTTCACAAACTACAATTCTGATTATTCTTTGGGGAAAACCATGGTCATCTGAAGTGGTATACTATTGCTTTAAATGTATGGTGGAGATTGAGCCATAGTGTACTCTTTTGACATTAAGATTGGCATTTTGGATTAAGAAGTAGTTCCAGTTCAAGTTCATGAGGAACAAATTCCACGGGGACTGGTTCCCTTTTATTTCCTTTATTAATTCTTGCCATAAGGAACCCCAATCAACAGTTATTCATTCATTTGGAGGGGGTCTGGTGCCTTAATTTTAGAAGACCCTCCAAGTATCCCTATTTTCCAGGGATAGTCCCGGATTTACAGAAAACTGACCCAGTTTCTGATCTGATCCTGGAATGTCCTGCTTTTCCTTAGGATGCCCCTAGTGTCATCAGAGAGATGTTTGAGGATCTGGAGTTATCCAGCCCCTGAGCCATCTGAAGGCAGCCCTGTATAGGGAAGTTTTTAGAAATGTTTTATGTTTTTATATACGTCGAAAGCTGCCCAGAGTGACTGGAGCAAGGCAGTCATATGAGTGGGGTATAATAATATTTCTACCCCACCCATCTGGCTGGGTTTCCCCAGCCACTCTGGGCAGCTCCCAACTGAATATTAAAAACACAATACAGCATTAAACATTAAAAACTTCCCTAAACAGGGCTGCCTTTAGATGTCTTTTAAAAGTAAGATACTTGCTTATTTCCTTGACATCTAATGGGAGGGCGTTCCACAGGGTGGGAACCACTACCGAGAAGGCCTTCCGCCTGGTTAATAAATAGTAGAATTATTATTATGGAAAAGGACATCCCTGCTTTTATCAGAGAAATGTTGGAGGGTACGTTTCAGGTGCATTGCCTCTTGTATGCTTTTGTTAACACAAAATTTCATTTGTTTTAGTCCATTGCAGGGTATACAAGCATGTCATGTCGATTGCCTGGCTTTTTGTTTTTGTTTACTAAGCGTTCCTTGCATTTTTGCTTACTTTTCTTTATGCTACTGTTGTCTAAAGTGGATTGTGTGTGATGTATCATTGCTGGTTGGACTGATTGTAAAGTTGTTTGTTTGTTTGTTTGTTTTGAAAAAGTGGTTCTAGTTCTCAATGAGCTGTTAAACCTGAATCAGGACTGTACCATTTTAGACAACTGGTAAGGGGCTCGTGAAGGGATGCGGGTGGCGCTGTGGGTTAAACCACAGAGCATAGGGCTTGCCGATCAGAAGGTCGGCAGTTCAAATCCCCACGACAGGGTGAGCTCCCGTTGCTCGGTCCCTGCTCCTGCCAACCTAGCAGTCTGAAAGCACGTCAAAGTGCAAGTAGATAAATAGGTACCACTCCAGCAGGAAGGTAAACGGCGTTTCCGTGCGCTGCTCTGGTTCGCCAGAAGCGGCTTAGTCATGCTGGCCACATGACCCGGAAGCTGTACGCCGGCTCCCTCAGCCATTAAAGCAAGATGAGCTCCGCAACCCCAGAGTCGGTCACAACTGGACCTAATAGTCAGGGGTCCCTTTACCTTTACCTAACGGGCTCGTATGATTGTTCTTACAGATATGGCCTATAACTTGTTCATGGATTAAAAGCAATCTCTCAGCAAAAGGATAGAACATAGTCTTACCTGAATATGGCTGAAGAAGCCGACTTAAATTCGGGATTTTATTTTTCCTTTTTAAATTGATAATAAATGGAATAAGAAAACTCATTAGCTTTAGATATGCTATGTTTTTCCGGATCTCAACCTTTTTTTCTAGGTATTTCTTCACAAGTTTTTGTTGAAGAGCTAACCTCTGCTGCAGCCTCTGGTATCCGTGCATACTGAGGCTATCCTCAGTCATCCTTATCGCATTACAAAGGTTGTATGCTGCATCAAACTTGAAGACATTTTCATACTGCTGAACCTCTGTGGTGGCAAAAGTCAACTTAAGAAATATGTAGTCTGCAAACTGCATAAAGAATGCTTTTTCCTCCGGACTGTTAGGGTCATACGTTGGATCTTCATTCAGGTTTTCCTCATAGATTCCTTGGAAATCTGGTTCTTTTGAAATATCCATTAGACCTATATTATACATATGTACACAAAAAGATATATAAATATATGAAATAAAAACAGATCAGTTAAACTACAGATTTTCCCTGTCCTACATGGATAAGGACCAGACAGTTAAGTCCAGTCAAAGGCGACTATGGGGTTGCGGCGCTCATCTCACTTTCAGGCCGAGGGAGCTGGCGTCTGTCCACAGATGGCTTTCTGGGTTATGTGGCCAGCATGACTAAACTGCTTCTGGCACAACGGAACACTGTGATGGAAACCAGAGCGCACAGAAACACCGTTTAGCTTCCTGCCGCAGCGGTACCTATTTATCTACTCGCATTGACGTGCTTTCGAACTGCTAGGTTGGCAGGAGCTGGGACAGAGCAACGGGAGCTCACTCCATTGCGGGGATTCGAACCGCCAACCTTCTGATCGACAAGCCCAAGAGACTCAGTGGTTTAGACCACAGCGCCACCTGCATAACTTTTTACCTACATGTATATATATCTATCTATCTATATATGCGCACAAGTGAAACAACTGTAATTAGTATGTGAAAAAAATCTAACACAGAAGTGGGTTTTTAAATCATACAGCATAACCTTGCATGTCAAGAAAACTCCTTACTCATCCTTACTTTAATTTTTGTCAGGGCTTTTTTTCAGCCGGAACTCACCAGAATTCAGTTCCGGCACCTCTCATGTGGGCACCATTGCCATTATAAGAGAACAAGGGAGGCATTCACGGGAAGTTCTGGAACCTCTATTTCTAGAGAAATAGTGCTGATTTTCGTCAAGGAGAAATTTGGAAACTATTAAATTCCCATTTACAGTGGTACCTCGGGTTAAGTACTTAATTTGTTCCAGAGGTCCCTACTTTACCTGAAACTGTTCTTAACCTGAAGCACCACTTTAGCTAATGGGGCCTCCTGCTGCTGCCGCGCCGCCACGGCACGATTTCCGTTCTCATCCTGAAGCAAAGTTCTTAACCTGAAGCACTATTTCTGGGTTAGCGGAGTCTGTAACCTGAAGCGTTTGTAACCTGAGGTACCACTGTACTTCTGTTTTAAATACAGGCACCCAAATTTAGCAAGCAGCATTCTAAGGCAGCCTTTGGTGGGTGTTGACAATGCAGATAAGAATCTGGATGCTCCTCATCTGTGCCACAAGGCTTATAACCAGTATGAGTAGGTACAATTTCCTAGAAGCGTAAGCGGCTTAATACTTTGTCTGACTCCTTGTCTATCTAGCCCAGAATTGTCTGCTCCAGGCTTCCTCAACCTCGGCCTTCCAGATGTTTTTGGCCTACAACTCCAATGATCCCTAGCTAGCAGGACCAGTGGTCAAGGATGATGGGAATTGTAGTCTCAAAACATCTGGAGGGCTGAGGTTGAGGAAGCCTGGTCTACTCTGACTGGTAACTTCTTTGAAGGCTTGCAGGGGGAGAACCTTTCCCCTCATCTGCTGCCTGGAGATGGTGGGGATGGAAGCCGGGATCTTCATACACTTTTGAGCTATGTTCACTCCCAATTTGTAGAAAGCTGGTGTATGCATTTGAATGAATGAATGAATGAATGAATGAATGAATAAATAAATAAATGCATTAGCAACATGTTACTAATTGTCTATGATAGTTGGATTGAGTTTAGGGCCAGAATATCTCTCACATGTTGAAGATAGTTTAAGTGAAGAGTTCTCAATCCTAACTTTGCATGAATTTATGAGTATCCCTTTCGACTCCAGATTGTGGTGTCAATTCTTATGGAAAGAATTATTTCCATAAGAATTAAGAGAATATAACATAATATGATACTGTGCGTTAAACAACAAAATAAGTAATAGTACAAAGAGAGTATTCGGAAGTCATTCTCAATCTCTTTCTTTCTTTTTTCCCTTTCCTTTCCTTTTTGTGTCATTCTTTTTGCTTTTTGGTAAAATGGTAAAATATGCGTTGCAATGTTGTGTAGCGTATTATAAGATTAAAGAGGGCAAATTGTAATATACGGCGGTCTGTTGTGGATGTTATTGATGTTTGTCAAATAAAGTTAATTAAAAAATAATAATATTGTGGTGTTAGACTCCTCACGTCTGTGTAATTATGTGTACATAATGGGTGTGAGGCTTCCCCACAACTGCACAGAGTGCTATGTGAAATTGTCTCATGATGCTGTGAATGCAGTTTTCATTCTTCTTTCTACAGGCAAGTGTGTTCCAAGTATACGTAAAGTCTATACAGTCTGATGCAGTTCTCACAAATGTGTCAACATCAATAGCGTCGTGGTTCCCCCACTTCCATCCCTGTTACTAACTGGTTTCAAAAAAGAGGCTGACAAAGAGGTCATGTCAGATCTCTTGCCCTGAGGGGCATGGGCAGAAAGGTACAGCCATGGTAATCTGCAACCCTCTAGCTCTCAGCAGTGGTCCTTTCCTCTGGCAGTATTCACCACAGAGGCTTCTGCAGCAGCATCTTGCCCTGGGAAGAGCAGGGAAGAAGCAATTCTGAACAGTTTTTCAAATACTAATGCTTATTTTTTTTGTAATAACCCCACATAAGGTGCTTTGTGAAGTCTGCCTGAAAAGTGGTATATAAGTATCTTAAACAAACCCAAATGAATTGGGTAGACAAACTTAAGAGAGCAGATACCCTTTTGTTGAGGGACTAGGCCTTTGCATAACTAAAGAGATGGCCAGACACAGGTGATGTGTTGCCAGAGAACATGGAAAATAACTAGAGATCTTTCTGGAATGGGGAATGTCTTTCTCCTCTCCCACTGGAGGTGGTGTCTTCAAAGTTTCTCTGTGTGAAAGAGAATAGACCAGGAAGATAAAAACTGGATCTGAAAGCAACAGAGGCACCTGGGTTGATGTCTAGATTTGTTGCAGTGTAAATGTTGCGAACTGTCCTTCTTATGATCGGCCTGTATGTGTAAATAAAACCTTATATCACAGAATCGCCATCAGCCACCAGATCCTTCGTTCCAAGGAAACCAAACCCAAGGTACTGGACGAGCCCCTTGCAAACTGTTACTGCTTAGAGATTGGGATGCTCACAAGATCACTCTTACCTAGGGCTGCCATGCATCCAGAAAATCCCGGACATTGCTGGGATTCTGCTGCCAAAAGTTGCGTCTAGGCGGAAATTTTAACAGCCGTTTAAAATGTCTGGGGAAACCCAGGTGTATGGCAACCCATTGTGTAAGCGGGATTTTTTTGCTGAAATGCTAAACCCAAATTGCGAGGATTTGCAAAGGAAAAGCTCTTTGGGCAAAAACTTTAGGCAGCAACATTTTTGTCCGGGTTTTGGATTTTCACCTCCTGAAATATGGCAACCCTATTGTCAGGGAACTGCCATCGGAGCCAGAAGGAGAGGGAGGGCTCCAGAGGGATTCCAGAGAGCGTCCCGGGAGGGAGAGAAGCAGCACATCTTCTGGGGAAGGAAATCAGCGTAGCACCAGTGGAGGAGGGGGGCAGATGGTGGAATCGGCGAGGTGGCTCCAAGACTCTTCGCCGGGGACCAGCGGGGAGATGCCCACACCCTCCCTGCGCAGAAGGCTTCCGCGCAGGGAGAGTAGGCGAAGACTAGGTGTCAAATAACTTTTATGCTGGAAGAAGTTCAAGAAACGCCCACTGACGGATTCTGCCAGCGATTGAGACAGCCACGGGCGAGTGGCTGTCTGGACAGAAAGGGGTTCACTCAGGCAACCCACCCAGGTGTGGCGCCGATTTACGCACGAGCAGCCCCTAGAACCATTACACCTATCTTACCAGCTTGACAGAACTCTGCACAGGCAGTTCTTTCTGTTTGAGGGATGCCGTCTGCGTCAATATCCATGCTAGAACGCCACAGTTCAGAGAACCTGACGCGTTTTTCTTTGGGCATGTACGCCCCATGCCACAAGGCTTTCAGCATGTAATCGACGGCGATCAACATTTGTCCGATTCGCGTGTCAAAGTACGCTGGAGGGAGGGAGCAAGAAGTACTTTGGTCGTAATTAGCATCCAAACTGATGGACGGAATTTGGTTCAGGCAGTAAATCCCAACAGACAACTCTCTGATGATCTGGTGGATTTCTCTGCAGTCCAACTCTAAGTCGGGCTCCACGGGTGTTAGGAAAATAGCCGTTGGGACATTTATGCTTTTCATTTGTCTCAGCAGCCCAGTGGGGAGGTCCAATGTTTGGCGCAAGTTATCTTTGGTTGCCAGCCAGCTACAAAACGAAGTGGTCAGTAGTTCCTGAAGCTCACTTCGCTCGTACTTCTCAAAGAAGGCACTCGCGTTTCTTTGCGCAGCGAGGTGAGCTAAATAAGTTGCCTCATCTGCCTGCTCATTCCTAAGCACTTGCTTTTTCAGTGGTCTCAGCATCATATTGCCTCTTTTTCTCTTCTATTGTTTCCTAAATACTTAAAAAAAA
The DNA here is from genome assembly GCF_965153285.1 of Podarcis tiliguerta. NCBI lineage: Eukaryota > Metazoa > Chordata > Lepidosauria > Squamata > Lacertidae > Podarcis > Podarcis tiliguerta. The sequence goes on from NC_139534.1 coordinate 18,091,220, forward strand.
GAGGGAGAGAGAATATGTAATGCACATGAGTTAATCAAGTGGTTTATGGGTTGTTGGAACAGAAACGTTCCTGTGAAGATAGGACTCAGAACCTGAGTAGTATATTCCTTGACCTTTAACAAGGCACATTTCCGAGCGCAATTCAAAGTGTTGGTGTTGATCTTTAAAGCCCTAAACTGCCTCAGGCCAGTATGCCTGAAGGAGTGTCTCCACCTCCATCGTCCAGCCCAGATATTGAGGTCCACCTCTGAGGGCCTTCTGGCAGTTCCCTCACTGTGAGATGTGAAGCTACAGGAAACTAAGCAGAGGGCCTTCTTGGTAGTGGCACCCATCCTGTGGAACATCCTCCCATCAGATGCCAAGGAGATAGATAACTATACAGCTTTTAGAAGACATCTGAAGGCAACCCTATTTAGGGAAGGTTTTTAATGGTTGATGTTTTATTATGTTTTTAATCAGGGCCGTATTAACCCAAAGGCACTAGGGGTGCCGGGCTCTCAGGGTCGCCAGGCCAAGAGTCTGGTGCCCGAGAGTTGAGTCTGGGGAAGAGCCCGCCTGTCAGTCGGAGCGCCGCAAAGGGCTTTTCTGTTGCGGGCGGCTCTGCGCCGTGAGTTTGGGGGCGACTGAGGCTGCGAGACGCTGAGGTGGCCGGCCGGCCGGCTGGCTGGCTCCACCTTCCTTTGCACCTGGGACTGAGCAACCTGGGGGAGGGGTGCCCCGGGCGGATCTTTGCACCCCGGCGCCACATATGCTTAAGGCAGCCCTGCTTTTAATACTTCGTTGGGAGCTGCCCAGAGTGGCTGGGGCAACCCAGCCAGATGGGTGGCATATAAACAATAGAATTATGATTATTGCGGTGGACATGCCCTCAATGCATGCAGAGGGGCCAGTGTGGTGTGCAACGGTACATGTAGAAATTACTGCCAGGTGAAGCTGGACACTCAAATGGGACTAGAGAATAAGGCCTCTCTAGAGGTGCATTTCTTTAGCTTTGGCCCAACCTTATTTCTGTGATGGTAGGGTTTTTTTAAAAAACCAAAAAACCCTGTTTTTCATATTTTAATTTTAATATTTAATATTGCCTTTTAATTGCTGTAATCTGCACTGGGGGCTTAGGGTGGATAGCAGGCAATAAGTAAATAAAGAATAGAAGTTTGCAATAACTAAGCAATTTCTTATGGGACAAGAAAGTCCCCTTAGATATCCTGCCCTGACTAGGGTTGTCATACATCCAGATAGCTGGGATTTGGCCGTCAGAAGCTTCGTCCGGGCGGAAATCACTGAAAATGTCCTGGGAAATCTGGAGGTAAGGCAACTGCCATGTTGGTATTGTAGATTTTGGCGAACTTTCTTAAAAATACCTCAAAAATGTCTCAACAACTTGGGGCAGAACTTTAAAAAGCTCGACAACTTTGCCCCCCCCCCTCCAAAAAATACCTCAACAACTATGGCAATCCTAGCCCCGACACCATTTTGAATTGGGCCCTTATGAAAGCTACCACAATATTATTATTATTATTATTATTATTATTATTATTATTATTATTATCATCACCATTTCTATTTAAGCATGACCTGTAAAGTAAGGTAAAAGGAAAAGTCTATTTGGTTACTGTTTTTTTAACTTTTTAAACTACCCACACTGGAACATGAAGGTATTGAAAAGCCTCAAGGGGAAAACCATCTGCGATCTTGAACACCCATTCTAAACTATATGTTTTCTGGATTGCGGGAGGTGGGTGTAGAGGGGGAGAGAAATGGAAGATTGCCGTAGTTAAGAGAGAAAGTGCAATATTGCCGAAATCTCAGAAGGAAAAATAGAAGCATCACCAGAAAAATGCTTTTCCAAATCCAGGCGGTGCATTCAAAAGACAAGCATGTGCAGGTACCACACCCAGCAACTGTGAGGCCTTGTCTCTTGACCCAGGTCTAGGGAGCACCCACTTTTGTTTCCCTCAGCTGTTGTGTAGTAGACAATGTGGGAAGAGAGGCTGCTGACGTGGTAGCCATGGAAACCAAAGAACAATGAGGGAAGTCAACAGTGAGGGAGCCTGTGGGATGGAGTCAGTAAAAAGACTATTTTTACTGGGCAATTTCCACCTTTTCTGTGGGGGCAGACAGCTCTTCAGTGGACCCAGACAACGTTGATGGTATTATGTGTTGTTTCTGAGTGTCCCTTCCATAGTTCAGTATGAAATAAGTATGATAAGGAACTTCACTGTGCTTGTCTACCTGCATCCGGTGGGATTTCTGACTCTGAAAGGATGCCCCCTTCCCTATTTCACACCAAACAGCTCGCCTTTCCAAATAGAGGGATAATCGTGGCCACACTAGAACTTTCCGTGGCCTAATCTAGGCAGCCTAGTCCAGGCATAGGCAAACTCTGCCCTCCATATGTTTTGGGACTACAACTCCTATCATCCCTAGCTAACAGGACCCGTGGTCAGGGATGATGGGGATTGTAGTCTCAAAACATCTGGAGGGCCAAGTTTGCCTATGCCTGGCCTAGTCAGTATTTATACTTCAAATTCTTAGTGGTTCTGTCAACAAATGCACAGCTGTTGTTAGCAAGCTGAAAAATGAGTCCCAAGAAATTAAAATCAGAGGAGTCCCGAGCTTTCGGCAAGGAGCCATCCTGCTCATGCTAGACAAAAAAGCAAATTTCCTTCATCCTCAAGGCATTTCTTCCTATTTCACCTCCTGTGTTGCAATCCGTTCTACAAAACAGCTCCAGATCTGCCATTTAAAAATATTAAGAACTTCGGGTCAGCATGTTCCATGAGCAGTTTTACAACCATTAATTTTATTACGATCAACAAAGCTCTTCAGATTACTTACGACGATTCCACCATTTAAATATAAATGTCTCTTCCATTGGGAGTAATCTTAATTTCATTTCAGGATCCCCTCTCCTCCAAAAGAGATTATTCCTGTGGTATGTTAACAGTAGCTTTTAATTCTTGAATTCAAGATTGCATTCATTTGCACAAAAAAAGGTGGTGATCTGTTTCGTGTTTCCCCCAAGGCCCACACTGGACTCGGCTTTGTAGTGAATTTGCGTTAGCTAGTAGGTTACTTCTGGAATTAGTTACTACAGTGGAATTCTTAACTCTGCTTTCAGTTGCCTTTGTGCTGCTCTTCAAAAATCAGTTGCATAATTTTCTTCCAGCTCAAGTGGGGAGTTTAGGGATAAGTGTGGGTCAAACAACCTGGAAAGAGATTTTGGCACCTGACCACTGTTGCAACAGTAATTTATTATCCACATTGAACAATACGATGACTGCAGCAAACCTTAGCTGATATATTCATTCTATTGAGGTTTTCTTGGCATCTGAACCAGTTTTGTTGTCATCAACATCAACATCTCTGCCAGCAACTGCACCAGATCTTTATTTCAGGTGCAGCTGCAGTATGGATCTACCCAATAAAAATGCACTCTGATCTCGGACCACCACACCATTCTTCCCCTCGCTTATGCAAAGGAAACTGGTGGGAGCAAGACAGCAAGCAGCTATGATGTCCTTGAGAAGAGGAAGAAGACGGAACTGCCCATCATCAGACTCTTCTCCTCTAGCGCCCCTGAGGGCGGCTGCCCAAATTTACGGGCAGTATTCTTTAGCAAAAATGCTAAGCAATTTTGGTCCTATTGGAAAATTCAGCACACCTGCTCTATAGACTTCTTTACACAGGTACAGGCTGCTTCTACACTCACAGAAGTATTTATGCCAGTGATTTTCCTAAGTAATTTTTATTTGATTTTACAAGTCTAAAATTATAACAATATCAAATACACATGACTGTCATATTTTTCAACTGCATCTTATTTCTTCATCCCTATTTTAAGTCTCTCCATGTTATCCAACATATTTTTTACAAGTGTTGTAAAAATCCTAAAGTTTTCATTTGCTTACAGTGGTCTCTTAAATACATTATAAATCTTCTCCATTATTTCTTAAAACTTTTGCCTTCTTGGTTCCTGAGTGTTTCGGTCAGTTTTGCCATTTCGGCATAGTCCAACAGCTTAGTTTGCCATTCTTATCTGCTAGGGACTTTCATCTTCTTTCCACCTCTGGGCTCGTAGCATCCGTGTGGCCGCCGTTGCATAAATGAAAACTATTTTCTGCCAGTGGCACCCTGAGGTGCCTTGAAGGATGATCAGGGTGCCACGGGCAACACTGGGCTCTGTCCCTCCTCTGATGCCCCCTTCCTTTTTTAAAAAAAGATATTTATTGACATTTCAACATATTACAAAAATTTGAAAAAATAGAAGAAAAAAAAGAGAAAATACAAAATAAAAACAGTTAAAAACAAATCAGTCTTTCCATAACTTATCTTTCATTTACTTGTTTCTCTGACCTCCTCACACTTCCCCTTCTTGTATTCCAATTCAGTTGGTTAATTCAGCAAATCCTTTCCCTCTTTAATTTTATTTTACTCTTTTATTTTAATATATTATAGCTTTAAATTATCACCCATTAACAATCCATTTTTACTTACTCCTTAACATTGCTGCTAAAAAACCCGCTTAACTTCAATCCAGCATCATTCTAAGATTCATTAATTTTGCAATGTTTCTGTAAATAGTCTTTAAATTTCTTCCAATCTTCTTCCACTGACTCTTCTCCCTGGTCTCGGATTCTGCCAGTCATTTCCGCCAATTCCATGTAGTCCTTCACCTTCATCTGCCATTCTTCCAGAGTGGGTAATTCTTGTGTCTTCCAATACTTCACAATAAGTATTCTTGCTGCTGTTGTAGATGCCCCCTTCCATCTCTGCCTCCCAAAGGCTTGCACAGCTGTTTGTTGCAGCAGCCCTGGCTATAAGCTCTGCAGGCAAATGGTGACTTTGGGAGGCACCTCTCTTTGGAAAAGGGGCAGCTCAGAGACCAGGCACAGCAGCAGCGACTGCCTGGAGGACTCCTAAGGAGAGGGGAGAGGCAGAGGGGACACTCCACAAGGGTGTTTGAAAAAGGGTGAGAGGCTGCCAGCTGGTCAAGGGAGATGTGGACTCAAAAAGGTTAAAACCCTCTGCTCTATGTGATAGACATATTCTGCAGGAAGAAAAAATGTGCACTGGGAATAACTGTACAGTGGTACCTCAGGTTAAGTACTTAATTCATTCTGGAGGTCCGTTCTTAACCTGAAACTGTTCTTAACCTGAAGCACCACTTTAGCTAACGGGGCCTCCTGCTGCCACTGCGCTGCCGGAGCACGATTTCTGTTCTCATCCTGAAGCAACGTTCTTAACCTGAAGCACTATTTCTGGGTTAGCGGAGCTGTAACCTGAAGCGTATGTAACCTGAAGCATATGTAACCCGAGGTTTCACTGTACAAGTATGCAGAGCCAGCATTGACCAATGGCTCCTTATGGAGAGATACTTGGGTGCTAATACACTGGCATTGTATAACACTTTATTTACAAGGGTACAGCTTAAACTGTTTGCACACAGAGCAGCTCTATAACCTTTCAACTACTTGCTGGTTCCCTTTGTGGAATCTACTTGAGTGTCTGCTTCGATGCCCTTGGCTAAGATGTACAACTACATTAACAAATACACAGAGTCCGAGACTTTAAAAAAACCCTTTATTTTCTTTCATGTTCACGACACAGAATCAGCTTTCAGAAACCAGGGAACATCTAGCTAGCTAGTCATGACGACGTTCCACTGAAGCCAACAGAACGTCGTGGGCTGTGAGATTCCATACGTTTGTTCTCAGTGGGATCTCTAGCACTGATCCTGCACACATTAACTCAAAAGTATGTCCCAGTGCTGATCCCACCGGGACTGACTCCCAATTAAGCACACTGGCTGTATCTGGCATTTCCTGGATTGTAACTACCGTGTGATTGAGTTCGTAACAGGCTTCCCAGAATCCTGTACACAGCTACTCGACTGGAAGTGACTGGAGTCTTGTGCATTTGTCAGATGCCTTTTCGCTGCTGTTTTCCATTTTTGCAATCCTGGAACCAAACTGCATGGCCCTCTTTGGCAGGACCGACGAGGCTGTCAAGCCAAGCTCAGCCGCTGCCAGGCGGAGAAGCAATTTCTCCCCGATGCCTCGACGTAGAGTCAAGTTTGCTTTCTCCCAGATGGGAAGAGAATTGAGAAAAGATACTACTTCTTCGTCAAGAAACGGAAACCTAAAACGAAAAAAGAATGCCAAGCAAAATTTATTTTTCAAGAGAATTCAAAAATAAATTGCGAAGAATATTTTTGGAAAAATCCTTGAATTGACTGATTTGGCGGTTACAATCAGAGCGAATTAGTAGTTTCCTATAAGTATCCAAATGTGTGAATTATTCATAAAGTTAAAGGACCCCTGACAATTAAGTCCAGTCGTGGACGACTCTGGGGTTGCGGCGCTCATCTCGCTTTACAGGCCAAGGGAGCCGGCGTTTGTCCGCAGACAGTTTTTCCGGGTCATGTGGCCAGCATGACTAAGCCACTTCTGGTGCAACGGAACACGAAACCAGAGCAGTGCACGGAAATGACGTTTACCTTCCCGCCAGAGCAGTACCTATTTATCTACTTGCACTTTTTGGCGTGCTTTTGAACTGCTAGGTTGGCAGGATCTGGGACTGAGCAACGGGAGCTCACCCCGTTGCGGGGATTCGAACCACCGACCTTCTGATCAGCAAGCCCAAGAGGCTCAGTGTTTTAGACTTCAGAGCCACCCGCTTATTCATACATACACCTATAAAAAAAACCAAGCAGCTCAGAGCTAGACAAGCATACTGTGTGAAACTGGAGAGACACATTCTTCTGAGATGCGTAAACTGAAGGTCAATCCAGGTAAGACAGAGGCACTGTGAGTGGGCGGTTCCTTAGACCGGATGGATGGGAAGATTGCCTGCTCTCGATGGGGTTACATGCCATCTGAAGGAGCGGTTACGCCGTTTGGGGGGGGGGTGTACGTCTGGATTCTGTTGCTTGAGGCTCAGGTGGCCTCAATGACATACAGCCCCTTCCATCACCTTCGGCTGGTGGCCCAGCTGTGCCCTTATCTGGATAGGATAGCCTAACTTCTAAGGTGATGGACTACATGGAACTGGCAGAAATGACCGGCAGAATCAGAGACCAGGGAGAAGAGACGATGGAGGAAGATTGGAAGAAATTTAAAGACTATCTACAGAAATATTATAAGACTAATGAATGTTAGAATGTCATCGGATTGAACGTAAAAGGTTATTAGTAATAAAGTGGTGAAGGAGTACAGATAAATTAAAGGTTAAAAGGTATAAAATTAAAAGGCTTTAATTTGCTAAGATATTAAGGAGATTAAGATACACTAAGATATTAAAGAGGGACGCGGGTGGTGCTGTGGGTAAAAGCCTCAGTGCCTAGGACTTGCCGATCGAAAGGTCGGCGGTTCGAATCCCCGTGGCGGGGTGCGCTCCCGTTGCTCGGTCCCAGCGCCTGCCAACCTAGCAGTTCGAAAGCACCCCCGGGTGCAAGTAGATAAATAGGGACCGCTTACTGGCGGGAAGGTAAACGGCGTTTCCGTGTGCTGCGCTGGCTCGCCAGATGCAGCTTTGTCACGCTGGCCACGTGACCCGGAAGTGTCTCCGGACAGCGCTGGCTCCTGGCCTCTTCAGTGAGATGGGCGCACAACCCTAGAGTCGGACACGACTGGCCCGTACGGGCAGGGGTCCTTTACCTTTTAAGATATTAAAGATCAAGTTAAAAACTAGGCAAGACAGAGGGAAGGGATTTGCTGATCAAATATATGAATTGGAATACAGTGAAGGGAGGCGTGGGGAAGTCTGGGAAATAAGTAAATGCAAGGAATATTATGAAATGGAATTGTTTTTATGTTTTTCTGTTTTTTCTCTTTTCTTTTTGTGTTGTTTTTTCTGTTGTTTTGTATTTTTGTACTTTTGTATTTTTCTGTTATTTTTTCTACTTATGTAAAAACCTTAATAAAAATATTTTTTTTAAAAAAAGGATAGCCTAACTTCTGTCACCCATGCTCTGGTAAACTCTAGGATAGATTACTGCAACACATTATACGTGGTGCTGCCTCTGAAGATGGATCGGAAACTTCAGGTAGTGCAGAATTCTGCAGCCAGGTTGCTCAACAGGGCAAGATGGGTACACCCATCCTGGTCTGAACAGGCTGCCAGTAAGTTTCTGGGTTCAATTAAGAGTGCTGGTTTTGACCTATAAAGCCTTAAATGGCTCAGGACCATGATACCTCTCCCCGTATGAACCGATCTTGAACGCTGCAATCTTTGTGTGCCTCCTCCACAACAGGTCATGAGAAAAGGCCTTTTCTGTGGTGGCTCCGTCTGTGGAATGCTCTCCCGAAGGAGGTTCAGCCGGTGCCCTCATTGCATATACAGTGAACACGCGGGTTGCAAATGTGATCTGGCACGTCTGCGCACACGCAGTTTGCAATTCAGCGCTTCTGCGCATGCGCGACCACCAAAACCCGGAAGTAACCTGTTCCGGTACTTCCGGGTTTTGGCGGTTCGCAACCTGGAAAAACGCAACCTGAAGCGTCTGTAACCCGAGGTATGACTGTAGTTAGTAAAGGTAAAAGTCCAGTCAAACTTGACTATGGGGTTGCGGCACTCATCTCACTTTCATGCCGAGGGAGCCAGCATTTGTCCACAGACAGCTTTCTGGGTCATGTGGCCAGCAGGACTAAACCGCTTCTGGCGCAATGGGACACCGGGACGGAAACCAGTGTGCACAAAAACGCTGTTTACCTTCCTGCCGTAGCAGTACCTATTTATATACTTGCACTGCGTGCTTTCGAACTGCAAGGTTGGCAGGAGCTGAGACAGAGCAATGGGAGCTCACTCCATCACGGGGATTCGAACCGCCAACCTTCTGATCGGCAAGCCCAAGAGGCTCAGTGGTTTAGACTTCAGCGCCACAAGTTCCTGCATATATTTAGGTGCCAGGCAAAAACATTCCTCTTCTCCCAGATCTTTGGCTAATGAAACAATCTATGGCCTTTTAAAGCGGTGGGGTGGGGAACTGATTTCATTTGTTGTTATGGTATGTATTTTTTGTCTTTTTATATTGAAAACCACCTTGTGATCCTTGGATGAAGGGGAGTATAGAAATTTAATAAATCAACATCAACATCATCACTCCAACTTGCTGCACCTGAATGAAGTAATGATGCTAACAAAATACAGTGGTGCCCCGCAAGACGAATGCCTCGCAAGACGGAAAATCCGCTAGAGGAAAGGGTTTTCCGTTTTTCGATGCGCTTCGCAGGACGAATTTGCTATGGGCTTGCTTTGCAAGACGAAAATGTCTTGCGATTCCTGGGGTTTTTTCCCCGCTCCCCACCCCCTTTTTATAAGGCACTACACTGCTAATAGCCTTTTAGCAGCTAATCCGCTAATCCCTTAAACCTTTAATAGCCGCTAATAGCCGCTAAACCGCTAATAGCGCTAATCCGCTAATGGGCTTGCTTCGCAAGACGAAAAAACCGCAAGACGAAGAGACTCACGGAACGGATTCTTTTCGTCTTGCGAGGCACCACTGTATCCTCAGTTATGATGATTTAAAAAGAAATAGCCCAGTAACTTCCCCTTCCAAACAGCTTACCTAGCTTCTTTGCCATGATCCCCAATAACTCTATCATCTCGGCCAAGGTTCCTAGATGAAATTCGCCCCAGTTCCATTTCCAGTTCTTCATTCAATCCCTCCAAACCATGTTTTTCAAAGCAAGCCCGGTGCCTAGAATAGCCGGCAAGCTGCTCATCTGCTCCAATTCCAGTAAGTACAATCTGCAACAGAGCACAACTTTGCAGTCTTAGCATTTATTTACTTAACCCGCTGTACCCCAAAACACTTTTTACTCCGCAAGATTTTGCATTTACTTTGGTAAATCTAATTATAGCTACATCCAAATTAAACTCCATTTAGATTTAAATAAAGAGTTTTATAAGGTTCAATTCTGTTCCAATGAACAACTGGCGATCTATTTAGACAGGAGCAGAACTGCTTTTTATTCAGCTGGAAATATGCAGAAGATGACTATTACGACTGTGCCAGATTTTCATCCCATTTAAATCATAGAGCCATCATCGTTACAAAAAGAATACAGTAAGCGGTGTTCAAAACTCCCATTGCTCTAGGTGCACTTCGCAACTGGGAATTTCATTAGTGCAAGCAGATTCTGAGCTCTGGGCACAGTACTGCACCTAAGATTTCAGATTAAAACTGCACAGTGGAAGAAAAGGGTTAGGACCTTTTTCTGCCTCCCCACTTCCAGCCACTTTATGAAAATATAGAAGAGACCCTCTTAAGAATATTAGGGGGGTGGGCAGGAGAAGGACTCAACCATGTGAAAAATGAACGTATTTTAACTGCAGTTCATTCATTTTCAGTTTGTATTCTTGTTATGAAAAAGTATGCCTAGACATTCCGTTGGTGTACCCAATAACTTAGGTTTAAGGTGCCATTTAGCTCCTAACTTTCGTACTGTATCTCAGTTTCTATCAGTGACAGTAAGCCCGTAACTTACTTACACGCATCTAACTTGTCCACATTCAATTTTACATGTGTGGCAAAAGAGCTAATACAATAAAAAGGAACTGCACAGTTATGCCTGCAGTATAAGCAGGGCTCAACTCCCTTGTAGGCTTAGGATTGCAATACCAACTATGGAGTAAAAATAGATGTGTGTGAGAGAGTCGTTAGTCATATATTGATAGCTAGCTTTATACCTTCGCAATGCTTTTATATGGCCTTATATCTCCCCGACTGGTAATCAGGCCTTCTCCTCTGGAAGCAAACCACACAGCACAACCGATGCTATCATCCAGAACAGTGCCCAAGGGATAAACTAAATGACTTATGTGTTGTCGTCTCATTGCTTTTAACTCCTCAAGTGTAACGTTGATTTCCACAAAATTCCACAATCTGGAAGGACTGATGGTTTTAAGTTCTTCCAGCCCTGCCTTGCCGGTAATTCTGTCAGGCACGTTAAAAGATGATGAAGAGCCACATTTCACAATGCCGGTGTCATCGAAGCATCCCTGACTAGGGGGCGACTGTTTCTGTTCCTTGCTCTGTTTCCTGGTGGAACTGCTTTGCCTTCTTTGGTGTGTTACCTTGAAGGCCACATTGAGAAGATCAATGGGTTCTTCTGAAGGGACGTGCCTGTCAGCAAGGGCTGCTATGAGAATGGAATCAATGCCCCCAGAAAAAAGCACCGCAACATGAGGTTTCCTTGGAGCTGGTCCTGACATTTCTCCTCTTAAATGATCGGCATCTCTAGCCAGACATAAAACTCGTCTCTCGACTGCTCTACTCAACACGTCAATAAACTGGCGAACGAGTTCCTTCTTACGGTGTTCTGCAAGAAATATCTGCAGAACTTCCACATCTGCTACATTGTTGGTAAAATCAAATAACCGGGACTCCTCCTGTGTGTTAAGGGTCTCCTTATTTAACGGAATGACAGGCGCTACCAACGTGTGTGAGTCATTTACCACAAGAGACACGTAACTTGGGGAATATTTGGAAGCCATATTTAAGTCACCAAGGACTGCTTTCTCGGTAGCATTCTGTCTGGAAGGGTATTTCCAAGGATACAGCGTTAAAGTCACCGCTTTGGAAGCAGCGCAGGCCTTGAGATCCAATCTGAAGATTCCCGATGCCGGAACTTCCTGCCACGGATTACCAGAGACGGTACTTACAGAAGATAGAACGAGAACTTTGTCTGACTCTTTATTGAACTGCCACAGCAGACTGCGGCGGCCAAAGAAGTCTCTGCCGAACCACAAGCAATGCTCCGACGCCTGGTAAAAAACAAAAGACCATGGACCCCGAATGGAAGATAACACTGACAAAACGTCCGATTCACGGCGGCACGTGCAAAGTTGCCGAAAAATAATCTGAGTGTCGTTCTCTTCAGCCGTTACAGGAACACCGCTGAAGATTTCTCCATTCCAAAGAAACACATTGCCACTTGTAGGATCTTCCACGGGCTGTGGAGTCAACTGTCCCCTTAAATGAAGCACGTGGCCAGAAAATAAGCAGTGGTATGGAAGTTGGGGTACAGTCTTTATCAGTTGTTGACTACTATTGGGTCCTCTTCTCCTAAGATTACATAAAATATCCTCTTTCAAGAAACAGCCGTTAGGGGGACGTACAGACAAGCTGACCACACAGCAAATCCCACACATTGTAAACGCGTGTTTGAGGCCTTAGCTTATTTCTTGATTTTGACTTTCTCCGAATTCTCCATTTCCTGATGTGCCTTCTTCAGTTCATCTAATGTGTCTGTAAAAAAAGAGAGGAAAACCTGTATTTAGCACATCAGTTAAAAACTGCAAAATAAAAGCGTTGTAAAGTATTCTAAGCAGTCCATAACTGCATGCTCTAGAAGTCCAATTATTGCCAAACTTAAAATGAACACTTTCAACTGTGTCCACGATCCAGAAATCTGCAATAATAAGTAGGGGAACAACTCCTCCAATCAAATGGACTGGGCAGGAGCAGGAAATGGGGGGTGCCAATATGTAATCTATGTCCCAGCTAACAGCAGGGAAGGAAAAACAATAGTCGCAACAGAAGACTCATTCTGCTAGTATTCTCATGGGCATCTACACCAGAGCCTGAAAATTCAGAGCTGTGGGTTACAGAACCCTTTTGAACACATGGCGAAGGTATGAATAAAAAAGAGAGGATAGGAAAACAGGAACGTGTATCACATAACTTCATAGCATATTTTTTTCCACCGATATAGCTGTTTAATTTCACTTCTGTAAAGTTTAGCAGCAGCAGTATCTGAGCCTGCTATATTCCAAATACTGATATTTCTGTATTACAGTAATGAACTCATTTCAGATGATTTATCATCTCATCCCTATGCTAAAAACTGATATGAAGACAGTAGCTTCTTTTATATAAGAATTTACATTTTATAACGAAACCCATCCATCAATTCGCCCTTTTTATTTTGTTGAGGTAAGCTGGCTTCTTAAATCTATATTTAAGCATCATTCTAATTTATTTAACCTTAATCTCAACCACATATAAAGAATATTTTAATCTTCTTTCCTTCTTAATATCAGAAACCCCGTAAATATACAACTTTGATCCTCAGTAAACCTGAGCTTTCTGACCTATCTATCTATGCCTATTTTCAGACTAGTGATATGCTTCCCACCATCATACGACACACTTATATGGGTCCAAGGACCAAAAATTCCTAACTGGTTCATGAAAAACAGGCCCCATAGAACTAATCATCATAAATATTTCTGGATGGTTGCCTACATTCTAATGATGATGAGGATTACTTATATTAAGGACATAATTGGGCATATATAAAGGAAGGCTATCTGTACAAGTTTAATACTATGTAAAATACGTACTATGTAACATCACACAACTTCTCTACATCCAATCACAAATAAAAAATTAAGAGAGCCAAGGAACATACTTTTGCATTCGGATAGTGTTTGGGTTCTGTCTGCTAGAAAAAATATGTTGCTGTTGGGCTGCTGCCTGTAAACTTTCTGCAAAACAAGAAGAAAACAAGTAGGTTTAACTACACTGGAAAAAAATAAGTGTTCTTATTTCTGAGGTTTTTGTTATTTTTTTGAATGCTGGTCTTAAATTACAATTGATTTTTTTTAAAAAAAAATCAAAAACCACATTTCTCTACCATTTTTCGGGGAGGGGGGTATCTTACTAGATTATAGAAGTCTATAAGCACATTTATCTTATTTTTTTTTTACAAAGCTTTGACACAAGAGTAGCGTGTCATGGTTTTCATTGATTAGGATCCCACTCATTCAGCGGGCACAAAGGATGCATGTGTGATTAAATTTCCTGTTTCGACACTTCTAGGGACCCATGAAGTAGTTGCCGCTTTGCACGTACCTAATACATTGAAGATATATTTCAGAACAAAAGTGGAAGGTACGAAAGCTATCACAACTCTGTTTACTCTGTGCACAGCTGCAGTTATGCGCAAATCTGGACACCACATTTTCAAAACTCCCTAGGTTTCTTCCTATATAGTTAGTTATATTTTATCAAAAGGAATTACCCGGTTCTTCTTCAAGTTGGAAACTTCATCAACTACAACTTTTTGCTCTTTAATCTGCAACAAAAGGGAAAAGAAACTGAGAAAATGCAAATGTTTCGCTACTAAATTCAATACCACCAATACACTTGGATGTTACAGGAGCACAGCATGTGGATGGCCTTGAAGACACACTTTTGAGTTTCCTTACAGCATTAATGGGAAGAAGCAACGTGGTTGCCCCTTCTGCAAATACACAGCAATAGAAATTCTGCTTTATTGATGTGTATTTCTGTGTTGAAGGCAGCAGCTATGCCTTTAGAATTACCAACTCCATTAATTAGACTCTCATGATTTGCAAGACATAGTTGTTGCATCAACAGGATGGCACAAGTCCATATTTCCTCAGAAGTAAATCACACTGTGTACAATAGAGCTTTCTTTCTAATAAGTGTGTTTAGGGATTCAATTGTAAGATAACGAACTGTTGACATCACGATGTTAAAATGTCACAGCAAGTTCTTTTATCTCTCGCTTGACAGCAGAGCTTTGCGCTTGCTCAAGATTCTTCCACCAGAAACAATGCAAACACAGCAACAATTTAGGGCGCCTCTGCGTGGCAGTTTCCCATGGACTTGGTGCTGCTCATGAACAGCATTAGAAACTGAGATATGAAAGCTAGGAGCTAAATGGCACCTTAAACCTAGGCTATGGATGCTACAACGGAATGTCTAAGTGCACTTACAAACCTGAAAATGAATGAACTGTGGTCAAAATATTATGTTCCTTTTTCACATGGTCTAGTCCTTCTCCTGCCCACCCCACTAATATTCTTAAGAGGGTCTCTTCTCCAGACAACAGACAGTAGCTGCAAGTGAGGAGGCAGCAAAAGGTCCTCTTTCTTTCCACTGTACAGTTTTAATCTGAAATCATAGGCGCAGTACTGCGCCCAGAAACTGCTGGCGCTAATGAACTTCCCTGTCGCAGAATGCGCCCAGAACAATGGGAGTTTTGAACACTGCTCATGCATACAAGTTTTATTTTGTAAAAGGAACTGTTATTGTTTTCTACTAACAATATAGCATCAACCAAGTGTAGAGAAACAGCAGAGCACAAATATTGCACAAATATACTATATCAAGCCATATTCATACAAGTTGAGGTAGCTGACTGTTGCAGCGGCCCACCTCACAATGGAAAATTGCCACGATTTATTTATAAAGAACAGGGTTGTTACAGAAGGCATGAAATGAAGGTGCATGCAAGTTTTATGCAACAACCACACACTGCTGTTTTCATGAAAATGCTGCCCAGTGTGGTGTAGTGGTTAAGAGCGGTGGACTCGTAATCTGGGGAACCGGGTTCGCGTCTCCGCTCCTCCACATGCAGCTGCTGGGTGACCTTGGGCCAGTCACACTTCTCTAAAGTCTCTCAGCCTCACTCACCTCACAGAGTGTTTGTTGTGGGGGAGGAAGGAAAAGGAGGTTGTTAGACGCTTTGAGACTCCTTAGGGTAGTGATAAAGCGGGATATCAAATCCAAACTACACACTGCTCCTCATTATTTCCCCATTTAATCTGAGTTTACCATTTGCACAGAAATCCCAGCAAGTTTCAAAACAGCAGCAAAAAACAAAACAAAACAACAACAGCAATGGAAATGTTAAATCCTGATGAAATGGGGAAAACCACAGCTTGGCCTTTTGGTGAGGACAATATCAGATGGATGCTGCAAATAAATAAACAAAAACCAAAAACAAACAAACCCACATCCCCAAACCCCACTTGCATCCATGAACAGCACCGATTCCATAATAAACCAAAGTGTTGGATGACCATCTATCTCCCTCTGTTAAGGTTATGCCTTTCCCATTCACCTTTCTGTTGAGCTCCTCTTTGTCATACAGCTTCATCTCCTCTGCCTTTTGCAGCGTTTGGCTCGACATTTGCTGCAAGTCCGTGCTATTCCAAGGCCACCCACACTTCTTTTTCGCTGCGATCAGCAGTTGCTTTCTCGGCGGATGAAAATCACGCCTCAAAACCAGCCAGGATCATGAGATCTGAAGGAAAGGGGGGGGGGGGGAGCTTTACTATCAAACCAGAGGCCCATGTAGTCTAGCATCCTGTTGTCACAGTGGCCAAACAGATTCCTGTAGGAAGCACACAAGCAAGACCTGAGCAGCGCAGTGCTCTCCACACCTGTGAATCACAGCAACTCAAGAGTCACAATGCCTCTGAAAGTGGAATGGGGAGATGGGACACCAAAAGGGGCATCTGAACTGCAGTGACCTCGCTGCTGCCTCAACCCCACTTCTTACCCTCCTGCTTTCGTAAGGGGTGTCAGGGAGGCCAAGTAAGCAGTATCACCCAACTTCTGAGGGGAAGTAAAGCCAGTGCAAGTTTGCCAACTAACACAAGATAAATTTAAACTAGGAGGGGATGAAAGAGGCACTCATGCCATGAGATCAGGGTTTCCAAGCACAATTCAAAGTGTTGGTGCTGACCTTTAAAGTCCTAAATGGCCTCGGTCCTGTATACCTGAAGGAGCGTCTCCACCCCCATCGTTCAGCCCGGACACTGAGATCCAGCGCCGAGGGCCTTCTGGCGGTTCCCTCATTGCGAGAAGTAAGGTTACAGGGAACCAGACAGAGGGCCTTCTCGGTAGTGGCGCCTGCCCTGTGGAACGCCCTCCCAGCAGATGTCAAGGCAATAAACAACTATTTTACTTTTAAAAGACAACTGAAGGCAGCCCTCTTTAGGGAAGTTTTTAATGTCTGATGCTGTACTGTTTTTAATATTCAGTTGGAAGCCGCCCAGAGTGGCTGGGGAAACCCAGCCAGATGGGCGGGCTATAAATAATAAATTATTATTCCACAACATGGGCCTCCGGCTGTTTTTCGACTACAATTCCCATCATCCCTGATCACTGATCCTGCTATCTAGGGATGATGGGAGTTATAGTCCAAAAACAACTAGAGGCCCAAGTTTTGGGAACTCTGCACTAGATGAACAGAGGCAGATTTAGGGGAGCGTGAATGGTTCACCCGCACTGGGCACCAAGCCAAGGGGGGGGGGAAGCACCCCAACAATAATGTAGAAGAGAAAGTGAGGGCAGGGGGACCAAATTTTGGCATCACACAGGGTGCTGCTGAAATCTGAAAGCCCAAAGTCCGTTGCTAGAGGACTTTTGTTAATGGTGGAAATGGGTTAAGGCTCCCTTTCAAAAAAGAGACACCCCCCCCCCCGCCCAGTCCATTTATACAAGTTGGATCTGTGGAAAATGACACCGTTTTTGCACATGGTGGAAAGTAAGGAAATACAACTCTCTGAATAATAACAGCAACGACAATTTTATGATTTATATGCCACCAGCCCATCTGACTGAGTTGCCCCAGTCAGCTCCCAACAAAATATTAAAAACACAATAAAACATCCACCATTGAAAACCCTCCTGAACAGCCTTCAGATGTCTTCTAAAAGTTGTATAGTTATTTATTTCCTTGACATCTGATGGGAGGGTGTTCCACAGGGTGCCACTACCAAGGAGGCCCTTCCACCTGATTCCCTGTAGCGTCACTTCTCGTAGTGAGGGGACCGTCAGAAGGCCCTCAGAAGTGGACCTCAGTGTCTAGGCTGCATGATGGGGATGGAGACAGCCCTTCAGGTTGAATATCCATTTTCCACCTCCCCTCCCAGGCTAAAACTCCGGATCGCTTCCTGACTCCATCACAGGGCCGGCCCTTCCATGAGGCACACTGAAGCGGCTGCCTCAGGAGGCAGAACTGGGGCAACCCACTGGAAAACCCGGATGCTTTTGGCAGATGAGTGGAGCGTTGGAGGCAGCAGCCATCACAATATCAAATGATTCTGATGTCTATGGCTGCAAACCTATAGCGCCCAGTTATCTAGGGAACAAGTCCCACTTGAACTCAGAATCTGATCCAACGAGCTCAGGGTGGCCTGAGACCTCCCTAGGGTTTCCCCACGGGCACCTTACAGTTCACACGTGCAGAGTACCCGGCGCTCGACTTCTTCCGCCATCCAACGACCCTCTCCGCCCACAGTGACGCGCTTCTTTCCTTGGGCTCGGAAGCAGGGTGGGTCCATCGCGGTGGTTCTTCCGATTGGGTCGGAGGGATGACGGGCGTGTTGGAGAACCTATGAAGACGGCTTAAATAGGCACAAGAGAGGGGGGGAGGGAAGGAGAAAAATATGCAAACGGAAGGAAGGACTGCGAAGGGTCGCTGCGCTTTTACGCACGAAACGCAGCTAGGAAGTGGCAGGCTGGTGGGGGGGGGGCAGTTTATAAGACTTTTAGATGGATGATTGCAAGGAATGCTGGTCTGCAATGTGGCCGGCTTGCAGGCTGCCGTTTACATTGGCTTGCTTTTCCTTCTGGAACAAACCCCGGCGCGTTTTTGAATGCAAATCGGTGGCGGACGCTGCTTCGCTCCAGATTTCGCTTTTTGAAACGGATTCGTTTGTTGCTCTAGCCTCGGCGTGCTTTCGTGCGAGGGACTCTTTTGGGTGGGTAGGGGCTGCAAATCCCAAACAGCCGCTGTTAGAGGTGGCTGTAGGGTGACGATTCCCCTACATTTCATGGAATCGTAAGAGTTGGAAAGGGACCACGGCGAGGGTCACCTGATCCAACCCCTTGCAATGCAGGAATCTTTTGCTCATCGTGGTGCTCGAACGCACGACCCTGAGATTGAAGAGGCTTAATCTGACCACCTCGAGGCTTGAGCAACGCAACGCGTTGTGGCGGGTGGGCTGTAGCCAGCATAATTCAAAGATAAAGTACGAACAATATTTTGAACTTCTAGGCTAAGCAAAAACCCTTTCCCCTGACACCTATAATTCTATGTGAAGCATCTTGCGTGCCCCTGTGATCTGAAATGGTACAGCCAAACACAGGCTTACCACTTGGAAAGAGAGCGAGGTTTGGAATATTAACAAATCGCACTTCATTTACATTTCATATACATTTCGAGATGGTTAGACAGTGTTCTTGAAGCTACAAACATGAGTTTGACCAAACTGCGGGAGGCAGTGGAAGACAGGAGTGCCTGGCGTGCTCTGGTCCATGGGGTCACGAAGAGTCGGACACGACTGAACGACTAAACAACAACAATACATTTCGAGGCAATTTACAACCATACAATAAAACACCTAAAGATAAGTTTAGGAATAATACAAATAAGCGCCCAAGGCAGAGATTCTTTCCTCTCCAATCCTGCTGAAAAAGTTTGTCAGAAGAAAATGATTTTTAATTTTTTTTCTGGAAATTACAAATAGGAGGCATCTGTTGTGTTTCAACAGGTGTGCAGTTCCACAAAAGATTCCCCTGGGGGTCCTTTTACAAATAAGATGTCAAGAATCATTAAAGTGACTAGGACTACTAAAGTACCTAATTGATTTTAATGGCATTCTATCAGCATTTGGGGAGTAGAATAATTAGCTAGCAGAAGTCCCTTTTCCAACCACTTGAAAAGTTAGCTCAGGAATCCCCAGCCGTCTCTTAATACAAGTGTGCAGTGCCGTCTAGTGGACGCCTTGGGATCATGTCAGGCTGTCAACTTTAGCTGTGTGCAGGCATACCTAAAAACAGGAAAGCTTTTGAGTTTTTTTCTGACGCAGGGTGGATAAGTTCTGCTTCTCCTCTCTTCCCCTCAAGGAAAACACGCAGCCTCTAAATCGTTTGCCTCTTCGCCCGTGTAACCCATGCTTCAGGTAGAATCCTTGACCCGTTTCTTTTCTCTAATAGTGTTTTGTGTATGGTCATCTGATCAGATTTTAGCTCTTAAGGCTGGGCTTGAAATTCTTGGAGATCTTTGCAACGAAGCCATGATGGATGGGTGGGGCTTCAAGGGTGGCAGCGAAACTGTCCCCAAATCAAACACATCTTGGTTTTCTTTTTAGCAAGTACGGTAACTACTTATTTGCAGCATAGCCCTGAAACTTGCTGCATGTCCCCTTTTTGGGGAGTTCTAGCATCTGTGCATCAATAGAGTTAGATTGCACTGAAAAAAAGAGCTATATATATGTTGTGTGTGTGTGTGTGTGAGAGAGAGAGAGAGTGAGTGAGTGAGAGAGAGAGAGAGAGAGTATTACTCAGAAAAAGGATCTGTCTTTTATTGTTAAGCTGTACAGTTCCCTGCACATTAATGGTAATATATATATATATATATATATATATACACATGTGTGTGTGTGTGTATACTAAGAACTTATGATTATTCAACATGATTCCTGGAATGTCAGTAGACTGCATTCTTGGAGGCAACAAACCACATGTAAAAGTCCAAAAACACCTACATAAAAACCCCTCCATCAACACTCCGAAGTATTGCAAACTTAACAACATGAAGTTTTAAATGTTTCAATGCAGCGTAATTAACCCCTGTTCAGGATTCTGCCAACCCAGTCCAGTCTTCCTCCACCCTCTGGTTTTCTGTTTCCCTCCCTCAACAGTCAGTCAACATTCTGTGGCGACTGAGCTCAATCCTCTTTTGATAGGGTTTTTTAGCAGTGGGATGGGACTTAGTCACCCCCTTCTTTTTTTCATTGCTATGAGTTTGTGGGTGCCAGACTCTCCTAAATTCCTGGGTCCAGTAGGTGTTAGAATTCAGAAGGCTTGGTGAGTTAAACTGGATGCTAGACCCAGCTTTCTGTGTTCAGGGAAATGGGCCATTATGAGAACAAAGGAAAGGTAATGAGCCACTGAGAAATCAAAGACCCTGTGGCAGATGACAAATCAACTCAGAATTAGTTCGAAGACAAAGCCAGAGCTTGAATTGATGTATTTAAGGTTGCAGGCTGGTAAAGGGCAGCAAGCTAGAAAGAGGGTCAGAACAAGATGGTTGACTTATATCTGAATCTAAGGACAAACTATGGGACAAACAAGACCATTTTGGGTGTTGATGCTGTCAACCCCTCCATCATGGGCTCAGGATGTATATATGTGTAAATAAACCATATATCAAAAAGACACCAAGGTCTCTGCTTTGCCTCATTTCCAAAAGGAAACATAAACGATGGGTAAGCGCCTGGAATCTTGCCCCACTCAGATATTGGGGTGGCGTGCAACACTATTCTGAAAATCTAGGGGTTTCCTTAAGCTACTTGATACCTCCCTTTTGATGGGTGGTCCCATTATGGATCCATATATTATTAAGCATGGCATGATGTTTTTCCTGCACTGGTTTTATATGATGAAAACATATTTTTAAAAAGAAAAAAGAACCTTGCCTTTCTGTTTTTCAAAAAAAAAGAAGCACTTCTTGCAGCATAAATAGCAATAACAAGCATACAAAAAAGGATGTAAAATAAGGCTGGGTTCTGCATTATTAAGCAAACAGCTTCCATTTAATGGATTGTACTCACCCACCCATCCCCATCTTTATTGAACAAACAGCATACAGAAATAAAACAAAAATGGCATGTAAGGCATCAAAGGAAACAAATCAGATGAATAGTTAATTTTCACACAGCTACACAATTCCTTCTCATGTTGCAAATTAGAAAATGATGTTTAAATCTAAAAGCTTAGCAAATACTTTCAAGAGTCACTCAAAGCAGTCAAGAAGTTAAAATACATATTTTGAAAGCTGGTAGTTTTCTAGTTCAACATTGAACCCGGTAGCTGAAATTATGCAATCAGTGCAAGAAAAATAGCATGATTAATTTATACCCTTTGTGGTTTTCTGAGAATGTTATTCACAACTGGAATTAAGTGTAGATGACTGTTTAGATTTTATTTTCTCTCAGGCTACAGGAGCTTTGCAAATAAATCTAATATCGTTAAGAGCTATTTTTTTGTAAACTGAAAAGTGCATCATTCAGTGACTAGTTGTTGATCTGCTAAAATCAACTTCACAACAACACATCTATTTCTTTGAGTCAAGCGGAAGAAAACATCTCAGTAAAGAAACAAGTTTCCATGCCACATTTGCTAGGGATTATTTGCTTTTCTTATAGGAAGGACTTTAATTCATTTTAAATTCTATAATGGACCTTACTTTGCCATTTAAGCACTTGACTCAGGCATTTAAACCTCAGGCAAAACTGAGAAAACAAAGACTTCGGGGCCGTATGTTGAACCACATTAAGAACGGGACTGTAGAACCTCCACACTTCTTGTTGTTGTTTAGTCGTTCAGTCGTGTCCGACTCTTCGTGACCCCATGGACCAGAGCACGCCAGGCACTTCTGTTTTCCACTGCCACCCGCAGTTTGGTCAGATTCATGTTTGTAGCTTCGAGAACACTGTCTAACCATCTCGTCCTGTGCCGTCCCCTTCTCCTTGTGCCCTCCATCTTTCCCAACATTAGGGTCTTTTCCAGTGAGTCTTCTCTTCTCATGAGGTGGCCAGAGTATTGGAGCATCTGCTTCACGATCTGTCCTTCCAGTGAGCACTCAGGGCTGATTTCCTTAAGAATGTGGATAGGTTTGATCTTCTTGCAGTCCATGGGACTCTCAAGAGTCTCCTCCAGCACCATAATTCAAAAGCGTCAATTCTTTGGCGATCAGCCTTCTTTATGGTCCAGCTCTCACTTCCATACATCACTACTGGGAAAACCATAGCTTTTACTATACGGACCTTTGTTGGCAAGGTGATGTCTCTACTTTTTAAAATGCTGTCTAGGTTTGCCATTGCTTTCCTCCCAAGAAGCAGGCGTCTCTTAATTTCGTGGCTGCTGTCACCATCTGCAGTGATCAACCTCCACACTAGAGCATCTAAGTTGCAACGGAAAAGGTCTCAAGTCTTATATTCAGCATCTTCAGGTTGACATCTCTGGGTCCAGGTAGGGCTGTCTGAAGAGCTGCTGTCAGTTCTGTAAAGACTGTTGTGCTAGATGAACAAATGTTCTGACCTAGTATGAGGCGGCTGGCTTTGTCTTATAGTGAGGTTTCATATCCTGAGGATGTTTTGGTGCCTGTGGGGAAAATAAAAATAAAACCATAATAGCATCCTGCTTAGTGGTATGAATAAACAAAACAATTAAACAACTGACCACTTGTTGTCCTTTAATGGTAAGCTAAATCTGATGTCCGAGACGGGCTCCATCTCCCTGACTTATCATAAGGCTGAAAATCTGTAACAATAAATATACCGTAACTGGTTGCTGATTGCAGCTTGTCCAAGTTCAAGGCTTTATTTTATTCTATTTATATACCTGAAGTATACCTGAAGGAGAGTCTCCACCCCCATCGTTCAGTGAGGTTCCAGCGCCAAGGGCCTTCTGTGAGAAACAAAGTTACAGGGAACCAGGCAGAGGGCCTTCTCGGTTGTGGCGCCTGCCCTGTGGAACGCCCTCCCATCAGATGTCAAAGAAATAAGCAACCATCTGATGTTTAGAAGACATCTGAAGGCAGCCCTGTTTAGGGAAGTTTTTAATGACTGATGTGTTAATGTAGTTTTAATCTTTCGTTGGAAGCTGCCCAGAGTGGCTGGGAAAACCCAGCCAGATGGGTGGGTTATAAATGAATTATTACAGTGGTACCTTCGGTTACGTACACTTCAGGTTACATACACTTCAGGTTACAGACTCCGCTAACCCAGAAATAGTACCTCGGGTTAAGAGTTTTGCTTCAGGATGAGAACAGAAATCGTGCTCCGGCAGTGCGGCGGCAGCAGGAGGCCCCATTAGCTAAAGTGGTGCTTCAGGTTAAGAACAGTTTCAGGTTAAGGACGGACCTCCGGAACGAATTAAGTACTTAACCTGAGGTACCACTGTATTATTATTATTATTATTAGTAGTAGTAGTAGTAGTAGTAGTAGTAGTAGCAGAATAATAATAATACAGGATTGTCCTGTATTTCAATGTAAGATACTACTGTATGTACAAAGCCATAAACAACCAGGACCCTGGTTCCCTATGCTCTGACTTGATCAGCAAGATCTGCTGGGGCACTTTTCGTGATTCCTGATGCCCCTGAGGTTTGGATGGTGCCCACCAGGGACTATGCCTTCAACGTGGCAGGCCCTTTCTCATGTGCCAAGGAAGTGGGGCGAATTTGCCCATCCTTTCCTTCGGTTCCTTCCTTCATTCTTCTCCCCTGTGTGTTTGAGGATGGGGAAGTAGAAACCTGCGTGGGACAAGAAGGTTGGCAAAGAGAACAGGATGGAAGATTCAGTGGCTGCACACTCCCCGGTTACCTCAGAGGACTCGGAGGCGATGGAACCAGCACCTGAGGAGAGAAATCTCAATCCAAGGCAGTGTTCGGCACAATTATGTGCCGTGCTGTGCCAACGGCTTACCGTATTTGGATTGTCCCGCTGCTGAAACATGACAAAGGTTGCCCACGGAGCAACGGAGCCAAGTATAATTTCTCAAGTCATTATTCTTCGCCCATGCGGCAATAAACATCACCCATGTGTATTAATGGATAAATCATCGCTGATAAAAATGACCAAACCGCAAGCGGAACGAAGACTCTGGACCTGAGAAGGAGTCGTTTAACGTCTCTCCCATTCCCACATTTATTGATGTTTCCAACAGTTCCGAGTGCAGAGGGAAGGTTGGAAAGTCTTTAAAATAAATGCATTTCTAATGAGTGACTAAACACCATAAATCACCACACCTCAAACAGCCACGATAAGCTAATGGTCTTCTTTTTATTTAAATACAATATATATTACCAAGTAGAGTTCCCTGAGCTACAGGGCAATGTTGAAGCAAAGCGGTTTCTCCTTTCTAGGCCTTGAGCCTTAAGGCGGCCGTACACACGCTCCATTTAAGTAGGATATGAGTCAATGCAACACGTGCGCAACTGTGCTATTAAGTCGCCCTGTCCCCCTTCTGTAGGTATAATTTCAGGACCATAGTGTGTTGAACCATCGTTACTCATCCAGGTTTCATATAGGTGTTGGTAATACAACAGGGGCTATAGGGTTGCCACCCGTTCTGTATAATACAGGATTGTCCCGTATTTCAATGTAAAGTGCTATGTCCTGTACTGAGTCAAATACAGGATGCAGTTTGTCCTGCTTTTCCATTTTGCTGCTTCTTTCCCTCTCCCGACGCTTTCTCTTTCTGCCAAGTTAGGAATCCTCTCCATCCGAGACCAGGGAGAAGAGTTGATGGAAGAAGATTGGAAAAAAATTAAAGTATATTTACAGAAATATTGTAAAATTAATGAATGTTAGAAGAATACTGGAATGAAGTTATATGGTTTTAGCAGAAGTGTTATTAAGAATTATATAAAAATTGATTGTTAATGGGTTAAGGTGGAAAATGTAAAGTTAAACTGTGTTAAGATAAATTATAGGATAAAAATTGAGAAAGAGGGAAAGGATTTGCTGAACCAGCTA
Organism: Podarcis tiliguerta; assembly: GCF_965153285.1. NCBI lineage: Eukaryota > Metazoa > Chordata > Lepidosauria > Squamata > Lacertidae > Podarcis > Podarcis tiliguerta. The sequence continues at coordinate 18,116,537 of NC_139534.1, forward strand.
ATTTGAACTAGAATACAAAAAGGGAGGCGTGAGGAAACAAGCAAATGAAAGATAAAGATATGAAATTTGGATGTGTTTTTAAAAGTTTTTGTTTTTTCTTGTTGTTTGGTTGTACTGTTTTTTCTTTCTATTTTTGATGTATTGTTTGTTAAATTTTTTTACTGTTTTTTCTTTTCTTTTTTATCCTTTTTCTTTCTGTAACTATTAAATATCTAATAAATATATATATATATTTTTAAAAGGAATCCTCTCCAAATGCCCATCCCAGCTCCTGACTTGGCTGGAGAAACCCCTTCTCGCTTCTTTCCTTTCTCTCTCTCTCTCTCCCCCCCCCCCATCTCTCCACATCCTGCCCCCAAGGACGAGCAAACCAGGGCAAGGATTTCATGTCGTCACTTCCAGTTCCCATCCACAGAGATGTAGCATGGGAACACTGAGCCCCATCCCTCAGAAGTCAACAGGTTCTGGGGCTCCAGAATCAAGCAGTTTTGTGCCAGTGTAGCCCAGAAGCCCCCATTATGAGCATAGTTATCTGCATAGTATTTGAGAGAGGAAGGTGGGGGAGAGAAGTAGCTTCCCACAAGGCCTGAAGGACCAGGTGCGCAGCCTGGGAGTCATTCTGGACTCACAGCTGTCCATGGAGGCACAGGTCAGTTCTGTGTCCAGGGCAGCTGTTTATCAGCTCCACCTGGTACGCAGGCTGAGACCCTACCTGTCTCGCCAGAATGGTGCATGCTCTGGTTATCTCCCGCTTGGACTACTGCAATGTGCTCCACGTGGGGCTAACTTTGAAGGTGACCCAGAAACTACAACTAATCCAGAATGTGGTAGCTAGACTGGTGACTGGGAGCGGGCGCCGAGACCATATAACACCGGTCTTGAAAGACCTACACTGGCTCCCAGTATGTTTCCGAGCACAATTCAAAGTGTTGGTGCTGACCTTTAAAGCCCTAAACGGCCTCGGTCCAGTATACCTGAAGGAACGTCTCCACCTCCATCGTTCTGCCCGGACACTGAGATCCAGTGCCGAGGGCCTTCTGGCAGTTCCCTCGCTGCGAGAAGCCAAGTTACAGGGAACCAGGCAGAGGGCCTTCTCGGTAGTGGCACCCGCCCTGTGGAACGCCCTCCCTCCAGATGTCAAAGAGAAAAGTAACTACCAAACTTTTAGAAGACATCTAAAGGCAGCTCTGTTTAGGGAAGCTTTTAATGTTTAATAGGTTATTGTATTTTAGTGTTTTGTTGGAAACTGCCCAGAGTGGCTGGGGAAACCCAGCCAGATGGGCAGGGTACAAATAATAAATTATTATTATTATTATTGCCCTCCTCCCCACCACCTAATCTTTCTTTTCCTCTCTTTCAGAAATTTAGCATGTGGAACAAAGTTTGTCCCTCACAGCAGTTCTCAACCTGTGGGTCCCCAGATGTTGTTGGACTACAACTCCCATCATCCCTAAGCTCTGGCCTTGCTAGCTAGGGGTGATGGGAGTTGTAGTTCAACAACATCTGGGGACCCACAGGTTGAGAAAGGCTGCCTCAGCAGAATGTGCCCTCCTATTTATTTATTTTTTGCCCCGACCTGCATGTCCTGCTGTACAGTACTACATGCGTGAGAAAAGAGTTATGTGGAAAGTCATGAATTTAAGCTCTGGGTAGCAAAGCACAGACAGATTTGCAAATTTATGTTTAGGTGTGAGGGGCCATCCTGTTAGGCTGCAATGGATTGTAATGGGTTGCTTTGAAGTTACCTCAGCACCAGGTGTGGGGGAAATCGCACCCCCAAATCTCATACCCTCCAACACTTTTAAGCCAAGACCTGAGACACCATTTTCCCAATTTTTTTTATCGCAAGAGCACAGTTGCCATTTTGCACCCCAGTCCCCACCTTTTAAAAAGCACTTTTACAGGAACAACGTCCAAAAAAGATCTGGTTGTAGTTATCCTAGACTCTCTGACACCCATTCAGCAATGTTTACAGAGATTGTGTGTTTTATCCCATGAGAATAAATTTACACACATGTGCACTAGAGTCAAAATACAAGTGCCTTCCAGATTTAACTTGTAGAGACCTCACTTTTCTTACATTGGGATCTGCTGCCCTTGTGGATCCTGCTGTCACCTTGCCTCATGGGTAGGCCGGCCCTGCAACGCTGGCGTGAAGCTAGTTTGAATAACCATGCATTGAACAGTGGGATTTCACAACACAACAATTGTGTTTTTAATATTCTGTTGGGAGCCGCCCAGAGTGGCTGGGGAAACCCAGCCAGATGGGCGGGGTATAAATAATGATGATGATGATATATTATTATTTTTACAGTCATACCTCGGGTTGAAGTAGCTTCAAGTTAAGTATTTTCAGGTTGCGCTCTGTGGCGACCCAGAAGTAACTTCTGGGTTTCGCTGCTCGCGCATGCGCAGACGCTCAAAATGACGTCACGCGCATGCGCGGAAGCGGCAAAACGCGGCATACGCACAGTCGCATCTTACGTTTGCTTCAGGATGAAAACTCTGGAAGTTCGGGGCTCTGGAACGGGGCTCTGGAACGGCCCCCGTTCGTATCCAGAAGTACCACTGTATTATTATTATTATTATTATTATTATTATGACAACAACAACAGCAACAACAATGAAAAAGATACAGTGGTTTACCAGAGACAGGTAGGAACTGACACTGATGAATAGGACAGCAGGATGTATGGAGCAGACTGATTGTATGAGCAGTTTTCTTCTTCTTCAAGCTGAATACTGCAATGTGGCCTGGATCTGTCTGCATAAACAGAACGATGTGACTATCTAGGTAACTTACCATCAAACCAAGACATAGTTCACCAAAGACTGAGACAATTTACTACAGCACAAAAAGCAGCGCTTTAAATTTTCCATTGCTTGGGCGTGAGAAGTAGGGCATTTCAATAACGCCATGCTCCTACCTTCCTATGTGTCCTCCTCATAAAGTAGCTTCACAAGTGCTTCGGCTGCATAGTGCACCATGCCCCAGAAAGGCTCAGGGGAAGCTTACCTTTTAGCTGTTCTTTCATTTACAACGTGTGAGTCAGGTCAGGATACAAGAACAATTAAGTATGCGCTGCCTGCTTGCTATCATTAACATTCATGAAGGGCAGATCAAAGTTCTGGACATTAGTTATGAGAATAAATTGGGGCAAGAGAGCAACAGCATGGAAAGGGGGTCTCCATTAGGGTGCTTACAGACACAGACACCCCCAACTGCCCTATTTTCCAGGGACAGTCCCAGATTTACAGAAGCCAGCCTGGTTTCTGATTTGATCCCAGAATGTCCTGCCTTTCCTTAAGGTAAAGGTAAAGGGACCCCTGGCCATTAGGTCCAGTCGCGGACCACTCTGGGGTTGCGGCGCTCATCTCGCTTTACTGGCTGAGGGAGCCGGCGTACAGCTTCCGGGTCATGTGGCCAGCATGACTAAGCCGCTTTTGGCGAACCAGAGCAGCGCACGGAAACATCGTTTACCTTCCCGCCTGAGCGGTAACTATTTATCTACTTGCACTTTGACGTGCTTTCGAACTGCTAGGTTGGCGGGAGCAGGGACTGAGCAACGGGAGCTCACCCCGTTGCGTGGATTCGAACTGCTGACCTTCTGATCGGCAAGTCCTAGGCTCTGTGGTTTAACCCACAGCGCCACCCGCATCTCTTGCTTTTCCTTGTTGTTGTTGTTTAGTCGTTTAGTCGTGTCTGACTCTTCATGACCCCATGGACTAGAGCACGCCAGGCACGCCTGTCTTCCATTGTCTCCCGCAGTTTGGTCAAACTCATGCTGGTAGCTTCGAGAACACTGTCCAACCATCTCAACCTCTGTCGTCCCCTTCTCCTTGTGCCCTCCATCTTTCCCAACATCAGGGTCTTTTCCATGGAGGCTTCTCTTCTCATGAGGTGGCCAAAGTATTGGAGCCTCAGCTTCAGGATCTGTCCTTCCAGTGAGCACTCAGGGCTGATTTCCTTAAGAATGGATCGGTTTGATCTTCTTGCAGTCCATGGGACTCTCAAGAGTCTCCTCCAGCACCATAATTCAAAAGCATCAATTCTTTGGCGATCAGCCTTCTGTATGGTCCAGCTCTCACTTCCATACATCACTACTGGGAAAACCATAGCTTTAACTATACGGACCTTTGCTGTCTCTACTTTTTAAGATGCTGTCTAGGTTTGTCATTGTGCTTTTCCTTGGGACGTCTCTATTTTCATCAGAGAAATGTTAGAAGGTACGGAATAGGATGTCCCTATTTTCATTGGATAAATATTGGAGGGTATGCAGACTGGGGCCTTACATCTCAAGCAGTTCTTTCAGAACAGCCCCTCCAAGTGTTCCTATTTTCCAGGGACAGTCCCGGAAAATAAGGAAGCCATCCCAGTTTCTGATTTGATCCCAGAATATCCTGCTTTTCCTTAGGACGTCCCTATTTTCATCAGACAATCTAACCTTCATGCAAGCTTTGTGCAAGCAAACTGGGACGAACGCTCAGTAAACAGGTAATAGGGATGCTATAAGGCTTTCACATGAGTGATAAGTAAATCCTGCACAAGTCTTCAGTACTTTTTAAAAAATCAAGCCTGATGTTTGTTGTGTGATTACAAACTCCAAGATAATTCCCCACACTTACCATGTAGAGATCTTGAGAGGATGGCATGATTCGCACAACTTTGTAGTAGTAGTAGTAGTAGTAATAATAATAGTAATAATTTATACCCTGCCCATCTGGCTTGGTTTCCCCAGCCACTTTGGGTGGCTCCCAACAGAATATTAATAATAATATTAAAAATGTGATAAAACGTCAAACATTAAAAACTTCCCTAAACAGGGCTGCCTTCAGATGTCTTCTAAAAGCCAGATGTTTATTTCCTTGACATCTGATGGAAGGGCGTTCCACAGGACGGGCGCCACTACCGGGAAGACCCTCTGCCTGGTTCCTTGTAGCTTTACAGTCATACCTCGGGTTGAAGTAGCTTCAGGTTGAGCGTTTTCGGGTTGCGCTCCGCGGTGACCCAGAAGTAATGGAGCCATTACTTCCGGGTTTTGCCACTTGCGCATGGGCAGACGCTCAAAATGACGTCACTCGCATGCGCGGAAGCAGCGAATTGCAACCCACACATGCTCAGATGCGGGTTGCGTTCTCTTCAGGATGCAAACAGGGCTCTGGAATGGATCCCGTTCGCATCCAGAGGTTACCACTGTACTTCTCGCAGTGAGGGAACCACCAGAAGGTCCTCTTATGTAAGCCAAACCATGTCTACCAGGACTGCACAAACATGCAGGCTCTCGGAGAGGTGTTTGCAGTTCTTATGTTCTTCCTTGGTCCTTTTTTGTCCCATGACACACTGAGCTAAGCCAAAGTTTGGCTTAAGGCATGTTCACATTACCAGCTTAAAGTGCAGCGAAGTTGTTTTTTTACCGGTTTCACAGCACTTAACCCTCCCCCCAGCTGTTCACATTAACACAAATTAGTGTCAGATGCTGTTTCAGTTTGTATACGCACCAGGGGGCATTGACAGGGTGGAGGTGCCTTTATCCTCATACCAAGGTGCTCATGCCTTGGCTGCAGACAAATTAGGAAGACTCCAATCTCGGGCCAGTCCAAGACATTTTGGCACCTGAGGTGAAGCGCAAAACAGCACTCTGTGTGAAGCTGGTGCGAAAAACAATGCATTGTGCAGTAGTATTTTACAACAAAGTACAGGGTGCAGATGCTTTTTGGAGAACATTATGTGAACACAGAGTAAAAACCCGGCACTGTGAACACCGCATAGCTGACAAGTGTCCCTTATTTGAAGGGACAGTCTCTTATTCCAGCGCCATGTCCCGCTGCTGTCCCTTATTGATGGATGTCCCTTAAATGTCCCTTAAATGATGTCCCTTAAATTTCAAAGGAAGCAGCTCCTCTCCCTGCCTCCCTGCTGGCGAGGGAGGAGAGAGGCTCCAACTGTGTTGCTTGGCTGTGTTGCTCACCCAATAAGAAGTCTAAGAACGACTGGGGGGTGGAGCTTGCATGCCTTGTGTGTGGCTAGTTAATGCAAGCTGAGGGGTTTTTTGAATGCTGGACGCCATTTTGTTGCACGTGCTGCTGCAAACTTTGCAGTGCAAAGCCAGGCCGGGGAGCCATTTTAAGTTGAGGCTGCATAGGCCTTGTGGTGCATGTGATTCAGATTCTATTCAGTTGAACCTTTGGTTACAAAGTTGGTTGGACAGTGTTCTTGAAGCTACCAGCATGAGTTTGACCAGACTGCAGGAGGACAGGAAGACTGGAGTGCCTGGAACAGGTGAGGCTGCAGGTCCCTTATTTTGGCTGCTGGTCCCTTATTTTCAAATCTTTAAGCTGACAGCTATGGAGTGCACAGTAAATGAGAGTGTGAACACAGCTTGTGTTGTCCAAACTCAGACTCACAGTTAAGCTCTGTGCTCACCAACCGCAAGCTGTAGCCAAGATCAAACTGGATTTGTATGACACACTCAGTAGAACCAAAAACAATCAGGAAGGAACAAAACAGCTGCAAGTTCATCTCCCGGAGCCTGCATGTTTTGTGGATTCCAGGCGAGCCCTAGTTTGGCTTGGTATCTCGTGCGAACTAGGCCAATAGCGCCTACAAACTGGGTGTGCCTTTGGCGTTCAGCAATCTGTGGGGATAGGTATTGTTTGGTATTGGGAGTCGCTAGAAACAAAATGACTAGGTTGTGCTCGGGTGAGGAACAAACGAAAGTGGTGGCAGAGAACACTCATCAAAGTGTCACAACATACACCTCTCAATAAAATGCACGAATGAGCTTCTACACCAGCAGTGCCTGAAGATGCCGAGCAGGTTATTGCTACTATTTGTATTTTCTGTGATAAGGGGAAATCTGGATTATAATATTAAAAATACTCTGCCTGTTTCTCCTCATTCTTCTGTACTCTCAGCTCTGACCTGAAATGTCCGCAAAGGAATATCATGGATAGGTGTGTAGCTGTGGTAGGGATACTTGGGTCCATATTGCTACATCAACATCCTGTGATTGACAGGTCAAGCTGGTTTGTCCTGCTGTGCTCCCTTGGCAATTGCAGATGTTGAACTCCTTGGCAATTGTGTCCATGCTGCCACGTTTGTTTTTGTATTTTTAAATCTATAAATCCCTACATTCATAAATACACAGCAAGGGTGTGTGTGTGGAATGCAACATATTAGGATGAAATCAACAACAGAGCTATTAAAACATCATTAAAAACTTCAATAAAACAAAGAAATATCAATAAATGCAGGCTGATTAAAAGGGCGAAATGACTTTCATCACAGACTTGTCCTGAGCCTTTCAGGGGGTTCCCTTGCAGTATTGTAGTTTTGTTTGTTGAAACAATCTCTCGATTGAGTGCTAAAGAGTGGGGTTTTTTGGGGGGTGGGGAGTGGCAGTGAAAAGGTAAAACTGGTTCGACCCATGCCTAGAGACCAGTGGGAAACTGCTCAAATCAATGCTTTCTAGGCAGAAGTGTAGACAAACCCCTTAGCATTTTGCTGATGAAAATAGGGATGTCCTATTCTATTATTGGGACGCGGGTAGCGCTGTGGGTTAAACCACAGAGCCTAGGACTTGCCGATCAGAAGGTCGGCGGTTCGAATCCCTGCAACGGGGTGAGCTCCTGTTCCTCGGTCACTGCTCCTGCCCACCTAGCAGTTCGAAAGCACGTCAAAGTGCAAGTAGATAAAAAGGTACCGCTCCGGCGGGAAGCTAAACGGCGTTTCCGTGCACTGCTCTGGTTCGCCAGAAGCGGCTTAGTCACGCTGGCCACATGACCTGGAAGCTTGTACGCCGGCTCCCTCGGCCAATAAAGTGAGATGAGCACTGCAACCCCAGAGTCGGCCACGACTAGACCTAATGGTTAGGGGTCCCTTTACCTTTACCTATTCTATTATTATTAATAATAATATTAATATTACTCACCCATCTGGACAGCTTCCAATATATATAAAAACACAATAAAACATTAAACATTTAAAAAAACAGTGCTGCCTTCTGACATCTTCTAACAGTTGTATAGTTACTTATCTCCTTGGCTCAGGCGTCACATAACTCCATACCCTCCAACATTTCTCCACTGAAAATAGGGAAGTCCTAAGGAAAAGCAGGACATTCTGAGATCAAATTCTGTAAATCCAGGACTGTCCCTGGAAAATGGGTACACTTGGAGGGTTTGCCTTAGTCAGTATAGATAAAAATGGATGAATCTATGGTCTGGCTTGGTGTAAAACAACTTCATATGCTGTTTTTAAATTATCCTGTTGTATCTCAACTGCTTTATGAACTTTTGGGCTGAAAGCCAGTCTACGTATGTAATTTAAACCTGTACATGTTTACAGTGGTATCTCGGGTTACATACGCTTCAGGTTACATACGCTTCAGGTTACAGACTCCGCTAACTCAGAAATGTTACCTTGGGTTAAGAACTTTGCTTCAGGATGAGAACAGAAATTGTGCTCTGGCAGCACGGCAGCAGCAGGAGGCCCCGTTAGCTAAAGTGGTGCTTCAGGTTAAGAATAGTTTCAGGTTAAGAACGGACCTCTGGAACGAATTAAGTACTTAACCCGAGGTACCACTGTACTCTGAAATAAGTCTCACACTGTTCATTTGGGCTTACCTAGAATACATATACTGCAGCCTTTTAGAATAGCGTGGCTGATAGAAGCTTTTCTCCAGCTAAGATGACACAGTAATATATACTATGCCTCCTGGTCTCATAATTTTGGCCTTTACACCCTTGTGCAAATTAATTGAAACAAAGCATGTTTTCTATCTTACTCATAATCCTGTACTCAAAACAAACACGAAAAGTCAGTTGATCATTATGGTGTCGGAAGCCTGCAGCCAATAGAAGGAATGATGTGCTCGCCGCAATATATTGAGGTTCTATGAAAGTGTTATTCCAGAGCTGGAAAAGAGGTATCCTGGCAGTACTGGGATATTGCCCCTTGTCACACATCGAAAGTGGTGAAGAAATTCATGACACAGCAGCAAATACAGGTACTTGATTGGCCAGGGAATTCCCTGGACATAAATCCCATTGAGAATTTGTGGGCTATATGCAAAAGTCGCCTCCGTGCTGTAGACTGTACAACTATGGAGAAGCTCATTCAGGTGCTGATTCAAGTGTGGTACAGGGATCCGAAAATCAACAGTGACTGTTCAAAACTATAGTAGACTCCATGCCAAACTTTAAAATAGCTGCTTTAAAATAGCGGAGGTCATATCCTTTAGTAATATACGTATATGTGAGTTTTGTACATGTATATGTGAGCTTTGTACAATAAACTACATTGTTTGTTTCAGTTAATTAGCACAAGGGTGTATGCATTTTGTGAGGAAAAGCATGGGAAATAACCTAGAAACCTAAGCTGACTCCGATATGTATATTGCCATCATTAATATTACTATGGATGCTGTTGATTCTTGGGCCTTTTAATATTCTTTTGTCTGTTTGTAACGACCATTGTTTAAGGCAATGCGTTTCGCACAATGGCCCCACTGTTTCCCTTTCTGTTTCTGCTCTGCATCTCTATTATAAAGATGAGCTTTATGTGACCTGAATGCGATTAATAATTCTTCAGTGTCTCACAGGAAACGTCTTCCCAAATTTCCAAAGGGATTCATCGAGATTAGTCAATTTTAAACCTCTGCTAGTCCTATAAAATAGCTACTTTCTCATCTTTTATAAATAAATGACGAAACAGTAGTTATGCTGTTATTAGCAATATTTGCAATTGTGTGCACAGATAGGGACTTTCCCCCTTTTTCAGTGAAACAGACTCAGGAGAGGCTTGGCAGCGCCTCAGGAGAAGCAAATACCATATTTTTCGCTCTATAAGATGCACCAGACCACAAGACACACCTGGTTTTTGGAGGAGAAAAACAAGAAAAAAAATATTCTGAATCTCAGAAGCCAGAACAGCAAGAGGGATCGCTGTGCAGTGAAATCAGCAATCCCTCTTGCTGTTCTGGCTTTTGTGATAGCCACGCAGCCTGCATTTGCGCCATAAGACGCACACACATTTCCCTTTACTTTTTAGGAGGGAAAAAGTGAGTCTTATAGAGCAAAAAATACGGTATTTTCGATATGTGCAGTGTCCTAATTTCTTCTAATTCAAATCACTCTCTTTCTTGTTAAGATGTACACGTTATTTATTTAACAAGACTTATATACTGCTTAATAAAAGAAAATCTAAGCAGTTTACAAAAGAATGATAGGGAAGCCATTTTCTTATAGCAGCCCAATAAAGAACCACCTAGAAAAGTTGTTAGTTTTATAATTTGATTTGCAACTTGATCCTGTGCTAGTTCCTACTGAATTCAATGCTACTTATTCGCAAGGAAGTGTATCTATTCCTATTGTGGACCAGACCGCTTTTTTTTTCCAGTTTTGCAGACAAGCTGAGTAAACAGAGATAAGCTTTCTGAACAGCTGAGCTGCATTTAATAACTCTCACCACAAACCTACTATAGCTTTATCCAAGTACTTTGCTTTCAGTTCTTCTTCAACTTGTTGTGATCTATGAGGAGGTTGTGTTTATTTCCATATATGATTAAGATCTCAAATATGTGTCATTGTTGTTAAGTGCTGGACAGGTTGTGGAAGATGACTCAAATGTAAATTCTAGTCAATTGAAATAGTGCATTCATTCTGAAAGAAGACGTTCCAAATAGGTTCTATGGAGCTATGATGTTTCAGAATAAGGAGCTATTATGTTTTGGAATAAGGATGTTTAAATGAACGAATGAATGGCATCTCAAAATAAAAGAGAGAGAAATACAAAAATAAAGGATGTCCCAATAGGCAGAGAAGGGTCTCTGAGTTCCTTCTCAGAACGGGAGATTCCCAGTATGCCACGCTCTGGATGAATGGAATATTATACAAAAGTAAAATTCATTACAAATTAAACTTGAACAGTTAACATGCAACTACAACTCTGCACCTCAAACTTACCCTGGTCATTTTACCAATATAAATCCCTTTTAAATAAAAAAGGGAATACTTTTTTCACCCATTTTCAGTGATTAATTCAGCCCTGCGTGAGGGCACTCAACAGGTTTAGGTGAACATGCCCAATGACTTGAAAAGGACAATAAAGCAAGATGTGGGTAACACAGCACCTGTGTTCCTCTACAGTAATGCAGCGCACTTGATTTATTGACTTATTGGCACATTTATTGTGCCAAGTGCTCAGGTGAGCATACCAACACGACGGACTGTTAATCATTGGTGAATTTCAACTCCCATCTTTAAGGAGTCTTAGAATCAGCTTATTCATTGATGAAAAACTTGCGGGTAAATATTATCTTTGTTTACAAATTTTAATAAGAGAGAGGTTAAGCAAGTCTCCCAAGTCAAGCACAATGAATCACTCAGGTCCAGAATTATATTTTAGGGAGTGTCTGGCTCATTGCCCTTTGGTCTATCATTAGGACAAACCTCTTCCTTCCTCCCTCAATGTTCCCAGGATCTGCCCTTTCCATGCATCTTCAGTTTCTTTCTGTTTGGGTTCTGCTGCACTGGGTTTATAATATACTATTTCTTCGTTCTTTCTTAATGATCTCATCATCAGCTTTTTATAATACTCTTCCCCCTGCATGTTTCTCGTTGAGACTGTTATTTTGAGGACCATTTGTTGCGCTGACCTCCTTAACCATCCTTTCGGCATTTCCTTTGCATTAAACGTAATTGCATTTCTGTGACTAGTGCATTTATAGCTAAGTTGTTTGTTTGCATTCTATGTTATTTCAACTCAATTGCATTAAAAGCAACGGCAGCTTTCAAAGGAAGGTGTCTTCTATATGCTCTTTAAATGCAAATGTCATAGGCTAAAAACTGCAGCTTGCCTTTTTGTGAATGAGCAGCTCTAATGTCATGGAATATTATCGCGTATTCCAACTGCTCAGGCTGAAAATCTCACAGCCAGAATGCCTACAAATTGCAGATTCTGTAAAGGAAAAGATGGATGTCATGTACAGTTGGGTAAAATAGATGTGAGGGAACGGAAGCAGGCAGTGTGGGAGGCTGAGCTAGAATGACTGAGGCAGTGTCAGATGCAGCTCAGCCATGCATTTAATTCTTTATTCAGGAAAATGTCAGGCAGCTCAGTAATGCCTCCTGGCCGGACCTGCTCCAACTGAACAGTTGCCAGGACTGAAGATCTCCACCATCTCCTCTCCTCTAAGTCTCCTCCTTCTTCTCAGATGAACGTTTCCTAAGCAGCCTTAAACTGTGTTGGGGGGGGGGGACCTGTGCTCTTTGTTCTGCTACACGCATAGCCCTCGTGACTTTGGAAACATGAGGGGAGGGGAGCTTAGTACAGTAGGAATGGCAAGCTCCTGGGCTGCTTCTGCAGACACTATCCCCTCCTCTTCTGCTTCATCTGCCGAGTCTGCACTGCTTTCTGCACCTGGCTCTTCTTGCTTGCTTAAGCTTGTTGCTTCTTCAGTATCCCGTCATTCCTCCCTGCCTTCACCCTTGGATCCGTCCTCAGTGTCCCACCACCACTCCCCAGGCTCTGAGCTGTGAATCTAGAGGGTTCCCCAGCTGGTGCGTCATCCCCACGCTTTGTCATCCAGGCAGTCAGGGACCTAAGGAAATGAGAGCCCAGGGACATGGTGGCTGAAGGAAGTGGGGCGTGTGTGTAAGCATGGACATGTGTCAGCTTGTGGGTTCAACAGAAATAGACAGAAATTCAGACCATAAAAGGGAGGAAGATACAACTCAGTTTTATTAAACCGTAAAATAAACACACATTCTAACCACAACATAATATAATTAAGAAGCAACGATGGTCCTCTGCTTGTGGGCACAATTATTATTATTATTATTAATAATAATAATAATAATTTTATTTATATCCCGCCCTCTCCAGCCGAAGCCGGGCTCAGAGCGGCTAATAACAGTAAAAATAACACAGTTTGCATAAAATCACAATCAATTAATTGAAATACAATCTTAAATCAATTCATTCTAAAATCAATTCAGAGTCAAATTAATGGCAACCATTGGGCTAGAGTTCTATGAGGATTACAGAAGGAGGGGGTCATACTGTGCCTTGGCCAAAGGCCTGGTGGAATAGCTCTGTCTTGCATGCCCTGCGGAAATATGTCAAGTCCCGCAGGGTCCAAGTCTCTTGTAAAAGAGCGTTCCACCAGATCGGGGCCACAGCCAAAAAAGCCCTGACTCTGGTTGAGGCAAGCCTAATCTCCCTGTGGCCCGGGATCTCTAATATGTTTCTTTTTGAAGACCGTAAGGTCCTCCGTGGGACATACTAGGAGAAGCAGTCCTGTAGGTACGAGGGTCCTAGGCCGTATAGGGCCTTTATTTAATGTCTTAAATAAAGGGGGGCGGCTGGTTCCTCTGATCATCAAATGGAAGTGAAACCTGGACTTTTCTTAGTCTGCCCTGCACAAGTCTTTGTTGATGGAATGGACAGGTTATCCTGGAGCTGCCTTGAGAGGAGGTCTTCATTACACGCCTTGGTGTCACCTTGTCTTCACCATTACAAGTGGAGCTAGTTGTGTTAGAAAGTTCTCGCCTAGAGGTGTCCTTCTGCTAGTTGTCCCTAATTTACACGATTTCCAGCAAGGCCAGCCTGCAGATCTGCAAACCACTCCCTATGCTATCTTGCAGTAATTAAGTCATCTCATAACGTAGCGCTGTCAGAAAATTAGTTTTGTCAGCAAAACAGTATAGTAAGATCAACAGAAGAATGCATGAAGACTCAAGTTAACCCACAAATGTTCAGTAGCATGTCCTGGGACTAGGATTATATTTGGGTCTCAAGAAACATCTTAAACCAATTATAGCCCCTTAATAATTGGGTTCACTTCCTCTTTTATGGACTGAGCTCTTCAGTCCCTCTCTCCACATCCATATCTGTGTCCCCTGCTCATGTCAACAGCAATTCTCACATCACAATCCACAGGGCAACAAGCATTGATCTGATAATTCAGCTTTCTTTCTTTCTTTCTTTCTTTCTTTCTTTCTTTCTTTCTTGCCATGCTGTGTGCACAAAGATTTTTACAGACAGTCCGCCCCCTTAACACAGGTGTCTTACCAAACAGAAGTGGTTCCAAGTTCTTCTAAAGGAAATGGGCTGTAGCATGATGGCAGCTCATTTGGTTAGAGTGCGGTGCTAATAACCCCAAGATTGCAGGTTCAGTCCCCGTGTGGGACAACTGCATTGCAGAGGGTTGGGCTAGATGATCCTCAGGGACCCTTCCAACTCCACAATTCTATGATTCTATGACAGAGCACAGGCTTTTGCATGCAAAAGGTCCACTTTCAATCCTTGGCATCTCCAAGTAGGGCTGGGGAAAACTGCTGCTCAAGACTTCATAGAGCATGGGTAGGCAAACTAAAGCCCGGAGGCCACTTCTGGCCCAATCGCCTTCTCAATCCGGCCCGTGGAGGGTCCTGGAATCAGCGTGTTTTTACATGAGTAGAATGTGTCCTTTTATTTAAAATGCATCTCTGGGTTATTTGTGGGGCCTGCCTGTTGTTTTTACATGAGTAGAATATGTGCTTTTATTTAAAATGCATCTCTGGGTTATTTGCGGGGCATAGAAATTCGTTACACCCCCCCAAAAAAATATAGTCCGGCCCCTCCCCACAATGTCTGAGGGACAGTGGACCGGCCCCCTGCTGAAAATGTTTCCTAACCCCTGTATAGAATCACTGCTAGACTACTGAGCTGGATGAACCAGTGGTTTAACTTTGAACAATCAGCTTCTTCCTCAAAAATGTTTCTAAGACATTCCTGCCATCTTTGTGCTCTAAGCCTAATGTGGAGTTTGGTCTAGACAGTTTTAGGCTGATAAGGCCAAAAGTACCCACCCCCCGCCGCCCCATTTAAGTAAATGATTTATTTTGCTTTCAGTCTTTGGCAAATAAAGAAAGGCCTAAAGGATTGGTTGCCAGTTTCCTAAAGGGTTTTTCTTTTTCAGGTGTAGGTAGTCTTAGCGGTGAGACCGCAATTTTGCGGTCTTGGGTGGCAGTTTTAGGCCTAGAGCGGAATCCTTTAGTCTATCTTCCCTAAATTGGGGGGGGGGGGAGAGGGTGAAGTGGTGACTCCCCCCCCCCCCGTCACGGTGGTGATTCCAGGGCCCCCTCTTAAAGTGGGTTGTATATGAGAGTCACTGAAGGAGCGTCTCCACCCCCATCGTTCTACCTGGACACTGAGGTCCAGCGCTGAGGGCCTTCTAGTGGTTCCCTCACTGCGAGAAGCCAAGTTACAGGGAACCAGGCAGAGGGCCTTCTCGGTAGTGGCACCCGCCCTGTGGAACGCCCTCCCACCAGATGTCAAAGAGAACAACTACCAGACTTTTAGAAGACATCTGAAGGCAGACCTGTTTAGGGAAGCTTTTAATGTCTGATGGATTACTATATTTTAATATTTTATTGGAAGCCGCCCAGAGTGGCTGGGGAAGCCCAGCCAGATGGGCGGGGTATAAATAAATAAATAAATAAATAAATAAATAATTCACTGAAAGGTTATTATGCATCTTGCTGTGCACCCTCCCATATCCCATTCACCCTGAGGAGCCCCAGTTCCCCCGGCTAGGGGGCTGGGAGGGATACACACCCAATGCCTAAGCCAAGGTCTTCCTACATCTGCAAGGTTTAATAAAGTTGTGGCCAATTTTTAATTCCATAACATGTTGTCACGAGTCATTATTCATTCTGGTGGTCTCACGGGGGTCTCAGCCTGGGCACGCAAATACTGCCCCCCCCCCCATTTAAGTAAATGATTTATTTTGCTTTCAGTCTTTGGCAACTAAAGGAAGGTCATCCTCCCGATTGCCTTTCTGAACCCAAGGACATCGCTATGAAAAGTAAGGGATGCTAAACAATCTGTGGTCCGATTCCTGCAATACAGGAGAGGATTGTTTTGTTCAGTCTTGTTTTTCAGGCAGATGTGAGTTTCTGCTGGTTAGGAGCCTATCTTGATTATAAGTATATATAGGGAAGTCTGAACGGGTGTGAACTGATCCCAGATAAACACAAGCAGAGAATGTTTACCAGGCAATGCTAAAACCAGAGTGTCGGACTGAAGAAGGAGGCATTTAACCTCAAGCAAACACAAAGCTTAAAGCAACATATAATTATGAGAAAAGATATTTTCTCTGCCTCATCTCCCCACTAATTCAGGCTTGCTTCAGTCCATCCTGAAGAGCAAAGTTGCATCATTCATTCATTTCCTCCCTTTCCTCTAACCACCCTGGGACAGTCTCTTCCCTTTTAGGACGAACCCTATAATAATCCTCCTGTGCGATGGCGGATACGGCATTTCTTGTCCGCTTTGTATTGGTAATTTCACAATGACAACTAACTGCTTAATAGCAGCTTAACGTTATTACCGTGTGCCTGCAAATCTCAAACGTCTGCGGAATAACTTATCTCATACCCTTTCTGCCCATGGAATGTTTTATATCATTGTGGATATGTAGCAGCAATCATAATCAAATGCTATATGCATCATACAGGACACCCAGGCACAGATATTAGCATGCCTGCCTTTTACCACACCCTAGTCTGTTTCATGAGTGAGGAAACATAAATAGAGAGGGGCTGACCATTAGAAACAAGAGGATTAGAAAACGGGACCTCACCACTTGGAATAGTTAACCTCCTGCTCATGCTTGGCTCAATCCCTCTTTGAACTGGGCCAAACTCTCCAAGTGTCTCTGTTTTCCAGGGACAGTCCTGGATTTACAGAAGCTGTCCCAGTTTCTGATTTGATCCCGGAATGTACTGCTTTTCATTGGAGAAAGGTTGGAGGGATGTGGGATGTAAGAATCAAGTGCAGTCAAACACAACATTGCTAGAGTAGACATGAAGGTTGTCTCAGTCCTTCACACGCAACTTCCTGCTTTCCAGGACTGAGACGAAACTTCCTATGTGTAACTTGAGATGGAGTAGAAAGAACCAGAACCACAGGCTGGCGACCATCTTGTCTCCTCTTGTCTCTATCGATGCCATCTTAACAACAGCACTACTAAAATGCACCCTTGGCTCCAGGCCAAGAGAAGAAAAGGGGGGCTTTCTTCCATAAGGAGATAGTCACCACATTTAAACTATATTCTAACCTTTTAAGTCTGCCTTCTGGGAACCTTTGTGTGAGCAGATGATTACTTGTGAGTAAAGATTTTACACTTTACAGAAGACTGTGTAGTGTCATATTTTAGGAGGGATTAAATAGGGAAAATACCAGGAAATATTTACAGAGACTCTAATGAGTCTGAGCAAGCTATCTGCTGTGCGTGTGTGTGTTTAAAAAGGGGAATGTTAACTCTGCTGATTTTGTTGAACTTGTAAAGACAAGTTGGGGTAGGATATCTTAGACAATATATCCTCCTCCGCGTCCCTAAACATTCCCACATAGGACATATCTAGTTTCATCAAAGAACTGTTGCAAGGTATGCTGGGCCAAGGTCAAAAATGGTCTCATATACCTCATACCTACTCAAGGAGGCAAAGAGAAGGACAGGCATCAGAAAATAAGGCGGAACCTGCTCTGCATTATTATACTACTTGAATGCCTGAAAGGGGGTTAGAAAGAGCACTGGTTCTTAATTTTTAATCCACTGGCATCTACCAAGTAAGTTGTGGGATTCCCTCTCCACAGAGGTGCACCTGCCATTTTCATTGCACAGCTTTTGCCGTATGTTGGAGATGCACCTCTTTTGACACCTGACTCTCTCTCACACACACTGTCACTGTCAGGGAAAGGGCAGAAGACGAATGGTGGAAACCACCTCCCCAGCCTGACCCTTCCAGAGAAGAGGAAGACAGTTCAGAATTACAACAGGGGCTTGAAGGAGATCACAGCTCAGAGGCAGATGAGAGGAAAAGTTGGGAAATAATGGGAGAGGAGGAGGAGGAAGAAGAAGAAGCACCAGGGGAGCGACAGCTGATGGGCACAGTGTCTTTAGAAAGCATTCCAGACCCCCACCCTCTCCCAGAACCCGGCGAGCCTTGAAAGTAGGAGAGCAAAGAACTCAAAGACAGAGGGCCCTAAGCAGCAGGAGGTGATGATGACAATGAATGAGGAAGTAGGAGAGAAGTAGGTGGTGGAAATTCCCTTGGGACAACACCATTATCCAAGAGGCTATGTTCCAAATTCTCTCTCTCTCTGTAAATACCAAATGTAAAGTGGACAGTAAGACACTTTCCTTGTCTTTGTACGTTCCTGGGCAAACGACCTTGGTAGTTGCTTGCAGCTACCTCTCTCTCTCTCACACACACACATGCACACACACAAAGATCTTAAGATCCATCATATTCTTCTGATTGTAAATTGTTTCAACTGATACCTGAAAGATACCTGAAAGATATCAAACAACTGGTACCTGAAAGATAATAATGAAGATGCCAGGCAGAGGGAATTATATCATTTGGGGCGTGCCACTACTGGAACAAAGCCCTTTGTGTTACTTACTGCCCCCTAACTTCAGAAGGCAGGGATGTTGCTTAGAATGGTGTGGGTGCAACCATCCAGGTAGTCTAAGTAGCATTGTTTGTTGTTGTTATTTATTAACTTTTTATGTCTCAGGGCGGTTCACAGGATAAAATAATGATACAAAAACACAGAATACATAATCAAAACAAAAACACCCCCCCCAATACATTTTAAAAGGGCTGTCAGTGATAGTAGTCAAAGGAATATAGCAGTCAGCCACAAGGCATCTTCTATGACTTAATTTTGGCACCTGGACTACCCTGCCCAATAAGATGGCCATCCCTAGCCTCCCCATAAGCAGAGAGACAGTAGCAGTACTTGCTATGTAGAAATTTAGCCTTCCTCCTTTTGTTAATAAAGGAGGTGTTTTTTTATGGAGATACATTTTTTTATTAATACTAAAGTCCCTGAGCAATTAATTAACATTCAAAGTAGAACATTGACTTTTTAAACAGATAAGAATGGAGAACAGCCTCCTGCTTCTTACAGTGTATGTTCAGATAGAAGTTCCTTTCAAAATGAGGCTATTTCCATCACTTGAGAGAAGCATTCATCACATAAAAGGCCTTTAAAACACTGGGACTTTAAAACACTGTATTGCTCAGGGCTATGATTCAGTTATGCCCTTTAGGCAACATATTGCAGCGAGTTTTATCCAAGAACAAAGAACAAAATGGAAAAGGATTGCACCTGGATTCCTGTTGGTATTCCTACGCTTTTGTGGCTCTCCAAAGAAATTGTGTATCCCTTTGTGTTACTGTTTTTAGGCTGTGTTGAGAGAAAGATCCACTGTCAGAACTACCATTACCCTCTGAGACCAGATTCTTATTGGCAATGTGGGATGCCTTTTTAAGAGTCAGGCATGGCCCTACCATAAGGCAGAGTGAGGGAGCTGCCTCAGGTGGCAGATGCTGTGTTGGTAAGGTGTTGGAGGACAGAACTGTTGTGTACTACAAGGTGCCTTCGAAGGAAACCTGTTGCCTTCAGCTGTGGCATCCGACATTGTCTCATTACCAACGGTGAAGTAAGATTCAAACTGCCACTCTAGTAGCTTTATGCATGTGGAATTGAAAATGCTCTTTTGTTTTACCTCAGGGAGCAAAATGTTTCAGGCTAGCCTTGTTGACTTAGGGCCCCTCCAGAATATGACGTCATGCGCCTCGCGGCATTGGAACGTGACTTTTAGTGTTTCGGGAAGTATTGGAAGTTGCATTGAAGGCTCTGTGGTGTGGGTGCTGAGCACCCACAACAAAATTTTTGTGGGTGCTCAGGCACCCAGGGCCCCCTATAGTTGGCGCCGTTGCATCTTTCTTTGTTGTTCTGCAAGGCTTCCTTAATATGATTGGATAATTGCTGTCTGATAGCTCACTCTTGTGCTACAGCTTGGTAAAAGTGGAACCCAGTTCCCTACCGGAACATTTGTAGCATAAAAAGTTGCAGGATTTCAGCAAGAAGTTATGGGACATGGACTAATTGGAAACAAAGCAGTATGCCTGCAGGTGCAAACAGTATTAAAAGCAGCTTTGCATATAACTGCCCTGATACCATCATGTACACAATTCATAACAAATACAAAATAAAAAGGACTTCTGGGAAGACATTTGGCACTAGAATCACCAACTGTTCCTGAATAAAAGATGGTGGCTTTTTTTCTTTTAGAAATGGGTGTTCAAAGAGTGTCTGTACCACTAACACTTTGCTTTTTGGTAATACAGTGGTACCTCGGGTTAAGAACTTAATTTGTTTTGGAGGTCCGTTCTTAACCTGAAACTGTTCTTAACCTGAGGTACCACTTTAGCTAATGGGGCCTCCCACTGCTGCCGTGCCGCCACCGCACAATTTCTGTTCTCATCCTGAAGCAAAGTTCTTAACCCGAGGTACTATTTCTGGGTTAGTGGAGTCTGTAACCTGAGGTGTATGTAACCTGAAGCATCTGTAACCCGAGGTACCACTGTAATACTCAAAATGTACTCACATATTGATCTGGCATTTAAAAGAGAAGTTTTGAAACCCAGGTTCAATGAAATGCCAGCCAGGTTTTACATATCCCAAGAAATGTGAAAAGACCAGTACTGTGGTCCCTTGGGTTACAGACGCTTTGGGTTACAGATGCTTCAGGTTACAGACGCCGCTAACCCAGAAATAGTACCTCAGGTTAAGAACCTTGCTTCAGGATGAGAACAGAAATCCTGCAGCGGCAGCGGGAGGCCCCATTAGCTAAAGTGGTACCTCAGGTTAAGAACAGTTTCAGGTTAAGAATGGACCTCCAGAACGAATTAAGTTCTTAACCTGAGGTACCACTGTATCCTAAAAATGTTCCTCGTTGGTTCATCACCCCCCCCCCGCCCAAAAGAGCTTTAAAAACCCCCACTATTCAAATTTATTTATTTTTTATTAAAATAGATTCCAAAATTCAATGTGCACTAAGGGGGGGGGGACCCACATCCTATGGGGACAATGTTACAGAATATAAATAGTCAGATCCTACAAAAATCGTCTGAATACCCTGAATGCAGATCTAGGGTGGTACTGGTAAGCGGAACTTGGGCAGTACACAGGAACTGCATTGCTTCTGTGTTTTGCATGCTGCTGGGCCTCAGATGCAACAAAGAGGTGATAATTCCAACCCATCGCTTGCTGACTGGAGGTTTTGCACATGGCATGGAGTCCTAATCTACTCTGGGAACACCATTGTGCTGCGCTACGACTCAGCATATCTTGCTTGAGGTGTTTAGCATGGAATGCTCCAGATAAGGCATTTATTGAATGACCGTGTTGTGTTTACTCGCATCTGATGGGAGGGTTGAGGTGGTGTAGCCGTCCTGTTTCCCTCCCACAGAAAACCTGGCTTTAAAACAAGAGAAAAGAATGTAACAGGTGTGGGTGTTCCTTGTGGCTGTTTCCCCCTTCTTCTTTTTTCAAGGCTCTTCCTGCTGGTTTCCATCTATAATTAATTCCACATTCCACCACTGCTAACCTGATCTGCAGCAGAACAACAGCGTCCCAGGGTGTTCCCAGGTTGTCACCGTTTTCAGGTGGGATTTAATCACATCCCAGCAGATGCAGGCTGTGCAATTAAGGCTGATTTGAAGTTCTTGTGAAACCATCGTATGTGGTGGACCTGTAAAGTAGCCAAGGGATACTGGGAGACAATATACAGCTGAGTGACTGGGTAAAACTATGGAAAGAAGGTTTAAAATTTACTGCGTGCAATGCCTTAAAAGAAAATATAATGAAAATGATGTATAGATGATATATTACACCCATCAATTAGCTAAAATGTATAAAGTTAGTAATAAATGTTGGAAATGTAAAGAAAAAGAAGGAACATTTTATCATATGTGGTGGGAATGTAAAAAGGTGAAAAGCTTCTGGGAGATGATATATAATGAGATGAAAAAAATGTTGAAATATACATTTATAAAGAAACCAGAAGTATTTTTACTGGGCATTGTAGGGAGTGATATAAATAGAAAGGAATGTAAGCTCTTTTTATATGCAACAACGGCAGCAAGAATATTATTGGCTCAAAAATGGAAGCAAGAAGAATTACTGATGAAAGAAGAATGGAGGACAAAATTAATGGACTATGCAGAACTGGATAAACTAACAGGAAGGATTAGAAATCGGGGGGACCAGAGATTCACAGAAGACTGGAGTAAATTTACGGATTATTTGAAAAGTATTTGTGAAGATCAGACAGCCTTTGTAGGCTTGCAAGAAGTTTTGTGAGGAGTATTATTGGAATTATTGCAAAAATGGATAAGGGGGAGGATGATTAGTTAAGAAATTTAAAGGTAATATAAATTTAAGAAATGCATAAGGAGTGGTTAAAATGGTGGATCATCAGAGGTGCTGATGGAAGTCCAAAAAGATTGTATAAGTGATAAAGTTTTGTGGTACGTATTATAATTTATATGTTAAAATCAATAAAAAGTATTATAAAAAAACAATTAGTTAGAAAATATATACCGTACTTTTCCGTGTATAAGACGAGGGTTTTTTACTCTAAAATAATGTTAAAAAACTGGGGTCATCTTATACACAGATAGTGCATGGGGGATGGGGGACGGGGGATTGGTTGCATCTGTGAGCTGCAGCTTGTCAGCGGAGATTTGGTGGGTGATTGGTTGCTGCGGCAAGGGCTGCTTAGGATTGGCTGTCGCTGCGGCAATTGGGCCTGCAATTGTCGGCTGCTGTTGGCGAATGGGCAGGCGCTTGTTGGCTTCTGCAGCGTAAACAATTGTCAGCATTTATCAGTTGGGTTAGTGATTTTCTGCATCCCCCCCCCCAAAAAAGCTCAAAAACTCTGAGCTATCTCCCTCCATTTTTAAAAATTTGAGTCCCCAAAAATAGGGGGTGTCTTATACACAGGGGCGTGTTATACATGGAAAAATTCGGGATTCAAGATATCTCCCCCCGAAAGATCAGAATCCTTTCTTTTAGGGATAACTGGATCTGATGTACCAAAAAACCCCAAAGGAATTTGTTTATGTATGCGACTACTGCAGCGAAAGTATGATATGCCCCTAAATGGTGTGAGGAGTGGCAGTTGAAATTGATGGAATATGCAGAATTAGCAAGTTTTAACTAGTAAAATCAGAGAACAAAAGAAAGAGTTTTCAAGGAGGAATGGGATGCCTTTGTAGATTATTTTAAAAATTATTGTAAACATATTAGCACGCCAGCAGGTTTGGATTAAGTTCAGCAGTGGAAGTTATTTTGAGAATAAAGCTGAGGGGGAAAAGGTATAGATTAGTTACAACATGCAGCAGCAAAAGATAATCACGAGAAAACAATGGAAAGGTAGGAGGGAAGTTGGATTTTTAAGTGAATGTATACTGGAAAACGTTTGATCAAATGTATTTTATTTGTGAAAATTTTTATATATATTTGTATAAATCAAAGTCAAATAAATGTTGGAAATGTAAAGAGAAAGAAGGTACTTTTTCCACATGTGGTGGTCTTGTAATAAGGGTAGAGCTTATTGGGAAATAATGTATAATGAATTGAAAAAGATGTTTAAGATAACATTCATTTTAAAAATCCAGAAACTTTTCTTTTGGGAATTGTAGGGTTAGAACTACCCAAACAGTATAGAAATTTACTTATGTATGCAACTACAGCTGCAAGAATATTATTTGCCCAAAAGTGGAAAGATGAAGAGGTCCTGATAAAAAAAAGATTGGATACAGAAACTAATGGAGTATGCAGAAATGGCAAAACTTACCAGAAGAATAAGAAATAAAGACAACAATTTTTTTAGAAAGGAATGGAAGTATTTACAAACAACCTGGAAACAGATTAAGATGTTGGCAGGATTATTGTAAAAACCTACAGTGCTGTTGTTGTTATTTTAAAAGATGTATGAGATATACAGTGGTACCTCGCAAGACGAATGCCTCGCAAGACGAAAAACTCGCAAGATGAAAGAGTTTTTTGTTTTTTGAGTTGCTTCGCAAGACGAATTTCCCTATGGGCTTGCTTCGCAAGACGAAAACGTCTTGCGCCTTTTTCTTAAAACCATCAATGCATTCCTATGGGAAACCGTCAATGCATTTCCTATGGGAAACCGTGCTTCGCAAGACGAAAAATTCACAAGACGAAAAAACTCGCAGGACGAATTAATTTTGTCTTGCGAGGCACCACTGTATATTAGAATAGAAAAATACTGTAAAAGAATAAGTTAAGACAATTTGGAGTATGAAGGAAAATAAATGTAAGGAACCGCAGAAAGAGGGGGAAGGGAGTCAAAATAGAAAATGTTAGAACTTGGCAAATTAATTGTTATAATGTATATAAATTAAAATTAAAATTAAAAAAAATCAGCAGTCAAGAGTTTTCCCTGGGAAAGCAGTGGAGCAAGTGGAAAAACTCTCAGACCCTTGCTTTCTAAGTGCAGGAGAAGCGAAGTGTGTACGAGCCCTTAGAGTGCACTAAGAAGAACACTTTGTCAGGAGTCCAGTCCCCAGCTTGATAACACAATTAGCGCAATTAATTAAAAGGGATGATTTATTGTCAAAACAAACAGATAGCTCCGGACCGTTTTACACAGCCTCCGCCACCATCAATCAAGATGACCCTTCTGAAGACTACTTCCGGCGAGACCAGAAGCAACTGAACTTTCGCTTCATATGTCTTTTGTTTTGATTCCTATCTTGCAGCCCTCCCATTCGTTGAGACCTCAGACTGAGTGGGTCAGCTCCCTCCTCTTCCCCATTCTCTGAGAGGCTGTCTCTTAACCCTTTCCTGCCTGTTTGTGATTCTGGCGAGCTTTGAGTGCGTTCTAGCTTGCTCTCCGCCATTTCCTTATCAGCTGGCATCCCAAGGGGCGGAGGAGTTGGCACAAGCCAATGCTCATCCTGCATGGTGGTTAACCCTCTCTGTTGCTGGCTGCTTTCTTCAGTTGGCAGCAACCCTCCCCTGGGAGCTGGCTGCAAACCTTCCCTGGGAGCTGGCTCATTCATGACACCAGGATGTCGGATGCAACAGGGATTTTGTAAAACTGTATACTCTGCCCACCCCCACTCCCCCCATGTCAGAGGTTCATGTGGGAAGCTGTAGCACAAGCTGTAGCATCTTGTCTGGAAACCCCAACTCTTCTTCTCATTTGAAGTGCAAGACAACACAACTCTCCAAAATGACTTTTGGAGTATTGGCGGTTCTCCTTGCTGCAGTGGTATATTTTGAACTCTTGATATCATTCCCCCCCTCCCCAGACGAATCTTAGGAATCCCCATAACAGTTCACTTCCAGGCAACCCGTCGGAGCATTCGTCCTGATTTGCTTTGCAACAAAGCTTCTGTGAAGGTTAAACAATATCGACTCTTTCTTGAGTTTTCATTCTGATTTCTTTGTGAAGAGGTTATACAAAAACCCACTAGTTAGTCAGCCTTCAGACTAGCATTTCTGCACAGAGGTTATACAACTTCCAGTCAATGGATTCTTATCCCCTCCCTTCCCTCGCCACTTAATGTTCTCACAGTGGCCACCCAGATCCCCAATGCATATATTAATCGTCCATCACCATTATGAGATATCCTGGAAGGTTAAAAAAATAATGAGGAAGCAACATGGTTGTATTGTGTGGAATCATATCGTCAAATGCAGAGGTTCCTTCCTGACAAGGAGGTGCTCTCTGTACAAGCTCCTGCCCTTTATTTCTGAGGCACAACAACATTTTCGCTATCTCTAAGTCCCTTTCAGTCCCCTTTCAACACCCAGCTCTCTGTTCACTCCCTGCACAGTTCCATCAATCGGTGCTGGTTATATTGCCCCTTTGCGGAAAGCCACACTTTGGGAAAGGCTTTGTTCATGTGTCTTTCTTCCTTCCTTCCTTCCTTCCTTCCTTCCATCTACCTATCTAGATATAGATATACATATTCATGCCGAATACACGTGAGTTCCTTGTCTACACCGGAATACATAAATGGATTATGTTAAGTAAAAAGGGTGTGAAACCGCCATTGCTTTAGCGGACACAACAGCTTTATCTTTGTGTATGATATTAGCTTGGTCATAGATGGAGTGGACTGTTACAGAACAGCATCTGTTCTGAAGAAGGCGCAGCAGAGACTGTATTTTTTGAGAATACTAAGGAAAAACCATCTTCCGCAGAAACTGCTGCTTGCCTTCTATCACTGTGCCATTGAGAGCGTGCTCACTTATGGCTTATGTGTGTGGTACGGAAGCTGTACTACCCAGGACAGGATGGGGTTGCGCAGGGTTGTTAAGGCAGCAGAGAGCATTGTTGGCTGCCCACTCTCCACATTAGAGCAGATTTATGCCACAAGGTGCCATAGGAAGGCACTGGACATAGTAAAAGATCCATCGCATCCTGGTCACTGTCTCTTCGAGCTCTTGCCGTCGGGACAGAGATACAGGACGATGAAGACAAGAACGAGCCGTCTTAAGAACAGCTTCTTCTCCAGAGCGATCTCGGCCCTGAATGGGAAGCCCGGACTTTGAAAGTCATCTAATCTCCCTTGCTGTATTATACTGTATTGTTTAATTAGTGTTTTTATGGAGCAGTCAAGTAATTTCGTTGTCCCCGAAGGGGGCAATGACAATAAAGATATTATTATTATTATTATTATTATTATTATTATTATTATTATTATTATTATCTAGGGCCCCTTGTGCCCTTGGCATGGAGCTGTATAGGCACTCCAACACGAGAAATCACTCTGCCACAATAGCCACATTAGAAATGACTACATGACACCTGACCCAGGTACTTGAATCGTTCGGTGTGAGGGCAAGGTGAGGAGGAAAGGCAAAACAACAACAACACACACCTTTGTGCTGCGATGCGAAGAAGGACAGGAAGCCTCCCCCAGATTTTGACGACACCACAGCAGTGGTGTTGCATCCCCGCAACAATGCACGTCGTACACTCCATAGTCTGATAGGTGATGTTTGTGTGTGCCCCTGGGCCTGCACCCCAGTTTCACCAGCCCCTAGTCTCTGGAATGAGCCAGCTCCTGGTGGAACTTTACAGCCGGCTGCAGAACAGAGAGGTGTAGATCTGATGCAGGATGAGCAGAGGCCAGCAGTAACTCCCCATTGCCAAGGGAACAACTGAGAGCGGGCTGGAACACAGCCCAAGCTCTCAGGAAGCTCAAACAGGCGCGAACAGACACAGAGACAGTCTTTCGGAACAGGCTGGAGGCTGGAGCTGATGTAATAAGTCCGAAGAGTCGGCGAATGGGAGGGCTGCTAGACAGGAAGCTCAATATATTCTGTAGGAACCGGAAGAAGTCTTCAGAAGGGTCATTTTGAGTGCTAATGCCAGTGGCTTGGTTAGAGCTGTCTGGAGCTATATGTGCCTTTTTTTGCAATAAATCGTCCTTTTTAATTACCTATACCTACTGTGTTGTCAAGCCGGGATCCTGGACTCCTGACACCTAGGTACGCCTCTGACCTGTTAATATGTAGTTGATGATGTCAACCTTCAACTAATATGTAGTTGATGATGTCAAGGGTTACTAATGTGCCATCCAGATGGTGATGGACTCCAGTTCCCATTATCCTTGACCAATGACTGGGGCTGATGGGAGTTGGAGTCCAACAATGTGCAGAGGGCACTAGGTTGGCTCCCACCTTCTACTAATCTAGACATAAGTCCCATTGAACTCAACGGAGCTAACTTCTGAGGAGACTCTATGTGTCTTCACATGGACCCTGTTAGATTTTTCTTGTTTCTTGGACAGCCTTTTTTATAATAAATAAATAAATACCAGAATATATTACAGCATCACATGGGAGCGACACACGTGAGCATCCTTAGGGAGAAAGGATGTGGTTTTGCAACATGGAGTGTAGTTTAAGGGAGTGACCGAGTTGTGCTAAGCAAATTATGGGCAGTAATGAAAACAAGATGCCTGATGATAAGGCAGGGTATTAACATTCCTGTCCTGAAACTGAATCCTTGAGCAATAGATTGGGGGGGGGGGGGGAGCAAACAACTAAGGATGAATAAAGCCCGAGGTCACGTGACTTCCAGAAAATCAGTCAATTTAAGCAGACAGCAGTTCAGCAGCAATTCCCATGTGTGCTTGCTGTGAACTTGCAACTTTAACAAATTCAGAGAAGTGGAGGGGATTTGTTTTAAATACCCAACCTGACCAGTGCAGGTGCGAGGATTAAAAAGGGATTCAAAAAGATTCTGCATGATATTAGGAACTCTGCTTTTCATTGTGGTGCGCTACAAAAACAAAGAACTTTATGGGCGTAAAAGACATGGAAACTTCCAAGTATTTAGTTAGTGTAAAGAGGCTTGCTTTTCTAGAGAGCTAAGCTATGCTCACAAAACATGCCAGTGCTTGATATTACGCGGTACACATGTTTTGTATCTATGTGTTGTGTCATAAAAAACAAGTGCATATGGTTTAATCAGATTAAGGCTAGCTCTTTGAAAAAACAACGCACTGAAATCTTGAATATTAAAGACACTGCCTAAATAACAAAAACAAAACTGTGAATCTGAATGTTATGTGAGAATTAATGTAATGTGGTGACTTAAGTGTTACAGTTGAACCTGAGTTTGGAACATTTACAGTACTCAGTCGCAAAGCTTAAGAGACCCCCTTGGGCTAATCATTCTCTCTCAGCCTAGATAAAATGGAGGGAAAACACCAATCTATGCCACCTCAAGTTTCTTGGAGAAAGGGGAGGATGCTAATGTAATAAATATCTAATATTAATTTATTTATTAAATGTACATACTTCCCTTCAGCTGAAGGTCTTATTGTGATCTTATATACCACCTCGGCCTGAAACCACATGACAACATTTACCTCACAACATGTCAGTGTGTCAGAATTATTAATATTATTTGCATTTGTATTTGCTAGGCGCTGTATGCAAAAAAAGAGAGAAATGCCTCAAAGCAACTAAGCAAAATAAAAACAGATAAAATAAAATTTAAAGCCAATTTTTAAAAAGAAGATGATGTACACTATAGTTTTCTTTTATGGGAAGGCTGCCTTATGGAGCAGAGGGGCTTCTCGGTAGTGGCGCCTACCCTGTGGAACGCCCTCCCATCAGATGTCAATGAAATAAACAACTATCTGACTTTTAGAAGACATCTGAAGGAAGTTTTTTATGTTTGATGTTTTCTTGTGTTTTTAATATTCTGTTGGGAGCCGCCCAGAGTGGCTGGGGAAACCCAGCCACATGGGTGGGGTATAAATAATGAATTATTATTATTATTATTATTATTATTATGCTTTACCTAAGATCACCAAGTGTATGTCCTTAGTCAGAGTTAGCAATCTGTCTCCCAGGTCCACAACTACTTTCTTTAGTCGCATCCACACCATTATTTTAAAACACATTTAACACACATTGAAAGCCCATGGTTTCCTCCCAATAATCCTGAGAACTGTAATTTACTCCTCGCAGAACTACAATTCCCAGTATTCTTAACAAACTACAGCTCCCAAGTTTTCTTTCTTTCTTTCTTTCTTTTGAAGGGGATGTAACCATAGTTAAACTTCCCTTCTTGGAAATGATGCAAATTGTCTTCCCATGAACAAAAACAACAGCGCTCACATGACAGCAGTCCATAAATTAAAGTGTGTGGCTTTTTTGTTACTCATGTGTTATCCTGCACCCACAAACAAGGGATGGAGCTTCCTTCTCAAGGAGGCCGGAATTCTTCCTTGGTTTCCTTTGAATTATTGAGGTTGATATAAATCGAAAGCCTTGCGGGTGTCTCATCCAAAGACCCACCCTGCTGCACTCACATGCCATTGCGGTGTACCAACGTTGTGCAAATAATGGTTGTCGCAAGACTCCTTACTGTACCTTGCTTGCGCTAGGCAAAACAGGAAGTTCACCTCGTCCGACTTCCAGCAATTGTCTCCTCCTTGGATGAAATCGAAATTGCAAATTGGAGGTTGCGAAGAGTGCATTGAACTCATGACCCAGCAGCGAGATGAGATAGGCATCTGGAAGACTCTCGGTGGTTTGAAAGACAAGAAACATGCTCCAGTGCTGAGATGGCAGATCTGTGGGAGGACTAGATCTGTACTGACCTAACGAGAATGTTTGCTGGATTTGCTAGGCTTCATAATGTAGGAAACGAAACTGAGATATATCTACTGGGATGGAAGCCTCCTTTCCTGTGAAAGTAATATCAAGATACCAGTCCTGAGTGATTATACCGTAATGTACTTCTGATGTGGGCACTGAGGCATGGGGACTAAAATGAATGATATAACCTTTCCTCATAGGGAAGATGCTCCATGCCCTTAATGATTTTTGTTTGGCCTTTTTTAAAATTATATTTTATTAATTTTCTTCTTTTTTATAACAAATTGACTTCAAATTCGAATTTAAACATATTATTTTTAACAAATGACCTTCCCAATTCACTACATCGTTACCTTATATATTAACTTCCCACCCTTCCTCCATGGTCTTTTTGTTCCCGCCATTTTCTACTGCCTCATATATCATTGTTACCTGTCACAAAATCCCTCTCATAACATTATTTTTTATTTACGTCCACTGTTGATAACCCAACTCCTGCTTGCGATTTCCTTAAATTAAAATACTTTTGCAGATCATCCAGAAGAGGCTTGCTTGCCTTCTTCTGAACCTTTTCAAGCTCTATATAATATCCTTTCTGAGGTGAGCTGGCCAGAACTGTACACTGTATTCCAAGCGTGCTCACAATGACAATTAAATGGCAGCTTTTGAGTCCTCAAAATGGAAAGAAAGCTCATGAATGGGACAATGACTCCCAGCACAGGATGGTGTGATTTAGGGTAGTATAATAACGCAAGACATTTGAATGTGTGAGTTGCCTTAATGTGCAGCTTGAGAATGTGTAGCTCACACAGGAGGCAAACACATTACACCCCACAAAAATGCTGTGAGGAAAGTTTGACCCCACTCAGTCATCCCAAACTTGGTTGTGGATTACAGTGCAGCTCCAGATTGGATCAGACACTTCTCCAGATTTAGCAGGACATATTTTCCATCAAAATGTGTGTAAAATGCTTATTTCATGGAGGAAAGCACTGAGGAAAAAATGCACACAATAATGAGTATAACAAAGTGAATTTCTCATACATTTTTTTAAAATGCACAAAATGGGGCTGAACAGACCAAAACGAAACAGGACTGACCAGTGGCACAAAATGTACATAACTTTTCGAAATGGTTAATATGATCCCAGTCCTAGAGAAAAAGATTGCCAACATGTGTGGGTTTGCTTTATTTAAATATGATACTGAATTCACGTCACAATATTTAGTGTTGTTCAGTATCGATAGAGATGTTGATTAAGCGCTGCTTTCCTACCAATGCTGAAGTTCTTTAGCAGGGAAGGTTCTTCTCATGGCAAATAACATTTGTGTGATTCATCAATAGTAAATGTAGGCGCCAGCTTAATGGCAGAAATGTTTTAAACTAGAGCTTCCCTAAGCAGAGCAAATTAGTGGTCCATACGCTTTTGTAGCTGTGCCTCTAGCAATGACCTATAAACCTAATTCGGCAGAAGATGCCCTTCCACAAATGATGCCAGCTTAGCAATATCATGCTGGAGAAATACAATATAACACTTGCCCCTCCTTATTAAGAGTTACTTTGGCAGAACACTAAAAAGTGGAACTCGCTGGAATATGGCCCTGATCACATCTTGTTTTACGTGCTTTCTAGAACCACCACCAGATTTCTAGAACCTTCTAATGAGGGTGAAAGAGGAGAGTGCAAAACATCAACATCAAAAAACCGAATATCATGGCCACTGGTCCCATCACCTCCTGGCAAATAGAAGGGGAAGAACTGGAGACGGTGAGAGATTTTACTTTCTTGGGTTCCATGATCACTGCAGATGGTGACAGCAGTCATGAAATTAAAAGACGCCTGCTCCTTGGGAGAAAAGCAATGACAAGCCTAGACAGCATCTTAAAAAGCAGAGACATCACCTTGCCGACAAAGGTCCGTATAGTTAAATCTATGGTTTTCCCAATAGTGATGTATGGAAGTGAGAGCTGGACCATAAAGATGGCCGATCGCCAAAGAATTGATGCTTTTGAATTATGGTGCTGGAGGAGACTCTTGAGAATCCCATGGACTGCAAGAAGATCAAACCTATCCATTCTGAAGGAAATCAGCCCTGAGTGCTCACTGGAAGGACAGGTCCTGAAGCTGAGGCTCCAATACCTTGGCCAGCTCATGAGAAGAGAAGACTCCCTGGAAAAGACCCTGATGTTGGGAAAGATGGAGGGTACAAGGAGAAGGGGACGACAGAGGATGAGATGGTTGGACAGTGTTCTCAAAGCTACCAGCATGAGTTTTACCAAACTGTGGGAGGCAGTGGAAGACAGGAGTGCCTGGTGTGCTCTGGTCCATGGGGTCATGAAGAGTCGGAGACGACTAAACGACTAAACAATCATAGTTTTTCTAGAAAAAGAGGTGCCAGAATTCACTATGAACACTTCTCTTGTTCTCTTATAATGGCAATGGCGCCCACTTGAGAGGTGCCAGAACTGAGTTCCAGCGGGTTCCGACTTTAAAAAAAAAAGCCCTGCATCTAGTCTAATCTCTTGCGCAGGGTAGGATGCAACTACAACTTCCCTGATGGCTGGCCATCAAACTTCTGCTTGAATTATCTCTCAAGGCAGTCTGTGTCCCACTGCCAGGCAGCTTTCACTATTAGGAAGCATCTCCAAAAAAGCTGCTTCCTTGCAGTGTGCACACGCTCCACGTTTTGTGCTCTAGAGCAACTGACAACAAGTCTGCTCCATCTCCTGGAGGTCTTCCGACGTATGAAGACACCTTAATCTTCTCTTGTCAGGCCTCAGTTTTCCCAGCTATTTTGATCATTCTTTATAGGTCATCTCTGGCCCATGAAAAATGATGCCCCAATAAATTTCTTACAGTATTAGGTGCAACTTCCAGATTCTTTGTTATTTTGACGCATTGACATACAGTATACGACCTTATCGCACATTAGAAACTGTATACTGCATTTTCTTTCATAAGTACCAGTTTTCCCTTATTTTATTCTCACGATGGATGCTAAAATTGTGACCTGCATGTTCAAACATGAATATACCACCATCCCAAGCACATTAACTTGGTACAAGAAGACAGTGATTTCAGTGGTACTAGCCTACTAACAAGTGTGCTTAAGCCTGCGGGCTTCTCTAATGGGTCCATGCAGGGCCTTCCTTGCTAGAATGGATTGACACATTTCGAGGTGAGGCATCCATGGAGAATTCCCATGACCAAAGTGAAAGTCTAGAACTCTGCTGCCAAATCAAAGAACCTGTGTGGTTTAAGGTTGATGAATTACAAGTATCAGAAAGGTGCATGTGAGCGTCCTGATCAGAGATGGGACAATTCCAAGACCCAGGCCTGATCTACATGCATCTTATCATTGGCAGGGCCCAAAGGGTCACCCAAGGAAACCAAAACTTAAGTAAAAATCATTTTGTGCATGCGTGTGCTTTGACTTTGCAGGTGACTTCTCTTTCTGTGCCTTGCTTCTTTTCTGTTATTCTATATGTCTAGGGAAACGGCTTTGCTAAGTCCTTTTTCTTGTGGGCACCCACTGCACCAGGACTAAATTTCAGAAGGGGGAAAGACAGCAGAGACGGCATTGCCTTAACCTTGTTCTTTCCCATTTTATTAAACTGAACTGTGTTGCACAAGAAATGATCTTTCCTGGACTCTCAAACTGAGGTCAGAGGACAAGAATCCAGAGTTCACGCTAAGGGTGGCCAAATTCTGTGCGACTGCCACAAAACTTAGGGAACAAGCTGTGCTACCATAACGACTAAGGCCTTAAATGACAATTTTAGGTTATATTTTAACCCTAACCCTGTTATACCTAATTGCAAATTCAAATGTATCCCTATTGAGTTTTATGACTTCCCTGATAATTGTATGTGAGCTGCAACTGGTCAGTGACCGAAATTCATTCATTCTCAAGTTGAGGAATTATACTGCATCTTGAACAGCCAGAACTTCTGCCTGGGAGAGACTGTTGTTACCAGTGCTTTTTTTCTAGAAAAAGAAGTGGTACTCACCATGAAGTTGTTACAGTAAGTGCCACATTTTTAACCAGTGCTCTCCTTCTAGAAAAAACAAAAAGGCGATGGCACTGTGTTCCCTTGAGTACCCCCAGAAAAAAAAGAGACTGGTTGTTAGTGATTACAGAAAACACATGCATTTTTCTGTACTGTCTGTTCCCATATTGCAGAACTAGGGTTGAAATAATGCTGAGTCCTAACGATGTTTGGTGCAGCTTAAGCCTTAGGGATGGGACGCGGGTGACGCTGTGGTCTAAACCACTGAGCCTCTTGGGCTTGGTGATCAGAAGGTCGGCAGTTCGAATCCCCGTGATGGGGTGAGCTCCTGTTGCTCGGTCCCAGCTCCTGCCAACCTAGCAGTTCGAAAGCACGTCAAAGTGCAAGTAGATTAATAGGTACCACTCCAGCGGGAAGGTAAAATGGCGTTTCTGTATGCTGTTCTGGTGTCAGTGTTCTGTTGTGCCAGAAGTGGCTTAGTCATGCTGGCCACATGACCCAGAGCGTCCGCAGAGCAGCCAAATGCCGTCTCCCTCGGCCTGTAAAGCGCTGCAACCCCAGAGTCGTTCATGGCTGGACTTAACTGTCAGGGGTCCCTTTACCTTTACCTAAGCCTTAGGAAAGCATTGTTTCATCTCTTGGACATTTACGGTGCTCTTTTGTGTGTGCCCATTATTTGGGGAAAACTAGGATCCCTTTCAACAGAATAGTTGCTCATCACGAAGTGCCACTGAACTGCCTAGAAAAGGCACCAGATCTCCTTGGTGAGAAACATTTACACTGTGCATTTATTTATTTATCTGTTTGTATCCACAGGCGCTTCTCAATCACAGGGATTTTCGAAGTGGCTAGCACTGGCTAGCACTGGCATAGAAGGAAAAAACAAAACAAAACAGGGGACAGGAGCAACCAATCACTATAGCAGCAAGCAGAAAGTTCCCTTAGAGTTCACATCCCAAAGGACAAACCAGAGCAAATTACATAAAACACAAGATACGAATTTGAAGAAATGGGTGGACCTGAACAGGGTGAATGCTAATGTGAGTGACAGAAGAACAAAAAACTTCAGGATGCTTCCTATAAGCTGCTAGTGGCTTAAGCATCCTCTCCCACAGGCACATCAACATTCTGCATGTTTTAAACTGTTTTTAATATGGTATTTTAAATGGTTTCAACCCGCCCTGGGACTTAGAGTGAAGGGCAGGTAATAAGTTGTAATGGCCATGACGACAACATCCTGGAATGACCAAAGTCATTTATCAGGCTTTGGTTTGTTTTTAATTTTTAATTTTTGCTTTAATTTACATACTTACGGACTTCCGGTTACTTAGGAAGTCCCTCAAGTATATAGAAAACACTAGTTTTTCTCTGAGTGCTTTTCCAAGCCAATAGGACATTCAACCACCTGAGTTTGTTTCTACTGTATTCAAGTGGGTCCTGCAACAAAATGTTGTGGTGTATCTCAAGGAATGCCTGAGAGGACATTGATACTTAAAGTATTCAGGAGCACAGGGCCATACACAGATTCAAATAAAAATTGCATATGGATGTGCATAGATGTCACTGTGCAAAAACAGATGGTGGTTGGCTGGAATCTTACCTGCACTTTGCTGTGCAGTAAGCCAGGAACCTCATCAGCAAAAAAAAAATATTATTTTGTTTTATTTTGAAAAGGGAGGGAAAGAGGCCAGAGATCTGGAATCCGGCACAAAAGTCATTGGGCTCAGGATCTCTGGGCCCGGCAAATACTGGAATAGCTCATTCAGTGGAGCAGGAGACTCTTAATCTCAGGGTTGTGGGTTCAATCCCCATGTTGTGCAGAAGATGCCTGCATTGCAGGGGTTAGACTAGATGACCCTTGGGACCCTTCCAACTCTACAATTCTCTGATTCTGTTTGAGACTCCAGCCAGTCTGGAATAGGAAGCTGATAGTCCTGGGTAGGCCTCATGGAACTGATAGGAATTTTTGGGCGGCGAGAAGACCAGTTTGTCTAAAGCATGGGTAGGCAAACAGCAGACCAGTTTGTCTAAAGCATGGGTAGGCAAACTAAGGCCCGGGGGCCGGATCTGGCCCAATCGCTTTCTAAATCCGGCCCGCAGACGGTCCAGGAATCAGCATGTTTTTACATGAGTAGAATGCACCTCTGGGTTATTTGTGGGGCCTGCCTGGTGTTTTCACATGAGTGTGTGCTTTTATTTAAAATGCACCTCTGGGTTATTTGTGGAGCATAGGAATTCGTTCATTCCCCCCCCCCTCCAAATATAGTCCGACCCCCCACAAGGTCTGAGGGATCGTGGATCAGCCCCCTGCTGAGAAAGTTTGCTGACCCCTGCTCTAAAGCGCTGCCAGCCTTGAACCTGAGCATTTTGGAAAAATGGAAACCGTTGGATCTTTCGTTCCCCCTGAAACGTCCTGTTATTGTTGAAGTTTGTTCTCAGCATGTTTCCATAAACTCCATTAACCACCCGCCTCCAGCTCCAGGATGCTCAATATAAGCAAATAGGCCTTAATTATGGACTTCAGCAGACCCGTTTCCCTCCCCTAGCCTTGCCCCACTTGCCCCTAATATTCCATGACTTGACTGCTCTCAGCCGCTGATGAACTGATAATAATAACAATAATAATAATAATAATAATTTATTATTTATACCCCGCCCATCTGGCTGGGTTTCCCCAGCCACTCTGGGCGGCTTCCAAAAGAATATTAAAATACTGTGATACATCAAACATTAAAAGCTTCCCTAAACAGGGCTGCCTTCAGATGTCTTCTAAAAATCTGGTAGTTGTTGTTCTCTTTGACATCTGGTGGGAGGGCGTTCCACAGGGAGGGCGCCACTACCGAGAAGGCCCTCTGCCTGGTTCCCTGTAACTTGGCTTCTCGCAGTGAGGGAACCGCCAGAAGGCTCTCAGTGTTGGACCTCAGTGTCCGGGTAGAGCGATGGGGGTGGAGACGCTCCTTCAGGTATAACTGATAGACATGCAGAGTCTGCCCAACTTCTGGTTGCTTTAAACCAGGTGTGGAGAACCAGATACGGCCCTCAAATGGTGTTAGACTCCAGATCCCACCATCCTCAGCCAGCATGTCAAATGGTCAGGGACGATGGGAGTTGCAGTCCAACAACCAGTTTGCGGGCCACAGGTCCCCTACCCACAAGCTTTAGAAAAACTCTCTTTTTATAGGCTCAACTGCCATCGGTATTCATAAGTCTTCGGGTCCCATAGGTGCTTGTAGGGACGTGTGGTTTTTATTATTATTAAAAAAAATCTTTTTGATATCCCTCTTCGTACCTACGATGTCTCTCACTTTTTAAATAGATTTTATTAGTGCTTATAGAGTAAAAATACAAAGTTAGTATCAAGTATCTTTTCCCCTCTCTTTTTGTCTCAGCCAAGACTTCGATCTGAATACAATAAAAAGAAAAGGGGAATAAAGAAAAAAACGGGAAACAAAGAAAAAGAAATAGAAAAGATGTTAAGAGAGCTTCTTTTAGATTTTTATATATACGTTCTGTTTTAACTCCTT
The DNA here is from genome assembly GCF_965153285.1 of Podarcis tiliguerta. NCBI lineage: Eukaryota > Metazoa > Chordata > Lepidosauria > Squamata > Lacertidae > Podarcis > Podarcis tiliguerta. The sequence goes on from NC_139534.1 coordinate 18,154,087, forward strand.
TTAGTTTTTTAAAAACGTTTTTTAGATTTTAAATGATTGTACCCCTCCATCCTTATGATGGTCTACGACCGTAATAAAGATTTGTTGTTGCTGATGATGTTAAGAGAGAGAGAGATAAATAAAACTCAGAAGGGACTTCCAATTCTTCATGTGTCCATGATACACACACACACACACACACACACACACAATATTCACTTCATCCGCTCCCATATAACACCCAACAAAGCCACTTTCTGTAAACAAACATAGTCTTCCATCCTCAAATCCAATCTTTAACAAGGATGTCTCTTGAGCTTGTAGAAAGCACTCAGTTTTAGTGTGCGGAAAGGACCGTCTTTTGCTTCCAAATGTATTGGCATTCAACCACTATTAGAAGCGGAATGGTGATACATTGGTGCCTCGCAAGATGAAATTAATTCGTTCTGCGAGTTTTTTCGTCTTGTGAATTTTTCGTCTTGCGAAGCACGGTTTCCCATAGGAAATGCATTGACGGTTTCCCATAGGAATGCATTGACGGTTTTAAGAAAAAGGCGCAAGACGTTTTCGTCTTGCGAAGCAAACCCATAGGGAAATTCGTCTTGCGAAGCAACTCAAAAAACAAAAAACTCTTTCGTCTTGTGAGTTTTTCGTCTTGCGAGGCATTCGTCTTGCGAGGTACCACTGTATTGGTATCCTTGGTGGCATGCAGGGTCCTCATTGGAAAAATCTATGAAATGGCACATGGCAAAGGAGAGATGGCAGCCTTCCAGAAGGGAGAGCTGAACAATGAAGTTTCCAGACCAGGAAAGAAGCGCATGAATGAAACCCAGAGGGGGAATTGAGTAAAATTATGGGAAACCTGTCCCTACCAGAGAAGAATGGCAAATGAAACTGTTGGACTATGCCGAAATGGCGAAACTGACCGGAAAGCTCAGGAACCAAGAAGACCAAAACTTTAACAAAGAATGGGGGGAAACTGATCTGTAAAAATGTAACTTGGGGGGGAAAGAGACATTGCTCATACTTTTGTAAACCAAGAAAATCTTTAATTAAAAAAACAACAACACCAAGAATGGGGAGGAATTATAATTTATCTTGGAGACCACTGTAAGCAGATGAAAACATTAGCAGGACTGCAGTAACACTGGTAATGTAGCAAGTACTATGGAGATAATGGAGTGATATAAAATGTGGATCACTGAAAAAGATGCAGTAGAAAAGGTTAATAAAAAGGACCCATGGAGGGGGAAGGTGAGAAGTCTAGAGATTCGGAAGAATCTTTAAATGTGGATGTGCATGGCTGTACTGTTATAATTTTATATTTATAAAATCAAATAAAAATTGTATTTTAAAAAATTATGGGAAACCAGCAGGAATGATGGGGCTTTTCAGCGAGAAAGAACGAAGGTGCCATCTTTTCAGTGGTGGCCGTTTATTTTAGAGCAGTAGTTTTCAACCTTTTTTTTTTTGGCCATGCCCCACCTAAGCATCTCTAAAATCCTGGTGTGTCCCCCCCCCCCCCCGGACATATAATTCTTATTATTCAAAAAGTGAAGTCCTATTCACGTGGAGGAAGAAATGCAAAAAACAAACAAACAAAACACCTCATTATTGATAACTCATTCTCGAATTGCCCCCCCCCTTAAAAATCAAATTGCCCCACGTCGGGAACCGTGGCTTTAGAGGGTCCCCGGATCACCCTTATGTGGTCTTTGAGTTTTGTTTTGAGGCGCAGCGCTGGAGGAGACTCAGGAGGATGCTATGCGTTGCAGGGTGTCATTTGCAGAGCCCTGCGGGGAGCAGATAATGTTCCTCTTCTAGGGTGGAGATTCCGGCCAGCCTTCCTAGCCCTATAAAAGGCCCCCCCTCCTCTCAGTCCCGGCTTCCCCAAGAGAAGCACCAGCCCTCTCTCTCCTCTTTCTCTCTCTCTCTCTTTCTCTCCTTCCCAGCCATCCCTTCCTCCCTTGCAGAAGGCGCAGCTCGCACAGTCAGGACGGGCGGGAGGGGATATGCAGATCTGCCGGCCGCTGATAGGCGACTCCGGGGAACTCCTCCACCTTCGCGCGGCCCCTCGCTTCTATATAAAGGGTCGGCTCGCCACAGCACCAGGACAGAGCCCAAGGGGTCAGCTCGGGCAGGAGGAGCCGCGGCTTGAGGAACTTGGTGGGCGCCTTGCGGGGTCCCCATTCCCAGCGGAGCGGTCGCGTCGCGGCCACCTGCCCATAAGGCCATTTCTTTCCAACTTCAGCTACAGTGATAGCTAAGTTTGGAAAGAGCAACAAGGGGGTTAGGCCGTTTCGTCCGCTGCTGCTTCTTGGCGCTGCGCTCTGCCCCGCTCTCCTCTCCTGGGTACCCCCGAGCTCGCCGCTGCGCTCGTCGCGTGTGTGTGCGTGCGCGCGTGTCTGCCGGCCCGCCTCTGTCGCGCTCTCTCACGAGAGCAACAAGCCGCCGAGAGGAAAGGACCCCCCCCCCGCCGGGGAGAGATTTTTAAAAACAACAACAACTCAGAGGTGCCAAGCTGATATATAAGCCATGGCAGAACAGCAAAGCAAGCAAGGATGCTGTGGTGAGTTCGCAGAGCGCGGAGAGGGACACGGGCTGAGCGCACGGGCGCAGGTGGCGAGGCTGGCTCGGGCGCCAGCCAAGCGCAGGCTGTCTGGCTGACGCGGGGAAGCGGGTCATGGAGAGGTCTTGCGCACCCGGGGGACGGAGGGAGTTTGCGCAAAGGCGCGCGCGCGCTCCGCTCAGCCCGCGAGGCGCGTTGCGCGCGAGCTGCGCTGGATTCTCTTCTGCGCGCACAGCGCCAGGCGCTTGCCCGCAGTGTCTCGTTACCACACAGGCAGAGAGGAGGCACCGGCCCCTGCGGACCTTTGAGGGGGCCCTGCGACAAGGGATCGAAATAATACTGATTTGATCTTGAAGGGAAAATGGCAACCGAGCTTTCTTCGTTCGGTGTTACCCGCTCCAGAAACGAAGCTTTCTGTGAGTTGGTGTGTTGCCAGTTCGTAAAACTTGCTAGAAGGTAATTGGTGATATCAATAGGGTTTAATCCTGCACTGGGTGCCGAGTTTGGTAGTGGGTGCGCATGCACCCAGCCTGCAACAAATGTCGCTGCTCTGATGGGTGCGCTGTAACCGCTCTTGCAAAGTACAGTCGTACCTTGATTGCCGAACGCCTTGGAACTCACACGCTTTGGCTCCCAAACGATCAAAAACCGGGAGTGAGTGTTCCGGTTTTCGAACCATTTCCAAAAGCTGAACGTCTTCCGTGGCTTCCAGTTGGCTGCAGGATGCAGCCAATTGGAAGCCGCAAATGGTTTCAGGAATTGAACGGACTCTTGGAACGCATTCTGCTCGAGAACTAAGGTACGACTGTACCTTGCTTTTGCTGGACAGTTCAGCAGTTTGAGGAAGGGCCCCCGTAGCCCATTGGTAGAGGGCGGCTGCCTTGCATGCAGAAGACCCCAACTTCAGTCCAGTTATGGCAGCGGGTGCCCTATGTCTGAAGATCTGGAGAATCGCTGCCCCAGCTGAACTGGACGGATGGGTGGTTTGGATTTGGTCTAAGGCAGCTTCTATGTTTTGGCAGCCAGCTCCTATTTAGGAGAAGGAATTCTTTAGGAGAAGAAATCCAAGATGCGTTGGAATCCTGGCTATGTCTGGGAGAAGAAGTGCTATGCTTTGTGGGGCTATATTCCCTTACATGGGAAGAAGGCACACAGGTAACGCTGGATTGCAACCATGAGGTATAAAATGAGGTTGCTGAAGAAGAGGAGAAGCTTCGTGGTGTTTTTCACACTGAAGAGAGAAACATCTGCATACTTCTGCTTTCGTTAGCTTGGCTGAAAGGGTCATATCCCTGTAACCTAGAAAAGTGCATGTGTGGCGTTAGTTGTGATGGCTTTTATGTCGAAAAGAGGTAGGACCACTGTTGGAATTTTGTTCATAACTTTTTGCCATTGGAATTGCATAGCAGCGCTTCCGAGTAGCACATGAAATAATTCTGGCGGAGGATGCATGGACATTAAATTGAGACTAAGGCAGCAGGTCGCAAGATAGATGGGAAAAAATGTGGCAGACTAGATAGATGGGAAAACTAAGTGCCTCATGACAGTTAATAAAACTTGGTGTTAAAGGAGGTTGATATTTTTTTAAGCAAAGACTGAAACCTATAGGTAGTTGTCAAGCTGTCTTGGTGCTTTACCCAAATTTATTAAGCTAAGTAACGATACTAAACAATGGCAGAGATGATGGTAGAAGCTTGGACACTGTCTAGCTCATGGGTAGTCAAACTAAGGCCCCGGGGCTTGATCCTGCCCAATCGCCTTCAAAATCCGGCCCGCGAACGGTCTGGAAATCAGTGTGTTTTTACATGAGTAGAATGTGTCCTTTTATTTAAAATGCATCTCTGGGTTATTTGTGGGGCCTGCCTGGTGTTTTTACATGAGTAGAATGTGTCCTTTTATTTAAAATGCATAGGATTTTGTGGGGCAAAGGAATTTGTTCATTTTTTCTCTCCAAAATATAGTCTGCCCCCCCCCCAACAAGGTTTGAGGGACAGTGGACTGGCCGCCTGCTGAAAAAGTTTTCTGACCCCTGGTCTAGCTGCACAAGAAAAGTAAATTGGCAGGACACACTTAAATGACAACTCTCTTCTGTTTCCATCTTAGGATCCTGTGCCAGTTATTTCACCTCTGCAAAATTCCTACTGTACCTTGGCCATTCCCTGTCCACTTGGGTAAGTAATGTATAACCGTAGATAATATACATTTGGCTGGTCTGGACAACTGTTGCATATATCAACAAGAGGGGGTTGTGCTGTACGATGCCATGCCACAATTCAGGTAAAATGTGCAACAATACATTTAATAGAATATGCTCTGACACATTGGTCCTGAATTCTTTAGCAAGCCCCATCACAGGTTTCAGCTCTGTTAGGACCAGAGCCTATGCTTTTCAATGAAGAATAATGTAGATCTCAGCTTTGTTAAATAGCTTTGATATCAATAGTCTGACTTATTTTCAGCAGTATCCAAAGGCCTGGTTGGCTAATGTTTTTTTTAAAATGTTTGATGTTTTATTATGTTTTTGTATGTGTTGGAAGTCACCCAGAGTGGCTGGGGAAGCACAGCTGGATGGACGGGGTATAGATAATGATAATGATAATAATAATTGATGTTGCTGGAATTTTTCTCCTTTCCCGTACCAAGAGATATTTATTTTGTTTGCATAGGTCACTCTAAATGTGTGTCGAATTGGGGCAAATGTGCTTAAAATATTGATAAAATTATCAGTGATTTATGAGGAAGAATGTTTGTTAGCAAAATGCAATGGTTAAGACACAGCATTTCCAAGGAGTAATAATAATAATAATAATAATAATAATAAAACAACCCATACGTGAACTGAGAAGCTTCTGTCCTGATTCAGATAAAATGCTAGCTTTTTTCTTTCTCTGTAGAAGGCAAGTTACATTAATTTTTATATGCTGTTCCCCAGTGACTGTCATGCAGGAACACAGAGCTTATGATCCTTGTAGCAGCATATAGTACATCTGTATCAGCACAGTGCCACCAAACATGGCATTAAACTGACACAGCAAAACCACTAAGGTTGATATTGCAAGGAGGTGAAAAGACACACATGATTAGGACTGGGGTTTCAGCAAAGCCTCTCTTTACTTTGGCCATAGTTCACTCAGGGCCAGCTTTGCCATTAGTCAGAGCAAGGCAGCAAATGCTGGGAACTGGGCAGGTACTGAGGAACAGAGCTGTGGGTACCACTCGGTTGGCCCCAAACCCTAAACCCAGGCTGCTGCCCTTGGGCGCAATGGAAGACACTGTCCACTAACCAGTGCTGAAGTAAGGTTGAACTTTTTATGTGGAATGGGGCTCCATCTTGTCCTTTGAAGCAGAAAAATCTATTGGGCCATTCCTGGTTGGAAGCGAGTATCTCCCTATTCAGTGCAATAAAGAATTTTCCTAAACTCACCACAAAATACTTGGGGCACGATCTAGCTAGAGTTAAGTTTTGCAACTCCCATGGATTTCAGGAGGAGCACTAAATGTGCTTTTTTTTAATGTGTCAGGTTGAAATTGTAATTCTTGGCTGTCATATCATGGGCAAAGCACATGCATAAAGCACAAAGGTTCTTTGAATGGCTCCACTGTAGCTGTTCACCTTGGAACTTGCTTTTTCTATTTAAAACGGGCTTGCTTGTTCAGCTGGGTGATCAGCTGTAATAAGCAGCTCTTCTTTACACCTCTGGCCATGCACACCCTTCTGCTCTGCCTGCCCACATCTGTGTCTAGAATTGTGGCTTATAATTTAGGTAGATTGGTCCTTAAAATACGTTGGACCTCCGCTCAACCCTGGCTGTTGGCTATGTTGGCTGGGACTGACGGGAGCTGGAGAGCCTCCTGTTTCTCACCCCTACTTTAAAAGGATCTCTATCTAATGAAAACCCCTCTGTGTCCTTAACTGACCATGAATTTGCGGGTGGGAGAGGTTGGAATGTTTTGTTCAAGATGCGATAGAGAGATAGGTTCTATAGTTCAGTTCAGAGTTGAGCACACATAAGCCAGTTGGTTTTCTGAGGGAAAAAGACCTCCCCCTTTCCTTTTTTTGTTGTTTTTGAGGAGAAAAATCGGTCATTGAAAGATGGTGGCAATTCAGGCATGTGTGGAATGGTGCTGTAGTACAGAAAGAACATCTTGGCTGTTGTTGTGGAGGCAGCAGGTATGCTCTTTTGAGCCCTAAACGGCCTCGGTCCAGCATACCTGAAGGAGCGTCTCCACCTCCATCGTTCTTCCTGGACACTGAGGTTCAGCGCCAAGGGCCTTCTGGTGGTTCCCTCGCTACGAGAAGCCAAGTTACAGGGAACCAGGCAGAGGGCCTTCTTGGTAGTGGAACCCGCCCTGTGGAACGCCCTCCCACCAGATGTCAAAGAGAAAAATAACTACCAAATTTTTAGAAGACATCTGAAGGCAGCCCTGTTTAGGGAAGCTTTTAATGTTTAATAGGTTATTGTATTTTAGCGTTCTGTTGGAAGCCGCCCAGAATGGGCGGGGTATAAATAAATTATTATTATTATTATTATTATTATTATTATTACTAATGTCTGTGGTTATAACCAGAGGTGTCTTAGGTGCAAATCAGCAAAACAAAACATTTCAGTTCAGTAGGTGTTTAACCTAACCATGCCCCAGTTTTGCTACATAGCACCCCGATGCCTCTGTCTGACAAGGCAAGTTCTGAAGCACAACATATTATCCTGTATGTGGATATGCAGAGGGTGGAATCCTTGTAGTTTCATTTGTTTTTACTGGGAATTGCTTCTGAGGCATGGGGTTCGTATGAAGGCATAAGAAGCTAATTAACTTCCCCAGTTTAATTTGCTAACAATTGGTTTGTGCCACCCATGACAGCCTTAGTGTCTGACTCACTGATTTTCTCTCTTAATAAGAAAATAAGCAGGCAAAGAAACACTTTCTTAAGTAGCTAACTTTGCAGAAGCAATACACACACAGACACACACTTTGTGGAACCAAGACTTTAAACATTTGAATTAAAGGATGCTTAAATATTGCAGGCAACTGTATCCATGCTTGCTTTTGGTTGTTAGTTTTGTGGCAAGGAACTCCTCCTTTGTCTCCAAGAGAATGTTGTGCTCAGTCTGACAGCTGTCACAAGCAATAACTCAGCATTTAATCTCAGGTTACACCTGTGGCTTCAGCTAGGACCTTTATGGAACAGCCAAAACAACTTACATTTTTAGAGACGAAAATTCTGCTTCTAGTAACTATATCAAGTTAGGGTAATTTCATATTTTCAATCCCAGGATGATCCGTAAGGGCACTTACGTCAAACGTGGCTCCTCAGTGAGTGTATTTACTCATACGCATTGCTTTATTACATTTACAACTTAAGAACAGCTTTACATGCACACCCAAAAATGCAGTGTGTGGCATTACCTTTATGCGCTTAGCTAAAGTCTTCCATAGGTCCTTTGGTTTAGTTGTTACCAGATTGTTGTTTTTCTTCCTCCCTTGGCTATTTTCAGGCATTAAACAACCGTTCCCAGTGTTTTCAGAAGTGAGTGTTGTTGCTTTTGTAGCCAAAAAGGCGCAACCCACACACAAGAGAGGAGGCACCAGCATGTTCAGGAGAGTCTCAAGGTTTTCAGAAATACCAAAGAATATTTCCAGCGGAGGTGGTGGGGACTTAGATAAAGGGACCACAAAACAACCCAGTGAAGACTGAGCACGCTTAGAGGCTACAGAGTGTGGGCTGAATATTGGAGGGGGCCAAACTGGTTGGTAGGACCAATAGAATGGAAAATTGTGGGAGGCTAGCTTGGCTAGAACACTGAAGAGAAGCACACATTCATTGCAACATTTCAATGCTGGCCGCACTTGTGCGTTCCATGTTTGTTATCGGCAATTGCCCCCTTTCTGCTGCTTATCAAAGCGAGAAACTTATCTGCTGAACACACATTTAGGACTTTTCAGAGGAAGGTAGATTGCTGGAATGTGAACATCACAAAATAAATGAATGTCAGCGACACCCCTTAGCTAGCTTGTCTGACAGATGGCCTTTAAAGGGTCATTAGACGACATGACCCTTCCACTCAGATAATGGGGGTCACAGGCAATAATTGACTTACTGTGTAACAGTCCCATTGCCTGCAATGTAACCTGTCCAGTGCAAATTAAGGATTACTGTAGGAGTAACCTGTCTGGTACACAGCTATTGCTTTGTGACAGATGAGGAAACTACTGGGTTTCTGGTTTTTTCAACAGCAGATTTATTATGCCACCCAAGCTACTGTTCTGTATATTTATCTGAGTAACAGTAAAACAGTTACGGGCATTTCATCAGAGTTCATCTGCTATTGCAGTTGCTAGGATAATGGGGAAGTTTCCATTGCAGCGCTTGCAGGATTTATTGGGTTCTACATATATAGAAGTTGAAATCTAGTCAACTTCAAGCAGAGTTGGAACAGTTTCAAGGGCTCCAACTTCCAAGAAACCAACGTTGGTGTTAAAGTGCTGTGAAGGAGGAGGATGTTGGGTTATTACAGGGGCTGAACAGTTCAGGTAACCAATGAGAATTATGCAAGGAACTTCAGCGTGGGAGATAATAAAGGAGGATAGTTGTCTGGTGCCTTCGTTTATTCGTTTTGTGTTTAGGTTGTCTTTTTAGTCCCTTGCCAGGGAAAGGGCAATGGTGACAAGGGCAAGAAGGTGGGTCCCCTCAAGGAAGGAGATTCACGGGGAGCGTCTTACCCAAAAATATGGGGAAGACACTCTTGGATACTTTATAGACACCCTAAAGCAGAGCTTTCCAAAACGTGTGTCACAACACATTAGTGTGTTGGCTGCAGTGTGTAGGTGTATCCCGTGAACACTCCCTGTGCTCCTCCCAGGGCTGCAAAGGGAGCAGGTAGCCCGCCGATTTGCTAGTAAAACTGAATTAGTGTGTCGCGAAATGATGCATGTCTAAAAAGTGTGTCGCCAACATGAAAGGTTTGGAAAGCTCTGCCCTAAATTGTTATGTGCAGCACATGATTTAGTATTAAACTAAATCTCTTTTTTTTTTTCCTCTAGGGAGATCGTATGTGGCACTTTGCAGTGTCGGTCTTCCTGGTTGAACTGTACGGAAACAGTCTGCTCTTGACTGCTGTTTATGGGCTGGTTGTGGCAGGTTCAGTTCTTCTTCTGGGAGCCATTATTGGAGACTGGGTAGACAAGAACCCAAGGCTCAAAGGTTAGTCATGTTTTAGTGGTTTTGATGAAGAATGTTGACATGTGTTATGTGGACCCCAAATCACAGAAAACAAGATGGAAGGTGTTAAAATGGCTTACGCCAATGTTTACTTTCTAAATAGATGATGATGATGATGATGATTGCAAGTTTTCAAGCATTCCCCTCACCCATGTGGCACTGGGTTGTATCTCAACTTCAGTGTACAGCTGCTAAAAGCAATAGACACGACTAATGTATGCCCGTTGATTTCAGGAGGCCTACTCTGAGTATGGCTTAGTTAATTTTATGCCAGTCTGAAAATGATGAGCCTTATCATGGTGTAGAATATTTGAATAAAATGCTAGAGGCATTGAAAGTTTGATTAGTATCTCATTCGGAGCTGGTAAAGAATAACTGTGCAAGCTCGCAGAGTTCTCTCCAGGTTTACTCAGAAGCAAGTACCACTGTGTACAACAAGGCCTATCCTCTTTATAAATCCTGTGTGGCAGGGCTGTAATGGTCACATATTCTCTGCAAAATTCATATGCCTTGTCTCTTGGACTAAGCATTTTGCAGACAGTATAATTATGTGACCTGCTTAAAGCTAATTTTAAATAATTACTGCCATTAGTAGTACATTTCAGCTACTCACGCTAGGTGTTTCCTCCTTGGCTGAGGCGTTAGCATTTTAAAAAATTATGCCTTTGTTTTGAAGGCAGGGCCCAATGGGTGAACAATTACTCCATGTTTGAACACTAAGCCCAAGGGGGTTACTCAGCGAAGGCATAGTTACTCTTGCTGGTGGAGCAAGCCAGACAGCTTCGACATAATTCTTACCAAATGTCTTCTTCATTTAGAGTCATATTTTAATTTCTTTAGACTTGCGGGTGTTATATCCTAGGGAGCAATCTCAACCAAGTGTTCGTCTTATGCACCCACTCCCCGCTTTTTTGTCCCTCAAAGTGCTGGGAGAAATAACAGAAGCCAGGAGTCTGTAAACACGAAACATGTTTTGCTTTAAATATTGAAGAGAAAGTTGCGTGAAAAGATGCAAGGTCTTCCAATGGTCGCATATTTCCTATTGTTATTGTTGGCATGACCTAAATTGCAATTTCCCCTCCTCTCCCTTTGTCCTAAACAGTGGCCCAGACATCCTTAATTGTGCAGAATGCATCGGTCATCTTGTGTGGCATCCTTCTGATGCTGGTCTTCCTGTTTAAGACTCAGCTTTTGGCTCTATATCATGGGTGGCTTCTGGTAAGTGCACAAACCTCATCATTTTTATCCAAAAAACCATTGATAAACATTTGATTATGATAGCACTGTTGCCTTTTCAGTCAGCCTGAAGCTTTTGGATGTCACAATACTTAATGGATTCAATCGAATATAGTCTGTTGTCAGTGCTTAAATGGATTTCCTCTTGCTAGGCCAATAAGGTTGGTCCCATCCTAGATCAATAGTAAAGCAATCTTATACATGCTTAAGGGACGCGGGTGGCGCTGTGGTCTAAACTACAGAGCTTAGGGCTTGCTGATCAGAAGGTTAGCGGTTTGAATCCCTGCGACGGGGTGAGCTCCCGTTGCTCAGTCCCTGCTCCTGCCAACCTAGCAGTTTGAAAGCATGCCAGTGCAAGTAGATAAATAGGTACTGCTCCGGCGGGAAGGTAAACGGCGTTTCTGTGTGCTGCTCTGGTTTGCCAGAAGTGACTTAGTCATGCTGGCCACATGACCTGGAAAAACTGCCTGCGGACAAACGCCGGCTCCCTCGGCCAGTAAAGCGAGATGAGCGCCGCAACCCCCGAATTGTCCGTGACTGGACTTAACGGTCAGGGGTCCCTTTACCTTTACCTTTATACATGCTTACCTTTGAGTAAACAGTGACATTTTCTCTTGAGTGGACGCGCACAGCAGGAGTGGGGAAGTTATGTCCCTTCAGGTGTTGGTAGACCACAACTCCTATCAACCCTCACAACAAGCCATTATGACTTGGGCTGTTGGGAGTTGGGAGTCCAACAAGATATGGAGGGACTCAGGTTCCCCAGCCATAATGTATAGGTTTGCACTGTTAAACATGAACTTCAGTACTCTGTACCAGTGGCGTCATTTGCGGGGGGGGGGGGGGCTCTCAAAATCTGGTCAGGCGTTCTCAGAGTTCCTTTTTCAGAAGAGGAAGGCTTTTAAACCAGCAAACTATGATTAGTCCTTGCCTGCCAAGCCAGAACAAGAAACTCAAGGTTAAGCCACATTCAGAGAGCCAGTGTGGTGTAGTGGTTAAGAGCGGTAGATTCGTAATCTGGGGAACCGGGTTCTCATCTCCGCTCCTCCACATGCAGCTGCTGGGTGACCTTGGGCCAGTCACACTTCTCTGAAGTCTCTCAGCCCCACTCACCTCACAGAGTGTTTGTTGTGGGGGAGGAAGGGAAAGGAGAATGTTAGCCGCTTTGAGACTCCTTAAAGGGAGTGAAAGGCGGGATATCAAATCCAAACTCTTCTTCTTCTTCTTCTTCTTCTTCTTCTTCTTCTTCTTCTTCTTCTTCTTCTTCATGATCTCACACATCATGGTTTGATGGATTATCTGAACTGAACAATGGTCCAGCTTTCAAGGACACTCTTTTCTTTATACTAGGGGTGAGGAATTGGCCAGTTCCTTATCTCTCTCAGCCTGCTATAGGCCAACTTGGGCAGGTGAACAACATGCCTGTCTATCACCTGATGTCATAATGTATTCAAGCCTTCTTTAAGGAGAGAGGGGGGGGGGGGAACACTGGTTCAAAAATAAATAAATCTGTAGGCACTAGGGCAGCTTGGGCTGTGCTGGGATCTTTTAAACCATCTGGTGGTATTTGTAGAAAGCACTGCGCTTTGAAGCCCCAACAATCCGTTGATGGTCAGGACTTCAAAGCACCTCTGGAAAGCATCATCAATCAGCTGATCAGCAGTACCTGCAAATCCCTTTTTGGTCCAGCCATGACTTTACCTGTTGGGCAGGTGGGTGTGGCTTGGCCATAATGGCCTGGCTGGCCAAATGGGGATACCTGCTATACCTTAATGGTTTTGGATCGCTCTAGTTTTATGTCCACACAGAGGGAAGAGAAGACAAAGGATGGTTTTTGAGGCAGTGGAAGATGCATCTGCTAGCAGACAATGGTTGTGGGCAAGAAGTAAACAAGAAGTAAATTGTAATTTAGCAGTTTGAGGGAGAGTGGTTAATTTGTTTTCCTTATGCTTGAACGTCTCTTTCCATTCTTGCAGACCCTTTGCTATATCCTAGTCATCACAATAGCAAACATTGCAAATCTAGCCAGCACTGCCACATCAATTACCATACAGAGAGACTGGGTCGTCGTTGTTGCGGGTGAAAACAGGAGCAAATTAGCAGGTGATGTATACTGGGTTTTGGTTATCTTAAAAACTATTTTACTCTGTATACTTGGCTTTAAACTAGCTGAAATCAGCACATTTTTCTGTGTTACAGGAGTCGTGAGTCAACATCAGGTTATAAAGGGCAGATTATATTTGTTTCTCTTCCCTCCTCTTTCTTGTTCAGAGAGAGCAGGAGAGTAGCTAATTATAATAAGTGGATTATCAGTTGGTCATGTAGACATTATGCTCTGTGGCCCTTGTTATAGTTCAGCTATTACACTGCCAAGGTTGAACAAACACAGAACTTTTTACACAGCTGTGTTTAGAATCAATACTTTGTCACATTTTTACTACGAAAATATTTCTTGCAGTAGTACAAGGGTAAGCATCGATCTAATTTTACCAGGTGCGATGAGTTCTTGCCAATATCCTCTGTTGCAAGAGGGGTGAACTGTGTTGCCATATGGCAAGCCTTAAACCCCAGTCGTAAGCCTGCGCAGATGAAGTCAGTAAGCTCCAGGATGTTTCAACAATCTAGACCACATTCTGTTGATTTTAGTTGCTTGTACATGTTTGGACTTGAAGTGCCTTTATTTATTTAAAGATTAAAAAATATATATACCTATATACCACAACTTCATTTTTTTTAAAAAACACACTAAAGTGGTTTGCAACAATTACATATACACAACAAAAACCATGCAAACAAATTCACAAAGATAATCAGGCAACTGTTGCAGAAAGTGTTCGTCTTAATTGTCTGCCTGGGAACAAAGAAAACTTTTCAGCAATTGTCTGAAGGTCAAAATAGAAGACACCCGCTGCATATTTTGGAAGAACATTCCACAGGGCTGGGCTGGTGACACTGTTTCTTGTCCATATCCAATGAGCCTCACCAACTCAGGGGACAAGCAACAACACCTCCTATAGATGATCTCAGAGATCAAACTGGGATGTAAAGGTTCATGCAGGGGCCTTAGGTTGCCTGGACTTAAGCTGTTCAGGGCTTTGTAAATTAATACAAGGAGCTTGAACCCGGCTTGGTAGTAGATGGGTAGCCAGTTTAGCCGTTTTCACTGGTGTTGTGTGTTGTTGCCCAGGTTGAAGGTTGTTGTATGAATTTACAGAGCCCTGAACAACTTAGGTCCAGGATATCTCAGGGATCGCCTGAACCCTTATATCCCCGCTTGATCACTGAGATCACCTGCAGGAGAATCTCTGCACAGTAATCCAACAGAAATTGTATGTTAAGACTATTGGAGATGAGGTGGTGGAGCCAAAAGACTGCAGCTGCTATCTTTACTGTACAGGGCTACAGGTACATTTGAAGAGAGAGGAAATGTGAGAAGCTACATACTTTTTGCTGTAATTCAGTTGTGCTGCCAAGTCTTTGAGGAGCTTCTGGCCTGTTTGTACTTAAAAGAATAACAATGATCTGTGTATGTATGATTATTTAAGACGTTTCTGGGGCAGTATGAGGAGGAAAACAAAAGGATAGTATATAATATAGAAGTCTGAGTGTTGGCCTCTGAATCAAGGCTTACTTGTTTGCAGTAAATTTTATTGAAATCTTTAGGAGATCTTTGTGTGCAAGTAAATAGTATTGAATTTGGGGTTCCCAGCTTCTATATCAAGTGCCAATTTTGTGTTTTCCAATGTTCCCTTACAGATATGAATGCTACAATACGAAGAATTGACCAGCTGACCAATATCTTGGCCCCAATGGCTGTTGGGCAGATAATGACCTTTGGATCACCTGTGATTGGCTGCGGATTCATTTCTGGGTGGAACTTGATTTCCATGTGTGCAGAGTATATGCTGCTGTGGAAGGTTTACCAGAAAACTCCTGCTTTGGCTCATAAATCCAGTTCAAAGGTTGAGGAGTCAGAACTGAAGCAGCTGAACATGCAGAAAGGTACCAGTATTTCCAAGGAGTGTTTTTGGCCAAATAGAAATGACCTATAAGATACAAACCTACGTACAGCTTCCCAAAAGCAAGCCCTATTGAGTTGAAGGAGACTTACTCTCTCACTGTGTGAAGAGTTGCAGCCCCAGTCCCTCCCTTTTCATAGAATGCTTCCAAAATGGATTGCACTACAAAAAGGTCTTTTGAATTTGTTTGGAAATGTTAAACTTGCTTGTTTCCTACAGGTGGATTCCATACATATTACTATCACTCCTGCTTCTGTCGGCACCTAGTGATCACCTTCTAATTGCATCTGCCAAGTGCATCTGCCAGTCACAAATATATTCCTTCAAAAGCTGATCCTTTTAAAATGAGTTAGATATATTCTTGAATATTGTTTTTTGTAATCATCATCATCATCATCATATACAGTGGTGCCTCGCAAGACGAAATTAATTCGTTCTGCGAGTTTTTTCGTCTTGCGAAGCACCACTGTGTATTGACGGTTTCCCATAGGAATGCATTGGTGGTTTTTAAAAAAAGGCGCAAGACGTTTCGTCTTGCGAAGCAAGCCCATAGGGAAATCCGTCTTGCGAAGCAACTCAGAAAACGAAAAACTCTTTCGTCTTGCGAGTTTTTCGTCTTCCGAGGCATTCGTCTTGCGAGGTACCACTGTACTACCTTTCATTAGTAGGAAAATACCAAAGTGATGTCCTTTTTTTAAAAAAAATAAAATACAAAATCCATTAAAACAGACAAATGAAATGAAATGGCAAAACTAGCGCAGTGTCAAAGACTGCTACTGTCCTAATGATCCACATTCTTTGGTTTAAGCCAGATACTTAAGACCTGGGTGCAGCTGAACGGTCTGCTGAGTGGCAGAAAGCATGTAGGCTCGCCTGAGTTCTCCTTGCTCACAGGAGTTCTTGCTAACAGGACTTCTAGCTGTAGTTTGACGAACCACTGTCGAAATAAAGTAATGGCACAATGCAATGTTTTTCCTTGGCAGTACTTA
Source organism: Podarcis tiliguerta (assembly GCF_965153285.1). Classification (NCBI taxonomy): domain Eukaryota; kingdom Metazoa; phylum Chordata; class Lepidosauria; order Squamata; family Lacertidae; genus Podarcis; species Podarcis tiliguerta. Next base: position 18,170,098 of record NC_139534.1, read on the forward strand.
ACTCTTGTCTCGGTCCACAGATGGCGAGTCAAAGCCCAACGAAGGAGTCCAGTTAATTGGCGAGAAAGACATGGCTGTCTTTGAGCCCAAACTGGAGGAAGAAGTTGGCTGTCTTTCTCGGATGGCTGAGCCTTTCAGTACGTTCCGGGACGGATGGGTGGCCTACTACAACCAGCCGGTGTTCCTTGCGGGAATGGCCCTTGCGTTCCTTTACATGACTGTCCTAGGCTTTGACTGCATTACTACTGGCTATGCATATACTCAGGGACTGAGTGGTTCCACTCTAAGCCTCTTAATGGGGGGTTCTGCCATAACTGGAATCCTGGGCACTGTCGCCTTCACCTGGCTGCGTCGCAGGTGTGGCCTGGTTCGTACGGGTATCATCTCTGGAGTGGCCCAGTTGGCTTCCCTCGTCTTGTGTGTGATTTCGGTGTTCATGCCTGGAAGTCCTTTGGATCTGACTGTTTCCCCGTTTGCTGACATCAGTGCTAGATTGTTTGAAAGTAACCCGTTGCCTACTATGGCGCCTCAAGGCGAGCTCCTGGAAATGCCCTTTACAACTGGAATGCCTTCCTTGTTCAATGAGTCAACCTCTGATCCGGGTTTGGCTCCCAACCCTGTGCCTATTGTCTCCGTAAGCCTTCTGTTTGCAGGAGTCATTGCTGCGAGAATTGGTAAGTTAACTCATAGAATCATAAAATTCTGGGGCAGGGAGGGTACCTGAGGGTCATCTAGTCCCAACCCCTTGAGATGCAGGAATCTCAACTAAATCATCCATGACAGACGGACATCCAACCTCTGCTTAAACACCTCCAAGGAAGGAGAGTCCAGATCCTGAGGGAGTCTGTTCCCCTGTCAAACAGCTCTTACATCAGAAAGTTCTTCCTGATGTCGAGCCAGAATCTGCTTTCTTGTAACTTGAATCCATTGGTTTGGGTTCTGCCCTTTGAAGCAGGAAAAACCAAGCTGCCTCCATCTTCCTTTTAGACATTTAGATGACTGTTTCTGATGCTTTAAATAACAATTTAGACCTCTCCAGTAGTTGGAAGATCCTCTTGCTTAAATCAGATTTTAAGAGAAAGGATTGTAGCCTAAAATATGATGTAGAATTGCTTGTGCAGAAATTGTAGGTTCACGTTCCTTGCATATATATATGATCTTTGCATAACATGCAAGGCAGAAACTAAGTTTCCAAGCAAATATACTATACGGACATTCACCCTGAATTATCTCACAACAAAGCAGAACTGTGCATTAGTACTGGAGTCTAGAAGGGTTGTTGAGAGAATAATTAAAGAGTGATCACATTGCATATATTTTTAGGTTTTGATAGTTCACATCCTTTCTTAATTATCTAAGTTGCAATCCTAAATGTGCCTTCTAGAAGGTAAGCCCCATCTGATGCTTTAGTTCTGATTTCCAGATAAACACAAACACAAGTTTGTGTTCTCAGTTAACAAGCAATCTCTTTATTTTTTCCAAGAGGTGAATAGGTTAGGCATTTTTACTTATATACAGAAGAAGAAAAATTCACCTAGAGGCAAAAAATAGGCATGAGTTTTACTTTGGTTCATTTCATTAAGGCATGGAAATTGTCTCTACGTTTGCAAATCAGCTGTAGAAAAGAAGGTCTTTTAACTTTTGGAGATACATGAGATATCTTGTGTGGCTTTCCTTTTTTGCCCCCCAAGCAGGAACTGAACAAATTCCCTTTGTATTTGTCTTAACAGGACTGTGGTCTTTTGACCTGACCGTCACGCAGTTGCTGCAAGAAAACGTGATAGAATCAGAAAGAGGTATCATAAATGGCGTCCAAAACTCCATGAATTACCTTCTGGATCTCCTGCATTTTATCATGGTCATCCTAGCTCCTAACCCAGAAGCTTTCGGATTGCTGGTGCTTATTTCTGTTTCCTTCGTTGCAATGGGCCATCTCATGTACTTCCGGTTTGCCCATAAAACCCTGGGGAGGAATGTCTTTCTCTGCTGTACCCCTGTGCCAAAATCGGTGTCTGACGACCCACCAGCTTGTGATGCGTCAAGTGTCTAGAGAGAGTTTCACTTATTGCTGCCAGCGCTTGTTTTTCCTGTCCATGTACATATATATATATATGCTTTATTATGGGTCAGGGGTAGCTGGTACCTCTTAAAAGTGGTGCTCAATGCTCCACCTCAACGCTTCTCAAACTGTTTTGCCTTTGGGCACATGATCACGTGTGGCTTTTCCCCAGTTAGAAGTGGCATAGCTTATTTATTTAAGGGGAGATCTCCTGAGTAGTGTTTTTTTTTTGTAAGAATGATAGTTAAAAATAAAAATAAATAAAAGATAAATACCATAAATCAAAAGACAAATTGAATGAGAATGAATTTTGTTCTGATTCCGCCTCCCCCCCCTCCAAAAAAAAATTCATGCGGATTTGGAACAAAGAAATTAAAACCAGTTTTAAATAACTATTGCATCCTCTGTAATATGACCAGTGATCCCCCAACGTAACATAGATGTACTATATTTTGTCTTTAACGAAATTGCCAAGAAACATGACCAAAACGTTACACAAATGAGCAAAAGAGTTAATGTGCTTTACTCAAGAGTAGACCTGTTAAAATTAATGGACCTAACTTAGCCGTGCTCATTAATTTCAATGGGTTTGCCACCAAAATCTGTCTTTCTGTGATGGTTGTTCTTCTTGGAAGAAATGCCTTTATTGTTTTAAGTATGCTCTTTGGAATAAGGAATAGTGAACGATATTGTAGAATATATTTGCAGCACTTCTTAGGAACCGAGAGTAGCAGGGTACGACTATAGCATTGTAAAGCCTAGGGCCTTACATCCTATTTACGAAACTTGATTCCATAGTGTTAAGGGGAAGATACATGAGCTGGCTTTGTGTGTTTGATATAAAAAAGTGTGAAAGCATTACACTGGCCCTTTTTTAAAAAAAGTTCAAAATGCGTACAGATCCTTAAGCTGAAAATATCAACCACTTATTTTTGTTTAGCCCACTAATGTCAGGAAAACAAAAAAAATCTATAAAGTTTGTAGCTAAGAAATTATTCACCTGGAAACCTCCCTGTGGGAAAGGCCTTCTGAAATACCGTATTTTTCGCTCTATAAGACGCACCAGACCACAAGACGCACCTAGGTTTTGGAGGAAGAAAACAAGAAAAAAAATATTCTGAATCTCAGAAGCCAGAACAGCAAGAGGGATCGCTGTGCAGTGAAAGCAGCAATCCCTCTCACTGTTCTGGCTTCTGGGATAGCTGTGCAGCCTGCATTCACTCCATAGGACGCACACACATTTCCCCTTACTTTTTAGGAGGGAAAAAGTGAGTCTTATGGAGCAAAAAATACGGTAAATGGGAATTTGCAGAAGAAACTCATTCTCATGGGGCTCAAATAGGCGGCGTTCTGATTTGTGTGTATGTGTGCTTTAAAGTCATGCCTGTGCCTAATATTTTTTGAGAAATCAGACCTATTGAACGTAACATGTTAGCAAGTGATGAATAGTCCATGCTGACTGAAATGTAAGGAACGCGTCCTTGATCAGATTCTCATGTACCCAAGCAGGTTGCGCCATGCAGCTGCTTTCTCCATGCCAGGTGGTGTCGAGGCTGCCATGCTGTAGCATCACATGGCCAGCACATGGTGCGCTGGACGTAGCTTTGCGTTCCTCACCTTTCAGCCAGCATGAATTGCACTCAGTAGGGTTATCTACCTTCAGATGCCCACTTCAGCTCACAGACTTGTTGGATTGTGGCACATAATGGACAACTTTAAATGTTTTATAGAGTTGATATTCTTATGCACTCAAGATTATATATATATATTATCTCAAAGTATCTTTTACTGGGAAAGTGTACTTTTTTATTAAAAAAAAAATCTGTTTTTGTAAAAAGGCTTCTTACTGTATGATCTTGTAAAAACTGCTTTGATGATCGGTAGCGACTGACAATGCCGTATGTGCTAACATGCTTTCCGAGTCCTTTTTACAGTGTACAGGAAATGCTTTTTACATTAACCGTTTTATGCACTTTTGTGGAAATTGTATTAATGTTGCCCTGAGCACTTTGCTTTCCAGTAGAGTTGAATTCTCTTTACTGTATTCCTGGGAGTTTTTCTAAGAGATAGCAGTGTGATTTTAAATCTCTGTTAAATATTTGTAAGATATTTGTTTGCATAAAATACAAACCGTTTTTCACACTTTTGGGTTTTTTTGTCATTTTTGGGGGTATACTTTCCACACAAACACACAAGTCAAGTTGTATAGAAATAGTCTGACCCTGAATTTAAAAGGACTATACATCCAAGCTTCATTCTAATCTGGCCTGACCCCTAGAACTTTGAAACTGACACTAGACTTTGTTTTGAATGGAATGCAGACACAACTATTTCTGACGTGATTGATGGCAGGGTCACAAAACGATTTGAGGAAATCAGTTCTTGCAACCGCAGGATTTTCCTTCTACAGAATTTTCTTTTTAGCCATCTGAAAAGTCACTCTTTTTTTTGGTTGATAGTACTTCAGCTGTACATTTCGTGGACGTTTTCTTATCCAACTTTTTATATAAAAAAAAGATTACGTTATTTTTTGGGGGGATGGAGCTATAGCACAGTAGTAGAGCATATTCTTCCCTTGCTTGCAGGAGGGTTCAACTAGCATTTTCAGTAAAACGGATCTGGGGGCAGGTGATGGGAAAGATTTCTGCATGAGATGGAGAATCGCAGCCAATCAGAGTTGACTGTTCTGGGCTAAAACTGAATCACTCTTCTGCATTCCCTTTAGGATCATAGGAGGCTGCCCTATACAGAGTCAAACCACTGGTCCATCTAGCTCCGTATTGTCTGAAATGAGTGGAACCAGCTCTCCAGGATTTCAGATTTGATTTTCTCCCAATCCTGGGATCTGAATGCTAAGCAGATGTTCTCCCCAGCCTTTCTCAACCATGGTCCCCAGATGTTGAGCTACAACTCTCATCATCCTTAGCTAGCAGGACCTGGGGGATGATGGCAGTAGTACTCCAACAACATCTGGGGACCCCAGGTGGAGAAAGGCTGGCCTAACCATTGAGCTACAGCCCTTGGTGTGAAAAATGTGCTAACTGGGGAGGAAAACTCCATGGGTGTGGAGCATGCATATACTCTGACAGAAGTGGTGATGTATTCAGTAACCTTCACAGGTTGTTTTTTTAATCAGCAGTTGGGGATGGCAGTTCCTCCCCATTTCCCAATGCATCTTCATTTGTTAAAGGAAGACAGGGAAAGATAAAAGAATATACAGTGGTACCCCGCAAGACGAATGCCTCGCAAGTCGGAAAACCCGCTAGACGAAAGGGTTTTCCGTTTTTCGATGCGCTTCGCAGGACGAATTTCCCTATGGGCTTGCTTCGCAAGACGAAAATGTCTTGCAGTCTTGAGATTTTTTTTCGCTCCCCACCCCCTTTTTCTAAGCCGCTAAACCGCTAATAGCCTTTTAGCAGCTAATCCGCTAATCCCTTAAGCCTTTAATAGCCACTAATAGCCGCTAAACTGCTATTAGCGCTAATCCGCTAAGCCGCTAATAGGGTTGCTTCGCAAGACGAAAAAACCACTAGACGAAGAGACTCACGGAACGTATTAATTTCGTCTTGCGAGGCACCACTGTGTATATATATATATGTGTGTGTGTGGCCATTTGTGTTCTTTGGAATATGTCAAATGCATATTCAAGGAGTTCAAGCAGAAGCAGGTGTCTTGTTTGGGGAGCCATGATGGGGCAAGGTTTCTGGGTTTTCAGACATCTCTCCCTCTCTAGCACTCCCCTTAATAATAAACAGATCTTTCCCTCTCCCTGAAAACAGTGGAAAACCCTGGGCTGGATACTTTTTGCCCAGGGCTGGGTGACCATCAAGTATGTACCCAGAAACCTGTCACCTAGGCCCTCTATGAAAAGTTCTGTAAAGTTTTGCTTCCCTGCCCTCTACCTTAAAAAAAGAAGAGCTAATGTCACTTTAGACTTAGAATTCCAGTCCTCAGTCCGTTTTTACTAGATGTTACACAGACCTTGCGGCACGTGAATAGGACTGAGGACATTTAATGTGTTTACTGAAAAACCAGCGCAGTGTGGGACAAAGTGCATGCTGTAAGGTAGGGCTTTATCCTGTCCTAGCATAAGTCAATATTTCTTCCTAGTTAAACTTTTCCCTTATTGGATTTTGCAAGAGGAAAAGTACACAACAAAGTGCATAGAACAGTCCGACTCCAAATACACCCAATAAAATGGATATCCGTATCTCGGAGACACGTTGACACATGGAAAGAAGTTAAAGGTCCTTTGCTGTGATTGTTTCGACCTGCAACATCCTCCTAAAACATACATCCTTTGTCAGAGGAAGGGAACCTTTGTATCTGACCCAGTGGCACACTGTTGCGCAATAGAACCCCCCAATAGAATTAATCCAAAATTATTTAAGAAACAAGATGGAGAAGGTGTTTCAGTATGCATAGCTGAGACCTCTCACTCTCTTGGGAAGCCTCTGATTCCACTGCCAGTATGTAGCTGTGGCGCTGTCCTGCTGAATGTTGACGTTCACTAAAACTTTTTGAGGATGGATATTAAGGGAAATTTGGGACGCGGGTGGCGCTGTGGGTTAAACCACAGAGCCTAGGGCTTGCCGATCAGAAGGTCGGCGGTTCGAATCCCCATGACGGGGTGAGCTCCCGTTTTTCGGTCCCAGCTCCTGCCAACCTAGCAGTTTGAAAGCACATCAAAGTGCAAGTAGATAAATATGTACCGTTCCAGCAGGAAGGTAAACAGCGTTTCCGTGTGCTGCTCTGGTTCACCAGAAGCGGCTTAGTCATGCTGGCCACATGACCCGGAAGCTGTACACCGGCTCCCTCGGCCAGTAAAGCGAGATGAGCGCCGCAACCCTAGGGTCGGTCACGACTGGACCTAATGGTCGAGGGTCCCTTTACCTTTTATTAAGGGAAATGCAAAAATTGACAAGGCGGGTGGTTCTGGAAGGAGCTGTTTCAGGGCATAATGGGAAAAGATCACGCCTGTAGTCTCTTAATAGTCTTGAAATGGAATAGATGACCTGTTCTGTTGTTGGACAGTCTGACGTAAATCCCATTAGGATCAATGAGACTTACTCTCAGGTAAACGTGAGCTGCATTGCAGGCAGGCTTAATTGTATTATATTGTGCTGGTCGCAAATACGATTTGGTTGCATCAAAGGGGAAAGAGTCCAAGATGCAAGGACTATGCTCCCTTTAGAAAATTTTATTTCAAGGCACTTATTCAAAACTGTCTTTCACACTAATTGGAATACTGTGGGGGCCTCTATATATGCCATAGGCAGATCTGATTGACTGCCAACTTATATAATTTCAATGGCAGATTGTGTACACCTTGCAAAAACACACACACCTTTCATTTGGAGTTGGTTTGTTCGCTTAACATCCAGCTGGGAGAAGCATTCCGATGTACTCAAAAACTTGGTCGCAACTCTGTGATTTTTTTTAGAAATACATTAAAAAGAGCTGGCCTTTACTTTGAAAAGGAAACCCTCCCTTAACTAGTGACAGTTCATTTCTGGGAATGAAGCATGTTGACCATAGTCAAGTACATGGAAAGAGACTGGGGAAATTTTATTTGCCACTTACTCCACCCAGCTGAGAAGAAGCAGTGGGGCTGAAGCCAAAATGTCTGCAATGTTTGCTCAGCTGTTATCCTGACAGAACCCGCTCAGTTATTGTTTGCAGCGTAAAAAGCCCTGAACTCCCATCACCTGCGAAGGTCTAAAAGCTACATCAAGGGACAAATGTCATGGTTTGGATACAGCTCTGACAAGACTAAACAGCAGAAGACAAGTAAGCTGTTGGAATTCTTCACATTTCTTTCTTAAAACTTAAAAAGGTAAAGGGATGCCTGACCATGAGGTCCAGTTGTGACCAACTCTGTGGTTGCGGCGCTCATCTCGCTTTATTGGCCGAGGGAGCCAGCGTACAGCTTCCGGGTCATGTGGCCAGCATGACTAAGCCGCTTCTGGCAAACCAGAGCAGTGCACGGAAATGCCGTTTACCTTCCCGCTGAAGCGGTACCTACTTATCTACTTGCACTTTGATGTGCTTTTGAACTGCTAGGTTGGCAGGAGCAGGGACCGAGCAACAGGAGCTCACCTCGTTGCGGGGATTCGAACCGCTGACCTTCTGATTGGCAAGTCCTAGGCTCTGTGGTTTAACCCACAGAGCCACCCAGGTCCCTTTTTAAACTTAGGGATGCCTTAGAACAGCAGTTTCCAAAGTGCATCCTAGGGAGTCCCTTGGAAGCTCTGTGTTTCCCACGGAAAAGATCACTAATGGCAGCAGATCTTCCCTGAAATATGCATTGGTTTATCACCACTGTGCTAGGTGGGTTTTCTTGCTGGGCACAGATGTGGGAGAGGGGAGAACGGGGGGATTCCCAAATTTTCTGGACCAGGGAGCACATTTGGCAGTCTAAGTAACTGTCACAGGTGCCACAAAATGCCCATTTCGCAGAAAGGAAAAATGTCAGTGATCAGAACCTATCCGTTACCCCACAAAATACCAGGCAAAATACAATGTGCCTTGTCAGCTAAACAGAGACAAAAAAGCAGGGGAAAACAGGCAATCTTCTCCCAACCAAACAACCATTTAAAAATAATGTTTAAAAATTTGGTAGGGGCAGGGAGGCCTTGGCAAGCACCAAGGGGGTTGTGGCGGGTGATGTGGTGCCCATGGGTACCATGTTGGAAACTCTAGGGAAAGGGTACAGTCTCTTTGTTTCTCCAGGGCCACAGTGGGACCTCACAAATAAGGACGTCCAGCTCTCTACGTGAACTGACTGTGTTCTACAACGAACAAAAGTTCCTTAGCATACAAATAGATGTAGGAAGGAATTCCTGAAGATGGAAGGTCTGGAAGCCATGTTTGATATGTCAAGAAGATAAGCTGTTCCATTCTCACAATCACCATCTATCCCCTAAAAGCTCCAGTAGCCTCTTTCTATGGTATTTTGGCCACTATTACAGAGGGGTTAAAAAGCAGAGACATCACCTTGTCGACAAAGGTCCGTATAGTTAAAGCTATGGCTTTCCCAGTAGTGATGTATGGAAGTGAGAGCTGGACCATAAAGAAGACCATAAAGAAGACCTCAAAGAAGACCATAAAGAAGACCATAAATCGCCAAAGAATTGATGCTTTTGAATTATGGTACTGGAGGAGACTCTTGAGAGTCCCATGGACTGCAAGAAGATCAAACCTATCCATTCTGAAGGAAATCAGCCCTGAGTGCTCACTGGAAGGACAGATCCTGAAGCTGAGGCTCCAATACCTTGGCCACCTCATGAGAAGAGAAGACTCCCTGGAAAAGACCCTGTTGTTGGGAAAGATGGCGGGCACAAGAAGAAGGGGACGACAGAGGACGAGATGGTTGGACAGTGTTCTCGAAGCTAGCAGCATGAGTTTGACCAAACTGCGGGAGGCAGTGAAAGACAGGAGTGCCTGGCATGCTCTGGTCCATGGGGTCACGAAGAGTCGGATGCGACTAAACGACTAAACAACAACAACAACACAGAAGGGTTTAAGAGGGAATTAGATCTGTTTCACAATGATGACAAAGGCTGCAATCCTAAACCCACATTCCTAAATGTGATGGAAACTAGTTTGACTCCAAAAGTGCTCCATTTGAGGAATGAAAAGACACCCACCCCTGGAATGTCACCCCAGTAGACAGCCAGTTATAGAAGTTTCCCCCGCATTTCAGACCTAAATATACCAAGATACTATTAAGTCTTGAGATCCTGTTATTTATTGTTGCGATTTAAATTTTTTCTTATGTAAATCTTCAAATCAAGTTCAAATTAGGTTCAAGAGGTCAAAGAGAAAAGGGAAACCAAAGAAGCCAAACAAATGTCCATGAGGGATTCAGAGGGTGGCAACATGAGAACGGGGCCTTTTCTGCGGTGGCTCCCTGTTTGCAGAATCTTCTCCCAAGAGTGGTTCGCCTGGTACGTTCATTATACACCTTTAGGCACCAGGCAAAAGCATTCCTCTTCAAGCAGGCCTTTGGGCTGTCTAACATCCTATTTCCTTTTAACATGTGGTTGTAGAAGGGGATGGGGGGAAGGCTATTCATTTGTTTGGGTTTTGTTCTTGTTTTATTGTGTATTTTGACTTTTTATCCTGCGAACTGCCCTGAGATCTACTGATGAAGGGTGGTATACAAATTTAATTAACTGATTAATTATAAATTAAAAATAAAAAAATAAAAAAAGTGTTCAACTTCACAGCCTTTACTAACCATCTGTCCTCAAGCTGTTTTGTCCTGCAACTTCCATCTGCCCTGTAAACTGGGGGGAGTGGGGGCACCAGGTTGACAAAGACTAATCTGCAGCATCTGAATTATACTTCTCAACAACTTTTTACACCCTGCCTATTAATAATTAGATTAGGATGCGCTCTTGCTCTCTCTCTCTCTCTCTCTCTGCCAAACTCTTGCACAATTTAAAACGTGACTCAGCAGTTCATGACTTGGCAGATTTCTAGTCAGCAAAAGCCCGAAGAGCTCGAGGGAGTAGCCTGAGACTATCGTGATTTACTGGTGCATAATATTATGGACCCAGTTTGCCCTTCTTATCTATGCTCTTGCTGCTGAACTGTCAAATTTTGTGCCAGAAGTAAAGCAGAAGCTTAAAGCATTTCACGGATACCACTTTAATAACTGCCGTATCCAATGCCAAACTGACGTCGTCGTTTTTAATGTTATCCCAGGGGTACAGGAAGGAGTGCGCAAGCTTCTATTTTGCAATTTAAGAACCTGCTCTTAAAAATCAGGGTGGCCATGTGTCCTACTTCTATTTGAAAGTATCCCCCCTAACTGAAGGGTTGTCTGGTCCAAGTGCAGTTTAATCACAAGGAACCCTTATAAAGGAGATCAAGAGGGACCTTGAAGCCTGCAATCCACAGTTGGCACCATGAGCAGCAGACAGGGCACACACATGGCACACTCCACCTTCTCACAGTCTTCTCAACTATGGTGAGATGCCTACCCTCCAACATGTCCAGGCCCAAAAACGGGCAGCGCATCTTCCGGGCATTTTTTTTTTCCAGGTTCAAGGTCACAGTGTGAAATCGATTTGAATAAACATTCACAAACTTTTTATTGATAATAATCAGCTAAATAGTTTGAGGATCTATACAACTGTGTAACATGCAGAACATAGCATTTTTAGAGAAATCAAAGACTGGAACTGAGGGAAGTCAGGGGGTGGGGGTGCATTCTGGGGGGGGGAGGGAGGAAAAATTGGGTGAAAAATAAGGATGATATGTTTCTGGATAATATTTTTTTAAATTTTGAATAAAAAAGTTATTTAAAAAGAAAAAGAAAAAAAAGATTAGACACCTACATTCAATGATCCTGAGTAGCAGAAACTTGACTGGAGAAAACAGAGAGCATGGGAAGAAATTTAGAGAGGGAGAGAGGGAGAGAGCAAGAGAGAGCACTCATTTTATTTCTTTTAATAACTTTTTCAAAAATTAACTTTTTCCAAATTCTTTTGAACAAGCATCCGAATAAATCTCTCATATCCATGGGGGGGGGGGGGGAGAAGGTCACGGTGTGAAATCGTGGTGCCCCAAATGGCTCTCGTGCCCTCAGATGAGAAAACGGGATGCCCCAGTTTTCCCAGGACAGTTGACGGATATGGAAATGTACCATACGTCTGTTAAAACTGCAGCAATTATTTCTACATGTGCATCTACACACACACACACACAATTAGTGTTGGAGAGATTTTGTGCAAATATTTATCTCTCATTTATTTATTGCAGTGCTAATTGGCCACCGTGAATGACGGTGCGGTGAAACTTTGGCGTAATCTACCCCAGAAAGAGTCAGAGAAACTTTAAACTCTGAAGAACGTTGTCACCAGTTCAAGCATGTTCTCACATGTCAGCTCTACTTCCTGGTAAACAAGGGTTTTGGAGGGGCCTTAGGCAAAACACCCTCCGTGATCTTTTTGCTCTTTCAGAAGAGCTGGTCAATGCATGCCTCCCAAGCAATAATCTCATTACCCTCACATGTAGCTATCTGCATAAGTATATAGATTTGATCCCCGCCCCCCGCCCTTCCAAACACATGTTCTGAGAGGCACAAAAGCACTTCAGATTTCTAGTACATCTCAGCTGCAAAGTAGGGTAAAGTTCAGCTTCCTGGTCCCTCTTTCCTGTTTTCTTGGCAGGCATTTTAAGGCTTACACTTAACCACAAGCAAAATGTTGCCAAGCTCTGTTTTTCCTTTCCTTTCTTCTACAGGATTTCGCTTTAGTCCTTGCAAAGCTGACGGGGAATTTTTTAATTTTAAATATGTATAGGCTTTGTAAGCATTCCCCCTGCCTTTATCTAAGAAAGAGCTTTATATGACTTATCAAAGCACTGCATTTTTGCAGATGGCAGAAAGTGAGGAGGAATTAAAGAACCTTTTAATGAGGGTGAAAGAGGAGAGTGCAAAATATGGTCTGAAGCTCAACATCAAAAAAACGAAGATCGTGGCCACTGGTCCCATCACCTCCTGGCAAATAGAAGGAGAAGAAATGGAGGCAGTAAGAGATTTTACTTTCTTGGGCTCCATGATCACTGCAGATGATGACAGCAGCCACGAAATTAAAAGATGCCTGCTTCTTGGGAGGAAAGCGATGATAAACCTAGACAGCATCTTAAAAAGCAGAGACATCACCTTGCCAACAAAGGTCCATATAGTTAAAGCTATGGTTTTCCCAGTAGTGATGTATGGAAGTGAGAGCTGGACCTTAAAGAAGGCTGATCGCTGAAGAATTGATGCTTTTGAATTCTGGTGCTGGAGGAGACTCTTGAGAGTCCCATGGACTGCAAGAAGATCAAACCTATCAGTTCTTAAGGAAATCAGCCCTGAATGCTCACTGGAAGGACAGATCCTGAAGCTGAGGCTCCAATACTTTGGCCACCTCATGAGAAGAGAAGACTCCCTGGAAAAGACCCTGATGTTGGGAAAGATGGAGGGCACAAGGAGAAGGGGACGACAGAGGACAAGATGATTGGACAGTGTTTTCAAAGCGACCAACATGAGCTTGACCAAACTGCGGGAGGCCGTCAAAGACAGGAGTGCCTGGCATGCTCTGGTCCATGGGGTCACGAAGAGTCGGACATGACTAAACAACAAAAAAAGAGCATGAAATCCACTCTCGACTCCGAGTATATTTCACCTGGCAATCCTGTAGTGGAAGCCAAGGACAATCAGATGCCCCACAAAAGCATCTCAGATGAGGTGGCTTTCAAAGAGGGTGAGACAATTGCATGGTGCAGAGGGTTATGCAAGGCAACCCAGTTGGAGGGAGTAATGCTTCTGAAAAGCACTACCTGGAAGCCACAGGTGGGGAGAGTGTTTCTAGGACTCCCAAAACATGTTTCAAAAGGATCCCTTCGTTCCCTTTGCCCAGGTACCTGATGGTCGCCACGTTTCTCCATGGATTTTGCCAGAACAAAGTACCCATTGGGGAAAGGCTCCCTCCCTGCAAAGAAAACGAAAGAATCAGCAAACGTCTGGCTCCTAGCCATGCTAGCAGCAGGGTGGGGTGCATGAGGGTGGGGGACATTCCTATAATATAGGGCAGTGTTCCCCAACCTTGGGCCTCCAGCTGTTTTTGGACTATAACTCCCATCATCCCTCGCTAGCAAGACCAGTGGTCAAGGATGATGGGAATTGTAGTCCAAAAACAGCTGGAGGCCCAAGGTTGGGGAACACTGAATAGGGCATTCAATTGGTATTTCCACTTACCTGAGGTGGGAGCCTTTCCCCCTTTGTTCTGGCCTGCCTAAGGAAGAAACAAGCTCAGTTAGTCTGATTGGTTGGAGGAGTTCCAGATAAATATATAGATATATCTAGAAAGTGCATCTGATGAGCATTTAAAGCACATGTCCCCAAAATGATCCTGGGGATTGTAGCTTCCAGGCTCTCACCTTTGGGAAACTCAGAAATAGCGGAGACTGTTGTAGAACAGCAGTACAGCAGGGTCCTTTCAGGCTTTGAAAGCGAGTTTGAATGTTGGGAGGGGGCAGTGGCGTAGCGTGGGTTGTCAGCACCCGGGGCAAGGCAAGTAATTTGCGCCCCCTAACCCGGGGCAAGGCAAGTAATTTGCGCCCCCCGCCGCTGCACTGTCCCTCCGCCAGATAGTCCCTCGCTCTCTCTCCGCACCGCACCGCACCGCACGCCTGGCACCCTCCCCTCCACAGTGGGCGGCGACCCGGCGGCTCGGATCGGATTCGCACAGCCAGCACTGCAGTGAGAGAGTGAGTGAGCCAGGTAGGGGCAGAGAGCTGCGAGTGCGAGCGCAGCCCCCCCAGATGTTGCGCCCGGTGCGGCCGGCCCCCCCTGCACCCCCACGCTATGCCACTGGTAGGGGGGGAGGCAGTTGAGAGTTCGTTGAGAGTGGTGGGTTCTAGAAGGGGGGGGGCAAGGGGCAGCTTCCGATTGGCTGCAGGAGCTTCCTGCACTCAGTGTCGGACATTCAGCTTCCAAAGGACATTCGCAAGCGTGTTCTCCTTCATGGAGTGCCCGTGTTGAGGTGGGGTCTAACAGGACACCCCCTGTGTTGATGGGCGGGATCATATAGATGGCCATAGCAGTGATTGGGCTGTTTGAGTTACCTTGGAAATTTTGATGTTGCCAATTTGTGGGATGGACCAAGGGTTTTATATATAGTGGTACCTCGGGTTAAGAACTTAATTCGTTCCGGAGGTCCGTTCTTAACCTGAAACTGTTCTTAACCTGAGGTACCACTTTAGCTAATGGGGGCTCTTGCTGCCACTGCGCCGCCGGAGCATGATTTCTGATCTCATCCTGAAGCAAAGAGGTACTATTTCTGGGTTAGCGGAGTCTGTAACCTGAAGCGTCTGTAACCCGAGGTACCACGATACTGAGCACACAGCCTTGAGCGTTCTCTTTTGCTGCATGCACCGGATCACCTGGAGCACTCGGACCGTTTGGAGGACAGTGGAGCAATCTTCTCATTGTCTGGTTACATTTCTTTATGTCCCCCTTCTTTCTAATCCTCTCCAGTCCCTTAATTAATTTAATTCCCCCTTTTTCCTGTTTGATTTCCCACCCCACCCCCGGCCAAAATTATGCCAAAAACCTTAAACAAAAATTTCTGTGTGAATTGTGATTTATTTAGGAGGGTAGCTTGGGGACCTCAACATGCAACAACGTTGGAATAAGACTGGGTGGCTTCCAGCGCATATAAAAACATTAGAAAACATTTTTTTAAAAAAACTTCCTGATACTGTATAAGAGGATTTGCATCTCAACTGCGTAAATAAACTTGTAATACAGTCGCTTGTGCCTATTGTTGCTTGTTTCCTAGACTAGGTGCAAAGAAACACCTGTTGTATATACATTATTACTATATGCATTATTCCTTCCTTCCTTCCTTCCTTCCTTCCTTCCTTCCTTCCTTCCAAGTATGGTACATAAATGCATTTATTTGATTTGAAGTGTGGTACATCAAGTGCATTTGTTCTACATAAATAAATAAAACCTTAGTCCTACACTTAACTTATTTATTCATTGATTGTCTTTGACACATGTGTCTAAAGGCCAGGCCTCCCCCCCCCCAGCTGGAATTCGCTGGAACTGGCCCCTCTCAGATGGGCGCCATTGCCGTTCTAAGAGAATGAGGGAGGCATTTGTGCTGAGTCCCAGCACCTCATTTCCTAGAAAAATATATAGCACTTCTCAAGGCAAAATGGAATATTTAGCACTTCTCAAGGCAAAATGGAATAAAAAAACAGCTTTAAAAATCAGTTTTAAAAACAGCACAGAAAGCAGATAAAAACAACACAAGGTAGACACCCATGGCAGAGACCTATATTCATCCAGAAATGTCTTCAGTTGTTTCCGGGAAATGCAGAAAGTGTTGTTTAACTTACCTGTCAGTATTTCATGAGGGAAAATAGAAACATTTGTATACTTCCAGCACTTATTTCTATGCCAGAGTTGGGGAACCTTTTTCAGTTCAAGGACTCTCAATTCTTTCTGGGCAACTAACAGGTAATAATAACAGGTAACAGAAACTCAGAGACAGTAAACCTCTCAACAGCCAAGAATTGGGGACCAAAAAAAAAAAAAAAAAAAGGTTGTGCCTTGTAGACTTAAGATGAAGTCCAGCCTGGCAGGGTTTCTTATTTTAACATCAAACCAAGCAGTTACTATGCCAATGGTTCGTTAAATCAAGCAAAGAGTATTATTATGAAGCCAGTCTTGTAATTTTATACTCAGCAAAATCATTACGAGGTTTTGCATTTCAGACGACCTACTTCTGGATAAGGCAGAGCACACGCTCAAACTGCTTTTTAACAAAGCGTGTTCTCCTTCATGGAGAGCACGTGTTGCGGCGGGGGCCGCCAGGACACTCCAAAGTTGGGGGCGGGCTAATTGTTCGTTGGCCACTGATGCGATTGGGGCTTCCCTTGTTGTTGGGAAGAAGTTAATGTTGCCATTTGTTGATTGACAGCCAGAAATGCTAAAACTCCTTGCATGAGGCTAGGGCTTACTCTTTCCGCCCATGCATCGGATTGCCCGTCCCCCCTCCCTAGAATAGGGTTGTTCGCTTTGACCTTGCTATGCCTGTCATGGGGTCGTCTGCTCTTGGGGCAGGGGCCTGGTAGGAATTTTGTCCATCTGGCTGATTGGCTGGGGCCATTTGGTTTTTGCCTACTGCGTAGCAAATCGTCACAACTCGTAAGGTTGCGGTTAGGCATTGGTTTATGGTTTGGTTGGTTGAGGAGAAGTGGTTGAGTGCCTGCCCTTGGTAGGTTGAGTGCCTGCCCCTCTAATGCTGCTGCTGCAAGGGATTCTGTTAAAGGAATTAGAGGCTAACTATTGCTTGTCCACTCTGTCAAGGGGCTCGGGCCATAGCAATAAGCTCCTGGTTGCATTTGGGGTGAGGGCAGGTTCCCTGCTCCGCGTAACCCCCAAGTGTATTCCCCTATTCTGACTTTCGCATCGTGCGGAATGTCAGTCTGTCCCCCATGGTGGGGGCAGATAGTCGCAACCAATGCCTAAGCAACCACTCACAAATTTGTATTTTAATAAAGTTGTGGCCAAAATTATGCCAAAAATCTTAAACAAAAAATTCTGTGTGATGTGTGAGTTATTGGGGTGGCCCTGGGGACCTCGACATGCAATCACCATCACCAAAGCATAGTAAAAAAAAGATGAAGAAAAGTATCAGTTAAGAGGAGTTCCCGTGTATGGGCACTGCCCAGGTATCAATAAGTCACCATTCCCTGTGTTTTTAACGGAAGCCAATGTGGTGAATTGTTTTGTGCAGTCGGTGTTAAGCCACACAACAAACAGTGTTGTTATTATCCCTTTTGGACTCCTCAAATTACAAGCTAGGCTGGCTTAGCTAGAAGAGAAGATCACCGAGTCATTTGGCAGAGCCACTCTTCTGAGTCACAGCATTAAGAGCCAATAATTTAGTGGTCTGGAACATAATGGCGAGTCCTAATAACCAGGAAGTTCATCTAGCTTTAGCAAACAAGTGTTGCTGATACCGATTTTTTGGGGAAAGATCCGGAAGGAAGGAAGGAAGGTGCTGACTGTGTGGTGATTGCTGCAGATGGTTTGCTGCCTGAAGCAACGCCCCAAAAACTTGTTTTATCCCTGCTAGGGACAACACTTAGACAAGTCTGGCTGCACAATTTGGGCACCAATTTCTATCCCAGTACATTTCCAAGCACAATTCAAAGTGTTTTTTCTGTCCTTTCAAGCCCTAGGTCTCGGCCCAGTATACCTGAAGGAGCGTCTCCACCCCCATCGTTCAGCCCGGACACTGAGTTCCAGCTCCGAGGGTTTTCTGGCGGTTCCCTCCCTGCGAGAAGCGAGGTTACAGTGAACCAGGCAGAGGGCCTTCTCGGTAGTGGCGCCCGCCCTGTGGAACGCCCTCCCATCAGTTGTCAAGGAAATAAACTACTATCTGACTTTTAGAAGACATCTGAAGGCAGCCCTGTTTAGGGAAGTTTTTGATGTTTGATCTTTTATTCTTGTTGTTTTTTAATATTCTGTTGGAAGCCGCCCAGAGTGGCTGGGGAGGCCTGGCCAGATGAGCGGGGTATAAGTAATAATAATAATAATTGTCATCATCTATCTTTGTGATGTCAGGGCTACTCTGGACTGTGTGTAGATACGCCCTCCACCACTGAACACAGGAACCAAGTTGGGGATGGACTAAGTTGACTTATTTTACAGACCCTTCAAGTGTCCCTATTTCCTGGATTTACAGACGGATCCTGGTTTCTGATTTGATCTCAGGATGTACCTATTTTCATCAAAGAAATGTTGGGAGGTATTTAATTATGTGACCTTCCCCAAGCCAAGGAGATCAGTTTAGAAGGCAGCTGAAGGCAGCTTTGTATAAGGAAGTTTTTAAATGTTTAATGTTTTATTATGTTTTCATATATGTTGAAAGCCACCCAGACTGGCTGGGGCAACCCAGTCAGATGGGTGGGGTATAATAATAATAATAATAATAATAATAATAATAATGGGGTGTACCTATTTCATCATGTTGGCCCCATGACCCGGAAGCTGTACCCCGGCTCCCTCAGCCAATAAAGCGAGATGAGCACCGCAACCCCAGAGTCGGTCACGACTGGACCTAATGGTCAGGGGTCCCTTTACCGTTCCCTATTTTCATCTGAGAAAGGTGGGAGAGTATGCTTTTACACAGAAACACATACACCTTCATCTTCCAGAGGCCCATACAGGAATGTGCAAGTACAAAGAACCACCGTATTTCCATTTAGTGAATAATAATAATAATAATAAATTAATTGCTTTGCCAAGTAAAAAGACTCAAAGTGACTTACACAACGGCGACACAGCATTAACAATAAAACCAATTACAACAAACAAACAAACAAACAAACAAACACCCCATACAAATAAAACCCAGGCCTTACAGAACTCACCCCACTAATAGTACTTAAAACCCTTCAGATTAAGAACCAAAAGGCCAGGTAAAAAGGAACTTTTTGCCTGGAGCCTAAAAAACAGATAAAGGTGGTGCTAGGTGAGCCTTCATGGGCAGAGCATTCCACAAACGGGGCCGGGGGGGGGGCTGTTCTTGTGTTGCCATTCTCTGGACTTCCCACGGAAGGGGGCACAAGAAGAAAATAATCACAGGGTCCAGCTCTGGGTCAGCAGACCTCCCCCTGCTCCTTGCTCAACTCCTTGTTTTTTTCTGAATGAGCTCTTTTCCAATACCTAGATCTATATGCTTTCTTGTGATGTGGGAAAAGAAGAACTCCGAATGGGAAGCAAAACTGCTGAAGTGCTTTTCCCTCGCATGTTAACCTAAGGGCATTGACAGAGATTGCAGCATAAAATGAAGAAGAAGAATATTATAATAATAATAAGAGCTCCAATCCAGATATATATGTATCCGCATGCAACAAGCGTTCAGCCTCGGACCAAGATGGCAGCTGTATATGGTCATTTCCTGCTTGGCAGGGGGTTGGACTCGATGGCCCTTGTGGTCTATTCCAACTCTATGATTTATAGAAATGCGTTCTCCCTTTAGCCCTTGTGAATGGCGGATGTATCAGAGATGGTCTTATGCATATTGTTAAGAAGCAACAGAACAACTCACAGGAGTCCCAGAAACAGTGCACGGAATGTGATATATCCACTGCTTTTTCTTGCATTTGCCGAACTTTTGGCTTCATTTTGTAATCCTTCCAAGACTTCTTAATTCTTATTGTGACCCAGAACCCTTTCTTGTTCATACGAGAACAGACCAGACCAGGAATAATTGTGGGAATGATCTCTCTCTGATCTAACAGAAACTGAGATCATGGGGAAACAGTCTCATCAGGATTTGTTGTACTGGGGCATCCAAGCGCTTTATTCTACATTGATAGTGCAAACCTAAGCTAGAATTTTGTTGGCAAAAAATTGGAAATTACAAGAAGTACCAACATTGGAGGAATGGCAGATGAAGATGATGGACTTTGGGGAGCTACCTGACCTGACCGGAAGAGTCTGCGACCAGAAGGAGGAGGAGTACCAGGAAGAATGGAAGAAATTCAAAGACTATTTAGCTAAATATGTTAAGATAACTGAAATAGAATTACTTGCGAGTATCAGATTGGCCTAGGATTTACATATGTGATGTTGTAGAATACTATGTCAAAAGTTAAAATGAAAAGAAAGAAAGATGTTGATCGTCCAAGTAAATTGTATGTGAAAATAGTTTTGGAAACTGCTGATTTATATGGAAACTCAGCCAGGGGGACTCGAGGATGTCACCTAACAATGTTAACAAAAATGGAATTATTACAGTATGTTTCTTGTTTGTTTGTTTTATAATGTTTTCTTTTTATGTTTGTGGATTTGTGTTATAAATTTGGAAAACTAATTTAAAAAATTGGGGGGGGGGGGAAATAGCGCAAACCTAAAGCTATGATTTGCACTTGAATCCTTCCTACACAAATAGTAGCAGCCTGCAAGGCCCCCATCCCTTAGTCTTTTCCTTTGGGTACCGCAGACACTCCAAGTGTCCCTATTTTCCAGGGACCGGAGCAGAGGAAGGGGGGCGGTGGGGGCGGCTCGCCCTGAGTGTCACCACTGAGGGGGGTGACAAAATGCCTGGTTGCACTCACCCCGGGGTGTGGTGGCCTGGGATTCGGACTCGGAGGCTGAACATGAGGAATCCCAGCCTGCACAGGAGTCCCCGCCTCCAGAACCAGCTGAGCATGAGCCTGAAGGGTCCTCACCTGTGCTGGATCCTCAGGTGCAGGCACCAGCTGAGTCTGCTCTGGCTCCTGAGGTGATGGAGGACCCATTGCCTGCAGGTGCTCCATTCTCAGCCCCGTTAGGGGAAGCCGAGGTTGCCTCTGGGTCCGGTAACCCTCCAGCCTCTCCTGAGCTGCAGAGGCTCAGGGCAGAGAGGCGGGGGGAACTGAGTTCGTGCAGGAGGAGTGCTCGCCTCCAGGCCAGGAGAGGCGAGTCACCTGTGGACCGGGGCTGCCCTATGCCTCGGGGCAGATAAAAGCCAGCCAGCCCCAGTCCCAAGTTGCGGGAGCAACATTGTTGGTAGACTGTTCCTGCCTGCACCCTGTCCTGCTCTTCTGCCAGAGTTCCTAACCTCAGCCGACTCCCTGCCTTGGACCCAGCTTCAGCTTTGACGGACAGCCTCCATACCCTTGACCTCGGACTGAACTTGGACCTCGCCTCACGGTTAACCCTTGGGACCAGCACACGGGGCCTGCAGCACGCCCAAGCCACGCGTCTCTCCTTGGAGTGACGTGGTGGCTTGAGCACCTGCAGGCTCTGTGCTGCCCCAAACTGTCTGACCGCCACCTCCCCCTCAGCTGTAGGGCGGCTGAGTGGGAGGTTGCAGGCAGACTCATTGGAGGCCTTGTGGAGTGTTTTGCCCCAGCTCGCCCCGCCCCGCGGGCAGCTGTCCCTGCCCCTGGGCGCAAGGCACACTCGCCGCCCCAGGCGCCCGATCAGCTTGCTCTGCCACTGCCAGGGATGTCCCTGATTTAGAGAAGCCATCCCAGAATGTCCCACTTTTCCTTAGGATGTCCCTATTTTCACTGGAGAAATGTTGAAGGGTACGGAGCTATCAGACCCTTGATCCGCCTGAAGGCAATCCTCTATAGGGAAGTTTTAAAAAATTGTTTACTGTTTTATTATGTTTTTTATATATGTTGGAAGCTGCCCAGAGTGGCTGGGGCAACCCAGTAAGATGTGTGGGGGTATAAATAGTAAAATTATCATTGTGGAATGGGATGGCCCTATTTTCATTGGAGAAATGTTGGAGGGTATGGGTGCCATGATACTACAAGTTGTTTTGAACTGTTTAAAATATTGTGTTGTAATGTTGTAACCCATCCTGGGACCTCAGGGTGAAGGGCAGGTAATAAATTAAATAATTCTTATTTTAATAAAATGTATACAGTGGTACCTTGGTTCTCAAATGTCTTGGTACTCAAACAACTTGGAACCCAAACACTGCAAACCCAAAGGTAAGTGTTCTGGTTTGTGAACCTTTTTTTGGAAGCCGAACATGCTCCATTTTGAGTGTTACGCTTCCGATTTGAGTGCCACACTTCTGTAGTGAGTGCCATGCTTCCATTTTGAGTGTTACGCTTCTGTTTTGAATCTTACATTTCCGTTTTGAGTGCTATGCTTCCATTTTGAGTGTTACACTGCAGTCTATCTGTTTATGCTATTTATTTTGTGTTTGGGTTTTTTTTGCAGCTTTTTTGTTTCGGTTTTGTGACTGTGTGGAACTCAGTTCAGCTATGATTGATTGACTGTGTGACTGCAGTACATTGTTTATTGCTTTCATTTTATGGATCAATGGTCTCATTAGATAGTAAAATTCATGTTAAATTGCTGTTTTAGGTGTTGTTTTTAAAAGTCTGGAACAGATTAATCCATTTTGCATTACTTTCTATAGGAAAGCGCGCCTTGGATTTGGAACACTTTGCTTTTGGAACAGACTTCTGGAACAGGTTAAGTTTGAGAATCAAGGTACCACTGTACCAGATAATCAGATTGTTTAGTTATTTGTTGGTTGGTTAAGTGCTTAAAAGAGCAGTATGCTTTGTACAAGAGTTGGGGGGAGATTCAGATCTTTGCTGAAACAGGTCACAATCAATGAAGGATGATGCAAAAAGGCAAACAGTTGCACCATGATAATCCTTTTTACCTCATAGGGCAATCTGTGACAGACAAGGGAGGCCATTTATTTGAATTATTTTAACCACATACCTTTCTGTGCTTCGCCACTGGAGAAAAAGGTCACACCACAAGAGGCTACAATTATTCCACAAGAGGCTACAATTATCATTGTGAAAATTACATACATAAAAACCATGGCCACTCTTGCTTTGCATTATATTGCAAAAGGGTGTGAAGAGTCGTTTAATAGCACTAGAACAAATATTTTGGTGTAGGCCGATATTGCTGGCAAGGCATGTGCGTTCAACATGAGTCATTTTCATGCACCTCACATGCGTCTTCAAAGCACTCTAACAGCTTGGATTGGGCACAGTGTGGTTGTATGACTGACTCCACAGTAATATGAAAAGACAACAGAGATTTCCCTGGTTGTTGTTTTTTTAAAAAATGAATAGATAAATGCTGTTAAAAGTAATGTGGGCCAGAACAATTCAGTGATAGAACTTACATACAGTGGTAATACAGTGTACCTACATACAGTGGTACCTTGGGTTACATACACTTCAGGTTACATACGCTTCTGCCGCTAACCCAGAAATAGTGCTTCAGGTTAAGAACTTTGCTTCAGGATAAGAACAGAAATCGGGCTCTGGCGGCGCGGCAGCAGCAGGAGGCCCCATTAGCTAAAGTGGTTCTTCAGGTGAAGAACAGTTTCAGGTTAAGAACGGACCTCCGGAACGAATTAAGTACTTAACCCGAGGTACTACTGTATGTAGGTTTTCATAATGCAAGAATTTGGAGCATCGGTTTCCTTGGCTGTCCTCAAATTTGTGTAAAGCTACTGGAGCAAAGGAAGAGTTCATTACAGATAGATAAAAAAACCAAAACGCAAAGCAACTTCCAAATGTCTAGTACAGTGGTACCTTGGGTTACAGACGCTTCAGGTTACAGATTCCACTAACCCAGAAATTATACATCAGGTTAAGTACTTTGCTTCAGAATAAGAACAGAAATCGCACAGCGGTGGTGTGGCGGCAGCAGGAGGCCCCATTAGTTAAAGTGGTGCTTCAGGTTAAGAAGAGTTTCAGGTTACGAACGGACCTCCAGAACGTACACAGCTACGACTGTACAGGGGTGAGGAACTGCAAGTCCTCTTAACCCCAACCAGAAAGACCAGTGATCAGAGATGACGAGACTTGGTAGGCCAAACAACAACTTGAGGGACACACAGCTTCCTTCCCTCTGGTCTGGTGGGTGGATGACATGCCTGATCTGGTGCCAGACACTGAGTCCTTGGAGGATGATTCCAGAGAGACTCCATGGTTAAGGACCATGAGGAGCAGGCAAGGTCTCTTGGGACCAGTGCTGAGGGACCTTCTGGTGGGAGACCAGCTGAAGAACCCTTGGAGCTGTCAGAGGAAGAGGTGGAGGAGCCACCCCACAGTCCTTGAGAATTCCTGCACCAAATGGTCTAGGCCCAGGCCAAAGAGCAACAACACAGCATGCGTCTTCGGAGCCAGAGTTGTCATGTAGTCATGAGTAAGTGGTCTACTTGTGAGCAAGCAGTCACTGGAATTCCTTTACTAGCAGCAATATAGGAGGCCACAGTATATAAGTTCTTTAACAGCACTTGAGATTTACACAGAACAAGGTATTAGATTGAGGTGTGGACTTCTGGACGCCATTTTTGATGGCAGGTGAAAACTTTTTAATTTCCCATGACCTCTTAGTAGTTTTACTGCCTCTGAAACTTGGTTTATACTGTTTCTAATGCAGCTTTTATACCTTATGTAGCTAGGTTGCCTAGAAGCAAGCCCCACTTAAGTCAGTGGTTCACAAGTGAGTAGATATAAGTTCAACACTGTACTGGATTGTAATATAAATGTATGGGTTGTATTTGGTATTTGCAAACCACCCTGGGGAAAATCTTTTTGAATTATACGTTTTATAACAAATTAATATTAATAATGTTGATAGCCAACAAGTCAGGAAGGCACTTAATCACATTCTTGATCTACAAAACTGGGTAGTTCAGTTAAAATTAAGCCACTAAGCTTAATCTTGATGGATGCTCACATTTGGTTAATGATGAGCATGTGCTTCCTGCTTAAGGCTTGGTGCCATAATTGGTCATGCATTTGATGGGTGACTTGGCAAGTTTTCTTTCCTCGCAAATGAAAAACGATGAGTCGCGCATTTCAAAACTAAAGATGCTAGGCCATAATGTAAACCAACCAAACCAAACACATACATGTTTTGGGTCCTTTATAATTCACTTCTGTGACCTGTGCAACTGGTGTAGTGGTTAAGAGCAGTGGATTCGTAATCTGGTGACCCGGGTTCGCATCTCCGCTCCTCCACATGCAGCTGCTGGGTGACCTTGGGCTAGTCACGCTTCTCTGAAGTCTCAGCCTCACTCACCTCACAGAGTGTTTGTTGTGGGGGAGGAAGGGAAAGGAGAATGTTAGCCGCTTTGAGACTCCTTAGGGTAGTGATAAAGCGGGATATCAAATCCAAACTCCTCTTCTTCTTCTTGTGTCCTGAAGATTACAGCAGAAGTAACATGTAAGCTGGAGAGCTCCAGCCAATATACATAGGTATGCTATAGCAGTCCTTTTCGAGCCATCGGTGCAGCAATCTTGGGCTCTAATCATGCTCTCTCCATACTTAAATACCAGACGAGGACTAGTGAGTGCCCCAAATATGGTGCAAGTTGAAAGCAAATGCTGTAAACAACTGGAAATTCATGGACACATTGGTGAAAGTTATACTTTGAGCAAGTGCTCTCCGGAGGTTTTGCCGGCAACTTACATCAGCCCCCAGCCAGCACATAACAAATAAATAATAACTTATTTACTGATGCTGCAGCCATATATGATGTATGTATGTATGTATGTATGTATGTACAGTAGTACCTCGTTGTGAGTCCGCCCTGTTTAGTGTCCATTTCGTGGAGCGTCCGTGGCAAAGCCAGAAGTACCAGAATGGGTTACTTCTGAGTTTGATGCTCAAGCTCGCGCAGCGCAGGAACACTAAATCAAGCTTTGCGCATGCGCAGAAGCGCAAAACTGCTCACGCGCATGTGCAGAGCAGTGCTTTGTTGAGCGTCCCTTTCTTTGAGTGTCCGGGACTCTGGAACGGATCCTGGACTCAAAACAAGGTACCAATTGTATACAAATATATAATATTTGTAAAGCCAATGTGAATACCAAGTTTTTATAGAAAGGCAGAATAGAATAAACAAGGTAATGCAATATCATTTCATAAAATCAGTGTACTGAAAGGTTAGTGGGATGGTCCTCAACGAAAATATTACAGGAGGTGTCGGTGTGTCACTCATGTGCGCACACACAGTATGTTATTGTGGACATGAATTAATGGAAACAGCTATTGTCTGGCAGAAGAGAGGGGGGAAATCAACAAAGCATTAAAAGTTCAGTAATTTATTATGACTTGGAACTCAAATTATGAACACATTCAACACAAATGTCCTGGCATGGTATCCAAAATATTGTGCTTGGCAATCTGACCGGAGCCTGGGAACAGCTTTTGCCCATTAGCTGCTTCTTCCATTTCAGTGCTCTGTCTGCTGTGTGGGCACTTTAAGTCACAGCAGCAGGAACTTAAGTCATGAGTCTTGGCATCTGCATCAGTTCAACCACCTGAATTGCTAGAAAGGCGCATATTGAGGAACAGCTGCTCTTTTTTTCCTTCGTCAGCAGAATCGATGTGCTTACACAAATGTTGTAGCTCAGAAGTATTGTTCTTGTGTGCAGAATTTTCTTCCGTTAATGATAACTGCATCCACAAATACATGAAAAGGGAGACGGGGGTAACTTCATGCCAATGTATTTTTATAGGGTGATATTCAACTGAATAGAGGGACGAGGGTGGCGCTGTGGGTTAAACCACAGAGCCTAGGACTTGCCGATCAGAAGGTCGGCGGTTCGAATCCCCATGACGGGGTGAACTCCCGTTGCTCGGTCCCTGCTCCTGCCAACCTAGCAGTTCGAAAGCACGTCAAAGTGCAAGTAGATTAATAGGTACCGCTCTGGCGGGAAGGTAAACGGCGATTCCATGCGCTGCTCTGGTTCGCCAGAAGCAGCTTAGTCATGCTGGCCACATGACCCGGAAGCTGTCTGTGGACAAACGCCGGCTCCCTCGGCCTATAGAACGACATGAGCATGCAACCCCAGAGTCGGTCACGACTGGACCTAATGGTCTGGGGTCCCTTTACCTTTACCTTATTCAACTGAATAATTGCATTAGCACAAGGATTAGCACTAGTGCAATGGTACTTTCTCCTTCTCCTTGCACCACACTGTCCCCACATCTACTCTGGAGAATCATAGAATCATAGAGTTAGAACACAAGGCCACAAGGGCCATCGAGTCCAACCCCCTGCCAAGCAGGAAACACCATCAGAGCACTCCTGACATATAGTTGTCAAGCCTCTGCTTAAAGACCTCCAAAGAAGGAGACTCCACCACACTCCTTGGCAGCAAATTCCACTGGAATTACTCTGGAGAAGAAGAGTTTGGATTTGATA
Source organism: Podarcis tiliguerta (assembly GCF_965153285.1). Classification (NCBI taxonomy): domain Eukaryota; kingdom Metazoa; phylum Chordata; class Lepidosauria; order Squamata; family Lacertidae; genus Podarcis; species Podarcis tiliguerta. The sequence goes on from NC_139534.1 coordinate 18,197,377, forward strand.
TCCCGCTTTATCACTACCCGAAGGAGTCTCAAAGCGGCTAACATTCTCCTTTCCCTTCCTCCCCCACAACAAACACTCTGTGAGGTGAGTGGGGCTGAGAGACTTAAGAGAAGTGTGACTAGCCCAAGGTCACCCAGCAGCTGCATGTGGAGGAGCGGAGACACGAACCCAGTTCACCAGATTACGAGGGTGGGGGGAAACGCGTGAATAGATTTAGGGGGTTCATAGCGGAGGAAACATTCCATTGTGCAAGGAGAAATCCTTGTTCTCATGGCATGATTTGATTAGCACTGCGGTGACTACAATCCATAGTGGGCTGGCCATATCTATGCTGCTGGGTTTTTTGTTTTTTTTAAGTTGTAGTTGGTGTAGACTATTTTTTTAAAAGATAATAAATGACAAAACTGACTAAAAAGTCACAAAGTTGCATGCAGAATGAGAGCTGCAGACAGGCTGATTTCACAGGTCATGTTCAGTAGGTTCCCATGCTACTTGTGCATCTGTATTTCACATGGTAAGTCACAGTATATTATTATTATTATTATTATTATTATTATTATTTATTAAAATAGGCTGCTTTTCTGGAAAAATGCTTTCTCAAAATGGCTTACAATAAAAGCAGTGCAAAACTGATAATTTTGAAAACTTAACACTACAGCTCAACCATACATGGCAATTTATATTTTGAACAGAACCAACATAATAGGGAAGGACCACCATTCATCTAATCAACATCACGCCTGAAGGCCAGTAAGGGGGCAAGAAAGCCTCTGGGGCCTTCTGAAAAAAAGAGCAGTGTACAGATTTTGTGAAGGTCCAATGAGAGGAGGTGGGGAGGAAGCGAACCCATGTGGAGGAGCGGGAAAGCGAACCCAGTTCACCAGATTACGAGTCCACTGCTCTTAACCACTACACCACACTGGCTGTAGGATTGCTCCTTTGGCAATAGAAATGCTTTTAGTATGTGAAGGTAGCAATTGTGAGTCACAATAACAGGAAAAAGTGTGACTAGCCCAAGGTCACCCAGCAGCTTCATGTGGAGGAGCGGGGACGCGAACCTGGTTCACCAGATTACAAGTCCACCGCTCTTAACCACTACACCACACTGGCTCTCTTGTGGCAACCTGCCTTCCTGACTGAAGTGGTGGGAACACCAGGGCAGCCTTTGAAGCAAATCGTAAGGAGCAGGCAGGATGGGATGGGTGCAAGCGGTCCAATATACTGTTTAGGGTTTTAAAGGTTAAAAACAGCAAACTGGACCCCAAAATGCACTATTAACCAATAGAGCTGATATAATAAAAGGTGCTACATAGGCTGACTGCCTTGGCCCCAGAAGGACTCTAGCATCTGCATTCTGAACTAGTTGAAGTTCCTGAACTGTCTTCAAAGGCAGCCCCATGGTCAATGGTACTGAAAACCACTGAGAGACCCAGGAAGACTTATGCTGCATCCCTGCTGTCCATTCTCCAATGTAAGTCCTCCACCAGATTGGCGAAAACTGTTTCCACCCCATCACCAGGTCTGAATTCAGACTGGAATGGATCCAAGTAATCGATATCATCCAAAACTGCTTGAGGTTGAGAGGCCACCACTCATTCTATCGCCTTGCAAATTAGAAATAGCCCGGTAGTTGTCCATGGCCAAAGGATCTAAATTTGGCATTTTAGGAGCGGTGACATTTTCACCCCTTGAGGCAGATAGAAACCACTCCTTCTGTCAATGAGGCATTAACTACGGTACCTCTGGGGTCCGGTCACCCAGCCCTGATTTCACAGCTGTCAAAAGCCATGAATGGCAAGGGGTAAGTAAGCAAGCGTAAGGCAGCACAGAAACCAAACCCCGCAGCAGGTTGCCAGGAACAGACAAGACCAGGAAAAGTTCTTACCATCTGCTTTTATTCAATATTCACAGAGAGAAGCTTGGAAATGAATATATCACCTATAAAGCGAATACAATATACAAAGGCATGGGGAAATGTCTTAGGGGTTGTAGAACCTGTGGCCTTTCAGGTGTTGACGGACTCTAGCTCCCATCATTCCTGATGTTGACTAGGAATGATGGGAGGTGAACTCAAGCAACATCTGGAGGACCACAGGTTTCTCACACCTGGCAGAAAGAAATAAGTCCTATTGAATTGAATGGGACTTTCTCCCAAGTTGTGCATTAGAGCCTAAGGAATGATTTTGGGTGAAGGCATGCTTCATAAATCTTGCTCCACTGTTTGAAATCCTTATTTCAGCCAGAAAAACTAATGCATGATTACTTTTAAACATTTAACATGGATGGAGAACATTTGCCAGGATAAGTTTTTAAAAAGTTTGTGTGGTAACTTCACTGTGGGCAAACATTTTTTTAAAAATCGGCTGACAGAAAGACCTGGAAAGTTTAAAATTGTCATGTTTCCTTTTAAACAAGGACTTTGATTCATAGTGTGGCAGGATGTACTCTATTGACACAGAAAAATTAAGACCATCCCAGGAAAAATCTGCTTACCTAGCTGTATTTGGCCTAACCACAGACATCCAAGAATTTATTTTAAGTAGACCCAGGTGAGACACACCTGTTTCACTGGTTAGCACCTAGTATTTTAAAATATTGATTAATGTTAACATTTAGAACATGCTTACCAGTTAAATGAATACATTCTTTGTAACATGCTGCGAAGTTGTTAAGACTGTCTTTATTGGGCATACAGAAATTCTTGGTAGCCTATCAATGATTTTACATAGTCCTCTTCTACATTATGAATACAGGTTACCATCATTTTTTGCACTAAATTGACACCAAGGTTTCTTCAGTGCCGGCTGTGAAATGCAGATTTCAGTATAGTGGTACCTTGGTTCTCAAATGCCTTGGTACTCAAACAACTTGGAACCCAAACACTGCAAACCCGGAAGTAAGTGTTCCGGTTTGTGAACTTTTTTTGGAAGCTGAACATGCTCTGTTTTGAGTGTTATGCTTCCGATTTGAGTGCCACACTTCTGTTTTGAGTCATATGCTGAGCTCTGTCTGTTTTTGCTATTTATTTTGTGTTTTTCTGGCTCTTTTTTGTTTTTGTGACTGTGTGGAACCCAATTCAGCTACTGATTGATTGATTGTGTGACTGCAGTACATTGTTTATTGCTTTCATTTTATGGATCAATGGTCTCGTTAGATAGTAAAATTCATGTTAAATTGCTGTTTTAGGGGTTGTTTTTAAAAGTCTGGAACGGATTAATCCATTTTTCTACAGGAAAGTGCGCCTTGCTTTTGGAAGGCTTTGGTTTTGGAACAGACTTCCGGAACGGATTAAGTTTGAGAACCAAGGAGAAATATACATGAGAGCTTTCAGATTCTTCCTCCATCCCCCCTACCCCAAACTTTGTTTCAAAATTTGCCACTGCAGTTTTCTCCAGTTTTATCACTGGCTTCTTTCGCCTCCTCTTCCATTTTCCTTCTTTGTTGTATTTGCCAGTTGTTGCCCATCGGCCATAGCTTGAAGAACAAAGTATATATACACAATGTGCATTTTAAAACTCTCTTCTTTGTAATTTTATAGAGCTTGTATCTACAGTATTGTTTCAAAAGGAGCGACTAATGACAAGATTAAAAATTAGTCTCGAGTTTAGATACTGCCAAGCCATTGTTGGCTGTTGTTTTTTTAAGTCATAATGTTTTGTTGCAACATTTCAAGTTGACAGGTTTAAATTAAGCCACAAGGTTTCTTGTGACTCATCAATGGCAGCTGATTTGTGTTACAAGGCGCCAAAATATTATGTGACTGAAAAGAACGTCCTACAGTTGCTAGGCGATCCTGACATGCTTCCCTCCACAAAGGAGTCAGGTGCTTAGAATCTGAAATGGCGATAGCAAAATAAAAGGGGAAAGTTAGTGCTAATGTTCAGCCTCTGTCCAACAAACCAGACCATTGAGAGAAGGATTCAATTAATATAGACTCTTTCACATTTGAACAAGGCTACTCGTATCAAGATTCTGTTCTTGTATTTTCTTACAAAGTTAGGAAACTTGATGATGATGATGATTATTTCTTAATAGCTGATCCACTTGCTGATTTAGAAGCAGACAGGCACCATAGTGTTATGCGTGGATAATATGGGGCAAGGCAATTGCAACCACTGAACTTGACAACTTTTACCAGTTCGTGCTGTTGCGTCTAACACCCTGGCATAACTTCTAAAGCGGCAACATCATGGCTTACTTGGAATTCCTTAATCCTCCTGGTGTTTATGTTGAGACGGTGTTCTGTGGAAAGGTTTTGCCCTTCAGTCAAAAATCCAGGAAAAACATTGCCTTCTCTGAATTTCAACAAGGAGGGGGCATTTTTTGAAACGTACAGAAACATAGCCCTGAATGTTATTCATCTTTGAGATGACGGTAAATTGACCACATGCAAAGGAAGTTAAGTCTTCTCCTGTACTTTTAGTAATTGGGTAGGAGAGAGAGAGAGTGAGTTCTGGCAGGTGTGGCTTGTCTATCAGGAGTTATAAAAACTGTAAATGCTGGATTTCTCTTCTGTAGCATTATTAGAGATACAGATGTCTTGCACTCCTTTGCTTCTGTGTCCTCAAGTAAAGGGTGAAATGTTCAGACCCTAAGAGGGGTCCTTGAGAGTTTTGTGAAAGGAATTTGCTAGACAGAACTTATCCCCATTGTATTGGAAAAGACACACTTGGAGCAATCTTTCTTTTTTTCTGTACAACTCTTAAAGGTGCAGGTACTTCCTTGAGGATCTAGACCTGATCATGCTATGTCGGGGAGATGGAATCAAAAAATTGCATTTGGGGAAAATGTACTAGAGAAGGGGTACGAAGCTTGCTGAAAATGGTGCCAGGTATTATAACATGCTAAGAGTTGAGCATATTATAACATGCTAAGAGAAGGCTGATCGCCAAAGAATTGATGCTTTTGAATTATGGTGCTGGAGGAGACTCTTGAGAGTCCCATGGACTGCAAGAAGATCAAACCTCTCCATTCTGAAGGAAATCAGCCCTGAGTGCTCACTGGAAGGACAGATCCTGAAGCTGAGGCTCCAATACCTTGGCCACCTCATGAGAAGAGAAGACTCCCTGGAAAAGACCCTGATGTTGGGAAAGATGGAGGGCACAAAGAGAAGGGGACGACAGAGGACGAGATGGTTGGACAGTGTTCTCAAAGCTACAAACATGAGTCTGACCAAACTGCGGGAGGCAGTGGATGACAGAAGTGCCTGGCGTGCTCTGGTCCATGGGGTCACGAAGAGTCGGACACGACTAAACAACTAAACAACAACAACAACAAAGAGTTGAGTTTTCTTGTTTGCCTAAATCAAGTCTTAGTGGTTGACACTAAGAAGCTATTTTAAATGTCCCCAGGAATGGGAGAGAGGTCAGCTTTGAGACATCAAATTAAAGAAATTTAATAATTTAATATAGCTGAGATTGGATACAAATGTGTCCCATTCAGTAAAAATAACTGAAAATTGGAATCCCAAATTGTATGAATGAAAGCGCTTTCAAGTAAGGCAAAGTCAGTATCAATTACAGCCTGCAATTTCTATATTCCCATCCATTTATTGCCATGTGTCTATGCTTTGCTCTTTCCTCGGCAGTAAATTCTGCCAGCTTTCTGCTAGTCATATCACGCTTCAGCACGGGGCCGTTTTTATAAAGTTATTTGTGTCAATTCGTACAGTATTTTCATCGTAGCCCTCTGGAAAAGCTCTGAACACAACCTCCTGCAACACAGCTGGTTTATTATTACCTCTTTTAGCCCCGACTCCATTAACATGTGACAGATGGAAAAATAAATTTCGTAGCCCGTGCTGTCAGCAAAATCTGGCACTCACACTCTTAAGACAAATATGAAGAGGGAAAAACTGACCTCTAGAAGGAAACAGCAGATGACCGAAATTAAAATGACAGGCTCTTAACATACTGTCTTTGTTGAGACTCTAGATATGCACAAATGGCCACAAAATTCTCCCCTATTTGTTGACAGAGAGATCTAGAGACCATTTTACTGAACTTTTCCATGGCAAAGATAAATTCTCCAATGGTGTCTTAGGGGTGAGACTCAACATTAGCCGAGGCAGTAGCACAGCTTCTTTTTCTCCCCCACCCCCGCCAAGATCTCCGTTGTGTTTGTGTGTGTGTGTGTGTGGTGCTCCAGTAACTATCTTGTTAGTCCGGGGCACTATTTGCACTCCCCGTTTTGCATCATTCTGAGACATTGTGCGTGGGTAATGGCAAATGCCACCCCCAAAATGGAAGGCAACTATTTAGAGAAAATCCTGTAAGTTTGTTTTTTCGGAGGGAACTGTGTTGATGAAGAGAGACAGACAGACAGACAGACAGACAGACAGACACACACACACAGAGAGAGAGAGATCTCAGAGATTTTTCAGGAAAAAATTATTCTGGTTCAGTTCTATTTGAGACATCATCTTGGCTGAGCTTTCTGCAATACTCAACAAAAGAAGATGAATTGAAACTGCAGTTTTGGGGTATCCAGAAAGGGTTTTGAAACTTCTGTCGCTCTCCGGTGAGGTTCAATACTTCAAAATAAGGCAGAGTCTTTGAAAAGGCTATGAAGCGGGCCTTTATGAGACTATCTCACCTCTGAGTGCACACCAAGGAAAAACACTCAGCTGCTCTTGCACAGAAAACTATTGTGTGAGGTAAATAAATTCACCAGAAAGCTTAAAAAAAATACACAATGTCTGTGTGTGTGTGTGTGCAATATACACTTGAAACAACAACAACATTTCAAGGCGTTCTACAACATATGAGAATAAAATGAACCAAAGGACCCATGCTGCATGGGTAGTTACTTGAGGAAAAGTAAATGGCATTTTTTGGAACCTGTTGACACATAAATGGCCATTTCCTTTGCTATAACAAGTAGAAATCAAATCATACTTTTATAATTCACCCACATCATCAACTTATGGCGTTTACTGCATTTCACAAACATCCATGTTTCAGTTGCAGTCAAAACTGAGAAACTAGTAGGTTTTTAGCTCGATAAGCATCTACATGGGCGTTCTCCAAGCATGATAATTGTGTGTGTACTTATGAATGTATATAATATATCTCAGTATTTGCAGTACTTCTAAGGTGGTGGAAGTCTGTTTCATACCTCATGCATCCCATAAGGCAGATGAAGCAGAAAGATCCAAGAATGAGGAACACTATTAAGCACCTTTTCCCCCCTTGCTGGCTATATCATATACAGTGTTTCATCGATAATATGGCAAATTGCTGCATTCAAGACCAATCCAAAGATCATTAGATTTCTAACGAGCGTTTCATGAAAATACTCTCATGCACTGCTAGCGACTGAAGCAAAGGAACACACCAGAAAAACAAGTAGATAATGACAGACAGCCTGCAATTAGCTCAACACAACAGACACCACCCTTACAATTTCACTCGTGAGACTTGTGAGACGTTGCCAAATCTGTTAGCATCATGCTATTTTCTTAATTGCAGTTGTTTCAGTAAGCCCAGCAGAAGTTTGACTAGACCTTTGGATTTTTGGAGCACAGAAAAACAGATGAAGTAACCTCATGTACTCAACTTGTCTTATTGGTTTCTTCCTTCGCTTGCAAGTGTGAACCAATTAATAACACATCTGTTTTAAAAAGAGAGGGAGACATTCAGGAGAGCCACCCTGCCTTCTTCTCCATTAGCATGGAAATTGTATTTGAGCTGACGTTTTCTTTGAATTAACAGACTGGACATCACACACACACAAAAAACTTTAGCCAGGGGCACAGAGAGTGATTTAGGCGTAGAGATTGAGCCAGGACTACTGGTGAACTCAAATGCCAAAATGCCATGCAACAATACACAGCAACAGTGACACGGGTGGCGCTGTGGGTTAAACCACAGAGCCTAGGACTTGCCGATCAGAAGGTCGGCGGTTCAAATCCCCGCGACGGGGTGAGCTCCTGTTGCTTGGTCCCTGCTTCTGCCAACCTAGCACATCAAAGTGCAAGTAGATAAATAGGTACCACTCCCGCGGGAAGATAAATGGCGTTTCTGTGTACTGCTCTGGTTCACCAGAAGCGGCTTAGTCATGGTGGCCACATGACCCGGAAGCTGTACGCCGGCTCCCTCAGCCAATAAAGCGAGATGAGCGCCGCAGCCCCAGAGTCGGCCACGACTGGACCTAATGGTCAGGGGTCCCTTTACCTAGCAACAGGAAAAAGTGGTTTGAAGTAGAGAAGCAGAGAAAAGTGGTGTTAAACTTTATATGTCACTTCCCCTCCCCACTTGCCCACAACTATTCCCATAAGTGAGGTTCTAGACCCGTCAGGTGTTTTGTGCTACCATTTCCACCAGGCCCAGCAGCTAGGGTCGATGTATTGAAACAGACAAGACATACTAATGCATTATCTTTTTTTCCTTTTGCATGTCGGGGCAAAATGTTATCTACTTCAGCGCATACCGTTTCTTTCCTGCTTTGACAAGAAGATCTTCGCACAAAAAGAGCAGAGAGACCTAAAAATACTACTTTCCACAGAAAAGTCACTGTCAGGAGACCAGAATTATGAGGGTCACCCGGACTGCAATCTGAATGAGAGGAGGAGGTCTGTAAGGGGGACAAGTTTTGACAAGTTGGAAACAAACCTAACAGGAATGTTCTCCAGCTTCAGCCATCAGTTAAAGCAGCTGTTTAAAGGAATGGGGGACCTTAGGCCCAGGCGGCAAATGCTGCCCCTCCAGTTTTTCTGGCCCTTGGCACTCTGCCCAGGTCACCTCCCTTGTTGCCCCTACTATCACCCATTTTGCCTAACTAGAATGCCCTTGCTCTGACGTTTGCCGGGATAGAGGCGTTTGTCAAAGTTTGTTTCACCCTAGCTCTGCAGGGAATGCTAGTTTGTTGGGTTTTGCTTCCAAGTCTAGAGCCAACCCAGTCTCTCTATACCAGAGGCAGGGGCTCCTGGGATGTAAAATTGGACTCCCATCAGCTCCAGTGAGCACGGCCAATGGTCACAGGTGGAAATTGTAGTCCAAAAGCTGAAGACACAGGTTAGCACCCCAGCTCTGAACATCTATGACTTAAAAGTGTTGAGGAAGCAAGTTATATCCATGTATTTTATCATCAGGCATTCCACCTGGCCAGCCATGACGTAAAGTGCTGGTCTAGATGCAGTTTGCCCTATGATACAGAATTGTCCATACTGAAATTATTTCCCTCAGAAACACTTTCCTCTGCAGCAGCTCTGGTCAAATGAATAAGTATGAACCAATGTGGTTGCTACTCATGGCTTCCTCCTCAACATTTCGTCGGTTTTAATATTGAGCTGTTGTGCTCTGTTAGTACAGTGGTACCTCGGGTTACAAACACTTCGGGTTACAGACTCCACTAACCTGGAAGTAGTACCTTGGGTTAAGAACTTTACCTCAGGATGAGAACAGAAATTGTGCGGTGGGAGGCTCCATTAGCTAAAGTGGTACCTCAGATTAAGAATGGTTTCAGGTTAAGAACGGACCTCCGGAATGAATTAAGTTCGTAACCAGAGGTAACACGTATTCCTTTGCTTGTTGTCTAACAGCTGTACTTTAGATGCTTCTTCAGAGTTCAACAGCACTAACATGCATACACACATGCACAGACACGCACTGGGTTCACAGTTGTTTGGGCTTACAGAAGGTTCTTATACTAGCATAGTGGAACTGTTGACGTCGCCATTTCAAAAGCAGTTTATCATGGGAGGCAGTGTTGTTTGAAATGGTCCCTGGGGTCGACAGTATTAATTTTATTATTCTTTCTTCTTGGTGAGCATGCATATAATTTCTCCCTCCCAATGCTTTCTACTAAAAGGTTTTGAACAGGCTATTTTGAGAGTTCAGAAGTGACTTATTACCCAGTGACCAATTTTGCTCCCACTGTCTGCACTGGACAAAAGTAGATTTGTTTTGCGTCTTGCATTTCAAATTCTGCCTCAAGCGCTCCTGGACGTCTTAGGAATGTAGATTAATAAATACTTCCATTTCGTTCAGCAAGTTTGCCGTCCCTCCTGAAGGACGGGTGCCTCATGCTAGGATTGTTCACTGTGCTTTCAGAAAACAATAATGGCAAATCTTCCCATTTCCAGAGCAACTCCCATTTCAAAACCTCAACACTTTGTAAAACCAGTTGGACTTTGAATAAAACCTAGAGGTAGAAGCAAGCAGTTGTTTTGAATTGTTTCCCCTACAAAACCACATTTTCTGTAAATAAACCATAAAAATGCTTGCTTCAAAGACATCAATGCGGGAGACACTTGTTACAATTTATTCCAAGAAGTGAAGAAGCATCCTGGAAAATTGCAGTCCTTTATTTGAAAGAATGACATCTTGTGGAATTATTGGTAAGAAATATAAATACATGTAGTCCACAATGCTATGTGTCTAGAGAACAGATACCCAGCTGTAGTCCATTTTTCTTAACTGGCGCAATTTTTTTTCTTGTTCTTTTGACAATTTAGGTGGAATGTTGTCCTCCAAACAATCTGTCGCCTGTGGTGCCTCTGAGTCCATTTTAGCAACTTCCGTGTCCTCGTCCTCCGATTCATTCTCGCTGTTGTCGCTTTCCATTTCCACTTCATTGGCGACTTCACTGGTGCTATAAAAATACAAACGGAAGGATCAATAGAAATGTGCATTTGAGACCACTGAGACATTTATAACAAAGTCTCAGAGCTAGAATATTTGCTGGGTTGTAGATACTTTTCTTAAGATTCTCATGAATATGATAAGCTTTAGTATGATGGGGGATGTGGACTTCTTAAAAGCGGAAAAAAAGTTCTCATACAAGTCACCAATAAGAGAATGGGAATTATAAGGGTTGCAGAATAATCTGAAGCAGTGGGAGATCAGCAGGAAACACAAATTAGGAGGGAACTAAGCTTTTCAATGCATCCTGTCACAAAGAAAACACTCCGTAAACAGGCACGGCCGGGAAAGGCCTAGAAATGTTCCTGAATTGTGTAGGCAGTGGAGGTGCATTTAAAACTAGCTTTTGCTAAGATTCAGTTTTACACACAACCTCTCATAATAATACACACTAAACCTACTTAGTTATACTGAAGATGCTGGGCCTAGTCACACAGGTCTCAGGCTGTGCTGAGACAGCACTTAATTCCATTTTCACAATGTTTCCTTTACAGTCGTACCTTGGAAGTCGAACAGAATCCGTTCCGGGTGTCCGTTCGACTTTCAAAACATTTGGAAACCAAAGCGTGGTTTCTGGTTGGCTGCAGGAAGCTCCTGCAGCCAATCAGAAGCTGCAGAAGCCCCGTTGGACGTTCGGCTTACAAAAATAGTTTGCAAACTGGAATAGTCACTTCCGGGTTTGCGGCGTTCGGGAGCCAAAACATTCGAGAACTAAGCTGTTTGAAAACCAAGGTATGACTGTATTTACATATCTTACGTGATCTTTCGCATGACGTAAAAGCCACTTTTGGAAAACTAGTGGAATCTAGCCAAAGTTTAGTGCTAAATTCTGTGTTACCTGTTTCCAGAAAAAAATGTGTAACCCAGAATTCCACATGATGAAATTTTAGGCAGCGTTCTGGCACACTGTCCTTTCCAAACATTTAAAATTTAGTGTGACATGGCAGTATACTGATCAAAAAGGCAGTGTTCTCTAATGGAAGAAAGTTATGCTGTGTCAAAGGAATGTAAGAATTGACACATTACCGTTAATGATCGGGAAATGATGAAATAACGCCCCGTGTCTGAATGCAACCTCAGACATGAGGTTCTCTAGCCCACCAGATATGTGTCATCATGCCAGGTTCCCAAATAGGAGAATTACTGTATTTTTCCCTCCATAAGACGCACCTTTTCCCTCCTAAAAAGGGGAAATGTTTGTGCGTCTTATGGAGCGAATGCAGGCGGGAGGCTCTGCTCAGCGCTCCCTTTAAAGAGCCACATGGAGCGTGTGTGGCTCTTGGGGGCTTTTCCCGAGGAGGGAGAAGGGCAGTCCCTTCTCCCTCCTAGGGGAAAAGCCTGCAAGTGCCGCATACACGCTCCACGCGGCTCGTGAAAGGGAGCACTGAGCAGAGCCTGGGATGCATACAGGCTCTGCTCAGCGCTCCCTTTAAAGAATATTTTTTTACTTGCATTCCCCCTCTAAAAACTAGGTGCGTATTATGGTCAGGTGTGTATACGGTATGTTTTAACACCTTCTCTTCTCACTCATATCTTTTGTGCATGTGGCTGTGCCTCCTATAGGGCAAGAGTCATTTTCAAAGGACACCTCGGTGTAAATGCTTCCGTTTCTATGACAATGGTAACGTGTTAATGCCCTCTTAACTCAGCTTCGTGAAGAACCACCACCTCACAATGTAAGCGGATAGGGGAAAATGTTGTGCGCGACCTTCTTTTGTTCTGTAAAGTTCAGTTTTATTGTTGGCTCCCTTCGAAAACAAACGTTTAAAAAACTGAGGGCTTCTTACCTTTTATTGGCTTTGGATATCAGCAGTGAGTTGATAAAAATGGGGCACAGGAAAGAGGCAGACGGTAAGACGTGAGCTGGAGTGTGAAGAAGCTGGGGAGGAAAGACAAAAAAAAAAAAGACACAATAAGAAGGAAAGTTTGTTAAACGGTAGTCAGTATTTGCATGTTCCTGAACAGGCATCATGTTTATTCTTACTTCTTTGATGGCAGGCGATTCTTGTGCAAAGTTCTTCTGAACAGGGAGTCTCCCAGTTTCTGTAGCCTCTTTGTTCTGTTGCTGGTGCTTTCCCAGTAGCAGGTAAAAAGGAGTCATGGGGAAGCTCTCTTCAACTGCCAGCTAAAAAGTGGCGATGGAGAAAACAGACCCGAGTTAAAGAACAGAATAGGGTACTTAATCCCTGCCTCCCACCCACTTTGGTGTCCAAAGTTATTAAATTAAAGGAGGGGGGAAGTGCAACTGGAGAAAAGTCAAGCAAAGCCCTAGAATCCCCAACCTTTGGCTTGGGGCTAATGGAAATTGGAGTCCAACAATTTCAGGAGGGACACAGGATTCCCAGGTTTGTCCCCAATGGCTTACATGACTGAGTTCTTGAGGGTAAAGCTGTAATGAGAATCCCTCTGAATTCAATTGACAGCAACTTTAACAGCAAGCAAGCAGGCTAAGAGAAAAACCCAACAGCTTCTTTTGAGACACCCCCCCTGCAATTACTAGTGGTTGGATCCAGCTGTATGTTATTCAAAAGTAAGTTGTGTTCCTTGTTGTTGGCATCCGTCTGTCTCCAAAGACAGTGGAGTGCGTCTCCGGGGGTGAAGTCAAACCGGTGGCCTCCTGAACATTGCTGGGGCCAAATGTCCCATTGGCAGACTGAGATCTGGCACCATTTATGTCCTAGCCCACTGTATGGCTCTAGGTGGCTGTATAAAGCTTTATGTTGGATTGGTTGTACCTTTTTATGTATATTGGGGGGCAATTACAAAAATATTTTATTTTTGCAACTGTAAAAATTAGAAAGGCAGGTATCTTTTTTCCAGCTCGCTTCTTATTTATGAGTAAAGCATAAACAGAATTAAGTGCTCACTTCATCCTTGCCTAGGGGACATAATTTAAATTTGGGCAAATGCCAAAAGCTTAGCTTTTCATGCATTTCTTGATTGATAAAGCAGTTTAAGATAGAACCCCCCCCCCCTGCAAGTCCAAGTGTGATGCAGATTTTTTTTTTTTAAGTAGGTAAAAAGTGTAAAGGACTCCTGGACAGGTAAGCCCATTCAAAGGCAACTATGGGGCTCCGGCGCTCATCTCACTTTCAGGTCAAGGGAGCTGGCGTTTGTCCACAGACAGCCTTCTGGGTCATGTGGCCAGCATGACTAAACCGCTTCTGGCACAACGGGACACTGTGATGGAAGCCAGAGCGCACAGAAACACTGTTTACCTTCCCGCTACAGCTTTTGAACTGCTAGGTTGGCAGGAGCTGGGACAGAGCAACGGGAGCTCACCCTGTCGCTGGGATTCAAACCACTGGCCTTCTGATCAGCAAGGCCAAGAATCACCATGGTACAATTAAAAAAGAGGCCCAAACACTTGTGTTTTCACCCAAGATGTGAAAAAGTTAAGAACACAGGTCTGTCGTTTTATGGATGATAGCAAGATTCCTGGCATAGCCCTAAGCTACTGATAAGAATCTCTTGAAATGGGAATCTAGTATGACAGAGTTGACTGGATAGATTGGGCCCAAGGATCTATTCCAAAGTAGATCCTCTACCCCTGCAGTCCCACCATGATGCACTGCACACTACTCAGAAGGGGATCTTTGGATCCGAAACTTAATATAAGTCAAACCGATTTTCAATACAGGGCAGTTCAATCAAATCATACAGAATAGAATGTAGACTCTTTTAGAATTCCTGTTCACTTCCTTTAAAGAACAATTACCTGTCTGCTAGAAGGTGTAAGTCTCTCTTCTGGGGTCTTTGTGCTAAATGTCATCAATTCCTAAACATTCAGAAGGAAAAAACACTATTACGAAAAACAATCTTTTGGTAGGATTTTGGTGAGTCTTAAAATATGGCACGCAATCCAGATGATTTATTTTGTAGCATATGCACTTAAGAAATATAAGCATTTACTCATTAAAAACAAAATCCAGAAGAGATATAACATGAAGCATGAAAGGTTTAATGCTGTTTGAAATGATTTCTTTTTTCTTTTCAAGGGACACTGGGGATATTCATTAATATTTGACAGTATTGTTTGGGACCAAATAAAACTGCGTGATTTAACTGACTACAAGTAAAAATGGCATTATTATCGGTCTATATCCCTATCACCTGACAATTTTTTAGCTGATCGAAAGGTTTTAAACAGAAGTACGAATAAATTGTGGAAGAAAGGCACCCCTGTAGTCAAGGCATTTCTCTCTCTTATTCTAGGAAGGAATCAAAAAGAAACAATGTATGACAGCTTTGTCAACATGACTGATTTTACCCTTATGAAACTAAAGCTCACATGATTAGCTAACATTTAGACTAGAATAGAACAGAATCATATGAGTACCTGCTGAACTATCGCCCATCTCCCCTAGTAAGAACTACAGTGGTACCTCGGGTTACATACGCTTCAGGTTACATACGCTTCAGGTTACACACTCCACTAAGCCAGAAATAGTGCTTCAGGTTAAAAACTTTGCTTCAGGATAAGAACAGAAATCGGGCTCCGGTGGCGCGGCGGCAGCAGGAGGCCCCATTAGCTAAAGTGGTGCTTCAGGTTAAGAACAGTTTCAGGTTAAGAACGGACCTCTGGAACGAATTAAGTACTTAACCTGAGGTACCACTGTAATTAAAAAAAGGAATCAGAAGATTCCTGAGTTAAAGCAGTCTTGTCCATAAAACTTCTTATACCAAGAAAGGGAGCAATTCATATGTACCGAAATCAGGCACAACATTGATTTCCGAAGTGAGGGATTCAGGTTTACCTCTCAACTGACTCAAGGTCCCCCTGTGAGCTTTGCGGCTAATTGATGACCTCTCGTCCTGTCTCACCATGTTAATGGTAGGTAAGGGTAGCAGAGCTGAAAAGGGCTACAGAAATGACTAGCACGACAACTTGGCTTTCTGAGCACTTAACAACTCATTGCAATATTGTCCCGGATGCGCATTTAAACACTTACAAGTGTTTCAGTCAAGAAGTAAAACTGAGATTGGCTGAGCCACTGATATTTTTCTGAATGAATGGACTCGGGTAGATCTCTTGGAACAAAGACAGCACACCGGACTTGGCCTCTGCAGACCTGTCTGTGGATACACAAAGGCTGCGGCTCACAGGGTTTGAATACAAATACTGAGGGGAAGAAAAAGAAGAAAAAGAGAATTTTAGTCTTTAAGAACCGCTTTCCGCGTTGCTTTTCTGAGGTCTGAAGTCAATGCATGATCAGAAAATGATAAAGAAACCCATACATTCAGTATAGCTCCTGGTACTTATATGGGAACCTATTAACGGAGTATAAATAAACCAGTCCCCTGTCTACCAATGAGTTCCACCAATAAAGATTAGTATGGATCAAGATACAGCATGATAGGCCTAGTTCTCAGTCAGTTAGTAAACCTGTCACTGGACTGTACCACCTCAGTGAGAAATAGGCTACAGAGCAGGGATGGGGAACTCCCACCAGCCCTAGGCAGTATGGCTAAATGCTGGGCATGATGGGAATTGTAGTCTGGCAACATCTGCAGGACCATGGGCTGCCCAACCCAGCTGTAGAGTATCACACATTGCAGGATAAAGAACAGTAAAAAGGAACTCCTGAAATGGAAATAGGTTTTTCCCCCCACCATAGACTTTAAACTTCCTGACAACAACCACCCCACGTACAGAAAACAAGGAATGTGAACAAGATATTATCGCTCACCTGATCTAGCCCAGTAGGGGGTGAGAGTTATTAAAAGGCTCTGCGGTGCCAAGACTGTCAGGTGGCCTTTTTCATTAAAATAGCTTTCTTATAATGAAAATCTACAACCCAGAAAACAAATCTCAGGGCAAGACTCTAAGCGACATGGTATCCCAAAGGTCTGCCAGACAGATTGCCCTACTTCGGTAATGGCAAGAGCACCTTGCTCTAGATCAGGCGCCCCCAAACTCAGACATTCAGCTGTTTTGGGACTACAATTCCCATCATCCCTGACCACTGGTGCTGTTAGCTAGGGATGATGGGATTTGTAGTCCCAAAACAGTGGGAGGGCAGAGTTTGGGGATGCCTGCTCTAGATAAAAGGGGTTTGGGCACTAAGACACAAGGAAGCTCAGGCCAACCAATTCTGGGGCACTTGTCCTCTCACCCAGCAATCCCACCATGCTCCAGCCTGGTTCAGAAGGACCAGCGATCTTATAGATGGGCATTTTGGAGATGCAGTTGTGGGGGAAAAGAACAGTCCACTTGGTTCAGGATTCTGTTCTCACAGAAGAAAACCAGAGGCTTATGGGGAAGCCTGAAAGCTAGGTTTGAGTACAAGGGGGATGAGAAACATTCCGTCAGCAAACTTTCTTGTCTTAAAATCCAAACCATGATATAGTTTCCATGTACACAAGAGCGGCCTATTTTAAAGAGTTATTTTAAGTGGCTTTCAAGTCCAAGGAAGTAAAATATTTTCCTGGGCAGTATGGTTCTGCAGTTTTGGCCAGTGATCCTTAACAAAAATGAAAGAGGTCTTTATGCTCACCATCTGAGTATTCCGAGTGGGATGAAACCGCGACGATGTTCTCAGACAGACAATCTGGCTGCAGAACAATGACATTTAATTGGGCACTCCATTCCACTGAAAATCAAAATAACCAGATTATGAAGGAGAACCACAGACTCCCAAGGATATGCTTCGCAACGGAGGACGGAACTGGAATTAATTCAAACCATGAATGCAGCTAGGAGAACTTTCAAAGGGAAGATCTGAAAAGGGGAGCGGAGGTCGGTTGGGGATTCAGCAACAATACTTGCCGTAGAATTTTATGCAATACGGTTCTAACGACTGGATAAATAAAAACTAAAAGTATTTGGCGTTAAGGTGAAATATAAAGCAATTTGCCTCCTTGGGTTCTCTCAGAATGACCAATTTTTAATCAAAGAAAAAAAGGAAGGAAGGATGCTCTGGTTATCTCCCGCTTGGACTACTGCAACGCGCTCTACGTGGGGCTACCTTTGAAGGTGACCCGGAAACTGCTATTAATCCAGAATGCAGCAGCTAGACTTTTGACTGGGAGCGGCCCCCGGGACCACATAACACCGGTTCTGAGAGATCTGCATTGGCTCCCAGTACGTTTCCGAGCACAATTCAAAATGTTGGTGCTGACCTTTAAAGCCCTAAATGGCCTCGGTCCTGTATAGCTGAAGGAGCGTCTCCACCCCCATCATCCAGCCTGGACACTGAGATCCAGCGCCGAGGGCCTTCTGGCGGTTCCCTCATTGCGAGAAGTGAGGTTACAGGGAACCAGACAGAGGGCCTTCTCGGTAGTGGCGTCTGCCCTGTGGAATGCCCTCCCTTCAGATGTGAAGGAAATAAGCAGCTATCTTCTTTTTAAAAGACATCTGAAGGCAGCCCTGTTTAGGGGAGTTTTTAATATTTAACGCTGTATTGTTTTTAACACTTGATTGGAAGCCGCCCAGAGTGGCTGGGGAAACTCAGCCATATGGGCGGGGTATAAATAATAAATTATTATTATTATTATTATTATTGTTGTTGTTGTTGTTGTTGTTTTGTTGTTGTTGTTGTTGTTATTATTATTATAATATAAGGAAGGAAGGAAGAAAAGGTGATAAAATGTTCTTACATGTACAGCTCAGCAAGTTCCAACAGCACAAAAATCCAGTGTTGGTGGTGCCAAGAAGGTATTTTGAACAACTCTGCCTCCCAAAACAAAGGTTTCTGGAAGAATAAATAACAAAGATAATGTTAATTAGTCGTGTCCATGAGATATTTCGCCGTAGGGTCACTATATAATCTAAGACAGGCATGGGCAAACTCGGCCCTCCAGATGTTTTCGGACTACAGTTCCCATCATCCCTGACCACTGGTCCTGTTAGCTAGGGATGATGGGAGTTGTAGTCCCAAAACATCTGGAGGGCCGAGTTTGCCCATGCCTGATCTAAGACAACCCTAGCTCATTTCAGGCAGCTACTTCTGCTATTTCCATGGTTGAAATGGTTACAGGAGGGAGGCCAGCCATGTCTGCCTTAGGTGCCACGCTTCGTTTTCCCCAATCCTGGCTCAAGAGCTCATACCTCACAGACGGGTAAAAGATGGGAATCTACCTTCTGCATGCTTTAGTATAAAGTTTAAGCAGTAATTTTAAGTGAAAGGCTATGTGTGCTCAAAAGAAAGCAGTTTATTACCGTTTTGGAGACCTACCACACATTAAAACGTGGGTCACAATGGGCACCACTGATGCCTAGGCGAATCAGGGATTCAAGAGTCAGGACTGGCCGAAGTCTTTCCATTAAACCACCACACCACCTTTCTCTTTCTTCTCGATCTCAAGAGCAATTTTGTTTGCGCTCAGACTCTTATTTTATGACCCCCTAATTCCAACAAGAGAGATCCTCCCTCCCTTGCAACCGGGTAAATGTTTACTCTAAATAAACAGAGAGGCATTTCTCGGCTAATTGTAGAGCTTACAGCTTCTTAGCAAACCCGTTCTGTTGTAATCCCCCTTAAGATAACACTGGTGTGGGCAGGTGCTAAAAAAGCAGGGCAAGATTTCTTTAGGAAACTTTTGCAATAAATAAACTAGACAGGGGAAGCAAGCGGCATACAAGAAGGTAATTCCAAAAGCGCAAGGCATTTCTGCAGTCTTGTTGAAATCAAACTGTAGGCAACGCCCAATGTCACATGACAGAACTTCCACTTCCTACTCAAGGCCTAAACTTCCATGAGTCCAATAATCTGCTCCAGAGGATTGAGGACCATCTGGGGCAAAATATGAGGGAAGGCTGCAGGAGGGAAGATGGCTGTTTGTTTCCCACCCAATGCAATTTCTAGTTCTGCACAGATTATTCTGGACACATGTAAAAAATAAGCTGATTTTGTTACAGAGCTTTGTTGCTATTTAAAGATCTTTCCCTTAAAACCAACGATTCTTGTGAAAGCTCAGAAGGGCCCAATAAAGAAGTTTCTGATAGGAAAATATTAAGGATTAATGCTTTAAAAACTTTGGGGGAATATTAGGTTAGCTTCATTACATGCTTCAATGAACCTTTTTTTTTAAAAAAAAATGATTTAAATTAAAGGAGCACACGGTTACTTACCGTATAGTCCCAGGAAGATGGCAGAAAGTACATTTCAGATCCCACAGTTCCGAGTCCCACACAGTGACTATTTTGTCAAAGCTGACTGCAAGCAAAGAGCCATCTTCGGAGAAACAGCAATTTGTAGCTTGATAGTTGTGATAGCTTCCTACGAAGTCGCAGGCCCAAGTTATGCTTTGATCTGTTAAAGAGAAAGAAATCCCACATGTTTATAACAGGACATATGAGTTAAAACTGAGTAACATGATAAATAGTATGTAAGAATATTGAGGCAAGGGTCCACAATTTCCATCTGGCTTTGGTACCCAAGCCAAGAACTGTGATCACTCGTCTCACCCATTGAAAGTTTGGATACATCATGTGGCAAGGCGATCCAGACCTTCGGTGGAAAAGGGAGGTTTCCTGGTCTCTCTTTGGCTGCAGAAGACCAATAATCCTCCATTGCCTTTTCCATAAGGGGAGGCGGGGCTTACACATTGGGCCCCGCATTGGAACAGCAGCCTTCCACCACGTCTTAGAATCACAGAATCATAGAGTTGGAAGAGACCACAAGAGCCATCGAGTCCAACCCCCTGCCAAGCAGGAAACACCATCAGAGCACTCCTGACATATGGTTGTCAAGCCTCTGCTTAACGACCTCCAAAGAAGGAGACTCCACCACACTCCTTGGCAGCAAATTCCACTGTCGAACAGCTCTTACTGTCAGGAAGTTCTTCCTAATGTTTAGGTGGAATCTTCTTTCTTGTAGTTTGGATCCATTGCTCCGTGTCTGCTTCCTTCTTAGGGCAGAAATGGAGTGGCAGGGGAACGCTTGACTGTTTGGTCCTGTGGCCACAACACTCCCCACCTTCTTCCTAACCCTGAAGCTGGGAAGATGGTACGGCAGGCATCCTCAAACTCAGCCCACCAGATGTTTTGGGACTACAACTCCCATCATCCCTAGCTAACAGGACCAGTGGTCAGGGATGATGGGAGTTGTAGTCCCAAAAAACACCTGGAGGGCCGAGTTTGCCTATGCCTGGGGTATGGGGATTGTTGTGCAATTGCTGAGATGACCCCTGCCCATAGCTGAAGCTTTTGAGGCTGGGATTTGCCATTGTCACCAGACAGCAGTGCCACACTTCCTGTGGGCAAGCAGAAATCCTGGAATCAGGTGAGGGCACTTAGTTAATACCTAACTGTGTGTGCTCCTTGAGCATTTAATCAAATGTTAAATAGGCCATTACCTTATTTAAATTGCATATTTCTGCTGACATCAACTTCAACAGCAATTCTGGGATAGTGATCACAAACGTGTAGGCTTTTCCTGGCACAAACATGACTCACTGTTTTGATTAGAAGGAAGTACTTAAATCTTGAAAAAGGATAGTTGAGGTGTGTGACCACCTCAGCTGTTTTTCCTGGGATGTGTCCAAGGCCAATTTCAGACTTGCGTTGTAGGAGTCATCAGTACCACATTAAAGCGGCACTATATTCTTATACCACATTAAATGGGTACTATATGTCTTTCAAGGGACGCGCGTGGCGCTGTGGGTTAAACCACAGAGCCTAGGGCTTGCCGATCAGAAGGTCGGCGGTTCGAATCCCCATGATGGGGTGAGCTCCCACTGCTCAGTCCCTGCTCCTGCCAACCTAGCAGTTCGAAAGCATGTCAAAGTGCAAGTAGATAAATAGGTCCCGCTCTGGCGGGAAGGTAAACGGCATTTTCGTGAGCTGCTCTGGTTCGCCAGAAGCGGCTTAGTCATGCTGGCCACATGACCCAGACTTGGCTTCTGGTTCCGCTCTGCCTTAACAGATTGCAGGCAGGAGATTGTAGGTGAAGGACAAAGGGTGGCTGAGGATAAATTATCCATGCAAATTCCCCCCTCCCCCAGGGACAGGAGGAATTGGCTTCACTCGCAATTCGTCTCAGTACCTGTCTCTCGCTCCGGCATGAAATGCGGGGGACAGAGAGGCGCTGAGTGGAAAAGCACTTTGCCTGGTGAAAACCCTCCAATGCTGCCATTAAGAAGCAGAGGTTCTTTTGTTAATTAGAGCTTAATTGGACGAAAGTACAGGTGTGTGGTAGAAGAGATGAGAGCACAAACTGCGGAACAAACCAACTACAAGGACTTTAAAGTTTGAATTTGTGATAAGACTTCATTTGATGCAAAAGATTGGGGTGTGTGTGTGGAGAGAGCCTACGGTTTCTTTATTTAAAGTTTTCTTCTCTACATTTATGGTTCGGCAACCCTCCTCTGAAAGTTAGTTCAATTTATACTTCCAACATGTATCTGATTCCGCCTTATAATTCTTAGCCAACCTACTCGGACTTAAACACCATCTATGAATCATTTCCAAGTAGTTCTTTCTTAATGAATAACATGCAGCAAATTTCAGGTCGCTTTTCCAAAGTTTCTCCCAGAGGTTAAGATCTATGTTGTGTCCTATATCTATTGCCCAGTATGTCACTGAAGCTTTAACAAGTTCGTCTTTTGTTTCCCATTCTAATTAAAAACTATACATTTTAGACAGAAGTTTACCACTATGCTGTAAGAATTTTTTTTTAATTGTGAGCTTTGGTCCAAAAATCAATTCTTTCTATCTAATTTGTGTATCTGGTGATATTGCAACCAATCCATAAGTTGGCTCCTTAAGTTTTCCATTGATTTCAGTTTGGGTCCCATTCCCCTCCCCCCTGTAAAACCCAGCAATTCCCTGTAAATTGGTATTGTTATAATGAGGCTATTACTGGACTGTAATCGAAAACTAATAAAAACAATTTACAGTGGTGCCCCGCAAGACGAATGCCTCGCAAGACGGAAAACCCGCTAGACGAAAGGGTTTTCCGTTTTGGAGGTGCTTCGCAAAACGAATTTGCTATGGGCTTGCTTCGCAAGACGAAAATGTCTTGCGATTCCTGGTTTCCCCTCCCCCCAAGTCCCTAAGCCGCTTAACAGCTGTTCGCTAAGCCGCTTAACAGCTGATCGCTAAGCCGCTTAACAGCTGATCTAAGCCTCTTATCAGCTGATCTAAGCCGCTAATAGCCTTTTAGCAGCTAATCCGCTAATCCCTTAAGCCTTTAATAGCCGCTAATAGCCTTTTAGCAGCTAATCCCCTAATCCCTTAAGCCTTTAATAGCCGCTAATTGCCGCTAATACGCTAATGGGCTTGCTTTGCAAGACGAAAAAAACCGCAAGACGAAGAGACTCGCGGAACGGATTCTTTTCGTCTTGCGAGGCACCACTGTACAGTGGTACTTCGGGTTAAGTACTTAATTTGTTTCGGAGGTCCGTTCTTAACCTGAAACTGTTCTTAACCTGAAGCACCACTTTAGCTAATGGGGCCTCCTGCTGCCGCCGCACCGCCGGAGCCCGATTTCTGTTGTCATCCTAAATCAAAGTTCTTAACCTAAAGCACTATTTCTGGGTTAGCGGAGTCTATAACCTGAAGCGTATGTAACCTGAAGCATATGTAACCCAAGGTACCACTATATTAACCAAAACGAAAAAAGAAAACAATCCCAGACTTGCCCTGTGTTTTCTGTGGGAAGCTCTTGTTTCTGACCTGAGGATGAAACAAACACAATCTAAAGGCATCAGAAGCACACTGTGTGAATCTACAAAAGGATAAAGGTGTTGCTCTGCCTTGTTTCAAGTCCCCTGCCCTTATCAGCAAACAGAGAGAAGAGGATTTCCCCCCTCTCTATGGTGAAGAAATGCACAATGTAGTATTTTACAGGTACACCATCATCCTTTTACTCACTTTCACCATCATTGTCAACCAGCAGCATCCAGACTTTGAAGTGCCCATCGTTGCCAGCCGTTACCAAAGTCGGGGTTATATTTTCAGATGCGTCTGTGCAACGGAAACACATAGCTGTGACACAATCCTCATGCGGCATGTTTATTCTTGTGTTCAGACTAAAGCTGCAAGAAAGGAGGAGAGAGATTCCTTGAAGCCACGGTGCTTAAGGGCACCTAACTCTATGTCGGATTGCGATCACCGTAAGCACTATACTTTGACATTATAACCACCTTCCCTATGAAAATAAGATAGATAAAATAAAAAGGATGGAGATTTGATATTTTTTTTTACATTTTCATTTCATCTGACTGGATTCAATTTGATATCTTGATTATTTAATTTCTATACTGCTTAACGCTAATAAAAGGATCTCTAAGCAGTGTACAAAAAAATGAACAACACATAAAATATTGTAGTTACAGGTAGGTAGCCGTGTTGGCCTGCCATAGTCAAAACAAAATAAAAAAATTCCTTCCAGTAGCACCTTAAGAGACCAACTAAGTTTGTTATTGGTATAAGCTTTCATGTGCCTGCACACTTATCTGAAGTGGTATCTGAAGAAGTGTGCATGCACATGAAAGCTCATACCAATAACAAACTTAGTTGGTCTCTAAGGTGCTACTTTAAGGATTTTTAAAATTTTGTTTAAAATATTGTGACAGTACAGAGCTACATATAAAATGGTAATGGATTCAAAGTTACATATATACAGTCGTACCTTGCAAGTTGATCGGAATCCGTTCCGCAAGTCCGTTCCACCTTCAAAACGTCCGGAAACCAAAGCGCAGCTTCCGATTGGTTGCAGGAAGCTCCTGCAGCCAATCGGAAGCCGCAGAAGCCCCGTCAGACTTCCAAAAATAGTTTGCAAACCGGAACACTCACTTCCAGGTTTGCAGCGTTTGGGAGCCAAAATGTTCAACTTGCGAGGTGTTTGGGATCCAAGGTATGAATGAATGCGTGTGTGTGTGTGTGTGAGAGAGAGAGAGAGAGACCCTCCCTTAGCCTCTAGGTTCTCACTCGGGGTCCAAACAAACTCTCAGCTTACCCCTAAAAGCCTTGCAACGAGAAGAGTTCTTGGAAACAGCAGAGATCACCCTAGTCTCTTACTTCAGACTTTTTTATGGGCAGGCCCACTTCCTCAGGCTGCCCACAGATGTGTCCCATTCAGCTGCAGGAGCTTCTGTTTCCATAGTAAGAGGCACATATCTGCCTTGGTGGATACTGTTACACAGGTTCCGACCAACATGACAGCGGCCACAGAACAGGAGCAGCCATGCCACTAGGGCACATATTGGGGGGATCTGTGTGCGCACATGTGCATGGACAAAGTAATGACGCGCAACAACTGCACATGCATGCTCCCTTTGATGCTCATACCTCAAGTCCCATCTTGTCACAGGTTTAATGGGGGCAGCAAGTGTGGGCAATGAAAACACTTGAGACTGATAAATCTACATTATCTGAAACAACCGGCTTTCTGCCAGCTTGCTAGACAATGCAAGCATGAGTACCTTTGCTTTTGCTCGTCGTAAGCCCAGAGTTTCATGTACATTTCAAGGTCGCTGCTGCTTCCTTGCCGCTGTTCTACAGTAGCCAGCCAGTTGCCTTCGGAATCAAAAGCAGCCTTCACTAACTCAATCTGGTTCAAGCCGTGTTCATGAATATACTCCTGCTGCACAATATCCAACTGCAATTTTTTGAAAGAGGAGATGAAGTAGGTTTATGGGCTCATGCACATTTGGAAGGTCAGTCAGTCAATGAATAATAACAACAATAATAACAATAATAATAATAAAGGTAAAGGTACCCCTGCCCGTACGGGCTAGTTGTGACCGACTCTGGGGTTGCGTGCTCATCTCGCTTAAGAGGCTGGGAGCCAGCGCTGTCCGAAGACACTTCTGGGTGACGTGGCCAGCGTGACGAAGCTGCTCTGGCGAGCCAGCACCAGCGCAGCGCATGGAAACACTGTTTACCTCCCCGCTATAAAGCGGTCCCTACTTATCTACTTGCACTTTAGGGGTGCTTTCGAACTGCTAGGTGGGCAGGAGCAGGGGCCGAACGATGGGAGCTCACCCCGCTGCGGGGATTCGAACCGCCGACCATACGATCGGCAAGTCCTAGGCACTGAGGTTTTACCCACAGCACCACCCGCGTCCCCAACAATAATAATAACAATAAATTAATTACTTATACCCCGCCCATCTGGCGGGTCCTCCCCAGCCACTCTGGGCAACTTCCAAAAGAATATTAAAAGCACAATAAAAGATCAAACATTAAAAACTTTAGTAAACAGGGCTGCCTTCAGATGTCTTGTAAAAGTCAGATAGTTGTTTATTTCCTTGACATCTGATGGGAGGGCGTTCTACAGGGCGGGCGCCACTACTGAGAAGGCCCTCTGCCTGGTTCCCTGTAACCTCGCTTCTCACAGGGAGGGAACCGTCAGAAGGCCCTTGGAGCTGGACCTCAGTGTCCGGGCAGAACGATGGGGAAGGAGACGCTCCTTCAGGCATACTGGGCAGAGGCCGTATAGGGCTTTAAAGGTCAACACCAACACTTTGAAGCCAGCTACTGGAGAAGAAACACATATCCACTTTGTACCTCTTTATTCCCATCACCCACTCTCATCCCAATGCCATCTGATAAGCTTCTTCCCACCCCTGAGTTGCGCTGCTTTCCCCACTACCTCCAGCAAAGCCTTTCTTGAAATACTTTAGCCTCATCCTACCTACAGCAACACTGCCAGCCCACACCTTGTGTTCACTACTTATTCTCTAGGAATCTGGGCCAGGGTTGTATTTAGGGCTGGGCGATATATCAATACATCGCGTATGTGTGTGTGTGTGCACGCTATGAAAAATTACGATGTGGGGAAAACCGAGCCAATGTCTCTACATAGCTCTATCCTTATTACAGACATCATGATATACAGTGATACCTTCGTTCTCAAACGTCTTGGTACTCAAACAACTTGGAACCCAAACACTGCAAACCCGGAAGTAAGTGTTCCGGTTTGCGAACTTTTTTTGGAGGTCGAATGTGTTCCGTTTTGAGTGTTATGCTTCCAATTTGAGTGCCACACTTCCGTTTTGAGTGCTACGCTGGGGTCTGTCTGTTTTTGCTATTTATTTTGTGTTTTTGTTTAGGCAGCTCTTTTTTTTTGTTTTTGTGACTGTGTGGAACCCAGTTCAGCTACTGATTGATTGCGTGTGTGACTGTAGTACTTTATTTACTGCTTTCATTTTATCTCCTTAGATAGTACAATTCATGTTGAACTGCTGTTTTAGGGGTTGTTTTTAAAAGTCTGGAACGGATCAATCCGTTTTGCATTACTTTCTATGGGAAAGTGTGCCTTGGTTTTGGAACGCTTTGGTTTTGGAACGGACTTCTGGAACGGATTAAGTTTGAGAACCAAGTTACCACTGTATCAGTACACAATGTTTACCTGGTGATATATCATGATGTTGAAAACCAGATACCGCCCAGCCCTAGTAGTATTTTGTTTCTATGCAGAAATTATATGTCCGGTTAATGTTAAAAAAAACCCAACAACCCCAAACAGCAGCCACAACTAGTGTTGTAGTCCTCAGCCTTATTTGCCACTGTGACGAGAGCACAGATAACACATACCAAGTGCGTCCTGAGCTACCATTAGATCATCACTGGCCTAACTTACATTGTAAAGCTGCTTGTCATTTTGCAGCGAAAAGAACTGCAGGTGGCCTGGTTTGCCGTTCAGAACCAAAGCTTTAGTTCGAGGGTCAACCATCAAGCCAGCCTTGACGTCACTGCCTGAAAGGAAACAGATGGTTTGAGCTGGAATGCAGTTTCTTTGGAGAAAAGGAGATACGCAGGTATATAAATAAGCTCTCTGAAGCAAACATACCTCTGCTCAATCCTTGAATGACTGTGGAGACCTTCAAGTTGCTGTGTATGATGATTATTTCTACAGGAGTTTTAAAAGAAAGTTAATAAGGTTAAGAATGAAAGCTGGCAAAGCATTAAAAGGCCTATTGTTTACCAATTGATGACTCAGAATCTGCATCAGCCCATAGAACAGGAGTGGGGAACTTGTCATGCAACAGCATCTAGAGGGCTGCAGATGGCCTTCCCTGGGCATAAAACGTTTTATTCAGAAAAAAATGGTGCACTTCAAATGGCCAGATATGGCTTGCAGCTCAGGGACGGTACTGGATGCAGAACTCCACTTGGTATGGCCAAGACTGATGTGGTGGTCAACAGCACATATGGTCAGCCTTAGTTAGATTTGCCAGTTGATATTCCCTCCTTAAAAAGAAGACATCACCTTGCTGACAAAGGTCCTTATAGTTAAAGCTATGGCTTTCCCAGTAGTGATGAATGGAAGTGAGAGCTGGACCATAAAGAAGGCAGATCGCCGAAGAATTGATGCTTTTGAATTCTGGTGCTGGAGGAGACTCTTGAGAGTCCCGTGGAGTGCAAGAAGATCAAACCTAACCATTCTGAAGGAAATCAGCCCTGAGTGCTCACTGGAAGGACAGATCGTGATGCTGAGGCTCCAATACTTTGGCCACCTCATGAGAAGAGAAGACTCCCTGGAAAAGACCCTGATGTTGGGAAAGATGGAGGGCACAAGGAGAAGGGGATGACAGGGGACGAGATGGCTGGATAGTGTTCTTGAAGCTACTAACATGAGTTTGACCAAACTGCGGGAGGCAGTGGAAGCCAGGAGTGCCTGGTGTGCTCTGGTCCATGGGGTCACAAAGAGTCAGACACGGCTAAACAACAACATCCCTTCCTTGAAAGGAGGGACTTTTAAATGTTTGAACACACCCTAGTAACTAATGCAATGCTAGGGGCTGAGACGGACTGGAAATCACAGTTACTTCAGAATGAGCCTGGTATGAGATACAAGGAGCATGCCACACCCGTCCTAGATTTGCTTCCCTGGCTGCTGTGCTAAATCAAAAGTTCTGGTGTTTATCTTGTAAGCCTGTTCATCAGTTTCGCTAGGGAACAGAGAACTCTTTCTCCCATGAGTACTTCCCCAATCTTTTCAGACTGGCTGAAAAGGCCCCATTAACTATTAGGGCTGGGAGTCATTCTCAAACAATCTTCTTCAGCAGTGGCCCCCAAGCTCTGGAACTACTTTCCAGCTGGGAGAGCACCACAGCCCCACCGTTGTAAACATTGTTCATTCATATGTAGAGCTGCTTAAGGGTCTTTTAAACCAGTAGCAACCCCGGGCATACAACTGGCACTGAAAGAAAGCCAGTTCATCGTTGGGTTTGGGCTTAATTGAGGCAGGAAGATCCTCATGGAGCGACAGGGTATAAAAATATAAATCCAGAGATGGCAACCCTTCTCCTCCCAACAAGCCCTATAGAATAAACGGAGATGCCAATCACAAAGCAGGGAGGCAAAGGGCCAGAGGGTGGGGTGGTTTCAGATGCTGTTGAACTACAACTCCCATCATCCCTGACCGCTGGGGCTGATGGGAGTTGGTAGTCCTACAGTACCTAGAGGGCTATCACTGGTTTCCAATCCATGGCTCAGGTGCTCACGGAAATTTGAATCTGGAGCTGCTTGGATATAAATGACTGATTTAAGGAGGTTATCACCTTTCAAAACCCAAACAGCCACGGTTGTTTGACATTATAAAGAGGTAGGTTTCTCTCCCCCATTTGGACTTACTGTTATCTGCATGCGAGGTACAAACGAAGGCTCCATCTGGAGAGACGGAGATGTGCTCTATTGTGGATCCCAACCGGGGCAAGAATTCTTTCTTCGCATCTGACCCATCTCGCCACTGCACTAGGACAGACTCGATTCCGCCACTCAGGAGGCTAGTTCCTATCAAACCGAACAAAATGTGTGTGCCTTAGAAATGTAACACTTTACACACACACACCCACCCACCCACCCCATACTGCTCAGTGCAACTGGAGCAATGTGACTTGCCACAGATCTGGTTACTCTCCATGGATATTACAGTCTCGGAGGGCATCATTACCTGTTGCCATATACATTAATCTAGGACAGGGGTGCACAATCTTCGGATGTTTCTGGACTACAACACCCATCAGCCCCAGACAGCATAGCCAGTGATCGAGGATGGTGGGAGGTGTAGTCCAACAACATCTGGAAGGTCACAGGTTGTGCAACCCTGATCTAGGTTTAGATGCTGAAAAGGACCAAGGCTGCAGTCCTATACACGTATACCTGGGATTAAGGCTCAGTGAACCCAATGGGATTTACTTCCCAGTAGATAGGCATGCACTGAGTTTGGTGCACAATTGCCATACGGACACAAATGCAAGTGTAATAAATAAATATGCGCACATGTGGACACAGACTGTGTGGGCTCTTGTGTGCCCGACTATAAGAACTGGAAAAACCCAGCAACAAGAAGATCAGGAGCAACTGGATTGTGTTTATGAAGCAAATAGTTATGTTGCAACACAACAAAATCCTCCCACTTGCCAGGTCAAACTGCTTCCTGTTTCGGAGAGAAGCCAAGAATAAAATAAACACTGCGGTGGGTCACTTCAAGTTCCTGCTGAGGTCAACAAGATTTTATCTTCACAGCTTTCAACATAGAAAAACAATTTTTATTTAGTTCTATTTTGCGAGAGGATTAAGTTCCTACTTCCTCTGCTTGTTGAAGAACCGAAACAGTTTACTTCTGCTTGACAACTCAAAGGGAATGGAACGAAGCAGGCTCACATTAAAAGTGCTTTTAATGTCACTTTTATGCAGGGGTAGCCAACCCTGTGCTCACAATATGACTACAACTCCAATCATCCCCCAAAATTGGCCATGGTGGCTGGAGCTGAAGGCACCAGATTAGTTATATCTGTCTTTACGCAACACACAGACAACTCTGTTGCTTTTGCCACAGTCCCATCTCTAAACTTCCAGCCTTTTGCAAGATGCGTCGAGGAGATCTAACTCTTTTGCTTTGACACTGCTGTGCATTTATATAGGACCCCTAACCATTAGGTCCAGTCGTGACCAACTCTGGGGTTGCGGCGCTCATCCTGCTTTATTGGCCGGCGTACAGCTTCCAGGTCATGTGGCCAGCAGGACCAAGCTGCTTCTGGCAAACCAGAGCAGCACACGGAAACGCCGTTTACCTTCCCGCCGGAGCGGTACCTATTTATCTACTTGCACTTGGACGTGCTTTTGAACTGCTAGGTTCACCCCGTCACGGGGATTCGAACCACCGACCTTCTGATCGGCAAAGTCCTAGGCTCTGTGGTTTAACCCATAGCGCCACCCGCGTCCCTTGTGCATTTATATAGCGTATTTCAAATATCAAGAGCAGTTCACAAGCATTTTCTGAAGAGAATGTCGGGAATCTGTTGAGAAATTCTCTTAATTGCTTCATATTCAAAAGGATCTCAAAGCCACGTACAGAAAACAGAAATCAAATACAAGAGAGTAGAATTTCAGAACTATCATACTGCAGACGGGTGAATTTGCGTGGGGAGAGATTGCTAGAAAAGTGACTTGCTCAAGGCCACTGGTGAGCTGATGGGAGAGGTGAGAGAATTGAAACAGCAAATGTTCCTAGCTTGGGTAACGTTACCTTCAACAGTGAAAGCGAGATCCATAACTTCACCGTGGTGCCAGTGCATTGTGGAGTACGTGTAGTCATTCTTGTGATTAAAATTTCTCCTAGTGCGGGGGAAAAAACCATTCAATTTAGGGCAAACTTTCCAAGTTAGGGATCTTGAGGAGGAGGACTGGTGCACAAAGAGATACACGAAGCACCTTGGGAAACGGCTAACCTATGATAATTCTTGGGTTCTAATTATATTCTCCTGTGCTTTGCATACAGAATAAAAACATGGCACTGAGATTCAGCTAAAGAGCTCTGTTGGCATCAATAGGCTTTCCCATGGGGACTGCTCACCAGAGAGGAAACTGCAAGCCTAAAGGTGATGGCGCATTCAAAGTCCAAATAAAATGTGGTCCACCTGCATTGCAGTCCTTTCCAGGGGGATGTACATCCCAAGGTGTATTCCAATACACATGGTGCATCCATCCTCTCCCTCGGTTACTTGCCCACTGACAACTAAAACTGGATTAAGGCCAGAAGCCTCAATACCAGGTCTCTTACCAATAACCATGAGAATGGTCTGTAGGCAGATGGTGCAACCCTACTACTGCAACTAAGCAGGTTTGGTCAAGTCAAGAGCCCCAGGAACCATATGTAAGCTACTCTTGAGTTCTTTGGAAGAAGACTGGACTATACATGTAACAAATAAATAGCCCTTGCTCACTTATAGATATGCACTCTTGCCACTATTCAAGTATGAAGATTTAGAGCAAATATTTCCAACAACTATTAAATTGTACAGCAGGCCTCTTCTCCTTTGCCTCCAGCTGCCCCAGGTGAAGAATATCTTTACCACTCCATAATCAACACCTTCTAAGACAGAAGCTTTCTCTGCTGGAATCAGAGGCTCATTTTATCGCAAGCTTTGGCAGGGAGGAGAGGCCAAAACTGTGCCTTTGAACTGCAGACTTGCACTGCAAGATTACAGCAAGGCAGGATATGCATGCTGATCAGAAAACCACTGCCAATAGCTGGTGTCTCACCACAGCCGGATTTTGCCATCGCTGTGTCCGCTTGCTATGCAATCTTCCTTTGGGTGGCAGGCTACGCAGGTGAAGAAGTCGCTTATTCTGGATTTCCCATCTACAGAAAAGCTTCAAAAACAGGAGTCATGGCTTTAAGTTAGTTTGGCTGGACTGAGCTGAAAGAAATGTCAACTAATCCCTGGCTGCTCAACAGTGCAAGGAAGGTGGATGGGGAATACCTTTCCATTTCTGGGATGTACTAGCAACCATCGCATAAATCTCCCCCCCCCCCCCGAAGCATTTCTGATGCAGTAGTATCTGCCACTAGGAACATGAAAGAAGAGCACATGCTCTTTCTGTATAACTTCAGCCGTTTTCCTTTCCATTGTGCTCACTCTGACAAAGCAAAGGTAAAGGTAAAGGACCCCTGGACAGTCAAAGGAAACTATGGGGTTGCGGTGCTCATCTCACTTTTCAGGCTGAGGGAGCCAGCATTTTCCACAGACAGCTTTCCGGGTCATGGGGCCAGCAGGACTAAACTGCTTCTGGCACAATGGGACACTGTGACGGAAGCCAGAGCACATGGAAACGCCGTTCACCTTCCCACCGCAGCAGTACCTATTTATCTACTTGCACTGGCGTGCTTTCAAACTGCTAGGTTGATGATCTCTGGCGGGCTAGGGGCAAAGGTGAGAGCTGTTTCCTGGTTCTGTTGGATCTCTCAGCAGCTTTTGTTACAATAGACCATAACATCCTTCTGGACTGTCTATAGGAGCTGGGAGCACTGTTATACAGTGGTTCCGCTCCTTCCTCTTGGGCCGTGTCCAGAAAGTGGTGGTGGGGGATGAGTGTTCGGATCCCTGGGCCCTCACTTGTGGGGTGCCTCAGGGTTCTGTCCTCTCCCCCATGCTTTTTAACATCTAGATGAAGCCGCTGGGAGAGATCATCAGGGGGTTTGGACTGGGTGTTCCTCAATATGTGGATGATACCCAGCTCTACCTCTCTTTTAAATCAGAACCAGTGAAGGTGAGTGCCTGCAGGCAGTTGGAGAATGGATGGCGGCTAATGGATTGAGGGTGAATCCTGACAAGACAGAAGTACTGTTCTTGGGGGACAGGGGACACTGTCTAAACCAGAGCGGGGGCACTGTTGTCTAAACCACTGAACCTCTTGGGCTTGCAGATCAGAAGGTTGGTAGTTTGAGTCTGCACGACGGGGTGAGCTCCCGTTGCTTTGCCAGCCTAGCAGTTCGAAAGCATACCACTGCAAGTAGATAAATAGGTACCACTGTGGCAGGAAGATAAATGGTGTTTCCTTGAACTCTGGAGCTCATCCCGCTGTCCTGTTGCACCAGAAGCGGTTTACTTTCACCTTTTCCTCTTTAGCCTTTCCTTCTCCAAAGATATTAATAGCTGGGAGATATCCAGCTAAGTCATATTCAGAATAAATCCCCTAAAGTCAATAGAATTAAACACATTGATTTCAATTGGTCTACTCCAACTACAGTTTGGATATCACCATGTGGGTTTTTCTTTTCTTTTCTTCATTAATAAGCATAAGTGTTATCAGGGCTATGGACACTTCTGTAAGAAACAGCAAATTCCTGGCCAGTTCAGAAGCAACAGATGCATATTCAAAGCAGCAAAGCAATTACAAGCTGGAGTTGTCTGCCCTCACCTGTAAAGCTTCTTCTTCCTGAAGAAACAGACGACGAGGTGACCGCCGCAAGCCGATACCACATATTCACCCTGTTATAAACAAAATATAGTTTAGTACATACCAGAGTCCAAGTGGATTAAAATGTATGATAAAAAAATATTAGAACATGTGATGGGCAAACTGCAAGAGACAGACAACTGCTATGCAAGTCAGCTAAAGCAGCACAATGGTATATTTGCAACCAGTGCTTTTCCCATTCTAAATCAAATTCAGACATTTCCTCCATGGCTTTTACCCAGAGTGATCTCAAGAGAAATGATGGCTAATTCAGGTGCCCTGAAATCTGGATCAAAAGTGGAGTTTAAAGAAACATAGCAAAGATGCTGAACACGGGTGAAGTCAGCCTAGCTGCTGGTGGCAAACCACAAGGTTGAAGCTCCTTTGGCTCCACAGAACTGGCCATGTGGTTCTTGGTATCCTAAGACATAGAAGTGTACCCAAAGGAGTTTTGGGCTTGCGTTTTACAAAAACATGCCATACACCCCACTGCCTTTTGTTAACCTGTTTTTGGAACAGGAAGTGTTTCCAAAACAGCCTGAAAAGCAGACCTCATATAAAAGTGATAAATTCCTTTGAGAACACAACAGGTAACAGATTCTTTCCGCAGGGCCTGTAAGACAGAGTTGTTCCGCCTGGCCTTTGGCTTGGAGCCAATTTGATTCCCTCCCTCCCTCCCTCTCTTTCTTTTTTCTTTTCCTTCTCCTCCTACAATGAGGCTACATTTTAATATTTTAATGTTCCATTATTTTAATGTTGTATTTTACTTTTGTTTTTAAGTTGTAATCATTCATCTTGTTTTTATTATTGCTTGTAAGCCGCTCTGAGCCCGGCCTTGGCTGGGGAGGGCGGGGTATAAATAAAAAAATATTATTATTATTATTATTATTATTATTATTATTATTATTATTATTATAAAAAGGTAGCTCTAAGGCAGAGAGAAATACAGGTATTTTGTGTCCAGGGTCAGAAACAGGGAAATTTAGAGAGGGATTTCTTCAAAACTATACAGAATACGATAGTTACAGCAGAACACCTATGCTATAATGTGGTAGAGGATTTTATGGTAGTTAGAAAGCCGCCCTGGCAGTGACTGACTATTCTGTCCACATTTCATGGAAAAGCAGAGAAAGCGGAAGGGCCTCTGCATTGGATTGGCTAAATTTCTGAGATTTTACAGTGGGCGGCCAAGGCAAAGAGGCTAGGAATGCAACGAGTAAGGCTGTGGTTGGAGAACAGGCTAAGAAGAGGGTGCATGCTCTAAGAGCTGAGGAAGTAAAGAAGGATGATTTGACATCAGGTTTGTGCATGCAGACCTCTAATATGATATAAAGAAAGAAAGAAAGAAAGAAAGAAAGAAAGAAAGAAAGAAAGAAAGAAAGAAAGAAAGAAAAGTATATACTTCTCTTCCAAGCGCTGTACATTTGGGTGACTGGCTTACACCATCCAAAATCAATTCCAGATCATTGGCTTCTACTTCCTGACCTGGTGTTTTGGGGATTTTCAGTGAAGCTAGCTGAAATGGACCTGATGGAAACAAAATTTATTTCAGTTTTAAACCAATTATTCTCATATAGATGAAATATTTTTTTTATCACATCTAACTTTTATCTCATTCATTAGCATGAGTGCAATTAGGCTACAGTGGACGCTCGGGTTGCGAACGTGATCTGTGCGGGAGGCACATTCGCAACCCGCAGCGCCGTGTCTGCGCATGCGCGGGTTGCGATTTAGCGTTTCTGCGCCGAAACCCAGAAGTAACCCGTTCCGGTACTTCCGGGTTCGGCAACCCAAAGCGTCTGTAACCCGAGGTATGACTGTATTTTGTTGTATGGCCTTTATTTATCATATTTGCACCAGGTTGTCGTTCCCAGAACTCAAAGCGACATCAACAATGCTGCCTCATTTTATTCTCCTAACAAGCCTACACAAAGACTAAGTGTACTGTGAATTATAGCAGCATTTGTGGTTCAGTGGCATAATTCTTGCCTGCCACGTGGGAGGCCTAGATTTGATTCCTAGCCAATGCAGCAACATGCCTTATGAAACTCTGGGATAGCTCAGTCGGTAGATCATGAGACTCTGAATCTCGGGTAGTGGGTTCAAGCCCCACATTGGGCAAAAGATTCCTGCATTGTAGAGGGTTGGACAAGATGATATTGGTTCCTTCCAACTCTACAATTCTATGGTTAAATAATATTTTCCCCCCACAATGCTCGGCAGAAGTTAACACGCACTGTGCAAACTTTTATAGTTACAGACAAAATTATGGCAATGTATATCTCCCCAACATGATGCCCCCCAGCAGGTTGGCAAAAGCTGATGAGCACAGTGTTTCATTTTAATAATAATAATAATAAATTTTATTTATATCCCGCCCTCCCCAGCCAAAGCCGGGCTCAGGGCGGCTAACAACACTAAAATAGTGCAACATTATAAAAACATTATAAAAAATTAATTAAAATCAAATTCAAAATTGATGGCAACCATAAACTAAAGTTTTGTAAAGATTACCAAAGGAGGGAGTCAGGCTGCACCCTGACCAAAGGCCTGGTGGAACAGCTCTGTCTTGCAGGCCCTGCGGAAAGATGTCAAGTCCTGCAGGGCCCTTGTCTCTTGTGACAGAGCGTTCCACCAGGTTGGAGCCGCAGCTAAAAAAGCCCTGGCTCTTGTTGAGGCCAGCCTAACCTTTCTGTGGCCTGGGACCTTCAAGCATTTTAAGCATGATGGCCACACTAAGATGAGGAGCATTAAATGAATTGGGGCTAGCCATTCCTACCTTTAGTTCTTTTAATCTGCGGTTCATCGATCCTCTAAATAAAATACCTGTTTGTGATACAGCAGCTTATACTAAAACACCTAAAGCATTCTTCCCGTGCTAGGCAGTGAACTGGAATAAATCTGTAATCCCACTAATTCGGGGTGGGGTGGGGTGGGATATGCACTCACGGTAACAGTGCACCTTGTCCCCTATTCGCAAAGCTGTTGCATGCAGTTTTGTTAACAGATTCTGGGCTGTGTAGTCCCAGCCCACCTATTCTGCACTGATTAGGCTTTCCTGTGTCAGCATACCAGAGATAGTGCTGATATAGCAGTCACTGGATATCACCCTAACCACAAATGCTTACCAGCCAGAACAAGCAGTTCACGGGACTGGGCTTCAAGTTCTGAGCAGCATATATGACATCTATGCCTCCACGCTC